>NC_060078.1:59115000-60365000 GCF_922984935.1 Meles meles | reverse complement strand
AAAAGCAGATACAAAGTTAAAGAACTAGGCTCCAAAGGATTTAAATACACCCAACAAATTCCAATCCAAGTGCATACTGTGGATACAGTGCATACAACCTAAAACTGGTAAGTTACCACCAATTCTGACATTTCCTATTCCCCACTAGTTAAATCTCCCCTTATCTCCTGAATTTCCCCACGGATCTTATCACTTCTTAAGAGTCTTGAAATCGTAATCTCCATGGCCTTTCCTTTCTAAGAAAGTGATAGCACCAAGCCCCCATATTTTATTTTCTTTACTGTTTAGCACTATATTTTGTTTTACCCTATGAGATATTAATTTTTTCCCCAAGCTCCTGTACCCATGTTTTCCTGAAAGATCAACCCCTTGGTTTTTATCACCTCACTTCGTCCTCGCTACAATATTTACCCTCTCTTTTCAAAGCAGAGTATGTATCCCTTTTTTCTGACATTTGTAATTCTGGCTTACCGTCAACACCCCCTTCCTTCTCTAGAGACTACCACCATAGTCCTAGGTCTCCTTAACCTCCTAAGTAAGGTCTCTACCTTTCCAGAGTTTGTCAACATTAGTTTGGCCAAACTGGGATTGTACCCTGAAGGCAAAGTCTATCTCCCCTCCTCCCCACCCCCCCCCCCCCACATTCTACAGAACTACAAGTCTCCCACCTGCCCTGGGTTTCTCTCCCCCACCCTTAGATCCCACCTGCAGCCCGCCTAGCCCGTCACCCCCCCCCCCCGCCCCCACCCTATACTTCTCCTTCCACTATCCCGCGCTCCCCTTCCCCACTCCTGAACGCACCTCCTCTGCTGGGCCTTACCCGTAACCCTGACACCGAGAAGACCCTTCCAGCAACCTCACCGCGTCTCACCTCTCGGCTTCCTCGGCTCTTCAGTAACTGCCCCACGCCCCCGCTTTCCCTCCAGGGCTCCGCGCGCCGCCCAGAGCCCCCTCTCCGATTAAGCTCCCGCTGTCACTTGGCCTCTCATCCACAAGATGGCGGAGCTGTTGCCCCCACCCCCGGGTCCTCTCCGCAACCCCCTCCCTCCTCTCTAGAGCTCCTGTCCCGTCCCTTCAGCTGCCCCTGCCGCCGGCCTCGGCCCAGGATCCCGCTGCCCCCTTCTCCGGCGGGCGGTCGGCCCAGGCCCGAGCCTCCGCGACGTCGCCAACGCCACCACCTCCACCGCTCCCCGGCCTGCGCCTTCTCCTCACCATAAACTTGAGCGCTTTTTCCTGCAGCACCGCCTCGGCTGGGTCCATAATCACGGGGGCCACTGGGTCTGCACTCCGCCGGGGCCGCCCCCTTGGTGCCAGGCCGCAGCCAACGCAGCGCCCGGATCCGCCTCCTCTTCCTTCCCCCCGCCCTCTCTTACCGCTCAGGCACCGGCAGGGGGCCGGGGAGGACCAGCTGTTCCGTGCACATGCGTGAGCCCGCTGGCTCACGGGATTTGTAGTGCTGGAATTTCCGGCGGCAAAAAGTGAGGGCTCGATGCGAACCGCAATTCCCGCGGTTCACTGCGGCACGGTCGCGGTGGCCGAAAGCCAAATCTAGACAACTCGCCATCAAGAAGGGAAAATCGGCTGATGGGAATCGTAGTTTGCAACCTCTACGGATGGGAAACGGGAGGAGGCACGGGTGTCTCCGTGGTTACCGAGCGACGCCAGTGGCTGCTTGCCTGGCATTTGATAGCAAGATGGCGACCATTGCCTCACCTGTAGCCCAAATACTGGAAAAAACTGTGAGAGAACTCAGAGGTCTGGGCAGCACCTCAAAGACCAACGCAGAATTTAAGGGTCCTTCTAACCTTTCATCCCCACACTCTCCTGAGGACCTTATTCTACCCCCACAAGAAGTCAGGGCCAAGGAGAACTCACCTCAGGAAATTCTTGGGTGTTTAGTGCTCAGAAGGCATGGCTGGTACTGCTAACCCTGGGACTGAAGCCTTGCACTAAGGGCCTTCAGTGATGAGATATAACAGCCATCCAGCATATAAAGCTTGTAAGTATTCAGTTGGCCTTGAAAGGGACAGTACGATTTTATTTTGGAGATTGGGTCTGCCCTACTCTCTTAACACCAGGGTTGGGCTAAAAGTGATAGGCTAGTACAGAATATCCAAATTGATAAAATAAGTGAATTAGTGAAAATGCCTTTTTACTTACAGGAAAATTTTCCGTTGTAAACTCTTTTATTCATCTGTTCAACGAACAGTTAGATCATGACTGTATCCAAACATCATCCTAAGAAATGGGGATTCACTGGTGAACAGGATAGACCCAATCTTGTGGAGCGCACATTCCTAGTATGTTGATATTTGGTTCTGGTCAACTCTATATCCACAGAACTCAGCATACATAATACATAATGGGCTTTCACTTAATAAAAAGTTTTATTCTTGATTTTTAAAAAGTTCTACACAAGTGCAAAATGGAGACAATTTCAAAGTCATATACCTGAAAACTACCTACAAGTTTTCATAGGATAAAGTGGTATGTGACACAGTTGCCAAATATGCTAAAGGAGTTCTAGGCAGCTTGAAGACTAGTGTCTGGGGAATAGAGGCTTATGGTCTTTGTTTTGAAGCAGTCAGACCACACCTGGAATACTTTGTTCAGTTATGGGCACCATGTCCTACAGACATGGTATGCAGGAGCATAGCCAAAGCCAGGATGACCACAGGAGAACTCACTGGTGGATGCTTACTCCAAGAAAAGGAGCACTTAGAAACAACATGACAACTAAATTCAAGTGTTTGAAAGTATTGGAAGGCATTTGTACATAGTATATAACAATAATTATAGCTATCGCTTTATTAGCTCTTTGTTCCAGGCATGTACTAGGAATTTTATATTCATAATCTCTATTATGGGGCGCCTGGGTGGCTTAGTCAGTTAAGCCTCTGCCTTCGGCTCAGGTCATCATCCTGGGGTCCTGGGATTGAGCCCCTGCTCAGCAGGGAACTGGATCCCCCCTCTGCCCTCCCCTCTGCTTGTGCTCTCTCTCTCTCTCTCTTTTTCTCTCTCAAATACATGAATAAGATCTGTTTTTAAAATTTACATAATCTCTAATATGCGTAACAATCTCTAATATTCATAGTAACTCTGTAAAATAGGCATTATTATCCCTAATTTACAGAAGAGACTGATAGAAGATAAATAACTTGCACAAGTCATACAGCAAATGACATTGTCAGAATTCTAACCCAAGTCTGTTGACTCCAAGGCCTGTGCTATTTTCACTGAACCAGAGTTCAGTGGCCTAGGACAGACTCAAAGTTTTCTAGTAATCAGAGCTGTACTGACAAAGGAATGGACCACCCATTCCTGAAAACATATAGAAGCAAGATGACTACTGTTAAGTAATGTCTAGAGGGCTTCAGTTTGGGTGGGAGGGTAAAATCTTTTAAACCCTAAGACTCTATTTTGTTGAGAGATCATTCATTTGACTTTGTTATCCATAGAGGAGTATGAAACTGCTGCTGGATAAAGCCAGCAGTCAGTGACAGTCCTCACTTTGTCCAGCCACATAGAGTTAAGGATTAGTAAAATAAATCCAAGGAGTTCTTGTTTGAAAGCACAATCAGCTAGATAGTTCATATGGATATGGATTGGAAGTGAGCTGGCAGGGACTAGGGACAGAAAGCGTAAATTCTCTTTTTTGAAAATAGACCTCTTATGGTCAGTCCAACTGAGAAATCCAAGTATAAACTGCCTTGGTTTTGAACCCTCTCCTATCCAGCATAGCTTAGGAAAGTTCATTGGACTGGATGTTAAAAAGTCTGGTTCTTGCCCATCCTTTCTCCAGCTAATTGGTTCACTGGACAATTAGCTGAACCTCCCTGGTCCTCTCTCTTGACCATCTGGAAAACAAAGGTCTCTGCCAACTCTAAAATGGATGCACTTATGAGCCTGTTATGGGGCAGATGCTCAAGGAGAACACCTTGAATCACTAGAACCTTTTTAAAGCTTCATTTTACTGAAAAATTGGATTTCCAGTATGAGAAATCACAGCTACTACTGGACTTAGATTATCCCAACCTCCTGGTTTAAGACCTCAGAGTATTCTTTGACTCATCCTTGTCTATTGTATTCAGCCAGTAATCTATCAAAATGTCTCTTCCGGGGCGCCTGGGTGGCTCAGTGGGTTAAAGCCTCTGCCTTCGGCTCAGGTCATGATCCCAGGCTCCTGGGATCGAGCCCCGAGTCCAGCTCTCTGCTCAGCGGGGAGGCTACTTCCTCCTCTCTCTCTCTGCCTGCCTCTCTGCCTACTTGTGATCTCTGTCTGTCAAATAAATGAAAAAATCTTAAAAAAAAAGTCTCTTCCGTCCTCTACCTCCAATACTAGTCTGTTCCCGACTATCATCATCTTTTTTTGCCTACTTCTCTATATTTACTTCCAATCCAGTTCTATATTTACTCCAGGCTCTCGTTCCACCACTTCTGACACTTTTTTAAAAAATATTTTATTTATTTATTTGACAGAAAGTGAGAGGCTGCACAAATAGGCAGAGTGGTAGACATATGGAGAGGGAGAAGCAGGGTCTGTGCTGAGCAGAGCACACGATGTGGGTCTCGATCCCATGACTCTGGGATTATGACCTGAGCAGAAGGCGGGTATGCTTAACTGACTGAGCCACCCAGGTGCCCTTGATACTGTCTTTTAGACTTCACTTGCACCACAGTTCTTCCCTACTGCATCTTTCTTTGTCTCTCCCATCTCCACTATCTTTGTTTAAATTCCTTTATCTGGCTTTTCAGAACTTCACAATCTTACCCAGTCCCCTCTCCAACCCTACTTCCCACTTGAAATTGGTATGTCCCCTGCTCCAATCAGACATTCCTCCTACACACCTGCTCAGCATACTCCTGCCCCCGGGTCTTAGCTTACTGTATTCATTTCTGACTTCTAGAAGTTTTCCCTTTCTCCCTCTTTCCTACTCATCTTTCAAGGTCCGATTTAAATCTTTAAAAAAAAAAAAAGCTGTCTAGATCTTTCAAGGTCCGATTTAAATCTTTAAAAAAAAAATAGCTGTCTAGGGTCACCAGGATGGTTCAGCTGGTTAAGCACCAGACTCTTGATACGGGCTCAGGTCTTAATCTCAGGGTTGTGAGTTCAAGCTCCACATTGGATTTGGAGCTTACTTTAAAAAAAAATAGTTGCCTAGTTAATTATTTGCTTTTAGTACATAGCTTGTTCCCTTTTCCTTTCCCCCATAGACAATTTTTGCCTTTTTGTTAGTATGGTTCTTGCAAAATAGTTATTCATGTGTTACAATTTTAATTCTATTAAATATTGTTTATATATCTCATTATATATTATATGTGTAATACTGTATTTTTTAAAGATTTTTTTTATTGATTTGACAGAGAGAGAGAGAGAGATCACAGAGATCACAGAGAGGCAGGCAGAGGGTGAGGGGGAAGCAGGCTCCCTACTGAGCAGAGAGCCTGATGCGGGGCTCGATCCTAGTACCCTGAGATCATGACCTGAGCTGAAGGCAGAGGCTTAACCCACTGAGCCACCCAGGCACCCCTGTAATACTATTTTTTATATCGCATTATGTTTCATACTTTTTTCACCAGGTGCCTATGGGTTTTTTTTTGGGGGGGGGGGGTTTGCCCATGGTTTTAAAATCCATTCTTGTTGCTATGCGTACATCTAACCTGTTGCTTCTAAACACTGCATAGTAGCTTGATGATGTGTTTGCCCCATGTTACCTGTCCACTCTCCCAGCAAAGCCTACAGTTCCCAGTCACCCCCAATAATGCGGCAGCAATCAGCCTCCTACATACCCGCTAAGAGTATCTGTGGGAATACATATCTAAGATCACACTTGCTGGCTCATAGGCTATTATGGACCCTGAATTGGACATGTAGTGCCAAACTGAAGTACAGAAAGACCAGAACAGTCTACACTTCCAGCATACTGTTCCATTGCACTTGGCGTCATCCAGCTTTCTTTTTTTTTTTTTTAATTTGCCAGTCTATACATTTACCTTCTTTAAGAAAGCCCACAAGGGGGGCTTGATTTTGGCTCAGTCATGATCTCAAGGTCATGAGATCAAGCCCTGCATTGGCTCTGTGCTAGATGTGGAGCCTGCTCAAGATTCTTTCTCTCCCTCTGCTCTTCCCTTCATGCTCCCTTTCTTAAAAAAAAAAAAAAAAAAAAAAAGGCAAGCAAGCCCAAAAGGATTATGCTCTTCTTTAAGCACACTGCTCTGCTCTTCTAATCTTTATCCCTGTAATGTGTGATTGTAACACATAGCAGGTGCAAGCCAGAAATAATCCATGTATGCCTTCACTTTTTTTCTCATTCCATCACATTCCCTTCTACTATACCCAATGGGGGTCTCAGCCCTGATTGCTCTTAAGAGTCATGTGAGGGACAGGATGCCTGGGTGGCTCAGTTGAATGTCTGACTCTTAATCTCACCTGAGGGGCTTTATTTGTTTGTTTGTTTGTTTATAAGTAGGCTGTACATCCACTGTAGAGCACAGTGCAGGGCTTGAACTCACAATCCTGAGCTTAAGACCTGTGCTGAGGGGCACCTGGGTGGCGCAGCTGAGGAGGCCTCCAACTCCTGGTTTCAGCTCATGTCATGATCTCAGGGTCATGAGACTGAGCCCCATGTTGGGCTCCACGCTCAGCGCAGAGTCTGCTTGAGTTTCTCTCCCTCTCCCTCTACCCTTTCTCTCCCCTCACTCATGCACATATTCTCTCTCTCAAATTAATTAATTAAATAAATCTTTAAAAAAATGATCTGAGCTGAGATCAAGAGTCAGCCATTTAACCAACTGAGCCATCCAGTCTCCCCAGCTGCTGAGGGGCTTTAAAACAAATATTAATGCTGAAGTTCTGCTCCCTAGGTACCCTGGCAATGGTAAATGCCAAAGGTCCCCAGGGTAGTTCTAATCTGTAGCCAGATTTGAGAGCACTGCCTTGGAGTTTAGATGCCCAGTGCCTTCTTGCTGACCTCTGGCTACTGAGAGTTCCCCTCCATTCCTAATTTGTTTTCAAAACTCTAGAATTTCTTCTCCTCCTACCCTGGGTAAAGACATCCAGTGAAGGTGGGAAAGATTACTTGTATTTCAATTGGCAGGAGAGACCCTGTTTTAGTTGTTGGCTGAAGAAATTCTCCCTTCCCCTTACTTCCTTGTTCTCATAAAAGGCCAGGAGTCGATGACTTCTGAGTTTGTTGACCCCCATTGGGGTTCTATATTCTTGTAGTTAAGTAGAAGGAGCCACTATTACAAGTGATCCAGAGTTGGGTCCCTCCACAACTGTTATCACTGTCACAGTCCTAAGTTATTCTTATCTAGACAGAGCAATCAGTCCCCTTCATGGCAGTTCTGAGGAGTGGGGATGGGATGGGATGGTGGTGGTCCCACCAGAAAGTGTTCCAGGCAAAGGTAACTGCATTTTTGATGGTGCATTTTGAGAATCAAAACAGGGCCCGATGACTTTGGGGGAAGAGTGGCACTAGATGAGACTGCAGAGGACAACAGCATCAGGCTCTCTAGGCAAGCATATTCTGGCCAGATGAACCAGCTCACAACCTTTCAAACTGGGGTCATAACCTATGCCCTACCAGCTATAAAATTTTTGACTTTCACCCCAGTTTATAGGTCACATTAAGGAATTTAGACTTTATCCTGAGGGCTGTAAGAAACTCCTGAAAAATTTTAAGCAGGGCTACAGCATGGTCACATCTGTATGTTTAGAAAATCATTTATGGCTGGAAGCTGGGAAAAGGATGACGAAGTTGCCGAAATCCTCCTGGGAGAGATGATGGAGGCCTGATGAGGGAGATGACGAGAACAGAAAGAAGTAAATAGATTCCAGAGATATTGGGGAGAGAGAATCTTGGACTTGGTGATGGATTGAATATATCACAGACAATGTCAAAGGGATGTGTCAAAGATGACTTCTAGGTATCTGGCCCAGGAAACAGGATGAATGAGGACTGCCATTATTTGAGACAAGGAACACAATAGAAGGAACAGGGGGTAGGAGGATAATCAGTTCTTTTTTTGACATATTGCTTTAAGGTGCCTGCAAGACTAACACGCGGAGTCAGATGTTGAGGAAGCAGCTGAATATTTGGGACGGAAACTGGAGAAAGAGGCCTGGGCTGCAGATGGGGATCTTCAGCATATACCAGTAATTGCAGCAACCCCCCACCCCACCCCCAGCCCTGGAAGGATGACATCACCCAGAGCAAGTGTAAGCAGTGTCAAGAGCGGCAAGTCCAGGTCAGACACCTTCAGAACCTTGAGGTTTTCAGGATGTGCAGAAGAGGAGCTAGCCAAAGAGCCCAGGAAGCGACCAGAGAGGTAGAAGGGAAAACCAGTGAGTGTGGCTCTCGGTGGTGAGAGGCAGTTACCATACAGCTGTGAGCTGAGTGGCTCTCAAGGAAAGGAGTAAAGAGATAGCGCAATGGTTAGAAGTAGAAGCTCAGGGTCTAGAGACCATGTTCATTGTTTTATTTAAAAGAAGGGGGATGGGGCGCCTGGGTGGCTCAGTGGGTTAAGCCTCTGCCTTCGGCTCAGGTCATGATCTCGGGGTCCTGGGATCGAACCCCGCATTGGGCTCTCTGCTCAGCGGGAAGCCTGCTTCCTCCTCTCTCTCTGCCTGCCTCTCTGCCTACTTGTGATCTCTCTGTCAAAGAAATAAAATCTTTTAAAAATTAAAAATAAATAAATAAAAGAAGGGGGACTTTAGTTCAAAGGAAACTGAAGAGATATGACAACTAAATGCAGTGACTCATCCCCAATTGGACCATCGAACAACACACACACATACACAGACACGCAGACACACGAAAGAGAAAGCAGCTGTACAAGACACTAATGGGACAGTCAGGGAAAACAGAATGTAGGCTGTATATTAGATAATAATATTATATGAGTATTAAATTTCCTGGGTGTGAGAATTTTATTGTGAAAATCAGAAACTCAGGAAAATGTCCCGGTCCTTAGGATATATGCTTAAGTATTTAGGATGAAATGTTATGATGTTTCCAACTAAATCTCAAGTGGTTTAGGGAAAAAGAAGCGTGTGCAGGCATGGGGGTGTCTATGTGTGTGTGGAGAGAGAGAGAGAGGGAAGGAGGGAGAGAATTAAAGCAAATTTGGCAAAAAGTAATTTATGGATCTAGGTGAAGGGTTATGGGTTTTCACTGTACTCTTCTTGCAACTTTCCTAAAGGTTTGAAATTTTCCAAAATAAAAACTTAGGCACAAAAGGGGCACCTGTGTGGCTCAGTCAGTTTAGCATCTGACTCTTGATTTCGCACACCGAACTAGAACCTGCTTAAGATTCTCTCTCTCTCCTCCTCTCCCTCTGCCCCTCAGCCGCTCACACATGCACGCACCCAACCTCTGTCTCTAAAAAAATAATAATAATAATAAAGTGAAAACTTAGGGAATAAAAAGAAGTGAGACTTGAGCATATTTAACTACTGATGGAGAAGATCCATTAGAAAGAAAGGTTGAAGGTAAAAGACAAAGAGTCGGGATAATGATGGAACTAGGTCCTGAGCAGATAAGACAGAATAAGATCAATCCGGATGGAGGGATTAGCCTCCTGTGACAGAAAGAAAGGAGGAGAGTATGGGTGCAAAATCAGGTTTGGTATGGAGCTATAGCAGAGAGATTAAGGAAGTTCCCTTCTGATGGGTTGAAAAAGGCAACTTGGGGTGCCTGGGTGGCTCAGTGGGTTAAGCCTCTGCCTTTGGCTCGGGTTATGATCCCAGGGTCCTAGGATCATGCCCTACATCTGGCTCTCTGCTCAGCGGGGAGCCTGCTTCCTCCTCTCTCTCTCTCTCTCTGCCTGTCTCTCTGCCTACTTGTGATCTGTCAAATAAAGAAATAAATAAAATCTTAAAAAAAAAAAAAGGCAAGCAGCAATCTTTGCCCCATAAAGAAATGAGCTTTTTGCATTTTCTGCTCTTCTAGATTTTGTTATCCCCTTTCTTTCATTCATTAGCACAATCAAAAAGTAGCTTGTCTTAGATTGGGGTTCTCAATTGGGGGCAATTTTGTTCCCTAGAGGTCATTTAGCAGTATTTGTGCTCCAAGCCTGTGCAGCGGGAAGTTGCTTTGGAGGACATAGGATATCTGACTCTTTTCAAGGATACAATCTAGAAGTCCAATAAAACAGTTCTGGGGCGCCTGGGTGGCTCAGTGGTTTAAGCCGCTGCCTTCGGCTCAGGTCATGATCTTAGGGTCCTGGGATCGAGTCCCGCGTTGGGCTCTCTGCTCGGCGGGGAGCCTGCTTCCCTCTCACTCTCTCTGCCTGCCTCTCTGCCTACTTGTGATCTCTCTCTGTCAAATAAATAAATAAATAAATCTTTAAAAAAAAACAACAAACAGTTCTGCTGTATCTCATTGGTAACTGTGTGACTTTGGGCAAGTTACTTGACCCTCCCCCCCATTACTTAGTCAGCAAAATGGGGACCATAATAGTTCCTATCTCATTGGGCTGCTCTGAGCATTCATAGAAAGTCCTTAGAACATTACCTGGCAGGACTCCTGGATGACTCAGTCATTAAGCATCTGCTTTCGGTTTGAGTCATGGTCCCAGGGTCTTGGGATCGAGTCCCACATCGGGCTCCCTTCCCGGCAGGAAGCTTGCTTCCTCTTGCGCTGTGTCTCTGTCAAATAAATGAATAAAAATCTTTTTTTAAAAAAGGAACATAGTATGTAATCAATAACTGTTAGAAACTAATAAGTCTAAATTTCACATAATGTGCATATACAGTACAATCAAGATGGGCTTGATTAACTTGTACCTTCTCCTTCCCAAACAATTTAGGTTAAAACCGTAGGGCAGAACAAGTTTGATGTCTATGCTGAAAGATAGTCTGGCATGGGGTGCTGGAGCCCCAGTGGTGTGGTGAGGGCATCTATGTGGAAGAAGAAGCCTAGCATCAGGGATGGAAGATGGGACACACACACACACACACACACACACACACACACACACACACATTCATTCTCTAGCTCTGCCCACTGAGAGGCCTTGGAGCAGCAGTACCCAATAACAATAAGTATAATGAGTACATGTAGCATCCAGATCTTAGCTTCTAAATGCCATTCTCCACTAAAAGAAATCAATACTCCTTGGAGAAATGGCTGATTCCAGGGCTAGGACAAGGAAAGTACAAGATGAGCCCAGAACATTTCGTGCCAGAACACAAGGAAGTGCTCAAAGAATCATGGAGATATGTCAAAAGGACACATCGTTTCATAGTATTCCCTCCCCCAAATACTTAATGATTTGAAAAAGAAAAAGGTAAGTTCACAGTGGAGAAGCCTGGAAGACAAAATTTCGATCAAGTGATCAAAGTGAACCTCAGAACAGGGCAAATTGCAGTTGTGTGCCCCAGACAGAATGCAATGAGAAGAAAACAGATGTGGTGGTTACCTGTAATTCCAATAATTCTTG
The DNA here is from genome assembly GCF_922984935.1 of Meles meles. Taxonomy (NCBI): domain Eukaryota; kingdom Metazoa; phylum Chordata; class Mammalia; order Carnivora; family Mustelidae; genus Meles; species Meles meles. Next base: position 60,353,555 of record NC_060078.1, on the reverse strand, counting down.
CCTCCTGGTATTCACATCCCTCCTGTACTGAATAGAGCTGACTTGCGTAGCCAGTAAGGTATTCCAGAAATGAGGGTGACTCCCAAGGCTAGGTTATAAAAAGCTCTTGTGTTTTCGCTTTACTCACTTGATGGCTTGCTCTAGGGGAAATAAGCTGCCATGTTGTGAGGACCTCAAGCAGCCCTGTGGAGAGGTCCACATGGAAGGAACCGAAGCCTCCTCTTTTTTTAAAAAAAAAGATTTTATTTATTTATTTGAAAGAGAGAGAGCAAGGAGAGGCAGGTGGAGTGGGAGAGGGAGAAGCAGGCCCCCTACTGAGCAGGGAGTCCAATGCGGGGCTTGAGCCCAGGACCTGAGCTGAAAGCAGCCACTTAATCCACTGAGCCACCCAGGTGCTCCAGACCTGAAGCCTTCTGCCAAGAGTCAGCACCAAATAGCTAACAACATGAGTGAGCCATCATGGAGAGGATCCAGTAGCCCCAGTTAAGCCTTCAGATGACTACAACCCCAGCCAACATCTTGACTCCAACATCATAAGTCACTAGATGAAGACTCAGCTAGAGCCGTTCCTAAATTCCTGACCCACATAAGATAATGTTTGTTGTTCTAAGCTCTTGAGTCTGGGGGTTATTTGTATATGCAGTATATAACAATGCAGATTCTCCCATAGATAGTGCAACACCAGCACCTAAATACAGTCATAGTATCTCATTTATTAATAGCAGTATCCAAATCAGAAACCCTTGTCTTAAAGGGACAACAAGTATTCACTTCGATAAAAAGATACTTTATATATTTGCTGCATATTTTTCTCAGTTTGGGAGTTCATCAGCCTTTTGTATAGACAAATGATGTCTTTGCTTAGATCTGTTAGACATTGACCAACAGTATTTACCGCAATTGATTTTGCAGCTTTCAGTTGAAGTTTATACAAGCTTTCTCCTTCACCAGCCTTTGTCCAGATCCCATCACCACTATTCCTTCAGCATGATGATTTCCTTTATCTGGCTGCTGTCATTTAGCAAACATTTACACTATCAAAAGCTATTTTTCGGGCGCCTGGGTGGCTCAGTGGGTTAAGCCACTGCCTTCGGCTCAGGTCATGATCTCGGGGTCCTGGGATCAAGTCCCGCATCGGTCTCTCTGCTCAGCAGGGAGCCTGCTTCCCCCCCTCTCTCTCTGCCTGCCTCTCTGTCTACTTGTGATCTCTCTCTGTCAAATAAATAAATAAAATATTTTTTTTAAAAAAAGCTATTTTTCATTCAATTCCCCCTCCCACCACCCCACCCCACCCCACCCCCCCAAAATGTCATTTGAGAAAAAAAGTGATCAGGGCCAGGATCAGTTCTCTCAGTGAGTATTAAACCCTCCCTCCATCTTTATCACTCTGTGGATAGATAAGAGGTGGGCCCTGCCTTCAGAAGTTTTCTCCTTTGTAAAGGAAACACAACATAAAAATATAGACGAGCCAGGGCTCTCTTAGTAATGTATGGGCCTGTATCCGTCAGGGTCCTCGCACATGTAAACTTGATTAATTTGAGGATGGCTTAATTAAGGGCCTTTTTTTCCCAAGGTATGAACAGAATTTAGGGATAGTGTACTGCAACACCAAGGACTCTATCACTCTTAGGTCTGAAGGGATGAGGGGAGGGGGTGGTTACCAAAATACTAAGAAGCTAGCTTTGGGGTAGGGACCATTGACAATAGCTGTGGCCTTCACAAGGGGATGTAGCCCTCCCTGTGACTCAACAAAGAAGGATATGGAATGATTCATATCTTAGCATCACTCTCTTCCCACCCTCTAACCTTCTTATATCTCCTGTTGGTCCAACAGGAGCCAGAGGGCAAGATGCAATTCATGGAGGTTGTTTCCCAGGGTCCACGGTGGGGTGGGAAAGGATAGAGAAGGTCTCTGGAAGGAAGAGCAAATGGGAGATTTCCATCTGAGACTACTTTAGGGGTGGATGAGATCTAGGATCTGGACAAGGAAAATCATTTAGGGAAGCCCCAAGAAAAAATCCAGAGGGACTTTCAGCTGGAAGGAACTTCCACACGGGGCACATTGTAAGTAGGCCGACAGAGAACAGCCCAGACAGCCAGGCTGTGAGCCTCAGAGAGATCTGGGAGTGTACTTGCACAGAAGGTAGGGGAAAGGCAGAACTGTAATGTCAGGAAATTGCCCCTTAAATGAAATACAGTCTCCTCCACTTATGAAGAGACCATTTTTGAGGGGAACAGTTCTGAAGAGGGGTAGGAATGTTGGGGAGGGTGCAAGGACAACTCTACGAGAAGGTCTGGCCTCCCTGTCCCAGAATTTGTGTCTTCTTGGGGTTCTCCCACAATCCTCTCTTCCACCACCACGGCGCCTGGATCCTAGGAGCCCTTTTGTCACCGGCCCAAATGCAAATAAAACCCATCTGACTTGTTTGTCCTTTCCACAGCTGTAAGAGGCTGACATTTAAAATGAAAAGAAAAAAAAATTACTTCTGAAGCAAAAACAAAATAACCGAGAAAAAGAAAACACCCAGAAGTAAACACACACACAAAGGGGGAAAAGGCATAGTGTATGTGTGTGTGCATTTAACTTCCAATTATATAAACTCCCAAACATATGCAAAGGTCAAGAGAAAAATATAATGAACTCTTTACTCATTACTCAGCTTCAAAAAATATTGAATTGTTGAAAGTGGGCTTTACCTCCATTTTGACCTCCAACTTCCTGAGTTTTTCTTTCCGGCTTATCTCTGAACTCAGGCAAAAGACCCTACAGGCAAAGCACGTGATGGGAGGTGAAACGATCCCCCTCAAGCCATCAGAACTGCCCCCAGCCAGCAAGACCCTGCCCATGATTGACCCTAAGACAATGATGGACCCGGCCTTTACTGCTACCTGCATATACCCACCAACCTCTGTCCCACATTTTCCTGATATAAAGTACAGTACAGTATTTTCAGGGCGCCTCGGTGACTCAGTGGGTTAAGTCTCTGCCTTCGGCTCAGGTCATGATCTCAGGGCCCTGGGATCGAGCCCCGCATCTGGCTCTCTGCTCAGCGGGGAGCCTGCTTCCCCCTCTCTCTCTGCCTGCTGCTCTGCCTGCTTGTGCGCTCGCTCCCTCTCTCTCTCTCTCTGTCAAATAAATAAATAAATAAATCTTTGGAGACAGTCTCTGAGACGTTAGTCCACTCTTCCCAGGGTTGGCCTCACTGAAATAAATCCCTTTCCTGTTTCCCCACCGCTCATCTCTCTGCCTTTGGATTTTGTCAGCAGCTGAACCTGGTCTGCTTGAGAGCTCTTGCCTCCCCTGCACCCCGGTTACATTATGGCCACTTTGGTTTCGTGTGTACCCCCACCCACTTCTTTCCTCTGTCCCCTGAATTATACAGATGCAAATCGCAGATATATCGTTGTAGCTGTGAATATGTCAAGAGCGTGCCCTGTATAAGGTCATAAAGCTCAGTCCTGATTTCCAATCTCAAGGCTTTCCTGAGACTAGAACTCCTTTATCATTCTAACATAGTTATTAAATGGACACATGACTGAATGTTACTCTCCAGTCTCTGTCAGAGTAACTGTTGCAAACCATGTCCCAACCATGAGAGAACCACCTGTCTCAACTTCACTCCTAGGCCCTTGGTTCCACCCGCTGGTTCCAGTGAGGGCCCCGGGGGTCTGCCTATTCACAGCAGAGCCCTAGAGAAACTGAGTCCTGGCTCAGGCTGAGCAGTCCAGGCTAGCCTCACCAGGGCCAGGAGCTGCATATCAACCACTGTGCTCAGGTGCCCACTCGTGCGGGGACTGAGTGAATGTTACAAATCCTGTTAAGGACTCAGGCCCAGAGACGACTTGACAAAGATTTATTTGCCAAAATTCAGCTTTGAGGACTTAACCTGAAGCTAAGTATGGCAGAGTAGTTTTTTTGTTGTTGTTGTCATTTGTTTGTTTTAATTTACCTTCTCCAGAAGATGGGAAATTTAACAGAAGACGCTCTGTCACATCACACTGGAGACATGCGACGGTTGGACAGCTGGGCTTTTGTTATGAGGGCTCGTCTCCTAACAGTCTCTCCAATTCGGTCACCTATCAGGGCATCTGACTGAGGGAGCCCCTCAGAGACGGGGTCAGACCCCGGAAGAGAGGGTGAATAGATAATCTAAGGAGGGGCTGGGGGTGCAGGGGGAAAAGGGAGAGAAGAGGCAAGTAGAAGGGCACCTTCTGCCTCTCTCTGGGATCAGAGGACATGTTGGCTCTACACGGCCTTGGGCAGGAAGAGAAGCCAGATGACAGAGCTGTTGAGCCGCTCTGGAATCTTCAGGCCTCCTTGCGGTTGTAAAACACTTATTTAAGTCATCAGAACTAGGGGAGAACTTGAATGGTTCACAGCTGAACCCTGCAGGGCACAGACTGTGATGCCCCCTCCCTTCAACTCCGGGGTATCTATCGGTGGAGCATCAGGAACAAAGCAGTTAGCTGCTGAGACCACCCATGAGACTTCTCGATTCCACGTGAGCAGAACTCCTCTGTGCCGTTCCCAGTGATAACTGTGAGAAACCTGAGGAAGGGGGCAACTCAGAGGCCACCTCTGGGCTTAGTTTGGGGACAACTCCATCGAAGATGGACTGAAGGTTGATTCCAAAGAGTAGACGGATAAATCCTACCCAAACTTTTCTGGGACCAAAAAAAAAAAAAAAAAAATCTTCATTCAAGTCCACATTCTTTCCCCCTTTTCTAGGCCACTAAGCAGCTGGGGTTTGTGCTGAACCTTTATTTATTTATTTATTTTGTTTGTTTTTGTTTTTGGTTTATTTCTTTTTTGACAGACAGAGATCACAAGTAGGCAGAGAGGCAGGCAGAGAGAGAAAGAGGAGGAAGCAGGCTCCCCACCGAGCAGAGAGCCCCATGCGGGGCTCAATCCCAGGACCCTGGAATCATGACCTGAGCCTAAGGCAGAGGCTTTAACCCACTGAGCCACCCAGGCACCCTGTGTGCTGAACCTTTATTATACCAAGAGAAAGTCGTAAACTGTTGTGTGTAGAAGAGGCACACAGGGTAGAGAGGTTCTGGTGGGAAAGAATGGATTCTGAATGTGGGTGGAGAGGCTGAAAAAGGGTCACCAAAGTCAGAGGAGAAAGGAAAGAATTTCTCTCTTGAGCCAAGGTGTGTCCCGCCCGAGAGCCTTTGACCTTGCTATTCATCCTCTCTTAGCCGCTCTTCTCTCCGCTGCTGACTGGTCCTCCTCACTGGGCAGTTAGTCCCTTCAGAGCATTCATCAGAATAGATCATTACTGTTTGCTTGTGTTTCACTTGTCCCCCCCATGAGACTGTAGGTGCCCCAAAAGCAGGTCTCAGGTGTATCTTTTTTGGCATTTTCAACCCAGCACCTACTGTGGTAGGTGTCAATGAGTATTTGTGAAAGGAAAGAACAGAAGAAGGGAGAACGCTTTTGATGGGGGAGAAGCTTCTACAAGGAGAGGTCTTTAAGCAGTGCTGTATAGCGGAATTTCCCTTTTTTGCTCTCCCTTTAAGAGATTAAGACTTAAATTACTCTTCAGTGCTATTTAGAGTCAAATTTGTGTTTTAAAAAAAGAGAGAGACTTCATGCTGGCTACACGGGTACATTCACTTTGAAAAAATTCATTGAGCTGTAACCTTATTATTCTGTGCACTTTTCTGTATGTATATTCCACTTAAATAAAAATTACATTAAAGAGAGAGGGTGGGGGGAGAGAAAGACACCACATCAGGCCCAGGTGTGTAAAACTCAAATCCAGGCAAGAAGAGGAGGGGAAGGCAGAGGTGGGGGCAAGGACCAGAGTGAATCAGAAGGAAGACAGGAGAACACAGCTGGCAGTATGAAAGACATACATGGAGAGACTGAGGAGAGGGGAGGTGAGGGCCACCTAGGGTCAGATTGGTGGCCTCACACCACTGAGGGGTTTGGGTCTGGTTAGAAACTACTGGAGGCCAGTGTTCACAGTTTATACCAACACTTTCCCAGGTTTGGATGCATAATCATCTGGAAAGCTTATTAATCAGCAGACTCTGAGACCCATGTTCAGAGACTCTGATCCATAAGGTAGGGTGGGGTCATGAACCTGCATTTTAGCAAGCTTTCCAGATGATTTCGTTAAAGATTGTTCTCTGGTCATAATCTGAGAAACACAGGACAGCCCTTCACTCTCCCATTCCGCCCAGGATCCTGGGTTCTTGTCCAGTATTTGTTGAAGATCAAACATAGTATCAAACTGTATCAAACATAGTATCAAAATGAGCATAACTCTGAGGCTAGATGGTTCTAGCTTCGATCAGAATTTATATCCTGCTGGAGAAGGACACTTATTTGGCACTTCAAATCGTCTGGCAGTTTTCATTGGTTTTCTGGTTAACAGCACAGACTCTAGAACCAAAACCTGGGCTCGAATCCTGGAGCCATTATTTAACTTCTCAAAGTTTCTTCAACTGTAAAACAGGCATTGATAATGGGATCCACTTCACAGGTGATGAGGATTAAGTAAATTACCAAGGAGAAGCACTTAACCCAGATCCTGGCACCTGGTAAATTCTCCTTCAATAGTAACAACAATCCTTATTCCTTTTGCAGTCCTCCTCTCCCAGCCCTTCCTCCCCCAGTCTTCTCCAACACTGAGTAATAGAAATAACTGGAGCGGAAAGGGCCCCAAATATCTTGCAGCTTCCCCCCCGCCCCTGACTAGCGCCAGGGCAGCCAGGCAGGGAGAAGTTGGCCTCCACAGACCTCTATCAGCATCTGTGTGGGAGAGCTTTCCCACTGGCACTCTTGGTCTAAAATACGCACCCCCCCCCTCAATTTTATTAGTGCTAGGTCTAATTTATTTTAGGTCCTGGATTTGTGACTCCAGATTGGTTAATTAGCTGATATAGTTCTGCCGCATGAGAATATAGACCTCCTGGCTTTTCTTGAGCAGGAGATTAAGAAATCAGCGAAACCAGGAAAAATCACCAGAGGGGGCAGCAGGGTAAGAGTCAAGATCTTTTTTATTGTCTTTCAGGAGCATGGCCAGAGCCCATTCCTCATCACCCCTCCACCCATGAGGCTCGAGTGCCAATGCCCCAGGATGCTGGAACTCACAGGCTGGACTTTGCAAGCAGGCAATGACTGGACTTGAGAACAACCCTCCTTCCCATGGCGGGGCTTCAGTTAGTGGATCTGGCAGTTTATTAGTCAATATTATTTGTTGTTAGCTTAATTGTAGGAAAATTGAAAAGTGTAATGCAGAGCCACGAAACCCTTAAGGCTGGTTAATCTTTTTGGATTGTAACCAATGTAATTTTTATTAGCTGATCCCATCTTGATTATAATACGCAGAGCCCTGGAAGAGTTGCTGAAGGCTCCAAGTCATGGTGTGCACAGGGAATAGACAGGCTCCATCATTTGCATTTTCTGCCAACGAGAGAGAAAGGGCAGAGGGGGTTGGATTGGGCTTGAGATGTCAGCGGGGAGAGGGGAGCAGTCTCCAAGAGAGATACAGAAATGATCTTGGCAGTCCCATGAGGGGTGGGGCTAGGCTAAGCAGGGTTGTGTTCCCTGTCCCATCTGCTGGAGGCACTCAAGCCCAGCAGTGTGCTGCAGTTAGAACACTGGAATACGGGCTATGGCTCGGAAGTAGGAGGAAACAGATAAATCCAAAAGGCCATCTGCGTTGGTTTATGTATGATTATTTGAAGAGTCCTTCTTCAACGTTATAGTTCCAAGTATGGTAGCATCAAGAATTGGAATGGTATTGGGCGCCTGGGTGGCTCAATTGGTTAAGCGTCTGCCTTCAGCTTAGGTCATGATCTCAGGGTCCTGGGATCGAGTCCCACATCAAGTCCCACTCAGCAGGGAGTCTGCTTCTCCCCTTCCCCCCACTCGCGCTCTCTCTCTCTTTCCCCCTCCAACAAATAAATAAAATCTTTAAAAAAAAAAAAAAAGAAGAATTGACAAGAATCTACAACTGAGAATCTGAAATGTTGTAGAGGATGAGGGTAACAGCCCCTGGTCCCTCCCTGGACTTTGATCTTCCGTGCCAGAAAATGGGGAACAGACAGTCTCATCCATTCAACAGCCCCCCGAAAAGGAGATCTCCTTTTCGGCTTTGACAGCTTCAGAGAAGGAAGGAGCTTTGCACTCTCTTGTACCCAGTCTAGCAACAATCGCCTTCCAAAATGCCCCTCAGTGCCGAGTCTAGCAATGATCCCTTTCCAAAAGGTGAAGTTGCGGGCCAGAAACACTGGGATTCTACTGACACTTGACTGATGCTCTTGACCCCCAACCATAGAGTAAATGATCCAGCAACCTATTCTAGACAAATGGGGAGCCTAGAGGCAGCACATGGGCATTTTTTCCCTTGGTCCTCTTATGAATATAAATATTTAGTGCATGGTGTTTTGCAGAATTAAATCTCTGAGCCTAGATTAGCCTGGTAATATCATTATGTTGATACCAGGGACGAGCTACCTGTGACTGCTGTGTGTCTTCTCATTCGAGGATGCCTGTGATGACTTGATGCCCTTGCATTTGCCAGGGCAATCATTAATTGCATATGAAACAGTTGGTGCTTGGCTTTAAGGGAAGCTGATTGGGTCAGTCACTGAGTGTTTGGCTCAGTGATCTACAGCTGGCTCTTTGCTCCTGCACTCCCGCTTTCTTTTCAAAGCATTCTTACCCAGTGTTTTTGGGACCCCCTGAGGAAGAGGCAGTGAAACATAGGGGGTTTTAATCTGTGTTTTCCTTTGGGCATTATAGCTTTAATTTTAATATTTTGGATAATAAAGAATGATTTTAAATTAAATTTGCGAGACTGCCATCTGTGATTGTTTGGACTTTTTCCTCCTCTCTGGCGGGTTTTTTCACTCAATTCTTTTAGCAAGAGTGGGTTGAGGGCAGGTGGAGAAAGCAGCAGCAGAGCAGTAGGTGAGCCCAAAGAACTGAGCGAAATGGAAGGCAGCTATGCTCACCACTATACCACCAACGCGAACTGAGCGAAATGGGGAAAGGCTTTGACCCCGGGCCTCTGGCCCTGGGAGTCGGTAGGAAAAGCTTGGTGCCTTGCGTCAATATCACAAAAGTTAAACTGGGATGTACTTGCGGTTTCCTATCCTCTCCTCTTGATTTGATTTTGAGAAAGTGATTTGCCAGAGTTGTGCCTCAGTTTGCCCATCGGTCAAATAAAGACCTGATTTTCCCCCATGGAGTTACTGCTATGGTTTTGAGACAGTTCTTCTGAGGACAGCTCCTGGGACCCGGTGATTATCACTATCTACCGAAGGCTAAAAGGGTCTCAGGGCTTCCTTGTGTTTCCATAACTAGAGTTAAACCCAAGAAATATCTAGAAATATGTTCTTAATCTTGTCGGTGAAATCCAGCAAGAAGAATTTTCTACCCTTCCCAGGGAAGAGAGGACACATTTACCGTCCCCACCGCAGACCACGGCATTAATGAGTCCGACAGACAGCACCACTGAACACACATATGCTGAGCAAAATGCCAGAAAAAAATGAAAAAGCACCTGCCAGCGGAGGGGTTGGTACGATGAGCGACTTGGCTAGGAAAGATGGGATGGGGGGGAGGGTGCAAAGCACGTAACTCCTTTTTTAATGGAAGGTGGCTTTATGGAGGGGTCACATTTTGCATTTGGGGGAAGAGAGAGAGTCTGAGGAGTGGGGCAGGGAGAGGATTCCTGGCAGAGCACGAGGACCATCTGAGCAGAAGCCTTACGCAGAGGGCAGTGCAGTGATCAGAGTCTGAGAGGTGAAGGGGCTGAGGGGAAGGAGGTAGAGCCGGGGAGAGAAATAAACCTGAGGGTGAGGAAAGCTACCTTAAGAGCTCTCTGAAATGAAAATAGAGTATAAACAACTAGCAGGAAGCTGCTAGAAGCCCGAAGTTGTGTGCAGAGCACAGGCTTTGTTAGCATCTGAGTGTTTCCTCTACATCTGTTCCTTCCCCACTGTCTCCCTCCTTTCCCGCCATCTCCTTCCCCACAGGCTCCCTTCCTTCACTCCAAACTCTGTTTTTATCAGATTGAGGGGGGTCCCGGCCACTTCCCCACAGAGGGAAAGCTTTCCCTGCATGAGTCAGAAGGCAAAGGATCATGAAATGACCTTGAGGGTTAGGGAGGCAATAACCATGGCTCTGCATAGGATGGAAGCTCAGTAAACAAGTATTTATCATGTTTTTAAGACCTCACAAGAGCATCCTTTGTCCCACATGACGCCTAGACTAAGAGATAAGCTTGGAATCTCAATCAATCTCTCTCTCTCTCTCTCTCACACACACACACACACACACACACACACACACACACACACACACATATTCTCTCCCACCTCCTCTTCCTCTCTCCTCTCCAAAAGCCCTGGTTCTCCTAAATACAACCTTGGTATCCCCCCAAGAGTAGAAAACAACCCCAACAAGTGCCTATGAAAAAAGCCTTTAAGACTCATGAATATTTAGCTCGTCCTCATGTAAAATATATGACTTTGTGTAAGGATCAGGCGAACGAGGTGCATGATTTTTTTCTGATTTATGGGCCTGGAGACGGATTATTCATAGCAGAGCAGCTGTGTGGAAAGATTCATCCGCTGCGAAATGTGATTGTACATCAGGCAGTGTGTGGGAACGGAGCTATGACTAATGGCTGCTTTACATATAAATGAGAAGGTTTGTGCTAGGAACTGTAAAAAAATACAATCACTCAGCTGACGGGCAGGCTCCTTATCGTGGGTGCAGGAGAGGGACCTCAGGAAAGGCAGGCAAATGAATGCCTTTGCCCTGAAAAGCCAGGTGGGGGTAAGAGTCAGGGAGGAGGAGAGGGGATGGAAGGAATTGGGAGAAGCAGCCAACTCTCCGGAGCTGGCCCGGCCCAGCCGTAGTCAGTCTCTGTATTTGTAACTCCATCTTCCGGGCCCTGCTGTGACCTCTGAGAGCCTGTCAGGGCGGAGATGTAGCCCCAACAGAAGTAGCTGGTCACCAGTACACCCAGGGGTGATGACCGGGTCCCGAACTCTCCAGAGCTTGGCGTTTGGCTGCTGAAGATTCAGGTCCCTTTCAGAAGTCGGCACAAGATTCATCTCGGTAAACCTCAGAAGAGGAAAAATTGTGCAAATCTGAGATTTTCCCCTGCCACTCCTCACGTCTCCCTCGCTTTCTCCTGTTCATCTCTCTCCTCTCTTGTAGCTGAGACAGGCTGTCTAGACACTGCAGATGTGGACAGATGTTGGGTCTGTAATTTATAACAACGGCCTCCAGAAGGCAATTCCAATTTGTTTCGGTAAGGCTTTGAGTTACAGGCAGAAAAAATATCCTGTAAATACTGTTGACTTACATGGTAAGTACACCAAGGGTTTACTTAGTCAACAACCACTAACTACAGCATCATTACACACCCATCCAGATTACCGGAGGATTTAATGACACTAAGCAGGTAATGACCACCAACCAACCCGAGTTTCTGGTTTTAAGGGGGCCTGGAGAGCAAGGGAGTTGAGCCATACTTAACAGGAATTTATGCCTGTTTCTTCAAGTCATCAATTAGTCACCACTTTGAGGGCCTTTCAGTGTTATCTACATGTCAGACATCCCTGCGCTGTCACACTGAACGCCAAGCAGGTTGGATCCTCTTTGTTGCTCTCCACTGATCCGGTTTTAAACCGTGCGGTATCTGGAGGTACTCACAACGCCCTCAGACAAGCCAGGAGGCTGGAAAATTACCTTTGCCGTTATCCTAATGGGTCATGCACTCAGCAGCGAGCCTGAGCTCAGTGACCCACTCTCTCTCTCTCCTGCTGGCCGATGACGGTGCAGCTGTCCAGGCCAACGGTGAAGGAGACCGGCCCACCCAAGATCAAGCTAATCCTCACAGGGATTATATTCTGATTGGGTAATTATAATGGGAAATGGAAAGGTGAATTTCTAGAACAGTGTTTCAAGAAACTCGGGAAGCTTCCCACTGTGTCTGGAGTGTATGTGTGTGCAGGGGGAGCAGGAAGCTCGTATCAAGGCCAGTGCAAGGAGAACTTTGCTCATCTGGCCAGGATTTGCACTTGAGGTCTGCCATCCCTGAGAACTCTGACCAGCTGGTCCCCCTGGGATTAGGGGATCCAAGTTGGCCAGCAGCTGGAGAGCTCAGACCTCCCTGGGCATATAGGGTTGCCGCTGAAATAGACCTCAGGGTATCATTTATGTCCGTCTGGGGGAAGGGGAAAGAGGAGTGGGAATAAAGGGGATAGAAAAATGTGGAAATCAAATGAACACATTGGCAGGGCTGGATTCCAATTTTTAATCCATCACCAACCTCTGCTGGTTTATCTGTTCCACATAATCTTCCTCCCCCTCTTGCCTGTCCAAAGACAGTCAAACAAAACCTAATACACCCCTAGGCACAGACCCCTGGATTTTCACAGACCATGAAAGGAAAGCCCGATGCCAACTGAAGGACAGATAATGTCTGGAGAATCCAGCTTCTCTGTGACGGTTGCCGTGTTCTCCCCTTCTCACTCTTCCCCTGCCCTGGCCCTGCTTTGTATCCATCCAACTTCAATGATATCAGTGATATCTTGCTTTACCTGAAGAAGTGCATCTGGTTTAGAATGTCAGCTCCTGGCAGAGCCACAAAATTGGTCACTAGCTAAAAGGCGAGGCCACCTGGGCCAAAGGAAAGAGGTGAGGAGTATCAGGAGTCATGGCTGAGACTGCTCTTCTCTGGAGGGCACCAGCCGGGGGTGGGGGGTGGGGGTCATCTGGCCGCAGGTTCTGCCCAGAAGAAAAGGTGTTAGCCACAGAAGAATGGGTTAAGGAAACAATTTGTGTCTTAGGAGTTTAAGGTTTTGGCTGCAGAGTCTAAAGAGACTCTAGAGACTTCTTTTATGGAGACTTTAAAAATATGAGTGACTCCTACTTGCCAGGGGTGTGTGAGATTTTTGTCCTAGTGAGAGATAAATAGATGACAATGGCCCGGAGCCCTCTAAACCCAGGAGATCCTTGTAAGTGCACCAAGCCTCACACGCTCCCCGGCAGGAGCGGATAGGGACATTTGAACTTCCAGCCCAAGGAGGGCTGTGGAAAGAAGGAGGGACGCCCTCTGGTCAGGGAGGACAAATGAGCTATAATAATGTTAATATCCGACACGAACAGAGAGATTACTGTGTGCCAGGCATATATTTTCTCCTTGATGATACATCAATGCATTAGCTCTTCGAGAAGGAAAACAGTACCCACTGCCAGGGAGCAGAACTTCCTCCAAATAAGAGGGAGCACGTGGCATAGAATACTGCTCCGTGGCTTGTCAGCATTAGCCAGAGGTTTACATAATTTGTAGGATAGAGAATAGAAGTCAGCTCCGGAGACATATATCCCAGGATATCTGTGGGGAGGAAACTTCAGGGTACAGGCTCGGGAGTCTGTGTACTTGGAAAGTGGATGTCATGGGACACGAGAGAGCTAGTGAAAGGACAGGATCACTGACCCATGTGCCTTCTGCCACGCACGCGTGTCTACACACTACATGTCCACATAGAGACATTTCATCTCTGAACTGGTGAGAAAGGGTCACATGCTTAGCCAAAAGGGACATATTACAAGCCACGGTTGATTCCATACATGCAGGAATGGCGTGGCCTCTCCGACAAAGACTTCCCCAGACTTCTTAACAAGTTCACACAAGTCCCATGGTTAGAGGAAGGACAGGACAGGACTGGGAAGGGTTCGCTTGGTGGGCATCTCCCCAGAGAGATTCAGATCTGGTCTCTAAACCAAATCTTCCTGCTGGCCAGGCCAGGAACCTGAGGTGTCCTGGGCCTATGGGAAGGCTATGGGAAGACAGACTAGGGTCTGGGTCGGGGGAAGCATGGGTCTAGAATCCAACTTCAGTTTATTTGTCCAGGACACACCAGACCCTGAGAGTCCAAAAATAGTTGCCCAAAATAAATAGTAGAAAGACCAGGGGCCCTGGAGCCAGAAAACCTAGGTTTGACTTCTCTTACTTACTAGTATCTCGTTCATTCATTAATTCACTCAATAAATATGTATTGAGCATCCCTTGTATGACCTTTATTGGGCAAGCTATTTAAGCTCTATTGGCAGGGTGCCTGGGTGGCTCAGTCCATTAAGCAGTTAAATGTGTCTGCCTTCAACTCAGCTCCTGATCCCAGTGTTCTGGGATCGACTCCCAGGTCAGGCTCCTTGCCCAGTGGGGAGTCTGTTTCTCCCTCTCCTTCTGCCTCTCTGTGCTCTCTCTCTCTCTGAAATAAATAAATACACTCTTAAAAAAAGAAACTCAATTGGCATCAGTTTCCTCATCTGAAAAACAGGAATAACAATGCCTCGGTTTCACAGTTATCGTGAGCATTACATGAGAAGAGCTGTTGGCACCTGGTTGATTCCCAGTAAATGCTCCTTATTAGCACCAGTAAAAGAATTCCAGTTATGCCCCTTTCATAAAGCCCCCTTTGCTGTTTCTCCCCCCACCCCACTGGTAGCCAAACTTTCTGGGGAAAGTATGGGAGAATTTTACATGGCCCCAGATGAGCCACTCTCATAGGTGACTTTCACAGGACAGCTTTAGCGCCAAGGGGATCTGATTTGCTTGTCTGCCTCCCTCCCTGGACTGTGAATCCCTCAGGGGAAGGGGCTGTGTTATCACTTGTTTAGCATGTGGCCGCAGTGCTTGTGACAATGCCTGGCCCATAGGAGACATTCAATAGATGTTTGCTGACTCAATGTAAGAAGGAAGGAGGAGAGTCCTTCTTCCTTCCTTCCTTCAAGATTTTATTTATTTATTTGAGAGAGAGAGAGAGAGAGAGAGAGAGAGCATGAGAGGTGAGAGATCAGCAGAAGAAGCAGACTCCCTGATGAGCAGGGAGCCTGATGTGGGACTTGATCCTGGGACTCTAGGATCATGACCTGAGCCAAAGGCAGTTGCTTAGCCAACTGAGTCACCCAGATGCCCTCTTCCTTCCTTCCTTTTGTTTTCTTTCTTTCTTTCTTTCTTTCTCTCTTTCTTCCTTTCTGGTTTTAATTATTTATTTGCAGCAAAGTGAAAGCAAGAGAGAGCACAGAAGGAGAGGGAGAAGCAGACTTGCCACTGAGCAGAGAGCCTGACGTGGGGCTCAATTCCCGGCCCCTGAGATCACAACCCAAGCCAAAGGCAAATGCTTACTTAACCAATTGAGCCACCCAGGCACCCCAGAAGCAGGGTTTCTATCGTTGTAGTGGTTGTGAAGGACCCTCATTTCTTCATCCAACAAATATTTATCAAGCAGCTAGATGTCCCTGGTACCGTACCAGGTGTTGGAGATATAATGGTGAGCAGAATAGACACGATCCCTGCCCTCGTAGAGCTCAGAGTCCAGGGGGAGAATACAGATTATAATCAGATAGTCGTACAAAACCAGGATTTTACCAGGTGCGACCCTGTGTTCAAAGAGGAAGTAAATGATGCTAAGAAAGCGTATCAAGGGGCGCCTGGGTGGCTCAGTGGATTAAGCCGCTGCCTTCGGCTCAGGTCATGATCTCAGGGTCCTGGGATCGAGTCCCACATCGGGCTCTCTGCTCTCTGGGGAGCCTGCTTCCTCCTCTCTCTCTGCCTGCCTCTCTGCCTACTTGTGATCTCTCTCTGTCAAATTAATAAATAAAATCTTTAAAAAAAAAAAAAAAGAAAGCGTATCAAGGAAGAAAGAGCTAACCAAGCGTGGGCAGGCATGGAGGGCTTCCTCTAAGATGCAACATTCCAGCTGACACTCGAAGCGGGAGTAGGGGTGAAGGCCATGCTGGCGTGGTGCTGCTGCCACCAACAGGAGTCCTCCAAAGAGGGGCAACCTCAAGTGCACAGCCCCAGGGGCTGGTTAGATCATGGCACATTCCGACAACAGGAAAAGGCCAGTACGGCTGGAGCGTGGCTTGCAACTCAGAGTGTGGAGCAAAGATGCTGGAGCCGTGGGTCCCAGACTTCATCTTAAGAGCAAGGGGACACCATAGCAGGGTTTCGAGTTGAGGGATGGTAGAAGTGACATGACCACCGCTAGGCCCAGTTGTTTGGGCCCAGCGACACCGGTGGAGACTGCAGTCAGGGGTTGGGGTGGGCATTGGTTGAGTCAGCCAGGCAACAGATGGCAGTCGCCTCGGACTGAGGTGATGGAGAGAGAACGGGAAAGGGAGGAAAACACTCTGAAGTAGAGGAGATGGGGGTCCCTGACGGTGGGTCCTGCCGTGGCAGATGAGGGGACAGGAGGCGCCATGGGGAAGTCCCAGGTCTGTAAGTTTGCTCCTCGCATCTGTCTGCTCCTTGTTCACTTCCAGAAAAGCTCTCCTCTCTTTTCCACCCAAGAGTTTAGTTCTGATAGCCTTCGGAGGTGGATGGATTTCCACTTCCAGAGAATGAGAGAGACGACGACAAGACGTCCCATGGTATCTGGGAGGCATCTAGAGCGTCACTTTCCCAAGCAAGCCCCTTGCCACTGAAGCACTCATTTATCCTCCCAAACTCGCCCAAACCCAAACATACTCTCAGATTCCCTGGCTCCCTGCGCTGACATAGACCTCCAAACCCTCCCTACAGACCACTTCATCCTACCCTTATTTATCCTTGCCTCCCAAAGCCCTCCATGCCCCCTCCCCTGCTCTTCTCCCTAGCCGCCCCCCCCAGCCCCTACCTCCCTCTGCCTCCACTTCACCCTATTAAGAAACAACAACCCCCCAGAATGCCTGCCCCCCGGCTGCTGTTCCCTGAGCCCCGCCTGCCCTCCCTCCTCCTGCTCCTCTCCCTGACAGATGCCTCAGAGCCCCGGGCCGCAGTTAAGGTGACGAGATGCAGCAATTCTTTATGAACATTTCATTCCTGCTCGCTACACGACGTAAATTAGATGGTGTGTTACATTCGGGCAATAAGAGAGATATGTCACCACGACGCTGGCCCATTGGATGGAGAGGGTAATCCTGCCGTGAATTTCATTACTGCTTTTATATAGACAGAATTAGCTCGGTGACAGCGAGCCTGATTGTCTTTCACTAGGGGTTTGGAGAAGAGCTGAAAGGATTTCACCCTGATGTGCGCACTACTGAGTGACCCCGCTCACCAGCGGCCTCGCTGATTGCTTTGCACCTTGCAGACCCGCGATTGGCTCAGCCTCGCCGCCGCCGCCGCCACCTCGCCTCCCTCCCTGGTCCCCAGCCCTCCCTGCCTGGCTTTCTATTGAAGCAAGAAGAAAGGAGACCTAATGGAGGAGTCACAAGGTCATGAAGGGAAATTTGGGCGTGGGGAGGGGCAAGTTGGCAGAGTTACAAAATACCCGACAATCCCTTTTCGGGTCAGAGTTTTCCGGACAGAACTTGTGGCCACTCACTCTTGCTTCCCAGAAAAGGGCACGAAGGAGCTTGGGCCACATGTCCGATGTCCTGGGGGCAAAGGAGAGATTGGGTAGGGACTGGCAAATCCTCGTCTCTCTTGCAGAGACTCCGGAGCTGCCACTGGGTTCCTGTCCCTTTGCCTCTTGCTCCTTTGGGTCCTTCTGTCATGGTGGTTCAGGCTCTTCCCTACCCGCTAGGCAGGAAGAGTTGGGAGAAGCAAGAGCAAGACCATTGTCACTCCCTGCCTGTGGACTCAGCAGCTCCACTGTGGAAGGTGAGGGAGGGGCGTAGATTCCCTTCCCTCTGTTTCCCACAGTCACCAACATGGCTCCCACCCCAGCCCCACCCCAACTCTACACAACCCGCTTCAATGACTTCCAGAATCCTTAGTAGGACCTGGATGGCCCAGTCCAGCAGCCTGCACACAAGCCCAGGCTGGGGATTTCCTTCCTTCCGTTTCTTTCTGTAGGAATGGCTAGTTCTGAGTCAGTCCCCTCCTTGTTTTCTGGGTCTCTACCCTAATATCTCTCACCACTGTTGCCTTGTCCCCTCTTTCCTTTCCCTCTGTCAATCCCTCAGCAAACATCTTCTGCTAAGCTTTCCGGAGGCAGAGGCAGCTGGTTGCCCCCAAGCCTGGCCAAGAGGTTGACCATTGCTGGACCCTGCTGACTACTCTGCCCCCTTTGAAAAACCCTCAGGGAGACCCTCCGAGATTCCATTCCTTGCAGGGCCACGAGCCAGGCATCAAGCAGGCAGAATAATCTCCTCAAAGCCCCTCATCTTTTGGTCAACCCGATACATCTGTCGGGAAAGATTCCTTCGCAGCCCAGATCAGCCAGCTCTGTGGCCTATGCTGAGAGGGATTAAGGCCACAGTTGCTGCTTTCTGGGGGTGGGGGAAGCTCCCCAGACCTTGGCAGAGCTGAGCGGGCCCTCGGAGGCCTGGCACAGGGTCTCTGCACTCTGACTCTGTCTGCCCGGGGTTAGTGCCCTGATCTCCCCTGAGCTGCCCTTCCAGCCACCCCCCCCACACACACGGCACCCCAGCTCCAAATGCCTATCCTCCATGGAGCCCAGGGAGAGGGTTCCCTCAAGGATTTACTCATGAAATCACTCTGGACACATTTTTACACTGAAATTCCTTCTCTGTGAAGCAAAGACTAAGTTACGATGCTGAAACTCTAGTCTGAGCCTGCTGGTATGCTAGCCGGGTGACGAGGCAGGTCATCACACCTTTCTAAACTTTGGCTTCAGAAAGGGTCATAACTGCTGTGGGGGGCTGTGGCACAGTCCTGTGCTTCCCTCGGTGCTGAGGGAGGTCTCCAGGGATCGCCCTGCCCTGTCAGACTTCCTTGGATTTTTCTGTGCTGAAGAGAGCTGTCTCAACGAAGGCCATGCCTTTCCCCGGGCAGCCTGCTTCTACCTTCTTGTCACCCTGGGCATCTGAAGGCTCAGTCACCTGTCTGTACCTTGGGACACTTTAGAAGGGCCATCCCTGCTACCGAGTCCCCCTTGAGGTTGACAAAGGCCTTTTTGGTGACTACACAAGTTTCTCCCTCTGTCCAGTCCTTCTTTCCAGTTCTTTCTCTTGCACTAGTGAAAACCCCAAGGGCATGCCCCAGTAAACTTCCAGCACCATGGACACCATCCCAAAGCCAGCTTCCCTACACAGACTGCCTACCTGTGGGGCTACTGCAGGACAAGCGTGGTTGTTTGTTTGTTGTTGTTGCTGTTTTTTAAGATTTTATTTATTTGACAGCGAGAGACACAGTGAGAGAGGGAACACAAGCAGGGGGAGTGGGAGAGAGAGAAGCAGGCTTCCCACTCAGCAGGGAGCCCGAAGTGAGGTTCCATCCCAGGACCCCAAGATCATGACCTGAGCCAAAGGTAGACGCTGAATGACTGAGCCACCCAGGCGCCCAGTGAAGGGGTTTTGTAAAGTGTCATATAGCCGCTGCTGCCTCCCATCAACGTTGTCATCACGGCGGGCTCTGCCTAGCTGGTGTGATGGGTTCAGCACACTTTGGCCAGGAAGTCCAATGAATGAACACCCAGCTTTCTTTTTTCTCCTAAGGACAAGGTTCTTTGCACTCTGCTTTTTGTCTTCTGATTGGAATAACCCTCCCAGATTGTCCAGACTGTCTCTCAGGAAGCCTAGCCTTTGTCCCAAGGATCTAAGGGTTCAAACTGCCAGGCTTCTATTACTCATATCTCATTCTTTGCCCCAAGAATCAGGAACTAAGTGCCCACTGGATATCCCTCCTACACGCTCTGGCTGGGCATCCTAGTCTTTACTTAAAGCATGCACTTTCCTCCCAAAGACCAAAACATCCATCCTTGAGACAGGGGAGGTGACAAAAGATCTCAAACGAGGCCTGAGAACAGGGTCTCCTCTACTTTGAGCCAAGACTTCCTTCCTTCTGGACCCCATCCCAAATAAAGAAAGCCTAGGATCCCTAGGGAATAGGGAGGAGCACAGGCAATGGTCTCCGATTACTGTTACCCTTCTAAGTATGCCCACACTGTCTCACTACTGGGCCCCCAGCCTTGTCAGCGTCTTGGGAGTCACAATGGCAGGAAGGGACACTGGCGGGTGAATCAGATCTTCTACCCACTCCTGGGCCCTGACCCAGAATGTGTGCTGCTCAGGAGTGCAATGGCCTGCATTTCTCCTAGAGCTTTCCCTGCAAAGCGGCAAGCACTGAGTGAGGAGCCAGTGGTGTGGGGGATGGAACTTTCTCACCCTACTCCCGTTCTGACATCACAGGCCTCACTTTCTGACACTAATTGGTTGCCATGGAAACCAGTTCCTCAGAGTACATGACGACCTGAGGTGGAGGGAGGGAGAGCCACAGGAACCAGCCCTGCCACAAAGAATGCACAGAGCCCCTCAGCATCAAGCACAGCTGCCCAAAGTCCCTATCCTCTGCCGGTACATAGGCTTTGTACATAAGGAGAAAAGTCCACCAGCTCACGAAGATGCCCCAGGACTGCACAAAGGTAATCCGACTTCACCACTCCTCCCATTTCCCACTTCATGTGGAAGTCTGTCTTTTCTTCGAGAGGGGAGCTCTTGCTGCAAAGTCATAGTTCAAAGCGAGAAAAGTCAGCCATGTCCCATGGAACAAATGGATATCAGATGTGATGTGGGCATCTCTCTCTCAGTCCTAGATCAGAAATCCTCTTTTCTAAGAAATTGTTTTAACTACCCTGAGATCATGACCTGAGCCGAAACCAAGAGTCAGTTGCTTAAATAATTGAGCCACCCAGGCACCCCTAACATATCCTTTCAATCATTCATTCAACAAGCATTTATGAGCCCCTGGTATGTTACAGACCCAGTGCCAGGCCTGAGGGATCCACCCAGGAGCTGATAGGGACCTGCCTCTATGGAGCTCTCTCCCAGCATCTTCTACACTCATGCCCATCCTTTTAGTAAGTAGCTCTGGGTTTTCTTTTTTCATTCTAGTCCCCCAATGTGGTAAGATGTCTGGTTGCTGATAGCGTCGATACAATCTGCTTAGTAATCCCCTTCCATCACTGGGCTTCCCAAAAGTAGAGACCTTGAGCCTACTCATATACGTTTTTGCCGGACACTAGACTCCAAGATTTAGGGTCCCTCAGCCTTCCACGTCATCCCGTTGCTCTCCAAACCAGCCTTTCCAGGACCCTGGATTCCTCCACTGTCTTCCAAGGCCACGGAGCAGAAGAATGGATGGGACTTGAGGATGGTGGCAGAAAGGTAGGTCTGCGGTGTGCCCATGGGAACGGGTGCACGGGCTGGAGGTACACAGCCATGTCTTCATCCGCCAGCATCCTGTGGTCACGCACGTGCACTTCCATTGGCTGTATCTGTGACTTCTCCCAAATCAGCCAATGTGGGGATGTGAGCATGTGTGTGATTCCACTTATGAGCGTGAGTGAGCATGTGTTCAGGGGAAGGGGAATTTAGGGGTATGTCTCTATGTGTGTTTTTTCCAAATGCTTGGCTTTTTTCAAAATGGCTTAGAGCACTACTGTCATTTATGGGGTTTAAAATGTCAGAACAGGGCCCGTGGGGAGGCAGGGGAGATTAAACTGCAAACAGTGAAGGTTATAGATGACGTTTCTGATAGGCTGACAGGCAGACTCAAATGATGCTGCACTTTAGCAATCATTTAAACACACACATGCACACACACACACACACACACACACACCCCAGCTCTTCTCTCCATATTTTAATGGCACATTCTGAAGGCTAAAAACATAACATAAGCCATGTCTAGAAAACCAGAGCTCTGTTTTCAGAACCCAACCCGCAGCTGTCTAGTTTGGTGTGTGTGTGTGTGTGTGTGTGTGTGTGTGTGTGTGTGTGTGTGTGAATGTGTTTACTCAAATGCGCCTACCTGTCCCAAATGAACACATATACTTATTTATATTTTGAGTCTGCATTTGTTAATTTCATGTCACTTTTATACAGCACGCTACGTGATTAACAAAATACATCCCATCTCACGGTCGACCCAAGCATCATGACCTTGTGTGTAAAGTAGGCAGGGTCGAAATTACTACCCTATTTTACAGATAAAAGAATGCTGAGGCACCAAGAGGTCCAGCGGGTTTCCCAAGACAACCCAGTGGGAAGCAACAAAACCAAGGTTAGAAGCAGAGCCTTTTTGTACTTATTCAGAGCCCTTTTCTTGAGGTTGTGGATCTCAACCTGGGCGATGCTTCAGAATCACCTGCAGAGCTTCTAAACCCCACCAGGCCCCCAGAGACTGCCACCCAGTTCTGGTGGTGACCCTTACAGGACGTTTCTGAAGACTCCTGGTTATGCTCACAGGTAGGGGACATCCCAGGCATCTGATTAGGCTCGCATCCCCTCTGCATGAATGTGGATTCCAGTGTCCTCCCTGCTCAAGGTCTATCTCTGCATCTACCTCCAGAAGACTTACTATCCGGGAGGATCGGCGGCTCTATTTCTTCTGCTTCACCCACCCCTGCCAGACCATGGAGGTTTAGAAAGTTGCTCAGCTCGGCCCGGTGAGTGCAGAGGCTATCGGCTCTGAGGCCCACCTCTGTGGCCACCCGACACGGGGCCGACTGTGTTTTCTCGGCAAGCGGGAAGGAGGAGAAGCAGCCCCACCTGGCCCCGTCAGCCAGGAGAAGGCCAAGGGGGTGAGGAGTAGCCCTGAGTGACCTAGGCTGAGAGGAAAGAGGGAAAGAGATGGGAAAAAGAGAAAGGAGAAGGGGAGAAGGAGAACCGACCCCTTGGAAGATTATTTCAAGCCGCTCTGTGATGAAACCACCTCACCCGGCCACTGCAGGAGAGGTGACCTGGCACAGCATTCAGGAGCACAGATGCGGCGGTGGCCTGTCTGAGCTCGAATCCAGGTTTCTGCTTACGAGTAGCATGACTTGGCTCCAGGAGGAAGGAAGTTACCCTGCAAAATTCAGAGCAGAGCGGTGCCTAGCTGACTCAGTCAGGAGAGCATGAAGCTCTTAATCTCAGGGTTGTGAGTTCAAGCCCTACCCTGTGCCTCTGTTTCCTTATCATTAAAATACTGATTATAGGGGTGCCTGGGTGGCTCAATCGTTGGTTGCCTGTCTTAGGCTCTGGTCATGATCCCAGGGTCCTCGGATCAAGCCCTGCTTCGGGCTCCCTGCTGGGTGGGAAGCCTGCTTCTCCCTCTCCCACTCCCCCTGCTTGTGTTCCCTCTCTCGCTGTGTCTCCCTCTGTCAAATAAATAAAATAAGATACGGATTATACTAATAGTACATGCATCACAGGGTCTCTAGGAGGATTTAGGGAGTTCAGGTAGAGGACCCGACATAGTGTGAGTTCTGGGCAGGGGTTAACGGTTACTATTCTGCACAATTTGATGGTTTGGAACTCTACCTCCTTGAAACTCTTCCTATCTTCCTGAACGTTCCTTCTCTGTCTTCTTTGGTAGCCCTGTTCCTCTGCCCTCCCTCTGAGTCACTGGTTCTCAGCCTAAGGAGCTCTTAGAGCTTATCCCCAGAGATTCAGAATATTTGTCTGAGATGGCGCCTAGACACGGGTGTTTCTCAAATTCCCTGGCTAATCCCAATGCCAAGGTTAAAAACCACCCCTCTGAGTGCTGTCACTCCCTAAGTCTCTGCTCTTACTCCCTTCTCTCCTCGCTCGTCCTTCCCATGTAACCAACCTCCTTCCCATGGCCTTAATTACCATCCAGGAGCTGGTGACTCTCCAATCCACGTACCCTGACAACACTTCTTTCTGGAACTCCACAAGCTATTTTCAGCTCCCTGCCAGACACCTTAATTTCCAAATGTGTGATGATAAAATTCCTAACGGTCTCTCAGCCTCCTGCACATCTGCACTGAGACGTGCCCTCGACAACCCCTCCCAAGTACGTGTCCCCATCAGAACTCAGTATTTTGTGCTTTGGACCCAATCCTAGTCCGTCTCCTTTATCCCCCTTCTCTGTCACTTCCAACCATTCACACAGGTGAGAACTAGCAGTCAGGGACCCTCTCCCTCATCCCCACACCCAGTCACTTACAAAATCCTGTCAGTGCCCTGAAGGTGCTCCCCAGCCTCGTTCCTTGGGATCCTCACATGGTGGGGTGGGGGGGCTATGCAGTTCTGAGAGCCTCTACACCCGTCTCCCACTTTCAACTTTTTTGGCCGTACCCTTCCCCCACTTTCTTCTTCATCCTCAGAGCTATTTTTTGGAAATGTGAATCGCTCCACTGCTAAAGCCTTTCCGGAGAGAAGTCAACGTTGCACAGCCCTTGACTACCTGTCCCCTTCCTCGGGCCTCCCTCAAGGGACCCCATCCGTTGTGTGTCACTCTCCAAGTGTGCCAGGCTTGTTGGACACCTCAAGGCTTTTGCCCATGCCACACCCCTGCCAAATGCTCTTCTCTTCCCCTCCCATTCTGCCCACATTTACCCATTAGCTGAAGCACCCGACCCTCTAGGAAATACTATCTGACTGACCACTCTCTTTTTGTCCCTGCTGCGCCCTGTAGTTACCGTCTACTGTGTTGGCTCTCGCTGTGTCTTCTGTGTTTTCGTTTTCATGCCTGTCTTCCACACTGGACTGTGATCATCTGGAAGGCACTAGCCCTGTCTTATTTGTCTTTGAGGAGTACAGTGAGCAGGGAAGAGACCAGACCCCCAAGTTCTATAGAGAGTTTTTATAGACTGTTTGGTTCTCTTGGCTAAAGCACTTGGTGAAGAATGCTTTGGGTTATGCTCTGGATTTTGTTTATTTAATTGCTTCGGGGTTTTTTTGTTTTTTTTTTAAAGTAGGCTCCATGCCCGATGTGGGGCTTGAACATACAACCCTGAGATTAAGAGCTGCATGCTCTCCGGACTGAGCCAGCTAGGCACCCCATGCTCTGGAATTTGAAGGGTAACTGCATCCCTCCCGCAGCCAAGCCTAGGTATGAGCAGAGACCCAAATAAGTGTTGCCTGACACTGCCCCGAGTTCCATCCCCTGGGTCGGCCTCTCCAGGCCCCAGAACTGGGAGCTCTGACCACCGTAACACCTGATGCCCCTTCGTGGCCCAACCACAGCGAGTACAGTCTTCTTTCCTCTCTTTCGTCTTGAGACCAGGATAGAATGCTGCCAAAGGGTCCTTCAGAGAGAAATGAGGAAAAACTAAAAGCAAGCAAGCAAACAGACCTATAAATACTTAGAAATGCAGAAAGGGACAGAATGCAAATGTCTGATTCTAATTTGTCACCCGTGCCTAAGGGAGAACATTCAAGAATTGCCTTCTGGGGGCACCTGAGTGGCTTAATCAATTAAACATCTGACTCTTGATTTCAGCTCAGGTCATGATCTCAGGGTCCTGGGATTGAGCCCTGAGAGGCCTCTGCCTTGAGAGGAGTCTGTTTATCTCCCTCTCCCTCTGCCCCTCCCCCACCTCCCTCCCTCTCTTTCTCTCTCAAATAAATACATCTAAAAAAAAAAAGTTGCCTTCTGGATCTTGCAACCCTTGAAAAGAGAGTGCATTCAAAAGTCACCCCTTCTTGGGACACCTGGGTGGCTCAGTGGGTTAAAGCCTCTGCCTTCGGCTCAGGTCATGATCCCAGAGTCCTGGGATCGAGTCCCCCATAGGGCTCCTTGCTCAGCCTGCTCATGCTCTCTCTCTCTGTCAAATAAATAAAAATCTTTAAAACAAAATAACAAAAGTCACCTTCTCTCCCCACCATTGCCCAGTGAAGGGACTGGGAATCCCAGTCTCATCCCAGGAAGTCGGGCAGCTGAAAAGATGCAAAAGAAGCAAGCCTTCATCCTCCACAGAAGTGGAAGGTCAAGGCCATCTGTGGTCTAGAGCAACAAAAACAGTCCGGCCCAGAGAATAGCCTGCAGACAGAATGTGGTCTCTGGGACAATCAGAGCAGTGTTTGCCTCACGAATGGATGGACTTGCCCTGCCACAATCCCGTTTGCTAATATTCCTAGAGCCCTTGCCATATGTCGGCACTGTGCCAAACACTAGATCAGCCTGAGTAACTCTCGCAACAACCCTGTGAAAGAGAGACTATCATTATTCCTGTTACAGATGAGGAAACTGACTGGGAATGGGGCTAAGTGACTTTTCCAAAGTCACAAAGCCGGTAAGTGGCCAAGCTAGGATTCAAATTCAGACAGTCTGACTCTAAAACCGCAGCGTCTTAACCCCCATACTTCCTAACACACATAACAGGTGATTATTCACTATTTGCTAATAGTAATAATAGCTTAAATTTACTGAACATTCAACAATGTGCCGAGCACTGTGTTAAGCATTTTATATGCATTATTTTATTCACTAGACATGTATTATTATTATTCCCATTTTATATATGAGAACACTGAGGCTTAGAGAAGTTAAAAGCCTTGCCCATGGTCCCAAAACTAGTAGGCAAAAGAACTGGAATACAAATACAGAGGGACAGATAAATGAATGACCAGAGGCACAGACAACCCCCCCACTGGGACAACCACCACCCTGGAGAGTGTCCATGAAGGCAAGGGCCCTTTCCAGGAGCTCTGACAAGGTGGCAGACACCTTGATAAAGACTGTGAGCTTTTATATAAAACCATGTGCTGGCAAAGACACCTCCAGTCTGGACAGATTTACCCAGTTTAGGGCCCAGTGTACTCAGAAGTGACCCTAAAAGGCTGGGCCAGTTCCTCCTTTCTCCTAGGCCTCTCCAGAGCACCCTCTCAGCAGCTCTTTCCACTCACAATAGCCTGGCACTTGGAATCTGGTTGGGTTTGGGGACCCCAATATCCAGAAACCCACAGCCTCCAGGACCCTCCCCTAACTAGGCAGTCCTCAGCAATCCCTGCTTGGATCCTTTAGTTCCTGAGTCTCTGGGTTTGGCTCCTGGGAAGAAGAATCCTTAGAGAGCCATCCAGGTACCTAAGGAAAGAGGGAGAGCGGAGGGAAGGAGCCAACTACTAGCCTCTCCTCCCCACTCCCTCTCGCTCCCCCAAAGCCTTGCAGGCGGCCCCCACCACCTCCAAGACCAGCAGAGTTTCTCACCTTCAGGCAAAGGCAGATGATGGCAGGTCTGGGGAGCAGAACTTAAGTGAGCCTGGGGCACTGCAAACCCCTGTCATTAGTATTTAGGGAATGTGAGTCCTGGGGTGGGAGGGTGGGGGTGGAGGGAGGCAGGGAGAGGAAAGCCAAGATGCTGCGAGATGGAAAGAGGGAGATGGAGACGGATACCAGGAGAGGTTGCAGAGACAGACAGGAGAGGAGGGAGTGAGGGAGGAGAAGAAAGGAGGCTGAGGAGGGTGGCAGAGAGGCAGAGAAAGGGGGGGGGGGGGAGGAGAGAGACGGAAAGAGCCAGTTGCTTTATTCATGGCTGGTGATATTATAGACTGAGTGAAAATCACATTATCGTAATGGGAAAGTTAGAGTTGCTGAGATGATGCCCTGAAGCCTCCGCGCTGATTGGGGTGTGATTGCTATCTGTATTTATATGTAGAAAGCAAAGTTCACTGCCAGTTCAAGATGGTGGCGGCTGCTTTATGCAACATAATTCTTCAGTAGGGAGACGCCCCGAGCAAGCTGAGCCAGCGGTGCTGGGAGTGGCAACGCGAGCCCGAACGCGGAAGCCGGAGCGCGCGCTGGAGCCGGCGCTGGAGCCCGGGCCCGAGCCGCGTGGGGCTCAGCCTGCCGCGCGGCGGGAACACAGACTCGCGTGGGCGCTCGGCTGGGACCTAGACCCGGGGGCAGTCCCCGGCCTGAGGCGAGGCGAGGCGGGGCAATGGCGGGGCTCGAGCGCCTGGGAACCCGGGGATGGGGCGTGGGGGAGGACAAGCCCCCCACCCCCTCGGATGCCGGCCCAGAGTTAGGCCGGCTGTCGGGAGATCAGAGCATTTGGACGGGTTAGAGAGTTGACCCCCGCACCCCCACCCCCGTTATAGAATTCAGCGCCCCACCCTACAATAAACGTCAGGAAGTTCCCCCCCTCCCCACGAAAACTGCTTTGATACCTTTTTGACATCTCAAATTTCTTTTTTTTTTTTAAGATTTTATTTATTTATTTGACAGAGATCACAAGTAGATAGAGAGGCAGGCAGAGAGAGAGAGAGAGAGAGAGAGAGAGAGAGAGAGAGAGAGGGAGAAGCAGGCGCCCTGCTGAGCAGAGAGCCGGATGCGGGACTCGATCCCAGGACCCTGAGATCATGACCTGAGCCGAAGGCAGCGGCTTAACCCACTGAGCCACCCAGGCGCCCGACATCTCAAATTTCTTGACGGTTTTCTTCACTTAAATTGTTTAGGACCCCCTGCTATGTTGGTCCCCCCCCTCCCGCGACACCCCCCCCCCCCCCCCGTGCACCCCTCCCACACCCCACCCCATCTCTGCTGCCATGGCCTGTGCCGGAATGAAGAAGGGTTAGGGTTAGGACACGTCCCTACCCATGGGTGAATGGGTGTCACCCAGAGCGGGGGGGGGGGGGGGGATGCAGGCAGCTCCCCATACCCCACGACTTGCCCCACTCTCGGAGGCATCACCCAGTCAGGGAGAGAGAGGAAGGTTGTCAGCCCTGCCTGAGCCCTCTGTGGAGCTCAGACCACTTTTACTTGAGGCCTGTCTCCCTCAGGGCTTTCTGGGGGACCTGGGGCAGTGTGGGCCCGGCCCTAGAGTTGCCAGATAAAAGGCAGGAGGCTGAATGAAATTTTGAATTTCAGGAAAACAACAAACAACTTTTTAGTATAAGTATATCCCAAATGTTGCATAGGATATACTTAAACTCAACTTGTTGTTTATCTGAAATTCAAATTTCACTGGGCATCCTGTATTTTTATTTGCTGAATCTGATAATCTGTCCTACCCCCACCTTGCCTGCTGACCTCAGGGTTTTTTGGTTGTTGCTGTTTTTGTTGTTGTTGCTGTTTTTAAGATTTGTTTATTTGAGAGAGAGGGAGAGAGCATAAGGGGGCAGGGAGGGGCAAAGGGAGAGGGAGAAAGAATCTCAAGCAGACTCCCACCTGAGCCCAGAGCAGGATGCTGGGCTCCATCTCACAACCCTGAGACTGGGACTGGAGCTGAAATCAAGAGTCTGACACTCAATGGACTGAGCCACTCAGGCGCAGCGATTGACCTTGGGTTTTATATTGATTTACAGCAGGATGCAGGACCTCTGAATAGAAAGAGCCAGAGTCACTGCTTAATAGCTGCGTGGCTTTGGACCAGTTTTTAACCCGGATCCTCAATCTCCTTTGAGCAGTAGGAGGTAGTAATACGTACCCCACAGGATGGTTGTAACCATTAATGAGATATAGTATGTAAAATAGTGCATTACGTGGCATAAAATAAACATTCATTAAATGATGGCTATAAACTATCAATACTCACATTCCCTCCAAGGCGCCCTTTATTTCCTTTGCATCTCTGTTCTAGGCTTCTTTGGAAATCAAAAGACTGTCATCAGGATCCCTACTCCGGAAGCTGCTGCCTGAATGGGGGAATGCCAGCAACAGACCTAATCATAGGATGGGTGCCCTCAGCAGCCTGACACTACTAGGTCCACTGAGAGTTCTGGAAAGCTGATTACAAGGGTGAAGCAGGGACTAAGGACAAGCTCTATCCCCAGCCCCACATCAAGCCCCACACATTTCCAGCTAACTCTCCTAAGCTTCAAGACCACATTAGAGTTGGGGCGCCTGGGTGGCTCAGTTGGTTAAGTGACTGCCTTCGGCTCAGGTTATGATCCTAGAGTTGGGGATTGAGTCCCACATCGGGCTCCCTGCTTGGCTGGAAGTCTTCTTCTCCCTCTGACCCTCCGCCTTCTCATGCGCGCTCTGTCTCTCTCTCAAATAAATAAATAAAATCTTTTAAAAATTAAAAAAAAAAACATATTAGAGTCTACCTTCCTTGGGACCCCCCTAAGTCTCCCTTTCTCCCAGGAAGATGGAGGGAGGCTTCAAGATGTAGGGTGTCTACAAGATACTGAACGGGAAGGCAGAGAGGACTCCATCTATCTGTGAGGCCACAGAATGGGCCAAACCCATCTCTGTCCTCTGGCAGAGGCCCATGTCCAGGACACACCAACTGGAAATTAGTGAGTCCTTCGGGGTCTCTGTGTTTGTTCACCCTCCGTCTCTCTCATATCTTAGCCTCAGCTCTGAACTGACTTGGTCAGTGGAAGAGGCAGTAGGCAAAGGTCTAAGTCCCACTGAGGCGGACTGGATTCCAGTATCATCTGTATGATCTACGATCTTGTTCCTCTCCCTTGTAGAAGGATGGGATTGTTTTCCTTCCCTTAGTTCAGGTGATACTCTGAAGGAAAAGAAAAAAAAAAATGGTTCCCACGACCCCTCAGTCCCAGAGAATCTGGTGGCCAGAACCCACCTAGCCTTTGTCTCTGAAGGAGGCTAATTATTCAGGAGCCAATTCGTGGGCAAATAGTACCATATTTGAGGGGACAGACTCAACATTTCAGTGCCAGGCAGATGGTGTATAGAGGAAGCAACCACTGAAGCGCAGTAGGGGGTGGCAGGGTCTGTGGAGAGCCGAAAAAGCACATTCCTCTCCGAAAGTCATTCCGTGTCCTGTTTGTTTGAAACACTGTGCTCAGCAAAGATGTGGGTTGCCCTGATTTGGTCTTCTGGGTAATCCCCAGGTTTCTTGATCTTTCTGGTGACACACCTATCCCTAGCTATGGGGTCACAAAGTACTGACAGAGTAGAGCTACAAGATACATAGAGACACACTGACCTGTAAAGGTACACAGGGTCACCTGTATATACACCAACATCAGACACCAAAGAAGCAGAGTGTCTGTAAGAAAGTATAAGGACACTCACAGAGGAGCTGCCCATCCCCAGCTTGCTTTCCTGCCTACCTCTTGCCGTCTCCCTCCTCTCCGCCTCTTACTCCTCCTCCTCATTCACTCACTGGGACCCAGGTCTGCTGCTTACACGGTCTCATTCCTTCTCCCCTCTCCCTGGATGTGATTAGAAAGGGGGTGGGGAGTGCTTTGCCCAGTGGACCCATATGGTAAAGCCAACACACAGGCATCTGGGACCTCTGGAATGCCCCTCCTACTTTTGATCCCCACTATAAGCCTGTACTGGGGCAGGAAACTGACAAGGAGTTCCACACACTCTTTGGTCTTGATATCAGGAAGTTGAACTCCAATCCTAGTGGTTTAAGGCCACGTTTGTTATGGACTCCATCAGGATGTATGAGGACCCTCTCCCAAGGATTTCCCAGGCAGTCCTCAGCCTTCCTGGGGACTGAGCCATAAAACAGAAGAGGTCTTAGCCACTCAGGCCACTGACACTAGATTGACAGTGAGAGTGAAAGCATGTCAGGAGCTTTTCCTTGCTCTTTCCGGTCCATTCTATCTTTGGCCATCAGTGCTGGAACCTAGGTAACCTCCTCTTGGGCTTGCTCCTTTCAGCGAGACAGAAGTAGATCGATCAGTTGCAATAAATAAAACAAATTAAAATCTAGGAGTCTTGCAAAGATTCCTGAGAACTGATTTTCAGATAATTTGCTGCTTGGAACTGTGTTCCTGTCCCTTTCTTTTCGGAATTATAAATAACATTGATCACTACAAGAATCTTACCAAAGCTGGGATGTCCACTCCACGCCTTAGGAAACGATTACCCAGATCACACAGGCATCAGGAGAGGGTCCCTCGAGTGAGGTTTTGTCATCTTAGAGATGGGAGGAGGTAGTCCAAAGAGATGACCTCTGTCCTGTCTTGGAGACATGAGTCTTTGAGGATGAAAGTGAGACATCTCCAAGGACAGGAAGCTTGGCGGGCAGCTTTTTATTTGGATTCCTCTGAGCTTCCTATCTTACGTCCCTTTGGGCTTGTGTCTGTGCAGCTATGTTAGGGAATCGTGTGTGTGTGTGTGTGTGTGTGTGTGTGTGTGTGTGTGTGTGTGTGTCCCTGATCCCTAGAATGACCCAGCAGGAGGAACTGAGGCTTGGGAAAGAACACTCTTCTTATGGTCAAGGGAAAAGAGACAAGGCACCTGCCCCAGAACACCATTCCCCTCCCCTTGTCAGGGAAGAGAGAGCAGAAAACTGCCCTGTGCCCCTGGGACAGAGGAAGGGCTCACCTGCTCAAAAGCTGGAAGCTGGACAAAATGACCCCTGCCTGGGATGGATATCAGAAGAATGTCTCAGGAAATATCACTCCCCTCCCCTGGAGGGCCCTGTAGGTAGTTGGTAATCCACTGGTCTCCCCCCACTCCTGTCCCCTACCAACACACACACACACATATAAATCTTAATTGTGTCCAGGGCTTTTTACAATGTTAATTAATCTTATTTAGGGCTGTTTCCAGCTGTTGCTGAGGGAAAGAAGGTCCCACACGCCTGTGACTTAGGGTAAATCCAATCAGACAGAGGAATTCTTTGATTCTGGAGAAGCCGAGCATGGGAACGACACCTCTAATCCCAAAGCCTCTCAGATCCCCGCTTGCCGCCTCCCCCCATCACTGCCCCTGAAAACTGATCTGGGCTAGTGGTGGGGAGGGGCCAGGCTCCAGAGAGGAGAGGGGAGGGGGAAGGGAGGCAGAGAGGGGCATGCAGGAGGAGCCCTGCTTGAGATGGCTGTGGGATAACTGGAACCAGGGCCTAGGCCTGCCATGCTGACTTGGAGCTTCTGCCCTGCACTTGGGCCATTTAGTGGGTTCTGAGGAGCCCGTGACACCTGAATAGCCACTGGGCCCAAGAGTTATTACAGGAGGCTGGGCCTGGATGAGTCAGACCAGCGGGTGTGCAGCACTGACCTAATTACAGTTCTGTACAACTAGTTTGGTCTGAGAAAGGGCCTCACCCAAGCCTTTCTCTTCCCTGTGACTTCTCCAGCACCCCAACGGCATCTCACCAGCTCCCTGAGGCTCTCATGTGCCTCTGTTTCCGGGTCTGGGTTTCTCTCTCTTCCTAGGGCTCCATAACATGATTCTAGTCTCTTTCACTGATGTCTGCCTCTGTCTTTCTCTGCCATTATCTCTGCAAGCCTGGCCTACTACCTTGACTCTTCACAGAGGTGCACTTCAAGAAGAGAGATGTCTTAAAGGGAGGGAGGCCAGCCGGGCTGGTGCCAATGACCTCTTTCTTCTTTGGTCTCTGCTGGTCCTACTCACATGGAACAAAGCCAAGATGAGGGGGGGTGAGAGGAGCTGCTGCGGAGGGGGAGGGAAGCCTCCCCAGGGTGGAAAGTGAGGGCGGGGCATGGGGCTATGTAGAAGCCAACAGACCAAATGGTGGAGACCCTAGGCTCCCCTCTGTGATGACCCCACCTCAGCCTACCCCCTTGTTGAGGCCTTCGGTGTCCTGGCCTAACTGGGTCTAAATAATTGAGGAGCCCATTACAGCCTGGCTGTTCCCTCACTGTCAAGTGTAAACGCTGCACTGGTCGGGTGGGGAAATGGGGCTAATTTGAATTGATAATAGGAAACTCGGGGAAAAGTCATCTATAGTGAGTGAGGAGCGAGCAATCCCCGAGCAGATGCTAAATCTTGTATAATGAAAGAATCTGCCGATGTCAATTATGTAGGAGCGTCTTTGCAGTGGTTGGAGGCGGTGGGCGGGTGAGGGGAAGGAGGGCCGGGCGCATCCCATAAACCCAAACACCCATCAAAGGCTCATACATATGGAGCTGCGGAGATTACGGCATAAATTTGAATGTTATGAATGTGCATGAGGGACAGGCAGGAAGCCTACCTCGTAAGGGGGTAGGAAAGGAACTGTTTTTCTGTGCCTGGGTACAAGGCAGCTTTTGTCCTCTCAGTCCCTCAGCTGTGTCCCCTCTGTCTCAGCTGCGCCCCTTCGGCATCCAGTTGTGTGGCAGGGTGAGAGTGAGGGTCCGGAGGTGCTGGGCAAGGTATGGTCAGCTGTTTTCCTGGGTCCTGGAGGTGGGGGGGTTGGGCCTAAGTTGCCCTTGATCTATTCGGAGTGTTTCCAGGATGAGACCTCGAGATGGATATGGTCAGAGATACAGAGGCATATCTTGAAATATCCGTGACGTGAGCCCGGCTTTCCCTCTAGTCTAGTGGAAGAAAGAGGTCAGACCGATGTAGGTAGTGATGCCTCTGTGGAATGGGCAGAGCGAGCCTGGAAGACAGTCTGGAGGAAGAAATCCCAAACTGGGCTCTCAGGAGGGCTTACAGCTCAGAAGAGCAACAGCAAGGGCGTATCTCCGGTTCTCTGGTACCAGTCCACACCACAGACCGCCGTGTGTGTGCAGGGCCCGGACCCCTCCATTGGTTCCCAACCTGCAGCCGCTGCCTGAGTGCACGCTGTGATTTGTGGTGCAGGCCACCCAGGGACTTTAATCTTCACCGTGACAAATGCAATAAAAGGAACAATTTGGAGATCAGAGCTAAGGAAGACACATTTACAAACCCTTCCCCAAAGGTTGGATGGGGCTGTCACCATGTGATTTGTGCCAGAGATGAAGCAGGGAGGGGAGGCTGGGGAGACAGAGAGTTGGAGAAGGCAGGCTGAGAAGAGGAAGCATCACCACCTCTCCTCCCCTCCTCACCCTCTCTGCTGGATCTCAGTGGGGTAGGCTAAGCCAGGGGAAGGAGGACCAGACCTCAAGCCGCCACTGGCTCCCTCCCCCATCACTACTTGGAAGCACAGCTCAATTACCAGGAACAGGTCAGAACCATAAGCTCGAGAGATTCATCTCAGCAATTCAGGGGCTCTATCTAGAGGATGGGTTGGTGGGAGGGTGGGGCCGTTGGAGAAGAGAGAAAGAGGGAGGGGCAGAGTGGGAGAGACCTGAACAGAATGACAGTGACATCTCAAGTTGCAAAGGGAGCCCCAAAGAGGCCCCAGTCCGGAACAGGAAAGGAAGGGGAGGTTTTCCAACCAGTGCTCCTCAGGCAGGCAGATCTGGAGGGATCTAAACATAGGGCTGCAACAGGGCAGATGGACAAGGGGAAACTTAATTAGGGAATAAATTGAAGGGGCGCGCAGATCTGCCCGGAGTTCCCTATGATGAGGCTAATGTGGGGTCTGACAACTAGGCTGGTGGATGGCCAAGCGGTAGCACAGCCTGGGACACAGTGCCACCCCTCCCCCAGTAGGCCTCTCTTTTCCTATCTATGAATTGGGTTCCAGGCTGGATGACCTGGTAAGGTGACTACTGCCTTACATTGTAGCTGCTCTGAACCCCAGGCTTCTTGACACTAATAGCAGGAGACAGGGTAGGAGAGACAAGCACCATCCTGCCACTCCCCAACTCTGTCTCTTTCTAGCTGTCCTGGTCATTAACCCGAAGGCTCCTTTGGGTCAGGATCCCAGCTCTGCTTCCCAGGGTTCAGGTCTTCAGCTCTCTGAGGCACCATATCCCACCAAGGGTTCACAATAACTCCTTGGCCCTCGTCTTCTCAAAGAACCTGTTCACCCTTACTTTCTGTTTGAATAAGATCATCCTTAAATTAAGGCCATTCTGTCCCTAGCTCCCTCTGTCCTGTGCCCAGGTGGTCCCTCAGGCAATGTTCTCTCTGCCCAGGGTTTAACTTTGAAACTTCTGGTTTCCTTCTAGTTCCCTAACTTTGAGCTGCCAGCAACTGAAATGTTAGTTCCTTGACCAGTACCCTCCCCTCCCCTCTACCATTCACTTTCCCCACCTGCCTATCCTCCCTGCAGCCCCTCTCCCCCCAATTTCCAGCCAGGCTAAAGGACCATGGAGGTGCCAGGCTAGCAGGGACGGGGTGTTTCTAGGCTTGGAGGCATTGGTTTTTCATCTCATTCAAGGCCACATCTCAGATCTCCTCCACCTAGCTGCTGCCTGTCTGACCTACAGCATGAGGACTGTCTCCCTGGGCATCCCCGGGTCCAGATCTGGTCCTCATACCCAGGTAAGTGGGTAGGAGAAAAGAGACATCAGAGGTCTGAGGACCTGACCCTCATTCAAAACTCCCTAGGTGAAAATTGGGAATCAGATGTGAACGTCTGCTTGTCATGGTCATGGCCCAGGAGGTACAGAGCAGCTCAGACAGACAGAATGGACCTCTTCAGGGTGGTGACTCAGGGCTGGGTCATGGCCCCCACGGGGATGTGGGAGATAGGGGACTGGGGAGGTAGCAGGTGAGGTATGTAAAGAGATGGAGGAATGAACGAAAGTATGTTTTCTAAGCTCCAGACAGGAAGGAGAGGAGCCTCTGCTTAGGAATGAAGAGAAGGGCTTGTGGGGGCCAAGCCAAGAGCAGGTTGACTTGCGCCTTCTCTCTCCAGCAGAGAGGTAGGGACTGGATGCCGGGGAACCCAAACCAGGTGTGTCCCCTGATACGGGCTCCACGGTGGCCAGCGGGCACAAAGGGAACTGAGCCGCCAAGTGCCGTGTGGGGCAATTCTCATGGTCCTCTGCTGCCTCCCTCTGGGGGAGGGCAAGAGGGCAAGCTCTGTCCTCCCAGCCCTGCTCTGGTCCTCCAAGCTCCTCTCCACTGTACCCCGCCCCCACCCAGGTCCTCAGACTCCATCCTCTTACCTGACCTGTGACTGCCAGACCCCTCACCCTCATCCTGTAGAAAGCACTAGGTCAAAAGTGGAGTAGTAAGTGACTGAAAGGGATTCTCTGGATTCTGGAATCTTCTCCATTTCCTGTCTCCCCTCCTCAGAGAAGGAAAAGACTTTGATTTGGCTCCCTCAGCTGCCTCTCCAACCCTGTGGGCTAGGCTAGGAAAGGGGGAGGGAGGAGTGAACCTGAGAATGGGCCCATCCCCCAGGACCTCCTCTTTTCCCTGGAGTATGACTTTACCCTAATCCCTCTCTGGGGCCAAAACCAAGCCCCTGCAGGAGTCTATGTGGATTGATAAGTTGGTGTCCTCTAGTGCCTCTCTCCCCACCACAGAGGACTGGCCCCAGCTGGCCAACCCAGACCCTGGCTCTGCCTGTTCCTTACCATGTTTACTCCACTCCTGAGGGGGCTAAGGCCCATGATAGTGATGGGGAGGGGAGGGCCAAAGGAGGGCCAGAAATGGCCACTGGGTCACCCTGGCTCTAAGAGAGACCCTTCCCCTCTGCTAGCCCTTAAGTTTAGTTCAGCAGACTAGAGACTGATGAGAAATAACAAAACAGTCAAGGAGAAGGTCATTCTGGGTTTCTCCTCTCCTTCGTGTTCACACCCATTTGGTCTGTGACTTGTGACCCTGTTCAGCTACTCGGCACATTCCTACACACACACACACACACACACACACACACACCTGAGCTATGTCCAGCCTTAACGCTCATGTAATAAATAATGGGGTGGGGACCAGCGCAGAGGGTTTTGGGGGAAGTTCACTGCAGGAGACTGGGAGAGTCAGCTGGGACAGTGTGGGGCACTTTTGGGGGGAGAAGTGGGGTGAGAACACATTGGGGGGCTGGAAGGCAGGAGGCAATGGATAGAACCATGAAGCAGAGGGCCAGCCAGAGGTTGAGGACGGGGCCTCAAAAGGGAAGGGTCTGGGCATTGAGCTGCTCTAGCAGAACCCCATGGTGGCTCATGGCCCAGACCCTAGGCCACCAGCAAACTCTGTCCTGAGTGGGAGGTGGGCCAGCTTGGGCTTCCAAAAGCATCCCAGAAGACAAGCAGAGGCCAGGAGTGCTCCAGGTATGATTCTCTTTTGCCCTTCTGCTAAGTAGATCGCAGGTGGGAGCTGGGCTACAGATCCCCTTTCTGGATTCATCCATTATCGTCAAATTCAAACCCTCCCTGAAGACGTCTGCCCTCTCACACTGAGCTTCCCTACCTCAGCCCAAAGGAAACCAAAACAAAATAAATCAGGTCCTATCTAATTTGTTCCAAACCCTAAACTGGGCAAGCTCAGGGTAAGAAGAGAGAGTCCAAGAGATAATCATGACTTCCCATTCATCTCTTCTTTGACTGAGCCTGGCCTTATTATCTCCTGTCCTTTAGTGGGACATAAGGTCATCGGGGGAGGGAGGGTGGCCATTTTGACCTTGGGAGGCTTGCCCCGGTCTTCATCTGTGCCTTGCCAGTTCTCTGTGCCCTTTGGAGGTTTATAGTCCTATAAATTGCAGAGTCCCATGCCAGGCTTGGAGCCTGCAACTATAAATAGGCACGAGGTAAACAAGGTGGCAGACGCAGGGGCTTGGGACAAGACAGAAAATCTGCCCCTCTTTGCCTGGGCAGGGGCCAAGGCACATCCGTGGAAAGGGATATCTTCCCTCCCTTCTCCTCCCCTCTCCTCCCTTGCCCGTTGGCTTCTGGCTGCCTGTGCTCTGGGCTTCTAGTCTTTTCCCTTTGAGGTTGATCCTCCAAGGCAGCTTTCTGCTACAAGGCTTCCCTGGTCACCTGCCTTGTTTCTTCAGAGTCAGGATGGGAGATGGGTGGTGTCTCCATTACCAAGGGTACCCCCCCACACCAAGGGCCTCCCCCAGCAGCTTCACACTGTGTCCCCCACTCCTGCATTAAGTCTTGAAGGGGACCTGAGGCAGCCAATCATCCTACCTGTCACTAGGGGTGCCCTGATCCCTTCTCCGTCCTCATAGCCAAGGGGATGCCAACATGTCTGAACTAGAAAACTTTACTAAAAAGAAAATCTCTGGAGACAGCGAGCAAAGGCCCTCCCCAAACACCCCTTTGACCAACAGCTTCTTGGTCACTTGGATTTTCTCCCTAGGATCCCTGGGCCACGTGGCCTAGATTCTAAGCAGAGACTCGGAGAGTGAGACAATTCCCAGGGCACTGCCTCTGGATCTACCCCTGCCTTCTCTCTGCCCCAAGGCTCGCCTGCTTCCCTGCTCTGTACTTGTCCTTGGGCCCAGCAGGTTCCCCGCCTCCAAGAGTCCTCAGAGGACATGGCAGGCCCCCACTGGCCCCATAATTACCTTTCTTCATCCTTCATGGAAGACTCCAGACCTTCAACCCTGAAGCTTCTTCTTTCATCCCAACTTGGGCTCTCTGAGCATTTTTATTCACCACTTTCGAATCACAGAAATTGGCCGTAAAAACGAATGGAATCATGCTATTTGCAACAACATGGATGGAGCCGGGGAGTACAATGCTGAGTGAGCTAAGTCAGTCAGAGAAAGACAAATGCCAGATGATTTCACTGCTACGTGGGATTTAAGAAAACGAAACAAATGAGCAAAGGGACACACAAAAGAGAGAGAGAGAGAGACAAATCAAGAAACATTTAGCTCTAGAGCACACTCGGGCGGTTACCAGAGGGGAGGTGGGGTGGGGGATGGGTGAAACAGCTGAGGGGGATGAAGGAGGGCACTTGCGGTGTTGGAGTTGTTGAATCACTACATTGTACACCTGAAACTAATATAACACTGTATGTTAACTATACTGTAATTGAAATAAAACTTAATTAAAACAAGAATCCCAGAAATTAGAGCTGAAAAATAACTGAATCTTTTTATTTTCCAAATGAGGGATCTGAATCTCGGAGAGGTTAGATGACTTACCACGGTCACACAGCGAATATCGGCTTTGTTGCTAGAGCTGGAAATGCTCTTCTGTGAGGCCTGGCTTCCACAGCCAGGCTTCCAACCCCCAGCTCCTATGGCTTCCTTTGCCCCCCAGAAACAGGCTTTCTATCTTCCTTTTCTTTCTTCTTAAGGTGAGCCCTACGCCAATGTGGGGATTGAACTCAGACCGACAGTGAGATCAAGAGTCGCACACCCTACTGACTGAGTCAGCCAGGAGCCCAGGCTTTCTATCTTTAAAAGGTCTGTTCTCTTTGGAGCCCTACCTCCAGCTGGCTTCTCCTCTAGGGAGAGGGAGAGAACAGGCATGGAATCACAACAATGACTGAGCCTTACATGGCTCTGTTTCTACTACCTTCAACCTCTCCATCCCCCTGGGTTCTCTCTGATGGCTTAGTGGGCACATGATCTTGGAAGAACCACCTTCTAGAATCCCACCTTGAAGGGAGGGCTGGCAGAGTGAGAGGCATCCTTCCTACTGTGGGAAGTCACTTCTCTGGATGCTCTATTTTTTTTTCCCTGATGTCAGTTTCCTAATTTAAAGGGCAGGATGGGACCACGTCTAGCTTCATGAATGGTGTCGCCTGTGCCCCAGTCATACAATGCCCCAGTGAACACAGGTGCACAGACATGCACACAGGTGCACACACACACTCATGTTCTCATTGACAACCTATTCAAGGAGTCCTAGACTGGGAGTGAGACCAGAATCTCAGTGTTTGCATGTAAAATGAGTCACAAGTAAGGGAAGATAACTCCAGAACAGATTTGGCGGGGGGGGGGGGGGGGGGTGAGGACATAAGTTCCTGTGGGTCTCTGAGAGCAGAAGTGAGGAGGAAGCAAAGGTAATTAGGGCAAGTGGGAGTGGCCTGGCTTCTGGATGGCTGGGAAGGGTCTCCCTCCCCACTGGGTTGTCTAGAAGAGAAAGGGAAGATGCTGACGGAGGTCAGGCAAGGAGGCTCCCGAACACTCCCATCCTCCAGCTGGAGTGGAGCACCCAGATGCCATCTAGGAGTGCCTGAGATGTGTGTGGGGCAGCTGGAGGGATGGCCATGATCTACCCAGCACAGCACCTGTCCTGCTCCTGCAGGCTGTTGATGTAACAGTATAACAATGTAGCAGAGGATAAGGGGGCTTTGAAATCTGGGGGAGTACTGGTCTGGCTTTCAGTCATGTGGCTAGAAAAAGGCAGCTGTTTTGCTCTGAGCTTAGAAGGAGCCCCTGTCCCTTCAGTGAGCACTCTGAGTGTGGTTACCCACATTAATACCAGTCCTGCCATCATGGGATGGCTCATGAGCTCTCCTTCCAAGAAAAAAAAAAAGCTATCAGCTACATAGACTCTAACCAGATATCAGACAAGGCACAGAAAAGACCGTGCCCTTGACTAAAATGGAGTCCTTTCTATGAGGACAGGGGCATTCCAACACGGGGGATTCTTTATCCTAGGCTCCCAAGAACCAACTCCCTCCTTCTGACCCCCAAATCTCACCTCCCTGGTCTTCTTGTACTCTCTACTTGCCCAGGTGCCTTTCATTTAGGCCTCCCCCAAAGTGTTCCTCATTCAGACCCTCTACACACCTTGTACCTGGCCTCTCTGGAAGGCCCTACCTTGATCTTGATGATCCATCAACCTAGTCCTCAAAAGAGTTTCACCAGGATTCACTGCAATACCTTGGATGTGAACTTGCTTATAGATTCGGAGGATCTCTGCTAACCAGGCCGAGGAGGGAGAGACTGAAGGTTTGGTGGGACCCTCATTCCCCCAACCCGACCCGCTTCCCTTCTGCTGCTTCTTTCAACCTCCCTGGATGATCAGGTCCTAGAGAAATGATCTCAGCCCCCACTCTCTCACCTTTCCCTCTCCTTGCCCCTAACCTGAAAGCCCAGGTTGTCATTCTCCCAACAGTCCTTGAAAGCAGCAGTCATGTCTAACTTATTCCTGTGCCCCAGACACAAACCCTCACAAGGTAAGGTTCAATGAATATCTATTGAATCAGTCCTCGAACTTCTCCTGTATATTTCTTTCTTTTCTCAGTGTGTAGTCCTGCCAACAACCCCCAACAACCACACACTTTTTTATTCCCAAGGCAGCTTTGGAGGAGCTGTTCACAGGCATTAACCTCGTTTAGTCCCAGATGATGAGGGGGAAATGCGCTGATGTCCGGGTCTGGGACCCAGAGCTGAGCACATGGCCGGGCTGCCTCCCCTGAGCCTCCAGGCTCCAGGCGGGATTTTCTCGCCTCACTCATCCTTGCTGCCAAGGCCTCCTCGCCTGTGTTTATATACACTAAAGCCTCTGCCCGAATAAAACATCCATGTAAAATCCAATTTCCTCAGAATCTCTTTTGGAGCCTGGGCCTGAGATGGAGTAGGTAACCCGGGCAGTAACTGCCTGAACCGCTCCTGCTGGCTGCAAAGGTGAGGCCCATTTTTCAATTATCTATCTGCTGTGACAGCAGCGGTCCAGCCACCCAGCCAAAGAAAGGGGAGGGGGGAGGCAGAGCTAGGGAGGAGGGAGCAAGAGGGCAAGGGCACGGTGGGGGAGAAGGAGAGGGAGAAACCTACACAGAGGCACGCAGGAGGGACCCTCGTATGTGGCACCCAGTAGGTGCTCAGGAATTATGTGGAAAATGAGCGACTGGAAAAGTAAATAGGGAGGGTGGGGGTGAGGCGAGCAGAGGGGGAGAGCTGGAGAGACACAGAGCGGGTGGAGAGAGGGAGAGAGGGAGGGAGGGGGAGAGGGGGAGGGGAGGCGAGCGTGGATGGAGCCAACAAGAGGCTCCTGTGTCAATCCGTGGAAACGGGAGGCAGAGTGATGCGGTCACAGCTCCTGCCATCAATATCCTCTAATATAAATGTCAGTGATGCTATTTTCCGCGCAGTCATTTCGCACACTGCTGATTACATTAACGTATAATGGAGGGGCGCCGGCTCCACTGCTTTCTCCCCTAACCCTCCCCCCGGTGATGTGTCAATAGCCGCCTCCATGAACAAGTCAATTTTCTGCAGGCTTGGCAGCGGAATAAATCTGCCCGGCTATGGGGAGAGCTGGAGATATTTATATACCCGGCTCCTGCCTTGCGTGTGCGCGCGCGCGTGTGCGCGGAGGGCGCGGGCGCGGGCCGGGCGGCGGGGGAGGGAGGGTGGCGCGCCGCCGAGCTGAATGATTTCCAGCCCGGACTCAATAAGAGGAGAATTTAGAGCGGTCCCTGAGCTGGGCTCCCAGAAACAGCCTTACACGTTTATTTTCCTTAGCTGAACAGGAAAGGCGAGAATTATATGTGGATTTATAGGACAGGCGCAGCTCAACCCAAATGCTCCCGCTCCGGCGGGGTGGGTGGGGGGAGCACAGGGGTGGGGAGGGAGGCGGCGGCCGAGGGCGGGCCGCTGGGACCCCGGCACGCGCGGGTGTTGGTAGGGGCGCACCCCCCCTAGCCAGGCGCTTTAATTACATTTGTTCTTGTCCTTCGTGAGGGTGAGACTTCGGCGCGGCCCGCGTTGCGGGGGGAGGGGGGGGGCGGGCGGGGGGAGGCGCAGGCCGGGACTGCCTGGAGATGGGGGTGGGGCCCGCCGGGAATGGGGACATGGGGAGACCGGGAAGGGGGGCTGTCAGCTTCGGCTCAGAAGCGGATCAATAGTACGAGATCTAATGGGCTAACTGCCAAGCGGGCGCACCGAGGCGCTGCTCCGCGGGGGCCGGAGGGGGTGGGCTAAGGACGAGAGGAGGGAAGGGGGGGTAGGAGAGGGAGTGAGGACAGGAGAGAGGGGAGGGCAGAAAGAGTGGGAGAGCGGCGGGGAGGGGGAAGAGAGGAAAAACGTAGAAAGGGACGGGGGTTAGCGGAAGGGAAAGGACAGGACAGGACAGTCTTCGAGGGGGCCTTTCTTCAACGCCCTTCCCTTCTCCCCACTCCCCAGCGCTGGGAAGGAGGCACCTGTCCCGGAGCAACTAGACCCCACAGCCGCCCGTCCCTGTGGCCTCCACTCTGCTACTGAGCCGCCAGGGGGCGGCGCGGCCCTGTGCTGTCCCCGCGGATCTACGCTCCTCCAAGCTGGGGCTCAAATGACCTGTCCTCTCCCACACCTGGTCCCTGCGCGATGTCCCCTGCCCTCTCCCGAGACCTCCCCGCGTGACAGGGGTGGGGATGCGGCATCTCGCCCCCTGCTCCCGCCCCCAGTAGAGGCAGCCTTCTGGCTTTCATAGTGTTGAGCATGGCACCCTGGGACCCTGGACGGGGAAGCGCCCGAGGGGCGGGATCATCTGGCCTGAGTCTGGCCAATGACCCCCAAAGATACCCCAAGGTGCGGCAGACACGGCTTCGGAGGCGTTGTGAGTTTTGGGCCTTTGCATCCTGGCGGCGGGGCACAGGCGAGTCCCCGGGACAGTCCTAGCGTGAGGGGTCCTTCTCCACGTGGCATGCTGTGCGCACTAAGAGGCCAGCCAAGGTCGGGGAGGGGTGGGGGTGAGGGTAAGGTGGGAATCAATGCCCAGTTTTAACTCTTTCGGTTCCAGGCCATTGTCTGACCCCTAATCTCTTGCACACAGATCCTCTTCTCAGCTCCTCGCTGTCCTTTCCCAAACTGAATGAGAAAACAAAACACAGTCCATCACCCCTGCCAGCAAATTCTGCCACCAAGTAAAGGGGAGATGGGTGGTGTCAGTTCAATGGTTCTCAACCGGGAGCATATCAGAATTACTTGAGGGAGATTTTCAGCATAAACTGTCCTTCCACACGTACTCATATTTCAAGAAGTGTGTAGGAGCTGGCAGGGGTTCTGGAAATATGCATTTTGTCCAAGCTCCCCAGGGAATTCTAATATATTCCTACTTGGGCACAGCTCGGAGAAAGGTATTACTCCCGCACAATTTCTTTATGTTGGGTGTGGTAGCTCTGCCTGGGCTGTGTGCCCTCATGGATGTGTTTGTGCGTGTATCACTAAGTGTATGTCACTGGGGACCCGCGTAGTTGGGTAGGTGTTGTTTTGTGCATCTGTGTGTCCTCGGAATACAGATGTCACACGCGTTGTCCTGTTTGTCTTTGGTGTTATCAGTGTTTACCAAGAGCACCTATTGTGTGCACGTTGTCATACACGCCTGTCCTGGTGAGAGCGAGTGTGGGTCCCCATGGTGCGTCTGTGCAGTGTTGAGCACATCTCTGTGGGCTCCATTGTTGGGCACAGCTATTGTCTCCATGTCACTGAGAGTGTGTGCTGGCGAGAGCTCATGACACGAATGGAACGAAGCTGATCTGCCCCAGAAGCAAAGGCAGCAATGACCTTCTTTTTCCAATTATATCCTGGTCAGAGGTGAGCGACCTCTCCCCACTGAGGCCGCTTCTTGTCATGCAAACGGAGCAGAAGGATGGAGATTAGAGGAATGCCACGGAGTCACGTGTGAAAACAATCAGCTATCAATGGGCTCCGATCAATGCCCCAGATTCCAGATGAGCCCAGGGCAAACAGTCACTTTGGAGTTTTTCC
The DNA here is from genome assembly GCF_922984935.1 of Meles meles. Lineage (NCBI taxonomy): Eukaryota > Metazoa > Chordata > Mammalia > Carnivora > Mustelidae > Meles > Meles meles. The sequence continues at coordinate 60,308,819 of NC_060078.1, read as the reverse complement.
CAAGGAAGCGAAAACACACAGTCTACACCAGTTTGCAGCCAACTGCCACACACGTGTCCAACACCAGGAGAGACCCACATGTGCTTATGCAGCCTGGGGACAAGTAGGAAGCGGGTGGGGAAGCGCTGAGCGAATGAATGGCCAGCCACCCACTTTGAATTGGTGGGCAACTATTATTAGTAGTAGGCGACTATTTTGTTTTTGCTAAAGCGGGAAGTGTAAAAGCTTGTGTTGAGTGTTTTCTATTTTAAGTCTGAAGAGTTAGGATTCTAAGTGGGTCACAGGAGGCAGTTTGGGGATTTGGAGGAAACTCTCATATCTTGAACAGAGCAATAGAGGGCTTGTGTTGAAAGGGTGGCCAAGGAAAGTCTTTGGTCAGCTGTGGGCAGGGGGCAGGTGTGCAGCCAAGGGGCTCCTGGGTCCAGAGCATCTGTCCTCAACACAACTCCAAACCAGGCTGTGAGGTGAGGGAGTCGAGCTTCTGAGAGGCAGGGCCAGCCCTAACCACAGATAAGCTCCAGGTTAACCCACAGAGCCGACAACTGAGCTGGGGAAGCCGGGACCTCTGAAGGGCAGGGTCATGAGGGACCCACTTGAAGGTTGACTGGTCTTTGGAGGGAGGTAGAGGCAGGAATTTGGAGGCCTATTTGGGCGAGCTGAGAAGCCAAGGCTGGGTCCATAACAACAGGGTCAAGGAAGACCAATGAGAAGATGGCAAGAGTTCTCAAAAGCCCTGAGGACCTTATCAAGTCTGGCTCTCAGGTCAGCTGAACTTACCTTGGTCCGGGAGTCTGTAAGGCTGGGTCTAGCACTCTAGGCAGCCAAGGTTGAGGCAAGGACAAGGGTCATGTTGTCTCGTCCCGTGGGTTGTGACAAGCAGTCTTCTGTGGCCTTTAGGTATCTTAGAATTCCTTTGGTGCACATTAATGGATGTCCCACTCTGCCTTATCCTATAGGAATGAAATGATGGGTGAGAATACCCTTAGGGAGCCTGCAGTCTGATGCAGAGTAAAGAATTTGAAAGAGTTTTAAGACTTTAATTTCCTTCCTTCCTCCCTCCCTCCCTTCCTCCCTTCTTTCCTTCCTTCCTTCGCTCCTTCCTTTCATTCTGCATAAGGGCACACTGCCTGGATTCAGATCCCAGCTGTGCCATTTACCAGCTTCAGCTTCTGAGTTCCCAGGTTCTCTCCTCCTCTGACTGTAGAACAGGGGTATTTGCCTCTTAGGATTGTTGTGCAAATTGTAGGCGAAGCCTTTAGAACAATGCTTGAACCCCGAATGACAAGTGTTGGCTTTTCTAGTCTTTCCTTCCATTTTCTAGTACAGTGCCTTGGAGAAGTCCCACTCTTGTGTCAGCAGAATTAGAGTAAAAAGGACAAGCTAATGCGGAGATTAGAAGACCCAGAGAGGCTGGAGAGGAGGTTGGGGTAGGAGCGGGGACAGGGCCTGCTCAGGACATGGGAATCCTGCTGCAGGGCTGATGGGGTAGCAGAGATCGACTCTTTTGAGGTGGGGCTGAGGAGGCCTAGGGTAGAAGGGGAGGATGGGAGAGAGGTCCTGTGTGCAGAGTCCCTTATTCTTATGGCAGTTCTGTGCTGGTAACTCTGCCCCTTTCTCCAGAAGGGCACCCCCTTCTGGAGCTGCTTGACAAGAGCTGTCTGGAGGGGCTGTGCATGGAGAGACCTAACCCCGGCCACAGGATAATCAACAAACAGCACTGCTTTTCTGGGCTGGGCCCATCACTGGGCTTCCTTCCCCCTCCCACGGCTTGACCTCAGCAACAGCAGCCCCCCCTGCTGGCTTCAGCGGGCCTAGAACTGGGCGCTGCCTCTGCCCATCTCTCTTCTGCGTTCTGAGGGGAGAGGAGAGGTCACAGCAAGCCCATTCTGTAGCTTGAGAGACTGAGGGCCAGAAGATCCTCCAACTGGGCCTCCTTGTTTAATGAGGCGTCAGTGACACCAGGACAGATGGGTGCCGACAGTTCAGCAAGATGGTTAACCGTAGGCTGTGAAAACAGTCGTTGGTGTGTCGAAGCACAATTCTGCCGCCTCCTAGCTGACATGCGTTTAGGCAAGTTCTTTAGCTTGTGTGGCCTCAGTTTCCTCCTCTGAAAAATGCAAACACCAAGAATACCTACTTTGTGGGCTTGTTGTGAGGATCAAGTAAGGGAGGGCACTTCAGAAAGTGCTTAGCACAGACCATTAAGTGATCAATCAGTTCTCCGGGAATTTGCCCAAGAAGGAACTTCCTGCTGTGATAGCACCGGGTATCCTCTGTGGGTCTTCACCCTTGACTATGGGCTTTGGGGGACTTTACAGTCCCAGGTTTGTTTGTTCAAATCCCAAAGCACCAAATGGTTGAGCATCCGCCAAAAGCTGCTGCTTCATTATAGGAGGGGGTGCGAGGGACCGGAATGGGGGAGTCCTGGTGCTATGCAGGGGATAAAGGGTTAAGGGGGGGGCTGGCGTGAGAGTGGGTCACCCCCTCCCCTTCCATTGATTATTCTCCTCTCCAGGTGTTTTTGTGGCTTTTTCCCCTCCCTTGGGGTGGGAGTTGGGGGCTGCTGGGTCCACTTCGGGCTTAGTTATTGTTTTAATTTTGGTGTTGGCTCCCTGGTGCCCGGAGCAGATAATGAAAGAGGAAGAGAGAGGTCAGGGTGGTGCCCAGGCAGCAGATTTCTGCCCGTCAGACTGGGCCAGGCGGGTGGGGAAGGGGGGGGGCTGTTAAGTTAATATCAATAAAGCAACTGGAGTCTCAGAAGTGAGGAGCTGCAGAGCCAAGCACAATGTCTTTGTGCTCTGGGAGCCTAAAGGGGCATTTTGCGTGTCCACGATGAAACCTCAGAATGGGGCTGGGCATGGGGGTTGGGGGACTGGGGGACGGTGAGCACACTGGCCCAGCAACAGCAAGGAGTGACGGAGGCAAAAGCAAAGAGCCGGGCACAGAACAGGAGTCCGAACTCCATCTCATCCGTCTCTAGCCACTCTTCTCTGGCTGTCCTTTCCCCACTGCCTTACTATCTGTCCAATCACATGGGGCTAGATTTTGGGGGGGAGGGGTGTGCCTTGGGGCTTCTGTAGAAGGAGGAAAACAGAGACAGGAGTCAGGAAAGTAAAGGGATTAAATCAAAAGCTTTGCTGTTAGACCTGAATTCCTGGTCAAGTTCTATTTACTGGCTGTGTGACTTTGAACAAGTTACTGACCCTCTCTGAGCCTCAGTTTCCTCTGGCACTAATAGTGGTGCTAAACTTGAAGGGTCATTGACGTTGTACGTAGAGAACTCAGCAGAGGGCCTGGCAGGCAGTGAGCCCTCAATGCACACCCACTATTCTTATTAAGCCTGTTTTCCTCAGCTGTAAAATGGGGATATCCGTTGTAACTTCCCCATAGGGGTCTTACAGGGAACAAATTAGATAAAGCCTGTAAAGTGCTTAGCACAATGCCTGGTACATAAATAAGCCTTCAATACATGTTAGCTGTTGTTATTATATTATTTTTATCTTTATTATTCCCTGCTGTCTTGGAACTGGTGATTTAGCAGAACAGACTGAGGCCAGGCCACTCCCTTAGCCATCTGAGGTATTTGGCTCCTTTCGGAAGGTCTTTCTAAAGCCCGGCCCCACTTGGAGAAGCCTATGGTTTGTCTTTTATAGTCCAGGTGGTTAAGACAGAAAGTCCCCAGGAGCTGAGATGATTGCTGGCCTTGCAAGAGAATGGGACCCATACGACCACCTCTAGCCCTGGGGTTGGGGGGGAAGATGTCAGCCACAAGGGCCTCACTTGGATCCCCTCCGGACCTGACGAGGTGTACGGGGTAGACGATGGTGCTCACCTGTTTCCACTGGGAAGGCTCAGTGGGAAGGGCAGAGAACGTGGGTCTCCCCTAACTCTTACCCTAATCCCATCCATGCCCTTCCAATTCCTTTCCCTCTCTCAAGGCTGGAGGTGGGCATGGGGGCTGAGCAGATGAAAGAAAAAAAAAAAAAAGAGGGTAGTAAATGTTTCCCACTTGACCTTTCTGTAGCCCCCTAGCCCATCCCAGCGGGCGGGCAGGCTGAGGGGGTGAATGGAGTAGAGGGCAGGATTTTCACAGTAATGGCAGCATATGTTGTGTTTATTGACACCGCAGGGTCGGTGCTTGTGGGGTGTGTGGGGGGGCACTCAGGAGGCTACAGCCAGGAGGGGGCTAGGGGAAGAAGAGGCAGAGGGGAAGGCTGCGTGCGGATGGGGAGGGGGGAGGGGAGAGGGGAGAGAGGGGGGCCTGGGGCCTGGGGGGAGGGAGGCAGGAACAATATTGTAGCACGAGCACACCAGGTGCTCGCTGTCAGCCCGAACAAAAAGGAAGAGTCAGCAACTCTGGGGGGGGGGGGGGCGGGAGGAGGAGGCGGGAGCCACCGCCTGCTCCAGCCTCACAGCCTCTCCCCGTTAACCCCTGCTCTGCCACTGCGGCTAAAGAGGGGAGGGGCATCTGGGATCCCCCACCCCCTTCCGCAGCCCACGCTGCTCCCAGACTCATGTCTTGGGTCATGGGGGGAATGTGGTTACCTCTGGAGTCAGCACTGGCAGGACATCCTTCACTTTCCTCAAAGCCTGAAGGAAAAGAAGCCGCTCACTCTGTTCCACGCTTTCCATAACGGAGGGGCTTCTGTGGTTCTTGGGAAGTTGGCAAAACCGGAGCGTCAGGAGTCAATGACCTTGGGCTTCTGAAAGCAGCTGCAGGTGGTGGGGGTGGGGGATGGGCTGTGTATAGACGCTGTTCAAAGAAGGGATGATGGGCCCTCTGCTGCGGGCTGCAAAGGTCCCAATTCCCCTCTCCCTGCCCTGCCGGCAGATTTCCTTGCTTCCTGGAAGTCTTCCCAGGGTCGTCCGGCCTGGGGCAGGGGGAGCAGGAGGAGAAGGGGACTTGATATGTCCTATAGAGATGGCTGTCAGTCAGCTGAGAATGCTGGGTTTGCTGGCTCTTTGGTCCATAAAACACTGGGGGCTCATCCTGGAATATGGGAGGGGAGGGGAGGAGGGTAAATAGCAAAGTAGGCTCTCCACTCTGGACCCCCACTCTGGAGATGGCTTCTGGTTTCCTGCCTGGGGAGCAGAACGGCAGGTGTCTTTGGCCATCACTGTCCTCCCTGCCTCCTTCCCCCTTCCTGCAGAGCACTGAAGAGAAGCCAGGTGCTCCTAGTGAAGTGGATTCAGCTTCCAGCACCTTCATGGCTTTGGGGCCCTCCCCTGGGGTTCAGGGTAGGGGTGCAGGAGAGGCAGAGAAGGACAGCCTGTGAGGGGGAGGAGGGGGCCTTGGGGCTTTTCCTTCTGTGAATGTTGTTTTACTTCCATTTCCTGAATGTTGGTCTCTGGAGTCCGTGACCTGACATTCTGGAGCCTTCTATCTGATTAACTTTCCTCCTAGCTCTTCTTTTCTAGAGTCCATGCCTTGGTCACTCTGGATGAGAGTCCTAGATCCCCAGGGGCAGGGGGGACGGGACACTAGACGAGAACGGTGTTCTTCCCATATCCCCGCCCTCTCGCCCCACCTCTGTCCAGCCACCGGGCTCTCTGAATTGAGGCGCAGAGGCCTCTGTGGATGTTCCGGAATTCCCTTCCAGGGCTGCTCGGAGGGGCGCGCCGGTCGGAAACCTCCTCGGCACCGTTCTCTGGCAGACAGTCGGAGGCGGCCCTCGCACCTCGTCCTTCGTCCGGGGCAGCCTGTCCCGCGCGAACGTACGCAGACCCAGCGGCTGCGCACCCCTCGCCGCTCTCAGGCCGGGTCCGCGCCCCCCTTCCCCGGCCCTCTCGCCGGGCTCCAGCTGCGCGCGGAGCGGTCCCGGCTCGGCTCCAGCTCCTCAATGGCCCTGCTCCCCCATTACCCTGATGTCGGCCCCTCTCCCCCTCGGCTTTATCGGCTCTCAGCCGGCTCCGCCAGGGTAATGAGGGCCCTCCTAATTACCATTGCAGAAACTCCACTTACATTAACAGCTCCATCCGCGGAGCGGCAACATCTGCTGTGCGCAGGCAGGCGCCCCTCCTCCGCCCCTCGCTCCCCTTCCCTCACCGCCCCCTCTTTCCGGGTCCTCTTCCCCCGGCCCTCGTCTCCATCCTCTCTGCCCCCCACACCCCGCTTTATCTATCCTCTGTTTTCGCGCCCTCCCCACCACCCTACCTGCCAAGCCTTTTCAACTTCAGCATCCCAGGATGACAGAGATGCACGTAGATCCCAGGATGACAGAGATACTGAGGGATGGAGACACTCAGAGAGCCCAAGCCAGAGTTCCAAGACACCCAAAACTCTGGATCACAGACATAGAGCCAGAGAACCTGGGAACAAATCGAAAGTGGAACCAGCAGAGATCATAAAAGAGACCGGGTGTCCGGTGGGCCAGCCTGCCTACATGTGTGGTGGGGGCAGGGGTTCTCATGTCCCCCACCCCCGTGTGCAAAGGTATGTGCATGGTATGCATACGTGTGTATGGAGGTGCAATGTACCATGCATGCTCGTTTACTTAAGCATCATACATATGATTATGCACGTGCTCGTCTTTGCGTGTGCGTATGTACCTGTGCGTTCATGAGGACACCAATTCTGCATTTGCCTCCTGGATGTAATGACATTTGTCTACATGTATATTTGGTGCTTGCATTTTGCAAGTGTAATTCTGTGTATGTGCGGACACTTGTCCGTCATCTATGTAGTGCTGCACGTGTAGCGTCTAGTGTCACTTGTGAACATATATGATCTTTGTTCAAAGTCATGTGTGTGCCATATGTGGATGTGGGTGAGGATGCATATTGCCTCCGAGTGTATTTGCCTCTCTGCGTGCATGCCTATGCATGTGTGTATCATCTGTGTAATTATTTGATGACGGGGGAGCATGTGTGTGTTCCTGCTCCGTGGGGGATGACAGGCAGTTGGGAAGACGCTGAGCCCATTTTATCTGAGGTTAACAGGGGTCACACTTCACTCCTGGAAGTCCCCCACCCTCCCCCCAACCCCATACAATTAAGCCTCAGTGTGGTGGAAAGACAGCCAGCAGACATTAAGAAAGGTCAACAATATTATCAGCTTCTAATCCAATTAGTTACTGTTTATTTGGAAATCCAGCTCCAGGTCAGCTTCTGGGAAGGAGGCCTGGGAGAAAGGAGAGCAAGGGATGAGGACAGGCTGAAAGAAATGGTCGAAGATGGCTGGGAGGGGGGGAATCCCCAAAACACCATCCAGTGATGCACCGCTACCCACTGGCTGCTTCCAAGCTGGGTAGCTCTGGGGAAGGTTCTGCTCTTCACAGGAGGGGCTGAGATCTGAGATTTTATCTCCAGAGGTTTGGATGTAAGAGAAGAGGGGTTTTCTCTCCACCCTGAGAGACTTTCTGCCTCTTTCCAGCCCTGGGATCCCAAAGTGGTGGACTGGGAGCTGGCCACTCTGCCTCCTCGCTGTGGCCGGCTTCCCCCTGGATGGGAGTCAGAGGAGGAGATGTTCATAAATGGTGCTATTAGCTTCTGAAGCCACTCCATTAATCCCGTCCTCTACTTTATTTCCTCTTTTCTCTCCCACAGGCTCTCCTGAGCTATAGCAGGACCTCTCCTCCCTCCCACCCCAGGATATGCCGGGGCAACAGCTTAATCCATAGGGTCCCAAGGCCGCCCTCTTGAGTATAGACAGTGGAAGAGACCCAGAACTTGGCCTGGTCTTGGGCAAAGTGGCTTCAGTGGGACCAGAGGGAAATGAGGTGGTCTTTACCCTGCTCTTCTCCCTCTAGGACCACTCAGGGATGGATAATATCCTGGGGTGCCCTGGATATGAGGGGGGCTAACAAAAAGAAGAGGGTTGGCTGTTGGATTCTCAGGCTAGATCACAGGATCTCCCCAGCTTAGCAGTCAAGGGCAGGCTGGACAGATGCTATGGACTCAGACTCTTGCTGTGGCCAAATCAGGGTAATAGAAATAGCTCTGCTCTTCCAGAAGCCAAGTCTGGGGTCACTTTTGCTTGTTTCTTGAGGATAAATGTCCATAGGCCTATGCCCAGGAATTATACTGCTTGCTTTTCTGGCCCCAGTCCCTTCCTCTCAATATGCATGATTTGTTTTCTTCTCACTGCCCTTTCCAGGCACATATTCGCGCGCGTGTGCGCACTCTCTCTCTCTCTCTCTCCCACTCACCAACCTGCCTCTGAGACTCCAAGCCAAAGATGACCAGGGCTGGGGCGCCTGGGTGGCTCAGCGGATTAATGCCTCTGCCTTCAGCTCAGGTCATGATCCCAGGGTCCTGGGATCGAGCCCTGCATGGGGCTCTCTGCTCAGTGGAGAGCCTGCTTCCCTTCCTCTCTCTCTGCCTGCCTGTCTGCCTACTTGTGATCTCTGTCTGTCAAATAAATAAAATCTTAAAAAAAAAAAAATGACCAGGGCATAGAGATATTGGCGGTGGCCCTTATCTAAGCATTTGCAATGGATCTCCTGGAAGATCTCCATGCTTTGCAGAAGACTTCTCTGGAAGGTGTCTCCCCATTCCACCCGGTCCTGGAAGATAACAACAATGATGATAAAACTTCAGTGGTAACGATATTCATACATATCTTTACCCTAGCAGTTCTCACCCTTAGCTCCGCCTTGGAGTCACCTTAAACTCTTTAAAAAATATACATGCCCAAGGGCTCCTGGCTGGCCTAGTTGGCGGAGCATGTGACTCTTGACCTCCAGGTTGAGATTACTTAAAAATAAGATCTTGGGGTGCCTGGGTGGCTGGGTTGGTTAAGCAACTGCCTTCAGCTTGGGTCAGGATCCCGGAGTCCTGGGATCAAGCCCCGGACCGGGTTCTCTGCTTTGCAGGGAGCTCTCTTCTCCCTCTGCCTGCCGCTCCCCCTGCTCGTGCTCTCTCTCTCCATCAAAAAATAAACAAATAAAGTCTTCAAAAATAAAGAAATAAACATAAAATCTTAAAAAGAAAAATGTACATGGCCAGGCCTCACCCTGATTCTAGCCAATCTATATCTTCAGGGTTGAGCCTCTGGAATCAAGAACTGCTAGGGTAAAGATATGTATGAATATCGTTACCACTGAAGTTTTATCATCATTGTTGTTATCTTCCAGGACCGGGTGGAATGGGGAGACACCTTCCAGAGAAGTCTTCTGCAAAGCATGGAGATCCATTGCAAATTTTATAAAATATTTTATAAAGCTCCAGAGAAGATGGCTATGGTTAAAAAATTCTATCAGTTTAGGGGCGCCTGGGGGGCTCAGTCGGTTGGATGGTTGGATGTCTGCCTTTGGCTCAGGTCATGATCCCGGTGTCCCAGGGTCCGGGTGTCCCAGGGTCCTGGAGTCCAGCATCGGACTCCTTGCTCAGCAGGGAGCCTGCATCCTCCTCTGCCTGCTGCTCTGCCTGCTTGTGCTCACACTCTCACTCTCTCTGACAAATCAATCAACCAATCTTTAAAAAAAAAAATTCTATCAGTTTAAAAAACTGACAATTTACAAATGCCTCTCGTCTCTCATTAGCCAAGGCAGTATTACTATCTCCATTCTACAGATGAGGAAACTGAGGTCCAAGCTGATTACAAGTGGTAAATTAACTACCTTTGTTCTTTTCCTTCCTTCTCTCCCTCCCTCCCTCCCCCATCCTCCTTCCTTCCTTCCCTTTGTCCATCCTTTCTCAAGGAACCAGGTACCCTCAGTCTAAGGGCAGCCTGCCAAATTCCAACTAAGTCTATTCAGTTACTATCATTTAGAACATCAAGATGGGTCTTTCCGGAGGCAGAAGCCCCTCCTTCATGACTTCTCACACTTCAAGCTAAGCTCTTCCTTCGGTACCACATCACGTCTCAAGGTGAGGGTCTTGCTCTTTCCTGTGTTGCAGGAGAGAGGCAACATGATGCATTTGGACAAACAGAGCCTTTGGTGTCACCGCTGTGCGTTCACATTCTGGTTCTACTACTTCTCGTCCCTGTCACTTATTCAACTTACAAGCTGCTCAGAGCCTCACTTGTAAAATGGAGATATAATACCTACTTTCTAGAATTGTTCCTAGCGTCGCATCTGATCAACAGATGATAAACATTATTATTTTGAATTTAAAAGAAACAACTGTAATACCTGTGGGAACAGCTAGAATGAAAGGACTGGCGGTACTGGAGTGACTGGAACTCACATGTATTTCGGGGAGTGTACGCTGGTAGGAGGACCCCTTAGACTAATGCTTGGAAGGACCTACTAAAGTCAAGGTTATCCTACAACTCAGCAGATCTACTCCTGGGTATATGCCTGTGAAAAATGAATGATTATGCTCAGCAAAAGTCATGTATGAGAGTGTCCAGCAGCTGATTTTGTCATAGTCCCAAACGGGGACAACCACATGTCCATTCACCATCAAACAGGCAAACCGATTCTGGTATAGCCACACAATGGAATACTACAAAGCAAGGAAAAAGACCAGAATGCTGAACTATGCAAGAATGTATATAAACCTCACAGATATAATATTGCATGAAATAAGTTGGACAAAAAAGAGTAAAGAGTATATACTGTATGATTTACTTACTAAGGTTCAAAACCAGCAAAAAGCAATCTGGGATGAAGAGGCTGGAAGTCAGAATAGAGGTATGGGGGAAAGGGGCACAAAAGATCACTCGGGGGTGCTAGAAATGCGCTCTCTCAATAGAGGTTGTGTGTGTGTGTGTGTGTGTGTGTGTGTGTGTGAATGTGTGTGTGAAAAATTCATCTGAGATTCACTTAAGATGACCACACTTAGCTGGGTACATTATACTTCCGTTGAATAATGACGCCCACGGGCAGCCTGAGACCATGCCTTGAGAGCAGAAAGAACTTGGAATGTAAAGAAAGAGGTACGTTGGTGGTCATTGTGCCTGGGGACCATGATCAGGAAGAGGCATTTTTTTGTAAGAAGAGACATTTATCCCAGGATTTGAGAAAAGGCTGGGGCCCTGACAGATAAAGGCGAGAGCTGTTGAAGAGGAGGCCTTTTCCAGTTGGGATGTTCCTGTGACGGGGACGCAGGTGAAAGGAGCCCCACAAAGGCAGCTGGAGATTAGATCAGCGAGACCATCCCTGAACAGCAGTCGAGGGGTTCGTACTTAACTGGGTACCATGGGTTCTGAGCGGACCGGGGACATAATGGAGTGTGCTGGAATGATTCATCTGGGGGCAAGTGGGCTGGGTGGATGGAGGGGAGAGATGCTGTTTCTGCAGCACCCAGGGCTATGGGATCCTGGGCCTCAGGTAGAGCCATGTCCCAGAGAAGCCAGAGTGCTGTGATGGAAAGTGGGCCTTTGGAGGTAGCTCAGCTGGGTCGGGGGGGTGGGGGGCAGTCCTCGAGGAGACAGGTTCCTCCCCAGCCCCCGCTGGAGGCATCTGTTGGGGCTGCCCCTGGATCACTGGGCCCAGAACACTGGACTCTGGTTCTAGTCCTGAGAGGCTGCTGGAAGCTGGGCCTGGAAATGCTTGTCTGTACGTGGTGCCTCCTGCCTTCCAGCAGAGCCCAGCACTTTGCTAGGGAGGGGGAAGATGAGTAACAAACATTTGTAAAGTGAAAGCTTGAGGTCTAGCTCAACTAAGACAGCAGTGGCTACAGGGAGCCCGTGGAAAGTCCTCAGAAAGAAGAACAGTGAAAAGACTGGGAGGCAAGTGTAGTTGGCCTGGGAGTGCCTCCTTCCTGTACCACTTATTAGCTGTATGGTCTGGGTCCTCTCAGTGCTTTGGCTCCTTCCGGTTAAGTGGGGACAATGGTAGGGACCATTTCCTGGAGTTATCTGGAGGATGAAATGAAACAAAGCATCCAAAGCAATAGAAATAATGCCTGATATATAGTAGACTTCGAGAAACATTAGCAGTTTGTATAATTGCTTCTCATGGCGGGATTAGAGCTTTCTTTTTCCTGCTTCTTTATGCTTACTTTCTGCAATGAGCATGGCTTACTTGGTGGAGCAGGGAAAAATTAAGTCAAAGAGGGAAGAAAAAAGAAACGGGTGATAGAAACCTGCTTGAAGAGGGCAACCAGAGAAATGGACACTTATTCAGAAACATTTCTCTAGCCCCAAGCAGGGAGAAGGGGCTGCCCACCCAAGTTTGGCTCAGCTCACAGGCCTGGAAAGGAAGGGGGCTGGGTTTGAACCTAAAAAGTGGGAGAGGCATAGACTGACTGGCGTGTAGATGATGCCACTATATGGACAAATCCAACAACTTTAATACAAAGCCATCCTTCGTTGAGCGCTTAAGAGGTGTCAAAGTCTTTATGTATTACTGTGATCATCGTCACAGCCTTACAAGGTCATATAATTACCCCAATTATTATATCACTCTGAGAAGGAACTTGCCCTACTGCAAAACTGAGATCGGAACTCAGTGTCGAGATGACTCCAGGTCAGTTTCCACCCAGAAGATGCAGGGAATACCGCTAAACGAGGGGAGGCTGTGCAGCCAGGCTCTCATGCCTGAACCCCTACTCCCAGCAGGACTGGGCTGGATCAGGCATCCCCACGCCCCTGTCTTCTCTTGCCCTGGGTTATTTCAGGGAGTTGCCAGTGCCTGGATTTGTCCCCAGACTCCATCTCTGAAGGTGGACGCCAGGCATTGGTCCCTGTCCCCAGCCGAGTCAATATTGTCTCCCTCCCCACCCCCATCTCCCACCCTCCCAGATGGCTGACACCCTCCTCCCCTTCCCCATCACCCCCTCCACTCCCTCTTCCATTCTCCTTCATTGCTGGTGGACCCCCCTCCCCTTCCTAGCCTGCCAGCCCTTGAAGCTCTGCTGCAGCCCCTCAAAGTTGCTACAATAAATCCCCTATTTGGTTTAGTTCCACTCCAGCTCCCCCTGCACAGAGGGACCCAATGGGACACAGGGAAATTATACATGTAATAAAGAGCTGGTTTGCTCTGATAATTCTGACAATGATGCACACCTCACACCTACCCACGCACACACATTGGCATATCGACATGCACATATCACACCCGGCACCCTTCCAACCCACGCGGCCATGCAAACACAGCCAGATCTGCTGACACGCAGCTCCCATCCTAGAGAGCCTCCCCAGACCAGGGTCTATACTCAGGCATTAAGGTGCAGACCCCATTCGCTGCAAATTCTCTGGGCACCTCCCTTCTGCTGGCTCCCACAGCACACTGCACTCCCCAGCAGCTGGAATTTACCAGCTGTGTCCCGAAGGCCCGTCTTCTGCGGAGCCCATTAGATCAAGAGCCCTAATAGTGTCCGTGTGGTTCACTGTTAATCACACACAGTGCTTGGGGGACACAGTGGCCCCCCATAACCTTGTTGAGTGAATGCCTAAAGGAATAAAGAAATGAATGAATGCACACACCACGACATTCGTCCTCTCAGAAACACAGATCACATGTTGAGATATCCCCCATCCCGGCGCCCCTGCGAGTCACTTCTCTGACTTGCATCTTTTACTTACAACGACACACACTATAGAGCCACTCACTTCTGCTAGCAGGTGCTCATGACACACACACACCCCCACAGTGATCAGAGGCTGTTGTGAACTGCTGCTTGGGTTTCTCCTGAGTGTGTGTGTGTTGGGGGGGGGGTTGGGGTAGAAGGGGACTGTGCTTGAGAGTGAGTTGAGTATGTATGAGTATGAATGTGTGTGAGAGTGTGTGTGAGTGTGGGTGGGTGTCTGAGTGTGTGTGTGTGTGTGTGTGCATGCATGTGCACACAAACCTTGAGGTCTCTAAACTTACGTTGTTCCCCATCTTCTTAGAAATAATGACAAGAAGCATAGGGTTCTTGTTCAGATTTTCTCTTCTCTTCCTCTCCCCCTGTCTGGCTCCTTTCGGAGAGAATTTTCTCCTCAGTTTCCCTATTTTTCTGCAGCCTATGAAGGTTTAGAAAGAAGAGAGGGTAAGAGGAGGGTAAGCTGAAGAGGTCTGCTCCCATCATCTTGGTCGATATTCTCCCTGCTTCACCCCGCCCCCCTACTACCATTGCCAACCCCCTTCCACAGCTAGGAGAAAGCAAAACCAAAATACAGTGTCTGCCCCCCTGAGCCTCCAGAGCCTCCCAGGCTTGCTGGCCACCCAGACTGCCTAGAGCCTCCTCTCTGCCCCCACTCATAAATCCTAGTCACTGGGGCTCTGTGTTCTTCCTGGTCCCCTTCTTGCCTCTCACCTGATTTCTCTGCTCAACCATCATCATCTGGCCCGTCCCCAAACACTGTCCCTGGCCCTCTTGCCTCCAGCCATGACATGGCTCCCTGAAACCCGGCCCTTGGTTATCTTTTCTCTAGGGACCATCAGAGAGCATCAGAGTCCTCCAGACTTAACCATTTTCCCAGAGTGGAGCCCTCTCCTGGGCAAACGTGGTCACTGCTGCAGCGGGTGACTTCAGCCCAGCCTTCTCCAAAGTCCAGCCTCTCTCCTCCTCTGCCTGCAGGACCCGCTCACAGGTCCTCTCCATGTCCCCCTCTCCCAATCATGACAGACCCCTTCGGCCCTCCTCCTGGACTTCTCTTCTGTCTGACCCTTAGTCATCCCCCTCCCCTTGCTACTTGACCACCACCCCAGGCCTGCCTCAGCCTCCTGCAGCTCTCCTGAGACAAGCTTCCCGGAAACCACCTGGGGCCTGGAGGGTTCTGGGGTGGCCTCAGAGGTGGCGACTCATGATGGGCCTGGCCTCACAAGTACCAGCATGTTTGGGGGTGTTTCTGTTTGTCTGTTTTTTTAGGACCCTGATATGATCATATCAATGGCTCCCCATTCTTCAAGGATATAGGCCCCCACCTCTCCTAAAGCCAGCTGGGCTCTGGCATAGTCTGGCCTTGGCTGACCTCCGAACCTCATTCCTCACACATTGCCCTGTGAATGACTCAGCCACGATGGCCTTCTTCCCGGTCCTCCTGCGGCTGGGGCTCTGCACACCTCCTTCTGCAGGCCATGGGGCTTTGGGCGAGTTCTTGCTCTGTCTGAATGCTTGTCTCCTTACCTGTTTAACTCCTTCTTATCCTCCCCATAGCGGCTCAGACATTGCTTCCTGAGAACAGCCTTGCCTCGACTCCTAAACCAGCTAAGCCTTCCGTGCTGCTAGATGCGCTCAGAGCGTCGGGAACACCTGCTTGATTAGACTTATTACACTTATAATTTTACACTCATTTATGCGATTATTTCATTCATGTTTGGCTCACCCGTTAGCGCTCTGGACAATGAGGAATAAATAACGTTTTTGTGCATCACTGAATCTACAGGGCAGTTTCTAGTAAATGGCGGGGAGAGGGGCTTTGAGAAATACTTGAGGAATGAGTGGATAAAGCAGCAGTCTCACCAGGGTGAACAAAAAGAGAAAACTTTCACCCAAACCCAGGTGGTGCCTGCTCAAGCTCTGGCTCTCTTCATCATGCCACCCACCTGCTCAAGAATTTTCTATGGCTCCCTATTCCCTCACAAATTAAATCTAAAGTCCTCTCCCTGGATTCTTCAGGCTTTAACAATTAGCCTCCACTGCCCATCCAAATCTATTTTATTTTTTATCACTATATTTTGCTTCCACCAAGCAAACACAGTAGCCCATAAGCATACCTCAATTAGTCTCACCTTCATGTCTTTGTTCATGCCATTCTCTCTGCCTGGGACAACTCAATTCCTCTTTTTTTTTTTTTTAAATATTTTATTTATTTATTTGACAGAGAGATTACAAGCAGAAAGAGAGGCAAGCAGAGAGAGGGGAAGGGAAGCAGGCTCCCCGCTGAGCAGAGAGCCCGATGTGGGGCTTGATCCCAGGACCCTGAGACCATGACTTGAGCTGAAGGCAGAGGCTTAACCCACTGAGCCACCCAGGTGCCCAATTCCTCTTTTTCACTTAAATCTTACTCATCCTTTAAGGCCAAGATCATGTCCCAGGTCTTACACAAAGCCTACTCTGACCATTCTAGCACTAATTGAACTCCCATACCCTGTACCTTCTATACATCCAGAATAATGGGGACCATTAACCTTGGAAGGGCCTCAGAGGTCACGGGTTCAACCAGAGTCTGTTCAAACTCTGAAGTCATGTTTTCCAAGATTCAGCATTCAAGCACGGTTTCCCCTTCTATCCCAAAAGAGAGCGTTCCTGTGAAACCTTCTATAAGCCAAAATGGCATAAAACAAAGAAGCAATTACCATTAATTTATACAGGAAAAATTTGAGTGTACGCTGACCCTAAGAAAACCTCTCTTAGGTTATTCTGATACCTTAGGACACATCATGCTAACGGAGGCATAAGATAAATCAGGATAAAGCACAGATGTTCCCAGACACAATCCGGAACTAGGCAGTCTTGAGGCCGAGAGATGCTGAGTGTGGTTCCCAGAGAGGGAGCCCGGTAGGGCTCCAAACAAATTCTCAGCGCTATTTTTGCTTTTCCCCTTTCTTCGTGATAGTGAAAATCCTCTTTGGACTTCTTTCAGTTAGTGAAAACAGGTACTGATGTAGGTCTTTTGTAAACAAAGGGGAAGAAGGTGAACTTTCTGAAAAGTGACGGATCCCCATACCAGCTTCACAACCCACGCCATGTCCCAACATCGCCTATAATGTTGTTTACTTCATATTTTTCTTCAAAAGAACTTCTTATTTTTACTTATTATTAAAAAAAAACTTTATACCACTACAGTAACCATAAAACCGACCCTCACCTGCCCCCAAAGGGAAGTAATTATAAAAATAAGTAAAATTTAAAATTATGATCCTCAGTCCTGGCTGGATAGCCCCCACCCCCCCAACCCCCCGCCTAATGACAGAGCTCTTGGGCTTGTGGTCTCCCCTCTCTTTGTCAAGAAGGCAAAGACGAGAAATACGCATTAGAGAGGCGTTAAAGATATGCTAGCACCAACCTGAGACTTCCTCTTTGATAAAGCTAGAAGAATCAAACAACTCAAAAATGTGGGTGCCTGGGTGGCTCAGTTGGTTAAGCGACTGCCTTTGGCTCAGGTCATGATCCCAGAGCCCTAGGATGGAGTCCCGAGTCAGGCTCCCAGCTCCACGGGGAGTCTGCTTCTCCCTCTGACCTTCTCCCCTCTCATGCTCTCTCTCACTTTCTCTCTCTCAAATGGATAAATAAAATCTTAAACACACACACACACAACTCAAAATGCCCGTCAATGGAAAATGTGAGTATCTTTTAATTGCGGTGAAATATCCATAACATAAAACATCACCATTTTAACCATTTTTAAGTGTACAGTTCAGGGGCATGAATTCTATTCACATTGTTTTGCAACCATCACAGTCCTCCATTTCCAGAATGCTTGTCATCTTCCCAAACTGAAACTCTGTCCCTAGTAAACGCTAACTCCCCATTCCCCTCCTGCCCCCGCCATTCAAGTGCCATTCTACTTTCCGTCTCCATGAATTTATCTGCTCTAGGGACCTCACGTAAATGGAATCACAGTATTCGTCTTTTTGTGCCTGGCTTATTTAACTCAGCATAATTCCTTCAAGGTTCATCCACGTCATAGCCTATGTCAGAACTTCCACTGACTGATCGATTGATTTCAGAGAGAGTGAGAAGAGTGCCTGTGTGAGCAGGGGGAGGAGGTGGTGGGCAGAAGGTGAGAATTTTCAAGCAGACTCCCCTCTGAGACCTGACCAGAAACCGAGAGTCCGATGCCTAACCGACTGAGCTACCCAGGCGTCCCTTACTTTTTTTAAAAGATTTTTATTTTATTTATTTATTTGACAGAGAGATAGCATGCAGGCAGACCAGCAGACAGAAGGGGAAGCAGGCTCTCCACTGAGCAAGGAGCCTGACACAGGGCTTGATCCTAGGACCCTGGGATCATGACCTGAGCCAAAGGCAGATGCTTAACCCACTGAGCCACCCAAGTGCCCCAAAGCTTTTTATATTTTTAAGTAATCTCCACACCAAACATGGGGCTCAAATCTATAGCCCCAAGATCAAAAGTCATCTGTTTTTCCAACTGAACCAGCAAGCTTCTCCCAGAATGTCCTTCCTTTTAAAGGATGAATAATATTCCCCCATATGTATATCCTACATCGTGTTTATCTGCCGGTGGACACCTGCGTTGCTTCCACCTTTTACACTGTAGTCAAAACAAAGGAATTCAAGTGGCTCGCAACAGTATAGATGACTCAGCAATATAATCTTGTGTGAAATAGTGAATCCAAAAAATTTACATACAGCTTGATACCAATTTTTAAAATAAAATTAAAAACAGTTAAAGTTTTAAAAAAACCTTTTTAGGGGTACAAAAAGGTACAACTATATTAAACTATATTAACTATATTAAAGGGAAAGCAAAGAGATGATGAATATGGGATTTGGGACGTCAGCTGCCTCAGGTCAGAGGCTGGGAAGGGGATGGGGGGACCATTTCCTTCACTGTTAGTTACTGTCAAGGTCTTAGATTTTGTTTTGGATGATAAATTCATGGGGTGCTTATAATACTATTTTAAAACAACTAATAAAAATAAAAACTACATAACAAAGTGGTCATGCAAGGACCAAGATGACATTCTGTCATCTACTGAGAAATACGATTAATCCAGTTCTGTGAACCTAACATTCAGTGGTGGGGGGAAAAGGGGGGGGGTGGAAGAAAGAAACAGACAAGAAAATAACTTTCTCACTATGGGATTCAGGGTGATTTAATGTCTTGTCAATGCACCATCGAAAATCATCTGGCATCCTGCCAGAGGTACGGGTTCCGCACTTGGGTAAACAGCTCTGAAATATCTCTACCACGAGTCTGCCTGCTTCCTCTGCTGTCTTGCTTACCTCCAACGAGAGGGAATGAGAGGGAACTTGGGACTTCTGGAGGCGCTTACCTGGACAGATCCTTTTGCTGGGAAATTTTCCCTTGCATGGAGACAGTTCAGCTTCCCTGCAACTTCTGCCCACTGTCTTGCTCTCACCTTGGTGCCTGGCACAGGCTTGGGCACACAGGAACCCAGAATTTCCATATCAACTATTTCATGCTTGAGCCTCAAGCCCCAAAGCAGAAACCAAGCCAGTGTTTCCAACCATCAGACAAAAGGAAGGGACAGAGCCTTTTCTTCTCAGAAATCAGTTTCCCATCTACCTCTCCAGTTGTCAGTGAAGATGTGATTCATTTTGTCCAGGCTTTATTGTCTGGTACAGTATGTCCATCCTAACCACAATTCTAACCACTGCTTTCCTCTAAATGCATCAACCAAAAGCTAATCCTTTCATTGGTCTCTTATAGGTCTCTTCACTTCTAGTGAGGTTGAAATCAAACTTAGACACAGGCTCATAAATAAATGTTCTAAAAAGCCGTGTGTGTGTGTGTGTGTGTGTGTTTAACACACCTGAATACTTGAAGGTGTGCTAGAATTTCTTAGCCATATTTTTACTAATCCTCAGGCTGGGATTAACTGAGACTCCTTGGTCCAAAACTCCTTGACCAGACCCTATGAGGCCTCCACCCAGCTCTAACTAGCAACTCTCTTCTCCTGGCAGAGTCCCCAGCCTTGGGAGCTCTGGAGCAGGAATGGACAGAAGGAGGGAAAGGGATGAA
This sequence comes from Meles meles, assembly GCF_922984935.1. NCBI lineage: Eukaryota > Metazoa > Chordata > Mammalia > Carnivora > Mustelidae > Meles > Meles meles. Next base: position 60,289,330 of record NC_060078.1, on the reverse strand, counting down.
TATAGGCCTGAACGTATCTCCATAAATCCAGGTCCTCATTGAAGCTCAGAACTAGGGTTGAGGCTACCTTCACCCCCTCTCCTCTATCTGAAAACCAGAAGCAGTTACTGGGGTAGGGGCTAGAGACCCTCGGACAGACGCTGACACTGAGGCCTCTATACTCTTTTTGCATGACTGGGGTTGAGGAGGAGGCTGTGAACATTGGTGACTCAGGTGGATGCTTGGCAGCCTGGGTCCTTAAAACCTGGCCCCTGTCCAGCTCGGAAATGAGCCCCCTGCCTCCCATTGGACACGGGATTGTCTTTGGGCACAGCTGACTCCCAGCTGCTGAGCCTCTGCCCCTCCCCCATGGGCTGCCATAAAGGGGGCCCACCCAGGATCACCGCAACAGACCTGGGAAGGAGACAGTGGGCTTGGGGTCTGCAAAAGTTCTTGGTCTGCCTTTGGAATGTCAGCTTGACCCTGGCATGATCTTCTTAATCTTTTTCATCATTTCTGAATTCTGTATGTTGATGGGAGAAATTTAGAAACTATAGGCAAGTATAAAGAAAATTAAATCATACATATTCTCACACCCATAATACATCTCTATATCGCTCTGTTTTGCTGGCTTTATTCTAGTCTTTTTGTTTAATCTATAGATTCATTTTTGTTTCATAAATGGGATCATTTTACACCTAAGGCTTTGCCTCCTACTTTTTTCTTGCCATTATATCTCAAAAGTGGTTTTTGTGTGATTAAAATTCTTTGAAAATCCGATTTTTAGAGGGCGTAAGTTAGCATAAAGTCCACAAGCTTCCATCTCTCGCTTCCACCCCCTGGTTTTCCAGAGTTCCTAGTACATGGTCTATGGAGCTGTAACTGTGGTGACTTTTCCAGCCAGAGGTTGGGGCCTTTCTAGGGGCAAGAGGAGGGCTGGGCCAGGCCATAGGAACTCTCAAACTTATGCTGGGGGCAGACCCCTTTCCTTCTGGAAGCTGCTCCTCCCCCACCCCCACCCCTCAGGTGCAGAGAGACTGAAGGGGAGTCTTTGCTCTGTGTTCATCCCCCACCCTAGTCACACAGGAAGTCCATGCTCTATCCTCCCTCACCCCACATCTTCCTTGGGAAGGGGGTTTCCAGGGTTTCTGTGGTTGCTCAGGCAGCTCCTGGCCACTTCGGTCAGCCTCAACCATCCCACACCACCTCCTGCTTCTTGGTTCAGACAGCCCTGGGCCTGAGCTGCTTCTCCCTCTCCAGGCTCCCTGTGCTTGTGTTCCCTTGCTTACACGCGCTCTCTCTCTGTCATAAATAAATAAAAATCTTTAAAAACAAACAAACTGGGGCACCTGGGTGGCTCAGTGGGTTAAAGCCTCTGCTTTCGGCTCAGGTCATGGTCCCAAGGTCCTGGGATGGAGCCCCACATCGGGATCTCTGCTCAGCAGGGAGCCTGCTTCCCTCTCTGTCTGCCTCTCTGCCTACTTGTGATCTCTGTCTGTCAAATAAATAAAATCTTAAAAACAAAACAAAACAAACAAACAAACAAACAAACTACCCCTTCCTCACCTGGAAAGCTTCTGGGAGTCTTTGTCCCCAGGTGAGGGCCTGGGGACAAAGGGGAATGCCTTCAACTTTGGTGCCGGGACCTGATTCAACAGAGAGACAAGGGGCCTCCCCTCTGCCCCAATAACTCCTTTTGTCCCAGGCCTTCTTCCCAGGACCCCAGGCCCTGCTCTGACTGTGCACGCCCCCAGCCTATTGCCTCCCCCAGGATCACCTCCCCACCAGTGGTCCTTGGCCCACGCAGGCAGCTGATGGCAGCACAAAAACTTCTCTTCTGTGCCATGAGGAAATCTGGAAGCCCAGACTCTAGAGGCAGGCTGGTGACAGAGGCCAAGCATCAGAACTCCATTTAACCTGACCCAGCGAACAACGAGGCTGTAACAGTTGTTCCCAGTGCCTCTCCCTGAGCCCTACGCAGTAACAGTCCTATCAATACCTCATTTTTTGAGGCACCTGGCTGGCTCAGTCAGAAGAACATGTGAATTTTGGTCTCGGGGTTGTGAATTCGAGCCCCACGTTGGGGATAGAGAATGACTTAAAAAAAAATGAACTTTAAAAAATCACTCATTTTGGGGTGCCTGGGTGGCTCAGTGGTTTAAGGCCTCTGCTTTCGGCTTGGGTCGTGGTCTCAGGGTCCTGGGATCAAGCCCTGCATCAGGCTCTCTGCTCGGCAGGGAGCCCACTTCCTCCTCTCTCTCTGCCTGCCTCTCTGCCTACTTGTGATCTCTGTCAAATAAATAAATAAAATCTTAAAAAATATATATTTAAAAAAATCACTTATTTTGTACGATACTTTAAACAGAGCTTCACATGTATCTTCTCATTTGATCTGCTAACGTTGCTATTTGGCAAGTAGCACGGGTCTTATTTTCCTCATTTACAGGTGACAAAATCGAGGCCTCAAGTGGCCACTGGTGACGTCAGAACTTCAGTCCTCGGATCGGCAAACCCCAACCCAGCGGTCCCCTCTCTCTCCCGGCCCCTCTGGACCCTGAGAAGTCAAGTTCCCTCTGTCTCGGCTTCCCATGCCTGCAGACCTCAGAGGGAGGGGACTCCCGGCTTTTCTAAACCTAAATGGTGCCAGGTGCCCTCCCAGAAAGACCCTTCTCCATCCCAGCAGCCTCTTCGACTGCGTGCACTCCCCTTAGAGGACTGTGCTGTGAGGGGTGGGGAGGAGCTCCTCATTTTGAAACCTGTCCTAATTGATTTCTCTCTGATGAGGTGCCATAATCCTTTCTGGCTGCCCTTACAGCTTCTCTGGTTTCTTCAGACGGCCCCTCCATAGCCTTTCTCCCAGCCTCCCACATATTCCCTGGGCTCGGAATATCTTTCTTGATTTTTTTCCCTGGAAGCCATCATCCATGACAGGCTTATGACCCACATGTCCGTCAGGAGGGAACTGCCTCCCAGAGCCCTCCACACAGGAGCATACAGGTACACACACACACACACACACACACACACATCCTTGGGTGGGAGTGGGGGTTGTTCACCACATTCTGCTTTGTACACTTTGTCCACTCAGTACAAGTCAGACTGAGGGAGAGCAGCAGCTTCAAGGATGAATCGAAAGAATTCTGCCTGAGGTGAGGCCTTTCTTGCCAAATCCATCAGAGGCTTGCTGGGGGTTAAGGGAAGGCACGAGGCCTGCTGCTCATTCTTTGCTCAGCCTTGGGACAGCTGGGGGAGACAGGCTTGCTTGGGTAACCCCGATCCTCTGCCTAGAGAAGACATATTCTCCTAGGCCACTGGCTGCCTTTCCCTTCAGGACCCCTATCTCCTCCACCGACCCCCTTACTGGGAGGAGAGCCACAGAGGCCAGGTAGGCTGAAACAGATGCCTCCAGTCCCAGAGCTCTGATGCCTCACGGGACCAGAACTCAAGCTTCCCTCCCTCTCCCTCTTGTTCCCCCTCTCATCCAGCCAGCTCTGGGGGAGGGAGGGAGACTGGCTGGGTGCAATGCAGTGTTTCTGGGGACTTGGGGGGCAGGGGAGTCCATTCAAATTGACAAAAATAGAACATCAGCCTCATATCATTTTTCTCAAAACAAGATTTATTGAAGTTCTGTCGGTGAAAATCGCTGCTGTGTGGAACGCTTAACTTATAGATTAGATTACTCAGTCGTGCCTTACTACATTTTTCATTAGAAAAATATTGGCTGGGAGAGTTTGACCTCATAATCTCTGCATTTTAAACAATAACCAGAGGAAAACCAAATAGAAGGCACAAGTTAACGGGTTTTTCCCCCCCAGCATTTCCCCTTGGGAGAGATCCGAGCGAGGCCTGGAAGGGAACAGGAGCGGAATCTGCTGCGTGAGCAATTCCCCATCTCCCGACCCGCTCCCCAGAGGCTGCCGGAGGCAGCTTCAGGGGGGTGGGGGGTGGGGGGTGGGGGGGTTGGGGGGGGCAGAAGCAAGCCAGGGCTGAGCTGAGTCCTTTGGGCCTAAGCCCTGGCAGGTCGCTGCTCCAGTGGCCCAAGTCCAAGGTGGAGACAGAGGTTCATATACATTTACCCCATGGAGGAGGGGCAGGAGCACCAGGAAAGAAAGGCTTTTTCTCTGTCCCAGGTGGTGCCCAGTCTAGCTGGGGGGACACAGAGCAATAGACAAGACCCTAAAAAGTTCAGAATCCCAGGGCAACGGTAGGGCTCCATCCAGGCTATAAGAGTGAAGGGGAGAGGGCACAACTGGACCCCTTCATTCCCCCACCCGGGAGGGGCAGACCCTTTGGGAGGATTTAATGGTGGAGGGAGCTTCTCCAAGGCAAGGCTAGCAGGGACAGTCTAGGATGGCCTCAGGCTTTCTGGCTGTTCTTCTTGACCCAGGAACAAAGTCTCCTGGGGGGACCTAGGCCTGAAGGTCCTAGGCCCGGAGTGGTGGCTGGCTCCAGGGAAGGGAGGGGACCGCCCAGGTACAACTAGATCCCTGGCCACTTCAGACTGCTGATCCTGTTCCTCAGAGAGCAGCACCCCCAACCCGTCTGTGTCTCGGTTTCTACTTTCTGAGGCTTTGGTGATTTCCAAGTTCTGACACAGTCATTAGTTACAAAGAGCAATTATTTTTTTTTTTGTCATTAAGTCATTTTTTAAATGGCTCCAGGCGACATCACAGAACAAAGAAACAAAATATCCATGAAAAGACTTAATCACAAATTACTAATTATTTCACCCCCTCCTCCCTCCCCAAATCGTGAAATCTGAGCCCCATGAAAAGGGAGAAGGTCTCCCCAGCCATGAGCTCTCCATGGCTCTTAGGCACCTAATCCATCATGGGGGTGCATTTCCTGCCCTTCTCTGAGCCCCAGGGTGGGGGGGTGGGGGGTAGGGAGTCCCCCATTTCTGACCTCTGAAGTCACCTTCTGCCCATAGATACAACCCCTTAGCCAACGGGGGCGGGGGGAGATCTGAAAGTGAGTAGGGGGATCCCATCCAGAGCCCCACACCTTGGGCCCCTCCTCCCAGGCCGGCATTCTCCCCAGCTGGCATTCCACTCTGGGCCCTTTGAAGCCTCAAGGGCCAGAGCAGAGGAGCCGCCCCCCTGCCGTGGGGCTCCTCCAGTCTCCAGCTGGAAAACAAGCCGGAGGAGGAAGTAATCCTGGAGGGGAAGCCCCCGAGCCCCCAAACGTGAGGAAATAAAATGTGTTTGACACCAAGATGTATGGGAGGAGGGGGAAGTCCAGGGTGTGGGCCCCTCCATCCGGCCCGGCTTTCTCATGGAGCTGATTGTGGTTTCCTTATCTGACCCTTGTTAAGGGAGAAAGGGGCTGCGCGGAGGAGGAGGCAGTCAGGGAAGCCCTGTCTCAGTTTGAGAACAAAGGTGGGTCTGCCAGGAGCGCGGGTTCTGAGACAGGGCACCTCGTAGGAACTGCCCCAATTGCCCCGTCTCTGCTCAACACGCCCAGGCCCCCATAAGGGTCAGCTTAGCAGTCATGGAAGGAAGATCTTGTGAAAGATGGCACTGCAAGTCCAGAGATGGGGCCCCTGAGAAGGAGGGTTTGGTGTCCAGGGTGGGAGTGCTGCTGCGGGGCTCCCAACCTCAAAACCCGAGTAATCTCCGCACGCTCTCCTCATACATCAACTCTGAACTGACTCCAGAGCGGACCCAATCCCAGCACTCATGCACTCAGCAAATGCTCATCAGAGGCCTACTAGGGACCAGGCTGCAGGAATGCACAGGGGCATAGACCCCACCTTCATGGACAACTAGTGTACTTTTCTTGAGTTTCTTTTCTTTTTTTTTTTTTTTTTTTGAGACGACCTGGATCAAGGAGAAAGTCAAAGCCATGCCCAGTGTCCCGTCCAGCCTGTGCTTACTCCTTGGCTGTTTGGACAGTCATCCCTGGTCGTTTTCTGACTCCCCTATCAGAACGTTTGGGTCTCATAGATCTCCAGGGCCCACCTCCTTGCCAGCCCTGGGTACCTGACTGAGGTGGAAGTGGTCACAGGTGGCAAGAAAGAAGGCAGGCAAGCAGGCTTTTAATAAACAGAGCCTACTTACGGGTTTGAAGCCATTGTTCCCACCTCACATGACCAGGGATGACCTTAAGTATAAATGTCTAAAATATTGGAATCATAGTCACTGTCCCAAGCAAGAAAGCTCAGAATTCAAATAATCATCCCTGGCCACACATAGGTACTCACTCTCCTTTCGCTGCCTGAACTGGCCTCTTTTACCCCTCTTAAAACCTTTTGGACCGAGGAACCTCTGGGAATATGCTGAGATTTGGGCTGCTTTATTAAAGGCCTTTCTTTCAAAGGAATGGCCTTTTCCTGGAGGTCATCTGCTCTAGTCTCCTGCTGCCCAAGGCTCTATGCTCAGATCTGTAGGATGTGTGTGCCTGGGGGGTGACTTCACTCTGAGTGTAGCAGAGACTGCTGGTTCTCCCCCAGTATCCATTCTCCCCTGCTTTTAAAAATAATAAACCTCCAAAGTGTTAGGTGGAACCTGGCACCGAGTTTAAGACTACATTCCCCAACTCCCTTGCAGCTAGGTGTGTCCAGGTATCTAGATTCTAGCCAATGAGATGCAAGCAGAAGTCATGTTATACCTTTTGGCCTCAGCCCTTAAAAGGAAGGAGTTGACCCTCCACCTCCTCTACTCCCCCTTTCACTGGGTGTAAAATGGACATGGGAAGTAGAGCATCCCTCTTAGAGCTCAAGATAAAACCAGAAGACAGTACAGCAGGAACAAAGGAGGAGATAGTGACCTTGACACTGTGGAGTACAGCTGCCATCTTTGCTCTGGATTGCTTCTGCTTGGACTTAATGGGAGAGAGAAACATACTGGTTATGTGCTTAACCCACTGTCACTTCGTAATTTGCTTGGCTTCTTTCCTTTCGCTTCCCCAAACAAAGGAAAAGAAAATGACCTAAGGCAGCACTGTATAGTACAATCTGAACCACACGTGTTTTTAAAATGTTCTAATAGACATATTTTTAAAAAATTAAACAGGTGGTGTGAATTTTAATAATCTATTTTATCTCATCCAATATGTCCAAAATATTCTTTCAGCATGTGATCAATATAAACAATTATTAAAAAGATAGTTTCCATTCTTTACAACATGCTAAGCTTCCAAATCCTGGTGTATGTCTTATACTCCTGTCTCAACTGGACTAGCTGCATTTCAAGCACTCCGTAGCCACATTTGGCTCGTAGGGACAGGACCGGCCAGCACCGGTCTAAGGAACTGCCAGAGGTTGAGCCAGTGGGGGACGGAGGACCAGCCCTAAGCTGAGCAGGGCAGCTATGGTGACCAGTACTCCTACTGCTACAAAGAGGGCCTTTTGGCAGTTAGCCCAATTGTGGCCAGATGTCTGCCATACTCATATGCTCGGGCTCTGACCCACGAGGAAGAAATACTCTCTACCTCAGTTTCCTATATTGGACCTTGGAGAAGGGTTATTTTAGGAAACAAGCAGACCCCTAGGGAGACAGAGAAAGGGAAAGGTAAGTGGAGTGTGGGTTCCCTCCAATCACCACGTGGCCTGTAATCAGGTATGAGATCACAAAGGCAGTAGGAGAAGGAGTCCTCCCTCCTAGCTCAGAGAAGCCCAGGGCCACAACACGTTCCTCTAGAGCTCACCTGAAGGATCAGGTTCATCTCACATACTTGTTGGGATTAAGAAAAGAACAATAATACTAAAACAAAGGGAGTCCATATTCGCCAATGCAAACCTTGTCACCCAGTCCTGCGTCTGGACAGTCGGACATCTCTGCCATAGTCACAGCCACCTCACTTGTGACCATAATTATTATTACCACTGCCCAGTGATACTCCCATCACCCCCAAAATTATTGCTTCTGCACAGCTAGTTTCAATATTACCATGTTTCACTATGACGGCAACCATCTCCACTTATTCCCTTTATCCCCAGAGCAGCAATCACCACCGCCACCATCAGGACTGCCCAGCACCCATCCCTGCTGTCACTAGGATCGTCCCATCCCTATCATTATCAGCCTCACAACCACTTCTACCATCACCATAATAAGTATTAAGACCTCCAATATCTCCTTCTTCTCATTTTCTAAGGTCACCCTTAGCTTGCCCCTGTCCTAACTGGAAGAACTTGGAGTGTCCCCCAAATTTCTGCCTGCTCAAAATAACCTCATGGACCCCCCTGTGCCTCAGCATCCCCCTCACTCAACCATTCTTGCCCCAGAATCAAGTTTTCATTGCCCTATTTGATCTTTTGGATTCTGGACTCTCGCCTACACTGACTTGTCTATTGAAATCTACAATCCCTTTCTACCTGCTTGGATGCTCTGGGTTTTGGACCCTTGGTTGGTCTTGAACTCAGAGCCCTGGGCATTCTGCTATTAGTTACAGAGGTCTGCCTGGCTAGACCTGGCAAGCTTAGCATTGCTGCGCACTCTCAGGGGACTAACACGCTGCCAACACCTTTTCTTGGATTTTTGCCAAGTGAGAACAGGCTGCTTTTGTATAGCTGGTTCATAGAGGGTGATTTGGTGACTCCCAAGAGAAAGGCTGATCTGATGACTCCCAGAGAAAGCTGGGAAAGGGTAAGGTTTTGGCAGGACTTACCACAGACAAACCTAGGACATAGAAGTATGAGAGGAAGGAGAAAAGGTTGAGGGGAGGGGACAAGCTCTTGACTCTTCCTGGTTGTCCAGTGGAGATTACAGTGAGAGAATGACCCTCACATATTTCCCTGTTGACCCCAGAAAGAATGGGAATGCTACTCTTTTATGGAAATCTTGCAGTAGAGAGAGGCCCTGGACACCTCTCTCTTCCACGGAGAGTGAGATTTGGGGGAGCAGAAGATCCTTTGGTGTTAGTGATGGCTGCGGCCATGTCAGGGGCAGCAAGAGCTCTCATCTCTTCCCATCCCGGTGCTCCAGCTGGGGTCACTAGTCACTGTCTTACGCTCCCAGGGATCCACAGGTAGCCAGGTTTTCTGTAAGTACTCAGCCCATCCAGTTCCCCCAGGGTTCCCAGGGAAGGAAAGGATGTACATCTGGATTGAGTTTAGATCTCAGGATGCATCTCTTGATCTGATCATGTTACCCTCCAAGAATGGGTCTCTAATAGCTAGATCTGAATCCCATTTATTGCTGGGCTGGTGGTGAGGTAGGAAGGAGGGGATTGGATCCTTGTTTTCCATATATTTTAAGACCAGACCCCTTCTCAGTGCCCAGCAGGAGGTTCTGCCCAGTCCAAAAGGGACTGATCTCCTGCCTATCTGCATGGAGGAAGGGGTTGGGAGCTCCATGACATGTGAGCAAGTCTGCCTACACATTGGGGACAGCCAAATGCTCCTTCATAGCGACCCTCCTCCCATATGCTGGGCCAAAGGACTGCCAAGTGACTCAGGGAAATGGTCAGGTGGAAAGGAAAAAGGCAGCCACCTCCTGTCACTACAAGAGGACCATCTGGTCACGGACATATCAGTTAATAAAAGCAACCTCTGGGGTGCCCACGTGGCTCAGTTGGATGGTGACTTGGTTTCAGCTCAGGTCACAATCTTAGGGTCATGAGATGGAGCCCCACTTCCGGCTCTGTGCTCATCAGAGGGGATTCTCCCCTTCCGCCCCTCTCCCCACCTCATGCATGCACTAAATAAATAAATGAAATCTAAAACAACACACCTAAGATCAGAGATATAAAGTCCTCCCTGCTCCCTTCTCTCATGCTCTCATTTGTTCTGCATGTTCACTGAGCAACTACTACATGCTGAGCACCAACTGAGCTGGACTTTGGAGACATAGAATGTAGAAGACTCGGCCCCAAAGGAATCCCCAGCTGTCATCGAGAAGAGAAGGAAAAGGCACCGTTGGCCTCCCCAGCTTGTCAAGGGTCAGCCAAATGCCGGAGTCTGTCTCCCGGAGAGGGCGGCGGGCAGCATTTCAGCAGGTAATGGATGAGTGCCGCTGTGCCCTGACAGGGACATTGCCTGCAATTGGTTCCAGTCATCTATGGAGCCGAGCAGCTTTGAAAATTGCGGGAGGATGGTGACAGAGGAGAGCTGGCCCCACCCCTCCATCCCTAATCTATCCCGATCCCTCTTTTGAAAGAAGTAGGGGATGGTCTCCCATGGCCAGAAGCAGAGAAAATCCCTTCTGCCTCTTCTCCCTGCTAGGCCGATCTCTGCACAGGCTGGAAACCACCCCCAGGGAGGGAGCATCGAGGGCCCTGGGGGAGAGGGCAGAGGCCAGAGGCAGGGGAACGCCAGCTCATGAGGTCAGATTCCAGAGCAAACAGCAAGCTGTCTGCCTTCCCTGGCTCTGGAAGGATGAGAGCGAGGGTAGGAAACGAGGGGATATGTCAGGGTCCCCATGGGCTAGCGGGGGACCCACCAGGGCCTGCTTAAGCACCCTCAGGACATTGCATCTGAGCCTCAGCCAGGTGAAGGGAGGCCGGAGGCAGCCACTGAGTGAGCGCTCCCCTCCGATTTTGCTATGTAGTCAGAGTCCCATCAGCTCAGTCTGAGCTGGAGGAAACCTGGCAGAGCGTCTGGCCCTCCCCCATCATCTGGAAGGGAAACTGAGGCCTAGGTCAGGCAAGGACAACCATAGCTCCTGTCTCTTCTGTTGGACCGGCCTGGCTACTCTGATACATGACATGTTTCCCTCAGGGACTCTCTGAGCACATTCCCCCAGATGGGCAAGTTCCCACCTTGGTCCCCAAGTACCAATGTGAGCAGATCTCAGGGGACAGTTTCAGACCTTAGGGGCAGCGGTGACACTAGCTGTGCTGATGGCCGCCTGGGACTCTGGTGAACTCGAGACTCCTCCCACCCTCTAACCCTCACCCCTGCCAGAGCATGGCCAGGGCCCTGTCCTGAGCCATTTGCCTCCCGCTCTCCTCCAACATATTCAGCCCCCCAGCAGGTTCACTATTCTGTCTCCTCATGCCTTTGGAGCTTACTTTCTCTCCGCTCTCCCTGCCAAATCCACCACCCCCTTGACCCTCCTTGTCTCTCTAACCTTCTGCATGCCTCCCTCAAAATACCGGGCCACTCCCCATTTCGGGAACTCTGTGGTCTTCTGGGAGGCAAAGGAATCCCATGTCTGCATCCCAACAAGCCCAATCCGCTGTTCCCTCCACCCCTGCCCAAGCACAGCACAGAGGTGGAGCTGGCCTTCTCCTCAAAGGTCTTCCCGTCTCCAGGTCTCCCCTGTCTTTGGGCATGAGGGCTTAGGAAGTAGGAGAGAAGAACCTTCTAGGGAATGCCAAAAACACTCACTTACAGGCACACAACCCGCAGACACACACAAACTCCTAGCTCGGGTCCACACGTCCACGCGCATGCACGCTCGCAGACAAACGCCTGCTTCCGTCCTATTCATTCATTCAGTCATCCTGGAAGTGTGCGCAGAGCTACTACTGTGCCCCGCGCACTAGGCTGGGAGCCAGTGTTACTGCCGTGATGAAGACAGACGGAGACAAGGTGTCCTATAGCCTCCACAGGGCTCACAGCCTAGCAGGGGACAGAGACAGTCCACAAACACTTCCACAAAATGGTTAAAGACATCGAAATCGTAATAAGTGCCATGATGAAGAAAATTCCTTTGGACTTCAAGGCAGTAAGGAACTCACCCAGCGCCTTCATCTAGTTGGGCGGATGGCACTCTGCACAAGTGGGGGGCTGCGTCTTTGTGGAGGAAGGGGTACCTTTTTCTAATCCTCAAAAAGGCACCTGATGGGCTGGCAGAGGCCTGAGATCTAGCCTAGTCATGGGGGATGGGGGGGTCATTGTCACATCTAATACCTCTTACCCAATCTCATGATGTCTCAAGGCCAATTTCAGGGTGATTCTCACTGTCACATGTACAATATTATGCAATGCCCTAGCATGCCCTTGCTCAATCCCACACACCTCTTCAACATCACCCCCAGGCCCCCATGGGCTCCAAGCCCCTCTTACAGACATGCCCCTAAAAGGTCCTCACAACCACATGCACATTCTCACCCGTGAACTGTCCCATGTGCAGACCCCACTCCACCACAGTCCCACATAATCCTTCACATCCCGTTACACACACGACTGCTCTCACACCATGTCACCCCTATGCCCACTGCTTCACTAGAGGTACACACGGCCCCTCACACCCCATCACACACACACACACACACACACACACACACATACACAGTCTCTCACACACACAGGCGGCCACGCTCCTGTTAGGCTTCTGGAGACAGGCGTGTGCAGCCCCTGATCACAGCTAAATGTCAGCGAGTCCCTCTCCTCCCAGTTAGAGATGAATTGTTGCTCGGGAGATATTTCATCCTTAATGCCTCCTGCTTGAACTGGAGCATGCGTCTCGAGGAGGTTACGTTTTTCCCAATCCGTCTGCTGCCCCCCGACTGGCCCAGGGAGCTGCCCTCCTGCCTCTCAGTTTTCATGGGGGGAGAGGAGGGCTCCCTCTCCCCTTACAGCTTCTCCTCGTCCTTTCCCTCCCCGACAGCTCAGCTCCTGGCAAAAGAACAAAGCCTAGGCAGCCTCTCAGGCCCCCTCCCCAGCTCCCAGCACAGGAGGTCTCCCCAGAGCCCAGGGGCCATAGCCTGGCCACACCCCACCCCTGCCCCAGCTGCTAGCTGCATTCAGGGCCCATTGGACAAGACACATTGCCTACAAGAGTTGAGTGTAGAGAGAGGGATCTGGAAATGAAAGACAGCTCCTCTTAAGGTCTTCTGCTCCCACAACCCTCCCCTTTGTAAACTTAAAAAAAAAAAAAAAAAAAAGCCCAAATGCTGCTGTGAGAGTAGGCTGGTACAACCTTGCAGGAGGCAGAAGTATCCACAGCTTCTACAAGGGGGATCCCTTTTGCCCCGGCATTGCCATATTCGGGAATGTACAGTAGGAAATAAGCAAGGATAGTCCAGATGATTTACCTTCAAGGGGCTCATCCCAGTTTACAAGAGTGAAAAATTGGAAACGACATCAACACCCCACGGTAGGGACTGGGAGCGGCACAGGCACCAGTGGAAAAGCACGCAGACATTTAAACGAAGGCATGGAAGAACGTTTCGCATCATCGGAAGGTGTTTGCACAAAATGTTAAGTAAAACAGGTTCCAAAGAAGTATGTGCACCAAATGTGATGTGGGGACTGGTCTAGTCCTGAAGTCAGAAAAAGACATTCGGGGGAAACCAGTGAAAGCCAAATCAAGTCTGGTGCTCAGTGACTCCTAATGTACCAGCGCTGGCTTCCTAGCTCTGACAAATGTCCCTGATAATGTAGGATGTTACCACTGGGGGAAGCTGGCTAAGGGGAGTACAGAAATGCACTGTACTACCTTCATTAAGTTGTTGTTTTTTTTAAGATTCTATTTATTTATTTGACAGACAGAGATCACAAGTAGGAAGAGAGACAGGCGGGGGTGGGGGGTGGGAAGAGGTTGGGAAGCAGGCTCCCTGCTGAGCAGAGAGCCTGATGCCATGCGGGGCTGGATCCCAGGACCCTGAGATCATGACCTAACCCAAAGGCAGAGACTTAACCCACTGAGCCACCAGGCGCTCCTTTGTTAAGTTTTCTAGAAACATAAGATTATTCCAAAATTGAAAGTTATTTAAGAAACCATTATGTGACGGGCACCTGGGTGGCTCAGTGGGTTAAGCCTCTGTCTTCAGCCCAGGTCATGATCTCAGGGTCCTGGGATCAAGCCCTGTATCGGGCTCTCTGCTCAGCAGGGGGCCTGCTTCCCCACGCCCCCCCACCGCCTGCCTCTCTGCCTACTTACCATCTCTCTCTCTCTCTCTGTGTGTGTCAAATAAATAAATAAATAAAACCTTAAAAACAATTTTTTAAAAAAGGAAACCATTATGTGATTCCCCCACTTCGTTTTTTAAAAAAGTACGTATTCATCAAGTTCTGAAAGACTACTCACCAAGATGTTAACTTTAGTAGTAGTGGAAGGGTGGGATTAGAGGCAATTTTAATTTAGTTTAATTTCGATCAGTTGATCATTTTGATCAATACATTTGGTCATCTTGATCATGTTCTTTTTTCAGATTTATTGATATATACATGAAATATTACACTGTGTAAGCTTACAGTGTACAATGTGCTGTGTACACATATTGCAACATGATTACCACTAGAGCATACTGTATCTTTTTTGTGGTGAGAACATTAAAGATCTACTCTCTGCAATTTTCAGGTATATGATATGCTGCTAGTAACTATAACCACAACAGTGTGCCTCAGATCCCCAGATTTTTTTTTTAATAAAGGAACATGAACTATTGTGTAATTAAAACAAAAATCAAACCAGAGGAAATCCGGTGGGGATGCTGAAAGAAGCTTAATTCTAAGCCACCCCACCCAGCCTCGTCAGTCCCTCAGTGGTATTAAGCCCAGCCATTCTGGACAGCTTCTTTTACTTCTCTCCAGCCTTTAATTGGCATGACCACTCTTCACCCCCTGAAAACTCCAGAATTTCAGAATCTGCAGCTCTCTTTGTTTTTTGTTTTAAAGACTTTATTTATTTTATTTGACAGACAGAGATCACAAGTAGGCAGAGGCAAGCACAGAGAGAGGAAGGGAAGCAGGCTCCCTGCTGAGCAGAGAGCCCGATGCAGGGCTCAATCCCAGGGTCCTGGACCCTGGGATCATGACCTGAGCTGAAGGCAGAGGCTTTAACCCACTGAGCCACCCAGGCGCCCCTGCAGCTCTCTTCTTTGATCCTAATCTCCTATCCTTTGCCTTACTCTTTTCTTTCTTTCTAACTCATTCTCTAGTCTCTTAAATCCTCCATGTTCCCCCAGTCTTTACTTCCTCTCTCTCTACACTGGCTCCTTACCAGCCATTTCAACAGTGTGCTTCCTGCGATCCTGCCTACAATCTCCAGCCTTAAGCAACACTGCCATCCACTTTCTGGCTCCTACACCTGGGGTGCTGAAATGGGTGAAAAAACTGGCCCATTTATGCTGCCTCAACTCATGCTTCACCAGTAGGCATTAAAAAAAAACAAAAACCCTCATTTCGCCATCTATAATGGAGTCATGATTATGATTTCACAACCACTTCACACTTTCTCTAGAAGTCTTCAAGTCTAAATTGACCAAGAATATGGAGTCTAATCTTCAAATAATGTTTCCCTTTCCACCTGACCCCAAACTCATCAGTTCATCCCCGAATTTCCCTGTTGCTCATCCATTTTCTTCCCTCCTGTTCCCAAGAAGAATTTTTCCTCCTTATTAAGGACCCAATCTCTCCAGCATTTTCCAGAACTTCCTCCATTGAGCATCTTCTCCTACATTTTGTCCATCTTACCTTCCCTCCCTTTTTCTCCTGAACTTTTTTTTAAGATTTTTTTTTTTAAGATTTTCTTTATTTGCCAAAGAGAGAGAGAGCATGCACAAGCAGAGGGAGCCACAGACAAAGGAAGAAGCAGGCTCCCCGCTGAGCAAGGAGCCTGATGCAGAACTCGATCCCAGGACCCTGAGATCATGACCTGAGCCAGAGGTGGACACTTAACCAACTGAGCCACCCAGGTTTCCCTCTCCCCAACTTTTTGAATGAGAAATCACCCTAATTGCCTCTAGTTCTTTGCCATTCACTCTTCATGCAACACCCCTAACACCCTGTGGCCTCTTAAAATTGCCTATAACCTTGGCATTGTCAAACCTGCTGGCCATTGACTCTGTCTTCCTCACTGATCACTCTGCAGGATTTAATACCAATTTCCTCTCTGAAAACTTCCATCATCTCCGTCATCTTCCATCACCTCCTAGCTTCCCTTGTTTTCCTCCTAACCTTCCAACTATTCCTTCTTAGGCTCCTCTGACTCCTCTCTCCCCTCCAACCTCCCAAATACAGAGATCTTCCAGGATTTAGTTTCCAGTATTGCCTTATTCTGCCTTTTTCTGTCTCTGCCAAGCTCACTACTCTCCTGGCTTCCATGAGCCATCTCTTTGGAAGAATCATTAACTGACAGCTTCCGAGTTCCTGCCTGTAATGTCCAACTTCCTGCTAAGCATCTCTGAGCGGATGTCCCAGGACACCTCAGACTCATCATAACCACCGTCATCTCCACCCCCTTGCCCCAACAAACCATGCCTTTAGATGTCCACCATTCTTCCCAACAATCAAGTGAATACCTAGGAGTGACTTGGACTACCTCCCTCTCCCTCACCCCACCAAATCCATTCACCTGCCAGGTCTGACCACTTCTGCATTAGCCCTGTCTCTTGCCCATACTCCTTTGTGTTCTACCTTCTGTGCCCCCATCTGGTTCTGGCCTTCCTTACCTGGACTAGGGCAACATCCTTATCTACCATCAGACTACGATCGCACTGCCCCACCCTCATCCATCCTAGCTGAGTAACAGCCCACAGACTCTAAAGCTGGAGTGACTGTGTACTTTACAATTCAAATCTGGATGCTTTTGAGAGTAAAAAGGGGTTCTGTAAAGTAATAATAAACTTTAAGAATAAAAATAATAGGGGCACCTGGGTGGCTAAGTCAGTTAGGCGTCTGACTCTCGACTTCAGCTCAAGTCATGATCTCGGGATCCTGAGACTGAAACTGGCATCAGTCTCCACTGCTTCTCTATCTCTTTTTAAAATAAATGAATAAAATCTTTACAATTAAAAAAAATTTTTTAAAGATTTAACTTATTTATTTAACAGACAGAGATCACAAGTAGGCAGAGAGGCAGGCGGAGGGTGGGGGGGGGGGGAAGGAAGCAGGCTCCCTGCTGAGCAGAGAGCCCAATGCAGGGCTTCATCCCAGGACCCTGAGATCATGACCTGAGCCGAAGACAGAGGCTTACCCCACTGAGCCACCCAGGCATCCTGAATAAAATCTTAAAAAAAAAAAAGAAGAAAAAAGAATAATTACAATGGGGTAAAAGGCATAAATAGGAACTGCCCTGGGCATAGGGTCATCCTACCAAAAGTTCACGTCCCTTTCCTGCTCAGAGACCTTCCATGACTCCTACTGAATCAAGCTGACATTCCCGTTGGCATTCAAGTCCTGCCTTTTGGCTTCTACCCCAGGCAGCCCACTCTCGTAATAAGCAGAACTCCTCAGTGGTCCTTGAATGTGACTCATGCCCCAGTCCAACACCTGTGTTCACGCCCTTCCTTTCTTCAGGAAATCCTTACTACTAAGTCCGCTCCCCAAATCCTGTCTTATTTCAAGACCCAAACCATACACTGCCCTCCATGAAGTCTCCCCTCATCCTTTTCTTGTACCTCTGTTGTAGCACTCTGCACTTTACCCTTTGTATGATCTTCTCTCTAGCCCTGAATGTATCAACGACACTGCTCTGTGATTGCATGCGGCCCGCTCCCCGCCAGCTCTCTGGCTGGGCAGCTGCTTGCAATGTGGCCTGGCATTAAAAGATGAGCCGGGCCAATCTGATTTCTTCTCCTGGGAATTCGAACTATGAAATATGGAGAGACTAGAGCAGTTAGCCGAGGTGATGCAGAGAGAGACGCAGAGAGGCCGGCTGGTCAAGTGCAAGTCACGGTTATGAGAAATTATGAGGGAATCCAGGAAGCTCTCGATGTTGCACAGAGGTCAGAAGCAGTTATGAGCTGGGGCGCCAGAGGCCGCCCTGAGTGAGGGTCCTGACTCCTCCACTTCCTGAATTGGCCCTGGGGCAGGATACCAACCTCCTGGAGCCTCAGTGTTCTCATACGTAAAATGGGGTAACGATATTCAATAACTCCTCTAGTTCTTAAGAGGTTTATTGAGATAAGCATGGAAACCAATGTGATGGGCATTTGGTATGTGTTCAGAACTTGTTAGCTATCATTCCTCCTCCTCCTATAATAATAATAGCTGCTTTACTATTAATGAGAAGAGACACACACAAAGGAAAGAGAGACCCTATAGAGTGCCTTTCGACCTTATCATGAAAGGGAAGTTAGTCCCCAGAGCTGCCCTGGTCCCAGTTCTGAGTCCAGTTGCAATTCCAAGTCCTGTGCTTCAATACTAAGGTCCTCCTTTTTCTTGGAATTACTCAAGTATACTTCTGTTTCTTGCAAACAGAAGGACCCCTGTCCTAACTCCCATCTTCCTCTTGCGTCTGGGCTTGAGCACCTCACAGTTCAGTATAATAAATGCTCTGCATACCTCAATACCCTGCCTGGGCCTTGAACACAGCTGATGCTTATTTCTTGATGAATGCATGAATGAATGAATGAATGAATGAATGAATGCATAAGATTTTAAGTCCTCTCTAGGGAACCTACAGAAAAGCTATTTTTAGAAAACCGAAATCAACGGGGTAAGTGGTAAGGGAGAGTCAGCCTCGTTCACGGCTTCAGCCCTCAAAACAAGAAAGGAGGGAAGCCAGGATGAGGGTACCTCATCTTGTTCTGGCCTTACCCACATGCTGCCAGGCCTTGCCTCCTCCTTTCCTCCCTCCCTCCCATCCAGCAAGATGAGGGGTAGCAGGGTCACAGGAGGGAAAACAGGAGAGAGATCTGGCAGGCCAGGTTGCCAGCCTGCTGAAACAGAGCAGGTACCGCTTACCAGGCCTGGCCCCTTCCCTGTGCAGTCTCATCCACTTCACTTCTCCACCCACATCCCAACCCCCAGCCACACTCACATCTTCCCGCACCCTTACCTTCACCACGCACTTTCCTATTATGTCTGTACGTGCTCTTCCTCCCCCCTCAAATGCCCTTCCCTGCCTTCACCTCCAGTGAAAACTCTTGCTGGTCTTTTAACACCCAGCTCAGAGCCAGCCCCTGTTGGAATCGTCCCTGGATCTCCCCGGCATGGTTAAATGGCCCTGCTCTGTGCTTCCCGTCCTTGAGATGCTTATGAGCCTTTTACCAATTATCCATGTATTTGTCTGTCTTTCCCTGAGAGGATCTCGGCGACAGGAATTGTGTCCTATTCATCATTGTGCCCCCCGTGCACAAATGCAGCAAAGGATGTGGCACATAGTAGGCTTTCACTAAGTGTTTGTTGACTGACTATGAATGTACAAATCGATGAATTCAGGTTCTCCCAGCTCTGGGAGCCCTGGATCCTGCTGTCTCTTCTCTAGCTGTCTAGGGCACTTCTTGACGACTTCTACAGTCTCGTGATGATGCCTCCCAAAGGCACCACTACTCATGCCCAGTCCTGAGCAGCATCCAGGGTCCCCTGGGCAGGATACTCCAGGGTTATGGTTCTGGAGCATTGCAAGGCCAGAAATTTGGGGTTTAGGTACTGAGCAGGGACCAGGGGAGAACAAGGACAAAGTGGGGCAGGTTGGGGACTTGAATGTCTTCATGCCATTTGGGTCCCGGCGGGCAGGTCCAGGATCTCCCTCCCAGGCAGGCCTCTGACTGGGCTGCTGGGCATGGCTGCCACTTGCCTGCCCTCCTATCTCCCCGGGCCCGTGGCTGAGCGGCTGGCAGAGGCAGCACTGGGCCAGCCCGAGCAGACAGCCTTGCGCGATTGCTGGCTCCAGGCCTCCCAGCCCAGCTTGTAGCTCCCCCCAGAGTGGCGGGATTGATTGGCTGCAGCCGGAATGGGCACCAGTCTCCCTGGCTTGGACAGAAACGGGGCCATCTGTTACACCTCTAGTTAAAAGTACATAAAGTTGAGCATTTGTGCGCCGACAATACCACCCCTGACACCCTCCACGCGGCACAGCGCTCCGGCTCCTTGGCAGGCTCGCGCTCCGCGACAGGCCGGCAGAGCAACGCCTACACGCTGGCTGGGTTGGCACCACCGCAGGCACCGCGGCTCCACCCTCTGGCGGCCCGGCCCGGCTGGGTTCAGCGGAGGAGCCGAGATCCCCACCTGTATTGGGAGGGAAAGGCAGGGCGTGGGGGCAGGGTGCAGAGCAGTGGGAGACTTCTGCCCCAGTTCAGGGTGCCCAGGCTGCAGGTGATGCCAGACGTCACATTCTGATTTAGGAGGACCCAGTCTGGAGGGCGCAGGCTTCAGGTGGGACCGGGCTAGCCCTGGGCTCAGGCCAGATCTTGGGTTTCCTGGCCCAACCCAATCAGAAGAGTCAACCTTGTTACCCAGTGAGCTCACGTGCCCGGACTTTGGGGCCCCATGGTGATGTCTTACACCCACCATGAGGACAGCCTTGGACGAGGCTGGGTTCTGGACTTTGGTCTTCAGTGGTGAGTTCTACATCCTGATTTCTGAATCCCAGTTTCTGGTCTCTGGCTTTGGGCCTGGATATTCAAGGCATTCCACAAATGTCTTTTCCCTCTTACCTTTCTCGGGCACTCTATCTGGCTAGGCCAGCTTCCCTGCTCCGAGACTGTTCCCCAGCTCTGCCCTTTTGCTCAACTTGCTGGCTCACTCTGACCTGGAATGCTCTATTTCTTCCTGCCAAACTCTCCATTCTTCCTACCCTTCAAGGCCTGACTCTGGTCCCAACTCTGCCAGACAGACTTCTCCCAGCTTTCATTCACCCTGAGACCTCTTCCCCCACCCGAACGGTTTCTCCTGAGGCTCGCCCAGGGTGAGCCTTGAGCTCTTCCTGCACAGGCAGAGCTGGGCTGGCCCTTGCTTCACCCACAGACTAGAATAGGGCTGGGCACATGACGGGCAGGAAGGTCAATCAGGGCTTGCCTGAACTCGGCTCAGCTGGGGGGAGAATGCGGACAAGGACTGTGGAGTCGCACAGGCTCTCCCCATAGCTACCCTCACGGCCTTGCTCGTTAGAGCCTAGTGAGCATCTGGTCATGTACACAGACAGCTCCAATGCTCCTATACTCCTATGTCCGTTCAACGCCTATTCATTAAACATGTGCTATGTGCCTCATTCTGTGCGGGACATGGAAGAGGAGAGGGAATGGTTAAAAAAAAAAACAGATTAGACACTGTCCTTCAAGAGTTTACCTGTTAGTATATGTCACGAGACAAGTCCAAGTAATCCCTATAATGTGATGAACCAACCTGTATCAACAGAAGGGCCCTTTGTCTTCTGCAACAGGAGACTCTCAGAGCTGGCAAGGACCCAAAAGGTCAGAGGCTCTGCTATCCCATCCCTGGCCCCCAAACACATGTATATGCATTACATGAGATGACATGGTAAAGCTCTTACTGGTACAAAGGGAGAGATAGTAAAATGTTGAAGATGAGGATAACGATGACAATAAAAAGGAGACCATTAGCCTTCTTGGCTGGCGCTAAGCCATACTTGTATACTCCACCTGTTGGGGAAGCTCACTCCCACACAGGGCAGCTCATTCCATTGTTTTCACTTCTACCCTTCAGGAAGCCATTCACAAGGATAAGCTGAAGTCATCCTATCTCCACTCAGCAATTCGTGTTGGTAATTCCACCCCCGGGGACCACACAGCAGAGCAGGGTCTAGGGTGAGGCAAATGAGCCGCCTGAGCACAGAACTGAGGTCCACAACACTGAGAGCCAGTCCGCCTTCCATCCGGTGCCCCAGGCACCTCCCTTGTCTCCCCCAAGTCCCAGCCTGGCCACCCTCCGTCCCCAGCCAGCCCCGGGTGGAAATGGTCAGACTCTTCAAGTACCCTTAGCCTCCGTTCAAGCTTCACGAGCAGCCTACAATATCGTCGGGTTACCTGGTACAGCCCCAAAGATGAGGTGAAGGAGGCAGAGGAAGACTGAGAGTCATAGGAGGATATTAGCCCTAACAGGGGGACTTACCTGCCCACTCCAGTCCTTTCCTGCACAACACCTCCTTCTGGCCTGGCCTCATTGTCCCCAACCCTTCCCCCATAGCACTGGTACAAGGGCCTAAGTAAGGCTGGTGTTCCCAAATCTGGGCCCTAAAAGAACCCAGGCAGTGGGCTCTAAGGGACACTGGGCAGTAAGTCTGGATATGGAAATTCATGTGACCATTTCTCCTTCTCATGTGCATCCCCAGGGAGGTATGTACGTAGTTAGAAAGCAGCAATATAAAGCTTATAGGCCATGGAAAACTCTGGAGGATGGGGAAGGGAGAGAAGGGGAAGGTAGGGAGCGGGAGGGCATGGTGGGGGAGGAAGGGAAGGAAGCAGAGTCTGAGGACAGTGGGATCCACAGTCCTACATTCCAGCTGGGGCACCTTCAACAAGCCACTTGCCCTTTCGGAGTCTCATCACACCAGCTGTAAACTGGACTACCAAGACTGCTTGCCCACCTGCAGGGAGGCCCATGGGAGAGCCCCCTGGCACGGTCGGAGAGCTCTGCCTCATCCACACGTCTTCCTCAGTGCTGCAGGTGGAGCCCAGAAACACGGAAACCTTCTGGGCTCTGCTCAAGCTGGAGTTGCACTCTGCTCCCTAGCGTGGGCTGGGGTTCAGCTTGAGGGTCTATGTTGCCTAGACTCACTTTTGTTGTGGCCCCCTGTTTCTCTATGGTCCTCTTCGGCCTCATCTGGACAAATCCTGCTTTTTTTCCTTTCTGTTTAAAAAGCCCTGTCCCTCCCTCCCCCAGAGCCTCTTCAGCCTCCCAACAAAGAGCCCTGAGAGGAAAGCCATTATGGAGTTTTCCTCCTCCCCACCCCCACCCAATCCCCCAGGCACAAACCAAGGCCCACAGTCAGTTAGAAAGGCGGAGGGGGGCTGGGTGGACTCAGACTCAGCTCTTGCAGAGGCCCTGGGCTCCTGGATTCCCAGAGCCATCGCTAGGAGGACCGCTCAAGCGCAAAGGGCTGGGGGCGCTCAGGGTGGGCACGGGGTGCACCTGGCCGGGGTCCTTGCTTTCCCCAGGCCACCAGCAGCAGGCGCTGTGGCAGAGGCGCCCTCAGTACCCAAGCATTAACTTAAGAATAGCTCACACTAATATCCCTGGCTGTGTGGAAACAGCATTTTATTAAATGCTTCACACAGATTTCGTATAATAAAGATGAATATATTATATCCTTTGCCTCCCCCAGAGTGAGACAATAATAAGAGAGAAAAAACCAATAAAGTGAAACATAAATACAATATAATGGGACTTGTGCCGAGGGACGCATGGCCTGTCCGGGCTGCCACAGGGCGACCTTGCAGCAGGAGCCCGGGGCTGGACCGTGGGGGAGCCGGATTCCAGCCCCTCCCTGCCCAGCCAGGGTCCCCAGGCGCCAGCATCCAGCCTGCCCACCTCTGATCCCCCACAGCCAGTCCCACTTCTGCAGCTGGGAGGACCCTACCTCAGGGAGGCGCCCCGGGAGAGGGTGAAAGAGTGGGGTGGGGGGTGGGATCATCTGGCCATACTTCTGCCATGAGCCCTGTTCCTTCTCCCTGGTACTCCTCTCTCCCTGGGCCCAGGACTTCTGGGAGGTAGCCCCCTCCCCCCACCCACGGGACAGAGAGATTCATGAGCAAATGTAAGACTCGCGAGAGGAAAACTCGGAGAGCAATAGCTTCAACCTTGCCCTTGCCACCCGGCTACCTCCCCGGGTAGGCTTGGGAGAAACGCAGTCCTCCCTGTCCTGTCCCAGGGGCTGTCCCATAACCTGCCTGAAGTCCCTCACTGGGTCATATTTCCATCCTTCTTTGGGAGCCACGGAACTCGTTACCTAAAAACAATTTCAAAGCTTTCCCAGCACGGAAAAAAGGGAACACTTGTAGGTGCAGCCCAACCCCTCCACGCTTAGGTCCCAGCCAGCCCTGGGAGGGCTCCATCCACCTGTCCAAGGCAGACAGTGAGGCTTAAACTCGAGTGCCTAGAACTGGATGTGGGTTGGAATCCCACCTGTGGCACTGACCAGCGGGAGATGATCTTAACCTCAGTTTCCTCCTTGGTAAAACCAAGCCCTGGAGAGGATTGGAGAGAAGGTTTCTAATGCCTAGCAGCACCCTATCAGCTGTGAAAGATAAAAATAAAAAGCAGCTACCAGCTGCTCCTAAACAGTCTTTAAAATAAAGGGCCATTCCAGACCTAGAATTCTCCCAAACCTCACTTCCTCCTTAGGCGCCAAAGTAGGCAACCCCTTTTCCCAAATGAATTAAAAGGCTTAGTCTCCCATTTCTCTCTCTAAATCTCCTGACTTTTGCCCCATAAAGTTCAGAGAGGTTAAGAGACTTACCCAAGATCACACAGTGGGCCTGCAGTGGAATTGTCTGAAGCACCGGGCCATCAGCCACTCTCACCCGCCTCTGCAGGTGAGACAGTCAGGGGGGCCCTGCTGCAGAAGGTGTCGGGAATTTGACCGTGAACCCAGCGTTTCAGCTGAAGGCTGGAGAGAGGCAGAGTAAGCCCAGGCCTCCCCAGGGGCCAGAGGTTGGGGCTGAACGCACCTCACCTAAGGAAAAAAACGAATGAGAAAGAAATACGCAGAGACCAAGGGAAGAGGAGGAGGCAGCCTAGGCGGCGGAAGAAGATCGGTGGGTGCGCCAGGGGGAAACCGGGTTCCTTCTTCCGCCCCCACCAGGGCTTCTAGTTTGGCTGCCTCAACACCAGGGAAGACCAGGCTGGGGGCCTTGCCCGCGCTGCCCCGGGCTCCAGGCGGGCCGGCGGGCCAGTGTGCGGCTCTAGGTCCGAGGCTCAGCACGGAGGGGTAGGGTGGCTCCTGCAGAGAGCTTGTGGGGGTCCTAATGGAAGTGAAGGGGCGTGGGAAAGAGCTGGAGGAATTAAGCGTCGGTGCACGTTTGATGCGCTGTGATCCCGCAAGAGCAGGAGCCCAGAGACAAGTGGAAGTGGCATAGTCAAGGGGAACTGGTTTCGCTCAAACGAAATAAGGCTGCGGGCGCTGCGCTCTTAGCGTCTCTCTCAGCCCCGGTAGCCTGGGGCTCCCTTCCCTTCTCCCCCTCTCCGCCGCCCCCACCCCAACTTGTCCCCAGAGCGCTGGGCCCCGCCACAGCGCGGCTGACGCGGCGGGAACTGGATCCGGGGATCCGAGAAAGGCGGGGACAGAGGCCTGGGAACCCGGGCTCCACAGCGAATGGAGGGTCCTGCGGCTTCCCTCCGCTGGAAAGGAAAACCCCGGCCCGCTGAAGCAGCCTCGGGGCACCCAGGCTGGGAGCACAGGACCGAACCAGCCTTCTTTGCCTGCTCCGAGCCAAGCCGCCCACGTGCTTCCGAGCCGGCAGCCGTGCAGCGCGGCTCTCGGTAGGCCCCCGCCCCGCGCCCCCTATTCTGGCCTTGGTTCTGCCGCGGGGGTTCTCTTGCCCAAGGTCTTGAGAGCTGCTTAGTTGGAACAGCGCTGCCCCGCAGGTGGCCCTCTGACCTTCGGCCGGAAGGAGAAAATCAGGGACCCGAGAGTCTTCTGGGACTTGGCCCCCGGCCCAATCCAGGATGCGAGCAGGCAGGGGGTCTTTACCTGGCTCCCCGCGTCCAGCGCGTTAGTGACCCCCCCAACCGCCCCCCTCCCCGCGGGAAGGCGAAGGACTGAACTGGCAGCGGCACTAATGCAATGAGCCCCCGCAAGGCTGCTGAATTATTCACGTGCAGTTTATTACAAGAAGCCTGACTCAGGCCTTTCCTGGGCCGCCTAGCAGCCCCGGCCCACTCCTGGGCCTCCCTGCCTTTCGTGGCTTCCGTTTCTTCCCCTAGCCCCCTTGCCCTCGCCCAGGCCCCGCTGCCGGCCCGCAGCCTGGTGGGCCGCAGACAGTGAGACTTCCGTGGAAAGGTCGGCACTGACCAGCATTAACCGCTTTGCTCAAACCCAGGAGTTCCTGGGCCACCTAGGTTAGTAAGAAAGAGGATCAACTGTCGGAGCTTCTGTGTCTAGTAAGGAGACATGGAAGCCCCAGGGTAGGTCCAGTAGCAGCAAGGGTAAGGGTTTCAGCCTCTCTCCAACTGCCCCCAACTCCCTGCAGCCTCCAACACCCATCCCAGGAGCCCCTGCCCCAGGCTGCAGACCTAATGGGGGTGCACAAGGGAGCAGGGACTCCACCCCTACCCTAGCAGCTTGCTGCTCAGGCCACAGAGGGAGGAAATAATAGGGGGCACTCTGGCTCCCCTGCTGGACTGCCACTTCTGGCCTCCAGCTTGGCTGTTACTCTTGCCTGGAAAGTGGTCCTGGCTTCCGCACCTACCCAAAGCCTCCTGGTTTTTTTTTTTTTTTTTTTAAAGATTTTATTTATTTATCTGACAGAGAGAGAAATCACAAGTAGGCAGAGAGGCAGGCAGAGAGAGAGGAGGTAGCAGGCTCCCTGCAGAGCAGAGAGCCCGATGCGGGGCTCGATCCCAGGACCCTGAGATCATGACCTGGGCGCCTGGGTGGCTCAGTGGATTAGGCCGCTGCCTCCTGGTTTTTTAAGGCTAGATTGAAATGCCACCTCCACTGGGACAGAAAGAAACTCCTCCCAGTTATCCTTTCCCCTCTCCCCAGTCCCCTGGGCTACTGGGGGGAAGGTGTCTGTCTCCTACCACTCCTGCCTGCCCGTCACCCTCCTTCTTCTGTCTGTTCTTCCTCTCTGCTTCTGGGCCCAAAACATGATGGGGCCTCAATCCTGTAGAAAGAGAGACAGAGAGAGAGAACGAGCAAACTCCATTCCTGAATCAGGACACACCGCAGCTGGCCCCAGAACCCAGGACCTCCCTCCTCCCTCCATAACCAGAAAGCATTAAAGAATGAGGTCTCTGTGCATGTTGGAGGTATGAACAGCAGGGGTGCCTCACACATCTGCACACAGCTGGCAAAGCAATGCACCTACGCTTCCCTCACACCCCTAGTCCTCTCTCTGGGGCCGTGGCTGAACGAAGTCCCTTCCTGGCTCTCTCTTTTGTCTCCTATTATTCGTTTAGTTTATTTATTCAACAAATGCACGAAGAGCCCTTGGTATAGCCAGGCTGGCATAGAGCATGGAGAGGAGAGCCACAGCCAGTGGGGAGAGGGCCCGGAAGGACAGACAGACAAACCAGCAAGTTCCTGAGGACCTCATAGATTCCAAGGGGGGGGGGTGTGCTGAGGAGACAGAGGAACTGGAAAGGCCAGGGAAGTTTCCCCAAGACAGCTGAGCACTAAAAAACCGAGCAAACGGTACAAGGAAGAGAAGTGATAGAGCCCCTTCTGACACCAGTTGAGGGGAGCAAAGGCTTGGGACCAAAAGAGGGACGTTCTGGAGGCTGCAGAGTATGGGGCCGTGGGTCAAGAGGACCTCCCAGAAGTGCCTCTTTCTGTCCCTACCGGTCTTTATCACTAAGTGGTCTGCCTATGCCCCGCCCATTCCCATAGGGCACCCCTCCTCCCCGCATCCCCTGACCCTGGCAGGGCTGAGGTGCCTAGAAGGTGGCCCGCATGGTGAGGCCACCCTCTCAGCAGGCTCTGGAGTTCAGTTCACAAAAGTGAGTGGGGGAGAAGCAGAAGGGGGTGCTCTCCGAAGCCGGGCTCTAGCCACAGTCCCTGCCCCCACCTCTCTTTGCCTGAGGAGATCCTGAGAGCCAGTGGCCCCAGACAGCAGGGCAGGTCCAGAAGCAGGCTTGGAGCCTAGCCCGACTTTTGGAGCAGCTGGCTCCCTGCTCCCCAGGCCTACAGGGAGGCAGCTTCCCTCCCCCTTCCCCTATTGGCCTGCTTCTGCTCTTAACCTTTTCTGGATCTCCAACCCCTTTACAGAATTCAAGGTGTTATGTAATATGGCCCCTGGAAAAATGTGCCTGCTTGGGCTCACTCACATAATTTTACACACACTTTCTGGGATCCCCAGAACCCCGGAAGCCCATTCATAGAGCCTGGAGGGGGCCTCTGGTAAAATCCCCATGGTCTGGGATTACACTTAGAGTCAGAAAAACCAGTCTTCAAATCCTAGTTATTCCAAAACAGGCTGTGTGACTTTGGCTGGGTTACTTAACTTCTCTGGGACTCATTTTCCTTATACATAAAAGTGGGGTAATAGCAGTAGCCACTATTACTACTCACAGGATTGTGAGTAATAAATGAAATGAATAAAACTCTTAGCCTGAAGCCAGGTACACAGTAAGGGCTTACGGTGTTTATTGTCATGGTTATTGTTGTTGTTGTTACTGCTGACGGTGGCCCAGGGCAGAATATAAAAGCCAAGTGGGCAGTCCTGGTTCAGCCAGGGAGGCAGGAGGCCATCTATCCTATCTATTTCTAAAGCAGAAGAAACATGCTGAATCCCACAAGGAGCGTCAGAGTAGCAGATCGGGGTGGGGGGTGGGGGGCAGAAGCGATCCCAATTGGTGGTCAAGTTAATTCCTTTCAAGCAGTGTCAGAACCTTTCTTTGTAAGGGGAGCTCTGGCCTGAGGGCCATTGCTGGTGCTTACACAAATAATCTGGAAACAAATGGGGCTACCCAAACAATCTGGATTAAAGCTGATGGAACATTTGGGGGTTTACTTGAATTAGCTCTTGTGCTAAGGAATAACACATTTTGTTTGGGTCTACAGGGTCCACTTATCTTGGCAGTTCATGCAATGCTCTTTCCCTCTTTGTCTGAAATATTCACTAAATGGGGGGGCAGATTTTTGCCAGACTAATCCCTCCCCCTTTCACTGAAGACAGAATAAGGCTGGACCCTGGGGGTAGAGACAGCAAGCAGGAATTCGAGAGTCAGGATAGAGTACAGACTAGACTCTGAAGACAGGCATTCCCATGCGGCAGACTCCAGGGACCAACTGTTTCTAGCTTCATGGGAGATGAAGCTGGACTGGCTCAGCTGACTGGGGGTGGGAGACCCCAGAGTGTCTTCCCAACCCAGCACTGGATCCCAGGAAGGGGCTTGGGCAGGATTAGAGCCCTGAGAGCAAGGGCAAACTTCCTTGGCCCCCACCTCCCCCCCTACACTGTCCCTGAATTACTCCCCTAATTTTTATCATCTCTAGAACTCCTCTGAGGGGGGACAGTCAAGGCCCAAGCCTCCCCCCCCCCTCCATAATACACAATCATTTATACTCCATTGGACAAAAAAACCTCATTCAACCCGTACAGGGAGGGTCCCAGGTACCTGCCTGTCCGCATGGGTCTGGGGTAGATGGAACCCCCAGATCAAGATCCCTGCCCTCAAGGATCTCCCCATCTAGGAGGAGAGGGTGTGAGTCTGACTGCAAACCCAAAATACAGCCCCCTGCTCTGCCAGAGGGGAAGCCAGAAGACTTGGGTTTCTAGGAGTTCAGAAGACCTTAGCGGCCCACACACTGGAGTCTGGAGTGGGGGAAACTGCGGGGTTGGGAAAAGCTCAGTGGACAGTCTGGTTTTTGACACAGCTTGGATGAGGCAATAGACAAGTAAGGGATCCTAAACAACAAAATGGGTAGGGTGGCACCATATGTCCCCTGAGCCCCAGCAGTGCTTACTGGAGCTCTTTGGCCGGGAGTCCAACCAATTAGGCTAAAAACAAAGCCTTCCGATTGGGCTGCAGGAAAAAGAGGTTTGGCCATGGTGGGTATAAGAGGTAATATAGCAAACGATTGTGGAATGTCCTGTCTACTTTGACATGATGTGGCCGAAGACTAAAGATCCCCGGAAACAGGGCCCCATTGAAGGAATTTTCCGCTCCTGCCCCTCTGCTCCTGGATTCACATTCCTCACCTTCCTGGCAGCTTCACTGTAACACTGAACTCCACTGTTCCTGAGGGACTGGGGAAGGGATGACAGCAAGGTTGCCCTTAAGAGCCTGTCCTGCAGACCAGTATTAGGAGCAGGCAGGAAGAACAACGGTGTGGGGGCACGGGGTTATGGGATGGAGCTCCTTCCAGGACTGGGACTCGAGTTGCTGTTCCCTGATCTGGAGAGACCTTCTCTCTAGTACGGGGGATGCGGGGTGGGGGGGGGGCGGGGATGCGGGGTGGGGGGGGCGGGGATGCGGGGTGGGGGGGGCAGGGAAGAGGGGGAAAGTGACTTGCCTGAGGCTCTGGATCAGGGCTTTTGGGGTTATGGCAGGAAAGGGCAGGGAGGCAGAGGCTGAAGCAGGATCCTGAGAGCAGGAAGTGAGGTGAGAGGGCAGACCCCTCCCAGTCCCCAAGCTTCCAAGCCAGCACAGTGCACCAGGCTCCCGGGCTCCTTCTCCCTCAGGTCCCTCTCCACCTCTCTCAACTCTGACTCCGCCCGTTGCCAGGCCCAGCATCATCTCATGGCTTCAGAGCAAGGCTGATGCACTAGAGACAGGCCTGCTTTGAGGACAGTTTTGTCGCTCCAGGGGAATTAAGAATCCCCTTCTCACCATTCCTGCCTCTGAGCACCTGTCCTCGCAAATGCAGGAAAAAGACAGGAAAGAGGGTAAATAATTCTTCCCGATACTGCCAACCAGGGCGAGGGCAGGCACTGGGGTCCCAAACAGGAATCTTTTCTCCCTACGCTGTCCTTTTTTCTCTGGAGAGCCGCAAGCCCTGCTTCAAACAAACAACGAAACAGGAGATAAAGAAACTGGTCTCTGCTGCTCAGAGGCCCCTGTGCAGGAGGGAAGGCATCCCGGGAGAACACCTGCCCTCTGCCCTGCAGCCCAGCTTGGCTTCCTAACTCTCTGGGGCAGTATGAGGGGGTCCAAGAAGCCCCAAAAGTCCTATTCTCCCCATCCTAACCTCTAGGATGGGCCACAGTGCTCTCCACTGGCCTCTCTGGTCCCTTCTCTTGATTTAGCAGGGCTGCCAGACCACACTGGCTGGCCAGGAGTTTACAAACAAAGCCAGGAAAAGGGCTGAGGCTGTATGTGGGGAGGGAAACGGCACCCTTGGCTCCAGCCCCCTCTTGTTCCCCTCCTTTCTTCAGGGGCAGACCTGGGTGGTGTGGCCAACGCCCCATACAAACCAAGGGAGGGAAACCAGTAAAAAGAGCCTGGGGGTACAGCCTCTTTGGGTGCCTCTGGGGGGAATGAAAGACATAGGTAGGGTCCAAACACGCCTAAATACCCACAGGTTACATATGTTTACACAAATATACACATTGCAAACCCCACACAAATGTACATATTTTAAAATGTAAACACATTCAAATACTGATGCGCACAAATGCTTGCCTGATGTACAGGAGTCGGGCCGTAGGGTTCCCAGCCCCCAGTCTGACTCGAACCCGGCTTCCCTGCGGGTTCCTGGGAGCGCAGCCCCAGCCGTGGCCCGGCCCCCTCCGGGCCCCCGCCCCGCATCCGGAACAGCTGGAGTCGGGCGGTGTGCTGGAGCCCTGCGCTGGGCTGGGCGGGGCCGGCAGCGGGGCCCCGGCCGGGGCCTGGGCAGAGCTCAGCGGGGAGGCCCCGAGCCGACCCCGTTAGCCCAGGCAACGGGCCCGGCTGCCCGGTCGGGCGCCGGTCGGTCACCAGGCGGGCCCGTGGCCCCAGCCGGCCGGGAGAACCGTGGCCTGAGGAGTGTGCAAGACTGCCGGAAGAGGTAAGGTTGTCGCATTGGGCTCAGGCCGGGGGAGAGGTGCCTGGAGCCACCGATAACTCCCCCTCCGCCTCTCGGCTGGGGAAGACTGAGTCCTCTGGCTGACCCCCTCCCGCAACCCCTGGGGTCCTCCACCCCGGTCCCGCGTCGCCTCACCCCGGGCTGCAGCACCCGCGCGGACCTCCCGCGGGCCACCCTGGAAGCTGCAGATTCCCTCTTCCCAGGCGCCTGGACCAAGGCCGGGGGTGACCGACAGGAGGGTCGAGGGGTAGGGACGCTGGGTCCTTGATCTCAGCACGGCAAAGTCTGCATTGGTCAGCGACGGGGCCCACCCATACTCCTGGTCTTACCTGGCCCGCGCGGCGGCCGCGTCCCTCTCCGGCTGGGCTCACGCCGCCCTTCTCGGGCGCCAAATCCCGGGTCGGAGAGCCTTGAGACCTCCGGGCCAGCGCTACCAGCGCAGCCAGGCCGGCGGGAGGCGGGTGCGCCGGGAGCGAGCCTCGCAGTTTGGGGTGGGGGCGGCGGCTTTTGAGTCGCCCGAGGTTCGGGTGCAATAAAGGCGCCGCTAATGTAATTTACAAACAGCTCGGGCCGAGCGCGGCGCAGCGCCCGGACTGACAGGCGCATTAGGCAGGCTAATTCCAGCCGGCTCCTCCTACCCCCGGCCCGCTAATTAATGAGCTTCCCAACTTAGAGCCGCCTGCATTGGACAGACAGAGAGTGAAAGAGAGGGCGAGAGAGAGGGAGAGAAGGAGAGAGACGGGGGGAGCAGAGAAGAGAAGAGAGAGAGAGGGAGGGAGAGAGAGAACAGGAGGAGAGAGAACAGAAAGAAAGAAGAGAGGAGAAAGGGAGAAAGGAGAGAGAAATAGAGAAGTGCCGTCGCAGATAATTGATTACTCCTCGATCAAGGCTAACTTGTTAGCAATAGTCAATTGCCCCATCTCTCCGCCTCCCCTCGCAGTACGGGATCGGCGCCCTCGCCTCGGCTTTTCCAACTGCCGCCGCCAGGACCCGGGGCCAGGAGCCGCCGCGGAGCCACCTGACACCTTTAAATAGCACCGGGGCTGGCGAAACTGGAGCCCCGCGCGGCGCGCCCCGGCTCCGGCCCCGGATTGCTGGAAGCCCCGGCGGCGGCGGCGGCGCCCGCGTCAGCACCCTCCTCCCGGGGCCCCGTGCGGCTCTGCTCGCCTCTGCTGCTGCGCTAATCTGCCCCGCGCCTGGCCCGGCGCGGCCTCCTTCCCGCCCGCCGCCGCCGCCCACCCGCGCCGCCCGGCGCCCGAGCTGCCCGCGGGCTGGGTCCCCGCGGCCTGAGCCGCCCCGGCCGGGCCCCCAAACGAGGCCGAGATGACTTCCAAGGAGGATGGCAAGGCGGTGCCGGGGGAAGAGCGGCGGCGCAGCCCGCTGGATCACCTGCCGCCTCCCGCCAACTCCAACAAGCCGCTGACTCCGTTCAGCATTGAGGACATCCTCAACAAGCCGTCTGTGCGGAGAAGTTACTCGCTGTGCGGGGCGGCGCACCTGCTGGCGGCCGCGGACAAGCACGCGCCGGGCGGCTTGCCCCTGGCGGGCCGCGCGCTGCTCTCGCAGACCTCGCCGCTGTGCGCGCTGGAGGAACTCGCCAGCAAGACCTTTAAGGGGCTGGAGGTCAGCGTCCTGCAGGCAGCCGAAGGTAGGCGCCGCCGCTGGGTTCCCCTGCGCCCAGCACCCCACGCCCCGCTCCCTGTGCCCCACTCTTTGTGCCCTGTGCCTCTTGCCGCCTCCTCCCGCGCCTGCCGTCAGGGCCCTCCAGCCCAAGCCGCTGCCGCTGGGAGTGGAAATGAGTGGGACAGGACCCAAACCCTATTTTCTAGGGACCTCTGGATAGGCCAGAGTCCAGTGACCCAGGAGGGGTGGCGGGAACCCAAGATCTTTCCGCAATTTGCCTGGTCTGCTTGGCTCCCTCCTGTTCCCAGTGGCCTGGGCGCTCCTCGCCCTGTTGCTGGGTTGGAGAACGGAGAGCCTTTCAGCTAGGAGGACTTTTTGGGTATGGGGAGAGTCGGGGTGATTGGGAAGAGGCGTAGAACCAACATTTACCCAGCAGTCAGGACGTCCCTGTCTGGTTCCGTTGTGCTCTAGCGACCTCGGGTCTTTCAAATCAACTCTTATGTGGGGAGCAGAGACTAAAACAATTTCTCCTAGAGACTTCCGGTAGACAGTCAGGGGGAAGGAGGTTTGCCTTAAGCGAGTCTTGCCCTAGTCAGGGAGGGAGGCCGAATCAGATCCGAGAAGGGTATTGCAGCAGACCTCAGGCCTGACGGGCCTGGGTGGGGTGAACTAGAGCCGGGGTGTGGTCTCCTCTCCCCTGGCGCAAGCCTATCGTATGGTTTCCTCGCAGGCCGCGACGGGATGACCATCTTCGGGCAGCGGCAGACCCCCAAGAAGCGGCGAAAGTCGCGAACAGCCTTCACCAACCACCAGATCTACGAGTTGGAGAAGCGCTTCCTCTACCAGAAGTACCTGTCCCCCGCTGATCGCGATCAAATCGCGCAGCAGCTGGGCCTCACCAACGCTCAGGTCATCACCTGGTTTCAGAATCGACGCGCCAAGCTCAAGCGGGACCTGGAGGAGATGAAGGCCGATGTGGAGTCTGCCAAGAAACTGGGCCCCAGCGGGCAGATGGACATCGTGGCGCTGGCGGAACTCGAGCAGAACTCGGAGGCCGCGGGCGGCGGTGGCGGCGGCTGCGGCAGGGCTAAGTCGAGGCCTGGCTCTCCGGCGCTCCCTCCAGGCGCCCCGCAGGCCCCGGGCGCCGGGCCCCTGCAGCTCTCTCCTGCCTCCCCGCTCACGGACCAGCCGGCCAGCAGCCAGGACTGCTCAGAGGACGAGGAAGACGAAGAGATCGACGTGGACGATTGAGCGGTGCCCGGGATCTTCCACCGCGCCGGGCCCCTAAGCGCCGGTACGCCCACCGCCTCCTGGACAGCCGGACAGCCGAGGGGAGCTGGGACCTCCTCTGCAACTCCCGCCTTCTTCCCCCCGTCCCTGGCCCGGACTCAGCTCCCGGCAGCCGCCTCCTCCCTCTCGAAGCAATAAACCCGGGCTGGCCGGCCGGGCCGGCCGCCGCGCGCGGCCTCCGCCGCCCCGGGAGCCCTCGCCGTGCAATTCTGTATGGCTCCTGTATAAATATTTAAACTTATATAGCGGGTTCTTCCGACCTCGGCCTGACTTTTTTCTTTCTTTCTTTTATTTTTTTAAATCTCGGAGATTTCCATGTTTTCCAAGCTCTCGGGCTGCTGGGTTTGCTGAGGGCGAGGCACTATCGAGGGTAACGAACCCTGAATCCCGCGGTCTGGAGGAGGGGCCCACCCCGACTGTTTTGATTTTTCTCTGCATGTGGCGAATGCACTGGCCCTCTTCCTCCTCGCCTCCCTAGGCCTACTGCAGTTGACTTCTTTTATTTCCTTCTGCCCTTTTTCCCCCGGCGTGGGAAGGGGCTGAGGACAGCCGGGTCCTGAATTGCAAGTTTCAAATCGATCTTTTCTCCCCCATATCCTCCCGTCGGGCAGAAGTCTGTTTTCGATGCCATTTCTGCCTCCTGATCCCCACTAACGCTATTTTTAAGATTCTTCCTGGCCCTCTCTATCGGTTTTCTTGGATTGACTGCTGGGGTCCGGGTCTTCAGGACAAAGCAGGGAGAAATCCAACCAATCAACCAACTAAAATGGAACCCAAAGCCCTAGAATTATTTTTTACTCTTTTTAGAATTTTTTTGCATGTGACAGAGACTGAGAGGAGGCCAGCGGAAGCCCTCCCCCACCTCCTCCGCAGCTCTGGGTCTGACTGCAGTCTCTAACGCCCTGCTCCTGGCTCCACTTGCCCAGACAAGGGATGACTCGATGAGGGTGGGTCCCGCGTGCCCCTTCCCTGCTCCTGCCCTGCCCTCTCCGCCCAGGACTGTACCCACGGCCTCTTTCTCCGATAAATAAAGTCTTTGCCATTTTACTAGAACCGGCAGTGACCGTGTCTGAATGAGTGGGCCCTTTTCAGGGAAGCCGCGGCAGTCTCGGTGTCTCGCCGCTGCTCGCTGTCGGATTCCCCGGCCTTGGAGATTTGGAGGAGTTTCGGGGCAGGGGCGAGGATAAGGGGTGCGGGGAAAGCGGGAGAAGAGGGCGCTTCCGGCTCTGAAACACACGGCAGCTACCAAATTGTGGGTGGGGGCGACAGCAGCTGTCTTCGCCAGGTCGGGGTAAAAAGTGAGGCGTGTGCATTGCTGGGAGAAAGAGTGCATACATTGGGGGCGTCATGGATGGGAAGTTAATTTGGGGGGGAAACGGTGGGTAGATGGGGGGACTAGCCCTGCGTTCTGTGCATCCCATGCCCACCCCAGGGCATTCTTCCCAGTTCTGCGGGGGCGGGCTAAGCGTCCTGTGTACCTCAGGTATAGCTCAGGGGCAGCAGGGTGCAGCCCGAGAGCTCCCAAGTTTTGGTTCCGCCGGAGGGCCTTGCCCTTGGGCGGGGATGAGGAAAATGAGGCCGGCGGCGGCACCAAGGGCAAGCTGAATCGCGCACACTCGCACAGGGAGGTGTGAGCCCGAAGCTCTGCCAGTTGGGGTGAATTTCTGGCAACGTTCAAAAATTCTGGGCCCTGCAAACTCAGCTGGGGGCACAGACATCAATCTCCCAGGACTCTCTGGGATACCCACGCCCCCAGGGCGGCTGGGGCAGGGACGAAGGCAGCTTTCACTTTTCCGGACAGAGCGGGTTTTCTCTCTGGGCTTTTGTTGTCGCTGGGCTGGCGAGTGGCCGCTGTCACCAAAGGAGGGTCCCGCCTCCGGGCCGCGAGGCTCTCTTTCTCCGCAAAATTGATGTGAGAAATGCGCATCTGGTCTCGGGCAGGCGATGGGGCCCCGGGGCCTGCGTCGTCTCGGGCAGGCGATGGGGCCCCGGGGCCAGCGTGCGTGTCCAGGAGGAAACTAAGAGACAGAAACAGAAAAAAGGAGCACAGAAAGACACTCCAAAGGCAGAGCAAGAAAGCGGGAGCCTCGGAGACAGGGGTGGCGGTGGGGGGCCGGGTCGGGAGGAGAAAGAGAAAAAGCGTCGCACGGGCAGAGACTGAGAGATCGAGACTGAAAAGAAGGGAATGGGAAGGGAATGAGAAAGGGGGAGAAGAGAGAGGAGAGAGCGAAAGGAGGAGAGGCGGCGGGGCAACCAGGCGGGCGTGCGGCCGGTTCCTCCCGGGCGACATAAATCGCCCTCTCTCAGGATGGATGGGTCTGTAATTCGGAGCGCGGACCATGAAGGCCGGGACGAATGGACCCGGGCGGCCGCTGACAGGCGACAATAGCCGGGCCCAGCCCCCCGCGGCTCCGGGTGCGGGCGCGGCCGCGGCCCTCCGCAGCCCAGAGCGCGCCGGCGCTGGCGACCATATGGTTTTTGAATTTTCTTCACAATTTGTAGACAATTTGATGGATTAGGTCCCCGCGCGCGCCTCCCCGGCACAAAGGCGGCGCGGGGACCGCGGCGCGGCGGTCACCCGGGCATCTGCGCCCGCCGTGCGCACCCCCGCCCCCGCCCGGCCCCCGCCCTGCGCCCGGAGCCCGGGGCCGCCCGCCCAACACGCCCATGAATCCCAATGAAGCGGCCCTGGCACCTTCGGCCGCTCGCAGCTTTGCGGCCCCCGGCCGGGCCCTGCTGGGTCCCTCCGGGCTGGGGGCGGCGGCCCCGGGGCTGAGCCCACCCGAGCTGCGGCGCCCGCGGGGCGCGCAGCTAAGCAGGCGCATCGGGGCTGAGGAGAAACGGGGCCATTTATCCGCCCGTCTAGTTAAAGCGGGTTATTTGTTTGCTTCTCCGGCCTCCCCTCCCCTCCCCCTTCCCTCCTCCCCCTCCTTCCCCTTCTGCCTTTTATTCTTTTGTCTCTAAATGGATTTAATGAGCCTGAAAAACATGACAATTGAATATTACCAAGAAATAAAAAATAACGAGGGAGGAAGGAAGGAGGAAAAGAAAGAAGGAAAGAAGGAAGGGGAAGGATTAATAAAATAAAGGGAAAATCCATTCCGTTCAGCAATTGTTTATTGTGCGTCCTTTCTGCGCCAGGCCGCGCTGGGGGCTGGGGAAATGGAAACGAATCAGATCCAGTTCCTGCCCTCAAGGAGCTCCCAGTCTAGCTGACGAGCCCCATCGCACCCCCCTGGCGCTATCAGGAGGCCTGAGCCGAGGGGCAGGGAAATGCCCTTCGCAGAACTCCGAGAGCCGGCTCTGGGCTCGGGGCGGTGGGGGCTTCCCGGAGGAGGTGGCACTGGACCCAGGCCTTGAAAGATGAGAAGGAATTCGTTGTTTCTAGAGGTCAGAAAGAAGGGCGGGCAAAGGAAGGGCCAGACGGTCGTCGGTGGGAAGCGGAGAGAGGCTTACGCCCGAGCCCTGGGCTGAGCCGAGCGGAGGACGCCTGGGGAAAGCGGGGCGCCCGTTGGGTCCCGCACAGTTTAGGGCGCGAATTCCGGTCCCCCATTAGTCTCCTGGGCTCTGCTGGTTGCGAAGCCTCCGCCAGGCTGCCTGTGGGCTTCCGGAGCCCGGCTGCCAGCACGCGTGGACGTTTGGGCCAGTCTCCGTCCGACCGATCACTGCCGCCGTGGGGTAGTGTCCCGGCCCCTTAGCACAGGGAGGCGGCAGCGGTCGTGGGCAGGGCTACTGTAGGCGGCAGCTAGGGGCTAGGAGTCAGGGAGGCCTGGACTCCGACCTACTCTCTCTTCAGCTCTCCTGGCTCTGGCGGAAGCGCTCGGATGGCCTTGGCCGCGCTTCCGTAGCTACCACCCGGACCTGCGGTGTGAGAGGGCCTTGCATCCCAGCCGGCCCTGGGCCTCTTAGCGGCCGCCCACCCGGCCTGCGTTGGGGGCGGCCGCCGAGCCGTGTGCACCGCCTGCGTGCGCTCCGAGGGCGCGAGCCGCGCGCCTTCCGCGGTGTTCCCCGCGTGTGAGTGTACGTGTGAGCGTGGCGTGGATGGCGCGAGGGACTGGGGGCCCTGCGCCCATTCTCAGGGCGAGACTCTTTAAGGCTTGGGACCCTCTGGGCCACCCGCCCTTTGGCTGGAGTTCCTTCCGCGCCTGGAGCGGTGGTAGGCAGGTTCCCTGCGGACTCTGGCCTCTCTGCCGACCCACTTTCGATTCCTGGCCGCGAGGGGGAAACGGCCTGGCTTTGCCTCTTCCTTCCCTGTTTGGTGCGGGGCCTCCGCGCGACTTGCCAAGCTCCAGGACGCGGGCGGTCTCTGCTCTCCCTGCCTCGGACCCCGCGGCGCGTGGCCTGGCCGGACCCCACCAGGCAGGCCGGCGTCTCGGCTTTCCCCTCTCTGCCTTCCCCGGCCCGACCCGGCCCGGCCCAGCCCGGCCTGGCGGTCGGCGCCGGGTGAGGCCGGGAGGCGCAGTTCCTTATTTTACGAGGTGTCGGGCCGGTGTCAGACGCAGCTCCGATAAGTAATACTCCAGTCTGAGGGACCAGAACGTGGTAATTAATCCCAAAGACTTAAGTGTATTTTAGTTCAGGAGAAAAAAAATCACTAATTCAATCGTCCGGAAAATTGAAGTTTGATGCATGAGTCCCCCCTGAAAGGGACGGGCTGGGGCCGCGCGCCTCCCCTCCGCCCCTGCCCGTCGCCGCAGGGACCCCCTCCTCCCCACCCTTCTGAGCCTCGGGGTCCAGGGAAGTCCACTCACCCGGTCCTACATGTCCTCAGCCACGTGAACCCAGAGGCACCTTGGCTTTGCTCCCTACCCCCACAACCAAGCCCTCTTTCTTGGGGCCCAGAAAGTGGTTTGTGCTGAGACTACAGATACTCCCCCAAACAGGCACACCAGGGACGGGGTATAAGGGAGCCCAGGAGGAGTGACTGGGTAAGGGGCCCAGAGTGGGGAAGGTGAGGAGATGCGGGGTGAGGAGTGGGGTCAGGAGGGCCAGAGGTAGGAGGTTGCTGTTGTCAGGTGGAGAAGGACGTGGGGCTGGCATCGAGATGATGCCAGTGGCCACTAGAATTGCTGGGTGAGGGATGTGGGGCTGGAATGTAGAACTGTGCGTGCTCATGTGCAGGACTCCTTGGCCAGAAGTCAGCAGGCCTCAGGGAGCTGCAGCCTGACCCTTAGTGGGTCCAAAGGCCACATCTCCCAAAGGAGTGGCTCCTGGGCCTGGAAGTGAGGAAACGTGGGGGCTCCCCAGCCTGGTGCAGGCTCATGAGTGGGGAGCAATATGCTGGAGGGAGAATTACCACCCTGAGTTTGGGGGGGGGTCCCACCTCTGCACTCACAATCCATGGCCGCCATCAGCAAGTCACCTTTCTGCCTCCTAACAGTGGTCGGTCCCAGGAGAGACCTGAGGCTGAGAGGGAGGTGTGCCCGGCGAGCTTCACAGGCATCCATGGGGTGTGCCAAGGAGTGTGTCAGAGAATGCGTGCAACCAGAGACTGGGCATGTGCGGCTGATTGATGGAAACAGAGCATGTGCAGCTGGGGGTGACCGGGGGTGTGCTGCTGTGATTCTGTAACCAATTGTTGCCAACTAGTGTGTGCAACTAGGTGTGACTAAGTTTGTGCAATGGGGGGCGGCGGAGTAGCGCTGTCCTGGGGTGGGTGTGACCAGCAGGTGAGTGACTCCCTGGGGTGTGTGATGTGTGCAGGGAGCTGGTGGGAGCAGATAACCGGGAGAACCAACATCGATGTGAAACTGAAGCTACAGACAGACAACCAGAGTCCTAGCTCCGAACAGCTTTGATTCAGCAGGCTACTCAATTTTTCACTTACAACCAGGGGTGGAGAGCGGCCTGAAGGGAGGGGGGGAGCTCATGAAAGGAGTGAGCAGAAGGTGGGATGAAGGGCCTTAGCCTGGGCATGAGTCTGCTCTGAAGGCAGCTGAGGTCAGTATAACACTACGCAGGCAGGAACTCTGCTTGCTTGAGAACAGCTTGGGGTGGGGGTTATCCTTTGCTGTGCTGTTGGGGAAAGGCCAGTCGGTCCTGCCTGCTTCCTCCTTCTCCAGTTGGGCCCCAGGCTGAACCCCTGTCTCTAGAGTAATCTGCAGACCCACTTTGTCCCTACCAGTTCCAGGACTGCCTTGAAGGGCCAGGTTCCCCCAGCTCGTTCAAAGGAAGCTCCTCCTCCCCGTGAAGGCTCCCGTAAACAGGGAGGGTATACTTGGCACCACGCACAAGTGGGCTTGGTGGATTGGCAATGCCGCCAGCAGGGTTGCAGGTGACTGAGTCCTGTCCGCTTTGGAATCTGGTTGTGTTATGTGTGAGTGGGTGTGCAGGGACTGCTGTGCATCGGTGTGTGCATGTGGGCAAGGGCGGCCTTCCCCAAGAAGAGCTGGATGCAGCTCACTGTGTGTAAGCAGGGGTGGACTCGGTAGGGAAGGAAGATCAGTTACCTGTGAATATCATGGGACCTGCGTGGATTGAGTTATCAGTGTGTGTATATGGAGGTTTGAGAGAAGTTGTCGTCACATGTGGAAGGGGCATCTGACGATCTGGGACAGAGGAGTTCCTAACCTGATGTCTACACCTCTACCCCTACCATATTCTGGTGCCGAAGTCAGAAGTGGTGGGTCGGGGGCTCTGTGGAAAGGGATCTGCCGAGGGTCTGGGAGTCCCTGCCACCAAGAACCGGAGCCCTCCATTTGCCCTTCCTTAACCCCACCCCACCTCCACCCCACAGGGAAGCTGGGATGGGGGCTAAGGTGGGGAAGAGGTGACCCCTCCTACCTCTCAGAGACCACTCAAA
This sequence comes from Meles meles, assembly GCF_922984935.1. Taxonomy (NCBI): domain Eukaryota; kingdom Metazoa; phylum Chordata; class Mammalia; order Carnivora; family Mustelidae; genus Meles; species Meles meles. Next base: position 60,248,449 of record NC_060078.1, on the reverse strand, counting down.
GTCAAGTATGAGGTCTCCATAGGGCTGTCTCCCCTCCTCTGCCTTCTGTGATGGGGCCTACTGACCTGGATGCCTGAAGCCCCCTCTGGGACCACATGCCCACATGCAGATAAAGGACAAGCTCCGGTAGGCTCATGGTACACCAGGCATGGCCAGTCCAGAGTACACACAACAGGCACTCACTGTCACACAGACCTCTCAGACACAATGCAAGCAAGCCCGGGCAAGTCAGGCACCGGGTCACGCAGAAACCCCGTGCACACCCGCGACGACCCAGAAATACAGGACACCCAGAAGCAGTGCTGTCACGCACAACACAGCACACCCACTGAAAGAGAGGTGGCCGGCAGCGCCCACCACAGTGAAACACCAGCCCCACTGCTGTACACACAATGCCGACACCGTGACAGAGGCACAGCCCACAGTTACCACCCGCACACAGTGCACGCGCTTCCAGACAGTCTAGGCAACCACAGGCTTGGGTGGGGAGTTAGCCGGTGGAGGCGACTTTGGGGGAAATGTGGCGAATGTTCTGATGTTCTGAGAGGAGTCCAACAGCAGCAGAGGGCAACAAACAGCAGACAAGAGTGGTGGGGCAGGGCGGCTCCGGCTGTCTGGGGTTGCTCCCAGCCCTTGGCCTGGGAAAAAACCAAGTCCCCAACCACCTCAGAAATGCAATCAGAGCTGCCTGCCACCTACCCGCCCTGCACAATGGCTCTGGCTGGAGTCGTTATCATTTTTGTTAACTTTTTATCGACTGTTTGCTAGATGGCGTGTCAGTAAAGTGTATGATTTGAGATGAAAAATTAGGCAGATTAACCTGAGGGGAGAGCCTGATTGATTACTAAATAGGATCAATTTGAAAGTTTTAGTCCTGGCGTTTCTGCAGAGCCTCTTAATACTTCAAACTTCAATTTTACGGGCGATTGAACTAAGCATGTTTCTGACAAAATTGATATATGTATTAATTTGCTTTAACTGGTGATTAATTACTCTCCACTGAAAGAATTATATGGAGCTGTTTGCCTGCGATTTGCATATTAATCAAATTCTAGTTGATAATTCCACTGGTGGGGGGCTCGGGGGCGGGGCGTGGGGCGTAAGGGTGTGAAGGGGTGTTTGCTTGTGGGCCGGTGTGTGCGCCTGTGTATGTGGGGGGGCTCCCCCCCCTTTGCTCGCTCCCTGCTTAGCTGCCAGTTTAGTGCATTAAAACCAAAGATGCAGAACGAGTTTGCCCGGCTATTTGGCGGGAGCAGAAATTGCCTGTCCGGTTTTATGATCTGCTCAGCCTGAGCAGCCGGGTCCTTAATGTCCCCTGTCAAAGTGTCCGCGATTTAAAGGGAAAACGGCCCCCGCTTTAGCGTCGCGACGGCCTGACAAGGGGCGAGGCAGGGACGAGCACCCCCTTAAATAACTCCCCTTCCAGAAGGACCATGGTTCCTGGATGCACCCCAGCTCTGGGAACCCTCAGAAACCGAGCCATGTCCTTGCAGAGGTCCCAGTTCTTGTGATGTTCTAGCCACGCAGCGCTCCCCACCAACACTGATAGACACCGCGGTCGGGGGGGGGGCACATGCAGGCACAGCAGAGACCTAGAGATGTGGTCAGACACTTCAGACACTGCCACTTGAGCTGACGGGCAGGAAGCCACCCTCTTAGACACGTGCAAGCACAGCTACCCAGTCACACTCCTGTTCACTTAGAGCCCTGTTCTTGGGTCTGTCTGTAGACACACTCAGCTACCCACATGTACACCCAGACATACAGAACCGCACACAGCCGGGGAGCACACATAGGCACCCAAGTCACGTCCGCAAGGCCTTTCAGCCACATGTGGTCATGCACACTCAGACACACGCACATTTTCGGATCCACACGCAGACCTCGTCCACACACACCCAGGGCAGGGAGGCCCTCTCGCTTGGGGAATGGCACCTGGACACATGTCAATGCTGGCTCACACCCTGCCTGGCACACACAGTCCCCAGAGCCCCCTCCAGGTCCCCTTGCCTGGCCTCACTCTTTAAGCTAAAGGGGGCGGTGCCACTGAATCAACTTTTCCCATCTCTGGATTCAAAGGGTAGGAGTGTAATTAAAACCAGATAATTAATGAGACAATATTCCTCCAGCTACATCTTTAATGAACAAACCCCTTCAGGGCAGCCTCTTCTTCTAGGCTCATTAAAGAGAAGAAAGTTGGGCGGCTCACGGACTTCCCAGCACGTTAATAACGAATCGGGAGTGGGTGCCTGGGCCGGGAGCGCGGGAGCCACAGCCGCGCGCCCTGGCTCTGGTCCTCGCACCACCACTTTGTCCCGCTGCCTGCCCCCGCTCCCACCCCGGATTCCCCACCGCCGCCTGGTCCCACCCTCTCTGGCTACCCTCCAGCGGTCCCAAAAGCTGCTGTTCAGTGAACTCCCTGCTCTGTCTGGCTTCTCCCTGGCGGGCTCTCCAGCACTAGGCAACCTGCGCTCAGACGCCGCAGAGGGTCGGGCCACCCAGCTTCCCTCCCGCTGGGCGCTGGGCGCTCCAGGCTCTCTGGCTGGGTAGGGACGGCTCTGTGCAAGGGAAACCGAGGCAAGGTAGGGGCCAGAGTCTCCCTCTGAACTTCAGGGCCCTGGCGGATTGGCATAGGACTGGCATTTGAGCTGCGGTCCCAGGAAGGAGGGGGTTGGGAGGGGGGCGGAGGAACTGGCGGTGAGGAGTGGGGGTTGGGATAGAGATCACTTCATTTTCCACGCTCGCCCTCGCTCACTCTCAGGAACGCGCACTAACAATCACGTGCATGTGCACTCGCGTGCACGAGAGCGTGCATACACAGACACGCCCTCTTGCTCGTGCACCCACGTGCGGGATCGCGAAGCCTCGGGTCCAGACGGCGCGGCCCCGGCAGCCGGGAGAAACTGGCTTGGGCCTTCCCCCCGCCGCGTGAGGTCGCCCTTACTTCACTCTTGTTCAGGGTGGGAATCTTCGCTCGGCACGCAGCCTCCCGGGCCTGGAGCCGACAGCTCAGCCGGAAAAACTAGGAGCGAGCAGCGTAATGGGGGCCCAGTGCCCGGGGAGCCCTAGTCAGACCCAGGTGGGGGCGGTAGCTCTGGCAGCGGCTTTGGCGGAGGCGCTTGTGTTCGCCTGAGCTAGCTTTTAGGGATGAGTTATGTGGCAATGAGCGAAGTAAATCTGCATGCGCAAAAGATGCTAATTACTCTTAATAGCCTACCCAGACGCCCCGAGACTGGAAACCCAGAAACGTAAATCTGCTCCCGATAAATATTTTTAATTGTGAGATTTCCTGGAAAGAAGGCTTTGGGTGCGCGGGCCGAGGCATTTGGCTTTGGAGGGAGGGAAATGGCCCCCACTCCGGAAGCAGGGTCCGGAGTCAGGGCCCGGCGCACGGGCGCCAGGCGCGCGGGCCGAGCGACCTGAGCCCGGCTGGCCGGTGCTGGGTAAAGTTAGTGATGTATCGCATTAATTACCAGTGTGAGCTGCAAATGGTTCGAGGCCCAGGGAAAATTAATGGGAATCCAAATTCTAATTATGTAGCTGTTGTTAAAGAGTTTAACTAGATAGTCACGGAGAAAATTGGATTATGCATAGAAATATGCAGCCAGCGAGCGGTCCGGGGGATGGGTCGGGGGACGTTCAGCCAGGCCACCCCCTGCCCTGGAGGACACTCCTCCACTCAGAAGAAGGAAAAGACCCACCCCCGCCCCAGCGTGTAAATAAAAGTCCCCCGTTTTCCGATGACAGTGGCAGGGCGGGTCTCAGGATGGGAGGAGAGGCCGAAGCTTGCTGATGCGCGCGCTTGGATGCGGGTCGGTGTGGAGGTCCGGGGTTCCTGGGTCTCTCGGTCTGGGTAAGCGTTTGTGCCCATTTCTCAGGTCGTCTCCGGGTCTCAGCGACTCCTTCCTGCACCTCTTTCTGATAATCATATAATTACATCTGGGCGCTGTGGACTTACATTTTTCCCACTGTCAGTTTTCGGAAATAGCCACCAGCCGGAAGCCCAATTACACCCGATGTCTCGTCATTCACTTTATTAAGGACCCTGGATATGTTTCCATTTTCGCAGGAAATGAGGTCCGATCAAGCAGCACTAATACCTCGGGCCTCCGGGAGGGGGCGGGGACTCTAAGGGGCGGGCTCCAATCCCCCAGAGGCCCGCTGACGACGGGGGCGCCTAAGCTTCGAAAAGGGTGGGGCACTTTGGGGCGGCAGACACCCAGTTCTCCATTTCTCCCAATTTCCCCTAGAACCCTGGATTCATTCTGTCCCGGGACACCCACTCCAACAGGCCCACTCCCTCCCGCATCCCAGCGCGGGGGGCCTGGAGCTTCCGCCACGCTGGCCCTTTTGGGGGCGCGATCGGAGGGCCTGGGGAGTTGAGGGGACATTGCAGCCCCCAAAGGGAAAGCTAGTGCCCTTTCAAGCCCTCCTACCCCCTCCCACGAGCTTGGCAGCCTCTGAAGACGCTAAGGCCTATGGAGCTGGGCGGGTAGGCCTGGATGGCGGGGAGGGGGGAGGGCGGAGCAACACCTCTCTGTCCCAGTCGTCTCCCCTTTTAGTCTCTGATTCCGGATTTCTATCTCCCTTTCAACAAGAACAAACCGTCTCCCCGCCACCCCCCTACTTTAGAAAGGAAGCCGGCGGGTCCAGATCTCGCCACGAGCTCCAGTCGGCCAAGCCAGACCGTGCTCGGTGCGCCCCGGCCGCGGGCGGATTCTAGCGCCCCTCCTCTGACCTCGATTTCCTAGAGGACCGGGTGGGATTAACGCTTGCGCTGCAGGCAGGGCGACCCTGGGTCTCTCCAAGCCTTCCCTTCCCTCCACACAGGCTCCCATTTGAACTCGGAAAGGGAGGAGACGGGGAGGGATAGGACCTCGGGATGGTCTGGAGGGAGGACCCCAAGATCGGGGCATCAGAGTCTCAATACTTTGCAGGTGGTGGCTTGAAGCCAAACTGGGACAGGAGGGATCTTTTCAGGGAAGGCCGAGCAGAGAAGGACGCGTGGCCCCCGGGCCGTCCCTGAGGGACTTACTCTGATCTGGGAACTGGGTCTGGGTCAGATGCGTTTAGAGAGCGTCCCCCTTTCCTCCTGGGCTCTGAGGGGGATAGGGGGCCGTTTCTCAAAGCTTGGGGCCAACTCCCCAGTGTCAGCAGAGGGTGTCCGAAGGAAAAGCAAAGGAAGGGAAGCCAAAGATTCGGAGATTACAGCCCACTCCATCCACGTCACCCGGGGTGGAGTCTGGAAAGGCCCACAGATCTGGTGGAAACAGTCATGAGCAACGAGCTTGGATTGTTTATTCCGGGGTCGAATTCAGATTCTGAATTCTCCCAGTGACCTCAAAACAGAACTCAGATCCAGACAGACAGGTGGGCCAACAACAGACTAAAAGACCGAGGATCCTCATCCTTTTCCAGCTCCTGGGGAGGGTCTGGGGGAATCCTTCCTCCGTTTTCGCCTACGTGAGCAGTGCCTTTTGCTCCTTCTCCTCGCCCCTTCCAGGCCGCCTAGGAACCAGGGCTGCTCCTTAGCCCCCCAAGTACCGAGCTGTCCCCTCAGTTTCAGTTAGGACGGTCCTTGGACCGCAGCTGGCTCCTTCCTGCAGCCCTGGAGGGGTCTCCCAGCTAGCCCCCTCCACCTGAGCCACGGTTCAAAAAGCCGGCACTTCTCTATGAGGCGGGCTTCGAGCGCCACCTAGCGGCAGTTGTAGAGACGCGCAGCAGCAGCGTGCGCCGTCCTGCCACCGCTCCCTCTCCTACCCCTTCTGGAACCCCAAGTGCGACGCTATCCCCCACACACAGCACAAGCTCTTACGTGAGCACGCTTCACCTCCACTTCCTGGCCCTAAGCCGTTAGGAAAAGGCCACGGCAAGGCAAGGAAGAGCAGGCATATGGCTGGGGGGTGGGGGGGTAGGGGCTTCCCTGGAAACCCGCAGATGCTGGGAAGGACGCCCTTTCAAGGAATTGGGTATGGGGTGGGGCTTAGAAATGGGCCACCTCTGCCGCTGGGGAGGAAAAAGGGTCCTCCTGGAGGCATCGCAAGAGGACACTCCTCCTTTTAGGTGAGCGCCTAAAGGGAAGATTATGAGCCCGTAGTCATCCCTATTCCTACTCAAGCCCAGCCCTCCTCGGCAAGCACCTGGACACTTGAAGCCAAGGATCAGAACCCTCCCCGCTCTCACAAGTTGAGGTTCTTGCAACCGCCTCTGTGCTGGAAAGGTTAGGCAAGAGCTCCCTCTGCTGTCCATAGTTGGGTCCTGCTGCAGGCTGCCTTGCGGAGCGGCTTCAAAATTCAGACCAGTATAGCAGGATTTGCTTCTCTGATCTAGATCTGATGTGCTAGTGATCATCTTAGCCATCCCTCTGGCTTCAGAAAAGATATCCTTTTCCAAGATGGGCAGAATAGGTTTCTCTGGTCTTCATGGGTTTGCACAGCGAAGAAAGGACTCAGTCCTGCTGAGTTCCACCTCCACTGTTAGTTCTGTGCCAATCTTGGTTCTTCCCATTCTGCCTCTGGGCCAGCTGCCCCCCTGCTGATATGGTGCCTGGAAAGTTAGAAGTTTCTTCCTCTACAGTAAGACTGTTAAGCTTGACAGCAGGGGCTGTATTGCTCCTTAGCACTCTACAGATGGAAAGGTCAGGTGAGGAGAGTGCCAACAATTTCTGGGTGATAACCATCCACTCCCTGGCAGAAAACCCTCCTGAGGGCACTCACAATGCCTGAAACACCCTGATTCCCTGATACACCAAATAGTCCCTCACGCTGACGCAGGCTGCTGCCATCTATTGACACTGATCCCCCTGACCACAGCCACTCTGGCCGAGAGACCCTCCCATGGCACATTTCCCATCCCTGCACAACTAGGAGAAGCAAGGATCAGTGTGGGCAGGAATGCTAGACCGATGTGGGATAAGGCCGTCTGTGAAGGTCACTCTTGAGTCTTTAACCCTGATTTTGTGACTGTCCATAGAGAAGAGGGCGGGAGGGCAATGTGTGCCTATGTGTGTGACAGAAGGACGGATACAGGCTTTGAAGGCTCTCCTGTGACATGAGATCTGGTGACAATCTTTCATTTGAGGCGATGCTCTATGATTGTGGATAGGTGTCCTAGAGTTCAGATCCAGGTCCCCCTGCCCACCTGCCATATTCAAAACACAGGGCTCCCAACTGGACACTGATCAGAGTGAGCCACGGTGCTGGGAATTCCCGTGTACTCTAAGCAGCCCGAGAAAATGAGAGTCCTTAAACCCAAGCAGTAGATGGGGGGAGAGGTGAAAGAGAGTCTTCTGGCCTTTTCCATTCTTTCCCGTCCTCTCTCCAGATCTTCAGTGGTCTCCCATGAGGGGGCAGTGCCTCCAACCTCTTTGGAGTGTGGACATTTTGGGGTCCTTGGAGTCACTGCACTTACATGCGGGGACTCTGTGTCCCCTTCTCCTCCATGCAGGTCGAGGAGGAGGAGGAGGCAGCTGGGGAGGGGCTGCTGGGGGGCCTGGTTCTAGGCTAAGCTGAGCTTGAGAAAATGCTCATTTCAGGGCCCTACCCCAGAGCCACGGGAATTCCTGGGAGTGGGACCTGAAAGTCTTCCCTGGGATGTAGCAGCTCGCTCCCTCTTTGCCTCTTTTCCAGATTCTTGGGGGGGGTTTAAGGTTTATTTATTTGAGAGAGAGAGCAAGCATGTGCACCCCAGGGTTGGCGAAGGGCAGTGGGAGAGGGAGAGAGAGTCTCAAACTGACTCCCTGCTGAGCAACCCTGAGCTCATGACCTGAGCCCGGATCAAGAGTGGGATGCTTATCTAACCGAGTCACCCAGGTGCCCCTCTTTCCTAGATTCTTAAGGTCACCAATCTGTAAGCTGTGCAAAAGCTCTCCCCTTCCTATCCACTCCTCCTGGAACCAGCCAGCCCGGGTTTGAGCCTGTAACCTCCTAGCTGTGGGACCTGGGCGAGTCACTCCATCCGACTGAGCTTCCTCATCTGTGAGCTGAGGACAGTGATGTCTGCCTCAGTGTTTGCACTGAGGCCAGATGAGCCTAATGTCCCCAAAAGGAGCTTTGTAAAAGGCACATTTCTTTTCTTTCTTTCTTTTTTTTTTTTTTTTTTTTTTTTAAGATTTTATGCATGTGTTGGACAGAGAGAGAACAGGAGAGCACAGGCAGGGGGAGCAGCGGAGGAAGAGGGAGAAGCAGGTGCCCTGTGGAGCAGGGAGCCCAACGCAGGACCCTGGGATCATGACCCGAGCCGAAGGCAGTCGTTTAACCAACTGAGCCACCCAGGTGCCCCTAAAAGGCACGTTTCAGTACAAATGCTGGTTATTATTCAGTGCCAGGAATAAGGTGTTAATTAGTCCAGGAAAGCCTCCCAGGTGGGGGAGACAAGCCCCTCCTTTGGGATATCTCTGAAACTCCTTCCACTGTTTCTTCCCAGCTCTCCTTTCCCACCAAAGAAATGTAACTGATCTCTTTGGACAGCCACACCCTTACCCTTCCCATAAAGGAACTGGGTTTATCTAGTTGTTTCAATATTAACAAAGGGCTGCGCACCTACCTGGGTGTGGGGTGATCTCGATAAAACAACCACAACCACTACCACCACCACAACAATGACATCGACATCGCACAGGCTGAGCCCAGATTTAGGAGTTCTAAGGGGAAGGGCCCTGAGCGGTACCTTTCCATCACGGTCTCCAGGCAATTGGAATTCCTTTGTCCCCCAGACCCACCACCCTAGACTATCTGGTGTTATTAATGAGAAGCAGGCAGTGAGGCCCTACCAGAAAAGCTCCCCCAGAGACTTTCTGTCTCGGGTTTCTTCTAAGGCAGAGGCTGAGGTTGGAGTAGGGAGTAGTGAGCTGGGCAGACCAGGGCGACAACAACCATTGACTTTAGTATGACAGGAGGCGGGTCTCATGGAACGAGCTGGGCTTTGAGATGTGGGGATGGAGAACATTGTAAGGGTCTCACTCATGCTAGCCTGATAGTCTGGGCCAACTTCCTGGACCTCCTGGCACCCCAGTTTCTTCATCTGCAAAAGGGGAGAGACCCCTAGACTGACTCTCCTCCAGAGTGGCCGCACGTGGCCTCTGTGTCTAGAGAGGGGCTCGCATCTTCACAGAGATGTGCACGTGTGCGTGGGAATAAACGCAGAACATGCATCTCGTTCTGAAATTTACTCTTTTCGTTGAACGATAGATCTTGGATCTATTTCCATGCCGATATGCTGTGGTAGTACCTTATAAATTTTAAACTGCAGAACTGTTTAAATGTTACTTGATTTCTTTAAAGTTTTATCATTTGGGAAACAGAGAGAGCATGTGCCAGAGATGGGCTTGATCCCAGGACCCCAACATCCTGACCTGAGCCAAAACCAAGAGTTGGATACTCAACGGATAGAGCCACCCAGGTGCCCCAAAATGTTACTGGATTTAAATAGCAGACACGGGGGCCCCTGGGTGGCTCAGTCGTTAAGCATCTGCCTTCTGCTCAGGTCATGATCCCAGGGTCCTGGGATCAAGGGATCCCTGCTCAGCGGGGAGTCTGTTTCTCCCTCCCCCCCGCTTATGCTCTCTCCAGCTATCTCTCCCTGTTTCTCTCAAATAAATAAATAAAATCTTAAAAAAAAAATAGAGACAACACTACCCTTTGGAGAGGGCTGCGGGGCTGTGTCCTTGGGGTACAGTGTGTGGGCATGATGGAGGATAGGGAGGGCTGGTGAGCATGCATGGATGCCTCAGGAGCTGGTGATGGGGGCTTTTAATTACACACAGCCTGGAGTGAAAAGGAGGTGCTCAATTAGGAGCCTTTGGCTTTTAGGGAGTCACTCCCAGGAGTCTGCCTCCTTGGCTACTGGCCTTCGAGGGGCTCATATTTGGGACTTGGGCAAGGGGAGACCCATGGTCCCCTCTTAACGGCACATTAAAGGATAGCTGAGCTGCTGTAACAAAGGGGCCCCCAAATACAGAGGCTAAATGGGATGGATGTCTATTGTTCACTTCATGACAATGTAGTGTATAGACCTCTCTTCTGTATGCTGTCATAACTAAGAGCAGACTCTGGAACCGGGTTGCCTGGGCTCAAACCCAGCCCTTTGTGACCTTACAGAAGTTACTCAACCTCTGTGTCTCTGGTTCCTCCTCTATAAAGCTAGAATGGTAATAGACATGACATAGTAACTCTACCTCAGAGGATTGTCATGAAGGTTAAATGAGTTCAGTCCAAAAACTTATTTATTGAGTGCCTGCTCTTTTTTTTTTTAAAGATTTTATTTGTTTATTTAAGAGAGAGCATGAGAGGAGGAAGGTCAGAGGGAGAAGCAGAACTCCATGTTGAGCAGGGAGCCCAATGTGGGACTTGATCCTGGGACTCCAGGATCATGACCAGAGCCAAAGGCAGTTGCTTAACCAACTGAGCCACCCAGGCGCCCCAGAGTGCCTGCTCTTTGAGCCCATGGTGGCTCCCATCAGTGGGGTCAAACTGGCTGCTCTGGCTCCTTCCATCACATCTGTCTCCCAGTCAGGGGGGAGAAGGAAAGGGCAGTGAGGCACCTGGGTGGCTCAGTTGGTTAAGTGTCTGCTTTTGGCTCAGGTTATGATCTTGGGGTCCTGGGATCAAGCCCCTCCTGCCCTGGGCTCCAGGATCCGCAGGCAGTTCTGCTTCTCCTTCTCCCTCTGCCCTCCAGCCACCCCTGCCTCCACTTGTGCTCTCACTCTCTCAAATAAATACATAAAATCTTTTTAAAAATTAAAAAAAGAAGGAAAGGGCAAAAGAAGCAATTATCCATTCCTTCTAAGGTCATGACCTAGAAATGGCATACCTCTGACCCCTTTGTGAGGCTGGGAAGGAGTCTTCGGCTGTGCAATCCTGTGCCAGCTAAACACTCAGGCACACTAAAGAAGGAGACAGCAGATCTTGGTTGACAGCAAGCAGTTCCTTCTCTCCTTCTAGGGACAGCCGCATCTTACCCACATACAGCCCTGAGGAAGATAGGAACAGAGGGGGGGCGGGGAGCCTGAGGGGAAAAAATCTAAGAGGGATCACTCAAGAAGGGAAGTCGCTGAAACAGGGACGAGTTGATGGGAAAGGAGACACCAAGACTGGGGCTGCTAGCTTGTGGCCAGCATCTGGGGCCACGGAGATGTTGTGGGTATGCGGACCATTTTTATGCATCTGGATCTCCTCTATATCCTGACTCCCTCTGGGTTCGGAGTAAAGGTCAGTGGCCATCCTCTACTGGGAGAAAGGGTAGGTTATTTCGTGTGCTAGCCTAAGCCCAAGAGGAAGAAGACAGAGTATGCTGGGAGAGTCCTGGGCAGTGAGAGGCCAGAAAGAAGTGGCCCCAGGTTTTATGTCACCGAGGACAACGTGATGAGATTCCTGAGGATCCCAGGAGAAGCAGCTGACTGGTCTGCTCCAGCTGGGCGAGTCTGCCCTCTGACCTGGGGGATGGTGCCAAGGGCAGCTATAGGCAACTGATGAGTGGAGAACTTGAAGGCAGAGGGACAGTGTGATGACACTGAAAATTAGGAACCTTCGTCATCTCCATCATTTCACCCTGTTGTCTGGCTGCGTTCTGCCAGTATCGCTAAGCTCACAGGAAACTCCAGACCCAGGATTCCTACCCAGTGCCCAGTATCCCCGGCAGGTGGGGACACAATTGTGTGGGTGTGTGCTTAAATGTTCTTCTGAGTGGTGATGATATAGAGTGCTTTTATCAGATTCCTAAAGGGTCTGTGACCCAACAGAAGTTAATAGCATCAATTTCCTTTTCTTGGGGCATCTGGGTAGCTCAGTCGGTTAAGTGTTTGTGTTCGGCTCAGGTCATGATCCCAGGGTCCTGGGATGGAGTCCCGCATCAGGCTCCCTGCTCAGCGAGGAGCCTGCTTCTCCCTCTTCTTCTCCCCCTTGCCCTGCTCACTGTCTCTCTCTCAAATAAGTAAACAAAATCTTTTAAAATTTCCTTCTCTTTTCCTCGAATCTGCTATGAGGAAGCCACCTTGATTGGATTCCGAAGCTCCTGACTGCATATAAATGTTTGTGTAAGTTAAGTTTGAAGATGAGCAGGAATTCTGGAGCCCTTGCGCCTTGGAGGACAGCCAGTCAGGAAGAGGCTGAGGCCTGGGCCAGAGAAAGGGGAGAACAATGCCAGGGAGAACAGGGATGGTGGGGCGGGGGGAGCCATGCCTTTCCCAGCAGGAGGCTCTCTGGAGGAAGGGGGGGCTCACTGTTTTTGTGGACCCCAGCCAGAGAGGGAGGTCAGAGTAAGGGAAGCACAGAGGGCCAAGAAAGCACAGCAGGACTTGGGCCTTGGCCAGTGGGCCGTAAGATCTTGCTGGCTTCTTGGTTCTCTTCAGCTCCAGCCGTTTGCAAGTCTGGATTCCAGGAGGCAAGAGACTTCAGACAACCCATTCTTTGGAAGCCTGTGATGGGCTTTCAATGTATATCTGTTGACTGAATGATTGAATAAATAAAGCAAAATGGCTTCACGAGGGTTCGGCAGTGTTAATACATAACAGAGAGATACCAGGTGCTGTAAGTCGTTTGAAGCTCGTTTGGTGGGGTCCTGCATCACTTCAGCAAGTGGTTGTGCTGTGCTTGTCCAGAGCCTCACATGTGACTCCCTCATTCAGTTCCTGGAGTGACCTCAAGCCATGGGCATCAGGAGCCAGGATGCTCTTGGTATGGATGGTGACGTGAGACTGGGGGGCTGGGACACTGGCCCAGCGTGACAGTGCGCAGGCGATCAGACTCAAACCTGCTTCCTGAGGCTGCAGAGCCCAAGCTCGGCTCTTCCCACAGGATCACTGTGGCCAGCTCAGCCTTCTCCTCGGGCTGGCCAGGTTGCAGACTGTGTGGACAGGGTCACAGCTTCCCTTCCAGCATCTCTTCCCCTCCTTCCAGGTGAGGTGGCATCGACTCTCCAGCTTCTTGCAACTCCAAGTGTGGTCCTAGGACCCACAGCCTCCACATCACATGCGAGCCAGTTAGAAAGGCGGAAACTCAGGCTCCAGCCCGACCTGCTGAATCAGAATCTGCATTTTGACAAGATTCACATGTACATCCGGATCCCGGGAAGTTCAGCTTTGGATCTGCCTGCTGGCCGCAGGTAAGGGAAAACCCTGGCTAACCTGATTTGTAGGAAGCCGCTTCCCTAGGGACGCTGGGGCAGGGATGCCTGTCTCCTTCCAGAAAGGCAGCTTCTCTGGTTCTCTGTTCCATTTCCCGGGACTTCTCCTTTCCAAACCCTCCCTCCTCTTTCCACCGGAAAGCCACTCCTCCTGCCCTCCCCTACATCCCGTGTTACCTTTTTTTTTTTTTAATAAACTTTTAATTTCAGAATAGTTTGAAATTTACAAAACAGTTGCAACGGTAGCACAGAGAGTTCCCATAGACTCCTCCCCCGGTGCTCCCTCTTATTACTCTCTCCCAGTGAGTGTGTCCCAGCTGAGGAAGCACACTGGTGTATCGCTACCAGCCAACTCCACTCAATTTCACTTGAGTTTCCACGAACCAGGATTCTCTCCTGGGTCCCACACTGCATTTAGTCACCACATCTCAGTGTCGTCTGTGCTGTGACAGTTGCTCAGACTTTGTTTCTTGTGTTTTGTTTGTTCATTTTATACCCTTACCACTGTGGAGGAATACTGGCCAGGTATTTTGCAGAAGGTCTCTCCATTTGGCTTGTCTGGTGGTTTTCTCATGGTTAGACTGGGGGTGTGGGTTTGGGGAAGAAGACCGCAGAGGCGAAGTGCCCTTCTCATCACATCACACAGGGGGACATGTCACCAACAGGACTCCTCACTGATGATGTTATGCTTGATCACCAGGCTAATGGCCTGCCCCACCTAACCTTCCCTTTCTCCTTTCCCTGAGTCTCTACAGCTCCCCCTCCTGGTGGTTCGCCACCGTTTTAGTATTTAATAATAGGTTTGGGCACAACATCTCCCCCAGCCGCTCTCGGAGCCTTCATTCCTATCCCATTTAGGTTGCTGCTCGGTGCTTTTGCTACTGGAGAGGTGCATTGTTGAAACACATCCTCTGGGGTGCCTGGGTGGCTCAGTCGTTAAGCATCTGCCTTTGGCTCAGGTCATGATCCCAGGGTCCTGGGATCGAGCCCCATGTCAGACTCCCTACTCAGCGGGGAACCTGCTTCTCCTTCTCCCTCTCCCACTCCCCCTGCATGTGTTCCCTCTCTCACTGTCTGTCTGTCAAATAAATAAAATCTTAAAAAAAAAAACAACAACAAAACCCCACAACACATCCTCTGCCAACAGGAGCACTTGAGGTAGTCACGTGTCTCCTGCCTGCACGAAGCCTAAAAGCTAACCTGAAGCTGTCCACCAGGGCCTGGAGGCAAACAGGAGGCCGGGTGTCGAACAAGCCAAGATATGCTCCAGATGATTTAGGAAAGTGTATTCTACTCGGTAGGAAGGAGAAAATTAGAGTTAGATGAGAAAGTGGTGGGGAGCAGGGTGACAAGGACATGCGAGGGAGGGAGGTTTCCAGATGGGCCTGAGTGTTTGCATTGCTGTGTATTTTATTCTCAATTCTGAATCATCCCCTTTGTCGCGTTAAGCATCAGTTTTATGCCTCTGCCTTTAACACAAGTTGGTGATATTTTCCATGTAGAAGAGTAAGACTGAATAGAAACATTCTGCTGTCCTACCTGCTGTGAGCTTTCAGTCCGCCTGTGCTCTGCCCAGCAGCCTCCATCCCCACCTGAGAGAGACGTTGCCGAGTGATCGAGTGATCATGGAAGAAAGAGAAGTTAAAGGCATATGACAGGGGCTCCTCTGGGAGACTGGGAATGCGGGAAAGGAGACTCTACCTTCTGGGTGGAACGGATATCGTCAGAGTACTACATACAGGGGTGGGAAGAGGTGCTCAAGACTCACGCTGACCTGCCTCAGGCCCCGAAGCCCTACTCTCTGCCTCCCCTAGTAAAATCAAGAATCATCTTCAACTTCCAGAATTTTCCATTCAGAGCTAAGTCTATATGGTTGGTTCCAGGTTTGTCCAGAGATACTAAAATATTGGCATTTGTCCTTACTGAAAGGGCAAGTTATGATGTACATGCCAGGCTGGAGTCTGCCCATGGAATATTCTATAGGTTTCTTTGCCACCCTGCACAGGATGTGTGATGGTTCCCGGTAATATAGCACCAGTTCTCCCTCAGGGGTGGTAGTGGGCGATGGGGGGAAGGGAGGGGCAGTCGGCTGCCACCACCACAAAATCTGGTTGTTCACAGGAGAACCACTGTGGAAGAATGTTCTCTGCTCTCATTTGGGAAGAACCTGCCCTTTGATCCAGCTGGACACACCCTGGAGCCACACACCTTCCAACAAGGCGAGGTGAGGAGCAAACAGACACCCCAAGGCTATCGGCAGTGGTTTTCATCAGTTCTATTTAATGGCAGTGGCTGGAAACCCACCCAAAGCAGCCTCTGACCCTTCCCCAGAGGTGGGCGGCAGAAGCCAGAGTATGATCAGGCCTGGCTGACTGGAACAGGGGTGAGCACTGACCCAGACTGGGCCCAGAGCTATTCTGATTTGTAAAGGACTAGAGAGTGAGTAGAACATGTCCGTGGCCACACAGCAACCACATTCGGCCTCATGTGTGGAGAACTGAAGGAAGCTGGTCTTAAGTAAGATGCTTGAGACCGTGGGGCCCAGAGAGAAAAGGGCTGCCTGGCTTCTCGGCCTTCCTGGGACCTGGGCATGCCACTTGTCCCAGCGTTCCAGCGAACACCTATCCTTATAATAACTACCCTTTTTGTCTCAGCCTGAGTGGGATTCTGTCACCTAAGCCCCCAAAAAGCCTAAGACGGGGGGTATGGTAGGGATTCAGGGAATATCCCAGAAAGGAAAGGTGGGAAAACACTGGGGCTTAGGAACTAGAAAAATCACATCTCTCTTTCTCTCTCAATCTGCCCATCTGGTGCTTTTCTTGCCCCTATTTATCTGAACAGACCAGTTTTCTTTTTTGTCTCCATGAATAAATCCCCAACCACGGTGTCTGGGTGGCTCAGTCAGTGAAGATTACGGGTCTGCCTTTGGCTTATATCATGATCCCAGGGTCCTGGGACCAGGTACCACATCGGGCTCCTTGCTCAGCAGGGACCTGCTTCTCTCTCTGCCTGACACTCCCCCTGCTTGTGTGCTCTCTCCTTCTGAAAAATAAATAAAATCTTAAAAAAAAAAAAAAAAAAGTAGCCCCAAAGGAAAAGCAGGAATGGATTAGCTCACATCACTGATTTGATCAGAATGAAAAGGGCTTCAGGAACAACTGGATCCAGAAACAGCAACAATGTCACTGGGGGTCTACTCCTATTTGTGTTTGCCTCATTCCCCCATACTGGGCCTCTACGTGGGCTGTGGGGAAGGCTGACAATGCTAGGCTTGTATCACCTCAACTGGCGACCCCAGAGTAAAGAAGGGGCTCTGTCTCCTGTTACCTGTGCATAAATTAAGGACCCAATCTGACTCAAGTTCCCCTTCCTTGGGCTGATCATGGTAGCCAGGAGGGCAAGGATAGTCTGATGGCAGCCCCATTGTCTACATGGAAGGGAAGGGGGTTCCTTAAAGAATAGGGCTGGTTGGGAGGGTCCACCCTCCCAACCATGGTCTGCATGGTCTGCAGTATGATCCCTTTCAGGGGCTACGAGGGTGGCAGATGGAATAGCAAAGCTGAGTGAGAAAGATGGAAACAGTGGCTCCAGATCCTTCTCTTCTGTCTTCCAGATCACCTCCCCGTCAGAGCTCTGTCTCTGCAGATCTGAATCCTTCTGCCAATGGCTCTTTTGCTTCTTTGTGTTCTTGTGCTCCCTCCAACTTCAGTCTCCCGCTGTGACTCATTCTGCCTGGGCGCAGCCCACTGGCTCTGGGACCCTCCCTTACATCTGGAGGAGGATTCTGAGCGAGAGCCTGTAAGTCTCCCTGTGGGTTGGTATTGCCCACTGGGGCCAGAGGAGGTCAGTTTAGGGAGGACATGGTCTCTGCCTGGTACAACATCACTGGCCCAGTGATCCCGGCCTGGAGGATCCCACACCGAGATGACTTCTGTCCCAGGGAGACTCTTCAGAGTAGCCCTGCCAGCAGCAGTTATAAGTTCCTCTCTGTGTTGACTTCTGTCATCCTCAAGTCTTAAGTAAAGTTGTGTCAAATGCTAACAATAACAGAAAGACATTAGAGGTCAGGGGCCTGCAGGCAAACTCTGCCTTCAAAACCGAGACACGGGGAGACATCTGGATTACTTCACAACTCCAGTTGTCTCTCAAACAAGTCTGTTCAGACATCTTCAAATATGCATTTTAGCACTTCTCTCGGCCAGAGTGTTGACACTCGGCTGGCTTCCCCAGGGCTGAGTGATGCCTCGGCGGGTCTGTGTTGCACTCTCCTGGTGCTCGGAGGCGCAGGCATCGCCAAGAGGCAGGAGAAGGAGCCAGAAGAGCATTCCTGCTTCTCAATCAGTACCTTTTCTGTTTGCAAATCCCTCAGCACAAACCACTTAACACACGTGGACAAATCTGTCCAGACTTTCCAAAGATGCAATGCTTGGGTGAGGGATGAAGGACAGTCCTCCCCACACCTTGGCTGTGACTTCCTATTCCCCTTCCTCTCAGCTCTGTCTGAGATGATTCTCGGAGTTGACAAGAAAGCAGAAGCTCGGGGTCCTCAGGGAAGCGAGAGGATGGGTCTCATTGACAGCCCGGGGCTGTATGGCCTTTGGGACCCACTGTCCTGCAAAGGTGTGGAACAGCATCGTTCAGAATCTAAATTAATCCCAGGCTGTGTTAATTCAGTAACTTCCTTTTAGCAGCTTTCTTATTTTGAAAATATTAAACCTACAGAGAAGTTAAAAGAATAGTATAATAAACTCTCAAATGCCCTTTACCAAGATTCACTAATATTTTACTACATAGGCTCTATCGTGTCTCTCTTAGACACACACAGACACACAGATGTAAATCATTTTGGTATTTGAAAATAAGTTTGGTATTTGAAGATAAGTTTCAGACACTCTAACATCCCTAAACACTCAAGCACGTATCTCTTTTTTTTTAATATGTATATAAATTTATTTTTTTTTTCAGCGTAACAGTATTCATTGTTTTTGCACAACACCCAGTGCTCCATGCAATACGTGCCCTCCCTATTACCCACCACCTGGTTCCCCCAACCTCCCACCCCCGCCCCTTCAAAACCCTCAGGTTGTTTTTCAGAGTCCATAGTCTCTTATGGTTTGCCTCCCCTTCCAATTTTTTTTTTTTTATAAACATATAATGTATTTTTATCCCCAGGGGTACAGGTCTGTGAATCGCCAGGTTTACACACTTCACAGCACTCACGATAGCACATACCCTCCCCAATGTCCATAACCCCCTCCCCCTCTCCCAACCCCACCTCCCCCCAGCAACCCCCAGTTTGTTTTGTGAGATTAAGAGTCATTTATGGTTTGTCTCCCTCCCAAACCCATCTTGTTTCATTTATTCTTCTCCTATCCCCCTAACTCCCCCTGTTGCATCTCCATGTCCTCTTATCAGGGAGATCATATGATAGTTGTCTTTCTCCGATTGACTTATTTCACTAAGCATGATACCCTCTAGTTCCATCCACGTCGTCGCAAATGGCAAGATTTCATTTCTTTTGATGGCTGCATAGTATTCCATTGTGTATATATACCACATCTTCTTTATCCATTCATCTGTGGATGGACATCTAGGTTCTTTCCATAGTTTGGCTATTGTAGACATTGCTGCTATAAACATTCGTGTACACGTGCCCCTTCGGATCACTGCGTTTGCATCTTTAGGGTAAATACCCAGTAGTGCAATTGCTGGGTCATAGGGTAGTTCTATCTTCAACATTTTGAGGAACCTCCATGCTGTTTTCCAGAGTGGTTGCACCAGCTTGCATTCCCACCAACAGTGTAGGAGGGTTCCCCTTTCTCCGCATCCTCGCCAGCATCTGTCATTTCCTGACTTGTTAATTTTAGCCATTCTGACTGGTGTGAGGTGATATCTCATTGTGGTTTTGATTTGTATTTCCCTGATGCCGAGTGATGTGGAGCACTTTTTCATGTGTCTGTTGGCCATCTGGATGTCTTCTTTGCAGAAATGTCTGTTCATGTCCTCTGCCCATTTCTTGATTGGATTGTTTGTTCTTTGGGTGTTGAGTTTGCTAAGTTCCTTATAAATTTTGGATACTAGCCCTTTATCTGATATGTCGTTTGCAAATATTTTCTCCCATTCTGTCAGTTGTCTTTTGGTTTTGTTAACTGTTTCCTTTGCTGTCAAGCACGTATCTCTTAAGAACAAGGACATTTTCGGGGTGCCTGGGTGGCTCAGTGGGTTGAAGCCTCTGCCTTTGGCTCAGGTCGTGATCCCAGGGTCCTGGGATCGATCCCCACATCGGGCTTTCTGCTGGGCAGGGAGTCTGCTTCCTCCTCTCTCTCTCTGCCTACCTTTCTGCCTACTAGTGATCTCTGCCTGTCAAATAAATAAATAAAATCTTTAAAAAAAAAAAAGAACAAGGACATTTTCTTACCTGTCCTTAGGACAACTACCAAATTAAGGACATGTCACTGATACACTAAAATCTAGTATACGGTCCTTATTCTAACTTTGCCCTTCATCTCCTGCTGTCTTCTGTAGCAATTTTTTTTCTCAGGTTCAGTACTGATCCAGAATTATTATGTGTTGTGGTTTTTCTTGTTTTTTAATTTTTTTGCTTTTTAAAGATTTTATTTATTTATTTGACAGAGAGAGAACATAGGCACAGTGCGTGCAGAGGGAGAGGGAGAAGCAGGCTCTCGGTGGAGCAGGGAGCCTGATGCAGGACTCAATCCCTGGATCTTGGGATCATGACCCAAGCCGGAGGGAGACGCTTAACTGACTGAGCCACCCAGGCGTCCCTCTGTTATGGTTTTTCATCTGGAAAAGTTATTCTCAGTTTCTCTTGCCTTTCATAATACTGACTTTTTGGAAGAGTTGGGATGTCTGACAGGTTTCTAGGATCTATTCCGTTTCTGCCATTGGGAAGGGGAAGCCACAAGAATGATGCTGAGTCCTCCTCAGCGTGTCAGGGGTTAAGCACGGCTGTGGAGTCAGACTGCTGGTGTTGGGACCTTGGTCTGGTCGGCTACCAACCTGTGTAACCTTGGGTAAATCCCTGAAGCTCTCTGGGTGGGCTTTGCTTTTGTCACCTGGGAAATGGACAGGATAATACCTGCCCCATGAGACTGTTGTGAGGATGAGACGGGCTAATGCACGGGAAGTGCTTATTGCTCAACAGACAGACAGACACTGTAGGCCACGGTGAGCCCCAGAGCTTCACTTACAGGCCCCCAGCCCCAGGGTCGCCGTCTGCCTGAAGTCAGAACCAGTCTGAAGCCAGAACCAGTGACTGCTTACTTGAGAGGCTGGTGGGTGAGAGGAACAGGAAGGAGCTCCCCACCCTGTGGTGCTGGGAAGGCCGGGATGACTCACTCACTTGTTTACACTGTATCTCTCACCTGCTTTCAGAAAGACTTTGAAGTGGCTCATAATTAAAGCCTCAGGTGCCTCAGCCTGCTGGGACTGGAAAGACCATGTCCTGGCTGGAGCGGGCCTGGGCGGGGGAGGCTGGCACAGCTAGGTGGGTCCTGGGAGGAGGGCCTGACTTCCACCGGGGGAGGGGTGGAGGATGGCAGGGATGAGAGACTAGGAAGGAAGCCGGGTGAGCCCTGACTGACCACCAGGTGCAGAAGGACAGAGGGGACTGGAGGCTGGAAGTGTCCAGATGGAACAAAGAAATGGGGAGGAGGAGCCCTGAGAAGGGCTCCACAAAGACTCTGCAGTCTGGTTGGTATTTGCTGGGTTGCGGTCTTTGGGCTTAGACCATCCTGTAGGATATTCGTGTTGGTCAGCCCTGGGCCCTCCTGCAGCCCCAAGGCTAATGCCTTGGGGCTCAATGAGAAGCACTAGCTTCTCCTCTCCAGAGGGGGGGGCCTCCCCCCCACCCCGCCCTGGGTTTCCAGGGGCCTCTGGCCTCAGGCTGAAATGTTTATTAGAGGAAATCCTGTCTTCCTCCTACCCCCCACCATCCCCCCCCCCCATCTCCCTCCCTCAGCCCTTCTCCAGCAAGAGCTGGGCCCTACCCACCCCCATCTTAATGCTGTCAGGAAGTCCCTGCCCCCATCCTCCATTCTCTGCCACTCTGGGCCTGAGCTTTGTCTGCCCCTCCCCCACACCATTTCCTGCCTCTCACCTTGAACGTCCTGACTTGCCCCGCCTCAGCTCTGCTCAGGTTTCCTGAGGAGGCACGGTGATGGCATCCCGCACTACACCAAGTTTTGGCAAGTCCAGCCCAACTGACAGACTTTCTGTCACACTTCCCTACAGCTACTTAAACCATACTTTACCTTGTAATGGAATAGCTTCCATTTCCGGAAGTGGAGGGGGCTCACCCAGGTGGGATTAAACATGATGACAGTTCCCAAAGTAGGAGCTGGAATTCAGGCTAAAAAGATGGCAAGATTTGGGGGAGAGAGAATCAGAGTTATAGAACCAGCAGCTGCTGGGTTGTGGGGCTTCCCGAGGGGCAGAGGTGGTCACTGGGCTCAGAGGATCTCCGCCTCCACCCCTGCCCTGCAGAAGGAAACCCTACCCCTGAGATCAAACTTGGGGAAGAAGGAAAACAAGGTGAGAGGGAGCCCAGAGAGTAGAGGAGAGAGTATAAGGGCTAGAGCTGCACTGGCCTAATACCTTGAAAACCAGAGGACAGGCTGGTAGCTAGATTTATTGTGGGGATCATTTCGTTATGTATAGAAATGTTGAATCATTATTGTATACCTGAAACTGGTATGATATTTTGGGTCAACTACACATTGATAATAAAAACAGTGTGCAGGATTTTATATGGAACATAGATTTTCAATACATTTGGGTAAATACCAAGGACCACAGTTGCTGGATCATATGGTAAGAGCATGTTAATTTTGGAAGAAACTGCCAAATTGTCCTCTGAAGTGGCTGTACCATCGTGCATTCTCACCAGCAGTGGATGAGAGTTCCTATTGCTCCACGTCCTTGCCAGCATTTGGTGTTGTCAGTGTCCTGGATTTTGGTCATTCTGGTAGGCGTGCAGGGGTATCTCATGGTTTTAATTTCCAATTCCCTAATGACACAGGGTGTGGAGCATCTTTTCATGTGTTTATTTTCCCTCTGCGTATCTTCTTTGGTGAAATCTTTTCAGGTCTTTTGTGTATTTTTTTTATTATTATTTTTTAAAGATTTTATTTATTTATTTGACAGACAGAGATCACAAGTAGGCAAAGAGGCAGGCAAAGAGAGAGGAGGAAGCAGGCTTTCAGCAGAGCAGAGAGCCCGATGCGGGGTTCGATCCCAGGACCCCGGGACCACGACCTGAGCCGAAGGCAGAGTCCTAACCCACTGAGCCACCCAGGCGCCCCTTTTGTGCATTTTAAAAATTGGATTGTTGGTTTTCTTATTTCTGATTGAAGAGGTCTTTGTATATTTTAGCTAGCAGGACTTGATCAGATGTGTTTTTTGCAAATATTTTCTCCTAGTCTGTGGCTTGTCTTCTCATTCACTTGGCAGTGTCTTTTGCACAGCAGAAGTTTTTCTTTGTGGTTTTTTTTTGTTTTTTTTTTTGCTTTTTTCTCTCTAAAGTCACCTTTATTCCCCTTTTTTTTAATCCCCCCCTTTTTTTAAATTTTAAGATTTATTTATCCATTTGAGAGAGAGAGCACATGCGAGAGAGAGCGGGGACAGCGGGGGAAGGGGTTGCAGAGGGAGAGAGAGATCCCAAGCAGACTCTGAGCTGAGTGAGCCCCACTCAGGGCTCCATCCACTGATGCAGGAGATCATGACCTGCGCTGAAACAAAGAGTCAGACACTTAACCGACTGAGCCACCCAGGCACCCTAGCGCACCAGGAGTTTTTAGTTGTGATGAAGTCTAGCTTATCAATTATTTTTTTCATGAATAGTACCTTTGGCATTATATCTGAGGCCATACCCTAGGTCACCTTGGGTTTCTCCTAACCTATCTTTTGATGATGGCTCTTCAGGGAAGCATAGAGCCGTGTCTTTGCAGAGAAACCACCAGCTCATCACAGGGACACCTAGTGAGTACGGCACCCAGATGTTCAGTCAGTTATCACAACAGCTAGAACACACAATCTCAAACAACAAGCTCAGTTCTTAACCATTCATCAGTGAAAACTAGAAGCTGAACTTCTTCACATAGAGGAGCAACACTGGGAAAAGAAGTTGTTCCTGGAAAGCACAGATTCATTTAACAATGAACTTGAAAGGGTGTGTGGTTCACGGGTGGAAGTGGATATAGAGAAAATTGCCGCTGAAATTGCCCAGGCAGAGGAACCGACATGCAGAAGGCAGAAAGTGGCCACAGAGCCAGTCAAATGGGGTCAGAGTGGTGCTGTTCTTGAGGTTAGCGAGCAGCTAACCAAACCGAACCAAAGAAAGGAGGTAAGAAAAACATTCCCCTGGAGACAGAGGAGATGCTCTGAAGATATTACAGAAAGCCAAGAGAATGGTGAAGAAGGCACGTCTGCTGCTGGGGACAAGGGGAGGGGGCAGGAGGAGGGACCGATGCTAGTGACGCCGGCTAGAGGAGCCGCCACCCGATCCAGTACCAGAAGGTGGAAAAAAAGAAATGTTGCCTTGTTTGATGTGTTCTAAATAACTTTGTAAATGAAAAAGTATTCTTTGAGTTAAGAAGAGAACAACAACGGAGGGATGGAGCCTCTAGAGGCTGCTTTTAGGCCACAGGCTTGAGCAATGGGAACTTGATCAAGGAAAGAGCCCAAAGCAGCCCCGGGGCTGAATGCAGAGGGGCTCATTACAGGACCCATCTCGAAATAACCATAGGCCCTAACTGACCAATTACGACCGACCGGGAACAGTTCCCCAGACTGCCCAAAAAGGGAAAATTGCATGCATTCCCATACTTCTCACTCTGCCCTAGAACTGTGGTCTCACAACCGCCTGGTGGAAGATGGTCTCTCCTCTGCTGTCCTGCCCTCTGCTCCCTTGCGGTGCATTCAATAAACTTCTGTCTCCTCTGTTCTGGGTGAATTCTTTCACTTCCCACACTGCTGGCCCCCGCCCAATTGGAATGCCCCCCATTTGGTGGTCCCCATCCAATCAGAGCACCCCACAGAGCCCTCCTCTCACTATCACTGCATGGCTGATCAGATGCTCCCACCCAAGACTTGGAGTCCAAATGGAGAGACAGGAAGGAGGAAATGGACAGGCATCCCTTGTCCATGTCAGTGTCTACCATCGTCCCTGTCCCACCTTTCCCGTCCCCCTCCTCCTCCGGGCAGAGGGCACTGGCCAGATTGCTCTGGTGTGAAGCTATTCCTATTGTTCCTCCTGCCTGGCTTTGGGTTTCCTGGCTTTCCCAGACTCCTTCCAAATCGTCGCATCTTGTTTCCGCTCAGTTAGCTCTTTAAGTTGGTTTCTGTTGCTTGCCGTCAGGGACTCTAACTGACACGTGTCAGGAGATGGCTCTCCCAGCCATGACTCTGCATTTCCTCCTCGTCCCATACTGACAAACTGGAGCTCTGGACGCCAGCTTTAAATGTTTGAGACAACCAATCTGATTGACCACCTTAAGTTAGGTTGGCCCAATCAGCCTGGCTCCAGAAGAGGACAGAGCAACATGACACTGGCAAGGCGAACAGAGAGGCGGACGGGACACAGACCCACGCGTGATTAGGCCGACAGTGCAAAGCCTAATTCCCAGGGTCCCAGGGGTCCCCATCACACTATAGACATTGTAAATATGCATACTCGTCAGGAAACTACTTTGGCAGCTGGCAATAAAGCATATTGAGAAAGGGGCACTTTTTTCCCAGTTCTTAGCAAGGGGTGCCATGGGCTACCAGCAACCCAGTGGGGCCCACTCCCCAGCACGAAGGGGCTTGGTAGGCAGCTCTTAGAGAAGATAACACGGGCCAGGTCCACCCCACCAGCGGTTCTACATATCACACGTAGCTGGGAGGGGGGGAAATCCAGGGGCCTCGATGTCTGACATACACATACCATTCCCTCTTCGTGGGCGAAAACTGGTTGTGAAGCCCCTCACATTTAGAGACTAGTTCAAGGCTTTGGAATGGATGATTTTGGAGAGGACGATGGTGAGAACGTCTGGGCAGCAAAGTCTGACGAGCCAGGTTCCACCCACGGGGTTCAGGGCACACGCCTAGCAAAAGGCACCAAGGGGGCGCCTGGGTGGCTCAGTGGGTTAAAGCCTCTGCCTTCAGCTCAGGTCATGATCCCAGGGCCCTGCTGAGCAGGGGGCCTGCCCCCCCCCCCCGCCTTTCTGCCTACTTGTGATCTCTGTCTGTCAAATAAATAAATAAAATCTTAAAAAAAGAAAAAAGGCACCAAGAGATTTCTCCTCTCTGCAGCTCCCCTGGAGAGCCTTCATTCATTTGGTCACTAGCTGTGGGTCAGCTCTGCATAATGGGCTGGGTTGGGGACCAGCACGAACAAGAGAGCCAGGGTCTAGTCTAATGCAGGAGACAGGCCACGAATATTTCCTAGGTTATGCACGTGCTAGGAAAGGGGTATGAGGACAGTGCCCTTACAATGAAGGGATCCGACTTAGGGGTCAGGAAAATGTAGGATGAATAGGATTCAACCAGGTAAAAAGTGGGGTAGCACAGAGAGGGCGGGTTTATTTAAGCTATAGCCAAATCTCCTGTTAGAAACAAGCTGAAAACATGCAGTGGGTCAAATAAGATACAAGCGCTTTCTCTCCTATAAAGTTCTAGCAGCAGGCAGGGTCCAAAACGAGTGGGTGTCTCAGCTCCAGGAAGTCAGACCAAAGTAACAGTGGTTTAGGGGCACCTGGCAGGCTCAGTGGGTAAAGCGAGTGCCTGGTGATCTCAGGGTTGTGATTTCTAGCCCCGAGCCCCATGTCAGGGGGTTGAGATTACTTAAAATCTTTAAAAAGCAACAACAAGGGCACTGGGGTGGCTCAGTGGGTTAAGCCTCTGCCTTTGTCTGGGGTCATGATCTCAGGGTCCTGGGATTGAGCCCCACATGGGGCTCTCTGCTCAGTGGGGAGCCTGCTTCCCTTCCTCTCTCTCTACCTGCCTTTCTGCCTACCTGTGATCTCTGTCAAATAAATAAATAAAATCTTTTTAAAAAATAAAAAGCAACAACAATGACAAAAGCACTGTGGTTTAAACAAGAGAGAAATGTACTTCTCCCTCTCAGGGCAAGGTCCAGAGCTAGAGAGGCCAGGGTTGGTGGGAAAATTCTGCTCCGTTAAGTATGCAGGGAAATTATTTTCTAGGTCAGCTGGGGAAGCAGAACCACTGTATCACGGAATCGGTGACTTAATAGAGGAACCAGACTTTGCACAGTTGTCAAGGGAGTTAGAGAACTCAAGGTCATGAATAGGAGTTGGAGGATCCCAGAAAGCCACGACTTAGCTTTCCAGAAGCACTGCGCCCATAAGAAATGAATGTTCATTGAAGCGTATAAAATGCCAGACTTTGAACAAGAAGAAACAAAATAAGCCAACAACCAGGAAATTAATTGAAATGATAATTGACGTCATCTCCTTTTAAAATTTTTTCTCAGCTCTGTTGGCTTTAGATCAAAGTTCTACCAAACCCACTATGTTACGTGTGTCTTTTTATTCTGATTCTTTATATCTGGGGCCCTGTTAATCCTGGGGAGACAGATCTCTGAGGCCAATTCCTAGAGACAGCAAAGGATTCACTTGCAAGCGCGCCTTTCACATATAAGCTAATGGGGCCAGTGCCCACACCCCTCTACCTCTTCTAGCCAGTCTTCCCGCCCCAGGCCGCCAGCATTTCTTTGCCCCCATCACCCCTGAGGCCAGGGACCAGGCTACTAGGCACAGCCCCTAAACCCAAGAGTCCCCTGAAATTATTTAAACCAGCCAAGCCTAAGCTTGCTTACCTTGCCTTATATCATCGCCGCCTGGCCACGTGCCTCTGAGCAATTCAGTCTGTACTCCACGAGGGGACAGATGAGTGTTGTTGGCTGTGAGACAGGAATCTGCGGCATCCTAAGTATCCATCATTAGGACAAGTAAAGGGGACAGACAGATGCATTCTATGGAGTGAAGAGACAGCAGTTAGAAGCAGAGGGTTTGAAAAATATAGAGGAACACGACAAAAGTAAGGACCAGAAAGAGATCTAAAATGCATACGTATACAAAACACAATATATTTTTCAAAGATACGTACATACCCAAAGACAGAAGCCAAATACAATATATTAAGCATCTTTGAGGGAAAGGGGAAATCGGAGCAGTACTAGAGGTAAAGGGAAGAAAAACAAGCACACCAGAGAGAGCTCAGAGACGGCCCTGTATGAGCCCATGACCCCGAGGCATGGTCTGGGGCTATGATGAATCAATCTCCCCATCAGAAGCCCACCCCAGCCAAACGCTCTCCTCCCCCTGCCACACAGACCTGCGTAAAAGCTACATCCTGGGCCAGATCGTTGGCTCCCTTAAATCAAGTCTGGGTCCTCTAAGGTGGGGAGCAGAAGGACATTCGGGTGGCTCCTGGGCTACAGGCAACATTCTATTTGTTGACCTGCATGATGGGGTATTCATTTTATAACTAATTGTTAAACTCACAAATAAGGTGTGTGGATTTTTCTTTATTGTTCTTTACATCTCATTTAAAAAAACATGACCTCAGGAGCCTGGGTGGCTCGGTCAGTTAGGCATCTGCCATCTGCTCAGGTCATGATCCCAAGGCCTAGGGATCAAGCCCTGCATCCCCGCTCGGCCAGGAGTGTGCTTCTCTCTCCACCACTGTCCGCCTGGCTTGTGTTCTCCCTCTCTCTCAATCTCACAAAAATAAATAAATAAAATATTTTTAAAAATAAATAAATAAATAAAAACATGATCTCTTGGGGCACCTGGGTGGCTCAGTCCATTAAGTGTTTGATTCTTGATTTCAGCTCAGGTCATGATCTTGGAGTCGTGAGATCTAGCCCCATGTCAGACTCTGAGCTGAGCATGGAGCCTACTTGGTAGTCTCTCTTACTCTCCCTCTGCCCCTCCCCTTCCTGCCCTTGCACATGTGCGTGCTCACTCTCTCTCTCTCCTCTCTTAAAAAAGCAAACACACACACACACACACACACACACACACACACCTGTCACAAATGACCCCTGGAAGGTCATTTGGAGCTTCTTTAGTGAAATAGGGACGGGGGCTTTGAACATTCTTTGCTCACCTTGCCACATACCTCTCCCTGCCTCCTTGTCTCTGAGGGCTACTGAAAAACACAGTTTCAAAAGCTTCAATGTAGTCCACCCCTTGTTTCACTGAGAAGCAAACTGCAGTTTGTGTGGGGCACCTTTGGGATGGCCTCTTGTCAGCTTCCAAAGGGGGCTAAATCATCAGTGGTTGTAATGAGTCATGATAAAACTAAGGCCAAGGGATGAAGGCTCTGGTCATTTTGACCCCAGAGTCAGACTGCCCTCTAAGTGTCAGGCACTGAGCTGGGCACAGATGGTGGAGGTCTTAGTCCTGCCTGCTGGACAAGCCAGAAAGTAGCCCAGTAACTGACCCATGAAGTCCATCCATGTGCTTCCTCTGCCTGGAAATCCTTCTGCTGTCCTTTTTCTGACCTTGTCAGGTCCTGTGCTTGTCAGTCCTCAACCCCAGCCAGAGAGTCCTCTTGGGAGAGAGTTAAAAAGGGAGCATACTGATTTCCTGCCAGCCCCCACCCGAACCCAGGTTCACCTCTTTGGCTTGAAGCCATCTGTCAAGATGCAGCCTTTTTCTCCTTTTTAGAAGTTACCTGCGTGTCAGTTTCAGTGTGTGTTTAAAAGATGTTCCATGGGTGAGGGAAAAAAGGATTAAAGTGGCTTATGAATATTCCCTTTTCCTGGTACAACTTAACATCCCATAAAGTTAAGTGTTAGAACTCTTCTTTTCATCTCTATTTCACAGAAGATGACCATGGAGGTGATGGAGCTTGCCCAAGGTCACCAGCAGAGTCTAGAATGGACAACCGATCTGTCTCACTCCAGAGCACCTAGGCACCTAACCCTCTCCAGAAGCTATCTGGGTGGGGGTGGGGGGAGGGTGTTCAAAACCAAGTACATTTCTAACTCTGGAGGAAGACTTGTAGGAAAATACCTTCTCATCCCCTCTGGAGAGAGTCTGGGGTCTGTGCAGAGAAATGAAGCTCTGCTGGCTTAGATGGTCCTGGGGTGCCAGGGCTCAGTGCCTCATCTCATCCCGGTTGCTCTAGGGGTGGGCCCCGTGGATTCTTCGCCTGGGCAGGAAGAACCAGGAAGGGAGGGACGCCGGGTGGCTCAGTTGTTCAAGCATCTACCTTCTCTTCAAGTCATGATCCGGGTGGGCCTGGGATTGAGTCTCCCAAGGGGCTCCTTGCTCAGCGGGGTGCCTGCTTCTCCCTCTGCCTGACGCTCTCCCTACTCATGCTCTAACAAATAAATAAAATCTTAAAAAAAAAAAAAAGAACAAAAAACGGGGAAGGGTGAAAAGGACATAAACTGGTGGCTATTGGGGGGAATTAGAGCTACCAATTCTGCGCTTTAAGGGGAAACACAAGAACAGGGCCGTCAGGAGCCACTTGAGCTCTGGCACACAGAACACTTCGCAGGGGCTGCCAGTGTCCGGGAAGTGGGCGCTTTGTAACAGCTTTATAAGGTGGAAAAAACTAGCCTCCCCGGGGAGACCCGTCACACTGCCCGCGGAGGGACTGGAGCCGGAACCCACCAAAACAGCTGATGAGCGCCACCTTGTGGCATGTTGGGGGATGGCAGCCCCAGCTCCCGCAGGGGCGTCTGGGGAACTTCCTTCCTGTCCCCCACCCCACCCCCTATCCCCCCACCCCCCTCCCCGGGTCTCCCTCACTGGAACTGCTGGAGCGCCCACGTTGTGTTGGGTCTTGCACGAGCCATTTACATCCACCAGCTCACCTTCACAACAGCGGACCCCAAACCGCTTCTCTTCATTAGCACCTGTCCTTCCCTCCATCCTCGGGCGTGAGCTGAAGCCTTGCTTCCTCCCAGATGGGTCCTCTGTCCCCCACTCAGGGTCCTGTACCTCTGCTTGCTACTTCTGGAAGGTCTGCCTAGCTGGTTCTCTGATGCTTGGTGCACTTTACTACTAATAGTTTACTTAATGGTGTATCTTCACCAACGGGCCATAACTTCCTCAGGCAGCTTACTCTCCTTTACCAATCGTGGCGGAGAACTGAATTAACTTTTTTCAGATGAATAAATGATGAATGAGAGAGTATGCCTGGCATGTATAGCTTGGACGCCAGCATGACACTGCAGCCTGAAGTGATGCAGTGCCCCAAGCTGGCACTCCCTTTAGGGAGAGTGTCTCTAAAGGGCATTGATCTTGGGACACCTGGGTGGCTCAGTCGGTTAAGTATCAAGTCCCACATCAGTCTCTTCACTCAGTGGGGAGCCTGCTTCTCCCTCTGCCTTCTGCTCTCCCTGATTGTGCGTGCTCTCTTTCCCTGACAAATACATGAAATTTAAAAAAAAAAAAAAAAGACCATGAATCTTGAAATCTCAAGCACATTCCCTTGCACAACCCCAGATGACTACATGTTATATTCCTTTGTATTTGCTCCATTCTTTCACTGATGAGATCCAGGGAGAGAGGAAGCAAGAGAGGGATTTTATGACATAATTGTCTGGTGTTGAAACAGGGTCCTAGAGGAGGTTGGTCCTGGCCATGGTTGCTGAAATGGGTGTAGAGAATCCATTAGGTAATGACCCCTGGAAGGTGAGCCCTAAGAGGACATTTACTTGTTTATTTTAAAGATTTGTTGATTTATTTTAGGGGGAGGGAGGGGCAGAGGGAGAGAAAATTCCAAGCAGACTCCACGCTGAACATGGAGCCCAATGCAGGGCTTGATCTCATGATCCTGACATCATGACCTGAGTGGAAACAAAGAGTTGGATGCTTAATGGACTATACCATGCAGGCACCCCCTAAAGAGGACACTTAAATTGGTCTCTGATCCCAGAGCTCAGATCAGTGGAGTCAAAGACCACACCACCGATCTCTCACTATATTGCCTTTTGTGAGGTTTTCATACATGACTTTGGCCTCTTCTGGTTAGAGGTTTGTCCTCATTTGTCATCTGTGTGTAGCAGTAGAAATGGTAGCAGCGTCAGCAAAATCTTGGGCTCCCCAAGTGTGCTACAGAAACACCTTTGGCAATTCTCAGAGCACTGGGCAGACATCTAACAGTCTATTTTTACAGACGAAGAAACTGATACTGAAAGACTAATATAACTTGCTCACAATCACACAGCTGGTAATTGGCAGAACCAGGATGGCGATCCAAGTCCGTGGCTCCAAATGTGTGCTCTTGAAATTTGTTTTGAATCAACAGTACACTCACATGACACAAAATCCAAACGGTTCCAGACAGTGACGAGTCAGACTTCCAGCCACCCACTAGCTCAGGTGTTCCCCTTCCCAGAGAGCCAGAGCTGGAATTTTCTTGGGTATCTTTCCCGAGCTTGTCTATGCCTATTCAGACATACATGTTCTCTCCCCACATGTGGGGGGCAGCCTAGCACGTGCCCTATTCTGCTTCCTGTTCTTTACACCCCACCCTACACCTAGAATTTGCTCTACATCCTTCTCACTCTTCTCATGGCCGTATACTATTACACTGATTGATAATTTATTGTTCTGGTCCTCTGCTGATGGACACTGAATTTGTTTCCAATCCTTGAGATTGCAAATAATGCTCCAGTGACTATGTTGGTACGCATGCCATTTGACACGTGTGTGCATATGATGGAATCAAAGCCTCTTAAGGCTTTGACTGTTTGCTCATTTATTCCTTTGGCCATTCATCCATCTAGGCCCTGAGGACACCGAGATGAGTAGTACCTGGGTTTCCTCCCGGAGGAGTGTGCACCTTGGCAGAGACGGTGAGCAGGGCATGGAAGAAGTAAGTACTGGCCATTCTGCTTCTGGAAACCTGAGGCTGACAACTGGTCTGAGGACTGACCTTCTCTGAGCTCCTACTAGGATGCTGGGACTAAACTGTGGACCACACTCTTCTTCATGCTGCCCTGTGCCCTTCCCAGGCTTTCCTGTGTATGGCAGTTTTCTGCCCCATTTGTCAGTCTTCATTTGAGTAGTTCTGGGAGGCTGGTTGGAGATGGTAAGCAGCAGGTGGAGAATTGAGAGCGCCCTCTTGTGGATCTCTGTGGAGGCAGTGTGGAAAGACCCTGGATAACCCACCTCTCTCCTGGTCTTCTGATGCTCAGTTGGATACCCTCAAGACTCCTCCTTTGCCTCAGGTGGTAAGGGCATAGGGGAAAAGTCCCCCCAAATCCTGGCACCCCCTACTAGAGAGTAGAGGCTCAATTTTAGGGGTATCCTGTGCCCTGAGCTTTAGGATATGAAATCGAGAGAAGAGAAGGAGTCAGAGAAAAGGAAACTGGGAAAGCAAAAACAAAAATGAAGGAAGGATCAGAGATGGAAAAAATAGGGGCACCAAAAAGGGGATCACACCAAGGGGAAATTACAAAGGATGGCCTCTGGAGCTTATGGTCTCCTGGGAGCAAAAGACAAGTTTCTTCATTCTCCAGGTTCATAGACCTCTGTTAGTCCCCAGACACCCCTCTCTTTGCAATTAAGATAGTGATGCTCAAACCAGCACCCAATAAGTGGGGCCCAAATCTAGCCAACTTGAGCAGGGCTAGCCCTTAAGGAGAGCTATCCCTGCAGCCCCTCCCCAGTTGGGAAAGACTTTGAGTTGGACTTATGGCCTGGTCTAGCCCCCCACCTTTTTTTTCTTTTTTAAGATTTTATCTATTTATCCATCAGAGAGAGAGGGAAAGAGCACACAAGCAGGGGGAGCAGTAGAGGGATAAGCAGGGTCCCCACTGAGCAGGGAGCCCGACATGGGACTTGATCCCAGGACCCTGGGACCATGACCTGAGCCGAACGCAGATGCTTAACCAACTGAGCCACCCAGGCATCCTGGCCTGCTGTAGCCTTATGAATTTGACCAGCCCCAGGAGAGACAGTGCCTCCAGGCCCCAGACCGGCCCCTGGCTCTACTCCACACCCAGCCTGTCTGCTAACCACTGGCGATGGACATGCCAAATATATCTGCCTGTTCCACCAGCAGGGGCAGCTGAGTTCTGAGTCCCTGTTTTCTGAGACCAAAATCCCTCTGAGGCTGGCCTGGATCCTCACTTTGGACAGGCAGCCAAGGCTGGGGGGATGCTTGCCTTGTATGGCCATGGTCACAGGGAGAGAGTGTGGGATACAGATGGGAGGAGAAAGGAGAGTCCTGGTACTGGGAGATTTTACAAGTGTGGTAGTCTCTGTGATGGTCCCCAGTGATCCCTGCTTCCTTTGTAATCTCTCTCCCCTTGTAGAATCACCTTCTCTTGAGTGTGGGCTGCACCTTGAGACTTACTTCTCATGAAAAGAATATGGCAAAAAGTGAGAGAATATCACTGCTGAGATTAGGTTATGAAAAGACTGTGTATTCCATCTTGCTTGCTTTCTCAGGCTCTCTTGCTTACTTGCTCTGAGGAAGCCAGCTGCCACCTTGTGAGGCGCCTTATGGAGAAACTCACATGGCAAGGAACTGAGGAAGCTACTAGCAAACAGCCAGTGAGAAACTGAGGTCTTCTGTCCTCAGTCCAATAACCCATGAGGAATTGAATTCTGCCAGCAACCTTGCAAATGAACTTGGAAGTAGATCCTTCCCCTGTCAAGCCTTCAAATGAGATTGCAGACCCAGATGATACCTTGATTGCAACCTTGTGAGAGGAATGCACACTAGAAGGTTGGATGAATGTATAGTGGGTGAATTCGTAGTATCTACCACACCTTCCACTGAAAGTGGAACTCCATCCCCACCTCCCAGAAATTCATGGACTGAATCCAGCTAGCCCATATCCATAATCCCCTCCCACCTTCTTCCCAGCCTAATTAGCTCAGGGAAGAAGGACCCTCCCTATCCCACTGACTGTAAAGTTGTCTTGTTTGTTTTAGTGAAACATGGCCTTATTCTCTGGGTACAACCAATGTTCAGTAATTCTCACTCTGCCTGCCCTTGAAATGCCAAGGTCAGCCTGTTGGGCTTGGAGTTATTGTTACCCAAGTCTTCAACTATTCTTTTTTTTTTTCTTAAGATTTTATTTATTTGACAGAGAGAGAGGAATCACAAGTAGGTAGAGAGGTAGGCAGAGAGAGAGGGGGGCAGTAAGCAGGCTTCCTGCTGAGCAGAGAGCCCGATGTGGGCTTGATCCCAGGACCCTGAGATCATGACCTGAGCCAAAGGCAGAGGCTTAACCCACTGAGCCACCCAGGAGCCCATCCCAAACTATTCTTACCAAAATTTCTGCCTTCACACAGGAGGCCCTAATTAGGAGAACCCCCAAAAAGAGGAATCTTGGCTTATTGTCACTCGAAGGATTCCCCTCAATGCCAGCCAGCTTTGGAGAATCTCAATCCTCGGTCCTCTCCAGGTCCTATCTCCTGCTGATGGAACGATGAGGGAGGGGAGTGGCCCTGAATTTCTATTACCCTAAGATGTTCTTGCTCTCCATGGATGAGAGAAGGAACCCAGGAACAGCCCTGAGACAGGCACTGGGACAGAGTCAGTTATAACTCAGAGGATGGCCTCTGGACCTTATGGTCTCCTGGGAGCAAAAGACAAGTAAATAAGCACTCAAAAAACCTCATGAGTGTGATGAGTGAAGAACACCAAGGGCATCTTGGGAACTGGGAAGAAAGCCTATTTCTTTCCCAGCGGCAGGGGAGGCTTTGCAGAGGGTAAGAGTTTACTGGGCCCCAAGAAAGAGAAGACATTCCAGAAGAGGAAAAGGCATGCACATGGCCACAGCAGTTAGGAGAGGGTATGGGGCTCTGAGCGAACTGCACGCTATTTGGAAAGCTGGCACTCCAGTGAGACAGGGAGACAGGAACCACTGAAACACCTTTTTAAAAAAATTTTTGCTGACGTGGAAAGATGTCCAAGATAGGTTATCAAATGAATAAAGCAAGTCACATGAGAGTGTGTGTGGTGTGATCCCTTTGCATTCTGTGTTAAGGATATATGTGTCTATGCACCTGCTTCCTTGTGAACGTCTGGAAACTTACTGACAGAACGCACAAGAAATCAACCCTTGAGGAGCTGGATTGGACCAGAAAGGAGAGGAGAGAAGAGAAAGGAGAGGAGGAAGAGGGGCACTCTTCCTTTTTACCCCATTCACTCTGTACTGTTTGCATTTGCATTATTTTACCATACTGGTGTGTTCAAAGAATTTAATGGAGGAAGTGATGTAACCATATTTTCCTTACAGAAAGATCACCTTCCCAAGATTTGGGGAAGAGTTTGAATGTGGGATGGATATTACATGTTATTAAAGAATTATTGTTGATCTGAGCCACATATGAAAAGAATCTTATTTTTCAGAGGTAGATAGTATGATATCTAACATAAGAGGATTTCTAAGCCCTGGGGAGATTCAGCAAAAGGGGGACCCCATGAATTTACCTGTGTGAGTTTCTGCAGCAGGGCTCTGTGGCCTGATAAAAGAGAAAGCATGCAGTGGGGATGTAGCTGTGGGCCTGGGGTTTGTCAGTGACATGGGTTAAATGCAAGGACAGGCTGCATTTGGGGGAGGGGGGGTTCTTGGCCATATGGAGGAGAAGGAGAGCCAGGAAGTCTGCAGCTACAGTGAACAGCTGTGTGTATATGTGTGCTTGGCTAGTCCACATCTGGACACATTCCAATTCAGGAGGAACCCCCCCTTTATGTGTGACTTGGAAGAAGGCAGAAGCTCTTCTGCCACTAGAGAAGCAAGGGGCCAGAGATTTCTCTCTCCATCCCACTATCTGCTGCCTGTGGGCACACGACCCGAGTCAAGCTGATTAATGCTCCTCCCTGGGATGACTCAAAGATATAGGGACAGGTGAAAAGTTATTCAAAGTAGGAGCATGGGCTGGGAACACAACACCAGCAGCATTGGAGACATCAGTGTTCAGGGGGACTCCAGCCAGAATATTCTGGTGGTTTGACCTTGGCTGTATTTCTTGTCTTCCTAGTTCTTGAACACTGGTTCTTCAGCATTTATATGGATTCTTTGAGTTACCCAACTCTTTTTAGTTTTTTTAAGATTTACCGATTTACTTGTCAGAGAGAGAGACATGGAGAGAAACACACAAGCAGGGGAGAGGGGCAGGCAGGTCTGGCAGAGAGAGAAGCAGGCTCCCTGCTGAGCAAGAAGCCCTACCCTGGGATCATGACCTGAGCCAAAGGTAGCAGCTCAATGGATTGGGCCCCCCAGGCATCCCTGAGCTACCCACTTCCTCTTTTTTAACATTTTATTTATTTATTTGACAGAGAGATCACAAGTAAGCAAAGAGGCCGGCAGAGAGAGGGGGGAAGCAGGCTCTCTATTGAGCAGAGAGCCTGACACAGGGCTCGATCCCAGGGCCCCAAGACCAAAACCTGAGCTGAAGGCAGAGGTTTAACCCCTGAGACACCCAGGTGCCCTGAGCTACCCAATTCTTTTCAAAAAACTCTCTTTACTCTTTTATATTTAAGGTAGCCAGAGTTAATTTTTGTGCTTGCTGCCGAAAACCGTAAATAGTACATAAAATGATACCAGACAAATGATGGCAGGTGAAAGATTATAAGGAAAATGGGAGAAATGGGATCAGTTATTTGGCTTAGTTAGCGCTATAGGTCTACTGGAATTCAGGAATGGGAATTAGGTGGCCTATGCCATACAGTACACACCATCTAATTAAGTTACTGCTGTGATCACCTAGAATGAAGTATCCACAGAGGACAGGATTTAGGAGACCATAGGGAAAGGAGTACCTGCTTCTAAAACCTCAGAACAGCTTCTAGAAGTTGGATAACAGCTCAAAATATTAACTTAAACCCACGGACTTTCTATCGTTCCTGGAAAATATACCTTATTTCTTGTATCAACAGGACTGACATAAACGAAAACCAATCTGAAAATTTGATCCTATTGGTTCTTGAACTATAATGTTAGACAAATCATAGTCTTATAAAATTAGGACATTTGGTTAGGAACAAAACAGGAGCCCTAAGAATCAGAATAGGGCTATGTAAGAGACATTTAGAGGAAACCCTCAACGATCACCGAGCGTCCCTCACCAGCTGAAGCAGCTCTTCCCCACTGTCTGGCAATGCCTTTCCCTTGGCTGATGATGTGACCTCTTCTGGAGTTACCTTGCAAGAGGACATCATTTATTCTCAAGCTCCACCAGTCCTACCCAACATTTTCTTTAGGTATGTCAAATCTCAGCTTGCCAATTTGGGGGGATGGTTCTCTTTGAAGGAGCACATCGTTGACAAACCTGGACTCCCAGCTGCCCAAACTAGAACACCAAATTCAGCATACATCAACAAATTCGTATTGAATTCACATTACAATGTCACAAGCAGTAGAGCCTCATAGGAATCTGAAGATATATAAAGATAGGCACACTGGAGAAGATTTATCCTGTGCAACTTGACCACCCAAACATTATGTCCCTGGAAAGGGTTCCTGATGTTTCATTCTCAGAGAACTTGGAAAGTGCTTTGGTGAAGGAAATAACAGAAGCACTTTAGTAAACCGTTCTCTGTAGGTTAGAGATGCTACTAAGAGATGGTGAGTGGCTCTCTGTTTCAAAGAAAATGAATTGTGTGCTTTATTTATTTTTACTCTTTAGAGGGGGAGAAGGGGAGAGGGAAAGAGAGGATCTCAAGCAGGCTCCATGCCCAGCACAGAGCTCAACATGGGGCTCGATCTCATGACCCTGAGATTTTGACCTGAGCCAAAATCAAGTGTCAGAGGCTTAACCGGCTGAGTCACCCAGGCAACCCAAACTCTATACGCTTTATAGCAAGTAGCAGCACTTAAGTAGCACAGACAAATGTAAATAGCACATTAGGCAGCCGAGGCCCTTGAGCATTATAATTATTTTTGCTTCTTCTAATTAAGTTCCTGAAACTAAAATATCCCATTAAGGTGCCACTTGATCAGGATTTTTTCAATGATAAAAAATGGTGAGTAGAAGTTTGAGTTGAGTAACTGTGTCAAAACTACAAATTATTTCCCAATATCTATTTTCCCCTTCTCTCTTTTAGAAATAGGACCTCTGGGATGCCTGGGCAGCTCAGTTGGTTAAGCGGTTGTCTTTGGCTCAGGTCATGATCCCAGCATGCTGGGATCGAGTCCCACATCAGGCTCGTTGCTCAGCAGGGAGCCCGCTTCTCCCTCTGCCTCTGCCTGCCACTCTGCCTGTGCTCACTCTCTCTGACCAAAAAAAAAAAAGAAAGAGGGCGCCTGGGTGGCTCAGTGGATTGGGCCGCTGCCTTCGGCTCGGGTCATGGTCTCGGGGTCCTGGGATCGGGCCCCGCATCGGGCTCTCTGCTCCGCGGGGAG
Source organism: Meles meles (assembly GCF_922984935.1). NCBI lineage: Eukaryota > Metazoa > Chordata > Mammalia > Carnivora > Mustelidae > Meles > Meles meles. The sequence goes on along the minus strand of NC_060078.1, from coordinate 60,209,976 downwards.
CCTGCTTCCTCCTCTCTCTCTGCCTGCGTCTCTGCCTACTTGTGATCTCTCTCTCTGTCAAATAAATAAATAAAATCTTTAAAAAAAAAAAAAAAGAAAGAAAGAAAGAAAGAAAGAAAGAAAGAAAGAAAGAAAAAGAAGTAGGACCTCTGATTTTCAGCGGACCAAAGGGCTACCAAGAATACAGACTACACTTCCCAGCATCCCTTGCAGCTAGGTATGGCCATGTGACTAAGCTCCAACCAATAGGATGTGAGTGACAGCAACCTGTATAATTTCCAGGTTGTGTCTTTAAAGGTAGGGGTTATATCCTTCTTCCTCCTCTTTCTCCAGCTTGCTACTCAGAATACAGAAGTGGTTATGAGACATTTTGGAATGTGGGACAGGGCAATATTCTAGTGATGGTGAGAAAACAAGCTAAAAAGGAGCATAAATCCCTGGATGACCTTGTGAAATAGAGACAGCCTACTAGCCCCTGGACAGCCTACATTTAGGTTGTCACATAAGAGAGAAATAAACTTCTATCTTGTTTAAGGCTCTGTTATTTTAGGTCTCTGTTACTTAAAGAATAAGTGAGTAAGGAATGACAATAGAGAGTAAGCCCCCAGTGATACAGAATGTGGGCATCTCTTTCAATGCCCAGACCTGAGTCGTTTTACAGACCCAACGCCCCTTAAGTAAAAAGGAAATTAAGCATTTGTAATGAGGAATTCTGTAATAACAGCACAATAATGTTCTTTAATAATTATAGCTACCAAGACACCTGGGTGGCTCAGTTGTTAAACGTGTACCTTTGGCTCAGGCATGATCCCAGCATCCCGGGATGGAGCCCCACATTGGGCTCCTTGCTCCGGGGGGAGCCTGCTTCTCCCTCTCAAGCTCCCCTGTGCTTGTGTTCCCTCTCTCGCTATCTCTCCCTGTCATAAATAAATAAAATCTTTGAAAAATAATTATAGCTACCACTAAGTATGAACCAAGCACCATTGCAAGTGCTTTACATGTATTAGTTCGTTTAATCCTTGAAACTTCCCTATAATTCATATACCAAGAAAAGGTAATGAATACCTTGCAGCAGATACAAAAATTAACTCAAAATGGATTATAGATCTAAAAGTAGAATTTAAAACTATAAAACACTTAGAAGAAGCAGAAGAAAATCTTTATAAATTTGGGTTAGCCAAAATTTTCTTAGTTATGACTACAAAAGCACTATCCATAAAAGAACAAACTGATAGACTTCATAAAATTTTTTAAACTTGTGCTCTTCAATAAACACTGCTCAGAAAATTAAAAAAAGAACCACAGACTGGAGGTAAATATTTGCAAAACACATATCTGATCAAGGATTTGTATTCAGAATATATAAAGAGCTCTCAAAACTCAATAAAAAGAAAGTAAGCAATCCAATTGTTTAAATCAGCAAATGATTTGAAGAGACACTTTACCAAACAGAAATTAGGAAAGATGATGAACATCATTACTCATTAGGGTAATATAAATTAAAACTACAATAAGATATCATTACTCTAAAATGGTTAAGGGGTAGGTGCCTGGGTGGCTCAGTGGGTTAGGCCTCTGTCTTCAGCTCAGGTCATGATCTCAGGGTCCTGGAACCAAGACCCGCATCAGGCTCTCTGCTCAGCAGGGAGCCTGCTTCCCCCTCTCTCTCTGCCTGCCTTTCTGCCTACTTGTGGTCTCTCTCTCTGTTAAATAAATAAAATCTTTTTAAAAAATGGTTAAGGGGCGGGGCGCCTGGGTGGCTCAGTGGGTTAAGGCCTCTGCCTTCAGCTCAGGTCATGATCCCAGAGTCCTGGGATCGAGCCCCACGTTGGGCTCTCTGCTCAGCAGGGAGTCTGCTTCCCTTCCTCTCTCTCTGCCTGCCTCTCTGCCTACTTGTGATCTCTGTCAAATAAATAAAATCTTTAAAAAAAAAAAATGGTTAAGGGGCACCTGGGTAGCTCAGTTGGTTAAGTGTCTGCCTTTGGCTCAGGTCATGATCTCTGGGTCCTGGGATCAAGTCCCATATCGGGCTCCCTGCTCAGTGGGGAGTCTGCTTCTCCCTTTCCCTCTGCCCCTCCCTCCTGCCCATGTGCAATCTCTCTCTTTTAAATTAAAAACAAAAATCTTTACAAATAAATAAATAAAGGTTAAAAATTTTAAAACTGAACATACCAAGTGTAGACCAGAATATGGAGTAACCAGAACTCTCATTCACTGCTCATGGAATTGCAAAATGGCACAAGCATTTTGGAAAACAGCATGGCAGTTTCTTATAAAGCTATACAAACATACACACATACATACATACATACATACATGCGTAATTACTCTATGACCCAGCAATCCCCCCTTCTGAGTATTTGCCCAAGAAAAAGAAAACTTACATTCGTATAAGCCCTAAATATGAATATTTATATTGACTTTATTCATAACTGCCAAAAGCTGGAAATAACCCTAGTGTCCTTTGACTGGTAAACAGATACACAAACCATGGTACATCCACACAACATAATACTGCGCAGCAACGAAAAGTAATGAACTACTGATACATGCAAGAATATGGATGAACCTTCACGGCATCATGTTAAGTGAAAAAAGCTAGACTCAAAAGGCTTCATACAGTATGATTCCATTTACATGACATTCTGGAAAAGGCAAACAATAGGAACAGAAGGCAGATCAGATGGTACAGGATAACCAGGAGCTAGGGATGAGGGAGAGACTGCCTACAAAAGGGTATGAGGGAATTTGGTTGATGGGGGAGGAAGGGTGATGAAAATGTTCTGTATCTTGGTTGTGTGAACTCCTCCTCAGCCATGAGCACCGAGCTGAAAGACCACCTCCTATAGGAAGTCTTCCCTGGTTGCCCCTCCCAGGCTAGTTTGGGAACACCTCCTACTGGTTTCACCAACAGGGACATTCACCATACTATACTATTATAATTTGTGAGCCTCTGCAGTGGTTACACAAATGGGTACATTTGTCAAAACTCATAGAGCCCATAAAAAGGGCAAATTTTATTATGTATAAATTATATCTCAAACCTGACTATAGAGGGGGAAACTACCCAATAAAGTAGGGCACCCATTCCACAGTTCAAGAAACTAAGACACAGAGAAATTTCTAACCCACGCCCACTCCAGATCTGTGCTCTTGACCACAGAACTATATTGAATTCTCTATCAACCTTCCCTCAAGGAAGCCTCAACTATTCTCAGGGAAATTAAGACCTAGAGAAAGAAACATTTACCCTTTCAGAGGTTATTAGTCACTGACTTTCAGCTAACACAAGTGTCCCCGTGATCCATCAGCCCGAGTGGAGGTTTATGGGGGTCATGAGATAATTTTTTGACTCAACCAGCCTTGCCATGGGCCGGTGGGATTGCAAACCCATTCCATGACTGTCCTCCTTTTTCATGCTCAGGAACTAGCAAAAAATACACTTTGGGAATCCAATAGTTGGGAAGGCAAAACAGAAGCCCCTGGAACTCTTACTTGCTACCAAAATAGTAGGCCAAAGCTGCATTGGGTCACTGGGGTGGCTCAGTCTGAGCACCAGACTCTTGATGATGGCTCAGGTTATGACCTCAGGGTCATGAGATTGAACCCCATGCCAGGCTCCATGATCAGTTGGGGAGTCTGCTTGAGATTCTCTCTCTCCCTTTGCCCCCCCCCCCCACAAATAAGTAAATAAATCTTTAGGGATGCCTGGGTGCCTCAGTCAGTTGAGTGTCTACCTTCAGCTCAGGTCATGATCTCGGGGTCCTGAGATTGAGTCTTGAGTTGGGCTTCCTGCTCAGTGGGGAGCCTGCTTCTCCCTCTGTCTGCTGTTCCCTCTCTGCTTGTGCTCTCTCTCTGACAAATAAATTTAAAAAATCTTTAAAAAAAATCTTTTTTTTAAAAAGGCTACACCTGGGACACCTGGGTGGCTCAGTGGGTTAAGCCTCTGCCTTTGGCTCAGGTCATGATCTCGGTGTCCTGGGATCGAGCCCTGCATCAGGATCTCTGCTCAGCAGGGAGTCTGCTTCCCTTCCTCTCTCTCTGTCTGCCTCTCTGCCTACTTGTGAGCTCTCTCTCTGTCAAATAAATAAATAAAATCTTTAAAAAAAATAAAAGTGAAGGCTGATGATTCCTATCACATCTCCATTTCATTATCAAGAGATGGTAGAACATGGGTGAGGCTTGGAGAAACTTCCGATTTTCTTTTTTTTTTTTTTTAATATTTTATTTATTTGACAGAGAGAAATCACAACTAGGCAGAGAGGCAGGCAGAGAGAGAGGAGGAAGCAGGCTTCCCACGGAGCAGAGAGCCCGATGTGGGGCTTGATCCCAGGACCCTGGGATCATGACCTGAACCGAAGGCAGAGGCTTTAACCCACTGAGCCACCCAGGCGCCCCGAAACTTCCTATTTTCTACAGCACATCAAGGCGCTATGTGGAGCCTGTGCCATGTTATAGTGGAGGCACTTCTCATGGCCCAATAAAGAACCAAGGGCCTTTTTATTCCCCTCAAAAGACAATAGCTAGAGTACCTGGCTGGCCCAATCAGTAGCGCAAGCGACTCCTGATCTCTGGGTCATGAGTTCAAGCCCTACATTGGGCATGGAGCCTATGTTTTAAAAAAAGGTAAAAATTAAAAAAAAAAAAAAAAGGAGGCCTGGGTTTGCTATAAATCACTCGGTGTACATGAGACACCAAGATGGACTGAGCTGGCGGCTATCTGGTCTACCTAGCCATGTGCTGGCTGTATCCTTTAGAGTTCATCAAGTAGAAAGGGAATCTGTGGGAACAGGGCCAAGTAGGTCCTGAAGGCATAAGCAGCATCCCGTGCAGGCCGCTCACCAGGGCCTGGATAGGGGGAGGTGGACCACAGGCCTAGGGTGTAAATTTATGGAGGCTCTCACTCAGGCACTGACCTGGTGTTTGCATGACTCTGACAGTGGGGGCCTCCCTACATTTTTTACCACAGGCAGCTAACTTGCCCCTGCCCCCACACCATGATGTGCCCTCCCCCACTCTACATCTCTGAGCCCATGGGGAATCCCCAACACCGGATGACAGAGAAAGAAAATTCTCAAGTTTAGTTTGTAATGCAGTATGCCACCCGTGGCCAGAAATGGCCCATTGTTGTACAGAAGAGAAGAGAACCTTCCTCATGGGCAGAATGCTGAACAGTATCTTTTGTGGCCCACTCCGTCTGTAGGGAAAGGCGGCCTGAAGTAAGGATTTGTACTGTGTGTATGGGCGGTGGCGAAGGCTTGAGACAGATGGCACCGACTTGAAAGGAATGAGATTAAAGATTTGGGGGCAAGGAAGAGGAAGGAAAAACCGTAAAAAAGAATCTTTGGGGATGGATATAGAGTATGAAAATATTTGTGTTTTATGGACTTGGTCACTAAAAGCCTCCCACTACAGAAAGTGTTCTTAATCTTCAACTGGGGGGGATACCTGGGTGGCTCAGTGGGTTAAGCCTCTGCCTTCGGCTCAGGTCATGATCCCAGGGCTCAGGTCATGATCTCAGGGTCCTGGGATCGAGCCCTACATCGGGCTCTCTGCTCAGTAGGGAGCCTGCTTCCCCCTCTCTCTCTGCCTGCCTCTCTGCCTACTTATAATCTCTGTCTGTCAAATAAATAAATACAACCTTTTATTTATTTTTTTTAAGATTTTATTTATTTATTTATTTGACAGATGGAGATCACAAGTAGTCAGAGAGGCAGGCAGAGAGAGATGGGGAAGCAGGCTCCCTACTGAGCAGAGAGCCTGACACCGGGCTCGATCCCAGGACCCTGAGATCATGACCTGAGCCAAAGGCAGAGGCTTTAACCCACTGAGCCACCCGGGTGCCCCTAAATACAATCTTTAAAAAAAAAAAAATCATCAAGTGGAGATAACCCCCACCTCCCCGGATCTTAGTCTCCCTTCCCAGGGAACCCCAGGGCCTGCTTTGGAACAGATGGCCCCCAGGTTGAGATGATATCTCTGTATGAGCTCAACATCTCACCAAACAAGCCTGGCTACTATCACTGCAAAATGCCCAACTGGGCAGCAGCAGCCATCAACCCCAAGTTCCCCACACTGTTCTAAAACCCCAGGGAGACCAGGGCGCTATCTAGTGGAGGGTTTGGGTGTACCGTCACTGGGCATCAAGCTTCTGCCAATACTCTCATCCACGGATTTACTCTATGCCTTTTAACTATCTGATTTCCCACACACCATTGCTTCTTAACAAGAATTTGTTTTGCACTTAACAACAACAACAAAACAACAAACTAATGTCTGTGAGATTCCCTGACCTTACTTCTGTATCCCACCAGCCAGAAGCAGCTGACTTTGTAGATCCATGGGATGGTTTAGTAAAGCCTACAGCTTGTCCCCTCAAACCTTCTTCCTTTCTCCTGAGCATATGGGTGTCCACCCAGGGACTACATGTCCCAGCCTCCCCCCTCATTGATTCTCCTCCATGTAATGTGGATGGAATTGAGAGGTACAGCTTTCAAGTCATCTTCTTAAAGAGCTTGTCTTGGAGTTGCCGCACCCTTTCCTTCCTGCTGGCCAGGATGGACAACTTTGGAAGGTACCTGTTGAGGCTGGCAGAGTTTTCTCATTAGCCTGAGTCTCTAGATGTGTTTACAGAGCAGAGCTCTCTTTCTTCCCTAGTTGTAAGACAAAAACAAACTTTTATCTTCTTTGAGCCAGTGTGTTTTTGGAGTCTATTTAGAACAATTGGAATTTTGTGGTGGGGGGTGCAGTACTTCAAGGAGGGGCATATGCTTTGAACTAGTGATTGATATCAGGATGTTATTTCTCCCAGAGCCCAAACATATGGGTCCAGAAAGAGGGGTGGCACTCTCTACAAGTATCCAATACCCTCTCATTTCCTGTGACTCTTGTTTCAGCTGGATTAAGGTTAGAGAGTCCTGGAGGGAAGAAAGTTCCCACCAGGAGAAACAACATTTTTACTGCATCAGGAGAAATTGCTGCCTGGTCACTTCTGGTTGCTCTTGTCAATGGATGGATGGGTTAAAGGGGGATAGTGAGATTAGCCAAGGTAACTAATACTGAATATCAAGATCTAGTAGGATTTTTACTGTACACAACAGGCAATGAGAAGCATTCATGGAATCAAGGGGGCTCCCTTGGGTTGCCTCCCAGTGCTATTATGTCCAGTGGTAAAAGTTAATGGAAGGCTACCAGAGCCTTCATAGGCAGAATCATCAAGGACTCACATCCTCAGGAACAAAGGATTGCTTCTTCCCTGAGTAGAGAACACAAACCTGCTCACTTGCTAGTTGAAGGCAAAAGAAACATGGCATAGAAAAGGGAGGAGGGATGTCATAAATACAGAACAGAATCTCATATTGCAGAAAGAAAGATAGGGGCTTTCACCTCCTAACCTTTATCATGGTAGATGCTTGTACATTTCAACTTATTTGAATTTTTCCAGTTTTTATTCCCTTGCTGTTGTATTATTATGTACAGTGGTGATTAACATTATAATTTGGTCTGGTCCACAGGTTGCAGAAGCTGAGACAGGATTCCAATGGAACTAGAAGGGAAATAAACAAAGATCCTGGCCTGAGCCTAGAGCTAATAAGGTCTGGATTTTCTCTTTGGGGGTCAAGTTGAATACCGTCTGTGTGAGTGATAACAGCATATGCTGGATGGGAGCATTTTGGGGGGGGGGAGGACTGTAAATTCAGAAAGAAAAGCACATGTGGATGTTAAGCCACAGAGGGTGGACCATAGTGACATCATTTTCTTTTTTTAAAGATTATGTATTTGAGAGAGAGAGCACAGAGCGAGCAGGAGAGAACAAGAGTGCCGGGAGGGGCAGAGGGAGAAGCAGACTCTCTACTGAGCAGGGAGACCCACTCCAGGTTTGGGCTCCATCCCAGGACCCCGAGATCATGACCTGACTGAAGGTAGATGCATCTGACTGAGCCACCCAGGCGCCCTGTGACATTATCATTTTCTTCTTTTTTAAACCTAGCATCTGAACACTCTCCTGATTTTGGGAGATAGTCCCCAAATGAGGTAAATATTTGCTTTTCTTTTTTTAAAGATTTTATTTATTTGCTTGACACACAAAGAGAGAGAAAGAGAGAGAGAGAGAGAGAGAACACGTGCACAAGCCGGGGGAACAGCAGGCAGAGGGAGAAGCAGACTCCCCTCTGAGCAAGGAGCCCGATGAGGGCCCTGGGATCATGACCTGAGCTGAAGGCAGATGCTTAACCAACTAAGCCACCCAGGTGTCCCTCAGTTTTTGCTTTTCACATAGAAACCTAAGGGACTACATTCTCTCCCCATCTCTGCCAGCTGGTGCCCAGACATGTGTCCTAGATTTAGCCAATCAAATGATCCCACATAACACTTGGAATCTTGAGGGAGTAAAGGTCACAAAGATGGAAGGAGACAAGAAATGACACATGGGGATGCCCATGCCGAGAGTCTAGTGACCGGGTGCCCGCAGCAGTGCCCTAACCAGGGTTTCCTGCCCTCTGACCCTGTGGTGTTTCCTAAAATGGATTTTCCTTAATACTTCAGCCTTCTTGCCTATCCTAGCATCCCTGCAATAAGGAAATTTTTCTCTTGAGTTAGCTGAACCCAGACTTCGACACTGATGGGCATGGAGAAAATCAAGGGTTCAAGGAAGGGGAGTAATCTCTGCAGGCTAGAGTTGACAAGTCTTCTCCGAACCTTATGTGGGTGAGACAGGCTTCTGTCCTGTACTGGCTGGAGAGATGATGTTTCCTACAGGTCTCTTTTGTGGACTCTGGTGGCTAAGAAGGCCCATTTATCAGGACAACTGGTGTGGCTACTGATAGCTGCCAAGCCTGCAGCCCAGAGATCCCTGGACTGAGCACTCCTACCCCCCTACTCCTGCATCCAAGGGCCATAAAGGCAGAGATGCAGGCAAAGTTCAGCTCTCTGGAGAGGAGCAGTCAGGGCTGGGGTTGGCTGGCTCTTTCCCCACAGGATTTCTGCCCTTCCCAGGAATGCGACAGCAGCACTCACCGTTGGCTGTGAGGACCCTCCCAGCACAGCTGCGGGCCAGCTTCCCAGCCCCACGCGTGCAGCTGTGCTTTCTCCCCAACTAAAACATAACAGCACCTGGCATTCTCTCTCCGCCTTGCCCTGAGAGGCGCAGGGCACAGGTGGGACTGGAGACAAGGAGGCTCTGGGTGGCGCTTATTTGCATCCGAGAGCCACGGGGAGAGTGAGCCTTTCTCCTTCCAGGTTGGACCGTAGAGCCCTGGCCCTTGTCCTACTGGCCACTGGAAGAATCCTGACCCGAGGGACCGCACTCTTCCCACGGTTTCTAAGCGCTTACCTTTCTGCGGCCGGGTGGTCCGGCTCCCGGGAGCGGAGGCGCGGTGCCCGGTCAGGGCCAGTGGAGCGCTGCTTTGAAGTCTCTGCCCCAAACTCACTGGAGGGAAATCTGACGCCCGGGGTCCCTGAGAGGGGCGGGACCGGCTCGGCGCCCCTTTCCCATCAATACTGGAGGAGAGTCGGGGGGATGGTCGGGAGCCCGCAGAAAAAGCGAGGGAGCCTCGCCCTCTCGGTCTTGAGAGGCCCGTGCCGCCTGGGACTTGCGCGGGACTAGAACGCGAGCCCTTCTCGGCCACCGCCCCAGGGCGCCGCCTCCCGGGACACCCACCGCAGCCCAGGACGGCGCCGGGTGGCCGGATTCACTTCCAGGGCTCCCGCGGCGGAGCGCAGGACTCGCCGCGGAGGAAACGGCCGGGTTGGCGGAATTCTTCGGGCGGTCGGGCCCGCAGTTCCCCCCGCCCGTGGAGTCCCGGCCCGAGCCGGCGGGAGGAGCGAGGCTGCGGGCCGGTCGGAAGCAGAAGGCGGACGCACGCTGCTGCTTCCTCCCGACGGCCCGCCCGGCTTCAAAATGAGCGTCCGTCTCTCGTCCGTTTCGCATTTCTCGTTTGCAACCCAACTCGGCGTCCCCTGCCTGAGTGTCCTTTGCTGTCCGGGGCCGCAGTCCGGACGCTTCTGGATCGTTCACTGAGCTTCCTGGCAGAGCTCCGGGCCCGGACTCGCGGGAGGCGGCGGCGCGAGCAGAGCTTCCCCACGCCGGGGGCCGCTCCTGGCAGGGGGCCGCTCGCTGGGCTCCCGTGAACGGGGGGTGACGCCCCGTGACAAGCGAGGAAGCGACACTGCTGCGTGGAAGGGGCCGTGGAGCCCACCCCAGGGCAGAAGGCGCAGGGATTGCGGGGGGTCTCCTTTGAACTGGGAGTTCTGCTCGGTTTGTGCAACCAGGGGCCCCCAGGCCTTCGAAGACCGGCTGCTTCAGCCGACGGCCTACGCGGACGCGTCGCCTTCTCTCCCACACCGCCGCCGCTCCAGTTTCCACGGCCCTAGAAGCCTCTCCCACCGGATCTGGGCGGCCAGTGCCACCAGCCCTGCGCACCGGCCGGAGGAGCCTTCGCGGGCCGGTGCCCCGCGTGCCCGCCGTGGAAGGCCGGCTCCTCACTCTCCCCTAGGACAGGAGTTAACGCAGAGTTGATCTGGGACTTCTGCGGGCTTAGTAAACAGTCTTCTCCCTCTCCTCCTGCCCACCCCAGAGCGGAATCCACCCCATGTCCGTCCTCTGCTGACCCGAAAGAGCCCAGTTTCGGGCCTGAAGTATGAAAGGGAAGGAAGTTCAAGCCTGTGGATACGATTATCCAAGGTGATCTGCCCGAGTGTGAGTTCGCAGGCCTAGGCTCCCCAGCAAGCTTGTCAGCGAGCTGGAGCTGGCTTCCCCTAGACGGCTAGCGGAAGGGCCCCTTGAGCGTTTTCCTGTGAACCTACCGCATCCCACCCGAAGCTTGTGTGCCCTGGAGAGGAGGGGTGGCCATGCGGCCAGGTGGGAACAGAGGCGTTCCTCTGCCATCCTGCGTTTGCCTGGACGGGAGGCAAATGGGACGGTGAGATCTGGAACAGCAGTTGGTGTGTAGCCAAGACCTCTTGGGGGAATGAGGGGGTAAATGTCTAGACTGTTGACCTGTGTGGACACGGGTCTCAGCGTGAGACCCAGGCTGAGTGACACTGTGTGCTTGTGCACACGCGTGGAGGGGTGTGTGTGTGGGGGGGGGGTGGGAAGTGGTGAGCCCTGCTTTGCAACGACCCCACCCCTGCCGGGCGCCTGGGGGACGCCTAGGGCTGCGTGGGTCTCCACTGAGGGTTCCTTCCCTCGGGCCTCCACCCAGCCGGTTAGGGTCGGTACCAGCTCCTTCCCCACCCCCACCCGAAAGTGGGGACTCGCTAATCTGCTCCTTGCTCAGAGGAGGGGCGGGAAGAAGACTTAATACACAATAGCGCCCCCTTCAGACTCTGAGGAGGGAAAGCCCCTGGCCAGGGCGGCCACCACGCCACTTTCCCAGGGAAATCAAGGGTCTGGGAATGAGGTGGGGAGGGCGGGGCCCCTGCAGTTTGTAGGACCTGGCTCCTACCGCCCCACCCTGCCTGGTGCGGAGAAAAATCAGGTCAAGCCGTCCTGGGGCTCCCTGCGCCTTTCCTGGAGTACCAGCCAAGAGCCAAGAATTTTTACCTGAGTTATCTCCTTAATCCTTTCGGTAATCCGGGAAAGGTTGGCTCTGTAATTTGGGGAGCACACGGTAGGCTCCTAAAATTTAATTAACTTGCCCGAGGTTAGGAAACAGAGAAGCTGAGCTCAAAACCTAGGCGGATATCCAAAGCCATCCCAGCACCCGCCTAGGAGTAAAGAGGATTCTAGAAAGAGGGACTGGTGCAGAAGTAGAGGAAATGGGAGATCAGAGAGGGCCACTGTAGGTTACAGGAAAAGGGCAGGATGCTCCCCAACAGGGAGCCGGTGAGGCGTGTAGCATAGGGGATAGGGATTATTTTTATTTATGTATTTATTTATGTATGTATTTATTTATTAATTTTAAGTAGGCGCCATACCCAGTGACCAGGCCAACCTGGGGCTTGAACTCAGAACTCTGAGATCAAGCCGATGCTTAACTGACTGAGCCGCCAGGCGCCTCTGGGGTGAGTGCATTTAAAAACCTATCAGAAGGGGTATCAATCATGTCTATATATTTCATTTCTTTAAATAAAAGGGGAAAAATACTCCAGGGCAATAAAATAAGGCTGTAGGCCATATGGGACAGGCAAGTTTGAGAGCCCAGGATTACACCTCAGACAAAGGGTGATTATTTACCTCCTTGATCCTCCAAAAGCAGCATCAACAGCACCTGAAGCTTGTTCTCAATTCAGGCTGCCGGCCCAGCCCAGATGTGATCGATGGGAATCTGCATTTTAACAAGATCCCCAGTGAGTCCAACACGTTTAAGAGACTGACAGAATCTATTTATATATATCTGAATACACCTTCCCATGTCTGGCATAGAGCTTACACACATACATACATACATACACACAAATAAAAGGGCCCCGGCGGCTCAGTCAGTAGGGCATGCAACTCTCGATCTCAGGGTTGTGGGTTCAAGCCCGTGTTGGGCACACAGCTTACTTTAAAAAATAAATGAATACACCTTACAATGTATATAAAAGAACTTCCCCAGGGACACTGCCCTACCCCCACCACGCCACAACTCTGGAGGAGGCAGGGAAGAAGGGAAGGCCATGTTCTCTTTTCTTTTCATATTCTGACTGAGCCTTACTGTCTAAATGGTCAAAATAAATCCCTGCCAGCTCTCTAAATTTCAGGCTGCGCTCTCCCATCCACCCCAAGCTGATCCCCCATTCTCCAGTCCAGAGCTACAGGCTTTGCACGGAGCTGATAGAAAAGGAGAAAGAGGATTTTCCTTCCTGGTTCTCCACTCCTTTTTCTAATAAAGGGTGATTCATTTTGGTTCTATTTTTAACTTTCTGCTTGTTTGAGTCCTTCCACCCCGCTGACGCAGAAAAGGGAGGACGAGGAAGTGGAAGTGCAGAGAACCTCCCTCTAATCCTAGAGGGCTCCTGGAAGGAGGCAAGCCCTGGCTAGGAAGGCCAAGTCGATAGATCCGTGCTGGATAAGTATGGGGAAGGAGGAGGAGGAGGTCTCACAGGCCTGGCAGTGCTCCAGGATGGGTCCTTGACGGGTGGAGGAGACAGTCAGAGCTGAAGGAGGCCCAGTGGATTGGAGTGGGTTGGAAATGGTTTTTCCAGAGCCCTAGAAGGCAATTTCCCAGCGGATCTCCAGGCTAAGAGCCTCCACATTATGAGAAATCCTGTGAGGAGGCTGGTGTGGTCTCATCTCCAGTCCTTCCCAAATCCACCACACCCTTGGGCTCAGCCATCCCCATTGCAGAGACCCTGGTTCTAGGGTTAGACCTGGGGTTGGGATACTGCCCCTATTAAAAACCGCAAACTCGGGGCGCCTGGGTGGCTCAGTGGTTTAAGCTGCTGCCTTCAGCTCAGGTCATGATCTCAGGGTCCTGGGATCGAGTCCCACATTGGGCTCTCTGCTCAGCAGGGAGCCTGCTTCCCTCTCACTCTCTCTGCCTGCCTTTCTGCCTGCTTGTGATCTCTCTCTGTCAAATAAATAAATAAAATCTTAAAAAAAAAAACAACCGCAAACTCTTAGGCAAGTTGCTTAGACGCTCTGGTCTTCCATTTTCCTTGTCTATAAAGTGGGATGAAAATACCACTTAGCTCATAGGATGGTTGTTGGAAATGTATTAGTACTTTTAAAACCTAGTGTAGTGCCTTGAACACAGCAAGCACCCAATACTGTTATTTATTAATATTACTATTGTTATTGGGGCTCCTGGGTGGCTGAGTCGGCTAAGCGTCCAACTTGGACTCATGATCTGGGGGTACTGAGATGAACCGTGTGGGGCTCGCTGCTCAGCAGGGGGTCTGCTTGTCTCTCTCCCTCTGACCCTCCACCTGCTCTCTCTTTCTCAAATATATAAATAAATAATAAAATCTTTAATATTATTATCGTTATTATTTTCTACCGCGTCTGATTGCACGGTCCCAGCACGGCCCCAGCACGCCCAAGGGTCTCCCAGACCCAGGCTCCCACGGCTCTAGCTCCAAGGCGCCTCTCCCAACGCGGCCCCTAGAGGGCGCCCGGAACTCACTCGTCCTGGGTTTTTGCGTTGGAGCCTTAGCTCTGGCTCCCACTTCTGGGTGGCTGCCGAGTCGCCACAGCCTCTTCCAGCTTCTGGGTCTTGCGACTCCTCCCGAAGGAAGGGAATATCTGTAGGCTGTGGGACTACCGGGCGGAAATGAGGGGTCAGGAGGAGCTCCCACCAAAGTGCCCCTTAGGGTGACACGCAGCAGTGGGGACCTTGCACCCCTGTTGCTTCCCCGGAACCCTAACAACCTTCTCACACACAAAAGGAGGCCGGATTTCCATAGGCTTCAGGGAGGCAGCGACGACCACTGGACTTTCTGAGCCTGGCTAGGGTCCTTGGCTGGAATCCCTGGCGGCCCACCTCAGCGTCTTGGGGTGTCCTAACCCACAGGAGCTGCAGGGCTGGCAACAGAAGCACGGGGCTAGGAAAGCCCCAGCAGGAGAGTTAAGCCTCCCCCCTCCCGACAGGGGACGAGGGTCGGGGAAGGGGAAGGGCAGTGCTCTGCGGGGTAACTGCCTGTAGGAACTTCGTGGGGCCCAGACTGACTGAGTTTGAGGGCAGTGGAGACTGTATGTGTGTGCGTTCCTAGCACCCGCACACCTGTAGCTCCCTCCCCTTGTGCAACATCTCCGGGCCCAGGGGTTGCACAGTGGGAGGCCCTATGTGAGGCTGTACACGGCGATGCAGGCTGTGACTGAGGAGGTGTGAGTACCCTCAACTCAACATGGGTACCCCACCGCCCCTTCCACTCACCATCCTACCCCCTCCATCAAACACACCGTCTTACCACGCAGCTCGGAGCTCCTTGGAAAATCCAAACTGGCTCTCACTCTTGCTCCATCCGTTCCTATGTGGCTCCCCAGGATGAGGAGTCCAGGAGTGGGTGCAGGGGAGTAGTGCCTCCCAGGGCTGGCATTGGGCAGCAGATAGGAGCCAGGCGGGAAAAGCGAAAGTAACTCCTTGTTAGTTGCCCTAGCCGCGGCCTGTTAATCAAACTCTGAGCTGATTAGGGAGCAAGACTCTCAGGGCTGTGTGGGAGTGAGTCGTGTGTGAAGGTGGGTGTGGGGAGAGCGGGGGAGCCAGCATGAGGGAGGGGGTTTCCTCTGGCATCTAGCGGGGGGCCTTCAAGGCAGCCGCAGCACCCCCGCCCCCCCCATACTAACAGCTCTAGCCCTGCGCAGCAGGGAGGGAGGTCCCTCTTAGTCGTCTCATACACCTGGGACATACCTTGCCCACCTGCAAGTCCCACCATAAACAGGATGCCCTCCTGAGTCCTGGGCCCAAGGCAAACCCTACACCTGCGACCACAGTAGGGGCCTCACGAGGCAGGGCTCAGGCCATGCCCACACAGCCCCCCGAGCGCAGATCGGCACAAAGCCGCTATTATAGCTAACAGGTTGAGCCAGATTCTCTGTGTACCACCGGCGGCACAGCACGGGCCTCTCGGACCCCAGCCCGGCCTGGGTTTCTGGGCCCCGCAGGCCGCCACCCACTCAGCCCCCACGCGGGGCTGCGCCTGGCCTGGGCCGGCGCTCTGGACTCAGACGCGGCGGAATTTGGCGGAATTTGGTAAGTGCAGTCGGCTCACTCAAGCCAAGGAAGGAAGAGGGCCTTTCTGCTCCAACAGGTTCGTGGTGAATTCCTCTTCTCTTTCCGCACCTCTCCACACAATTACTAGGATACTGAATTCCTTTTCTGTTTTGGAACAGAGACCGACAATTTCCGGCAGGCTCGGTGGCAGGCCGGGAGTTGTGAGCTTCCGACTGCGGGCAGTTGGCCCTGAGACCCTCGCAGCCCCCACCCCACCAGCCTTCGCCCCACTCTGGACAGGGTGTGCGAGTCCAGCTTTCCCCCCCTGCGGGCCCCTCCGCCGTCCCGGCCTTTCCCCGCTGCAGCGGCCCTCGGCCAACCCGGGTTTCGGCGAGATTCGGTCCCAACGAATTCCCGGCGGAGACAGGGAGGTCGTGCGCGGCCCCTGGGAGCTGGGAGCCCCGGTACCCCGGGGAGTCTGGCACCCCTGAGACGCCTCGCCCGAGGGTCTGGGAGCGCAGGAGGGGCCCCGGAAGAGAGCACGACCCGGGCCTGCTGCAGCCCGCGAGCGCGAAGAGTCAGCGCGTACCTCGGGAGCCGGAGCGCCAAGCCGGGAAGGCTCCAGCGCTGGGCGCGCGGCCCCAGGGTTGGGGAATCCCGCCTGCCGAATGCCGACGTCCCCGCGAGGCCCGGACAAGCTGGACGGGGTCCGACAGCAGTGGGGTGGAGGGGGCATTCCCCCGTGTGGTTATGAGTGTGGACCCTAGCTGTTTGTGAACATCCCGGAGCAGGAGGTATTTCGGGGAGGAGTGTATGATGCCTAATTTTTGCTCACAATTTTTTGCTCACAATTTATGTTGTAAGAGGGGAGGAAGGGTTGGGCGCAAAGCCTGGACTTTGGGGCCAGTTTGGGGGTCTTATTTGTTCTGGGCAGTGGCCCTGCACTCCTGCCCGGGCTCCTCATCTGGTCTATGGGCAGAAAGTATCCAGCAGCCTCCAGGGCCAGCAACCTCTGGAGGGATCCTGGGGATTGGGAGGTGGGAGGAAGGCTCCAGTCTCTGGGGAGGTTCAGAGAGACTCTGGAATCTTACAGCTGGGAGGCACTAAAGGTGCGTCTTCAAAACACAAATGAAGTTACAGTGCCACACAGAGAAGGTGCAGGCCTGGTGGCTCCAGTCCCCGTGGGAGAAGAGGGATATGCCAGAGCTGCTCAGGCAGAGGGAACTGAATTCTCAGGTTCCAGGAAGCTGTGTCCAGATTTCTCCCCGGCTAGATCCTGGTGTTTGAACTGGTAGAGGAGGGAGGCCAACTGCAGACCCATGCAGACCCAGTGTTGTGGCAAGAACCTTCTCCCCACGACCAATACAGCTTGTCAGGGCTCTGACTGGTCACCGGGTGGGCCAGGGAGGTGGAAGCAGGAGGGCCAGCCTTAGACCTTTGGACCTAGAATCCTCTTCTGAGGAGATCAGGCTCCACTGGCCAGCGGAGGATGTGAGATGCATGAGCCCTGCCCCTCCTAGTCACATTTCCCTTCGGGCCTCCTGGGGTGAGAGGTTGCTGCGCTATGTCCCCCTCTGGGAGATCAGGTCCAGGATGGCAGCCTGGGCAGGGATGAAGGACAGTGTATCTGATGCTGTTTGTGACTTCCCCAACCCCTCTGGGTGCACACAGCTCTGTACACCTGAACAAGACCCAAACCCACTCCTAGTTTCTAGCCAGAAAGTTCCCTCACTCTGCCATCCCAGAGAAAAAGCCTCCTATCCCCCCCCACTTTATTCCCCCAAGATGACATGTCCCCAGACCCTTCACCACCTAGCTTCTTTCAGAAAAGCGGGCCCAAGTTGGTTTTGTGCACCTGCGATTGGTCTAGTAGGTGGGGGACTAGATGTTAAAGAGAGTGTTGTGTACTGTGGCTATTCTCCTGCCTGGCATGCTCTGCGACCTCCCTGAAGGTCCCTGGGAAGTTGCTTATACAGATCTCTCCGAGGCCAGGCTAGTGCTGGGAGTGGGAAGTCCGACTTAGAGCACCACAGAGCATCCTGGCCCAATTATTGAGTCTCTGTGCTCCAATCTGTGTGGCTCGCTGGGTGAGGGCCAAGAAACGTGGAACTCCTAGCAGATGTTGGTACACCACCCCCCAGTGTATCTGTACAGCCCATCTCAGACCCCCCACCAGCACTGCACCATTACACCCACTCAGTCAACCATACACACACTCACCTGCAGGAGTCACCCACAATGATCCCCACTCCCCCCAGTTCACTCCCCCATTACATACTGCCACACGCATATTCAGGTAAAATATACATCTCCTGTATGAGACTGCATGTCACGATTATGTGTCACACACGAGGACACATCACACACAATGATAGCTGTACAATTACAGATGATTCACAATTACAAATATTCACACATTTAACATGGAGAAACGAATAGGTACACTCACACACATCAGCACAGGAATCATACACAGTCACACGTACAGGTGGGTGATCACAATTACCCAAAAAGACACAATCACATTCACACACAGTTACAGACACACCACTGCAAGTTCATGCGTGCAGTGATAGTTTCGATTTGCAACTTAAGCAGAAACAAGCGCTTCAGATAATTGCAAACACAGTGACACGCTTAAACACTATTACCTTCGTTATCTGTACCATCCCGATCGTCCACACCATCACAAACACACAATGCATGCCCACAACCCTCACACCCAAAGACAGTGTATCCTCTTGGGCATTAGCCGGCCCCGGAGAGCCTAGCACTTCTTCCTTTCCTCAGGTCTGCCCTCTCTCTGTTTGTCCCTCCCCGTTCCCCAGAGCCTGCCCCGGGTGTCCCTCCAGCAGCGGCAGTGCAAACATCAGCAGCTGCCCCAGCGCCATTTCACACCAAACCCAAATAGCTATAGGGGGCTGGGCTAAGCAAGGAGCAGGCAGCCCCGACTCCGGATCCGGAGGGTTTTATTTTTTTTTTTTTTTCACATAAATTACACAAGCACTTTATAAAATGGTTACACAGAAAACACCTTATAAGTGCATAACTTAAGCTCCCCTATGAACAGGATCTGGAGAAAGAGGCTGAGTTTGTGTGAAACCTGCCTGTGCGTACCTGGGTGCGGCTAGGACGTGTGATGGGGGCCTGGCAGGTCGTGGTGCTGTTGTGTGTGGGATAGTGTGTCACAGTGCGGCCGTAGCCTTGTGTGTGTGAGAAGTGCCATGCTGTTGACAATGAAGCTGGGTCGCCCCTAGCTTATGCCTGATAGTGAGAGTTAAGGGTGTGAAGGCTATGGTCCCATGTGTGCATGACACTCTGCCACAGGCCCTCTGTGTTTGACCGTGGGTGACACCAGGAGGGACCGTGAAGTCACCTTTGGGAGGACCTTGGGGTGTCTTGTGTGATGGGGAGTGGGATACAGAGGGGGACTCCCCAGAACAAGTTCAAATGACAGCCCATGGTGTCCTCTGAGGACCTCAGGAGCTCTTCTTCCCCCACCTCCTCTGCCTCTCTCAACCCCACGTCAAAAATCGGAATAAAATAAAATAGACGCAAACTGAAAAGGACTCTGAACAGTTTCAGAGGGCACGGGACCACTTAGGCATCTGGAAGGAGGTCCCCATCCCTGCACTCTTTTTTTCCCCCATCAAAGAGGAAACAAGGTGGGCAGGAGCGCCCGGCCAGTGCGTAGAGGCGCCGCGTTCCCCTCCCGCGTGCAGTCCGAAGCGGGAGCGGGAGAGAGTCCTGGGTCTCAGCCTCAGCGACCCCTTGGCTGGACCGGGGTTCCTGTGGGGTGGGGCAGGCAGGCTCACTCGCAAGCCGAAGCCACCGACGTGACGCTGGTGATCTTGGTGGAGTCATCGGACCACGGCTGCAGGTTTTGCAGGGCGAAGAGCGAAGAGTTGTGCACGCACAGCGGGTCAGCGGGCAAGGGCTGCGCCAGACTCTTCTGGAAGGCCTCTTGCTGCAGCTGCAGGAGGATGCGGTTCGCCTGCTGCCTCTCTGCCTCACGCTCCTCGGCGGTCTGCCGCCTGCACCGGGGACAAGCCGTTACCCAGGCTCCCGGTGTGCTCCCGGGGAAGTAGCCTGGAGGAGCGCTGCTCCCTTCACAGCTCCCAACTCACAGCTCCCAACTCCAGCCTGGGGCCCTTGAACACGCACCCTTATCTTGAGGGTCCTGACTCCGACAAAGACTGGAAACCCCAAAAGTAAAAGAAGCACAGGTATCCCCGGGGAGCTGTGGGAAAATCCGCTAGGCCCAAGCAGTTGGGGCTCCCCGTCTCCCAATAGCCTAGGAAGGCACAACCAGGGGTAGGATGGCACCTCGCCTGTCCCCAGCTCCGCTGTCCCAAGCCTGAGGCGCCCCACCCTCCCCACCAGCCCAGGGCAGAGACAAGGGCCAGCGGATTGCGAGCTGCCTTGCCTAACCTCTCTTCTCCCCCTTTTCTCTGCGATCCCATTGCAGGCTTCCTGCCTCCTGCGCCAAGCCCTGTGCCCTGCAGGGACTCCCGCCGGACCAGCCGCCTTCCTCCGGAGGCGGCTCAGGGAGGCCATGACTCACTCATTCCATTTAATGCCCCCCCCACCCCGTCAACTGAGATCAAACGTCTGTCTCTAAGGTGGACAGACCTAATGGGAGTCCCGGGGGCCTCCAGAAGCAATTTGTAGGCGATCGATGAAGCCGCGCGAAGCCGGCAAGGGCCTCTCCCAGCGGTGGACGCCAGCCTCCTTCCCAGCGCCCCTTCTAGCCTTTTGCTCCGTGCGTCTTTCTGTCTCTCGTCTTACCCTTCAGTCCTGCATTTCAAATGGCCTGACAGGTTTTCTTTCTTCCTTTTAGGCATCGTGTCTTTATCTCCTATTTTCTCTCACCCCCACTTCCTTCGTTCTCTCAGAATTAAGAGAATTTATTTGAAACGGAAATGGAGGTTTAATCATCCATTGCTTTCGTTTATTATCCTAAGACTTCTTAAGGTGCCTGGTTTTTCCTTTTCTCCCTGGGGAGGGCTATTTATCCTTGCTGGGTCCCCTCCCTTCGCCTGCCCCTCTCTTCCCCTGTGCCCCTCTCTTCCGGGGACTTGCATTGTTCCCTCCCCTTGCTTAGGCTGCAGCCTGCTGGGGCCTTGGGAACCCTAGTTCAGCTAGCCCGTACTACCTCTTTAGCCTTCCAGAGGTCTGAAGCCAACCCCCATTTCTTCCCCAGTGCCAGGAGGGAGGGGGCAGAGTGGGGGGGGGCAGTGGCTTTCTTTGTGGCCACTATTGCGGAATGGCGGACAGATTCCTCGCTTTCATTCAGAAAAAGAGGAAACTCCAATTCCTTCCTCCAGCTCACCTAGCGGGGAGCCACGGACGTTGCCTGGACTCTCCTGCGCTCTCCCCACTGAGGTCTGAGCTATCGAGAAACTTTTCGCGTGTGTGGAACGGAATATGCAGGCCAGATGTGCAGGAGGGTGTAGGGGTGCAAGTGAGGCACCTGGAGAAAGCACGGGTAGTTGCGGGGAGTAAGTCTGCTAAAGAGTGTGGGACGCTTTATAAGAGGGAGAGAGAGAAATGTATGTGGGTGGGGGGTTTAGTGTGGTTGTGGGTGTGTGACGGGAGAAGGGTAAATGTGTCTCTCTCACACACAAACGCCCATCTGCTCCTAATTGATCCCCCTTTCAGTGGGACTCCAAAACCCCGCTACAGCCGGTGCGGATTGATTTTCCTCTCCCAGGGTGGGGCGCCTGGCTGTGTGAGCGCCTGGCGGAGGGTCTGGGGAGAAGGGAGTCAGCAAGGCCCAGGCCCGGGATTTGGAACCTGACGGCTCAACCAGGAACCCCGGCTGGAGCGCAGAAACAAGGCACGGGCCATTCCACCTCCAGTCTCCGGGATGGAGTAGGCATCTCTGTTAACGCGACTTTGCACAAACAAAATGTCCCTTAGGACTCACTGATCCCCAAAGCCCGGACTGGACGGACTGTGCTCGCCCGCCATTTCCCCAAGCAGCAGCGGAGACCAGCCTCGTCTACACCAGCACTGAGTGTGTCCGCCAAAAGGCCAAGAAACCTCCGGTAAAACAGAGCCGGGCTCTCCAGCCTCGCCCCCGGCAACGGCCTCGGTTGCTCCCCGTTCCCCGCGAGCCTAGCAGGGAACCGATCAGAAGCCGGCGAGCGGAGGAGGGTGTGAGCGCCCCAGGAGAGACCCAGGGGCGGAGAGCTGCCCGTCCAGCACGCTCACCTCCACTTCGTCCGCCGGTTCTGGAACCAGGTTTTGACCTGCGCGTCGGTCATTTTGAGCGCCTTGGCCAGGGCGGCACGCTCGGCCGAGGCCAGGTACTTCTGGCGGTGGAAGCGCTTTTCCAGCTCGCAGATCTGCAGGCGCGTGAAGGACGTGCGCGGCTTCTTCTTCTTGGGGGGCGTCCGGTTCTGATAAGGGTGACCTATACGGCGTGTTACAGTGAAGGGTGAGAGGGCCACTGGAGCGGGAGACAGACAGACGGCAGAGGCAAGCGGCAGAGCGTCAGGAGGCGTCCCAGGCCCGACTCCCCGCGATCAGCGAGCGCAGCGGCTAGACCCCAGGAACGGGGCGGTGATCCTCCCGTCAGCCCTCAGCTCCAAGCCCGCGGCGGGAAAGGGCCCCCTCCCGCCCGCCAGGCCGACGCCGCCGCAGCCGCCGCCGCCGCCGCCGCCGCGGAGGCCTCTGCAGCCCAGGGCTCCCACATGCTCAGCCAGAAAAGGCGCGGTGGCCTCCCCAGTCTCCTTGAGGGCCTGTCTGATGCGAGCTAAAGGTCGCAGCCCCCCACTACCCCAGGCAGCAAGAGGCAGTGCTTGGTCAAGGGTGGGGGGTTGGGTCTTGACCTGAGCCACCACAAGACACACACATACCGCAGGGGCAAATTCTAGATCTATACACCCAGTCTGACACACAGACACAGGGACAGGCACACAGGCAGACACATACAGGACACATGGCAACACAAGGTGACAGTTATTCATTTCCTCAGAACCTTCTTCAGGCCTGAAGAAGATTAGGTGGTGCTGTGGCTGTAGGTCCTCTGTGGAACGCCTTTGGCTAGATAACCAAGACCAGCGGGTTCTGGGCTGAGTTCCATTAGAGCCCTTCAGGACTGGCCTGGCCTGGGTTGGGGGAGTGCAATGGGCAGCAGACCTGAGAGAACTCGAGTTGGGGACTGGGGTCCCTTGAGTACAGGGTCCTTCCTGGAGGCCCAGAGCAGAATGGTTATAGCCTCTGCTGCACACCCCCCCCCCCCCAGTCCAAGCCAAGGTTCCAAGGCCAGAACAGGAGCAAGGGGCCTGGGGTGACTTGGGGCCGCCTAGCTGAGCGTGTAGCTCTAAGCTGCCTATTTCCTTTCCACCATTGGACCTGGATCCCGAGCCCCATGGGAGTCCCACGTCGCCATCGGCAGCGGCCCGCACCTCCCGCCTCCTTTCTCTAACGCCGGCCAGGAACCCAGGTTCAACTCGTGGTTACTTCTAAGCGGGCAACGGAGCTGGCCTGGGCGGGAGGATCGAGGATCCTAGGAATGTTAAGGGGCGGCGGGAAGTGAGGCCAGAGAAAGGGGCCCGCTCGCGAAGGAGAGCTGAGCGCCGAGTGCCGAGAGCGGAAGCGAGAGCGGAGGGAGCCGTGGCGGACGGAGGGGTAGGCGCGGAGCTGGCAGCGCAGAGGACGGCAACCGGCCGCCGCCGCCACCGAACGAGGAATCGTCCCAGGAGTTGTCCCTCGGCCGCCGCGGATCGATCGCCAGCCAGGCCTGTGCATTATTCATACTGGAGGGAACAGGGCTGGGCCCGGAGGGGAGGACGCCATGCCGGGACCGAACGAAAATGAAGCAGGAAGCTCAGCTTCATGCTGCCACCGACCTGGACGAAGCCCGCAGTCCGGGAAGAAGGGACCGGCAGCTCTGCTGCTTAACTCAGGCTCGGGGCCTCTTCTGGGCCCGGCAAGCGCAAAGGGCACTGGAGCTCCGAGCGCGAAGTGCTGTGTGTGTGTGTGTGTGTGTGTGTGTGTGTGTGTGTGTGTGTGTGAACGAGAAGTGGGGAACCTGTTCTCTCCTTGCGTCGGATTCTGGGGCTCGCGGTCTCAGCCAGAGAACGTTGGCCGGGACGGAAGAAACCGTTCACATCGCGCCCCTTTCTCCAAGAATACCGAGCCCCAAATGCCGGCTGAAGGTAGTCCCGAAGTTACATCCCCCTCTCCCTCCGCCTGACTGAGCCCAGGGACTCCGAGAGGGGTTCAGGGAGCGCTTTTCAGAGTAGGGGTCCTGCGGGAGAGATGGAGAGGAGCCCAGCCTGGGAGAACTCTTGGAGCCTGGCGATTCCGCGAGCGTGGAAAGGTGGCGGGCGGCTGCACTTGGGTGAACCGCCGAGAGGACCTGGGCAACCTGGTGCGCAGAGGGGGCTGCGGGGAGCCACCGGGCGGGGGAAAGGTAGCGCAGAGCCCGGACCGCGGCCAGGCGGGGCGCGCGCGGGCCGGACTCACCTGTGAACCTGTCCTTTGTGTATCTGCGGTTACTCTCCATCCAGGGAAAGGTGAGGCCGGTGAGGTTGTTGACACCCGGCACCGCAGGCACGGAGGGCACGGTGGGCAAGCCAGTAGCCAGAGGCTGAGGGTGGGCCACCGCTCCGGCTAGCGGCCTGTGCGCCGGCACCCGGATCACCCCCGCAGCGCTCAGGGCCCCCCCGCCGCCGCCGCCGCTGCCACCGCCGCCCCCGCCGCCGCCGGGACCGGGGCCGCCTGCCAAGGCCATGTTCACGTTGTAGGAGCCAGCCAGTGGGCCCATGCTGCAGGCGCCGCCGCCGCCGCCGCTCGCCGGGCCACCAGGGCCGCTTGGACCGCCAGCACCATAGGCCCCCGCGCCCCCGGCCCCCGCCCCGGCCACGGGGCCCCCGCCGCCGTAAGCGTAGGCGCCTCCAACCAAACAGCCAAGGCCGTATTCTCCGTCCTGGAGGCGCGAGGCGGGCCCCATGCAGCCGCCTTGGTCCGGGCTGTTGAGAATCTGGTCGATGCCGAAGCTGATGGGCTCCGCATGGCCCGGGTGGAGATGGTGCGGGCCCAGGTGCTCCATGCTAGCCCCCGGCCCCGGCCCCGCGGGGGGGCCTGGGCGGCGACGTTTGCTGTGTTTGGCTCCGGGGACAGCGCGCAGGGGCGCGGAGGCGGCAGGGGCTCCCGGCAGCGCGGAGACTTGGAGGCGAAGTGCGCGGAGGGCTAAAGTAGGGGGGAGGGGAAGGAAGAGGGGGCGCCGTATTCTTCCCCTCTCTGGCTGCTCCTTCCCCTCTCCGGCTGCTTGCTAGATGTTGACTCTGGGACATCAATCACCGGGCGAAAAAGCCCGGTGCGAGCGAGCCTAGCCGTTTCGGCCGGGTCTCTCCATTGGCTGTGCGTGGAGAGGAGCGGGGTGAATGACAGCGCGGGGGAGGGGCGGAGAGGGGGAGAGGGAGGCCGGGAGCCGAGACTGATGCAGGAGCCAGACACAGAGGGACGGAGACCGAGGCTCGGAGAAGTAGTTTGAGGAAGAGAGAGAAGGGATTCAGAGACTTAAAAGGAGAAAAAGAACAGGAGGCGGCCATTCCCAGAGACCTATGAACAGACGGACCCAAGGAGGTGGAGGACAGAGACCTTTTCCCAGCCTGGCAGGAGTCTCCCCACTTTGAATTGGGCCAGAGAGGTCCAACTTGCTAGGCCTCTGGGGAAGGGTGTCCGTGAGCTACCGGAGAACCTCCCCAAGGGCTCGGCTGGGAAGCACCTGTCCGTCAACAAGAGGATTTACTCCAAACTTCGAGTCTGGCTTGTTAGAAAGTAGAAGACTGTCTACTCCCCAGGTATGGAGCCCAGACCCCTGAGGCAGGAAGGTGAGTTCAGGCTTGTCCTTTTTTTAAAACACAGGGCTAGGAGCAACTGGCTAGATATTGTTGGAAAAATCAACAACTATCCCAACTCAGACTATTTAGAGAAACTGAGGAAAGGAAGACTTTCTGAGAGGAAAACACAAGTCAAGGGAGTTGGCTCTGGGCCTGATGCCAGGGTGCCCATGCCTCAAGGTACCCCTTTCCTTTTAAATAAACAGAGTCCTCAAGAAGCAGTTCCCACAGTATGTGAGTGAATTCAGTTAGATTGCTTTCACCTAGTAACTAGCCCTCACTGGCTATTCCAAACAAGGAACCCTTGGATAGCTGTGAGGGGAGGGAGTTATTTTCTTACTTTTGGAATCCCGGGAGGGAGGCATAGGGGATGTAAGAGTGGGGGCTGGGGTTGGTGGGACCGAGATCAGGGCAATCCATCCTGGCAAACAGAGGCCTTTTAAAGTTTTGCCTGTGGCTGACTGGCTTAGCGCCTGGGAGAGAAGGAAGAAACTCCCTTTTTCTGCTTCTTCTCTTTTTTCCTTCTTCAGAAGGGAAAGGTTTGCTCCCTCAAAGAAGCCAAGCTCTGGGAAGGATGTGGGTTGTATCCCTTGGGATCTGTTTCTGGTCTTATCAGATTCAACAGGTCTTCGAGGAGGGACTGTATCAGGCAAGATGCTAGAATATGAAGGTTTGCATTCTACTCAAATTTCGTTATAGTCTATTTGCTATAGGTCTATTTGCTATATAGGTCAGGTCTGTTATTTCCACTTGAAGAGATCTCGGTGGAGGCAGGGAGTGTCTTACTCATCTCAGTCCCCCCCTCCTCCTCACCCACTGTGGTGGGTGCTCCCAAAGAGCAGGATATAGTCATCCCAGGTGAATGAATGAACCTCCTTATTCAACAAATATTTATTGAATACCTTCCACGTGTCAGGCACTGTTTTTGACATTGGGAAAACAGCAGTAAACAAAACAAAGGTACTGTCCTCTCGAATTTACATTTCATAGAGGGGGTTAGACAATAAAGAAGCAAATACATTAAGTCAGATGGCGATAAGTGTTATTTATGGAGAACACCATGAACTTCACCAACTCTTCAAGATGAGTATTACCCCTATTTTACAGACGTAAGAAAGTCACATTTCAGAGAGGCTAAGTGACTTGATCGAGACAGAGGAGCTGGGTTTGACTTGCATTTATAACTTAGACTGGAAATCTGGCTGCTGTTGGAAGCCCATCTCTATTGGGAATATCATGTCTGGGCTCCAGGCAGGTGGACAAAGACCCCTTCAGAGCAAGGCCAGATATGAAGTAGGTAGTGGTTTGGAAATGCTATGGAGAAACAGGAGAGAGCTCTACTCCCTTGCCAGTTTGCTCCCTCCATCCACCCAATCCAGGTTTCACACCTCTACCCAGGGTAACTTTCATCAAAAATTGTTTGAACTTAAATCTGTTTCTTTCCTGCCTTTTATCTTGGGGGAACTAAAGCAGAGATAAACATAAGTGTTTTCTTGAGAAAATCCTATGTGTTGGGCACCACACCACACTGATCTCATTTAAGACAACAACTCTGTGAAGTTAATGGAAACATCTCTAATTTTTAAACAAGAAAATTGAATGAATGTTCATAGCAGTATTATTTATAATGGCCAAAAAGTGGGAACAGATCAAATGGTCATCGTGCAATGAATGTATAAATAAAATGTGGTATAACCATACAATGGAATATTATTCATCAAAAAAAAAAAGAATAAAAAGGAAGTCCTAGTTCATGCTACAACATGGAAAAGCCTAGGAAACATGATGTTAATGGAAGGAAGCCAGGCACAAAAGGCCAAATATTATATGACTGCATTTATATGAACCATTCAGAACAAGCAAATCCACAGAGGCAGAGAGTAGATTAGTGGCGGCCTGGGGTTGGAGGAGGGAGGGTAGGAAGTGGCTGCAAATGTATACAAAGTTTCTATTTGAAGTGATGAAAATATTCTGGAATTAGATAGTGGTAATCATTGCATAACTTTGTGACTATCTTAAAAACCGCTGAATTGTATGATTTAAAGAGACTATTATGGTATGTGAATTATATTCATTTTTTTTAAAACAAAAACAAAACCTGAGACTTGGTAAAAATGAACAAACTTGCCCAAAGTTCCACAGACTGAATAGTGTTGATCTGGGTTCCCCAAATCTGAACTCTTTTCCCTGGATGAAGCTGAAAAATATGGAGATGGGTGCATTCACTTCCTTTGAAGCTGGATCACAGTGGCCCTGTTCCTTTTCATGATTAACTACAGTTCTGCCTGCTGCAGTTAAAACTCCGTCTTTCTAGGTTATCTGTAGAGCAACTTCCCTTTGCCGCTCTCTGGCCCATGCAGGAAACCCCCTCCATGTTCCTAACACTCTCCTCATTCCTCCCTCCGTTCTCCTCTGGATGAATCTTTCTAGCACCCATGTCTTTCTGACCTTGCTCATTTGGGCATCTGCCTTACTTACTTACTGCATCTTAAACTCCTCAGATCTGGCATCAGTTGGCCAGGGTCCCTAGTAGGAGGTATTACCTTGCTGGCTCAGCCCAAGCTTGGCAGAGGTCACAGCTGCCTAGTGGCCCATTAAGACTGTTAGGATGCCATTCTCATCAAAATCCCTCAACTCAGGGACATCCTGACTTTCCCCTGCCCTTACACCTGTTTGCCTCTATGGTCTCTTCTGTACCCCCTCTACCCCCCACCGCCATCTCTCCGACTTATCAGAGTCAACTTTTCTCCCAATCCAGTTCTGAGGTGCTGGCCTCCCCCAAGGTGGGGTTCTTTGTGTCCAACTTGACCTCAGCCTTTGTTTTCCAATGAGGCAATTTCTGAGGGCCTGGGGGGCCTGGGGTCCCTTCTCCTCTTAGGAAGTTGAGACAAGAGGGTCAGGAGTCTCTGGGTTCTGGCCCCCACCCCTCCTGGAAGCAGTGTTCCCTGAGCACAGTCCTGCAGGTTGGAAAGTGTTCTGAATGGCGGTGGGGGGGGGGGGGGGAGTGGGGAGGGAGAGGGAGGAGACTCACAGGGAGCTTAACCTTAGGTGGTGCAGCTTTTGCATTTCTACAGTGTTTCTGCATGTTGTGCTGAGTAGCCCTCCTTAGGAAGGAGTAGGGGAGGAAAAGAAAGCAGGACAAGGCACAGTGACATCCTAGGCACCCTCAGTCACAGTGATGATCTTGTGTTGTCCACCAGTAACCCAATGGTGTTATCTCCATTTCACAGATGGGAAAACTGAGGCACTGAAAGCCAGGAAGGGACAGGAACTAGGCTTAAATGCTGTTTTTCAGACTCCAGTCATTAGAAGCTGATTTCTTTTTTTTTTTTTTAATATTTTATTTATTTGACAGAGAGAAATCACAAGTAGGCAGAGAGGCAGGCAGAGAGAGGAGGAAGCAGGCTCCCTGCAGAGCAGAGAGCCCGATGGAAGGGCGGGGGGGGCTCGATTCCAGGACCCTGGGATCATGACCCGAGCCGAAAGCAGAGGCTTTAACCCACTGAGCCACCCAGGCGCCCCTAGAAGCTGATTTCTTAACACCAAACTTGGTAGATAGTAGATGTCCTAGCTTTGCAGGAGTATCTCACACTCACATCTAGGTGAGTTCCAGCCCTGAGGCCACCTGGTAAACCGCCCCCCCACCCCCACATAAAGCACCACCCACTCCCCTGGCCTGCAGAATAAAGAAGTGCCTCCAATTAAAAAAGGAGCAGCTGGGGCTGAGGCCAGGGCTGGGGGGAGGAGAAACAGGAGGGCTCAGCCACAGAGGGCGGCCCCTGCAGATCCCACACGGTTCCCTCCCCCCTCTGGGAGAGACCCCTGGGCCAGGGGTTGTCCTTTAGCTTAGGGGTGTGTGTATGTGTGTGTGATAACTTAATTACCTTGTGTTTGGGAGACTGTGTGTCCACGAGGGGAAAGCCAGATGTGAAAGTGTGCCTGACAGTGCGGATGGCCAAGTAGATAACACTGGGCATGTCTCCAAGGAATAATTTTCTAAATTTACCCAACAACTATGTATTGGGTGTCTATTATGTACCAGCGTTAGGCTGTTGGGATTCAACTGCAAGCAAAACGCATGTCTGTAAGGGGACTGGGGGAGAAGAAGGGAGTCTGGACCATTTTTGCAACTGGATTTGTCTGTGTAAGAATGCAAGTGAATGTGTGTTTTCTGTAACAGATAAGATCAGGTCTCTCTAACTCTTCCTGTATGATGAGCACATATGATGGACAGGGTGTCCCTTGGCTACTGTGTGAAAGTGTGAGTATAATCATGGGGGGGTGTGTGGTGTCTTGTTTTCTAGTGTCGTTGTCAGGGCAATGGCCATATGTTGGACTGTGGGTGTGGAAAGGGGGCGACAGGATATGCCCAATAGATATGCACCAGGGAGAGTGCAGGACAAGCTGAGAAATGTGTAAGGGGAACTGTGAGATGAAACAGTTCACGCTGGGGCCACTGGGATCTGGATTTCCAGGACCAAAGGGGCCAGTTCTGCCTTGCTCACCTGCCTCAAGGAAGGGGGCAGAAAACAGAAGGGTTGGTGCAGCTGGGGATGAAAGCACTTAGAGACCCAGTAAAGGGCACTCCACCTCCAGGGTGTGTGGGAGGGGGTTCTGTCTAGGAAGCTAAGTTGAGGAACGAGGGAGTGAGCAGGTCAGGCTGGTTCCAGCCATACACTCTGTGATTTCTCAGGGCTGGGGGTAGGGGTTGTCCAGGGCCAGCCCCCAGGTGCTTCTGCCCAATCCTTACAGCAACAGAGATTGAAGATCTTTCCAACATGGCAGGACAGGCATACATCTCATCAGTGGGGGCACCCCAGCTAGACTGAAAACAGAGGGACAGGGGACAGACCTTTCCTGCTGTAAGACACACCTCAGCTGTCACCTGGGTTAGGAGCCAGCACCTTTCTTCTCCTCCTCCTGCCCCTACCCCAAGGCCTGCTTGAGCAATGGGGTCATGAAGTCTAGGAGCTGCCCTGGAAGGCTCCCCTTCTTGGCTTCTGATATAAAGGAAGCTATTGGCTCCATCACCTCTGGGCATCAAGCTAGGGCCTCAGGCTTCTCTCTGACCAACTCCCTTCCAAAGGAGGCCTGGACACCCTCCAGTCCTGCCATCTAGAACTGCTGCCCTTGACAGAATATATCTTTGATGCTAGGCTTTTCTCTCAGGATGCCAGAATGAGGAAAGAGTTGGGCAGGGGGTGGGCTGAGGTTCAGAGGAGGACAGAGCTCTGTGGCCCTGCCATCCCCTGACAGCTCCTGAGGGGCTCCCTGGGCACGGACTTTGGCTTCCCACCACCAGACCCCAGGAGAGCACTCCAGCCTAGGACCCAGGACCACAGGCACACCCCAGCATGCCCATCTTTGGCCTCCATCCTTGGCCTACCCAGCTGACAAGTGGGTTTGAGCTGGTCCGAGGAATTAAGGAATTTCGGGAGGCAGAGGGCATTCCACTGCCAGCCCCTGAGTGTGGTGCTGGGGAGGAAGGAGTAGGGAGGGCGACACCTCTGAGGGCCATAACTACCTTCCAGTCACCTACTGCCTTCGCTGGGGGCGCTGGTGGGCTCTTTGGGATCCGGGATAGGCAGGCTAGAGTTCTGTGGGTGTGCGTGTGATTCCCTCACTCTGGCCCCTCAGTCAAGATGAACGAGGGGTTGGGAGGGTTCCATCTGAGCCACAAACCTGCAGCGGCCAGATCTACCCAGATTTCTCACCTCAATTCAGCTCCCCAGCCCTCTGAGAGCTTACGTTTGGGTCGCAAAGGAAGGGCGGGGTTGGGGGGGGTGGGGAGAGAAACCTTCCAGTTCCCAAAACACGGATCGGCCCCGGACTCTGGTGGGGGAGCCTGAAGTTCTCCCGGTCACCCAAAAGAGCTTGGGCCATCTGGAAATTTCCGCTGGCGTTCAGGGCACGTCGGAAGCGGCAGGCGCTGCCTGAGCTCCGGCCACACCGCACCAGGAATGGAAAACCAGTCCAGCTCAGACCTCCGCAGGCTGAGAGGGCCAGGCGCCGCGCCGCGCTGCGCCCCGTGCCGATGGGCTCGAGAAGTGTCCTCCGCGAAGAGGAGTTGAGCCGAATTGAGCCCGAGCTGGGATTTGAAATCAACTCGCCAAGCTCCTCCCCCATCAGGGCCCGAGGTGGGTTGAGGGGGAACGAATTCCAATTCCGCCTCGGAGTCCCAGCTGCTGCCCCCGAGGTCCTGGGTTCCACGATGGGTACTGACTGCACATGGCCCCCGCATAGACGCCCTGGCAGACACGACCAACACCCGAGGCTTTCCAGATACAGCGCTGGAGCAGATCCAGAACCCTCTCTCTCGGGCCCAGAGTCGCAGACCTTGCACACAAAAACGCACACTCCTGTGTGCAGTCCCGGCAGCCGCTCTGGAGGCCTCCTCCGCGCGTCCCCACACAGGCACACCCAGAAGTTGCAAACTTACAGGTACACTGGCTTCCTGCGCCTCAGATAAAAAACGCATCCCTCCCTTCAGGCACACATTCTGCCGGCAGCACTGGGCCCACAAGCAGCCACACAGTTTCCCAAATTTTCGGGGGAGGCCGAGGGTGAGGAGGGCGGGGGAGGGGGGAGCCGCAGGTGCCAGAAGTTGGGGTGGGGGTGCCTAAGGGGGAGGGACCATATCCATATGTATGGGTTCCGCACAAAGAGCAGCTGCCCTAAGCTGAGCCCCGCGGGCCCCGAGTCGCACTGAGGCGGCAGCGACCCAGCTAATTGAATTAGACTGGCCAGGCCCTGCCACCCGCGCGCCACCCGCGTCCGCTCTGCCACCCGTCCCTGGTCGCCGCAGGCGCTCGTTGGGTGCCGAGGGACGGATTGAGGGAAGGAGGCACCGCCGCCTGAGCCCCTGCCCAAGGCGTCCTCTCCCCCCGGAAATAATCCCATTGTTCTGCGGGCTGCGTGTGGCACGGGGCGCCTGGGATCCCCAACTGGACTGCCACGCTGTGATTAATGGGACGGCGGCGAGGGAGCTGACACCGGGAGAGCCCGCGGCCCTCCTCCGCCCACTCTTCTCCCTGGTTCTCAGCTGCCTTGGTTTCGGGTGCCCCTTCCCCACCGAGTCTGGGGAAGTGAGGGCCGAAGGGGAAGGGAGGGCAAGGGGCCACCGGAAATTAGACCAGACGATGTCTTAGTGAAGAGGGGCGGGCTGCTGCGTTAGGGCGGGAGAGCTGTGAGTCCCTCTGCACTGGGGGTGCTGGGGATGGGTGTGAATGGGGCTTCAGGGTAGAGTGTGGGGCCCTGTGTGAGATGTGTATGAGGTATGGGGTCCAGCATTGCCTTGGGTCCCCAGGAAATGCCTGCTGGGCACCTGCCTTCTCATAATGGATTTCCACAAGGCCTCACCCAAAACCCCACCCACCCACCCGCCAATGGATAGTGTGGCTCCTGAACCCACCCCCCACCTCCCTGCCCCCACCTTCGTGGAGAATGGTTTCCAAACACAGGCATCTTTTCCTTCAGCTCTTCTCCCTCTCTGACGTCCTCCGCCCCTCCACTGAGGCCCTGCTGGCTGCGGAGACTCACAGCGCCCTCAGCCTCACAGCGCCCTCAGCCGGGGAAGCTCCCTCACCTGCCTCTGGGAAATAAGTCCTTTGGTCAAGGCGACCTTGAGTCCCCTGAGGTAGGGAGCGCATCTGTATGTCTGTTCTCTTCCAAACAGCAAGTGCCTGGGGCCACACCAGAGTCCCGGCTGGCCCCTCAACGCTGACACCCACTCACAGGTGCTCTCAGCACCAGGGACACCTCCTGGTGTGGCCAGCTCCACCCAGGGGCTGTGGAGCCCAGGCTCTCAGGCAGTTGGGCACGTAGCCATGCTTACGAGGCCATGGGGCAAGTTCACCTCCTCACCTTCTTTCTCTACCCAGAAGCAGGGCACGTAGGACTAGCCCACTGTGTGTTGGGGGGGATGACCTAGGGACTTTGAGCCATGGATCCTAGGAGGGTAGAAGAGGACTGCCACTGGGAGAACCTAGGGCTTTGGCCATCCAGGGATCAGCACTGCTACTGAGACCCTGTCCCAGCAAGGACCTCTGGCCCCCAGACTTCCTGCTGGCTGTTGCCCTCCACCAAACCACCCAGGTGATGCAGTCAAGGCAAGGTACCCTAGAAATCCAGCTAGGGGAAGGAGTGAGCCAAAGCTGAGGGCCTCGTGCTCACCAGAAGGGCTCGGTGCATCTGGCAGGGACCAGGGCCCTCTGAAGGAGTGACACCAAGGGGGGCAGTGGCTGGTGTCTCTCCCCACCCCCCCTTGCCGTGATACCCAGGGCCCCAGTGAGGTGGTGGAGGTGGGGGGCTCCAGTCGGGGGCAGGCCCAGTGGGTCACCCTGAGAGCGCCGGGCGCCAACACTGCCCACTCTCTCAGGCCAGGGCCAGGCCTCGGCTGCCCTCACTGTATTTCCCGGGACTTTTACTGCAGCGCCAAGATGAGCAGTGACATCCCCCTCTCCCCTTTCATAAATATTGCATCTTCCCAATGCAATTACAGGAGACGGAGCGGCATGAGCGTTTACTAAATAAGATTATGGGGCAATGCTAATGCAGTTTATGTCTGCGTTCTGACACCAGACAGACTCCCTATTAATAACCTCTCAATGAGGCTGGAGGCTCCGAAGGCAGAGCCTGGGGCTGCCCAGGGCGGAGCACTAAGTAAGAATGGTCACAGAACAGCCAATCCGTGCTGGGTGTGGGGGAGGGGCTCCCGCGGCTCCCGCCCTCCTCTTTGGGACTCTTGGCTGGGAGTTCCCTCCACACTCCTTAGGAGGCAACCTGGGCCTCCACCCTCAATTCCAGAGTCCCACTGACACCCCACTTCCTCCAGCTCACTTCTGTTTCTCAAGTTTGATTTGGGTTGGTGCCCCTCCCCTCTCTTTGGAATTCCCACCTCTGGAGGGGCCCAGTTCCCCACCTCTAAAGGATGTAAGGCACATTCTTCTCTGGCTTAGGAACCACTCACCATTGCCTATGGGAAAATCCAAATCCTTTATCCCACCATTCAAGGCTTTCATTTTACCGTTTCTTCTTCTTTTTTTTTTTTAATATTTTATTTATTTATTTGACAGACTGAGATCACAAGTAGGCAGAGAGGCAGGCAGAGAGAGGAAGAGAAGCAGTCTCCCCGCTGAGCAGAGAGCCCGATGCGGGGCTCGATCCCAGGACCCTGAGATCATGACCTGAGCCAAAGGCAGAGGCTTAACCCACTGAGCCACCCAGGCGCCCATCAATTTACTGTTTCACTGGTAGTCCCCTCCCCCAGTCCCTGGCCACTGTGGACCATTTTGTATCAACTGAGACAAATACTCTCACACCTTTCCCCTCACACCCATCTCCTCAGTGCAATGCAATGACCACACCCACTTCTCCCCTATCCCAAACACACACACACACACACACACACACACACACATCATATTTCTCCTACTTAAAAAGCTAGGTCGAATTTCTGCCTCTCCTGACATTCTCCAGGCATATTTCATGACTCCAACTGGCCAAGAGCACATAAGTCTTTTAAAAAGTCTTAGTGGTTGTAGATTTGGAGTCACACACACATGGTTTGGAGTCCCAACCATGCTGCTTTATAAATGTATATCAGATCAATTAATTTCTATAGCCCTTACTATGTTTGTTTTTGTTTATAAAACAGGGACAATGGACTCTGCTTTCGATTTCAGCAAGCCACTGTTGGAATCTTAGGAGTTCATTGGGTTATCTCTGCTTTACCATCTTCCTTGTTGTATTCAAATTTGTGTAAAATGTTTGTCATCCCTACTTCTCTGGGAGTCACTGAAACTCAACGTTGTTAGTCCTGCTTAGTTTCCCAGAACCAGTGGATACGCTTCTAGGACTTGTAGAACTCTCCTCCTTGTCTCCCTCATTTCCCTCCTCTTGAGGCCTCTTTAAGGTCCCATTGAGAGGCTAGGGCTGAGGCAGTAGAGACAAGTTCTGGAAAAACAGAACATCAGTGCGGCAGAAAAGTATAGGCAGGATTTCAAGGTCAAGAGAGCCAGTCCCCTGCCTCAGGCCCTGGTGCAGGCTGGTCATTAATGCAGCCCTGGGTTCTTCTTGGCCTTCAAATAAAGACATTTCATGCCCAAGGACCTCAGTAATGAGGAACCACGGAGGGGCTGGGTAGCCTGCAGGCTCAGCAAAACCTTTCCCACCTCAGAGGCCTTCCCTCCTACCTCCCTCCTCCTCCGTCTCTCTGAAGTCAGCGAAACCTTTCAGCAGCTTCTGGAAGGAGGTTCCTTTGCCTTTGGAGCAAGGAGAGGGATGAAGGGCTCTGGCAAGGCCTCTTTAGAAGCCTCCTGGAGCCTCGCTCCTCTTGCCCCCACTCTACCAAGGCCAAACTGTCTTTACCTCTGAGAAGCCAATCGGTCTGTGGGGAAAGGCTGAGGCCCAAGGCCTGGAGGATGGGGACAGTGCTTTACCATCTTCTCTAGTCTCTCACGCCTTAGGACCAGGGAGACACCTGATCAGGCTAGCACATACTTAACACTAACTCTAACGCCCTGGGCTACAGGTGACTTGGCTGAATGCTGCAAACCTGTCTGAGTCTGTCTGGGCCCTTTTGGACTTACCACAGCATCCCTTCGCTTATTCATGAAACTTAGACTTGACTCTTTTTTCTATTTTCCCTTTCTCTCTACCTTACCTGTCCTGTCCGGTCTCCCTGCTGAGTCTTTTCTTAATGCTGATGGACTGAGAAACTTCCTAACCAGCCCTTTTACCCAACTTGTACATTGCGTGCACATAAACACACATGCAAACTCAGAGGTACATGCTGACCCTTACTCTCAAGAATACATGAACAAATTCTTGCGAATGACCCATAGACCCATCATGAAGTCCTGGAGCCCCCTCCGCAGACATGCGTCTGTGCTGTCTCCCCCCAAAAAGCACGCATGCAGAGAAGAATACAACCACATAGGTTAGCATGTTTGCACAAACACAAAACCAATCAACATGCCAAGCACAGTTTCTGAAGTTGGTACTACCATCGAATATTCTAGAGTTTTCCAGGGACCAGGGAAGTGTCTTCTTTTATCTTTGGGGGGAACTCAGTATGTGTAGGGTAAAGTATGCTCAGGGGTATTTGGCGCTTATAGGATTGTATGACAGGATGGGGGAGAAATCACTCCCCACAACAAATCCAGCTCAGAGTCATTCTAGAGGAGTAGGAGGAGCACACATCTGAGCAGAGGGATGTGGTCTTGTCCTTGGAATCAGAACCTGCCCTTTCTCTTCACTCTGTAAATCAGATGAGGATCCTAAGGCAGGAAGTAAGGACTTAGAGGGCGGGCTCCAAAGGGGCGTGAACTTTGGAAGAGGAGAGGGGAGCTCCTGGGTGGCTTAGTCAGTAAAGCATCTGCCTTCAGTTCAGGTCACAATCCCGGAGGAGTCCCAGGATAGGCTCCATGCTCAGCGGGGAGTCTGCTTCTCCCTCTGCCCCTCACCCCACTCATGTTCTCTCTCTCTTTCACTCTCTCTCAAATAAATATATCAAATCTTAAAAAGAAAAAGAAGAAGGAGGAGGAGGAGGAGAAGGAGGAGGGGAAGAAAAAGAAGAAGAAAAACAACAGGTTCAGGGAGGTGGTGGGAGTGTGTTAAATAGGTGATGGGGATTAAGGAGGGCACTTGTGATGAGCACCGGAGATGGATGGAATTGCTGAGTCACTGTATTGTACACCTGAAACTAATATAATGCTACACGTTAACTATATCAGAAATCAATCAATCAATATTTTTTAAAAGCCCAGCCATAAAAAAGGAAAAAAAAAAGCAAGTTTGACCTGATGTTAACCCACTGAGCCACCCAGGCACCCCAAGTTTGACCAGATGTTAAAACATTTTATTATAGGACAACGGAATGAAAACTGTGGGTGTCAGCACCAAAACAGACATTTAAATCAATGGGACAGAACAGAGCCTAGAAATAGACCCAGCTACACCCGGATTTAACATAGGTGTTAGAAAACAAGAAAGAAGGGAGCCTAACTCAATAAATGGTTTGGGAAAAGCTTTGCCACTTTGAAGAGAAGTTATTTTATTATTTTATTTTTTTTTTTTATAATTTCAAGTAGGTGCCATACTCAACATGGGGCTCGAACTCATGACCCTGACATCAAGAGTGGCATGCTCTACAGCCTGGTTCCCTGGAAAGAAGTTATATTTTTGTAATATTTTATTTATTTATTTGAGAGAGAGAGGTAGAAAACACAAGCAGGTAGAAGGGGAGAGGGAGAGGGAGAAGCAGGCTCCCTGTTGAGTAGGGAGCCCGATGTGGGGCTCAATTTCAGGACTCCAGGATCATAATCTGAGCCAAAGGCAGATGCTTAACAGACTGAACCACCCAGGCGCCCCAGGAAATAAGTTATTTTATACCATATAAAATTAACTATGATAAGATTAAATAACTAGGATGATGAGGAAGAGATATAGATGCAGAGAAATATGGGTATGATGCAATTTTACATTTTGAAGATTCAAAGATTGTGTGTTCTTATTGAATACAGCTGGGGGAAAGTATAGGTCTTAACTGAAAAGGATCAAGAGATGAAACATGACTGATGTAAGTCATCGGTGTTTCCAACTGATGGAGCTTGTTGAGAAAGTAGGAGTTCATAAAGTGGGGAAAGGAGAGGGATGTGAGTGCTCCCATCTCGTCCTTGCACACGGACGAGAAGGTGGTGCTGCTGTTGAAGGGCTGAGACTACAGGTTGCTCCAGGCTGGATGGAGGGACGGACTCTGGCAGTAGGGATCCAGGACAGCTAGCTATGAATACTTGCTATCTTCTGATCTGGCTCCTGAACTTGGCCCTTAACCTGAGCTTCTCTGCCTCCAACCAGACTCAGACACCCTAGAGACCACACTGCCTGGGTTCCAATTTCAGTTCTCCACTTAAAAACTAGGTGACCTTGGACGAGTAACTTAACCTCACTGGGTGGCAGTTTTCTTATCTGTAAAGCTGGATAATAACGGTACTTACACAGAGACTAATGCAACGATTTCATCAGCCAACTCCTGGAAACCTACAGAACCGTGTCTGGCCTAGAGTAATTTCTCAGTAAAAGTTGGTTATACTTACATGGGGAGATGGAAAGGAGAAGGGAGTTGAGGGAAATTGGAAGGGGAGATGAACCATGAGAAACTATGGACTCTGAAAAATAATCTGAGGGTTTTGAAGGGGCGGGGGGTGGGAGGTTGGGGGAGCCAGGTGGAGGGCACAGTATTGCATGGAGCACTGAGTGTGGTGCATAAACAATGATTTCTGTTACGCTGAAAAGGAATTTTTTAAAAAGTTGGTTACACTTCTGGTTGGGTCTGAGGGAACTCTAAGGGAGGAGGCAGAAAACAGCATTTAATTTCTCTGATGCTTATGTCTTCTGGGTCTCTGGTTGGCTGTAAAGTCTAGCACACCTGGCTTTCTCCCTTATCTCTGCTGACAAGGCAAGAGAGACTTGGCCAAGAGGGGGCCCTTGGTGTAGACCAAGAATCCAGTGCTGACACACAGGGCTCAGCTGCCTCATATTCCTCCTGCCTACATGCCCCACCCACCCTGGCTGGGGCTGGCATGGATGGGTTAGCCTTCCCCTGCCCCTAGGGGCCAAGACCAAACCAAATCTCCATCTGGGATTTAGGGGAAAATGGGCTTTGTGCTTGGGGGATAAAGAAGCGGCAGGTTTTGAACACTTGGCTGCAGGCTCTGTCCCACTAAGCCGAGGTAACTCCTCAGCCGAGGACCAGCTGAAGACAGGAGCTCCCACCAGAAGTTTCCAGGCAAGTGGGAATGCTTTTCTTGAACTGTGAGTCCTCTGGCTAAGTCAGGCACAGAGGGGGTGACAAGCTATAGACAGACAGACAGAAGGTTAGTTTCCTGTCATCCTTCCCTTTATGTATCTCTCACAAACCTGGGAGTATCCTTTTCTTTGGGTGAAAATTTTGTTTATTGCCATATTGTATTGTTATTATCACTGTTATTATAATTAACCAAGATGGGACTTCCTAGGATGGACTTAGTGGCCACTTAATGGCCCCCTGGAGGAGCAAAAGCGAGTGACTCCTGGATGGAGAGACTTTGAGGGCAGGGATCTTTGAGAGCCAGATTGAAAAGCACTTTCTTCTTCTGGGGACTAGATCAGGTGAACCTTTAATAGCCAAGGGGGGCTATGGAATGAAGTGAGTGTCAGGCCTGGGAGAGGGCACCCAGAGGGTCCACTGCAAAGAGAAGACAAGGGGGAGGCCTGGAAAGGACTGAGGGTCCTTCCTGACTCCCCAGTGGGGCCAACCCCATATATGTGCTCGGAGAGTTTTGAATCCATAGAGTCAGGGAGGCTGATTACCAAGAAACCTTCTTTCCATTCATCTACCCATTCATTTATTCACTTACCTGTCCACACAGCCTCCTCCTTCGCCGAGCTTTGCTCCAAGCCGGGGACTGTGCCTGCCCTGTGTGAGCTAGGCTGGTGCCCTCAGAAAAGGGTTCCAGGGGACCCCCTGGGGGGCAGGCCCAGCAGCACCTTCATGGCCATCAAAGCCAGAACCAACCATTTCTCAACCTTTCTGGGGCTCTAGTGACTTTGTAGTTTGCCTGTGTTTGTTTGTTTTTGCTAACCCCTATTTGTCTTAGTTCCTGGTGGTTAGAAAAACAAGCAGGGCAAGGCTTAAACGGGAGAAAGGGCGAGAAAGGGAATGTGTGCTGGTCTCAGAGCCCAGGAGAAGAAGTGTCCTGGAGAGGCACCAGGAGAGAGGAGTCTGGGGAAGGGAGAGCCCAAAGTCAGCCCTCACCCTCTCCCCAGTGTCCCCCACCCAACCTTCTACATGCCTTACTCCATCCTCTCCGCCCCTCCCTTTAAATGTCACCTACCTCTCCCCCTTGGGAGTCTGGCCTTGAGCCTTGGGTGCTGGAGAACTTGGACGGGTGTGAGCAGAACCCTCCCTAATGAGCTTTAGTCTTGGGATGAGCCCCCGGCCTCCAGGGGTCAAAGGTGGCAGCTTTATTTACTCCCAGTCCTGCTCTCACCGCTCTGGTGCTTTCATCATTTTGTTATAATGGAAACAGCCGATGGCCACAGGCGGCGCCCTGGGACCTCCCCTCTCCCGCCTTCCTCCAGACACAGACACTTGTAGCCCCCAAGAAGGGCTCGGATTTCTCAACCAAGTAGAGCTTTGCTCTCACGACAGTTGTCAGCTGTCGATTTGATCACATTCCTCTGTCTGTCTAGAGCCTGTGCTGGAGAGGCTGGGGGTTGGCTGGTGTGTGAGAGTGGGCACGGGTGTGAGGAATAGGTACCGTGTGCAAGTCTGAGAGTGCGTGGTGTGTGTGTGTGTGAGAACCATGCGCAAGTGTGTGTAAGCGTGCGTTACTGGGTGGATGTTTAGACACACGTATGTGTGTATTGATAGTCACATGTGTGAGTGTAACGAGAATGGGCATATGTACACGAGAACCTGGGTGTGTTTGTGCCTGTGTGTGTGCGTGTGTTTGTATCAGAACCTTATACACGACCCTGCCTGTGTGCATAAGTGTGTGTGCATCTCTATGTACAAATATCATTTAAGAATGTGTCTGCACAACATGGGTAGGTCTGAGAACTCTAATGTTGGGCAACAGAAGGCAGACAAAGAAATTAACAGACTCTGTCAACATTTGTATAAAGTATAAAAACAGGAAAAGTAATCTATGGTGTAAAATGTCAGAAGAGAATATTGTGCTTGGAAAGGGGGCCGGAAGGGGCTCCTAGGCACTAATAAAATTCTACTTTTTGACTGGGATGCTGTTTACATGTATGTGTCTGTTTGGGGCAATTCACTGGCCTGTATACTCCTATATAATAAGAAACTATAGGCATATATAATTTTACTGTCTGGATATATAATTCAATAAAACATTGGTCCAAAAAATCGAATCTGAAGACTGTCCTCACATGCCTGTGTCACTCACCTTCTCCAACCTGCCCCTTTGCCTCCTTTTCCTCCTCACAACCAGAGGCGGTGCTGGCGTCTATGCTCAGGAAAGGCCAGTGTCTCCTGATGGCCAAGATACCTGCCCTAATCCAGCTCCCCTCCACGCTTCTCCCCCCCAGCCTTCTTCCTCACCTCTGTCTCACCTTTCTTGGTCCCCCCTGGGAACTTAGTGACACCCCCCCCCCAAGGCAGCGTCCAGAGGGCAGAACTCAGACGCGGGAAGATTTGGCCCCGCCCTCCTGCCACCGCACTGAAGTTCTGGAGCGGGTCAGACCTGGGGCGGGGGCGGGAGCTACTGGAAGCCCAGCCACCCTGCAGAAGATCACACGGGGAGGCAGGGGGCGGCTGCAGGGCATTACTTAAGTATGACTTTTAACGAAAGAGAAACCTTGAGGATCTCCCTTTGAAGACCCCCAAAAGTGAACCTTGGCTGCACTATTTGAGCTCTCGGGATCTGGTTTCTTAATCTGTTAAGTACCAGAAAGCGCTCTGGTTTCCGGCTCTATCCCTGTGATTGTCTGTGCCTGGGTGTCTCTTTGCATACAAGAGGGTGTGCGTGTGCCTGCAGGTGATGTGCGTGAGTGTGGGCACGCAGGTGCCTGGGTGAGTGGATGAGGTCCTGTCTGATACTCGTGTAGTGTGCTCGTGCTCCATGCAGGAGGCAGGGTAAGTATATTCCATTCCAAATTACTTTGCTCTGTGATTCCCACAAACACTTGCTGAGCTGTCCCACTTGTGGGTTCAGAGCCTGTGATTTCTGCAGGTTTCCGTGTCATAGGGTCTATACTGGGAAGGGGGCTGTGGCTCCAAGGAGAAGGTCAGCCAGCTCGACTCTCTCATCTTCTTCCCGGTTGGGTTTATTCCTTCCCCTCGCAGGCTGGCACCTGGCATGACACCCTGAGGAACCTGGTTCTGTCACCTCCGTGCCTGGCCCAGGTCCCTCTCCCAAGCAGGGCTCCTCCGGCCCTTTCCCAAACCTGCTCAACCCGCCTGGCAGCCCAGCATCTCCCAGAAATGCCTCTGGTGTCCCTCTTCCAGGGAACACCCATCCCACTGGTATCAGGAGAGGCAGCAAGAGTGGGATGGGGTAGGTGGGAAGACAGGCTGATCCCTGCAGAAGGGGTTGGGGAAACTGCCTTGAGGCTTCTCTCTGGACGTAGCTTACCGAACCCCACCCCCGTTGTCCCTGGTTCCACTTTGCTGCCAGCCTGAACTCTTCTCCTCACCTCCAGCCTTAAAGATTCAGTCCTCCCTCCTGGCTCAGCTGACATTCTATCGGATTGACCCAAGGCGGCAATTGGGGCATTGTCCTGGAATGTCCTGGAATGTCCTAGAGCTATAGAAGGGATGAGAGCTAGATGTGAGTCACCCCTTTCCTCCCCAGGGCTCCCTTTGAGGACAGGCCCCGGCTCTGGACCTCGGTCTCAGCAAGCACAACAGATCACTGCAGCAGGGTGACCAGACAGACTGGGAGAGCAGACCTACCCCACCATCTCCCCTACCTGACAAGAGACAAGCTGGGACAGTATCCCTTCTTTTAAGAGTATTAGAAACACTCACAGATGAACACATACACACACACACACGAAATTGTTGAATACTTATGTGCCAGGGACTGTTCAAAGAGTTTTATAGAATTCAGCTCATTTTAATCTTGGTAGCAATCCCATACAGTAGGTACATTCATTATCCCCATTTTAAAGATAGGAAGACTGAGGCACAGAGAGGTCAAGTAACTTGGTCAAGATCGTATCTCCAGTAAAGAGCGGATTCAAGATTCCAGCTCAGGCAGCAGGACTACTGAGCCTGTGCTGTTAACCACCACCCATAATGTGTGTGTAATTACCCTTCAGGATCTATACACCCACTCATATTTAGAGGAGGCCGGCTCACGTGCGTCAAATTATATGTACATAGAAACATATCATTACCCAGATGCTAATCACACCTAACATTTATATAGCAATTTATTTACAAATCACTTTTACACCTAGATCCAATGCCCACTAAAGGAGGGATTGTCACTCTGTTAACAGACAGCAATTAAGGCTGCCACTTACTGACTCGGCTGAGACTCAGTTATTTGGCTGGAAATGGTTTATCTTTTTCCTTCCTTCCTCCTTCCCTTCCTCCCTCCCTCCCTCGTCTCTTCTTACCTTCCTCCCTCCCTCCCTTCCTTCCTCCCTCCCTCCCTTTCTTCCTCCCTTCTTTCAGTTTATTTGAGGTAAAGAGCACAAGCCAGAGCAGCAGAGGGAGAGGAAGAGAGGATCTAGCAGACTCCATGCGGAGCAGGGAGCCAGAAGTGGGGCTCGATCTCACAACCCTGAGATCATGATCTGAGTCAAAATGGAGAGTCGGACACTTGGCTGACTGTGCCACCCAGGCACCCCTTTCTTTCTTTTCTTAAATAAAGGTAAAATAGGCTTCGTAGTAAAATTAAAACAGTACAAAGAGAATAAAGTGAAAAGTAAGTAAAAGTCCCCCTTTCCCTCCTGTTATCCTCATCTCCAGTGGTAACTGACAGTTTCTTTGTATGCCCTTCTGGAAATTGTCAACACATGAGCAGAGAGTATGAGAGATTATATGTGGCTTTTATTCCTTGCAACTT
Source organism: Meles meles (assembly GCF_922984935.1). Lineage (NCBI taxonomy): Eukaryota > Metazoa > Chordata > Mammalia > Carnivora > Mustelidae > Meles > Meles meles. The sequence goes on along the minus strand of NC_060078.1, from coordinate 60,165,960 downwards.
CACACTGGTGTAGAAGTTCTGGTTCTCCTCATTTTACAGATGACAAAACTCTTAAAATCGGGGTGACTCTTCAAGATCGTTCTAGCCGCCAACCCAAGTTTTCCTGGCCTGGAACCCATGTCTTTTACTCTCTCTGCCCCAGGGTTCCTTGTCTTCTCCAACCCATGCTGGCACCATGGGCCCAGGTGAGGGGAGAGCCTCCATCACCCCCATGGACAGGCCAGGACTCTGCTGCTCTGGGCTTTTAGGGCAGGGTGGCCCTCTCTAACCACTCAGTCTAGGGGAAAACTTGCGGATGGGGAAGGCAGGGAGCAGGCCTAAGACCTTGACTGAGATGACTAGAGGGTCCAGCTCAGCTGAGTGGTATATCCCTGCGTACCCTCTGAGGTCCACCCAGAGTTTCACTGAGGCCTTCAGGGTCACAGAGAGCCATAGGCCTCAGTTTCCACAGACAGGGACATAGGATTGGGGAGGAGGGGGTTCTGGAGCTCCCACGGAGTAAAGAGACCTTTAGATGAGAACTGCAGCCCTCCACTCTTCCCTCTGGGAGGAGGTGAGCAGGGGCAAGGAAAGTACTCTTGCCTCTGATGGGAGGAGAGGCTCTGGAAGGCTCCTGCCCCCTGGGTAAGCTTTCAGAAGGACCCCCAGACCTGTTTTCAATTCCTCTTTCCTACAGAGCCTATAGGTTGGGACCTTAGGAGACGTGAGTTGCCAAGATCCAGCCATAGCTGCTGAAGCTTTGGAGACTTTCCCAAGGGAGGGGCACGGTGGGCTTTCTGGGCTGTCCCTGCCAGGGCCTGCATGCCTCAGGCCTGTGTCCCATTTCTCACACACCTAGCCTTATACAGACTGTAGAAAATGGACAAGACCAGGGCCAGACTGGGACCTGCCATTTCCCAGTCCTCATGGGATGCTCTTTGGGACAGATTTCTCAGTGAGGTCCCCCTTCCAGGCTGTCCAAGAGGGGATTTATGTCAGGGATCCCTAAGGTCAGTGCCCAGGGGAGGGAGAAAACCCACAGCAAGGCTTGCAAGCCAGAGGAGGGTATGAAGTTGGACCCATTCTGCAATTTCTGGACCAAGCTGACTCCAAGGACAAGGCAGTCCTCCCTGAGGGCTTACCCTCTCCCTCTGCACACGGCAGAGCCTCTCCAGATCCCTGTTACCTCCAGGATCACGTCCACACACTTTAACATGGACTTACCACTTTTCAAGACCTGTTGAGTACTGGGGGGACATTTGTGGTACACCCCATTTCTGTCTGTTGATAGTGATAGTGCTAGGCTGGGAGTCCAAGGACATGGATCTCTTCCCAGCTTTAAGGTCTTGGACAAGTCACTTCCCCACCCTGAGCCTCAGTTTACCCATCTGGGATATAGGAGCATTGGACTGCCTTTGGAATCTGGGAATGAACTGGTGGGAGTAGGGTTGGCTGTGGGAGTTCTGCTTGTTGAACTAAGTAAGATCTTTCTCTAGGGGACTAGGGAACACTGTGAAAGAACTCCTAAAAGGAGTTTAGGAGTTTTAGGAACTCCTAAAAGGTTATTCTTGGTCAGGAGGAGAAAATGCGTATGTGTTTGCTAGGAATGCTTTTATCAGTGTGTATGTGATGTGTCTATACGTACACGTGGCAAGAGTGTATGTATAGGAGTGTGTGTGTGTGTGTGTGTGTGTGTGTGTGTGTGTGTGTGTGTGTCTACAGCAGCTAATTGATCCCCCTCTCCCAATTGGGGGGTGGGGTGGGGGGGAGGGATGGAGAAGGCAGTAGTCACTCATTAGGAGGCAGCTAATGGGCCCAAATGGCCGTGTCAGCAAAGGCTGAGCTCAGATGAGCTTCCTCCCCAAGGGGGCCAGGGAAGCCTTGTGAAATAGGAAGGCGGAGGAGAAGAAAGCAAAGGAGAGGAGAAGGAAGGAGAAAAGGAGAAAGAATGAAGCTTTCCCAGGAGGAACTCTAAGATTTACCATGTCCTGACTTTGTCCTCATAAATACATGCTCCCACCTGCATAGAGAGAAAGCCCCGGGTGCGGAGAAGGGGAGGCGGGCCGTGGAGGAAAGCACCCACGCTTTTGGGAGCCCACAGACTCAGGCATGTCAGCCCTGCACTCACAGACCACCTGCCATGCACACCCAAAAGGCATGCGGGGGTCACGTGCTCAGCCAGGGACCCCCCCCCCCCCCGCGCCGGGCACACACCGAGCTCACACAGGTGCAGGCACATGTCCTCCCGGGAGGGCGGGAGGACAAAGTGCAAAGGACGGGTCCAGCCCCCTGGGGGCTGACATTTTAGTGGGGGGTCTCTGCTAAGCAAAGAGGCCGGTCGTGTGACATGACGCACACCTTACACCTGGCGCACACATAGACACGCCTCCCAGGACCCTGAGGGAGCACCCGCCAGCCCTTTGCCTGGAACCATTTTCGTACTGAGGGGTGGGAAAGCGGGAGCCAAGGGCAAATTCTGTACCTCACTCAGCTGCGCCCACTGAGGGGACCCTCACCTGCATTTTCCCTGACATCCTTCCTTCACAGTACCAGATCCTGGCCATTGCATGTGAGAACACTAACAGCATGCCTTGATAATAGCGAAGCAGATTCCTGGTCTGGAAACCTGATGATGGTGGGGGAGTCTCTAAACTTGACTTTGCCAGAGGATTATTTCTCTTGCTCACCCCTTACAAAGTAGATTTCAGAGGAAATGAAGACCTGACTCCAAAAATGTTAGAGGCCGATATACGTTAAAATAAAATAATTTCACATTAGAGAGGGCTGTTTAAAATGAGACACAAACTCTAATGGCCATATAGAAAAATATTGAAAAATATACTATATCTAAATTTAAAACTGCTGTCTGATAAAATGTTGAAAATAACAGAGAGAAGAGCAACCAAATCATAACAAATAACATGCCAAATAATGAATTCTAATACACCAATAAAAAATTTTTTTATAAACCTGTTAGAAAAATGGGCAAAGTATATGAACAGGCAATTTATACACATAGAAATACAAAATGTCCAATAAACTTAGGAAAATATGTTCAACATTAAAGAGATGCAATCAGGGGCACCTGGGTGGCTCAGTGGGTGAAGCCTCTGCCTTCGGCTCTGGTCATGATCTCAGGGTCCTGGGATAGAGCCCCGAATAGAACCCCCCCATCAGGCTCTCTGCTCAGCAGGGAGCCTACTTCCTCCTCTCTCTCTGCCTGCCTCTCTGCCTACTTGTGATTTTTCTGTCAAAAAAAAAATTAAAAAAATCTTTAAAAAAAGATGCAATCATAATTGGGAAAATGCAAAGTAGAGCAAAGATAAGATTTATTTTTGCTTGACCCATTAGATAAGCAAAATTCAAAAGATTGCTAGTATCCGATGTTGGAGAGAGTGTATGAAAAAAGGGTTTTCTCATCAGCAACTGAAAGCACCATAAATTGATCCAGTCTCTTCGGAGGGTACTTTGTCAGTTTCTATTAAAATTAACAATGCCGGGCGCCTGGGTGGCTCAGTGGTTTAAGCCTCTGCCTTCGGCTCAGGTCATGATCCCAGGGTCCTGGGATCAAGTCCCACATCGGGCTCTCTGCTCAGCCGGGAGCCTGCTTCCTCCTTTCTCTCTCTCTGCCTGCCTCTCTGCCTACTTGTGATATCTCTCTGTCAAATAAATAAATAAAATCTTAAAAAAAAAATTAACAATGCCCATCTTTGTCTTAGCAACTCGATTTCTAGATATCCATTATCCTAACAAAATACTCATGTCTCCCCACAGAACCACATACCAGGGAGTTCAGGGCATCGTTTATACAACAAAAAATTGGAAGCCACCTAACAGTCCGCTGGTGAGGCATGACGAAGTAAAGATGGCGCCGCATGCTATGGAACACAGCATATGTTGCAGCTAAAAGTAATGAGGCGGGGCGCCTGGGTGGCTCAGTGGGTTAAGTGTCTGCCTTCAGCTCAGGTCATGATCTCAGGGTCATGGGATCGAGCCCCACATCAGGTTTTCTGATCAGTGGGAAGCCTGCTCCCCCTCCCCCACGTCTGCCTCTCTGCCTACTTGTGATCTCTGTCTGTCAAATAAATAAATAAAATCTTAAAAAAAAATAATGAGGCAGACCTATAGGTATTGATTCAGGACAATCTCCAAGCTATATTTTACTTAGAAAATCAAATTGCAGAAAAATAATACTTGTATACAAAGGCAAAAACACACTCAAAAACCTGTATATTTCTTTATGTTATATATATATACAACATAATATATATATAACATATATACATATATATAACACATATATTATGTATATATAATATATATATGTAAATTCATAAGAAGTGATCTGGAAAGGGGCGCCTGGGTGGTTCAGTGGGTTAAGCTTCTGCCTTCAGCTCTGGTCATGATCTCAGGGTCCTGGGATTGAGCCCCGCATCGGTCTCTCTGCTTGGCAGGGAGCCTGCTTCCCCACACCCCAAGCCTCAAACTGCCTCTCTGCCTACTAGTGATCTCTGTCAAATAAATAAATAAAATCTAAAAAAAAAAAAAAGAAGTGATCTGGAAGGATATCCAGTAAAGTGACCACAGCAGTGGCCTCTGGGGAGAATTCTGGAATTAGAAGGAGTGCTTTATTTTTCTTTCTTCTCTCCTTTCTTCCTTCCTGTCTTCCTTTCTTTTTCTTCCTTCCTTTCTTCCTTCCTCCCTCCCTCCCTTCTTACCTTCCTTCCTTCCTTCTATTCTCCCTTCCTTTCTCTTAATATTTTATTTATTTGAGAGAGAGAGAGAGAGACCAAGCAGCAGGGGGAGCAGAGGGAGAGGGAGAAACAGACTACCCGCTGAGCACGGAGCCCAATGCAGACCCTGGGATCATGACCTGAGCCAAAAGCAGATGCCCAAGTGACCAAGTGAGCCACCCCTCAGTGAGCACTTGTTCCACAGAAGGAGCTCTGTCAGAGAAACGTGTGACAGAGTTTGGGAACTACAGAAGAGCAGCTGGGACTGGGGGTGGCTGAGCCAGCCACCAGCTGCCAACAGGGAGAGTAAATCCCCAAACAGGAAAACGGGCCCAGTGTCTTTGGAGTGGACGGTCTGACAGGCAGTCAGAAGTCAGTGCGGGGGGAGGGCGAGGCCTGGGTCAAGGGCAGGATGGGGCCCATGTGCCAAGTAGAGAGGCCAGGAGGATGGTCTGGGACAGGTCTTAGGGGTACTTAGGATCTACTGTGAGAGTCAGCCAGGTAACATCCGCGAGTTAGGGTGCTTCTTGGACCTGATTTCCTTCCTCTGGGCTTTTGTGGCTAGAAGGGAGCCAGAAAGGGATAAAGTGGAGGGCCGTGATATCCGAAGGTGGAATCCCCAAAGCAGCCTCTGAGTCTTGGCAACTGCTGACAGGGAACGTCCAGAGTCTTTAAAGGTCAAGCAGAGGGGCTCTCTAAGACAGTTCCATAACATTTTCCAGGCTGCTTCCTGTTGCCTCTCCCCACCCTAGCCCCACAGGAGCCCAAGGCCAAACAGTTACTAGACTGTGGGGGCAGCCAGTGCAGAGGGAAGCTTCCTAACCCATAGCCCGGGTGCCCAGCACTCTTATTTGCCAGTTACCAACTCAGCAACCAACCCAGGAGCCGCTCTTCAGCCGCCCTCACCCTCCACCTCACTCCACACCCACCTGACCATGCAACCCTCCCTAGGACTGCTAACCTCTCCCTCCCTCGATCTCTGCTTCCTGAGCCCAGGCCACTACCTGCCTGGACTAAGGCAATGGCCTCCTGGCTGCTGTCCCCTTTGCCCATCCACCACACGGGGCCACAAGAATATTTCTAAATTAGTATCTGAGCAAACTACCCCTCTGATAAAACAAAAACAGAGACAAAACAAAACAAAAACTCTCAGCGAAGTGACTCCTCATGGTCCTGGGAACCAAGTTCAAGTTCAAGGTCCTTGTCAGGGTTTGTAAGGTCCCTGCTCTCCTCTCTAGTGTCATCTCTTATCGTTGACTTTCTCGTTGCTTTGTGCTCTGGCTGGATGGAACTGCTTAGAGTTTCTCAGGCTCTCATCTCAGGGCTGCTGCGCTGGAATCCACACCTGACCCAGCTCCCCAGGTGATCCTTGGCACAGCAAAGTTTGAAAGCGCAGCTTTGCGCTGGTGTCTCTCAAATTTCTGAGAACTCGAATCACCTGGCATGTTTATTAAAAATGCAAATCCCCAGAGCCTCCCCCTAGGCCAGCCCTAGGTGAAAATCAGAATTTTCAAGGGAGGGGCCTGGCAAGACATCTCAGGTGACTCTCTTCATCTGGGAAGTTTGGGAACCATCCTCAGTGGTTCTCAATCTTGGCTGCCTGTGAGAATCACACGAGGGAGCTTTAAATCCATAATGATTGGGGATGGTTGTCTGGGGTGCAGCCTGGCTGGCACCAGGATTTGTCAGATCATCCCCCAGGGGAGTCCTGTGTGATGGGTGGCCAGAGTCGAGAGCTACCGCACCGACGATGGTTTCCAAACGCGACTGCATGGACTAGGGGCGCCAGGAACACCTGGGAAACTCAGTGACTGCTCCGACTGGCGGAGCCATGGCCCTCTGACCCTGGAATCATAATGGGAAATGGTTTACAGGTCAGAAGGGGAACCTGGACAGAGAGCTTCCCTCCCTGGGGCCCTTACCTTCACAGAGGGAGGCGGCCACGGTTCCAGAGCGTGGAGGGCTACAGGGAGGCGGAGCAGAATCTCCTGGAGCAGAGAGGCACAGTGGCAGCCTTGAGCAGACCATGCGGAGCCTGAGTGGATGGGTGTGGTCACTGCGCCTGCGCCTCCTCCCTACGCCCTGCTCAGCCCTCCGAACCCAGGACCCCAAGCCTCCCTGTATGCACTGTGTCTGTGGTATGCCATCCTGCTCCAGCGTAGAACCCGACTGGAGTGAGGGAGGGAGAGAGGCAGAGGATGGAGAGAGCTCACTGACTTTCCAAGACCCTACACTGGACAGATTACAAGGTGCTCTCCGCCGCACAACGGCGTGGGAACCTCAGGATTACCCTTTGAGGGGATTTCCCCCACCTGCAGGTGCAGAAACAGACTCAGAGAAGTTACACATCTAAAGCCACGGAGCTGGTCAATAGCAGAGCAGAGCTTGGGCTCTGGATCTTCCGGGATTTTCCCTCCAAGATCCACAGGCAGCAATACCTTCGTTACTCATTCTTTGCTCTAGCACCCAAGCACGCCCATCCTCCACACTGCTCGGTGGCACTCATTCTTTCAAAGACCCACACATTCACACTAACAGTGACTCCCGCACTCGGCTGCAAGGCCTCACGCCTACGCAGAGTGACAGACTTGCACACTCTCAGTCCCCAGCAGACACACTCACAGACCCAGGAGCAAAGGCACCCACATCCACTCTCAGAAGCTCCTGGTGGCTCTCCCTCTTTCCCAGAGGCCAAGTCTCTCATCTTAACCTTGACCCTATTCAAAGTGTGTGTTGGGGGTTGAGTCTGGGCCTCAGAGTGGCAGGAAGGCAGGTGTCTGGCCCCAGGAGCTCCCCTTCCATCCCTCCACTTGCTACATGTGGCTCCAGCCCAGGGCCAAGAGGCTGTCCTGTATCCTAGAGGGAAAAACCCTAGAGGGAACCCCCCACCCCCAGGGCTGAATGAGCAAGAGAAGCCAGAACAACAGAGATCAGAATAGAAACCCACCATCATCATCCTCAGGCCATTCTGAGTCTGGAGCAGGACCCCTGGGCTCAGAAGTCAGACCTACTTGGGTCTGAATCCTGTCCTGCCACTTCCTAATGGTGGCTTCAAGCAACTTACTTAACACTCTCCGTGCCAGTCCCCTCTGCGGTGAGCAGGGCTGCCTGCTAGGCCCACCGAGCCGCACTGGTAGGAAGATCGGTCTGCAAAGGCATCTGGCACAACACGTGGAAAGTATTCAATCAATAGGGGCTGTTTTTCATCATCGTTGCCATTATCATCAGCGAATTTTTTTCATCATTATGAAGAATGCTCCCAGGTTTGGCCCACTACAGAGCTCAGCCAATGCACAGATGGGCCATGGTGGCCTTTCTAGGACGGAGTAGAAGGGCCAGTGTGGGGGTAAAAGCAGGTCCTGGGGCAGAAGCTAGAGAGGACAGCAGTGAGCAAGGGGCTCCTTCCAGTGGGGGGCAGACAGCTGATCAGGGCGCTGAGCCTGTCCTCAGCTGTGTCCCCCGGCTCAGAGGGCAGTTCCTGTCCTGTCACGGGGGCAAATGGAAGCTGGGGGCCCTTCCCTAGTCTTCAGTGCCAGGTTCCTATCCCTCGGAAGCTCTGGATGGAAACCAGGGCCCACCCAACAGCAGTGCCCCCATTCTCCTTGTTATCTGTTGCCTACACCCCGAGCTAGCCCCATATCCTGTTCACCAGGCTCCCTGAGAAGCCTCACTGCCTTCTCCGGGAACCCCAGGGAGGCTTGAAGGGTCAAGACTGTTTTCCTTCCTGAAGAGTCAGACTGGCGAGCATTTCCTGCTAATTGACCTTGAGACGGGAAACTGAGGCGCACGACCCCAACCCCAGTCACAGGGAGAGTCCAGCAGAGCTGGGGCTGGAATCCCTGACTTTTACTTCCACCCCAGACACTGACCACGGGTCTGGTAGGGGATAAAAGGTCTCTCTGGGTTGGCCTGAGTGGAGGGATCAAGATCTACATCTTCAGGAGGTAAGGCCAGATTTAGCCGGGAGCTGGGGACAGGCAAGACGTTTCCAAGGCGCCCTAGGCCTCTGTTGAATGAGACCGAAGGGAAGCTGAGATGGGCCGGGATAGTGCAGAGGCCAAGACTGCCCTCTCTGTGGTCTGGGCCTAGCTGAGGAGGCCAATTACCCAGGAGCCCCTGCTCCCCAGAGCCCCATCACTAGGAGCAGCTCTCATCACCTCCAAGCCCAAGCGGATCCCCCTTTATCAGGCCCCCTGGCACCAGCCTGTCTGAGCCTCCCGCACCTCTGACGCCCAGGACGTTTGTTTTTGTATCTGTGGTGACTGTGGTCAGAACATAATTGAGTCAAAACACCCACTCGGACCCCCGAAGGATAAACAAGCTAGGCTGGGGCAGTCCTGGAACCTATGTGAAGACAGACATAAAGACAGTGGCCCGAGGAAGCCAGGAAAGCTGGGTGTGGAGGAGCGGGCAGGGAAGGGAGAGGTCCCACGTGGAAAAACAGGGAGGAGGCCAACCACGGGCCTCTGCTGCAGAGAAGTCAGGGTCCGATGCCAGCTACGAAAACCTCCCCACCCCCACCCGGCTCTGGTCTGTAGCGTGGCTAGCGCAGGCTTTCCCCAGCCTCTGAGGACAGACGGCAGACAGGTAACAGGGCCGATCCCAGAGCCCATCCCCACAGGCTGCAGCCCAGGAGACCCACTGGGAAAACCACTGGTCTTCACTGATGGGGACATCCTGGCCTTGCCTTCCGGGAACCTGGGAGCAGGAGATAGGGCCCTGCCTGGTGCTGGGACTTCCCATCAGGACACAAAGGTCCTGGAGCCAGGAGGGGCCCTCCAGGATCCTGGCGATTGCCCCGTGGAGAGCTGGGGGGAGGAGCTGTGGAGAGCTGGGGGGAGGAGCTTACAGCAAGGACACCTAGGCACGACCTGCCAAGGAGACAGAGGCTCAGTTGTTTTCCTAAGACTCCAACTGAGGCAGCGCAAAAGGAGCTCTGGCTGGCCTTCAGGGCCCGGTTCTGCCAGCTCCACCCTTGGGGCTCAAGGCATTTAAAGGGCCAGAGCCCTGCGTCCCCAGGAGAAGCGGCTGGTTGGCTGGGTGACAATTGTTGAAGCCACAAGTCTTCTGAATCTTGGGATCCATTTGTGTCTCTGGGCGCCTCACCACTAACATGGAGGAGGAAGCAAGGAGTGGGTCTGTGGGGGGACAGGGTCAGCACAGCTCACAAGACTGTGTGTCTGAACAATCAGTTTGCAGAGACAATGAGCACTCCAGATGCTGAGGGGTGGGCCTTGCTGGACCCACTGACCCTGTCACACCAGTAGCTCCTGTCTTGGCTGCCGACAAGGGTCTCCCAGCCAAGACGGGAGTGGGGAGTGACGGGCTTGAAGCCTGGGAAGAGGAGCCTTGACGGCAGACTGCATTTCAAGGGGGCTTGACCTGGGCGGTGAAGGTGGAACAGGCCGCATCCTCCCCAACTTGGATCCCTATGCTCACAACCACCTTCCAGGCCCCCAACTCTTCTGTGATGCCCCCATTTGAGGATGGCACCATGTGCGGTCTCATGTGTGAGATGGGTACAGTCTTTTGGTCTCACTCCGACAAAGGGCTCTTTCCCTCAGCAGGACTCCCCCATCTCCAGCTCTCCAGCTACCCACCCCCCACCCCCAAAACACACACACACACACACACACACACACACACACACACACACACACACACACACACACACTCCTGGAGAGCCCAGCTTTCCAAAGGCACTTCCTGCAGAGCTGCAGTCCTGGGTTTGAGGCCTGCCATCTGGTGGACATTGCCGTAACTGCTGTCACCACCTCCCCGGGGCTTTGGCCTTCTCAGAGGTGTGGCCAGAGACCACAGAGAGACAAGGGCCCCAGAGGGACAGGGCCCTGGGGGAGGCCGGTCTCCCAGCCCAGTGAGCACGCCCACATCCTGCTTCCTGGGACGGGGAACTCCCAAGAGCTGGGCTTGATTGGCAGCAGAGGCGCTCGGGTGTTGTGCCCAAACCTCCAGGTAAAGGCTCCCTCTGCTGTACTCCCTCTGCTGTACTCCCAGGCTGCCTTAGGAAGCCTGGGACCACCCAGAGCCTCTCCTGCCCTGCTTCTCCCGTCCAGAACCAGAGCAGTTTGTAACTCTGTTTCCCAGAACTGAGAAGTTTCCCTGTGTGTTGTCAGGTGGAACAGAACCTCGCAGACAGGGCCCCGCTCCCCACCATCCCCTCAACCCCTTTGCCGGGGGTTCCTTGCCTGGACCGGACCAGTGAAAGCCCACAGGCCCGTAGAGCTGCCACGAGGACCCAGAGGTCTGAAGATCTGCCCCACAGATCCAGGCAGAAGGATGGAAGCCCTCATTATAGGATTCCTCCACGAGCCCCAGCAATGGTGAATAATTTATGTACAAGGCGGAGAAGACAATAAATCAGCAGCAATGATTAACATGAGCTATTTTACATGTGAGAAAGATCTATGGCAGGAGGCTGCCAGGTTGCTGGTGATTAATGCTGCTGTTTGCACTGGCTTCTGGGCCTTTATATTCAATTATGGACCTAGAGTATGTGGGGGGTCCTGGGGATGGCATAGGGGAGACAAGGAAACCAGGGACAGAGTAGTTGATGCCTAGGACGTGGGCATCAGGTGGGCTGACGTGACAACAGGTGACAGCCCAGCCCTGTGGACACCTTTACAAGGTTACGTTAGTGGGACAGAGAGATGCCTCTTTCTGTAACAGCAGTCACTTTGTCCCTGGGATCACCTCTAATTCCCAGGGGGTGCCCTGGGAAGGGGGGACAGACGGAAGGAAGCATCCTTGGGAAAATCTGACCCTTCCAGAGTAAAAAATTAGGTTTCTGGGTCCCCCTTCTTCCTCCACAGCGCTAGGGATGAACTAACATCAGCCAGCCAGCGGGGGTTACTGCTAGAAAAAGTTCCCTGTCAGCAACAGGGTCAGGGAACCATGGCCTGTCTTCATGTCCCAGGCAGGAATGGTGGCAGGGGGGACAGGCTGGGGAAAAAGTTTCTGGGTGCTCTCCTCCTAGCTGACCCAGGAAGCCCTGGGAGGCCCCCTCCCTGCATTCCCACACTTAGGCCTCTCATCCCTGGCCAGCTCCAGCTGGCCCCTGTCAGTGCAGGGGCGGGTGGAGGGGGGCGTGTCCAAAGACCAGTGGCGGCTTCGGGGTTAAATGATTTCCCCCTGCCCAACCCCTCCCTGCCCTGGCTCCTATCATCTCCTTCCTCCTCTTCCTCCTTGTCCTCCTCCTCCTCTCCGGTGACCTCTGTGCACTGTGGCCCTATGTCCCCTCAGAACCCAAGGCTTGTCATGAGGCACAGGGTGGGTGTGGGGGGATCTGCTGGGGGCTGAGCTGACAGCTGGGCTCCGGGGACCCCCTGGAGGGCCAGGGATGTGGAGGAAGAACTCCCTCCCCTGGTGCCTGGCTGGGAGCCTGCTGTAAGTCTCCCCCAGGCTAGCATGGTGGCACTCCAGGCCTGGGGTGGGAGGAGGTGTGTGAGAAAAGGAGGGAACACCATCACCCTACTGGGGGGTGGGACCGGGCGCCAGAGGAGGCTGGTGTTGGCAGGGCAGACAGTCCTGGGCTCTGAGAACGTTTCTGGCTCACCGCCCCCCCCCCTCCCCCCCGCCTTGCATGCCCTGCAGCTTCCTGGGAAGTGGTTCCAAGTCATAACACTGTGTGTCTCTGGGTTGAACGTGTGGGTACGACATTCTGTATGTCTGCCTTCCCAGGTCTCTGACAAGTGTCTGGGCCCGTGGCTGCGTGCACCTGCGTGTCTGCGCACCTGTTGTGTCCGTGTGAGTGCCTGGGTGCTGAGCACATGAACACACAGCCTTGAAGCTGACCCCCGGCTCGGGCTTCTCTCACAACCCCCCTGACCCGCCATTCCCGGACAACTGTCTTCCTCAGCCCCTAATCCCCTGTTTGCCTGGCTCATCCCCCGGACTCCCTGGGACTCCATTAATGCGCCCTGGCCGCCCCAGGACAAGCCCCAAATTAACCCCCCTGCTGACCCCGACATGGACGCCTGTAATTAGGCCAGGAGTGGCTGAGGCAGAGAAGGCCCCGGGGCTCCGAGGGGTAAGGGCAAGGCTGGGCTGGGCAGGGAGCCTTAATGCCCAGGAATGCTCTAAAAGCTGTGCCTGGCTCCAGGGCTAGCCGCCTGGCTCATCTCTAATACCTCGCAAAGCCTCCCAGACAGGGCTCCAGGGGGATTACCACCACCCCCCCTACCCAGAGGCCCTGGAAGCGGGCAGGGCTGCTCAGTGGGCCCACCCTGCTGGCTCCGGGCTGGGGAGGCTTTATGGAAGGGGCCAGCTGCCCCCAGGGCCTCAGAGGCCAGTGGCTAGCTACAGGTTAGCAGCCTGGAGCCCACGCTCCTGATAGCAGCCGCCCAGGGAACAGCCAAGTCCAGGCGGGCTGGTTCACACCCCCCCTCCTCCCAGGGCCAGCCCCTCCCGCCCCCAACTTGTTTTGTTTGCTCTGTGTAGCGTGTCCGGTAGCTCCACCAGCATTAACCCCTGACCCCGGCTGAAAGTCTTCCTCCCCTCTGACAACTGCTCTGTTTACCCAGTTCTCTTTCCCGCCTTTCTCCCTCCTGCCCAGCCTCTCCGGGGGAAAGCTGCACTCTCCTTGGGACTCCTCGATCCCAGGAGCTGCCTGAAGAACCCTTGCCCATGAGTGTGCCTGAGTGCTCAGGGGCACAAGTGATATGGCTGCGGCCGAGGGCTTGGCAGGCAGCACGCACACGGGTGCGGGAGCGGGAGTAGGTTGGTTTTTGCGATCTGAATACCTATTAGACATTTTCTGTGAACAGGTCATTTGACCCCACAATTCCGCATCTAGGAATTGGTCTATGTATGTCCCGCACTTGTGCTCAGACAGACGTATATCATGAGTATTTATGGTCGCGTTGTAAGAGTTAAAGACTGCAAACTGCTAGGTGTCTATCTAGAGGACTATAGCTAAATAATGAAACCACAGCCATACAGTGGAATACTATGCAGCCATTCAAAAGAGTATCTACATGTTCCTATCATTAACGATCTTCAGCTATGAGGGTAGCAATGTGCAGATAAAAAGGAAGGTGCAGAACAGAGTCTAGAATGTGTCACCACTTGGGGAAGGTGTGGAAGAGGGGGAAATGGGCAAATGAGCATTCACCAATTTTTGAAAATGTGTATTTTTAAATCTTTAAGAAGGAACAGTGGGGGTGCTGAGGGCAGGAGTGACAATCTTTTGTACTTTATGATTTTTTTGACCTTCGTACATATTTGACCTTTCAAAAATGAACAAGTTTATGATACCACAAAATAAATAAAATGCATATATCCTGGGGCCCAACTATTCCATTTCCAAAAATCCAGTCTACAGAAATAAGCAAGTACACAAAGATGATCCAAGGATGGTCCGTTGTTTAAATGTCATACAGTGGAAACAACTTACATGCTCACCAATAGGTTCAGCATTGAAATAAGTGATGGTTTATCCGAACTGCGGAATAGCAAGCAGCCACCCGAAAATGAAGCTGATCTGCTTGTACTGACAGGCAAACGCTACAAAAACAAATGTAAGAGGAAAAAGCAAATTACAAACCAGTACAAAAATATCATTCCATTTAAGGAAAAAGAAAAGGAGCAGGATGCAGAAGGAAGGAAGAAAGGAAGGAAGGAAGGGAGGAAGGGGGGACGGAGGGAGGAAAAGGAAGGAAGGAAAAAAAGAAAACTATATGTTTCTCTATGTACATAGATATCATATAAGTGTATCCCCCAAACTCTAGAAAGATAAACATCAAAGTGATGGCAGGGGAAAAATGGAAAGAGGACGTCCACTCTATGCTTCTGCATCCACAGTAAGACTTTAAGTCCCTCTTGCATAATTATACAAGCGAATAAAGAAAAGCTTGATAAAGAACAACAGCTCCACAGTCATTCATCTGGTTTCCTCCCTCCACACCAGCTTCGGTAACTGTCATGAGCAACACAATTATTATTCTCCTGTCAGGAAACGGAAGCTGAGAGAGGTTATACAACCTCCCAAAGGTCCACAGCACACCCAAACCAGAGTCAGGCCCCAAAACTCCAGCTGGTCCATACCGTCTCTCCTTGGAGGTGCCATTTCTCCCGTGTTCTGAGCCTCCTCAAGGGCGTGGACATCTGGGTTGGGGTTAAGAATTTCCTCCTGCTCTTATGCACAGCGCATGGCGGACCCCTTCCCTTCCTGTCCACCTCGCCCCCTCCAGCTCTCCGAGGACCCACTGGTGAGCCCAGCCATGGGTGTAGCTCTGAGCTTTGGCATAGCTGCCAACTTCCCTGTCACCTGCTCCTGTTCTGGTTCCTTCTACCAGTGAGAGCTGAGTACCCGTTCCCCGCCAACATTCCCCATCCTGTCACAGAGCACCCCCTTAATTACAGTTAATGGCAAAGACCATAAGAGCTTTATTAACTTTATTGTGGACCCAATTAGCAGTTAATGCCCCATGACTACTGTTTCCCTCCCCCCCCAAAAAAATCCCATTAAACATAATGAAGCAGCCTTCTCCCTCCCCTGCTGGGGGGGGATGAGGGGACGGGGAAATCCATCTTCCTGGGCCTGATTCTGACCCATCAGGCCCATTGGACACCAATTCAGTCCTGGAGCTTCTGGGGGACCAGGACTGGGTGTGAGAAGACAGAGATTAATCAGCAAGAATTCTGAGGCCAGCCGTTGAGCCTACACACACATGTGCACACACGCACACACATGCACACACACATACACACCACCCGGCTGATTTCCAAACAATTCCTTTCTTGAAACAGGGATGTGGAATCACACACAGTCCTCCAGCACAATCCTGTCCAGCACACTGATGTTCTCTCCGTCTTGTCCAGGAGTTCTTCAGAGTGGGACGTCCAAGTCCAGGGCCTCTCTGCCTGGGCTTGTCCCCTAGGGAGGGATCAGGAGCTAGGAGACAAGGGAGGCTGAGGGCAATGAAGAGTCATTCTCCCCTAAAGCCCACACCTTCACCACGCCCCTGGCTCTTCCCCTGCTTTGGCTGATGCTTTTGATAATTATTCAAAATCTACAAGGTGCCAGACGCCATGCGAGACCCGCTCTCACATCTCAAGCATCACCACAAGCTAAGGAAGTACACACTACTCTTCCCATTTCACTAATGAAGAAACTGAGGCTCGGAGACAGCCAGGATTTGAAACAGGGATTCTACCTGATTTGTCTTAAATGATCTCTCCTCTCCCTTCCCCAGCAACCCACCTTTCCCCTCTGAAGGCAGAAGAGGCAGAAGTCATAGGGGCCGTTCCCTAGATACGGAACTACAGCACAGAGCAGATCCAAGGAACCGTGACGGGAATTACAAGACAGCCCTAGACAGTCTCATCCCACACCTGCCTTGATGGGGTGAGAGGACTAGAAGCCAGAGAACACCCCCAAACACTACTGCCACAAGAGTTCCCACACGGGCTAGAGACCACACCCTGAGCCAGGATCTGGCCTAAACAAGAAGGAGGGAGAACTGGGGGTATGGAAGGAAATCACAGCAGACTAAATCCTCTGTTACCCCCATGATCTAAACCTGAAGACTCGGGGATTCTACTCCCGGAGGGTCTATGCGAGGGGTCTTCATCCACCCCCACCCCAAGGACAAGAACAGCCTCAGGATGGGGTGGGGGTGGCATGCTGTCCTGGATGGAGCTGAAGGAGGGGACACCCGAGACTGACAGGGCAGAATCAATGGCTGCCCTGAGCAAGGGGGCAGGGGCTCAGGAAGGGAGACCCTTGAACCTCTGCTTGGAAACAAGCTCCCTGTTCCCGCTCCCCCTCCCCCGGCAGGCCCAGCCTGGAAGCAGCCACTTGAAATGGGTCCCAGGGAGCCTGGGAGAGAGGGGCTGGCCTGGCTGCCGCCCAGTCAGACCCGCTCCCCCACCTCGCCTTGGGCCCAGCCCCAGCTGGGGTCGGAGAGAGAAGGAGAGCTTTCTCTCCAGACCCATCCCAGTCGGGGTCCCTCCCTGCCACACACACCCAGCGAGGAAACTCTCCAATTGTTCCAGCCCTGGAGAGGTGTGGGGGGGAGGGGAATGTGGGCAAGTCAGCACCCTCTCCTTTCCCAAAAGGCCATGGGGCCTGGGAAGGGGGCAATCCTCCTCCCTGGGGTTACTCCAGGGCAGGGCACTGGGGAGCCTCCCCGGGTGGGGCCCCTATTCTTCTCTTTGCCCTGGATGAGTGTTCTCTGACACCAAGCACCACCCCCTCCCCTGAACAAACAGCGCCACCCTCCCCACCCGCCTCACACCCAGAGGGATCTGGTGCCCCAGGAAGCTCAGCCGGAGATTTCCAGGATCAGCCCACAGGGAATGCTGAGAAGGGGCCCGGGGTACACTGGGGGGGCCTTGGGTAAAGTTAGCCTGTACTGAGGCGCTGGGTAGTGGCAAGTATGGGCTTTACCATTTCCTAGCTATGCCAGCTTAAGCACGCCTCCAAACCTCTCCGAACCTCAATTTTTCATCTGTAAAATGGGGCTGTAAATAGAACCTACTTCAAAGAGCTTTTTGTGAACACTAAAGTTGTGACATATGAAAAACACTTAGCTTGTATCTGGAGATACTTAGAACACAATAAATGAAGTTGTATTGTTGTCTGCCGGGTAGGATGGTCCAGATATTGTCAATAAGAATAACAATAATAAAGGATAACATTAGAGCACGTTAGGGACCACGGTCCCCTCCACTAACCCAGTGGTTCTCACTGAGAAAGGAGGAGAGGACTCTGTCTCCTCACCTCGACCCTCCGAGGCCTCCACTACCTATAGCCTACCCTGGCCTGAGGATTTCAGAAGACAGACTCAGTCCTGGCTCACTCCCGATTAAGTCCTAAAGGTGCCCCCATCACGTCTTTATCCGTGCCCCCCCCCCACGCACACACGCGTGCACACACGGTGTTCCTCCTTCCCCCTTCCTTTCCCTGGAGCAAGGAAGAAAGAGATATCAGAGTTTGAAGGATGTGAAAATTAGCTGGAACTGAGAGGTATCGATTTCAAGGAAGCACCCCCCTGCAACACCCCATCTCTGCCCAAGGGATGGTGTCTCCACAAGTCTCTGCAGGAAGCCCCCCAGCCCGCCCCAGGTATGGACTGACACTGTCGAGCTGGGACAGTGAGCAGGAAAGGTGGTTTGCCAGCCAGAACAGCTGCCCCAGCCTGGGGGCCCGTGCCTGGGCTGGGGCCGCCAACTCAGCGGCCCAGCACTCAGAGTCGTGGCCAGGGTGGGAAGAGGCCTGAGTTGGGGTTGGTCGGACCTTCTGGATCCCAGCCTCCTTGGCCAGAGCTGAAAGCACCTTAGGTTTGTACCAGCTGGTTGGGGGACAACGCTTTCCCTGGGAGGCAAGAGGGATCTAGGACACTGCCCTTGTCTCCAAGTGCCTTCCCAACCTCACCTCCCACCTGCCTAAAGGTCTTGTTGGAGTCCCGCCCGGCCTCGATTTCCCCACCTCTCACAGAAGGCCACCAGCTGTTACTTGCTCAGCCTTCTGGTCAGACTGAGCAGCGGGTGAGAGCTGTGGGAGGGAAGGCTGGGGCAGAGGGGCGGCCCCTCATCCTGTCTCTGTCATCGTTAACAGCCACAATTATTATTATTTGGAGAGACGGGCCAGAGGTGGTCAGGGACGCGGTTGGGGTGAATGAAATGAAGAGGTCCTCGGTATGTGCCGTCTCGCCAGGTTAATACTCCTGCCTGTCGGCCTGACAGCTGCAAGATTGATTACCCGGGCCTTCCGCTCTTTATAACTCGATCAGTCGAATTAATCTCTGGCTGTCGGCCCATCTGATGCCTGAATCACAAATTTAATTTGGAGGTGCACGGCTCCTCCCCCATCCCCCCCCCTCCCCCGTCACCTCCTCTCCTGCCAGCCCCCTTCCTCCTCCGTTCCTGCCTCCTCCTCCTTCCCTTTCCTCCCCTGGCCTCAGCTTCTCCCAGCTTCTTCCTGTTCCTCCTGCTCCCGCTTCCCTCCTCCTCTAGGGCCCCTCAGGGGCAGTGGGCAGAGGGTCGAGGGGGAGAGGGGTGGGTGAGCCTGAGTCAGCAGCCCCCCTGCCCGGGCCGGGGGAGGGGTCATGTTCACCCAGCCACTGGGCAAGGCGCCCACCCCACCATGCTCCACCCCAAATGGAAAAAGAGGCTTAGCTGACACTAAGTAAGACATATTAATGTACTAAAGACTTAATGAAGTTGGGGGGGGGGGGTGTGGGGTGGAAAGTGCTTGCTTTATTAGTTTATGGCCGATTAATGGGGACGCCATTACTGTGATGGAGATGGATTGCTGCTGTCAGCAGCCGAGGCTGAGGGCCGGCCCGTGCTCTTCCACGGGTGGTGGGTGCCCTGAACAGAGTCAGGGAGAACTTCATTAGAAGGGCCTATAGGATCCCACCTAGGGAGGCCCAGAGGCCAAGCTGGAGGGGTGGGGGCAGGGCTCAGCTCTAGGCCTTGGGAAGGGAGTTCCAAGGGGTCAAGGGCTGGGAGCAATTATCAGTTGGAAACTCACCCAAAGGCAGCGGGGCAGGGAGGTGGCTCCGGACTTGCATACAGCAGGGGCTCACCAATGTCACCCGGAGGAAAGAAAGGGAGGAACCTGAAAGGACAGAATGACCAGTGCCCACTTGATCCGCCTGAGACTCTTCTCAGGAAAGAGAATGAAGACGAAGGGAAGGGAGCCCTATTGCTTCCTCCTTCCTCAGAGGGGGATGGTGCACGAAGACCCTGGGGCCCACTACCCAGAAGGACTGGGCCACACTCACCACCAGGCGGCAGTCTACCCTACCCAGCACCAGGGCCCAAATCCCCAGCACCAGGGCCAGACACATCACCCCACACTCTCCAAATGGGTAGAGATAACGCCTCATTGCCTCAACTACCTGCCAGCTCCCGACTGCCCAGGTAGCCACGGTGGAGGTGGAGGTGGAGAACAGGGTGGCGGGACTTAGGGGAGAGCAACGAGGGGATGGGAAGGCGGAAGCTACCCAACCTCCAGCCTTTCTCAGGCCTGGGGACAGGGTGTCCCAGTCACTGGGCAAGCTGTACCACACCCCCTCTCGGTGGCATCCCTCTTCCCCCAGCCCCTCACCTCCGTGACCCCAGCTCCGCCTTGCTTTCTAAGATGGGGAGAAGGGCTGGATCTAACACAGCTCTCCTCGCAGGGGTCACTCTCTATTTGGAAGAACCCAGAGGCCCCCATCTCTCAGGAGTATATGACATTTGGCCATTCTGATGCAGGAACATTAAACTTCCTGACTTTTTTTTTTTTTTTTTTTTTTACCAAGTGATGTTCAAAACAGGCACTCTTCAACTCCTCCTGAAGTCCCACTCCACTCGGTCCTAAGCCCTGCCCAGCCCCCTACTCAGCCCTGAGAGGCATCAGGGATGAAAAGAGAATCAGGACAGACTCAGAATCAGTCTGTTGACCCCAGTACGTAGTACTCAAAATACATTTTTACATTTTGACACACGTTAGACCAAGCAGCTGTGGCAAAACGACTGAGCCCAAGTGTCCTGTTTGGTCTCCTCGCTCTTCTTGCTCCAAGCGGGATTCTACGTGCGCATGCGCCCAGCTCCAGGGCCTGCCCCGGGCTCTGAGCTCCCTGGGCTCCCCAGGGCCTGTGCACCTGTGTCTTCAGCTCAGGTGGACACGCCTTCCTGGGGCGCTGCCTTTGCCACTCTGTCAGCTCGGCCTGGAGAGGGCCAATCACAGGCTCAGGGGTCACCACCCAGGCTCCCTCCCCAAGGTAGGAGCTACCTGCTCAGCCTAACTGGGAAATAAATACCCTGTTTTTGAGAGTAATTTAATTATTGGCTCCTGTGGACTAGTAGGTAATTAAATTCCGTAGCTCCCAAAGTAATTAATTGCTATGCAAATAGTAATGCCCTCTGCTTTGGAGAGAAGGATCTCGGCCTGGGTTTGCCCTGCAATTAGAAGCTAATAATTACCCTGTCAGTTCCCAGCCTCTGCACGGTAATTACCTGCTGCTGCCCCACCGGTCACTGAGGGCCGTTACTGTCACCGGCTGCAGTGGCCCCAACAGCCAGGGCAGGGTAATTCGGGGGCCCTGGTCCATCTTGAGGTCTTTCCCAGGCTGCATTGTATCCAAACCTCTGGAGCTCCGGAGAGATGCCCCCGCTTCTGACCCCAGACAGCTACGGCCAGAGCCCCCTCAGCCTCCCTTTGTTAAGAGAAGCGGAGCCTCAGTCCCTCAGTGTGTAAATTCCTGCTAAGTCCACACGGGGAGACTCCTAGCTGCCAGGAACTTCCCCAAAGAGTACCTAACAGATACTCTTCATAAAAATAATTTTTGCGTTATGATTTTCTTAGATGCGCCCGCCAGTCTAGGCCCAGCCACAAGAATGGGAGAGAGGGCAGCCACCACTCTGTAGCAAACACACACCCGCACCTGGTATTCAAGAAACACTCATCTAGGGCCTGCTGCAAAGGGATTTGGAAGACCTCATTAAACTCCCTAATTAGTTGACCTTAAACTAGGGAGAGCATCCCCCGTGAGCCTGACCCGAGCAGGAATGCTTGAGAGGGACATGCTCATCCTGATGCAGGACACTGCAAACAGGGGCAGGGTCTCCCATTGCTCTCCCATTGCTCTCCCCTCGCCGGACTCTCCTTGGCAGTGCCCCATGGCCAGCTTGTTCTGAGCTTTTCTCTTTCTCACCTGACTGCCTGAGCTACAGATTTTGTCCTTGTCCAGCCGACCTCCAGAGCCACATAAGCCAATCCCTTGAAATAAGCCTCCTGCAAACAATATACGTGTATTCGAATGCATCCACGCTCTTCTCTCTCTAGCCCACCTCCTTAGAAGGAGTCAGAGCTTCGAGAACCGGGCTACCAGCCCCCACAGTCATATCAGTAATAAATCTCTGTCCTGGGTTCTCAACCTGACTGACTTTATAGAGACGAAGAGAGTAGAGTCGGAGACACAACAGGGGCTGACCTAAGATGCCGTGGCTAGGACGTGTGAAAACCAAGTGTGAAGCCAGGCACCTGACTGTGTGACCCCTTCCTGTTCAGCAGCAGGGTGTGGCTCCGGGTCTCAAGTCCAGAGTGGGAACATCTGTGCCCAAAGGGGAAGGTATCTGTGGGTCCCTATATCCCATAACTCTCAGTGTCCCTGTAGTTCAGTTGCTTGTTCATTTCTCATCTGGATCTCATCCCCTCTGTCAGCTCCCAGCCTCTGATGCCCAGGTCGCTGATGCCCTCCTGTGACCGCTGCTGCCTGGGAGCAGCAGCACCATGTGCCTTCTCAGCACCGGTGAAGGAATACCCAGATCCCATCCCCTCTAGATCCTTCTCCTCCGGGTCTGAAGTCTTCCAGCTGAATCCCCAGGGGGAAAGTGTCTGGGTGAAATCTCAGAGTTGGGAAGACTTTGGGGAAGCTGGACGCTGGGCAGGGCGTGGCTGGTGGAGGAGGACTTGCGGAGACCTCACTGAAGGGCACTAGACCAAGAAGCTGTCCCAGAAGTCTGGGAGAAAAGTGGTGTAAGGAGCAGAAGAGGCCACAAGGCTGACAGTCCCCATCCTGCCCCACACTTGGACATGTCCTCCTCACTCTCCAGTTCTCCACTTCAGTGCACTTCCTCTGGGAAGCTCTCCCTCAGCCACAGGCACCATTCACTCCCTCCCCTCCTTCTCCTCCTTCCGTCCTGGGCCAAAGGAGCAGAAGAGCAGAGGACATCGGTGATGCGGGTGACCGGTTCTCCTCAGCCCACAGGACCATGTCTAGGACTAGAGGTGACAGAAAGCATGGCAGGATTTGAGGCCAAAGTCTAGCCCTTGAATGCCTTGTCCTTGGGTCAGACTCAACCTGGGATGAGTTTGAGCCATTTAAGGCAAGACAATCGCCAACACTACTGGCTGAGATGACACAGAAATGGCAGATAGACAATGGGCACCAGGAAAGCCAGTGGTGATGAACAAACAAGATTCCCAAACTTCACATGAGGACATGGGCAGGAAATCCAGGGAAATAGTCAAGACTCTCGATGCCAGAAGGGGAAAGTCACTTGATACCAGTGAGGGTCTCATCTGTTTGTGAGAAGACAACCTTGGAGATGTCCCTTACCTGTCTCCGTGGCTTCTCTTGACCCAGTTCCCCTCCGTGGTAGAAGGAAAGTAATGGCACCCCCTGGCCTGGAGTCTGCAGCTTGCCTTCTATGCCCAACTTCTGTTTCTGATTTGCTGCAGGAACTGGGAGGAGTCGTGCTGCTCCCTGTGCCTTCATGAGGACGCAGTTTCTTGCCTCTTCCTAGAGATTTTAGGACAAAGATGTCTGTTACTTCTAAGTTAGTACTCTTTGGAGAGCAGTCTAGAAGGTGGGGCCATTTCTCCCCCATTACACTGAGCGTTCCCTCCAAGCAGGGGACCACATATCTCCCCTCTAAAGAGGGATTCCCAAAGGCAGTTGATAGTTCCCTTCTATCTTCCCCCTCAGTGCCTAGTACCAAGGCCTATAAACAGGGATTCTCAAAAACAAAAATTATAAAGTAGCCTCCTAGGACCAGGGGTCTTGGAGCATGGCCAGGGCCTGCCAGGCACCCTCTGCACAGTCTGGCCTCCTGTCTTGGCTGGTGCAGTTACTGCCCCACTGACAGCTCTTTAGAATCCACTCAGAGTTTTGGCCCTGCTGTAATCTCTGGGTGATGAATATTTCCCCTAATGAACTACTGGGAATTGGATTAGGCTGGAATGCCCGTGTGCTTAGACTCTTGCTGATTAAACCCCCATCTGTGCAGGTATTGCCTGTGAACAGCTCGTTACATATAATTTTTTGAAGGAGGGAAAAGATGGTATTGGTATTTGGGTTTTGCAAAGGAGCAGAGGGAAAGTAGTAGCAAAATGTCGATCCAGAATTTGGCAAGGTCTAGTTGCTTTAAAGCTGACCAGGCCGGCACTCCACTTTCCCCCACTCAGGCCAAGGCTTGCAGAGTTCAGATGCCTGCACTTTTACCCAGGAGCCCTGCCCAGGGTTCTCTGGGCTCACACCTATCTGTCCCCTGCAAGGAGGACTGACGGGATAGAGAGTTGCTTTGAAAAAGCTAGGGGAGGGAGATGGGGTAATAGTGGGAGAAGTCAGACCCGTGCGTTCAGTTCTCACCAGATGAGGCTCCAGATCTTTGTTTCTACTCCAAAATCATCCAGTCTCCTTCAAAGAAAATTGTAGGGAGT
The DNA here is from genome assembly GCF_922984935.1 of Meles meles. Taxonomy (NCBI): domain Eukaryota; kingdom Metazoa; phylum Chordata; class Mammalia; order Carnivora; family Mustelidae; genus Meles; species Meles meles. Next base: position 60,142,071 of record NC_060078.1, on the reverse strand, counting down.
TTGGAGACCCATTCGGGTCAGGGGCTTGGGCTATTCCTGCACCGATTGTCAGTCAGTCAGGACCAAGGATAGCACCTGCACCAAGAATCTCCAAACTCCCCAGCTCCTCCACCCATCATCCCTCTTTCCTCCCTGCTGAACACGTTTGTCCATTCTTTAACACTCCTTCCTCTTCCTCCTCCTTCCCTTCCTCTATCCCTCCCTCTCTCTCCTCCACCTCTCCTCATTCCTTCTCTTTCTTAATCCCAGGGACAGAGCCTGGCTCTGGTTCTTCACCACCAAGTACTTCATCCCAGGAATCTCTCAAGAAGTTATTTAAAAAAAAAAAAAAGGAAAAGAAAAAGAAAAGTTATTTAAACACCCCAGGAAGCCTAGCCTATATAGCCTCTGTTAAAAGCTGTATTCCCAGGATTGATACTCACCCACACCATACAAGAACACACACACATGGGGTGCTTGGGTGGCTCAGTGGGTTAAAGCCTCTGCCTTTGGCTCAGGTCATGATCCCAGGGTCCTAGGATCAAGACCTGCATCAGGTTCTCTGCTCAGCAGGGAGCCTCCTTCCCTCCTCTCTCTCTGCCTGCCTCTCTGCCTACTTGTGATCTCTGATAAATAAATAAAATCTTAAAACACACACACACACATGCTGAAACATGGTGTCTAGCAGGAAGGAAGGTCAGAGTGATTGTGTTTCAAAGACTGGCTGGCCAACTCTCCCCATCTCCAGTGGGGTCAGGGATTAGCCCACCTGACTTAAGTCCTCCCAGCATAACTCCAACTCGAACTCCACAGCCTTCCTTCTCTTTTCTTTCCTCCCACCCTTTCCCTCCCCCTCCCTTCCCCTTTGCTCCTCTCCTCTGTGTCTCTATGAAAAGTGGCAGCAGCAGCTGGAGAAGGCATACCCTTCAATGAACATCAGCATTTGTGGTGACTGAGTGTCCCAGCCTTCTTTCCTGGTTAATCTAACTTGGGAAGAGTTGAGGTGCGCTCTGGCTCTGCTGCCCATGAAAGGCAGAGAATAAATAACAAGCCAGAGGCATAAACAGATGTGCAGATAAATGCAGCTGGCGCTTTCCTGCCAAATTACCATGGATGGAACACTGGCAGGGGGCCAGGATGCCTCCCCCTTTGTTTGGAATTTGGCCACCAGGACCCATCCAAGCTCACCATCCATTTGGCAACATCTGAGTGAGGGGAGGGGATGCCAGGGAAGGGAGTGGAAAGGCTGCAGGTGCCCTTAGGTTTGGTGAAGAGCTCTGGAGCCTTAACATGAAGACTCAGGCAGGTGGGGTTAGTGGGGTCGGGGAGGAATGGGGAGTTCTGACCAATCCTACGTGCAGTTGCCTTAGAATAGCATCCCCCAGGATGTGGCTTGAAGTAGCCTGAAGGCTGACTCTAACAATGCCATATATACATGTAATGACCCCTATGTTGCCACCCTCCCTCTCACCCAAGGACTGGGTATTCCTGTGACCTTTGATCATGTACAGTACCGCTTCGTGTTGGCAGGGCATGCGGCGGGTGGGCAGCAGCTGGATGAGAGCCAACCAGAAATGGCCCAGCGTGAGAAGCTCTCCCTGAAGACTCCAGGCCTGGAACAAGGAATGGGGGAAAACTGGTTGGAACTTTTGTGGAATGAGGGGAAAATGCAGGTGAGCAGGGAAAGAAAAGCATGAGCGGGGCGGAGGGGGGAGTGTTGCCAAGGATATCTCCCTCTCTGTGGACACCCCCAGATCTGAATTCAGAGACACACCAAGCCACATGCTGGGATTCATTCAGATCACACAGAATATTTTCTCTTCATCAGTTATTAATTTGTCTTCCTCTTGCCAGGCCAGCTCATGCAGATTCGGGGGGGGGGGGCATGGAAGAGTTTTTCCAGGGCCCAATGACTAGCATCCAGGGGCCTTGCTTGGAAATATGGGTTTCAAGCTTGAAAGAAAAGTCCAAGTAGATATACTGGTCTTTGGACCCAGCAATGTCAAGAAATACTCATTCTTATGCAAAATGACATATATTTAAAGAGGCTCACTGTGGCATTGATCATGAGAGACAAACTTGGGAACAACCTAAAGACCCACTAATAAGGAATTGGTTAACTCTGTTATGGAGTGCCCTGTAAAGTGTGTCTATATGCATTCAGGTATGTCCTTATATGCTGGCCTGGAAAACATCTCTGATATTTAAGTGAAAGGAAGAACTAATAAAGTACAGTACGGCATGAAAAATCTATGTAATAATCGTTTTTATCTAATTTGGGTGCGTGTCTGTCTGACTGAATGTATGTGGCGAATGTAGAAAAGACCTAGAAGAAGACACACCAAATAGTTAAGAGCAAGTAACTTCCAGAGAAGAGGGTAGGATCAGATGGAAAGAGGGAAGAGGGGCTTGTCCTTCTTACTCTACCCATTTCTGGATTGTTTGAAATTCTTATAATCCTATATTCATGTACTACATGTAAAAAATAAAAACAAGGGGCGCCTGGGTGGCTCAGTGGGTTCCTTCCTCAGTGAGTGCCTTCTGCTCAGGTCTTGATCCCAGGGTCCTGGGATCAAGCCCCACCGCCTCAGGCTCTCTGCTCAGCAGGGAGCCTGCTTCCCTTCCTTTCTTTGCCTGCCTCTCTGCCTACTTGCGCACTCTGTCAAATAAATAAAATCTTAAAATAAATAAATAAAATAAATTTTAAAAAACCAATAAAAAGGATTCTTACAGACAGATAAGGAGCTACCTTATGAAGGTGATGGGGGAAGCTCTGGGGGTGAGAGCTGGGCTCAGAGCTGGAAGATGAGGGCTGTACCCGCAGAAGGGAAGCCAGGAGAAAGGGGGCAAGGCCGGAACATGCCTGAGGAGAGTGGAACTCATTTCTGGCCTCCAAGGCTGAGACAGACTCTGCCCTCCACATGTGAGGTTGTCCAAACCATTCCCTCCAAACTCCAAGCCTCCCCCTCCGCAGGACTGAATTGAAACAAGAGCCCAGATTTCTTCCAGGGCCCCTCACGTGTCTGTTCCAGGCCCCAGGCTCTTAGAGGAAAAACCCACTTCTTTCTGCAGTGCCACACTTGCCTGGGAGACCACCTCAACAATCAGGGGCACCACACTGCGCGGGGTGACCCGGCGCCCCCCATCCACAGGTGGCCCCAGCCCAGGCGGCCCTGATTCCTTCCTGCTTCTCTCCTCTCCCCTCATGCTGCCAAAATGCCCAGCACTTCCCCAGGTGAAGAAAATAATAGCCAGAAATGAATTCCCTTCTGGAGAAGAGCTGTGTGTTTGGGGGGTGGGGACTGAAATCCAAGGGACAGGCAGCGGTGACTCACAGGGGCTCCTCCCCTGGGGAGATGGAACTGACAGACCAGGGTGTGGGGCCCTTGGAGGTGATTTCCTGACAAGGCTGTCAGCGCACTTCACTCCTCACTCTCCGCATGAGTCCCCTGCAGGGGGCTGAGCCTTCTTTCTCTCTCTTCACCTCTCCTGGCTCTCTTCCGTTTCCAATGCTCCCTCTCCCCATTTGGCAAGTCCTTTCCAGTGCTAACTTTCTGCTTTGGCGCTCTGCTCTCCAGTTCTGCTAGGCTTTCTTCTTTTTGTTTTAACAGAAACACATAGAGTCAGCTTTTCTGTTGGGGTGCCCTGGCCCCTGGCTCCTTCCCAACCACAGCAAAATTTGCAGATGATTGGGAGTCCAGGGATGCACAGTGTGGGGAGGTGCAAGGAGGGTTGAGGGGCGGAGAGGCAGGGAGAGCAGCAGGCGAGCTAGTGAGTACCTTTGGGGCTCCTTATATGCTGCTCAGGGGCTGCAGGGTTCGAAGCATGTGTAAGGGGAGGTGCAAGCCCATTTGAGCCTGTTAATGTTCCTCAGGTCTTAGAAGATCACAGGACATCAGGATGGGCAGTATCTATAGTGTGTCTCATCCGTCCACACCGCCCCCCCCCCCTTTATAAATGAGCAGCCTGAGGTCCAGAGAGGTTAAATGCTTTATCTTCCATCATGCAGCTGGCTAAAACCGGTTCTGTTGGCAGAACCAGGATGAGAACCAGGAATCCTGTCTCGCAGACCATGCCATGTCCACAGTTCTAGCAGAGACTTTGGAGAAAAGGTCCTATTTCTCAGACATTGTAGATGACAGATTTGACTAACAACTTCTCAAAGAGATGGAAAAAGCTAGAATCCCCTGGCCCTCAGGTGCGGGGGTGGGGTGGGGAGGGGTGCTGGCAGGGTCCTGTCTCTCTATGCCCCCAGGAGGCCCGCAGTGACAGCAACAAGCAACACCTCTCCTTCCCATACTGGCTGTTGGCTGTTTACCAGCTCCTCCCCGGGGTCACCTTAGACTGACGCACAGCAGTCTGTCTGGGAATAGTCCACATCCAAATTCATCACCTTGGCTGCAGACAACTCTTGCCTGACCTAGAGTCCCACCTGCTTCGTAGAAGGACCTAGCCCAAGACAAATTTGTCTTCTGTTTTTCTAAGCTCTGATTCCAGCCACCCTGCCCTAAGGCTTTTGTTTTTGTTTTTACTTTTTAGAAGTGTCCTCTGTCTCCCACCCAAGATCTGGAGAGCTTTTAATCCATGGTCCCTTGGCATTGGAGTCACTTGCCTCTCCTGGAATAACACAAGACCCCTCCCCTTTCACTGCTTGGAACAAAAATTAATCCTTAACATAAGCTCTAGTCATTTGCCATAAATGTGAAATATTGGCATGGCGATCCCCAGGGCCACGTGGAGCAAAGAGGGCTCATCCTCAGGTCTCCTCTTAGCACTAAACTAGCAGACAGAGGAATCTCCATCCCCACACCACTGTGCCCCAGCTTCCCCCCAGGGCTACGGAGGCGCCTGAACTCGCCCATGTGAGGGGGAGCGGTGAGTTGGTGAGCGCACTAGGCTCTCTCCAATTCTTCTAATTGTCCCTCCCAACCGCCGGCCATTCCCCATGAAGACAGAGTGGAAAGAAGGGTGTGGAAAAGAGGTTGGCAGGACAATAAAAATGTCAGGGCCTTTCCTCTCGGTGGCTCCCTTCCCTCTCAATCCTCTCCCCCTTTCTCCCTTCGTCCCTCTCCATCTCCTCCCTTCCCTCCCGTTTTCCCTCCCGCAAACCCCGCTGCAGCCAAGGCCGAGAAGGCAGCTTTGGGGTATGAGGCGGGAGAGGTTAATTATTGCTCCCCCGCCCCCCCCTCCCCCCCCACAAGATGTATCTGACTGTCAGAAGGGGTGACAGATGAAGACAAAGTACAGGTAGGCTCTGCGAACCCGGCCCTCCAAGTACCAGCCAGGGGTGGGAGTGGAGGGGGGCGAGCTATCGAAGTTTTAACCCCTCTGACGCCGATCCACACAGCCTGGCCGCGCGGTGCGAACTGGGGAAGCCGGGGTTAGAACCTGGGTTCCCGCCCCTGCGCGGGCTGCGCGCCTCGAGACTTGTTGGCCTTCTCTGGCCCTGCAACGGGGATCTGGGGGAAGCGGGATGGGGGTGGTGGAGAGGCAGGAGGGAGGCAGGGAGTAGCTCTCTCCCAGAGGCTGCAGACTCAAGGTCACCAGCAGTCAACCAAGATCCTATAGGTGCAGAGAAAGGGACTCTGGGAGTGGCCTAGGGGAGAGGTAGATTTGGGGGCCCAGGAACTCCAATGAGAGAGAGTCCCAGGACTCCTCCACCTTCTCCATGACAATGTGCCCCCTCACCAGAGTCTGTTCCCCCCGCATCCTGGTCAGGGTGTGCTTGGTGTCTGAGAATGAGAGTTGTGTGTTTGAACCTGTGTGTACTTGTGATGACGACAACGTAACTCAAGAGACTGGGAAGGACTTGAACTCTGTGTGTGTGTGTGTGTGTGTGTGTGTGTGTGTGTGTGTAGTTGCACATACAATGCTTAAGGGGCATGTGCCAGTATCTGCAAGAGTGCCTGTACCGCGAGCACAGTGTGTTGTGAGTGTTTGTGTCTGGATAGAGAGCTTTGCCCTACAGGCACAGCTGTGGGGAAGGAGTGTCTTCAGGACAGTGTAGACCCGCACTTGCCAGGGCTGAAGCATCTATACTGGAGAGTGTGTGGACAAGGCTTGTCTTTCTCTGGATACACAACGTGTGCCCGTGTGAAGGGATACGTTGCTGTAGCACGACTGTGTGTCTGTGCATGCAAGCACACGCGTGTGTGTGCACATGGGCTGGCCCGAAGCTGCCAGCCTCTTCCTCTCACTGGCATCCCTCCCTTTTCTCTCTCCTCTCCATAAGCAAACGAGGTGAAATAATTACTTTTCCATTTAAATGCCCCATGTTCAAGCCAGAATGAAAACAAAGTGATTTAATAAAATTGTCTTTAAAGGGGAAAAGAGGAAAATAAACGTCTGCTCTGCTCCTCTCCCTGGTGTTCAGGGAGGCCCCAAGCCCTTCAAAGTTAATTAAAACAGGAACTAAAATCACAGAATAGCTTAGCAACCCTTTTCCCATCTCCACCTTAAAGGCAAGGCAGCTCCCAGAAGCCCTGCCTTTGGCCCAGAACTTGAGGCCCCCCTGTTCCCAGGCTCAGCTTCACCCTGAGACTAGCCTTCACCCCTGGCAGGCACCCCCACCTTCCTACAGCCATACCTAGGGGAGGAAGCTCTGCTCCTTTCCTCCTCCCAAAGAGTCCTGAAAGGCCTTGCCTGAACATTTGAAATCTCGGATGGACACTGGTCCCCATCAGAAACTTCCGGCTCTTGCCTCCTCCCAGGGCACAGCCTGCCCGAAGCCCCTCCTGCTCCTCTGCCCCACGGGTCCCCTGAGTCCCCAGCTGCTCTGAGTTTTATCTGTCTTCACTGACCCCCTGGCCCGGTCCTCAGCTCCAGCTCAGTACAGTTCCGGCTGCTTCCGCCTGGTCTGTATCTGTTCCCCATCAGAGGCCCCATTGGAGTTCCAGCCCTTCAGCAGCCCAGATAAAAGAGATGGATGGAGGTGAATTTGGGGGACGCCCCTCCCTGCAAGTGCAGAGCTAGAGCCCTGGGCTGTGACAGGGGCTCCCTGGGGAGGGCTGAGAGTGAGGGTGAAGACTGCCAAGTTCTCTCTGGAAGCCCGTTCCTACCCATCCCCACCCTGCCTTAGTCTTTTCCCTCCTCCAAAGGCCCAATTCTTAAAGCCTCCTCCAGGCAGGCACCAAGACTGCGATAACCCCATCCTCTAGCGCACACTTCAGCAGGAAGCTCTGTACTCGGCGCCCCCAGCTCCATGCAGCTCGCCTGCCACAAAAGAGCAGTAGTAAAACGACCATTTGCTGAACACCTTTTGTGTTCCAGACACATTACTTAGAAGATCTCTGTTGTCATCACAACCCCTACAGAGCAAGTTTTATATTATTTTTCAGAGGAGGACACAGAAGAAGGGAAGCCAAGAAAATCACCCAGGGTATGCACTTAGATGTTCAAACCTGTATTGCAAAACCTCGTGTGCCTTTATCAGTCTGTCCTTGATCTCCAAGCCCTGGTTCTGCCCCCAAAGACCCATCACTACCCCTGAGAGAACACTATCCCTGAGACACCCCCCCACTACCCCCAGAACTGAAACCTTTCTGACAACAGTTCACACTGTGGGGGAGAGGCAGGGGGAGCTAGGAAGCCAGAGTTAGAACCTGGGTCCCTCCAGGACCAGCTGAGTCCAGGAGGCCAAGAGGGCCTTCTTCAGCTTCAGTGATCTGGAATGAGAGTGGGGGTGGGAGGTAGGAAATATTTGTCCCTAGGTCCTCAACCTAGAATACATCCTGGAAGACCCCGTCACTTCTCACAAAGACTCTGTCTTTTCTCCCAGGGACCTCCAGATCTGCTTCAGCACCCTCAAGTCCGTGCTGCCTCGAAAGGTGTTACCCACCAAGGGGACCAGGTGATAGTTGATTGTGGGGCCGCATTTGTCACCCAAGGGGACTGTTCACCTTGTCCAGAGAGCCTTCAGTCACTCCCATGGCAGAGGAAAGTAAAAGAGAAGAAAAGAAAAGAGAAGGAAAGGAAAGGAAAGGAAAGGAAAGGAAAGGAAAGGAAAAAGGAAAGGAAAGGAAAGGAAAGGAAAGGAAAGGAAAGGAAAGGAAAGGAAAAAGGAAAGGAAAAAGGAAAGGAAAGGAAAGGAAAGGAAAGGAAAAAGGAAAGGAAAGGAAAGGAAAAAGGAAAGGAAAGGAAAGGAAAGGAAAAAGGAAAGGAAAGGAAAGGAAAGGAAAGGAAAAAGGAAAGGAAAGGAAAAAGGAAAGGAAAGGAAAAAGGAAAGGAAAGGAAAAAGGAAAGGAAAGGAAAGGAAAGGAAAGGAAAGGAAAGGAAAGGAAAGGAAAGGAAAAAGAAATCCAGGTCAGGAGCCAGACCATGTCTTCCACCACTCCACTCCTCTGACCAGTGGGGACGCAGCACAGGGATCTAAGCCCTCAAACTTGGGAAGGAAAGAGAGATTGAAGGAAGGGAAAAGAGGCAAAGAAGGGACAGAAACCTTGGTTTTAGGGTGAAGTTGTCAGGCAAAGGTGTGGCCACAGACCAGGGCTGAGGATGGTACCTGAAGACTTCTGGCCTTGACCGTGTCTGGAAAACATCTAGCAAAGGAGGGAAGGAAGGAAGAAATCATTCAGAAGCACCTTTCCTAATTCAGCCCCAGGAATGTGTGGGTGTATATGGGGAGGGGGAGTCTGTGACCTTTTCCAGGTCCAGGCCTCACCCTTGTTTGAACCCCTGTGCTGAGCCCAAACTGAAAGCTGGTAATGGCAGCGGGGCGGGCAGTGGCCCAGGTGGCTGGGATGAGGCTTCATGGTACAGTGGTGCTGGGAGCCCGGCCTCACCTCTCCTACCAGTGAGTCACCTAAGTCAGGCCAAGCCCTGGAGCCTATACTCTTCTGCTCTGCCACCAGCCCATCTGGGACCCAGCTTAGGCAGAGAGAGGATGAAAGAACAGAGGGCCCCCAGCATGGAGAAGGGAGTGTAGGGAGAAAGGCAGGGATGATTCCATCTGAGCTGGCCTCCAGGTTCCATCCCAAGACTGCCGCTTGTGCCTCCGTCTCTGTACCCCCTCAACTGCATCCCCGATGGTGACCTCATTCTTGACCCCTGGGCCCATCTCTATCTACCAGCCCATCCCTCCCAGAGTCCTCAAACCACTTCCATTACCCACAACTGACTCCTAGAGTCATTCTAGACCAGATCCCTCCTAGACTCTACGTGCCCCCACCACTGCCCTCAGAGAACTCATCCCTACCCCCAGTTTCCCAGACCCCATTCCCACCCATCCCAACCATCATCCTTCCCAGCCAAGATGCTTCACATTGAGATGTGAGAGTAACATCATTAACATCTCATCACCCTGTGGATTTCCATGGCCCTTCACCGTTTAGAAAGAATCTAGGCATTTAGAGGGCTGCAGAAGTGACCAAAGTACATCCCAGAAGGTAATCAGTATATGTCTCCAGTCTCTTTCTCTCTGCCTCAAGATGCCTGCACACTTAGAATAGAGTCCTAAGTGATGGCACCTGAATTTTTGAGCACAAAAGAGCTCAGGGAATCTCCAAGTCCATGAGAGGAGTGTTTAAGCCTGTCTGCCCCTTATGTGTGTATACAGAGTGACACATACATGTGCACACAATCCCATGCCCATACACATATATAATTACTCTAAGTATATGTACATTCACGTGCACAAGTTACAACAGAATGTAAGCTCTGCAAGGTCAGGGATGATGTGGATGATGTATCTCCAGTTTCTACAACAACATTGGCCCATGACAAATATTTATTGAAAGAAGGGCACATAATGGAACACATACTTGCTAAGTAAATGTATACATAGAGCTATCCACATGTAACAATACATCCCTCTGTACAATGCTTATGCACACATATATCTACATGGTTATCCACATACACACATATGCTTTTAGATAATCTACGCGTGTAACATATATTATGGTATATGTACATACATGTATATATACACTTCATATACAATGCATGTAAGCACACACATAACTACTATGAATATATTATTGATATTAAATATACGTCACACGCAGATACCACATAAATATACTAAACACATATGCGCATGTTCACAAAAATAAGTGAATACAAATGGAAGCATCCTTTTACTCAAATTTTTCCAATTTAACTGTCTCAAGGGCCCCTGACCCAGACCTGGCTGACACAACCAGAAATGTCCACCAGATGGCACTTTTGCCACTTCACGTACTCCCAAGCGTGGCCAGGGGTGTCGCCAGAGCTGTCGCCCTTCTGGCCCACGCACAAAACTTGCGAAGCCGATGTACCCCAAGAGCTTCCCTCTCATTCCCCCACCCAGCAGGGCGGTGGGCGAATTCTTGGTCCCCAAAGTCTGCAGTCTCGGCCATCTCCAAAATCGGGCTCGTCCTCTCGGGCCTCCAGGGTTCTGTTGGACCGGTGGACTCGCCCTCGGGGGCCCCAGTTCTGCTCAGCCCTCAAATCCACCCCGGTTCACCAGTGAGCCAAAAGTTGGGCTTCACCCGTCAGAACCGCGTGGCCGAAGGACCTTTACTAGGAGGCTTCTTATAATAAGCAGGCCGATGCCCCACGACTGCAGAGGAGGGAGTCAGGGTCATTCGCGGCTCCTACGCACCCATACACACCGCCCTCTAACCCCGGCGTACTTCCGACCTCCTGCCCTGGACGACCAGCCGGGGTCAGCCGAAAGCAGAGAGAAGGGCCAGACCCTAGGACCTAGTACCCTCGGCTGGGGAGGGTCTGGTCCCGGTTAACCCCTCCCGCACCAGCACAGTGTAGACTACCTATCTCTGGCTCGGAGTCGGAAGGAAGTGCATTCGGAGTCAGAAGGAAGTGCATTCGCTCATCTTAAGCAAAGCACTTAGAATCCCGGAGTTGGGTGGGACAGAGGTCCTCCCGCCTCCCTGCCTAGGCCACTCCGAATCAGCTCTCCTGGAGCCTCACGTTTCTGGTGTGAGCAACCTCGAACGACAAACGCAGGGAAGGCTTGAAAACCCGTGGGGAGGCGAGGCTGGGAGTTCTGGCAGCGGCTCAGCTTCCCCCTCCTGTTCCCCTCTCTTCCCCGGAGAGCAGCGGGAAATTATTTATTAAAACGCCGCCCGCGCTCTCATTTATTTGCGGTGAATAATCTCGGCATCGCAGCGCGTTTATTAAACCTTTCCCGTCCCCGCATTACTTTAATAATAAATCGCGTGTCACTTTCCAGCGATGTTATTAAAGCCCGTCTGCGGAGCAGAGGCGGGGAGGAGGCGGGGGTGTGGAGCAGCAGGGATTCCTTCTATTCCCGGCTGTGGGGCCTGAACCAGCAGGGCTGGGAGAGGGAAACTGAGGCCGTAAGAAGCCTGCACTTGAATACTCTATGAAGTCTGCAAAAGCGACCAAGGAGTACAGACTGACGGGGTGCCTGTGACCCCCTTGGGTCGGGTGGAGCCTCCGCTCTGCAGGTAGGCACGGTAGTAGCAATAGGCCCGCCAGGGGGCGCCTTCGAGCACGACTGGGCGGGAGTCCCCGCCAAGAACTAGACAGGGTCGGACCACCCACACCACGCCCCCCCTTTCAGTGCTGAGGAGACCGCCTTCTGGTCCGGACGCCAAGCAACATGACCCCCTCTCCCCGGCACACCGCTCACATCCCCACTCCTCCTTCCACGGTCGTCTTGGAATTCACCCCAAGTCTCAAACCCGCTCGAGCTGTGGAGTGCAGTTCCTGGGGCCGCCAGGCTCTAGACAGACTAGTCACCGCCAGCTGCCCCCTCGCTTAGCCTGCGGAGGAGCCCTGCGGTCCCGCGGGAGGGACGGCCGAGCTCTCGGGTGGGGATTCTGGGCCACGCCCTTCCCAAGAGCCCGTGCTGCTTGCCTTGGGCCGCAGAGGACAAGCTCAGACACTGAGCCAACTGGGATCTCTCCGGTGGTGGCGCCAGACTCCGGGCGGGGCCGCGCGCGTAGGAGACTGTCGCCATCCACACACAGGGTCTTGGCCTTCCGAACTCAAGTTTTCACTTTCTGCTTCACTCAGCCAATAAACACTGGGCCTCCTCACCTAGGCCACGTACAGTGAGTGTGGAGGGAGATGTGCGGAGTGACCCCCAACCAGGTAGGACAGGTCACAGTTGGCAGATAAGGAAACTGGCTTACCTGACTTTGGTTTCAGCAAGAAAATGGGTGGATTCCTAGGGGAAACCTAGGGTGCAGCCCACGCTGGTCGCCAAGCTGCTCCCCTCCTTCATCCAGTTTGTGCTTTTACCCTGGGGCCCTACCCACATGGATCTGGTTCCCCACCTGCAGGGGCAGGCCAGCCCCAATGGAGTGCAGATGGGGAGAACACCCTCCCTTCAAGCACGTGTCTTCAGACTTGCTCCCTAGAGGGTAGGGCAGCCCCCCCCCCAACCCTGCCGCCCCAAGCTCCCTCTCTACATCCCACAGGCACATGCCTAGGGAGCAACTTCTGGAAGCCAGTGTCCTACTCCCATGGGAAGGCTCCCACGGAAATGTGGTCTCCGTGTGCACACCTGCACGAAACACCTGTGCATCTGTGTCTCAGTTTGTTCATAAATCTTTATTGCATGCCTACTGTGCCTAGTCCTGTGCTAGGCAGTGTCCAATACAGAGTGGTATAACATATGGTCCTGGCCTCGAATTTTCCAGAAGGACAGAAGTTAGACATGACCAAATGCCCATCTTAATGCACTAGCCTAAACCGTGCTCCATTATGCTTTTCCAGACCACAGAATGGTCAACAGCAAAGAGGACTGCTGATAGTAAGTGCAATTAGAACTTAGGTGACGGGGGAAATTTCTAGAAGGTGAGTTTTGAGGAAGGGAAAACTGAGGCTAGGCAAAGGTTAGGGACTAGAAAAATAACAGTAGGAGTTGTGGCAAAGGGTAGTTCAGAAGACTGGCTGAAGAGGGCTGGAGGGAAGGCTGTCAGGAAGAAGTGGAGGATCCTGGTTGCCTCTTTGTGTTTCCTCTGCAACCCCTTTCCCTGATACTCCCACCCAGCCTAGGGACTAGGAGGCAGCTGCTGTCTTCTGCCTGGCTGGTCTATGCTGGAGGCTGTCCTGGCCAGGGCACCTCCTCCATGGGCCTCTTTGCTTCCCACTTCCCCTAGCGTCTGCCTCTCTCCCTACCCTCTGCCAACTTTTGTCTCCCTACTTAACTACCACCGTGCTCCCCCTATTAAGGGCACTAAAGCAATGAAAGGGCCCTGCTCCCCCTTCCAAGTCTTTTCAAGAGCAGGGATGAATACGCTGCTCCCCACTCACACACCCCCACAGGCCGGGGCTGCAGACCTAGTAGTAATCCTCGCCCTCTTCACTCTCAGCCTCCTCCCCAGGAATCAGACGCAGGGATGGCAGATGGGGGATGCCTGTGGAGTTCAGCTGGTCTGCAAACACATGTGGGCAAAGGAGAGAGAAGAGGAAAGGGGCTGTCAGTGAAGCCATACATGCCTCTGAACCCACATGCACATAGGCACACAGACACACATTCAAGGGCCTCAATCCACCACCAGCACCACCCCTCCTCCCCCAGTCCCCAGAGCCCAGGGCTCACCCTTACCTGGTGTAAGCACTGTCAGGCTAGCTGGGGCCTCGACCTGGCCCAGGGCGTTGCGGGCCAGGCAGCGGTAGATACCTTCATCGCTGGGGCGCACAGCCTGGATCTGCAGCCACCCTGTCACCTCAAACCTCTGGGGTCCACCCCTGAACTGGAGCCAGAGGCAGGGTCAGCAGGGCCCTTCTAGAGGACCCTGGGCTGCTCAGAGGAGGTCTCGACTCCTTCTCCTACCTGCACTGAGATGTGGGGGTCATCCCCTGGTAGCTGAACATCCAAGCCGTCCTTCCTCCACTCGATGGATGCCATGGGGTAGGCAAACACCTCGCAGCCAAAGATCACATCCTGCCCCGTCACGTTCCAAACGTCATAGGGGTGCAACACGATCTGGGGCTCTGGGGACGGAGATGGGAGGCCTGAGAATGGGCACATCTGACCCCAGAAGCAGGCTGTGTATGAACCATCATGGATGTGTTTGTGGGGGAAGACAGTCAACGCAGAGGTAAACACACACCCATACACGTGACTTGATCAGTACACACGGGTACATGTAAATGTAAGTACAGGTACACGCAAGGTATAAACTCTGAAATGGTGAGGTACAAGCAGACAGGATGCCGCAGCTCAGCAGCCACACTCCATCCCTGATCTCTCCCAGTCCTCATTCCACCCTAGAGGCCCCTATCCTGCCGCACTTGTAACCAACACCTCCCTCTACCCTCCCCTTCCTAACCAGATCCAGTTGCCAAAGACCCCAGAAGCAGCCCTTCCCGCCCCCCCCCCCCACTCTGGGACCAGGGAAGGAGGCAGGGGAGGGGGGAGTCCCACGTGGGATATGCAGAGAACCTGAAACCAGATCTGGGCAGCGGGCAGAAAGCCTGCAGTTATGGGGTAAAGTCTTGGGACCCCGCCGGTGTTTGTTTTCCTGGCAGCCCCAGCCAGGCCAGATCCCTCAAAGGGGCTCAGGAAGTGAAAGTGACTAACGCTGCCAAAGGAAACCTGAGGCCTGAATGGCCCTCAGCCTCCGGGGGTAGGAGCGAGGAGCTGGAAGAGCCCCCTCCTTCACTAATCGTAAGGCACAGAAGAAACAGAAGGGAGGTGGGGAGACTGGGCGAACAGCTTGCTCTACGAAATCGGAATGCGCCCAAGAGAAACCGGATTGCATCTCTCTGGAACCCAAGTGTCACTGCCTGGGCCCCAGCGGTCTGGGCAGACTGGGAGTCTTTGCTCTCCCGGTTTTGAGACCAGTTATTGGCTCTGTGCCTGCTCCCTCTGAGGGTGGGTCCCTGCCGGCCGGGTCTGGGGCTTCCACGCGCCTCAGAGGGGCACACAGCGTGCGGACAGAGCTCAGCCCCTGAAGGTGCTGGTCTCTGCGGACCAGCCGGGAGAGCGGGCTTATACTGGACTCGAGAACTCCGCAGCCTCATCTTTTTCGCTCCGCTGGCCAGAGACCAATTCAGTAGCAGGTCGGGGAGCAATGCCTCGGGTGCCTGGAGTGCCCCAAGTGCCGGGGGTAGGGTCCGCGGGCCGTGCGTACCCGATTCGCAGGGCCCCGGGTGCGCCAGCGTGAGGTTGGCGTCAGGCCGAGCGCGGGCCGCCTCCTGCAGGCGGCAGATCTGCGCGTAGGTGCGGCCGTCCGACCCGCAGAGCGGGCGCTGCGAGCGGCAGACACACAGAGGCTCCGGCACCTCTCCGCGGCTCAGGTCGCCGCCCGCGTCCAACCGGCACTCAAGCTGCTCGCCACAGCGCCCGTAGAAGTGGGCGCTGGGGTCCAGGTCGCAGAGCTGGCCCTCGAGATTGGCGCATTCCCAACAGCAGCCGCACACGTCGCGCACCCGGCCGGCAAGGCAGCCCCGCGGCTCGGCGCACTCTTCTGGCCGACAGGGAGCGCAGCTCTCGCCCTCGGCCAGCAGTCGCAGCCAGCCGCGCCGCAGGTAATCGGGGCCTGGGGACGGCCGGGCGCCTGTCGGGGGCGGCGTCCGCAGCAGCAGCAGCAGCAGCAGGAGCAGCGAGGGCGGCGCCGGGGCAGCTGCGGGCGGCTGCGGCATGGTTAGCTGGAAGCCCTGCGAGCACTCCGGGCATCAGCGCGTTCGTGGCACCCTGCCAGGGAGGGAAGCCAGGTCAGGAGGTCAGAAGCGACCTCACTGTTCCTTATACCAAAGTTTGACCCAAGCACACTGCCCCCTCCCCTGCTGTCTTGGCGTCCAGCAGACCCTCCACACAGATGCCTGGAGACTCTCTAGGAGCCATCCAGTGATTGACTGGACTGTGTTTCTGGGGTTGGGGAGAGGTGAGAAGAACGGGTAATAAAACTCAAGCACCAGCGCGCACGCGCACATACACACACCCCAGCGGCAGCACCACAGACCATCCAGCTCTGAAGCTTCCTGCCCTAGAGGAGGATGATTAACTGATGGCCCCAGAACTAAGGAGTTGTTAATAAGGGTGGGAATGGGGAAGAAGTAATGCCCCCGGGCCCAGAGCGCTCACCTAGTGTCCAGGACTAAGCCCTTCAGAACAGCCCAGTCTCCGGTGGGAAAAAGAAGGCGGTGGAAAGAAAGCAGAGGCCAACAATCCGCTGGGCCTGTCAGCCACCTCTGCTCTGGCTTGAGGATCTCTGAGAGAGTCCACGGACTTGGACTCAGAGAGCACCTCCTCCGCCCCTCTCCCCGCCTCTCGACGTCGCACTCAGCCCCCTCCCTCCAGTTCTGAAGCTGCCAATTTCATGCAGCCGCACGGGACCCTCCTGGGCCACTTCCCCTAGCTGAGCCAAAGTCACAGTGAGAAGTGAGGAGCCGTAACCAGACACCGAAGCTGGGAGAGAAGACAAGGGGCAGAGTGGGGTGGGGGTTGGGAGTAGGGGATATGGGGGTGGCTGGGAAGCTGAAAGGGTTGAGTGAAGGTGGAGGGCTTGTCCCATCGGACTTTACAGTCCCTGGGGTCTGCCAGAGCAGCTGCATAATAGGGAGGCAGTAGGAGCTCTGCTGCCAAGTTGGGCGCTCCTGGAAGGCAGGGCCAACCAACGTAGTCGCCCCGCAGCCCAGGGCCGGCTTCCCCAGGGGCTACTGCAGGCTTGCCCATCCAGCTTCCCTACTAAGGCGCTGACCAGAGACTTGGCGCTTCCATCTGCCGCCCCACAACTGGCCTCCTCCTCCCTCCCCACATCCGGCAGGTGCTTCAGCGCGACTGATTATAGAGGTCCCAGCTGACCAGCAGCCGCAGGGAGAGGTGGGCGGGGCGCCTCCCGCGCGGACCTCGCTCCGGGTCGGGATTACAGGTTACATTTGCAATGCAGCCAAGGCTGGAGGCCTTCGGTCTCACGGTCGCCACCAGCGCCACCGTGGCATTCTGGGCTGGGGGTGGGGAGGAGAGCCTTCCTGGAGGCCCGCCCGCCTTACCGGGGGTCTGCCAGGCCCCGCCCTAGCCTGCCCCAAGCGGCTTACAGAAGCCGCGCTGCAGTCCAGTTTGCAAGGAGCTCAAACTGAGCTTTGCAGTCGGGAGGTGACGGTATTTAGACGGCATTTACTCGTCCCAGAAGAACCTGGCCCCCGGCCTAGCGGCCTGGACCTGGGCCTGGGCCTCCTCACCAGCCCCCAAGTTCAAGGCGGGCGACGGCCTCCACACCACCCAGGGGGATCGGCTCCGCATGCGTATTGGAGGCCTGGAGAGTCAAAACTCCCGGATGCGGCTCAGGACTCTCCCTCTGGACCTGAACTCCGCCAAGCCCTTTCACTTAGGGGTTCCCTAGCCATATGCAGGTCACTCCTGGCCGGGGTGGGGGTGGGGGCTCTGACGAGGTGGGCGAAAGCAGAGAAACAGTACCCCCATCTCCAAAACTCCAGAACAGGGAGCACACTTCACGCGATGCCTCGAAACTGTCGCGAGAATCAGAACAGGAAGTCTAGGAATTCAAAGCAGGAAAGGCCCGCGGGTTTCAAACCGGAAAAAAGAGTGGGCGGAGCCAGCGGTTGCTGATCTTTGTGGGTAATCCCTTGTCCTAGGCCCTGGGTCCAACTGCAACTGTTGACCTAGAGCAGAAGTGGACTGTAAGGGAACTGCAGGAAGCCCGAAAAATAAAACGAGGGAGGGGGTAGGAAGGGACATGAAATTGCGGAGCTGACTGATGGAGCCGCTCAAGCTGGTCTGTGGCTCTGAATTACAAAATGCCTTGAGGGTGGAGAGCACTCCCAGTGTACCCAGCAGAAGCTGTTGGGGCTCTCAAAATGGAATTGTTACCGGCTTCTAAGACTTGGAGCCAGTATTTAAACTACAAACTCAGGGGCGCTTGGGTGGCTCAGTCCTTAAGCGTCAGCCTTCGGCTCAGGTCACTATCCATGGGGATCGAGACCCATTGTTGGGCTCCCTGCTCACCGGGGAGCCTGCTTCTCCCTCTCCCACTCCCCCTGCTTGTGTTCCCTCTCTCGGTGTCTCTCTCTGTCAAATAAGTAAATAAAATCTTAAAAGACAAATAAACAACTCCCCAGACCTAGAAACTCTTCACTTACCCTACTTAATTGTACCTGGTTGTTTACTTTTGAGTCTTCGCTGCTAAGTGTTTGGTATTAGGGATCGTGCCTAATTCTTCACTGTATCCTGTGCACATAGCCCTGCACCTGGCAGCACAGTAAATTCTCGGTAAATATTTGTGTGGATTAAATATGAAAGACTTCCTGTGTGTGAAAGTCAAGTTTAATTTGGATTTTCTGAGTCTCTGATTGAAGGCTAGATAGACGGGGAACGAGCGCCCTCTGGTGGGCTTGCTGTTGGTGACAATAACATGACCGTGCACACAGTAGGCACCGAAGATGTGGACTATACAGATCTGCTTTTATTAAGGAAATGTAAATTATTTTTACATATTGTAAAAACATTTTTTAAATATGTAAAAACACCACATATTGTAAGAATATTTTTAGAAGGGATTTTTTTTTTTTACAGAAGACAATTTGAAAGTCTAGATATGTTCCCAGACCCCCATTATCTGACATAGATTCAGACTGCAAAACACATTCAGTAACATCTATTCCCATACAATTACTGCATATCCATACTTTGAAAATGTTGGCTCAGTTTGGGTCATGCAAAACTGTTGGGCCACAAGAAAAGGATTCTCTAGTTTAGATAATGTGAGTATTACAAGGAAAGGAGCCAGGTGGCCCCATCTTTGCAGCCAGATGAGAGACTAGATTCAGAGGAGGAGAGTGAAGTTACAATTTCTTGAAGAACAGATAGTCCTGCCTCTTCTCCTCCCCACCCTTGACTGTAGATGCCTGGACTGGAGAGAGAGAATGACATCTAGAATGTAGTTTGCTTTCCGCTGTGAATCATAGCCTGTACTTCACAGGCTATCATATCTTCATTTTCTTTCAGCCACTGACCCATGAAATAATCGTTAAGTATAATGACAGAATGAAATGGGTCTTACACAGATGAACAGCATAAGATGAAACAAGGTGTAAAGGATCAGTGTGTATCTTGTAAGAAATTACTTGGGAAGGGGGCGCCTGGGTGGCTGAGGCCCAGGTTATGATCCCAGGGTCCTGGGATCGAGCCCTGCTTTGGGTTCCCTGCAGAGCAGGGAGCCTGCTTCTCCCTCCCACTCTGCCTGCTGCTCCCCCTGCGTGTGCATGCTCTCTCTCTGTGTCAAATAAATAAATAAAATCTTTTTAGAAATTACTTGGGAGAACCCCACATTCTAACCTGTTGCTTCATGAACACTGTTTTGACACAGCTGGTAAAAATAGTGGGGTTGCAATTTTGATGAAGAAGCAGAAATGAAACAAATGGTCCAAACTGACCCATTAGAGATGGATACAGAGGTATTGTGCTTCCTGTGAACATTAGAATCATTTAAGTCAAAAAAGGCTCAACATAGATAATTAAGATAAATAGCTTGTCAATACCTACTATAGGTGAACTTAGTCAAAGTGAAAAATACGTATAGGAAGATAAGGTTAAGTGAAAAGGATAAGTATATGGATACTGTTTATCATATATATCTTCAATAAACACGTGAAGACAGGGGTGTCTTGGAGGCTCAGTTAAGAGTCTGACTTTGGCTCAGGTCATAATCCCAGAGCCCTGTGATCTAGCCAGCTTGGCAGGGAGTCCACTTGTCCCTCTCCCTTCCCCTCTGCCCCTGCTTGCCACCCCGCCCTCCTGGCTCATGTTCACTCTCAAAAAAAAAATTAAGTAAATAGGGGCACCTGGGTGGCTCAGCCATTGGGCGTCTACCTTCGACTCAGTCATGATCCTGGGACCCTGGGGTGGAGCCCTGCATGGGGCTCTCTTTGCTCGGCGGAAGACCTGCTTCTCCCTCTCCCATTCCCCCTGCATGTGCTCCTCTCTCACCGTGTCTCTGTCAAATAAATAAATTAAATCTTTTTTAAAAATAATAAATATATAGAATCTTTTTTTAAAAAGTAACCCAAAGACAACTTGAAATGAGGCAAATGGTTGTGTATAATGCTCACTATTCCTTTGTTTTGTAAAATTATTTTCCATAATAAAAAAGTAGAGACTATTTTTATAGGTAAATTAGGTTGCTGAGATAAATTTAGAAACATGGGACAGCCAGGTGGAAAGAGAAACATAATTCATCTACAAATAATGTTACCAAACAAAGCTGGAATACCCAGGAGACTGGCTGTCTGGAATAGCTAAAGGCATTAAGTCAGATTAAATGAGCTTCAAGACATGCAGAGAAAGATCAGGTGAAAATTTCTTTAATTTACTTTTCCTATATCCAAAGAGGCAACTCTCCCCACCCCACCCCACAGTGTCCCACCCACCTTTGAAATGGAGAATGTAGCTCCATCTGACCTGATGACTTGGCCATCTTATGTATCAATAAATTTAGGAAGTTTAAATCATTTAGACTCTTTCTACACTTCTTGTTCTCTTTTTAATCACCCCCCCCCATTTTGAAGTATAACAGAAAAGTGCATGAAATAAAGATATAGTTTAATTAATTATTACAAAATAAATACTCATGTGATCACCATCCGGATCAAGAAATAGAACATTGTTAACTTCTAGAAACCACCGTCATGTCCCATCACAACCATTAATCCCTCCTTTCCCCCCTAGACAATGATTTCTTTTTTTTAAACTTTTTTTAAAAATTTATTTATTTATTTATTTGACAGAGAGAGAGAGAGATCGCAAGTAGTCAGAGAGGCAGGCAGAGAGAGAGGAGGAAGCAGACTCCCCGCTGAGCAGAGAGCCCGATGTGGGGCTCAATCCCAGGACCCTGAGATCATGACCTGAGCCGAAGGCAGAGGCTTTAACCCACTGAGCCACCCAGGCGTCCCTAGACAATGATTTCTAACGCTACATTTTAATTTTACCTGACTTTGACTCCTAAGGAAATTGCAATATATCTAGGAATGGAATTGCTGCATCCTGTGATATACATGCATTCAACATTAGTAGTTATTACCAAACCATTTTTCCAAAGTGACTCTATCAAGTTACACAGTCCCCAGCAATTAATGAGAGCTCCCAATGTGCCACATCCTTGCCAACACTTGGTATTGTCAGTCTTTTAAATTTTAGCCATTAAGTAAATATTTTAGAGCTTAAGATTCTAAGATGGCCAGTCCACAAGGATTCCTTCCCTGGATTTTTTTTTTTACTTTATTTTGAAATAATTTAATATTTGCCTAGAAGTTCCAAAAATAGCACAGAAAATTCCCACGTACCCTTTACCCATCCTACCCCAGTAATAACATTTTATGTAACCATAGTATGATTATCAGAACCGAGACACGGACATTGCTACGATACTATTTTTTTAAACAGATTATTTATTTTGGGGTTGGATGGGTGGGACAAAGGGGCAGAAGGAAAGGGAGAGAGAGAATCTCAAGCAGACTTACCACTGAGCCCAGTATGGGGCTCAATTCCACAACCCTGAGGTCATGACCTGAGCCAAAATCACCAGTTGAATGCTTAACCAACTGAACCACCGAGGTGCCAATAAGTTGCTTTTTATTTTTTTTTTATTTTTTAAGATTTTATTTATTTATTTGACAGACAGAGATCACAAGTAGGCAGAGAAGCAGGCAGAGAGGGAGAGGAGGAAGCAGGCTCCCCGCTGAGCAGAGAGCCCGATGCGGGGCTCGATTCCAGGACCCTGGGACCATGACCTGAGCTGAAGGCAGAGGCTTTAACCCACTGAACCACCCAGGTGCCCCAATAAGTTGCTTTTTAAATTACTATCAGAAGTCATTGAAGGGAGGGGCGCCTGGCTGGCTCAGTCAGTGGAGTGTGCAGCTCTTGATCTCAGGGTTGTTTGACCCCACGATGGATGTAGAGATTACTTAAAAAATAAAATCTTTAACAAAAATGTCATTGAAGGGAAAGGAGGTTAGCTGTCAGGAAAGCTAAATACATATTTTCACAGTCTGCATCTACCTGTTGGGGCAGCTGTGGGCAAGGCTTGAGCTCCAGGGTCACGGGTTGAGGTCCACTGTTCATTACGGCACACGCAGAAGGAATGATGTGGTGTTGACAAGTGATGTTCTCCGAAGTGGCAGGCTCTTCAGTCTCGCCTTACTTTTTACTTGAAGACAATTTTCTGTAAGCGAGGCCAATGAGATAGCTTTCTGTTGGCATCTCTACAGTGATTCCTCCTTACTTCTACCATGATTGTTTAGGTCCAGATGATTCCCAGATTTCCATCTCTGCCCTAGACTTCTCTCCTGAATGTCACACCAGTATGTTCAAACTGATGAATCCACTTCTAATATTTTCTTCCAAGCCGCCAGGGAAGAAGGCCATAAACAGCTTCTGCCTGCATATACTTATGGCTACCAGAAAAAAAAAAAAATCAATATATCAAATCACAGGGTAACATTTTATTGACTCTGCTTGAGTGATATGCTCGACAAGAATTAATGTCATGGCCAAGGCCTGGCCATCCTGGAGCATCAGTCTCCCCCTGTAGCAGACGCAGTCAGTGCCCCAGCCATTTACCCTTGGCCACACCAAAGCTTACCTGCAGACGGTTCCTGTACAAGCTCATGGGTCCCTCTGCCTGAGGGAGGCCTCCGGCCCCTAGAGTGAGCTTGGGTAGCAGGGCAGGCTAAAAATGCCTGAGTTTACTCAAAAGCAAGCCACGTCCGATGAGGGCCAGGAGTTGAAGGATAAATACCTCTGCTTCCTTTCCTTCCAGTGGGATAATTCTGAGGTGTGTTCTGTCCAGTCTTCGAGGTGGCTCAGTGGGATTGAGCCCCGGTTACCCTCACTGGTAACTCGCTGCCTGATGCACTATTTGCCTTTCCTTCCTTCCCTCCCTTCTGTCTCCCTCGTTCTGTTTTCTGGGAGGGTTCCCACATAAACATCTTATACTCAATCCTTGTCTCAGGATGTGCTTTCTGAGGAAACAAAACTAAGACAGCTCCTGGAAAGGCCATTTGTCTGGGAGCCCCATCAAGACCCTATGACCAGGAAAAGGTCTCGGATTCCAAACTACATGTGTCTGTGACAGTATCCTTGCTCACAACCCACTCTCAACCTTTGCTTTTAGGGTCCAACAGTTCAGTAATGGCTTTGTGGGGAGTTGGGCAAGAGGTTAACATCCAAGATCCCTCTGAACTGGCTATTTCCCTGAAACCAAGGAAGAATCTGGAAAAGGTATGCTTAGAACTCCGAGGCAGAAATGGTGGGATGTTTTCTCAAGGGCTGAGGTAAGACAAAGAGCACTATTAGGCAGGAACTACTCAGCTTTTAAAGAACCACACCACATAGAGAACCTTGGACCCTAGGCAAGCATCAAAATATGGTGAGGATAATCCTGACCAGAGAACAGCTGTCCTCTCTGGTCAGTGCGGGCAACTCAGCACTAACTGAACAAACATGTTAGAATAGGCTGGGGCGCCTGGTGGCTTAGCCAGTTGTGTATTTGCCTTCGGGTCAGGTCAGGATCCCAGGATCCAGACCTGGGATTGAGCCTGGTGGGCTCCCTGCTCAGCGGGGAGTCTGCTTCTCCCTCTGCCTCGGCCCCTCCCCCACCTGGCTCATGTTCTCTCATGTGTGTGCTCTCTCTCAAATAAATAAAATTTTTAAGCAAAAGAGGAAAGAAAAGGCTATAAAGAACAAACACGAGGGGCGCCTGGGTGGCTCAGTGGGTTAAGCCTCTGCCTTCCGCTCAGGTCATGATCTCAGGGTCCTGAGATAGAGTCCCGAATCAGGCTCTCTGCTCAGTGGGGAGCCTGCTTCCCCCCTCTTTCTCTGCCTACCTGTGATCTCTCTCTGTGTGTCAAATAAATAAATAAAATCTTTAAAAGAAAAAAAAGAAGAAGAAGAACAAACACGAGGGTCAGCATGAACCTCTGAGCATGTTCAGAAGCCCATAAGCCGGGACGCCTGGGTGACTCAGTCGATTAAACATCTGCCTCTGGCTCAGATCATGAATCCTGGGTCCTGGGATCGAGTCTCACATTGGTCTCCTTGCTGGGTGGGGAAACTGCATCTCCCTCTGCCTGTTGCTCCTCCAGCTTGTGCTCTTTCTCTTTGACAAACAAATAAAATCTTAAAAAAAAAAAAGCCCTCACATGTCAAAATGCTCAGGCATATGAACCCCCAAATGCCTTTGTGCATTTTCTACCCTTTTCCCCAACAGTAAGGTACAGGAGGAGAGGTACCAAGAGGTGACGATCAGAAGAACTGTGCCTAGCAAGCCTCCTGATGGCTCTGTCCCCACTGAGAGAGACCAAAGTGGGGAAAAATTTTTTTAATTTGACAGAGAGAGAGATCACAAGTAGACAGAGAAGCAGGCAGAGAGAGGGGGAGAAGAAGGCTCCCCGCTGAGCAGAGAGCCCGACGTGGGGCTCGATCCCAGGACCCTGGGATCATGACCTGAGCTGAAGGCAGAGGCTTTAACCCACTGAGCCACCCAGGTGCCCCAAAGTGGGGAATTTTTTAAGTAGAATCACACTGAAGTTGGGCTCAAGAAATGTGTAGAAAATAGCTCTTTAAACAAAGTGGGTATCTCCAGGGTCCCAAGACTTGACTTAATGTCACACTGCGCTCTACAACATTTTTTAAAGAATTCGGGTTTCTCACAAGAGCGAAGACGCTAGGACCCAGGTCCTGTGCCTCAGGAGCTGCCCGGGGCTAACCCTGGCCGCCTCTGCAGTGGGTGCAGCTGAAAAGGCCCCACAGGGTAGGAAGGGCCTCATGAAAGTTCTTCCTTTGACTTTGAATCCAGGCTTCCAGTCAGCTTTGCCAGCAGCTGCGACCCATCTGAACCTCAGTTTCTTCTGAGAAACGAGGGTGGATTCAGCCTTCAGACATGTTGTATTTGGCACAGTGTTTTGGAGTTTTTATCTAATTGCCAATATTTCTGTAGTGAGGGTTTTTATATAGAAATCCAGAATTTGGAGGTCAGAGTCATCAGGCCAGGATGTTCAGAGAAGCAGGGGGGTTTGGGGGAGAACTCCCAGCTGCTCTTAATATGAGCCTGGAGTAAGAAAAGTCAGAGCTAATATCAAGCTGTTGGTGCTGCCAAAAAAAAAAAAAAAAAAAAAAAAAAAAGCTGGGGAATTTGTTCCATCCAGCAACCATTGAGGATAAGCACTGGCTGCTGTTTTTCGTGTGGCTGGCCTCTCCCGTTCCCCACATTCCTGATGACAGGACCAACTTCCCTCATTTAAAGACTCCTGCCTGCCCCCTGCTTTGCAGTTCTGATCCTTGAACCAGATGGTCCTTTGGCTCTCACTTGCAACAAAACAGCAATAGCGACCACTTAGCCAAAGGTTCCCATGTGCCAGGCACTGTAGCTGGCAATTTACACACACGAGCTTGTTTCAGACCTACAAAGCCTAGCAAGGTAGGATTATTAACCTTAGTGTTTAAGTAAGAACACCAAGGTCAGTAAGTTTGCCCACTGTCACACTGACCAGAAAGCAACAGAGTCAAGACTTGAATCTGGGGCTGCCTAGGTCCCAGGCATGATTCTAGCCATCACGCCATCCTGATGCTGTCACCTTTTGTCAGTCTAACTTCAGGGCACCTGGAGCCGGAACTGCAGCGGTTGGTTTATGACTGTAAATGCCCCATATGCCGAGCCAAGCCCTAGAGATGCGGGTGAGCTTGTGCCCAGTGAGCCGAAATCCAGGAGGTGGGAGGTGATGCGGCATATCCTGGGTTATAGCATCTGGGCCCCTGAGGTCAAGGTGAGTATCAAGAGAAGACAAGAGAGATGAGCTGGGGCTGGGCGGGGGAGGCACGTCAGAGTTCCGGGAGGACAAGACCCTTGAGAGACCTTGGGGAGAACTTCCAGATGCTCCTGCGCTGAGACAGGCAGGTAGAGGGTGAGAGAGCTTATGGCTCACACCGCAGCCTCTGCTGTTGGCAGAAGCTCTCCTGGCTGTGGGTGCTTGGGGTGAGGGGTTGGCGGGTGTCTAAGCTGGGGGGGTGTGAGCCTCGGAGCAATGGCGCTGAGGGGTCCCACCCGTGCTGTCTTCCTTCCGGCCCCTCTCCCTTCCTAGTCTGAGTGATCTGTGGTAATCAAGCAGGTTCCTTCGCAGGAGGCAGCCCAGTTACCTCACAGGGGAAAATAGGATTGAAGCCTTTCTTAGGTGCAGCAATTTACCTAAAGCCTCTGGGCCACCAACCCCCTGCAGTGCAGGGTCAGGAGAAGGACCGAGAGGAAAGGACTAGCTCCGAAGCCTTTCACCTCGGCGCGTGGGCTGAGCCGCGACTTACCTGGCGGGGTGGGTAGCAGGGGGGACGAGGCGCCGTCAGCGGGCGAGGGCACCGCGCGGTTCCGTGGCTCGGTCAGGTGAACCGCGCGAACCCAGAACCTGGCGCGCTGCGGGCAATCCCGCAGCCAAGGCCTGGAGCGCCCCCTGCGGGGGTCCGAGAGCACCGCAGGCAGGTGGTGGCGCGGGGCGAGGAGGCCGGGGGAGGGAGCTCCAGCCCCGCCCGGGAAGACCCGGGCGCCCCCAGCCCACCTGCGCGAGGGCACCCCGCCCGGGGGAGGAGGGGCGGGAGTCCGAGGCGGGTCGGATTCCCAGCCAGCTCTCTCCTCGCAGGAGGCGGCCCATTATCCGGCGTCGTTAAAGAGCAATTAGATAGAAATTAAGCCGAGAACAAGTATTGATTATCTCATTAAGGCCGGGGGAGCCCGCTCTGTCGGTGAGAGTTTACCGCCGCTCACCCCATTATCTGCAAGGTGAAAGCCTGCGGTCATCAAAACCCACTGAAGTATGGATCTTACCCCTATCCCCAAACCCAGTCCGGACCCTCCCACTAGGTCCCACCTTTAGAGAGGTGACAGGGGAGGGGGGGCTGTGACAGGTGAAGGAAGATCTCAGGTCCCCACTGTCTGGGTCTTAGCACTTCCTCTGAGGTTCCTTTCATTTTCTTCTTCTAAAGCATTATTTTCCCCCCATGCTACGGTGGGTGAGGGGGCGTGAGACAAAAGATAGTTCACATCTCTCTAGGGTGATAGAGGGGAGTCCCCTAGTTTTTACATCCATGAAGATAAAATAAAGTTGAAACTTAACCGCAAGTATTTGCCCCAGTCGGCACAGTGTTTAGGGCATCCTTGGGCCCCAAACTCCTTACCCTGCGGGGGTGGGGGGACCTAGCTCTGGATCACCACCATCTCCAAAGGAGGATATACCTTGGACGGCCCCCAAGGCACCCAAGTCCTAGAAACCTCGAGTTCAGAAGGGGCTTCCCCAGGGTCCCAGATGATGTGACCTTTGGAGAAAAATCACAGCGTTTTAGAAAAGTTTTCATCCTAGTTTTGCTTCTAGCTAACTAGAGGCAAGTCACTTGCCTGTTTAGGCCACAGAGTCCTTACAAGAATAGGGTTGGAAGAGCCCTAAAGCTTCTGTGCCCTCAGACACAACAATTTGTCAGACAAAGTGCTGAGCTTAGGCTGGCAGGCCCCAGGGGTGCAGTCAGCTGTGTGTCCAGCCCTTGCCTGCCCCCCAGGAGCTTATGCCCTCAAGGGGAAGAAGACATTGAACAGATCATCATGGAAATAAAGTTACCATTGCGATATAAGTGGGAAGGAAGAGTGCAGGTGCTATGAGGCTGTTTAAGAAGGGAGCAAAGGGAGCTTGCACAGGAACCAGATGTTTCAGTAAAAACACCGGGATCGCCTGTTGCCCACTAACTCGATCAACAGACAATTTCTGAGCCTGCTCCAGTGCCCATGGTGAGCAAAACGATGGTCCCTTCTCTCTGGAGCCCACAGCCAAGTGAGGGTGACAGATATCCATGATATAACCACAAATAAAGGCAGGAACACACATATGGTACGTATTCTGAAAAATATGACGGAGCAATGAGCGAGAATGAGGAGGAATCGACTCGGGGAAGAGAGGGTCAAGGAAGCCTCTCTGAGAAAGCAATAATCCGTCCATCATTTAAGATCGGAAGTCCTCCGGTCGATCGAGTCTTTGGGAAAGCTGGGGGAGTCTCCTGGAGAGGGCGCACCTTTCTCCCCAACTCGCCTTGCCTTGGAGGGCGCCCAGGGCGGAGACCGCGCAGAGCACAGGGTTCGGGTCTCTGACACTCCCGACCCTATTGTGGGGCTCACCTGAGAGAGTTCCAGGGGAGCCGAGGGGAAGAGGAGAAGAAGGCGGAGGGGTGGGGGGGCGCGGAGGGGTGGGGGGGCGCGGAGGGGTGGGGGGGCGCGGAGGGGGGGTATGGCGGCGGCAGGTGGTATGCCCGGCGCTCACCAAGTTGGCCCGAGCTGAGCGTGCGGCGCTGCTGCGGTATCTGGGCTCCTCTCCCTGCCCCGGAGTCGGGCAACTATTAATCTTGGTTGACGGTTTCTAATGTTCTAATTGGGAAGTGGGGAGAGCGGCCCAGTCCGCCCTAAAGGTAGAAGCGGCTAATGGGCCTCTTCATCACCGCCAGGAGCGGGTCCCTGGCGGAGCGCGAGGAGCGCTGCAGCAGGTGAGACGCGGAGCTGGCGGAGGCCCTTAATGAAGCCGCGGGGCCCGGGCTGCCCGAGCTCCCGGGAGCGAGGCGGTTCCGGGGGCGAGAGGGCGGTGAGCTCAGCCGCGGGCGGGGCCTCACCTGGGCGCCCACCACCTGAGGAGGCCTCCTGGGGGAGCGTGCGGGGGTGGGGTGGGGGTGCTGGGTTAGACCTGAGTAGATCCAGATCTTTTCAGAGGTGACAGGAGTTGAACCGGATGCGGGGGGGGGGGGGGGGAGTCGCCCTGCAATAAGCGAGGCCCGGGCGCAAAGTGGGCGCTGCGCAATGTTGCGGGTCCACTAGGCGTGGGCCCGACGCGTGCCGGGCGGAGATGTTAGAAGCAAGTGTGCCTTCGCAGGCTTCCTGGACCCTAATGCCTCCAGAGCGCCTTGTCTTTCCGTACCCGCGCCCCTGCCGCTCTGAGACTCAGTTTCCCTTCTGGAGCGGGTTTGTGATCTCCCAAGCCCTCCGCCTCTCATGTCGGTCCCCCCTCCCCACCCCTTCCAAGATATCCTAGCGGGACCTGCAGCCAACTAGTCCCACCAATCCAGTTCCCCTCACCCACCTCCGTGTGGCCCAAACCGTCGGCGGCGGGGGGGGGGGGGGGGGGGGCGCTTGGGCCCACCCAGCCGGGTTGGCACCGCTCTTCCCCTCCCCTGGGAACTGCTGCGTCCTGGAGCCGCGGCTTCTCTGCGGGTTTCGCTGTCTCTCGCTCTCTGTCAGCCTCTCTCTCTCCCGCCCCCTTCTCCCTCCAGCAGCCTCAGAAATATATTGTATTCTCACCTAATCCTGTTCAATTACAGCATAATAAAACACATAATAAAAACCTAATTCATTTTTCTCCCTCACCTCCCCCCCTCCCCATCTCCCGGCATCTTCTTGCTCGGGATTAAAAATTTGTCTTCATGCTTGTGGCACCGCAGTCCCGGCGCGTCACATCTTTAATGTATGAGCCCGGGAGCTAGGGACCCGCCAGTTCCACCGTCTTCGCTCAAGGAAGGCGTCCGCTAGTCACCTGAGGATGCGGGTGGGGAAGGAGGGGAGAAGCGCAGACCTGATTGGGGCCCCATTTGCAGCCACCTCTCCCTTCCACGGGATGGCTTGGGGCTCAAAGCCCCCCAGATTTCCAGTGGCGAGGCGATAGCCTGTCGGTCTGAGCCAAAAGACCCAGTGTGACCTCCAGGGGGCGCAGCGTGGGGCAGGTCTCGGGGTGGAGTTTACTGAGGAGACTCGGCAACCCCATGCCGCCCCGTCCCGTGATGCAAGGCAGAGCCAGGCTGGAAGGAACCCCAGTGTCCTTAGCCTCCATTCTCTCCTTTGCTTCTGATCTCAGCTGGCCCGGCCAACGCGCCTCTGGCTTCTAAATTCCCACCACCATCCCCAGTCCCTAGGGACTCTCTACCACCCTCTGATCACATTGTGAACAACCTGGATCCCTGAAACAAGGTTAGAACTTCTCACAAAGAATTATTATGAATTCAATAAGAGAAAATTTCCTACAAAGCCATAGTGCCTGGAGTTTACAGAGGGCAGCTCTGAGACCCAATACACCCCAGTGATATTCCCTCATGTCTTCATTTCTTCCCTCATGCATTTAGGGCAAGGGGTCCCAACTTTCTAGAATTATGAACCCTTAATTTTCTAGTAATTTAAAAAAAAATTTTTTAAGATTTTTATTTTTTATTTATTTATTTGACACACACACAGAGAGATATCACAAGTAGGCAGAGAAGCAGGCAGAGAGAGGAGGGGGAAGCAGGCTCCCTGCTGAGCAGAGAGCTGGATCTGGGGCTTGATCCCAGGACCCTGAGACCATGACCTGAGCCAAAGGCAGAGGCTTAACCCACTGAGCCACCCAGGCACCCCTAGTAATTTTTTCACAGTACCCTAGGCCAAAAGAAATATCTATTAGTTCCCTGTAGGTACTTAGGTTCAAGCAATTTTAGGACATATTTATAGCCTAACTCCTTTGTACTCTTTTGAAAAATGAATACCCATACATTGGGGGGGAGTAAAGAATATATTTTTTAAAGATTTTACTTATTTATTTGAGAGAGAGAGAGTGGGAGGGAGAGGAAGAGAGAATCTGAAGCAGACTCTGTGCTGAGCACAGAGCCCAATGTGGGCCTTGATCCCACAAAGAGCATGACCTGAGCTTGAAACAAGAGTCAAACGCTTAACTGACTGCGCCACCCAGGTGCCCCAGGTATTTTTTTATGTAATTCTTTTTATTATTATTATGATTATTGTTATTACTTTCTTTTTTTTTTAAGATTTATTTATTTGACAGAGATCACAAGTACACATAGAGGCAGGCAGAGAGAGGAGGAAACAGGCTCCCTGCTGAGCACAGAGCCCAATGCAGAGCTTGATCCCAGGACCCTGAGATCATGACCTGAGCTGAAGGCAGAGGCTTTAACCCACTGAGCCACCCAAGCGCCCCTATCATTATTACTTTCAAGTAGGATCCGCACTCAATGTGGGGCTTGAACTTACCACCCCAAGATCGAGATTTGCGTGTGCTACCCACTGAGGCAGCCAGGTGCCCCCCCCTTTTTACGTAATTCTTAACCTTTGTTAGTTACTGATTGGACGTTGAGTATGCTGAGATCTGCATAACTTCTCAAAGCTTAGGATCAGCTTGGCTACTGCCATCCTCATTGCCTGTGCCACATTAATTCTTTTTGTCACAACAACCATCAAAAATCCAGTTTTGCAAAGACATTGAAAATAACGCAGCACGATCTAATTTTGGAACCGTGAACTGGAGTTTGTAGTTTGTGCAATGTCCAGATGTGGAATATTGCGGGGTTCCTCTTGAAAACAGAAAATGTCCTGCAGCAGTCCTGCAAATTCATTGTGGCACTCTGGGATGCCTCCCCACACGGTTTGGAAACCACAGATTTAGGGAATCTGCCTGTTTCCTTTACACAACAATGGTCTTGGAAAGTTTAGGACAATTGAATGGAAGTCATTTGACTTGGCCAAAGGAAAAGAATTTGAATTTCATCCACAACTTAGGGTCAGATATAAGCAGGGGCGTCGGACAGCTTGAGGGTTTAGGTGTTGGAAGCCAGCTTGCAGAAATGGGGCCTTGAAAGAAAATCACTAGCAGGGAGGATCAAGTCCAGCCAGGAAGAGTCAGGCTCAGCAGAAGGCCTGAGTATCATAAAAAGGAATTCTTTTAGGTAGATTGTAGGAGGGATGCTTAATCTTACATCACTACTACCCAGTATCTCCCCACCCCATCGTGCTTTGGTGCCTTGGAAAACAGGCCATGAAAATGAAACCATATGGCCAGAGGCCCAAGCAACTCTACGGTGGAACCACTCAGTGGGAACTGGACAAGAGTGAGGTGAAGATGTCTCCTTCCCAGCATGCCTTAAATGATGGCAGCTCAGTGCCAATCCCAAGGAGCTACAGAGGTAGAGAGAGGGTAGGTCATCACCACAGGCCACAAACTACCACAGGAAAGAGGCACTGACATGGTGCAGAGAAACAGACAACAGAGTGGAAGACAGTGGCTCTGATTACATGTGAAACACTCTCCCTCACCCCCTTTCATTTGGGGCTCCTGGAGAGACACAGAAGAGATGGGGCTGAGCTCCTTCTCTTACTTGCCATCATATGTAGGGACGTTTCTAGGGACAGCTTCACTTTGCCTGAAGGACTTTTCAAGCCCCTAAGTTCTTTTTTTTTTTTTTTTTAAGATTTTATTTGTTTATTTGACAGAGAGGTCACAAGCAGGCAGAGAGGCAGGCAGAAAGAGAGGGGGAAGCAGGCTCCCTGATGAGCACAGAGCCCCATGCGGGACTCGATTCCAGGACCCTGAGATCATGACCTGAGCTGAAGGCAGAGGCTTCACCCACTAAGCAACCCAGGCGCCTCTAGCCCCCAGGTTCTGATAAACCTCCCTGGGAAGATATGCTCTCCCATTCTCCAGGCTGAATGTCACTAAAGACGTGAGCCACTGTTTCCCTTGTAAATGTGTGACATATTTTAGATTTGCTGAGGAGTAAGACAGATTGAGAACCACCGTGTTAGTGATCTTACCGAGGACCAATCTATGAGTGGGGTTTAGGGCGCTTCGCTTTCCATTCATTTATTCAGCAGACATGTATTGAGTACTTACTGTGAGTTGGGCAGCATTATAGGTGTTGCAGGCATGCAAAAGTGAAGATATGGGCTGTTGTTTCATGGCTACAGAGTTTCAGATGTGCAAGAAGAAAAAGTTATGAAGATCTGTTTCCCAACAATGTGAATATACTTAACACTAGTGACTTGTACACTAATAAACAGTTAAGATGGTAAATTTTGTGTTCCATGTTTTTCACATTTTTAAAAAAGATTTTATTTATTTATTTGACAGACAGAAATCACAAGAAGGCAAAGAGGCAGCGGGAGGCAGGCTCCCTGCCGAGCCGAGAGCCTAATGTGGGGCTCGATCCCAGGACCCTAGGATCATGACCTGAGCTGAAGGCAGAGGCTTTAACCCACTGAGCCACCCAGGCGCCCCTCCACATTTTTTTTTTAAAAGTTAAGATATGGTGCCAGCCCTCAGGGGAGATTTCATTTAAGCTGGAGAGAACTACAGATGCATGGGACCAGTAATAACACATTGTGTATTAAATATCAGTCATGGCAATTCCCAGCTCACAGTAATTACCCTACTCCCCCGTCATAGAGGTAGACCTGAACCAAGGATGTCCAATGTCCTTGTAACTTGACCCTGACCTCTGGCCACCTCCTGGGAGGAGACAACTGATCTAACCTGCACAGATTCTGAAACTTGAATGGGAGATCAGAAACTAGAGCTGTTGAAGCTGCTACCTGAATGAGGGTGTCTATAAACTCCAGTTGCTGAGGCCCCAGAGCTGCCCAGCTTCCGGCTCTTTGCAAAGCCAGGCTGGCTAGTGCTGCCTCTGGTTCTGAGAGCTGCTGCGGAGTCCTTCCAATGCATCTCTGTTGACTGAAGCTAGCCACAATCACTGTTGTTTTCCACAAAATAACTTGAATTAAAACCCAAACCAGAAGTGCTTCTTCTGGGAAATGAAAGTTGAGGTTGATTGAGGACTTGCTGGTGATAAGAGAAGGAAGGTCTTTAGTCAGGTAATAATACAGGTGATTGATTGGTTAGTTCATAGATTTACACAGCAAATTCTTGTTCCATAAACAAACACCTTACCTTGAAGGAACTGCTTGTGGCTTGTTAACAGGAGCTGGTTACTTTCCTATTGGATTTACGGGGTCACAGGAGGAGGAAGGGGTTGTGACCCAAGCTATGCAGGGTTCCTCCCTGGTTCTCCAGGTCCTTATTCAGTTGCAAAACTTTGCTAAGATTAGAGGAAGAAGGAGAAGCGGGAGGAGGCTGGGATGCAAAGCTGGGGACTGCAGTTGTCTCTCTGGCAGCCAGAGTTGGGACCACTGCCCGACTGCCCTGAAGATAAAAGGTGTGTATATTTAGAAAGAGAGGAGGGAACTGCCCAGGGAGCTCCTTTGGAGGGAATGATGCAACCCGGTCAAGATCCCTCCAAGATTCCTAGCAAAAGAATGCATTTGCATCGGGGTCCGAGATCGCTGACAGGTAGAGAGACTGACGTGGAGGGGATGGAGAGAGGCTTAATGACTGCTGGGCGCAGGCTGTGTCCCTGCAGCAGGGAAGGGCCTCGGTTCACTCAACAGGCCATTTCTACCCAGCTTCGGCCAAAGAGCCACTCTTAGCAGAGTTCAATAAACGTTTCCTGAACTGTGCGGGGCAGGTGCAAGAGGCAGGGCCGATAGCCTCGTAAGCCGCGAAAAAACCCGGGCTTGGGACCCAAGCAGGGACAGGCCTCGCGCGATTCCTCGAAAACCTCGCGGATTTCCGGGCAGGAAGTCAAGGGGCGGGCGCCGAGGTGCTCTTGGGCTTCGAAACTGGAAAGGAGGGAGGCGATTTGGCGGATTTAGGGGTCCGGGACCGAGGTCACCTGGAAAGCGGATCTGAGCTCCTCGCTCAGACCGGGAAGATGAATCGCATTCCGGGCCAGCGACGATTAAAGCCGTTGCCTGGGAAACGGAAAGGAGGTGGAGCCGAGCCGAGACTTTGACAGGGGCCAGAGCAGGGGCGGGACTCTGCGCCAGACTGGCTTTGCCCCCCGGGGGGCGTGGCCTACCTATGACTGACAGGCACCTACCCACCCCCAGGGCGGGGCCGGCTTGAGACTGACAGCCGGACTGAGGAAACCCGGCTTTGGCTGTGATTCGTGGGGCACCGCGAGGGGACAGGGGACTAGCCTAGTCTGGCTGGCATGCGCCCACAGCGCCGGAGCTGAAACTGGCCCTCACCACTGCCCCTAAGATGCCGGCCTCAGTGACCCTAGAAAAGAGTAGGGGACCCGGGAAGAGAGCAGGATATACTCATTTGGCCCCCTCCCTCTGGCCAGGCTAAGCCAGAGGGGAGCCCTTTTCCTCCTTAGAGGATGGGCTGGGAGAGAGGGAGCATTGTGGTCTTCATAATGGGCAAGGTGGGGGCTCTGGAGCAGATGAGGCCAGGCCAGGGGAAGAAGGCTGGGAGGAAGACCAAGGACGCAGATGTAGGCTCCCAAAGAAGTGTCCCAGAGTCTGAGCAGGAGGAGTAGAAAGGGAGGCCCAAGAATGGGGGAAATTGTTTTCCAGTGAGAAAAGGGCTACCTCTGCCCAAATGCTGACTTCTGAGGAAAAAGTCCAAGAGTCTGGAGGCAGTCTGGAAAAGGTACCTGGCTAAGCTTTGCACCCAGAGAGCCAGCCTGTGAAGTGAGCTGAAAGCAAACTTTTGCTCTGAGAAGCAGATGTGGAACTAGGAAGGAAAGATGGCAAGAGAGCCTTCCTTCCTAACTGCCCCCCCACACCCCCCCACCCCCCACCCCCGTGCCCTGGCTGGTCTTCTCTCTGATATGTTTGGTGTTATCTGCAGAGCGTAAATAAGTATGTTATAAAATGTTCTTAGTGATTTTAACAGAGATTCCTGCACCTCACTCCCCAAGTAGGTTTATTTTACATGGATTTTCCAATAAAAGTTCAAGGCCCCTTTTCAAGGGGGTTACCAAAGACCAAAGCTGTACCTTCAGACAGCTTGAAGAATTGACCCAGGGCCCCACGGGCTTGGTGGGAGGCACCACTCAAGACAGGCAGAACAGGATGGAATTGAAACGTGTCTTTTAAATGTCACCCCATATTTAAAAAAAAAAAATTTTTTTTAAGTAAGCTCTAGGTCCAAGGTGGGGCTTGAATTCATGACCCCAAGACCAGGAGTCGCATGCTGGACTGACTGAGCCAGCTAGGAGCCCCCTCTAAATGTTGCCGTAAATTCAATCAAGAATAAGATGGGTCGGGGCGCCTGGGTGGCTCAGTGGGTTAAAGCCTCTGCCTTCGGCTCAGGTCATGATCCCAGGGTCCTGGAATTGAGCCCCTCATTGGGCTCTCTGCTTGGCGGGGAGCCTGCTCCCCCACCCCCCGCCTGCCTCTCTGCCTACTTATGATCTCTGTCTGTAAAATAAATAAAATATTAAAAAAAAAAAGAATAAGATGGGTTGCCGGTGGGGGGGGGGGGTTCTCAGTCAGTTAAGCAGCCTCTGCCTTCTGCTCAGGTCATGATCTCAGGGTCCTGGGATCCAGCCCTGCTTGGGGCTCCCTGCTCAATGGGAAGTGTGCTTCTCCCTCTCCCTCCTCCCTGTTTGTGCTCTCTCTCTCACTCTCTCAAATAAATAAATATTAAAGAACAGGAATCTTTGCTCATGCTCCTTCAGCTATAAACCCCTCAACTCTTCAGTGGCTTTAGTAAAAGGTCTGAGTACCCTGTAGGCCTCAATTTTGCTGGCCTGTAACCAAACTGGGCCCAGGGAGGAGATGCCCTGAAATGTCAAAGGGACCAGGAGAACTATTTCAAGTTTGGCTGGGGACTGGCAGGTCAGGAAGAAGCTTAGCGTCTCGGCTTCAGAGTCACACGGCTCGACTTGAATCCTGGTTCCACCATTCCCTAGTTGTGTAGCTGTGGGCAACTTTTTACATGTCTTTAAGCCTGTGTTTTTGCTAAGAGTGGACATAACATGTCTGGCCCCACAGTGGGTTGTGAAGATCATAAGAGATAATGGGCTTAAAGCACTGGGATTATCAAGCCTGGCACCACACATAGGGCTCAATGAGCCGTGGCTGCTGTCACCTCCACTGCCCATACGAGTAAATTTCTACGGCCCAAGAGGCATAAGCGAGCCCAGGCCAAGGTACCAGGTTCACTTCTGGCTGCTGTGGGACCACACGGCCCTAAAGATTTTTCCCTAACTACCTACTGTGAGAGCTTTGAGCTGACAAAGGGGAAATAAGGGCTATGCCCTACTTGGAGTAGACAATGGATTTTATTGTAGATTCATTCCTGTTTATTCTTTTGCATCTTCCAAAACTAAGACTTACGGTAAGAGACGCAGCTATAAACTGTTTAATAATAGCTCTCATCATCTGTTCATAGACATGAACTTTTGGTCTCAGTTTTCCCAGGAAAAAAAGGGGGAGGGTTACATAAGGAGGGATGGAGGGCCCTGGGATTGGGGGGGAGGGGTATTAACCAGCAAATGGTCTGTGCCAGGCTTATTCTTGTGTTGTACTGATGGGGTGTCAGGGGTATGGAGGGTGTGCTGGTGTCCTAACTTCTCTCTGATGGAGCTGGACAGTCTTTAGCCCTCTAGCCTTCCTCTCTCCAGAGGCTGCCTCGGAACCAGAAGCTACCAACCCATGCCAAATGCCTGAAGGGAACTAAGAAGCCCAGAGCCTGGGTTGGCCTGTAGGTGTGTGATCAGCTTTCTTAGCAAAGAAGGAAATGGAAGGCATCTACATCCCTTCTAGGGCAGTTAGTACTCAAGGTGCCAATGGAGGACTGATTTTCTAATCTCACCGCGCCCTCTGCTGGGAGCTGAAGTTCCTTACAGAAGTGGAAGGAAGAGACTAAGACCTTCATTTTGTGGGGAGGGAAGGCAAGGCCACAGGCAGGAGGTTGGCTCTCCCTGGACCCTCAGGACATGGAATCAAGTGAAGATCAAGAAGTAGACAGGTTTTCACTTTATTGAGTAACAATGGCATCATAGTTTTAGTTGCTGGTGGCAGATAGCTGGGGAGAAGGAAAGTGCTCTTAGAGGATCCCATGGGGGCCTTCCTTTGTCGGCTAGAAGGCCCAGCTCACTATATTCACTGTACCACCCACTGCTTCGGCCACAGCTCATGGGAGTTGGAGTCAAGGTCCAGCCCTGTACCCTATGAATGTGCCCCCATATATTCCATTCCTAAGCCTACCTCCCCTTTGGACCCCCTGTGGATGCCCTGGCCCTTCTTCCTCTCAGGAGATGAGGGCAGGAGTAGGGGTAGGAGCAGGACTAAGCCTCAAAAAAGAGGAACTAAGGTCGGACTTCTGTTGAATGTCTAACAAGAGCCAACAGAACACAAAATGTCCTGTCTTAAGATTGTACACTCAGGGCCTAGTTGCCCTTGGGGGTGTCCTTGTCACATCCATCCACTCAGATACCTGAGCAGGGTAAGCACCATTCCCACAGCTGTGTCCCTCTGTAAGAGGGGGCAGTGGGAGCTCTTAAAGGGGAATGTTTGCTCTGCCTTCATGGTTTTTTGGTGTGAGGAAGGAGTTGGGACCCTAGCGTAGAGTCTATGATGTCAGAGCAGACCAAGAACTCTGAAGGTTGTCCCTAAGGACGCCCACACTGTGGTGTGGGGGAGATGGGAAGATGGCAGGGGTGCTACAGGATACTGACGCTCCTTTGTTCTCAGAGAGGAGAGAGGATAAACGTATCTATTTCAGGATGTGGGGGATGCCTAAACTGCCTGTCTCCCTTATCCTGTCATGTCTTCCTCTGTGAGCCCAGTTCCCAGGTCAACTTGGGGAGCTAGGAACCAGAATTCTGAAGGAGTCGGCCCAGTTTGGCCAGCTAGTGTCCCTCAGTCTCTGCGCTGAGATCCCGCGGCTCCTCCTGCATCCAGAAGGGGCGAGGTGCTGCTAGAAATGACTTGGCCAGTGGAACTGTTGAGGCAGGAAAGCCGTGTAGCCTGGCTGGCTGACACGTGGCGAGATGCCAAGAGAAGCCAGATAGCAGGATACCCTAGGACAGCATGTTTGTTCCTAGTTTCCAGAACAGCACGTACACACACACACACACACACTTACGTACATGTATCGTGTACGTACACACGTAGACAGAGATGCCCAACAGAAAGGGATTGTGTGGCTCTGCTCTTTGAAAGCAGAAAGGAGAGAAAAAGTCTGAATGGGGGCACCTCTCTCGCCTAATGGACTGCTGGTCTCCCCGGCGGCTCCCCCACCCAGTACCAGGCAGATGGGCAAGGGAAGGGGAGGGAGAGTGAGGCTCCAGGAAAGCAGCAGCCCAAGGAGGTGAGGGAAGGGGCCGGGGACTGACCCTCCCTCAAAGCCCCTTGTTGTAGTAAACCACTTCGATGTCAGGGGTTTGCTCACGGATCCGAGCTCTCAGCTCTGGCTCCAGCCTGCTCACAGGTAAGGAGCTGCAACAGAACAGCAGAGGTGGGCTGAGTATCCCCGGAACCCAGCCTGCATCAGGCCAAGCGATCACC
Organism: Meles meles; assembly: GCF_922984935.1. NCBI lineage: Eukaryota > Metazoa > Chordata > Mammalia > Carnivora > Mustelidae > Meles > Meles meles. The sequence continues at coordinate 60,103,030 of NC_060078.1, read as the reverse complement.
ACCCTTCCTCCTCCCGGGCTGAGGAATCTCCTTCGGTGGCCAGAAGGCCCAGCTTACTATCTTTTCCCCGCCCCAGAGTAAGTTTAGTGCCTGGCAGGCCAGCCCTCCTCCTGGAACACACTGAAGGACCCTAAGGGCAGCTGCTTCCACAGATGTGGAGACCCACCCAGAGCCCCCAGTCCAGCCGGGGGGCAGCACTTACCTTCTCTGAGGGAACAGGGCACAGCACAAGGGGGTGGCAAATACCAGGCTGGGGAGCAAAGCGTTGGAAAGGTTTGTGAAGTTTTGACCTAAGGCTGTTCCCTCCCTGCACCCCATGCCTTCTGTGGAGACAGCCCCTAGGGGTGGAGACTGATTAAAGCCAATGGTGACATGAGGTTCTGGCTGAGGGACGAGCCTCAGAGCAGCGACAGTGAGGGCCAGAATCAGCAGTTAAATGTGTATGAAACAGGTATATTTCCCTGTTTTCCTCTCACAAACGAAGACTAGAAATATCTCTTTGAGGGGCGCCTGGGTGGCTCAGTGGGTTAAGCCGCTGCCTTCAGCTCAGGTCATGATCTCAGGGTCCTGGGATCAAGCCCTGCATTGGGCTCTCTGCTCAGAGGGGAGCCTGCTTCCCTCCGCCCCCCCACCCCTCCCCGCCTGCTTCTCTGCCTACGTGTGATCTCTGTCTGTCAAATAAATAAAATCTTAAAAGAAAAAAAAAGAGAGAAGTATCTTTTCAACTAGACTCTTGGCCTTCAAGGATGGAGATCACCCCCTAACACACAGCACGCCCTACAAATGTCCCAAGACCCCTTACCAGCCAGATGAATGAATGAAGGAAGTACATGAACATCTTAAAGTCAATAAATACCCACCACACCCACCGTGGAAAGGACACTCTCATACACCCTAGCTGAGTCTCCGCACACTTACCAGAAGCCCACCAGTCCCACCTGCAGGGGCGCCCCCAGCCAGGGGCGACGCTGTGGGGAGACAGAGACAGTGGAATGGTTTGCATCCCCTCCTCCTCTCCCCTCTGCCAGGCCTGCTTACTGACACCCTCCTTAGGGTCCCATCACCCATTCTCCCCTCTCCGAATGGGTTCCACACTTCCTCTAATCCTCTACACACTTCCTCCTGGCCTAATTGGCCTGCATGAACCTGTCCCTTCTCGATTCACTCCAGCCACAGGGACCACCATTCTGTTCCCCCCAACGGCCCCAGGTGGTGCTCAATACTTGTGAATAAAAGATTCAGGGAATGAGCTTGTATTCCTGTGTCCTGCTTCTCTGTTCTGTTCGCGCATGTGTGAGCCTGTGTGTCTTACTGTTGTCAGTAGGTGACGTGTGATTGTGGTAGTCCACCCCAAGTCAGAGGCCTCGGGAGTGACACCTATTCTCTTCAGGACAGAAACCATTTCTTTCCTTCCCTTATCTTCCCTTCCTGTCCCCTTAGGGTTCCTTCACCCCAACCCAATCCCCTCTTGCTGAAGGAATGAAGGGGGTGGAGGCAGCACAGGGGTGGGGCAAACAGGGGGCGTGTCTCGGACTCAGGCCAAGCTGGAAACAGGCTCAGGGGCAGGTCACTTCTGCTTCCAGCCACCACCACTTCCAGGATGGGAAAGGTGAGAGTGACCTACCTTTAGGAAGTCTTTCTTCTCCAGAGTGTCCATGATCACGGGGGGAATGGCTGCAGGGAGAGTGGGGCGGCAAAGGAGGGAGTTAGTGACGTGAACGTTGGGATGCCCAGGAGAGAAGGATCACCCTTCACAGCTCCTCCCACTCCCCCCAGCGTCACAGCCCCCAGAGTGCTCAAAGCCCCTGGAGAAGCCCCCACGCCCCACCCAGGCGCCTGTGCCTCACCCATGGCAGGAATGGCCATGCAGATTCTCGATATCACCACCTGGAAGATTCCTTGCTTGGCCGCAGCCACCGAGTGGCCAAGTCTCTGATTTTCCTCATCAGTCACTGGGATGCCCACTTGCAGTTCCCTGAAAAGGAAAGGGGGTGGGGGGTCACACCACAGGCCCTAAATCTTACCAGCAATGCCCTATAGGGCAGCTGTTCCCTGGGGTCCCCCCGGGGTGTCAGAGAGTCAAAGGCTATTGTTCCCAACCCCGGATCCCAGAGTCAGACTGAGACTGTGCCCAGAAACTTCCGTTTGGGGAGGGAGAGGGCTGGGCTGGCCTGTGTGGCGGGACAGCGTGCCCACATGCACGGTGGGCGCGCGTGCCCAGAGCGGGAGCCACTCACCTCTGCCTCATCAGGGGGATGTTGATGCAGTTGGCAGCCGCCACCGCTGCGAAGGGCACAAATCTGCCAACCAAGGGGGGCAGGTGCTGGGGGAGGGAAGATGTCACTTAGTGGTCCTAAGGGCCATGGGATGGGAGGAACTCTGGGGAGAGATGTGGGGAGCCTGTGGATTGGTGTGGACAAGTGATGAGGAAAAGGGAGATGAATAAAAGGCACGTGGAGGGCATTTACCTTGGTGAGAGATTTGAGCCCCAGGGCTGTGGCCACGGCGCCCGTGGTGGCACTCACGTAAGCTGTCCCCAGCTGCCTGTGGTGACAAAAGTCAGGACACAACGTGGGAGGTGAGCAGTCCGGCCCGCGGTTCTTTCTCTCAGGGACAGGCCAAATCCTCCATACGTGAGTCATGGAAGGCAGAGAAATTCCTCCCCTGCCACAGTGTAGGCTTGTCTGGAAGCTCCACTCCCTCCCCTTCAAGGGAGCACACGCAAGGGGATGCCATGCCCTCAGGCCAGGAAAGCGGGGAGAGGCGCAGGCCTCGAGGAGGGCTTTGAGGCATTGGCTGAACAGGCACAAGCACTCGGGAACAGTAGCAAACAAGAGGGAACGACAGGAGGCAGGGGCGGAGTCGCTGGGTACGAGCTCTCACCTCACAGTGATGGGAGCATCGCCACTGCGGTTGGAGTAGTTAACAACAGCATTGAAGGACTGATTCACCCACTGCCAGAACACGACCGTCGGGGTCTTCCTGAGGGAAAAAAGACGCTTACTTCTGCCCCCTCCGCGGTGTCCCTCATCCTCAAATTCCTGATAATGCAACCTCAGAGGTTATTCCCAAACTCTCAGGAGGGGCCCAGCTGAAGACCCTAGGACTTGCTCTGGTGACCCCCGCACGACCCTCCCACCTGCCCCACTTACACAACCACAAACCCTGTCTCTGGGGTGGGGGGTGGGTGCCTGGGGCTGAGTTCCGCACGGTGTCTGGTATTCTAATACGAGCTCTCACTCACCCACTATTTTCTGCCCACCCGGCCTCACCTCATCATCAAGCTACATTCTGGCGTGCCTAAAGTGCTCAGGGAGGGGACCCATGGGACAGGACCTGCCTGTAGAAGGTGAGCATGCAGCCAGTGATGGTCATGTTCATGGGCACCTGCGCCGACATACGGCCAATCAAGACCACCTTCTCCCCGGTGTCCGGATGGAAGGCAGAGTCATACACATACTTGGCCCTCCACAGCTGGTCCTCGGTGAGCCCAGGTGTCACCACACCAGCCCTGCAGAGAATGGCAGGGAGGAGACAGGTAACTGTAGGCGGCAGATCTCTTCCTGTAAGGCCTCACCACTCAGCTCAGGGGATGTCTGGGCAGAGGACCAGGAACTTTGACCCCTGATCTCAGAATAAAGGAGCTCCTTGTCTTAGGGGGGAGAATCACATCTTCCCAGAACAGTAGGAGGGTTCCTATTTCTGTTTTCCTTGTAGCCACACAAAGAAGGGTGCCCTTCTCTTTCTGCCTCAGTGCTTGGTCGTGGGTGATGGTGGTTCCCAGTGGGGTGAAATGGTCAGGGGCATCACAGGGGCTTTTTCTCCTGGAAACAAGGGGGATGCTCTCCTTCTCCCTGGGCTCCACTTTGAGACCCTCTGTTCTTGCAGAGGGTGGCCTAGCAGTGGGACACGGCCCTTTGAGGGTTTGTGAAATAGACAGCAGCCCCCTGCCCACCAAAATCCATGCCACCTCTTCAATCCAAACACCCTCAGATTCTCTGGATTAAAGCTCTGTGCCATAGCTGTCTGTGAGTCCAACACATAAGGCCAGGGCAGAAGGGGGTTGAGGAGTGGGGCTGGGTCACTCTCAAACTTGGGAGATAGATGCAAAAGGTACTGTAGTCGAGGCAGAGAATGAGGCTCTGGGCTACAGGGTCAGACGGGGTAGTGGTCTACCTGTAGTTTTGCACGATGTTCCGGGAAGCTTCCAGCTGTGCTCCAGACAGCAGGAGATTTCGGGGGTCGGTGACAGTGAAGAAGTGCCGGGCTCTGCCCAGGAAAGTGCTTTGGTCCCAGCGAGGTTCCTGGATATTGATATCCAAGGGCAACTCACCCATTTTCTGCAGGGCAAACACCAGCGTCGGGAGGACTCCAAAGAGGGGGTCCAAGAGCTCTGCCTGTGGGAACTTCTTGTGGGCCCTGCCCTGGTCCCTGGGCCGTTCACCAATCCCTTGGAGAGCTCAAGGTGACTCCAGATAGCAAAGGTTAGGGGGAGGAGCTGTTTTCCAGGCAATGTTCTGCCTCGGAGACTTGCAGCCACGGGAGGAGGGGCAGGGGCAAACAGAACCAGAAAAACAGATCTCCTTTGCACTCTGGCCTGGTGCAGATTTTCACCAGAGAGGGCTGACACGTGTATGGTTGATGCAAGAGCAGCAGCTAATCCTGTGTAGCTACTCTCCTGCTCTCTACGCATGAAGATACATATTATATGCATTATATATCCATGTTCACGTCAGCTTTAGGGCCCAGCTGCCTGGAGACCTAGATGCAAACTCCCAGGCTGTTGGGGAAGATGGCATAAGCCATCCAAAACTCCAGCCCCTGATTGGAGGAGAGCAAGGGCTCAATGGCCATCTCAGGGGCTTATCTATTTCAGATCTCAAGTCAGGGACGCAGATGCCAGTCACGCATGCGTACTAGTGGACACGCCCCAGTCTCCTCTCCAGGGGCATCTTCTTCAACCCACACTGAATGGCCCAAGGCCCTCCTTGCTCCCCAGCTGGGCAGGGCTGGCACAGACACCCATCCACCTCTCCCCAACACACCTACGGCCGGAAAGGATTCAGTAAGTGCCCTTTCCACCCAGTACAGAGAGGAAACCCTGAAGCAGCATCTGGCCGTGTCAGGCAAAATCCTACAATATGACTAATCCTCTCCAACCACACTTCCTCCCCCCCTAGAAGACACACCCTCCCCTCTCCCGCGCACTCACACGACCATACCCACACACATACATACATGCCCTACACAGACACACGGAGGACACGCCCTGCATACCCTAGCCCACAAAGACCGTTACCTGCACGCTCACACATGCACGCACAACCCATGGCCATCAGCTGCAGACCCCTGAATGTACAGCCCCATGAGGCCCCACCCTGACATTCCTCCCCGCAAGCAGCCTCCCCTCGCGCCCCAAGGACTCCTAGAACCAAAGATACTGAGTCCGGAGAGGACAGGGAGCACACTTCAAGGCAGGCTTCCGTCCCTCTTAGCCCCCCATCTCCTACTCCCCTGACCGCCGAACCCCGCCCGGGACAGCGGACACTCACGCTTTCTTGAGCTCCGGGGCTTCTGGCCTCTGCAGCTTGCAGACCCGCCTTCTTCTAGGCGCCGCGCCCCTGCTCCTGCCCTCCCACCCATCACGCGTAACGTCACGCGTGACGCTAACCGGCAGGAGGGGCAGGGGCTCCCCGCCTCCGCGCGTTCTCCGAGCGTGCCCAGGGATTGGCAGAGCCTGGGGGCGGTGGGTGCCATTTGGGGAGACGCCCCCAGCCCAGTCTCCCGGGACCTGGCCCCGCGCCGCCTCCCAGAGCCAATCAGCGCCCGGGGAATCAGTTCTGGCCAGTCCCCAGCCAGAGAGAGGAGGGGAGGGACGGCGGGAGCGCTGCCCCTTGCTTGCAGTCCCCTAGCTGGCCTCTGGGGGGACCCGGCCTCGGCAGCAACGGGTCTAGGTTCCCCCGGCGAAGGTTCGCAGCGCCTTCTGCGGCGCGGAGGGGCCATCCTCTGATGGTGCTCTCCGAGGGTCTCGGATTACCGCCCGGCTTGTTGCCAGATGGCCGCCTGGGCAGCGGCTTCTGCCTCCTTGGCCCCCAGGGCTCCTACCCCAGTCCCCACAAGCTCTTGTCGCAGCACTCCGGCATTCGAAGCCCTTCACATTCTCCCTGCTGCCAGTGTCCTCTCTATGTCCCCACCCTTTCCTCCTCCAGTCCCCTCCTTATCCGCTTCTTGTAACCCCTAGCTCCACTGGGTTCCCAGTTTCCTTCTGCCCCCAGTCCCTACGCCCGCACCGCAGACCTTAGCCCTAGTCCCTGCCCTGGGATGTGTAGAGGCAGAAAGCTCAAGGTACCTCTGTCTGCATCAAGCAAGTGGATCAGAAAGATTCTTCCTCCCCCTAGTGTCGTGGAACCAGCGGCTCCACCCTGTGCCCTTTCCAGAACTGAGTGGCCAGAGAGACAGCGACACAGAAGGAGGATGCATGTGAAAGAAGGCAGTACACACACACACACACACACACACACACACACACACACACACACTTCACAACTCACCCAGTCACCTCAGAGAACACGCCTGCCCCGTACCCAGAAGCCAGCCCACGCTCCTGGCCACCGAATGCTTACACCCCCTCTGCCCAGGTGCCATTCCCTCACTGAGGCCTTGGGAGTGACGCAGAGGGGTGGCAATTCCAAGAGCCCTAGTGTCTGGCTTGGCCTGGAGAAGAAGCGGTTCTGGGCTCCCCTGCACTGAACCCGTAGCGGGAGGGTACGAGGCGTGGCCCAAACCCTAAGTTCGTGGGGCGGGGGAAGGCATCAGAACTCGAATTGCAGCGGGCAGAACCCAGAGACCTCAGCCCAGGTGACAAACTGCAGTCCTGCGCGCCCGAGGGAGGGGACGGAAGCGGTGACTGGCGGCTGTCGCAGCCAATAGGAGACCGCACCTACGCAGGCCGGCCTTATTCCCGTAGCCTGGGCGGAGTGCGGGCGAGGTTTCCCCCAGTTGCTGCGCACGCGGGCGCCCACGGGCGGGGGAGGCTGCCGGCGGCCGCACCAGCGAGCAGGTGAGGGGAGCCAAGCTGGAGAGTTGGGGGCCGAGAGGACCGACCCGTGGGTGGGATGCTGCGTTCTGAGTCCCAGAGCTTCTCTGGGGGACTTGGCTCCGGGTTTTGTGCGCGCTGTTGTGGGGCTCTAGCCTGCAGGTCCTCCGCCAAAGCCTAGGAGAGGTTCAGGCCACCTCGTTAGAGGAGAGAGGAGGGGGATGGAGGGGACAACAACCTGGGACCAGGGAAGATCTGGTGGTCGGGGAGTCTCTGGGACCCTTGGCTGCAGCTGTCCCAGGTCCTGAAGCCCTGCCCTAGAGACCCGAGCCCCCTACCCAAAAACACAAGGAGAGGTGTGCAGGGAATTGTCCTGGCCCCAATTTCCTTCACACCATCTGAAGCCCTAGGGCCCGCAAGAATCCATCTCCACGCTACCCAGGACTGGGCACTGGGGTAGATGATTCAGCTGAGAGCCAGAATGAAGAGTGAATGAGAGGCTCCCACTGGCCTTGTAGAAATGGCTCCGCAAGTCTGCGATGGTGCCTGGACTGCACCAGGGGCGGGAGAGGAGAGGGGCCTAAGGCATGGGACGACAGGATGCTCAAATCAGGGCCAAGGTGGAAGTTCTGGGGCCAGCGAGGGCAGCGATTACACCCTTGTCCCCATCCCTGCTCTCCATCCGCAGGCCTGGAGCGCACACTCCCGAGAAGCAGCCGAGGTGGGGCGCTCCCAGTACTGAGACCCCTGCTCTGCACAGAAGGCTCATGGAGCGGGGGGCACGCAGGGCCCTTTTCTCAAGGGCTAGCAGGTTCCTTCTGGACTTGTAGGGCGCCGCCTCAGGCTAGCCACAATGGCGCAGGGTTTTGCAGTGGGCTTTGACCCATTGGGCCTCAGAGACCTCAGCTCGGGCTCCCTGAGCTCCCTCTCCTCCCGCGGCCACCTGGGCAGCGACTCTGGCTCCGCAACGCGATACCTGCTGAAGAGGCAGCAGCGGCTGCTGAACGGGCCCCCCCGCGGAATCCGAGCCTCATCGCCCATGGGCCGCGTCATCCTCATCAACTCCCCCATCGAAGGTGCTAGCAGGGCCCAGCTCGGGCCTGGCGCTGAGGGTGGGGGTAAGGGCCCCGCTGGGAGGAGGAGCTGGAGACATGGGAGTCTTAGAGCCGTGGGGCCTGGAGGGCCCCTGTTTAGCCACACATTCCTCCTCATCGGCCCTTTCTTCAGGTTCAGGCCAACACTATAGGGTTGCAGGATTGTAGAGAGGTGGGAGGGGGGAGATAGGAGTGTGGAGGCAGGGACAGGTGTGTGTGATGTGCTAGCTCCCCAGCCAGCAAGATAGGCTATGGAATGCGCAGCTCCATCCTAAGGACTCCGCCTTTCTCCTGTCCCTTGGTGTTCGCAATGCGGGCTGGGGGGAACAGGATGGAGAAGGCTCTATCCATCAACCAACCCGTTGTGTGACCAGCTCCATGCTGGGTTGTGAGGACTCAGTGACCACTGGGGAGACGGAATTAAAGATTTCAGGTGCAGGGGTGCCTGGCTGGCTCAGTCCAAAGAGCTCGGGACTCAGGACATGAGTTCAAGCCCCAACTGGGTGTAGAGATTATGTAAAATAAGTAAATAATCTTTTTAAAAAAGATTTCAGATGCAGAAGAAAAGAAAGGTAGAGTAGCAAATGTTCCAAAGAGAGGGGAGAGAAGGAGGGTTGAGGGTCCAGAAGGGAGCCCCAGGCCTGGTTTCCTGATCTGACACAGTTGTTTCACGCTATTACATGGCACACCCGCTCTACACCAGGTCCTGCGGGGGGCCTGGAGAAAAACGAGGGTCAATCTTCACCTTCCAGAAATGTACAATGTAGTGGGGCTTAGAGACAGAGGGATGAGAGCAACTCGTGCTGGGATGGAGGTTTCCCAGACATGGCTGGAAGTGGAAACCAAGAGCACAGGGCGGAGGCCCGGATGGGGGGTGGGGTGGGGGCAATTAGGAGACAGCCTGGCTGCAATGACAGATGTGAGGCGACAAAGAGGCAGTGAACAAGACAGGACCTTGAGTGTCAGCAGGGGTGGGGAGCAGAATGGGCACCCCCGGGGCTGGGCTTTCTGTGGGACAGATGTGATAAATATCTCCAGCTCCCCTTCTGTTTCCCAGCCAGCAGAACTCCCCTGGCTGGATCCCAGAGTGGACTTTTCAGACCCGTCTCCTCCCCTCTGACCCAGCTGGCATCACTGTCCCCTTACCCCGGCTGCTGGTGTGCTCAGGGTGCGGGTTTTCCTGCACCAGTGGCCCAGGCCTGCTCACTCCCATCATCTACCATGCTGGGTCTCCCCTACCCCAATGAGCACCAAGGCACTACTCAGAGTTACCACTGCCACTCGGGTCACGGAGCAAAAGTCCTCAGAGGAGCTAAGGGACGTGGTAGGGGACAGGGAAGGCATTAGGGCAGGACCTTTTTAGGTCCCATTGTATTAAAAGAACAAATACATCCCCCTCACACAGCCCCCCAGACAATGCCCCAACTATGGTGTGACGGCTCTGTACACTCTCCCCCTAAAGATGCTCTTGCAGAAGTTCCAGGATGGCTCTGTCCAACTGCCTCGCCCTCGAGCCCTGCTCCTGCAGCTAAGGGGAGGGCCAGACAGACTTCCACCAGCCGGCCCCTACCCTATCTGGGCTGGGAGCCCCTGAGCTCAGAATTTTCCCTTCCACCTGAGCACAAACATCTCCCCAGTCACTGCATCCTGGAACCTTTCCTCCTTGTTACTATTTAGACTATTCCAGAGGCCTAAAGTAACTGATAAGAGAGACACAGTGGGGAAGGAGAAACCACAACCCACCTCACCCCCATAACTTCCCACCAGCTCCTCAAACTCAGCTGGTCCCAGAGAAAATTCATTCTCTGATCCAATTCAGTCTCTGAGCCCTTTCTCCCCTCTCTCCTTCATCCATTTATTCTTTTACTTACTCAAAAAATCCTTGGCAGATACCAAGTGCTGTGCGGCAAACTGGAGATACATTGGCAGAAAAGGATTACAAAGTCCCTACCATGAGTGAATTTATAATCTAGTGAAAGGTGACAGACAATAAATAATATGTGAGCAAGCCAGTCATGAGAAAGGATGGTAAGACCCTCGGAGGCACTAATTTGCATGGTAGGATAGAGTAGTGGCTCGCAAACTTGGGAAGACATCAGAATTGCCTGGGGGGCTTGTGAAAAGATAAGCTGCTGGGGTCCCACACCCAGAGCCTCTGATTTAGGGCACCTGCAGCGAAGCCCAAGAATACACATTTTTTAAAATATACTTTTCTTTTAAAGATTTTATTTTTGAGTAATCTCTACCCCAATGTGGGGCTCAAACTCACAACCCTGAAATCAAGAGTCACATGCTCTGGGGCGCCTGGGTGGTTCAGTGGGTTAAAGCCTCTGCCTTCGGTTCAGGTCATGGTCTCAGGGTCCTGGGATCGAGTCCCACATCAGGTTCTCTGCTCAGCGGGGAGCCTGCTTCCTCCTCTCTCCCTGCCTGCCTCTGACTACTTGTAATCTCTGTCTATCAGATAAATAAATAAAAAATCTTAAAAAAAAAAAAAGAGTCACATACTCTACTGACTGAGCCAGCCAGGTGCCCCAAGAAGATACTTAAAAAATGTATTGGGGGGGCTCCTGGGAGGCTCAGTGGGTTAAAGCCTCTGCCTTCGGCACAGGTCATGATCCCGGGGTCCTGGCATCGAGTTCCACATCAGGCTCTCTGCTCAGCAGGGAGCCTGCCTCCCTCTCTCTCTCTGTCTGCCTCTCTGCCTACTTGTGATCTCTGTCTGTCAAATAAATAAATAAATAAATAAAATCTTTTTTTTTTTTAAAGATTTTATTTATTTATTTGACAGAGAGAGGTCACATGTAGATAGAGAGGCAGACAGAGAGAGAGAGGGAAGCAGGCTCCCTACTGAGCAGAGAGCCCGATGCGGGACTCGATCCCAGGACCCCGAGATCATGACCTGAGCCGAAGGCAGCGGCTTAACCCACTGAGCCACCCAGGCGCCCAATAAATAAAATCTTTTAAAAAATGTATTGGGGCACCTGGGTGGCTCAGTGGGTTAAAGCCTCTGCCTTTGGCTCGGGTGGTGGTCACAGGGTCCTGGGATCAAGCCCCACATCGGGCTCTCTGCTCAGCAGAGAGCCTGTTTCCCACCCACCCCCCCGCCCTCTCTCTGCCTGCCTCTCTTCCTACTTGTGATCTCTGTCTGTCAAATAAATAAACAAACAAAAAATTTTTTTAATGTATTTACTTGAGAGAGAGCAGGGGGAGGAGCAAAGGGAGAAGGACAAGCAGACTCCACGCTGAGCTCAGAGCTTGTTGCAGGGCTCGATCCCAGGACCCTGAGATCATGACCTGAGCTGAAATCAAGAGTCAGTTTATTAACCAGCTGAGCCACCCAGGTACCCCAAGAATACACATTTTTAATAAGTTCCTAAATATGCTGGTTGCCTGGAGGGCACGGTTTGAGGATCACTCTAATAGAGGTCACTTGGGAGGAAGGCAAGGGACTTCAGGGAGGGTAGACCAGGAAAGCTTCTCAGAGAAAGTGCTGTGTGGGCCAGGAGGGACTGCAGGTTGGGAGCTGGCTTTATGAAGGTCTGGGCAAGAGTTTCACAGATTGAGGGAACACTGAAATGATTAGCCTGTGAGAGGAATAGGAGAGAAGTCAGTGTAGCCAAAACTCAATGAGGTTGGGGTGGCGGCCAGAGGTGAAGGGAGAGAGGTGGGCTGAGGATAGCCCACGGAGGGCCTTACTGGGCCTACAGGATTGTGAAGTTCCTTCTAGAAGCAGGAGCAGGCGCTGAAGTTTTTAATAAGCAGGCATGATCTGTAAAAGCTGACTCTGGCCATTGTGTAGAGAATGGCCTAAAGGGGGCAAGCCTGGGAGTGAAGAGACAGTGAGGAGGCTGTGAGCTCCTGGAGGGGGAGGTCAGTGGGCAGGGGTAGGCCAGTGGAGGTAGAGAAGTTTCTATCCTCAATGGCCCCAAGTTCCTATGCTCAACACTAGAGATTGGCAGCCCACTGGCCCAGGGCCCTAGGAAGGGCCCAGGGAGGAACTGAGAAGAAAGAGGGTTGGGGGACAGGAGAGCCGTGGACTCCTGTGCTGGGCTGAGATGTGTGCAGACAGAATCAGGCAGGGAGCCTCAGGATACCACACATATCTGTCTTGCACCATCCCCTACCCACAGGCTGCCCTTGGAGATTTCTTCCTGAGCTGTTCTGGTCATGTATTGTAACCTGATTTCTTGTACATCAAGCAGAAGAGTGTGTGTGTGTGTGTGAGAGAGAGAGAGACAGAGACAGAGACAGAGAAACAGAGACAGAGATAGAGAGAGAGAGAGTTCTCCCTCTCAAATACCTCTAGAGTAAGCCTTGCCTAAGAAGAAATCTCACCTTCTCATCTGGGACCCAGCTTCCCTCTCCAGTCTTCTTAACTTTTCTAACCAAAGACCTTCTCAAGGACCCACCTTAAAGCCTTTGCTCACTCCATCCCCTCCCTCTTGGCGCCCTCCCTTTTTGCTCCACCCATTAAAATCCCACCCATCTTGTCTTCCCAAACACCTTCCCTGGCAACTGCAGCTCCTGGGAAGCCTGTTTCTCTGACATTCCCCAGTGCTGATGGAGAGAGACCACTCTCCCAGAGCCCTGGGCATATACTGCAGCAGAGTGGTGTTTTGGGTTTCCCTCCTCATCTAGTCAAGTAGCTCCTTGAGCCCTTACCTCCAGAATCACAGAGTCTAAGAGATAGAAGGGGCCTCAGAGATCCTTCTACAACATCCCAGACAGGGATTTATCAAGTGCCAACTTGTATGCCTCCAAAGATGGGGAACTCACTATCTGTCTTGGAAAACTCATTCCATTGTCTGATGGCTGAAGGTTTTAGAAAGTTTTTTCCTACTAAATTGGCCTCTGTCGAAGTCCACTATTGAGTTTGGTTCTGCCATCTGGGTTACACAGACAAAAACATCCAATGCCTTTCACAGAATAGCTCTTCAACTATTTGAAGACAGAGCTCGAATACTCCTTTCTGCTCAAGATGAGGAGCTCAAACTTGGCTCAACTCTGCCCCATAGAATGGAATCTTGAATTTCTTTTCTATCCATCTGACCCTCAGAGTGGCAGGGGTTTTAGGAATTTGTTCTATCCCAGGCCTGTGGGAGTGAGAAGCTTAGTAAGCACCAGAAATACACACACCCCTATATAATCAGGGAAGGAGAAGAGCATCTTCTAATATGGAGCCCTGTCCTGCTTGTTCCCATACTCTCTCCCAGACCCATACTCTCAAAGGCACCAATAGGGAACTCAAAAATTGGCTGCCCTTAGGCCTTCGGTATCTGTGCCTAAAAACTCAGCCCAAACTGGGAAACCCAGGAGCCCTCTGTGCCCAGACTGGACATGGGAGTCATGCCCGTGTCCCTCCCTGCTCCTGCCACCACACAGCCAACAGTAATGAGAGCGATATCATCCGCACTGTCCGGGTGGAGAAGAGTCCAGCAGGGAGACTGGGTTTCAGTGTGCGGGGCGGCTCTGAGCACGGCCTGGGCATCTTCGTCAGCAAGGTGGAGGAGGGGAGCAGTGCAGGTGAGCAGGGCCCCCTGAAGGGAGGTGCTGGCTGAGGGTATGAGCCCCCACCTCACTGGGGTTCTGGAGTCCTATTTTCAGGGATGACAGGAAAGGGTCCTCAGCTTTGGAGGGACTGATCCAATGGGGAAATGGGGCCGCCTCCCCAGATGGAGTGGGATAATGGACAAGTCCCTAGCCTAATGAGGAATACCCAGACCTCATCTGGGGACCCCAAATCTCGTGGAAAGAAGCCTGGTGGGGGGGCGGTGGAAGGCTTAGCTTTGCCCTGGGGGAACTGTCCTAAGAGGCCCATGCCAGCTGCCCCCCTCCCCTGGTGCAGAGCGGGCTGGCCTGTGCGTGGGGGACAAGATCACGGAGGTGAATGGGCTGAGCCTGGAGAGCACCACCATGGGCAGCGCCGTGAAAGTGCTCACGGGCAGCAGCCGTCTGCACCTGACGGTGAGACGTATGGGCCGAGTGCCGGGCATCAGGTTCTCCAAGGAGAAGACCACATGGTGAGAAGGCCTGGTCCCGGCCCTGACCTTGCCCCACCCTGTCCAGCCCACCCAGCCCACGGCAGGAGAGGCAGGAGACACAGGGCTCTGCGTGGGACATGGCTATGCCTGGCTCCCGCTCTTTCTGTCCCCCTGGCGCTGGAAACACAGCGATCCCAAGGCCTGACACTGTAATGAGACAAGGCCATGTCTGTCCCCCAGCTCTCCTTCCAGGTCTGTCCCAGGTGCCAGCAGTCCTGCTGTCATCACTCCTGGGAACCTGGACATAGTAACAGCTCCTCACCCTCAGGGTTCTTGTGGGGATGTGAGAGGGGCCCTGGCACAATGGGCCACTCCACAGAGAGAGGAAATTGGGGTGGTTTCCCCACCTGATGAAGGGAACTTCCCACTGAAGGGCTCAGGACTGGGGAGTCCCCCAAGGCAACCTCCCCTTACCTGTGCAGTCATCGGGGATGCTGGGAAGAGACGGGGTGACTGGTCGTGGCTGGGGGAAGCCCAGACTGATGGCCGCTTGCTGCTATCCCAGGGTGGATGTGTTGAATCGGCGGCTGGTGGTGGAGAAGTGCAGCTCGACACCGTCAGACAGCGGCTCGGAGGACGGCGTGCGCCGCATTGTCCACCTGTACACCACATCGGACGACTTCTGTCTGGGCTTCAACATCCGCGGGGGCAAGGAGTTTGGCCTGGGCATCTATGTGTCCAAGTGAGGGCTGGGGCAGGGCGTGCAGTGGGGACGGGTTGGCAAAGGAGGCTCAGCCAAACGCATGTCCCAAGGAGGGCCTAGGTCAGGGGTGGGGCCTTGGTAGGGGTGGGGGGCTCCAGGAGGAGGGTCCAGGATTTTGGCTGGGGCGTTCTGGTATCTAAGTGAGGGAGGGCAGGCCAGGTGGCCTCTCAGACTGCCTCCTGTCTGACCCCAGAGTGGATCATGGTGGGCTGGCCGAGGAGAATGGCATCAAGGTGGGGGACCAGGTCCTGGCGGCCAACGGTGTCAGGTTCGACGACATCAGCCACAGCCAGGCCGTGGAGGTGCTGAAGGGCCAAACACACATCATGCTGACCATCAAGGTGGGCAGGACTGTGGGTGCCAGGGAGAGGCCAGACTGTAGGAAGGACTTCCCAGACCTCTCTAGTACTTAGTATCTGTTGCCCTACAACTTAGGACTTTTCCATAGCCATTTGAGAGGGCACGACATTGTGCTCATCCCTACTGCACAGAAGAAGAAACTGAGGCTCAGAGAGGCCGAGTCATTTAGGAATCACGGTCACTTCCTCATCTGGCCAGCAGCAGGACCTGCTTGCTGTCCTGCTCCCCAGACATGGAGGGCAGTGCCCTTTCCGATGAGTGGGGGAGGTGCAGGTGTGGAAGGAGAAAGCAGCCTGCCCAAAGGGCTGGCACTAGCTGTGGCTTTGGGAGGGGCCTGGGCGCAGGGCAAGGAGGCTGGGCTGGGGCCCCAGATCGGATTTCAGGGGAGGCACCTGCATTCATGATTCATGTGGGTCTCACACTTGCCTGAGGATCATGTCATTCTCACTCTGGCTGCAAGGGCCGGGATGGCTCGCTGTCCACTGGAAACCCACCCCGGCCCCACTCCTGCCCAGCTCTGCTCTCTTCCCTTCCCTAGCCTTCACCCATCTCGCTCTTCAGGGCCTCCTCTGCCATTCCCCCACCTTCTGCCACTTGATTTCCTATCCCACAACCCCCCTCCAACAAATCCCGTTTCTCCCTTTCCTTCCTCTCACATGATCCCAAACACTCCTCCTCTCTCCCACTCTGCCCCTCATTCATTCATTCAACATTTTTAAGTGTGTACCACATGCCAGCCTCTCTGCCAGGTGCTGGGGCTACAACAGTGAGCAAGACAGAAGAAGTCTCTGCGACGAGGGGTGGGGGGTACTGGGGTGGGGGGAGCCAGGCAAACAGGATGCATGGCAACTGACAGATGCTGTAAGGAAATTAATAGAGAAATGGGAGGGGTCATCGAGGAAGACATTTTTAGCCGGGGGTCAGGACAGGTCTCTCTAGGGGGCTGACACCTGAAAAGGGAGAAGGAACTAGCCAGAAGACGAGTGGAAGGAAGAGAATCCAGACCAAAGGAGCAGCAAATACAAAGCCCCGAGGTACAGAGGAATTTGGCATGCTCAGACATAAAGTGGCCCATTGGTCTTGAGCATGATGAACTTGGAGGAGAGAGATGGAGTTGGAAAGTTTACTCCTATCCCATCCCTCCCCCTTCTCACCCGCCCCCTTCTCACGTACTCCCTATGCCCTCCTATGCCCACCACGATCTTCCTAGGAGACTGGCCGGTACCCTGCCTACAAAGAGATGGTTTCTGAGTACTGCTGGCTGGACCGATGTAAGTGGCTCAGGCCCTGGGTTGGAGGGAAAGGGCTGAGGCCTGTCAGTGGGTCAGAGTCTCTCAGGACTAACTGGGCAGGAGGAGCAACCTGCTTGGGACTTCCTCACTGCCCAGAGCCATTTCTGGGCTCCCCTCTGGAAGTTGCAGGTTCAGTTCCCGGCTCCCCTGGCTCTGGAGTCCGGCGTGGGATAGGGGTGGTGGGTTGCCATGAATGGAGGAGAAGGGACTTGCCTAAGGTCTCTCAAAAAGTCAGGGGCAGGACTGCTAAGCCGTCGGTTCCCCAGAGCCCATGCTTCCAGCCTCCGCGGCTACCCAACACTCACCCACCCCCCCATGCCAAAGGTGGTCTGCAACCCTGGCAGGGCCCTGAAGCCACCCTGCCTTCCCCTGAGATGCCCCTGCCTTCCCCACTGCCTGCAGTGAGCAACGGGGTGCTGCAGCAGGTGTCCCCGGCCTCTGAGAGCAGCTCCAGCGTCTCCTCCTATGCCTCCAGTGCCCTCTACAGCTCCGCGGAGGGCTCGGGCTCCCTGCCCTCCGACCGCATGGATGTCTGCCTGGGGCCCGACGAGCCGGGCAGCTGGGGCCCAGGCTGGGGGCGGGCAGACACAGCCATGCAGACAGAGCCTGATGTGGGGGGCCATGTGGAGACCTGGTGCAGCGTGAGGCCCACCGTCATCCTCAGGGACACTGCCATCCGCTCCGACGGACCCTGGCCTGTCCGCCGCCTGGATTCTGCGCTCTCCGAGTCCCCGAAGACTGCTCTGCTGCTGGCCCTGAGCCGGCCGCGGCCCCCCATCACGAGGTCCCAGAGCCACCTGACCTTGTGGGGTATGTAGGGAAGGGGCGGCTGATGCTCTCTCCAGAGCTCCCAGTCCAACACCTGCCGCACACCCAGCCCTAGGCCCTCCCTTGGCTCTAGGCCTTGATTCGGCCTCATTTGGCCCCAGAATGCACTCAGTTGCCACTCTGGGCCCCATTTTCCACTGGTCCTGGGCCCCAAACCCACCTTCAGATCCAGTCCCAGCTCCTGTCAGCTTTGGACCCCAAACCAACCCTAATCCATCCTTGCCACCCTGCGCACACACAGGCACAGACACACATACCCCGGCCTTCTTGGAGAGTCCTCACAGAGCTGGAGCCGTGGGTGCGGAGAGGTGGAATGTGAAGGAGGAAGGCCCAGCTATGTCCATCCCCACCTCCCCATAAGGCTGGGGGTCCTGTCTGCCCCTCCTGTCTCTCCTCTCTGCCCCTCTTCACACCCCTGCCCCTCGGCCTTCCCTTCTGCCCACCACCCCAGCTCCCTGGGTGCTCCCTCATGTCCGCAGAGGAGAAGAAGCAGCGGAAGAAGAAGTTGGGGTCCTCTGGGGAAAAGGGGGCCCTGCAGCGCTCCAAGACACTGATGAACCTCTTCTTCAAGGGAGGGCGGCAGGGGCGGCTGGCAGGCGATGGGCACAGAGAGGCCTGGACGCTGGATGGAGGGAGCCCAGCCAAGCCCCGCCCTCGCCTAGACCTGGACAAAGGTAAGCAAGCAGGATGAGAGACGGGGAGGAAGGCGGTACAGCCCACTTTGGCATCCAGCAGCTCTGGGCTGAACTCCTGCACTGCCTTTTACTTTACTCCCAGCTGGGAGTCGCTACCTGCCCCCATAAGCCTGTTTCCTCATGAGTCGCGTGAGAGTCATGATTACCTATTTCTTCAGGAATGGTGAGGAATAAGGGAATGGGTGTATGTAAATCACTCAAGGACATCGTCTGGCGTACAGAAGGTCCTCAGAAAACGCAGTGGTCATTGTTAAACTGTCTCATCTCCCCACTTTACAGAAAGGAAAACTGATAGAGCCACAGCCTAGCCAGGAAGTTGAAGGGCTTGGGTCAGGTCTCTGTGCTCTTGGTGTTGAGGTGGGTAGGGCACGCCTCTCCTGGGATATTTGTCTTCACCTCCCCTGGCCAGAGCTCCACAGACCCTACCCAGTTCTAGAATCATCCCTGGGCAAGGCTGTTTCTAGATCAGGGCCCAGGTGGAAGGGTCTAGGCAGGCTTCACTTAAGACAGGGGCTTCCAGTGGACCCTCAGAGAGGCCTCGTCTCTCAGGCGAGGCTCCAAGACTGGACCACAAGTGGATGAGTTAGACTCTCGGGGTTGTACCGGACAGAAACCAACGCAAATTAGGTTTAAAAGCACTTCTCAGCTCAGCTACTGATGTAAGGAGGTCTAAAGGTTTAAACAGTCTCATCAGACATCTGTCCCCTTCATCTTTGGTTCCCCTTTCCCCTGGGTTGGCTTCATTATCCTGCAGGTTTTGCCCACTCAGAGGGAAGAGGGCACTGCCACTTAGCAACCCAGGGCCACAGGAGAGCTTCTTATAAAGGTCCTGCTGAAGTTCCAGACTCTCATTGGCCCTGCTGGGTCACATGCCCAATGGGGCGGGCCCATGGTGCTTTCATGGGCCTTCCTCGGTCCCGGAGCCACCCTGGAGCCCATGGACTGAGAATAGAGGTCCCCAGGTGAAACTGGGGTGCTGTTTGCGGAGGGAGAGTGGAGGTTGGGTAGGCAAAAACAATGAAGGAATGAGGATCTGGACCCAGCCCCTACTGGGGGCTAAGGTGAGAGTCCCACAGAAGAGACAAGCTCTTCAGATCAGGCCGAGCCAGGCCCCCTTCCTCAACCCCACCTCTTTTTTCACAGTCCCCCGGGCCCTGCTCTCACCTGATGCTTCTCCTATCCCTCTGGACACTCCTCTCTCTCCTCCAAAGGCTCCTCTTTTTTTCTCTGTCCTCTGAAGGTAGGTGCTCCCCCAAGCTTTGTTCTTGGGGTTCTTCCCTCCACATATTTGCTTTTAAATGAATTTCCACAAGCAGAACCCAGACTGCACCCTCTCTTGATCTCAAACTTTCGATGATTCCCCACGGCCTATGAATGAAGTCCCTAAGGGACCGTGGTCCTTGAAGATCTCCGTGGCCTGGCCTCTTGCCTCCCCATTCCACCTCCTTCCAGCCTGAGTTCTGCATTCCAGCCGGTGACCCAGCCAGCCCTGAGCCCCCCAAGTCCTGTATTCAGATTGGGAGCCAGGGCCCGCCGCTGAGCCTTTCTTCTCCATAGCAGGGGCAGTGGGGCCCGTGCAGAAGTTTGTCACCTGGAGACTGAGACGCGGTAATTCATGCATCTCTTTTCCGAGGCCTGGTTGACATCAGAGCCGCAAATGGGGTGCATGTTGGAGGCAATTAACGGGCTTTGGTCTGAACTCAGCTGGGGTCATGCATGGGGGACTGAGTGCCTACTGGAGGCAACTAAAAGAATTGGGCTAAGCTTACCAGGAGAGACAGGGCTGCAGAGAGATATTGGGGTGCATTTTTAAGAACTGGTACTCAGAGGGACTCCTAAAGACAGGTTTTGGGGAATGAGGGAGCCTGGGCCAGAACTCCATTGAGTACCATGGCAGTGACTATTCATAGGACACCAGTAAGGAACAGACTAGTTTAGGGGTCTGTGTTGGGGGCCAAAGGGTCTGGATTGGAGCGCCCTTGCTGGGAAGATTGCTATGGGAGACCACGGTAGGGAGACTTGGGGCTAGGCTGGGATTCTGTCAGCAGTACCTAGGCCTCTCAGCTGACCTGTTCTGGGGTCTGACCCCACTGAGAGAAGCCCCTGTCTCCTCTCCTGAGGGTTCCTGGCTCCGTCACCATGTGCTTTTGCTCCTTCCCTGCAGAGCGGGAGAGGGGCCGGGCCCTGCTCTCTGCCAGGTCCGGGAGCCCCTCCAGCCAGCTGCCCAGCATGGATGAGCAGGTGCAAGCCTGGGAGAGCCGACGGCCTCTTATTCAGGACCTGGCCCGACGGCTGCTGACTGACGATGAGGTGCTGGCCATCACACGCCACTGCTCCCGGGTGAGCTTCCGGCCTGCCCCCAGCTCCAACCTGCGGTCACCCAGCCACCCAGTCCCTCATTCATTAAGGCCACAGTCTCTGGTCAGTATCTGGGCTTGATGCCGTGAGGCCAGTGGTCAGTAAAAGCAGAAGTCACTCCCGTTGCGCATGTGCACACACGTACGCACACACACACACACACACACACACACTGAGCTCACAGATAGGAAAGGGAGATACAATAATAAGAACCTAAATACCCATAGTGACAAATCACGTCAAGGGCTAGGAAAGGAAAGAGCAGGAGAAAATAACCCAAGAGGTACAAATTAGGTGGTGTGGTCTAGGAGGGCCTCCTGGAGCAGGTGATGTTTCAGCTAAGGAGAGAAAGAGCTGGACAGGTGATGAGTCGGAGGACACGAGTCTCTGTGGTCACTGCCTTCTCGCTCCTCAAAAGCCCAACCTTCTCCCCGGAACCCCTGCCTCCCTCTACACTTGGGTCAGCCCACAGGCCCAACCTGATGCCACCCTGTTACCCAAGTAAGTAATATTTTGTCACCCACCCCCACACACCTCAAGCCTCCCCCAGCATCTGCACTGTTCTGTTTCCTTCTACTTCAAACAGAAAGTGGGGCTCCAGGGTGGAGTGCAAGGTAGATGTGAGGGAGTCCTTGTGGCCTGGATGTTGGAGAGGCTGTGGGAGGCATAGCCTCCCTCTCCAAGGGGACCAGAAGGCCCTCTGCTCTTGTCCTGTCTCAGAGTCCCCAGGTTTCCTGTCCTGGTGTCCCCGTGAGGGGCCGGCATCAGCGCACATTAAGCCCACACGCAAGAACAAGCCCCAGGGCCTCCAGAAAGTCGCTTGTGATTCCCCCCACGTCCTCAGCCTGGTCGGAGTGGGGCTGTGTTGTATGTCTGTGTGATATGTACAATTGTGTGTCTGTGGGGTACCTAGGTTTGCATGCGACTGTGTGTCTAGCTAAGGTAGGTGCGTATCAACTGGAGACTGAGACGTGGTAATTCATGCATCCCTTTCCCGAGGCCTGGTTGACAGCAGAGCCACAGATGGGGTGCATGTTGGGGGGCACCTAGGGCCTTTGGGCTAAACTCTTGTCATCACCCTCAATTCAGGGCTGAGTGGGAACCCAAGCACCAACCTCCGTGAGCTTGCACCTCTGCTCTCTGGCCATTAGGTGGCGCGCTGTGTCCGTTTCTTGGCTCAGCTCCTTTTCCATCAGCCCTCGGTTTCCTCCCACCCTGTCCAAGCCAGGACCACCTCTCCCTGCATCCCCACAGCACCTGCATACCCCCCAAACCTGACCCACACCTCACCAAAGCAATCAGACCCTCTGGGGTGGAGCTCTGGTCGGAATGATTAGTAAATCTCCCCTAATGACTCGAATGTGTGGCCTCAAACCCTAAGTTTACTCCCTTCTCTCTCCTCTGAGCCAGCTCTCCACGGCCACCAGGCCAGACTTTAGAAACCCCATCTTGGATCACTTGACACTCCCCAAGTCCCCTTGCAATCTCTTACCTTTGGTGGAGCAGAGAAAGTTTCTCAGGCTCCCATTCCAGGCCTTCCCTGCTTTGACTCCCCAGCCACGAACCTCAGCCTTCTCGTGGTCGCCACATCACCACCTCGTCATCTTCTGTTGGCCACTGCCTAGGGTTACACATGTGAGAACTGCACAACTCTGGGCCACCACTCACCCCAGAGTCCCAACCTATGCAGCCTACATGGAGGCCCTTCTTGTAGCCCGCAGTCAAGCTGAACTTCCGTCTACCCATTATTCCACCCCACCCTTAGGGCACTTTCCTCCAAGTAGTCATGCTGTTCCCTTCATATATCCTTAAGAGTAAATGTAAATGAAACAAACCTACTAAGAGGGGTCAGGGTAAAGGTCACTGCCTCCAGGAAGCCAATCCCGGACTGCGCATGCTCCTCTGAGATTCCCTCTGCCCCACGTTTCCCGCTAGACTGACTTCTGAAGGATTTGGAACAGGGTCTTCATCGTTGTGCCCCCACTGCCAGCACAGGGTAGGACACTTAGTAGATGCTGAACGCAAATTTGTGGCCTTGAAGTGTGTACCTATGTGACAGATTCTGTGCAATCATAGATCTCTCTCTCCATACATAAGGGGGTGTGTTTTGGACACGTGCATGTGTGAGCCCCTGTAACTTTTTGTGTGTTTAGGACCACATAGTTTATATTTTATTTCCCGGAATTTATGATGTCTCACTCTGACCACCAGGTCTTGCTGTCTGTGTTTATTCCCTTCCAGGATGAAGAGAGAGTGTGTGTGTGTGTGTGTGTGTGTGTGTGTGTGTGTCCGTGTCCCTGAATCAGTACTTGTCACCCTTCCACCACCAGGATGAAGAGAGAGAGAGAGAGAGAGAGAGAGAGAGAGTGTGTGTGTGTGTGTGTGTGTGTGTGTGTGTGTGTGTCCGTGTCCCTGAATCAGTACTTGTCACTCTTCCACCACTAGGGGGCAGTGTGTTGTCCAAAAAGGGAGGCTCCCAGTGTTCGTTTGCCAGTTTGTCTGCGTTGGTGGGGTGTGGCTGGTGGGATCGGGCAGTGCCAGGCAGAAGGGCTTCCATCCCCCGCCCCCGCAGGGGACTGACTGGAGAGGCTTTCTGTCGAGCCACCCCTTCCCCAAGGTCCCTATTCCAGCGCTGAACAAAGCCTAATTGGTAGGTCTCTGTGCAGACACGGGCTGGGCCAGGCGGGCCCAGAGCCTAGCGTTTGGCCCCAGTTCCTTCCTTCTGCCTGGAAGGTGGGGGCGGGGAGGAGAGTCCACTGCCTGCACATCCTTTTCCGGCACCGAAGCTGGCGGGAGCCTGACTTCTCAGGTTCCAATCGCTCCTCACACTTCCTTATCTGTGTGGCCTTGGGCAAAGTCCTCCTCTCTGAGCCTCAGTTTCCTCAATCTGTAAAATGAGAATAATTCACGTCATCTCTCAGCGTGGATAAATGAGAGACCAGATGCAAAAGGCGTACTAAAGGGCCCGTCCCAAAGCCGTTGCTGCCCCCCCAACTCACCAGTTATTATAGGTCTGTTAGCTCACTTGCAGGCTTCCCCCTAGTCACCAACACTGCCCTGTCCTGGGGACAGCCTGGGATGGAGAGCAGCTTTCCTAAAGGCCCACGCAGCCCTTCCCCCCAGCTCTGGATGTCCCGGCCGCCGGGTGACTGGCGGCACCTCTCTCTGCAGTATGTGCATGAGGGCGGCGTGGAGGACCTCGTGAGGCCCCTGCTGGCCATTCTGGACAGACCCGCGAAGCTGCTGCTACTGAGAGACATCAGGTGGGGTGGAGGCTGTGGGGAGGGCTTGGGGGTAGAAAGGGGACCCCGGAGAACTCCCCCTACTGTACCCCACCAGAACTGTGGCCCTGCCCACCCCTCATCTCTCGCCTTCCCCCAGGAGTGTGGTGGCCCCCACCGACCTCGGCCGCTTCGACAGCATGGTGATGCCCGTGGAGCTGGAGGCTTTTGAGGCCCTTAAGAGCCGGGCAGGTCAGCAGCTGGGGGTAGGATGCGCAGATTCCGAGCCCCAGCTGGGGATGGCAAGAGGGCCTCCCAGGGGAGAGGAGGCAGAGATGACCTTCAGCTGTGTCCATCATGGAGCTTGGCAGGGCCCCGGGCCTCTGAGGGGATCTCCTTTCCCAGCAGTGCGGCCTCCTGCCTTGAGACCAGCCCGGCAGGACACACCGCCCAAGCGTCACCTCATCACACCTGTGCCTGGTCAGTCAGAGTCCCAGCGCTGGGGGAGGGGGCACACTCCTGGGGTACCCGGGAAGGGAGGACGGGCCTTCCGTCCCTGCCCCCATATGGGGTGTTATGGCTTCAGAAGGCCTTCTGGTCCCCTGAAGGAAATTTCTTTCCCCCAGAGTCACATTAACCACTGCCACTCACCTCCTGTACTATTATTTACTTAATAATTGGTTTTAAACCCACTCACTTTTTAAACCTAGTCTCTTTCTACGCAATAATCTCTGAGAAATGACCAGTTTGGTGTGCGAGTCATGTTTTTTCTAAGACACAGACTGTGATAGAAAGCTTTAAAGTACTGTGTTAGCCGGGAACCTAGGCAGAGTCCCTCCCTGTGGGAACACCACCGGAGGGCTTGAGCCAACAGAGCCAGGGGCTCACGGGCCCTCCACCAGCAAAGGCAAGGACTGGAGCCTGGCAGGGTGGCCTGGACTGGTGAGGAGGGGCAGCCTGACCTTGGCCTTCTTCCCCAGACAGTCGTGGAGGTTTCTACCTGCTGCCTGTGAACGGCTTCTCAGAGGAGGATGACAGTGGGGAGCTGAGGGAGCAGCTGGGGGGCCTCCAGCTCTCCCTGGGGGCCTCTGCTCCCCACCATCCTCATAAAGGGATCCCCCCTCTCCAAGATGTGCCAGTAGATGCTTTTGCCCCACACCGAAGCACCAGCACCCCCCCTCCCCAGCCACCTCCTGTCGCTCCCCGGCCCCTAAGGCCTAACTGGCTGCTGACGGAACCCCTGACCCCAGAGGCCCCGCGGCAGAGCCAGAGCCAGGGCCTGGCTCAGAGCCGCAGCCGCAGCCGCAGCCGCAGCCGCAGCCGCAGCCAGTGCCGAGGCAAGTCCCCGGGACGCAGGCACTCCCTATCCCCAGCACCTATCCCCACCCCGAGTGCCGCAGACGGGCGCTACCACAAGCCTCGCAAGGCCAGGCCCCCTCTTCCACGACCTGTGGATGAGCAAGCAGCCAAGGCAGGGAGCCGTCAAGGCCACTCTCAGAATGGAACTGGCAGGACAGCCAGGGAGGCTGCTGAGAAGGACCCTGGCGGGGAGCTGAAGACAGTCACACTGTCCAAGATGAAGCAGTCCTTGGGTGAGTCCATGTGGGCCTGGGTCTGGCAGATGAGGCTCTTGGGTTTGGATGAGGTTCCTGGCCTTGGTTTTGGGGTACAACTGGGGGGCCTGGTATTAAGATTTGGATATGGGGGTCTGTTTGGGAGGTTTGAGATTGCAGGGGGTGGGAACTGGAGGATTTTTGGAGTCAAAAACTGAGTGAGAAGCGAATCTGGGGATTTGAGAGAAGTTGGGGTCTAGACTTGGTGCTGGGGTGCTGGGTTTCTTCTGGGAGCTCTCGGGTGAGGGGAGTGGCTGCACACTCACCCAGTGTTTCTCTCTCACTAGGCATCAGCATTTCTGGGGGCATTGAGTCCAAGGTGCAGCCCATGGTGAAGATAGAGAAGATCTTCCCTGGGGGGGCCGCCTTCCTCAGTGGGGCCCTGCAGGTGGGTGAAGAGTACCCAAGCCCACTCCCAAGGTCCAGAGCTGAATTGGGGAGGAGGGGGGCGGAACCTGCTCATCTTCCAGCCAGACAGGTTTAAACCAGGTCATGGGAGGAGGCTTAGGTGCAGGAGGGGTCAGGCTGGCAAGATGAACAAGCCCAGGGAGAAATTTGTCCCCTTATGCCAGCCTGGGCCTGAGGGTGGCCCATCCTGTTCCACCCCTATCCCCAAGGGACAAAGGGCCATTGTCTGTGCCTCACCCTGCCCCCCACGGCCCCAGGCACAAAAGTCCCATTGTCCATCCTCTCCACCCAGATGGGGAGGAGTGTCCTAGCTGCTGGAGGTGAGAGGTTGGATGGTGGGATGACCTGAGAAGGGAGGGCTGTGATTATTTCCCTGCCCCCATCCCAGGCTGGCTTCGAGCTCGTGGCAGTGGATGGAGAGAGCCTGGAGCAGGCGACCCACCAGCGAGCGGTAGATACCATCCGCCGGGCTTATCGAAACAAGGCTCGGGAGCCCATGGAGCTTGTGGTCAGGGTCCCTGGGACCAGCCCACTACCCTTACCCCCCTGACTTGTCAGCCCTCACTGATCAGTGCCTTCCTGTTGACCATTCTCCTGCCCACTGACCCCTTGATGGTACTCCCTTCCTCCCACTGCCTCCTGGAACCTCCCATTAATGCTCTGCTCACCAGAATCCAGATTCCTCCCACCGATGCCAGGCTCCTCCTTACCCCACCTACTAACCTCCTTGGGCCTCAGGAACCCCCCACTCTTGCTTGATTTGGCTCCTCCCAAAGCTCCCCCAACCTTCTTCCCTCTCCAGCTATCACTAAGGCTCTGCCCTTTCCAGATAAACTTGGTGTCAAGGACAAGGTGCTCCTGGGTAGCCTGTGTCACTCGCTCACTGCCCACGAACTCCCAGGATGGGAAGAGGTTGGGAGAAAGCCAAGGTCTGGAGCTTGGGATTGGTGGGCACTTTCTCCTGATGTCCCTTTTAATGCCCCCAAGCACTGAGGAACATGGCTCTCAGGGCTTTGAAGGGTCATAGCATCCATCCCCCAGTCCCAAGTAGTGTTCTGTGCAAGGGACAGGATGGAAGGCTTTTCTAGTTTCTCAAGCCCTGAGAGACCATTTCATGTCGTTGCCCACCAGGACCCCACATTTTCTACTGGATTTGTCCTCCCCCATCACCCTTTCTCTCCCCAAGACCTCTATGAGGAGTAGGGGAATAGCCAGCAAATTGAAGGGGCAGCTGGGGGTAGGGGTCACAGAAGTTCCCATCTCTACTTAGCACACTCTTTTTTTTAAAAACAAAAAAAAATTTTAATTTTTTTCTTTGGGTTTGTACAAGAAATTTACAGTGTGGAAAAATATACAAGTGAAAACGAGGCCATAAACCTGGGTGTGGGGAGGGGCCCCTTGGTCACAAACACAAATAAGCAAGACAATTCTGAGTTCTTCCTTTGGTCTGACTACAACCCCCTTGCCCCAGGAGAGAGGCTGCAGGGCTGGAGCGTGGGGGTCAGACGCCAGTCCCAGCCCTGGCCCCCCACCCCCGACATAGGCAGAGAGGGGGCAGGCACATCTGGAGCAGCTGGTGCTGTCTGGCTCTCTCTGGCTTTGGGGTGGGAGAGAGTGTGGAAAAGAGGGACCCTCCTCCTCCTCCTCCTCCCAGCACCCCCCACCCCCTCGTCAGGGACAAATGCGGTTGGCAGAGTGGCAATGGCAGCAGCAGGAGAGGTGAGATGGGTCAAGTGAGTAGGAGCCTCTATAAGACAGTGAAAACAGGGACCTTCAAGGGGGCTGATCTTGCTCAACCGAGTCATAGGGCTGCCCCCAGGGTCCTGGCAGAGGCCCAGAGGCCTGGATCCCAGGGCACGAGCAGCTCTGGGGCCCTAAGACCCGGGGGACCTCCGTGGCCCCAAGGTTCCCGCCCCGCTGCCAGTCAAGTTCCCTGCTGCTCCGGGATGCCAAGGACCCTAGATCTCGGTGGCAGTGATCTCCTCCAGGCAGATGCAGGGGGCCGGCTCGGCCAGGCCCAGGTCAGCGAGCTCCCGGGCCTCCAGCTCCAGGCTGAGCTGCTGAAGCTCCTGCTCCAGCTGCCGGTTACGCCGGTACATCTGGACGTAGTTGTGCTGCAGCTGCTTCTGGTAGCGGATCACCTGCTCCTTCTCCGCCTGCCAGGCCAACCGCTCCCCCTCGAAGCTGTCCCGCTGCTCCTCCCCCCGCCGCCGCTCCCGCTGCAGCTCTGCCCGCAGCCGCTCCACTTGGGCCCGCAGGCTGCCCCCGACCCCGGCGGCCGCCCGCTGCGCCTTGGCCTCATCACTCTCTGCTAGAAGGAAAGGGTCCGTGGCGGCAGGTGGCCCGGGGGGTTCCCGGAGTCCGGCTGCCTCGGTGTCCAACTGGCCAGCTTTCTCTCGGAGCCGCTCGGCCTCCTGGCGGTGCCGCTGCAGCTCCTGGGAACAGGCCTCCAGCTCCAGCTCCCGGGCCCGGGCTGCCTCTTGCAGGCCCCGCGCGCGGCCCTCGCTGACCCGGAGTGCAGCTCGGGCCTCTCGCAGCGCCACCCGCAGGGCCACCAGCTCACTGCCCTTCTGCACCAGCTCTGCCTGGGACTCCTTCAGCTGCTGCTTCAGCAGGGAGATCTCACCTGACTTCTGGCACACCTAGGGGTGGGAGGGAGTCGGGAAGCCTGGTGAGAAGTTTTCTCCCAGAGGTTCGAACCCCGAGATCACGCGGGCTCTCCGAGGACAGTTTGTTTGATCCTGACACCCACGACATGGATAGAGACACTGAGGCGAGCCTAGTGACATGTCCAAGGTCATATGGCTAGTAAGTGGCAGAAGTAAAACACAGACCCAGATCTTTTTCCTTCAAAGCAGGTGACTTCCAACCATCATGACGCATTGCAGAGCCCCAGGGACTGGCTGGTGGCAGGTTGTGCAGGCGTGGGAGCCACCAAGAGGTACCCCAGCATTTTGGGGAAACGCGCAGATGCTGGAGCCACACGGCCTGGGTTGCGATCTCAGCTCTGCCACTGACTAGCAATCACTCTGGGCTCCAGTCCTTCTCAGCTCAGAGACGGAGATGAACAACAGCCACCTCACAGGGCTGTCTGAGGATCACAAGATCCACTCCAAGTAACAGCTAGAAAGTTCTGGGCACAGGGCAGGCTACATTCCTATTCTTACTGGTGGGGAAGCAGTGGACGGGAATGTCACTGGCTATGTGAGCACTCGATCTGACCCCTGAGGACACCTACAATGGTGGCACGAGGAGACCCTCCCCCTACCCAGAAAGGGAAGCCCGAGGGGGATCTTCATCTCCCGGAGTTGAGGACGGGGAGGATCTCTGGGAGTAGCAGGCTGGAGGGGGAGTGGTACAGCTGGACCCTTTGAGCCCCGCGCCCCACTCCTCCTGGCCTGGCCCACCTCCCACTTGGTCTCCTCGAGCCGTGGCCCTAGCTCCCGCTGTTCCCGCTCAAAGGTGGCACAGCGCCGCTCCAGCTGCTCCCGCTCCTGCAACAGCTGCGCGAAGTCGTCCTGCAGCTGCCGCTTCTCCTGCTGCAGCTGGAACACCTGCAGCTGGAGCAGCTGTTGGGCCCGCTGCGCCCGCTGGGCCTGGCCGGCGCTGTCATCCCGAAGCGTCTCGCGTTCCCGTGGCCAGTGCCGCTGCCGCTCCTCGTAGGCCTGAGGACAGAAGGCAGACCTGGGTCCCAGCGGCTCCCCTCCACATCCAGCAACCCCCTCCACGGCCCCCCACCGCTCCCAGGTCACCGACTGCTCTGGCAGCCTATGGCTGGGCTCGGGGACAGGAGACTCCACTCAGCCACGAGAAAAATTAGGGTAACTCTAGTCACGACCACTTCGAGGATTCTAGAAACGTCCAGAATAGCAAACGCTTTTACAGGAAATCCTAGGTGCCAGGCGTCATTCTAAGCACTCCACAGCCTTTGCCTGACTTAATCCTCATAATAACCCTAGGCGGCCAGATATCTCCCCATCTATAGCTGAGGAAAACGAGGCTCAGCACCGTGAAGTGTCTCGCTCAAGTCTGAAAGACAATAAATGGCGGTGCTGGGCATCCTCATCCCCCTGCAGGTGAAGCTGGACAGCTGGGTGGAAGACTCCCTGACGCCTCACCGGCGCCCCCCCACCCCCCACCATGTCCCCCCAGCACACACGGAAATGCTCCGGGGACTCCCAGCTCCTGTGGATGTCCTGCCACACCACCCCCGTTATCGCTGCTGGCCACACCTGGCACATGGTCACCTCACTCTCGTCCAGACTGTCCCGCAGCTGCTGCAGCTCTGCCTCACGGTCGTGGAGCTTTCCTTCCAGGACACAGTGCAGCAGGGCCTCATCCGAAGGGGGTGGTGGGGGTGGGGGTGGGGGTGGGGAACGCTCCCCACAGGAGCTGCTGTCAGGGGAGGCCCGGGTGCCGCTGCCCAAGAGCCCCCCAGCCACACGGCCTCCCAGGGAGCCTGTGCTCTTGCTGGAGGAAGATCGACCACTGTCCGAGTGGGAGGGCCCAGTCGGGACCCCTCGGGCTGGCCCGGGCAGCGCCCCCCGCCCCGGGCCATGGGAGGGCAGGTGCCCACCAGGGGAGTGGCTGGCTGGCTCAGCACCCCCGGTGCTGTAGGTGGGCAGGCTGGACAGTGAGTTTCGGCCCGAGTCAGACAGTGTCCCCGATGGGCAGCCGCTGGCCCAGCCACTCAGTGCCAAGGGTTTGTCAGCAGCCGAGGAGGAGGAAGAAGAGGAGGACGAGGCAGGACCCCCAAACAGCTGTGTTAGGCTGCCCTGGCTCCCAGACAGTCCGGCGGCCCGAGGACCCAGGAAGCTAGGTAGGGATGGTGCCCCTCGAGGTTTGGGTAGCACTGGCTTGAAGGCTGTTGGGCGGATCAGGATTTTCTCCATGTTCTGAAATGAGGCGCCACGTGACACTGGGGATGAGCTGCCTGATCTTTCAAAGTCCTTGTCATACTCCCTGCCCTCCCATCTGGGGTCCCTGATCCCCACACATTAATACTAACTGCTACCACCAGCTGAGGGCCTCCTGACATCCCTTACATCCCTTAAAAGGCTCGTCTCCGATCATCCCAACAGCCATATGAGCAAAATATGATCACTATGCCCATATTACAGATGAGCAAGTGGAGGCTCGGCAAAGTTAAAGGCCTTGTTCACAGTCAGATTCATAACTGTTGCATTTGCAGGAGTCGGAGCAGCTCGCCTCTGAGCACATGTCGTGTGACAGGCACCAGGCTCAACACTGACATACGTCATGTGATAGAATGCTCTCAACCATCACTGGAGAGCTGACATGGTGCGTCCACATTACAAATACGGAACCTCGGGCTCAGAAAGGTCAAGTGACTTCCCTGAGGTCATGCAGCCAGAATGAGGCCGAGCTGGGATTGGAACCCAGGTCTGGTGACTCGCAGCCCACATCTCTCCTCTAAATCGGCCCCCAAATTCCAGCTTCTTCAGGGGGCTCCTGATTCCACCCTGGCCCCAAAGAAAAGGCTGGTCCTCACCTTCTCCAGCTTTCCAGAAACAGGGATGAGCTTGGGTGGGGGGCCGCGGAGATGGGCACTGCGTGCCCGCTCTTCTCGGGCATCCTCAATGTCACTGCTCGGGCTGGGGGGTGACTCTGCCCGGAAGTCCTCGTTGATGTAAGTGAAGCTGGTGGCAGGGACGGCTTTCCTAGGGGGCACAGCTGGGCACAGCGGCTCCTGTGCCTCATAGCCACCCCGTAGCAGGCCGTCCTGCTGGCGAAAGAAGGTAGGCCCAGGGGGGCCATGGTGGCGGGGAGGCGCTGGCCCCCCGGGGCAGGGCCGGCCCGAGATGAGGCTGCTCACGCTGCCCATGGCTGGAGCTTGTGGGGCAGTGGTGGCCTCAGGAGCGGGCTCCAGTGGTACTGGCAGAGTCTGTACAATGGCCATGGCGACAGAGGCTCAGGCCTGGCCAAGGGCCTCCAGGGGAACCTGTGAGCAGGGCAGTGCTGTCAGAGTCCTTTCACCTTGAGCCCCTCCCTATACAAGTCCCTCAGTCCCTCTCCTGACCCCTTGTCCCAGATCAAAGAGCTTCCTGACATCAGTCCATGCTCTGATCCCCCAGGGCTCCTTCTCCAAGCCCTGGCAGGAAACTCAGATCTTCCTGGGATCCAGATCACCACCCAGTTCTGGTCTGAACAGGGCTAAGGGCTGGACCCTACCAAGCAAAGACGATGAGGGGAAGGGAGGCCTGATGGTCATGCAGAGTTCCAGCCCAAACCTGCATCCCTCCCAGAGGCTGGGACACCAAGTTTAGGAGGGAGTTCTCTATCAACGCCCAGCACAGGTTCCCAGTCCCCTGGGACAGGTGGCCTCATTAGAGGGTACTTGGGGCAGAGGCAACCTCAGGGACACAGCGACTCAGATAGTAATTAGCGAATAAAGAGCCAAGGCCAGGCAGTGCCCAGTCTCCCCCCAAATGGGCCTTAGTTTCTCCCAGACAGAGAGGCGGCAAGGGTGGAGCTGGCCAAACGAGTAACCCACAGCTTTTAGGGAGCCCACAGGTGCCCTCTGGGGTCTCCTGCCTTCTAGAGGTGGATGCAGGCTCATGCTTGCTTCCATGCCAACTCCTAGCCTCACCACACCCAATGAGTCTGGCCTAAAGGAGCCCACACAGGCCTGCCACCAACCTCTGGCTCTGTGAAACCATCCGGCTTTAGACATTCTCCGAGAAGCCCCAAGGGGATAAGGATGGAAGCCCCACCATCACCCACCATCACAGCAGCTGCTCGCAGATCTCCCTTCCCTGGAACCCAGGGAAGAGGGCTCCACCTCCCCAGGCTCTGCTCCTTCCCGGAAGGGGACAGCAAGCCTCCACCCGGAACTCCCTCCCCAGTCCTGAGGCCGAAGACCAGGACTCCGGCATCTGCTGAAGTCATCATGCAGAGCGGGGGCCAAGAAGTGGACAGAGAATCGCGCAGGAACAGGAGTTTGTGTTTGTACTTATCTGTGTGTGTGAGACCGTGCACGAGTACTTAACAATGTGTGGATGTGAAAATGTGTGAAAACGTCAGGAATTAGTGTATCTACGTGCCTGTTTGAGCAGCCATATCAATACATTCCTGTTATTCCTATGTGCAGATTAACATGTCATATGAGAGTACGAGTGTGCATCGGGATCCCTCAGAAAATACGTAAAAGTAATAACTGTGTATATGATACGTGAATTTGTGGTGTATGAGCTCAACTATCTTGAGTGTTTTTGGATGGATGTCCCTTCAGGTACACATGAGTTTATACGTAAAACTCCCTGTATCTTACATGAGCATACGAAGAGGAAAGCGAGGGTGCACAAGTATGTGCAGAGGAGTGTGTGTGTGTGTGTGTGTGTGTGTGTGTACAGAGCATGTGTGAGAGTGGGTAGGAGCCTGGGTGAAAGCAGGGCCAACTGCGTGAGCAGGAGCCTGGTTCTTGTCACTCACTGGAGTGTGGGGAATGGAGACACACATTATCTGATTCCTTTGCCTGGTCTGGCCTCCTTCTTTCTGGCTGGTATTCCCCTAGGCCTACCCTCCACCTCCCTACCAAGTCAAAGGACCCTGAGAACCAGGAAGGTATCCAGACTGAAGGCGGAGGAGCTAGGGGTTGAGACCTGGGGGAGAGTAGAGCCCACTACCAAGGACCAGACCTGGGCTAAGCAGACGGCACATGCCATCTCCTGCCCTCTCCCACACCACTCCAGGGCACAGAGAAAGCTGCGGGGAACGGGATTCTTAGGGGGCAATGGGGGCCGGCACCTCTGTCCGCATTTGCCTACTTCAGTGAGCCCTGAGAAAGTGAGAAATAAGGACAGGCGAGAGATAGACTCAGAGAAAGACAGAGACCCCAAAGACAAGAGACAAAGGCTCAGAGAGGCCCCAGAGTCAGGCAGACAAGGAGACAGGCTGACCCAGTGAGCCTGGGTCCCTGAATCCCATCCCACAAAGCCAGGGCCCCTAAACCCAGAAGAGATATAAAAACTGAGCCCTAAGAGCCAGACACCCAGGGAGCCAGGGCCAGGCCTCTGGAAAGCCAGGCCCAGCCAGCCGGGCTCCAAGAGCGGGAGCCCGAGAGAGAAGGAGGGGCAAGTGGAGGCTCCATTTTGAGAAATGCGTTGCGGCTGTGGGAGAGGGAACCCCTGGCTCCCCCCAGCACTCCCTGAGTAATCACTCTGGCCCAGCACACGCACACACACCTCCTTGGGCTGGGGGCACTGAGCGCTGGGTTCTGCCAGTGCCCGAGGCAGGTCTGGCTAGGCTGAACTCCCACAAACCTGTTTTGGGGGCTGAAGAGTTGGGGAAAGTCTCCCCCCACCAAACTCCAAAGACCGGTCAAGCGGGATCAAGTCTGGGATCACGAGTTCCCATTCCGCGACAGGAAGCCGGAGCCCCCAACCCACCCTCTAAAGCCTCCCTACCCTCTCCCCCGCTTCCATTAAGTGGGGGCGGCTGGGGGCTGCCGCCTCCCCACCGGCCTTCCGCCGCGCAGAAGTTGGGGGCGCCCCTAGGTCGCCTCCCAGCCCCGGCCCCCCCTCACCTCCGCCGCGCCGCTCCATGCTGAGTCCCGGGCCGCCCCCAGCGCTCCACAGGCGCGCCGCCCTGCTCCAGCCCGCGCGCGGCCACTCGGAGCCGCCCGGCCCGGCCCGGCCCCGCCTCCGCGGCGCCCCCCGGCCCGACCGGCCCCCGTCCGGCCCGAGTGGGCGGCGCAGCGCGGGGGAGGGGTCCGAGGGGCGTCCCCGCCCCGGGCGCGGACACGCGCAGGCACCCCGCGTCACGCGAGGCTGGCGGGACGCACGCGGGGGCCGCGCCGCGGGACTCAGGATCACAATCTCCGAAGCCCGGTCGGCTCAGGACTCGGTAGCGGCGGCGGGTCACCCTCTACCCCCACCAGGGCCCCGGGGCCAGCGGCAGCTGGTCATTGTTCGAGCACAAAGGACCAGGCGCCACGGCGGCCGCCCTTCCCCCTCCGCTCCTCCGGTCGAAGCCTGCCCCACAAGACACACTTTGCGGCTTCGGAGTCCAGAGCGGGGCGCCGAGGGTCAGCTGCTCCCTCCCCCCGCCTCGGCTCCTGGAACCCTGCTCCCCAGAACCAGTCGGGGACCCAGGCTCGGGCCCTGCCTGCCCCACCCCCAGCGGTTGATGGAGGCATATTCGGACTTGCGGAGGTGGCGCCACCTGGTGACACATTCGGAGAATACGTCAACCCCCAGCCTGGGGGCCCCTACCTGGCTCCCCAGCACTGTACCCTCTCGACCCCGCGAGCCCAGGCCTGCCCCGGGCGCGGCTGTCTGCTCCCCAACCTTCCTTCAGAACCATTTAAGAGAGAGGTCATTGCTGGGAGAGAGAGGCAGCCCCTGGCCCACCCCTCCATGACCGGGGTGAGGCGGTCCAAACCTACAGTCCAAACCTACACCAGCCTCACAGCGGACAGCACTCCTCTGTCTTCTAGGGTCACAGATATTCTCACCCTCTTGCAAACAACACTGTCTTCATAACACCCACACGACCTTTCCCACATTCAGTCCCACGCAGCCACAACCACAATCTCATCCATCACGTGGTTCGATGTTCCGTCTTCCCATAATCTTTCAGTCTAACTCACACACAGACATACCTGGGTGTCACACACCTTGCTGTGCGCAGTCTTTCACATCGACTCAAAGCCCTTCCTACACAGACACAATTTTAAATGGGCTTCCTCTCCTAAGCCTCTTCCACACACTGGTGGTCTCCTTCAGTCAGACAACTTACACACATACACACACACGTGGTGTTTCACAAACATTTTACCACACACACTTTCCTCCAGGGGTCTCTGTGCCCCAGTCAGGTCAGCTGACACCCACACCCCTGGGCAAGGAGCTCCTCCCACCCCCTACTTGCATCCCCACCCCCAAGGCCAAGGCCTGCCAGAGCTCCTCTGCCCCAGGAAGGAGCATCCCCCCCTTCCAGGCCACAGCCCTGGCCGGCTCTCAGCTCTATTTTTAGCTCGATGGAAAGGGTTGTTTTTCTTTCTTTTTCCCTGGAAAGGGAGACATAGCCCAACCACCCTCAGGCTCACCCCAGACCCTGATCCTCACAAGAACAGACTGAGCCCCCCTCCCCTGTAAAGACCCCCTCCTCTGGCCTTGCCCTGATCCCAGCCTCTTGGGGGACCAGGAGCCTACTCCCCTTTCTGGCAGCCAGCCCAGAAGCTCAGGCAGCAGCTGGGCTCAGCATGTGTGGAGGGGTGGAGGGTGGGGCAGAGAAGGAGGCACAGGGCCGCTTCCCACTCCCTCATTCCCTGGGGGAGGGGGCTCATCCTCCTTTCTAGGGGAGGGACATAGGCCCACTCCCGTATGTAGGGGACATTTACCCTCATGCATTCTCCGGGAATGGAGGGCTTCCACTCTTGCACGAGTGGGCTTTCTGCTCCTACAGTGCGAGGAGCTCCCCGTTCTGCAAGTTGGGGTGGTGGTAGGAAGGGGACCCGCCGGCGCTCAGGCAGCTGCTCCCCAGACTGGAGGTATGATGCGGGGGCTGCTGTACACTGCCATCCAGCGATACCTTCAGGGATGAGGGCACCATTAACATGTTGGGGTGAAGGAAGGAGAGGAGCCCAGGTAACCCCACCGAGCCCTACAGTCTTTAGTCCTGTGCTACCCGGACTCCAGGGGGCGTTGTGCTCCCATTTCTGGGGGAAGGCTTAACGTTTCTCGAGGCGGAGAATGGAATACAGCCCGGCAGGAGATCTCGCAGACTCGCCCAGGACTGGGGAGGCCGGTCCTCGCCCAGCTGCGGGGGTGGGGGAGCACAGCCCACTTGTCTGCGAAGCGATCACGTGCTCAGCGCCTGTTTACGTCTTAGTCTTCACCTGTGGGCGGCCAGGAAGCAGGAACCTCCGGAGTTGTCCCACCCGGTCCGCCCCCGTCGGCGGTCGTTGGGCAGCCCTTTTCTCCCACCCCGGTCAAGTACGCGACAGCAGAGCACCCTGTCCGCTGGGGGTCCCTGTGGGCCCGTGGCGCTGCTCCAGGGACTGCAAGGGTAACCCACAGGGCGCGTCCTTTCCGGAGTGCACGTGTGTTCGTGTGTCCCAAGTGCGTGGTTCTGTGTGCGCGCGTGTATGGACCCGTCGGCGAGTTTCCGTGTCGGTTCCTTGTTCAGGCTCCTCGCCTGCACCCCCCACCCCCAGCCCAGAGTGGGACCCCCTCCTCACTCCGACCCCCGGCTTCCCTAGACCGGGAAAGTTCGCTCCGGAGCGGGGATGTGCGGGAGGCTGGAGTTCCGACACCTCCACCGCCCCACCACTCACCCCGCGCCACCTGCGCCGCTGCTCCAGCTCCCGCCCAGCTCCTGCTCCAGCACGGGCACCTCCTCGCCGCAGATCCGCCGGCTCACAGCCAGCTCCGGGCTCCGGACTCCCGGCGCCCGCCTGGCCCGGCCTGGTAGAGCGGGGCGGGGCGGGGCGGCTGAGGCCGCGCCCCCGACCCAGGGAGGGGAGTGGTCTGTCCAGCACACCCCCTACCCCACAACAGCCGACCTGGTACCCAGCCCCGCGGGAGCTCGGCGGTGGTGAGGCTGCCCCTCTGGCCTCCGACTTTACAGCTTTCTGGATTTGGTTTTCGACGTGGGGGAAGGGACAAGCAGCACGTGACCGAGAACTACACTACCTGGCCGCCCTAACCCGGTCCGCAATAGGGCTTTACTGCCACCTGCCTTGCCCGGTAGGGAATCAGGCCGGACCCACTCCTCGCATTCCCCAGGAGCAAGGAAAACCCCTAGGAAGGAGACAAAGACCGCTCGGGTTTCACCAAAACAGATCCCGCCCCGCCCTCCGGTCTGTCGGAACTGCCCTAGCAGAACCAGCACCTCCCCTCCCCCTGAGCAGGAGTCCACCCAGGTGAGCCTGTTTGCCGGTCCTGGCCCCCCACAGAGCATGGCCGTGTTTCCCTTCGACTCCCGAAGTTCCACCCACAGGCACAAACAGGAAGTTGCACTGTACTGCGGGGAGGCACCTAGGGGTCCCTCCGTGGCACCCAAGGCAGCCTGTGGCAAGGTACCCACATTTATCTGGGCCATACTTGCAGCCTGAATACTTGGGCAGCAGAAGTCCAGTGAATTTAGTCTCTTCGCAAACCCACCTGTAGTAAAGAAGCTACTGGAGGACCCAAGATGCCCCCTCACAAATATGACGCTAAATCTGAGGACAGGGCTGTAGATCCAGCGGGCCCCTTTGTGGCCAGGTCCTTCCTGATCTCTCAGGGAGATTATTAGTATCCAATCGGATATAGGCAGAGCCCAAGTAATTTGCCTAGATCCACTCTGGTTGGGCACAGGGACAGTGGCTCCCAGGTACCTTACACAGGACCCAGCGATCCCCCACTGCTTTCTAGGCTCCAGGGACTCCTGAACACACTTTGAGCTAATCTTGATGTGAGTTTAGGACAGGTGTGCAGTGGAATGTGTTTGCGCAGGGAGTGGGTCTGAGGGAGCATTAGCTTCCCCTCCCATCATTCTGGTTTGTGCTGTGTGTGGGGAGTCTGCTAGGAGGGTTGGGCAAGACAAACAGGCAAGTTGTATCTACCCTTCTATCCCCAATTCACAGAGACCTCAAAAAGGTCCCCTAATAGAAATCCCTAAAGGATTTCCTGGGAGAGAACACACTAGGCGTTCCAAGTAAACCAGAGTCCTCAGAGGTAGGAATGACCTGGTGGTGTACATCTGGAACACATGGCTGACGTTCAATGTTACAGACCCTGGGTGAGGCAGAGACCAGCCAGCGGCTGGGAATGATTACTGCGGGATTAGGAGGACTGGCTCCAGCCAGTCTGGGAGAGACCCCCAAGAAGGGAGGCCCTGGAGGAGCTACCCCCTCCCCCCCACAGCAGGTTCTTCCCCAGAGAGCAGCTTTGTTCCAGGGTCTGTTCCGGGAGACATTGTAGCCACAGCTCTCACACACAACAGACCAGAGACCCCAGAGCCTTCCACAGGGCCCCAGAAGCAGCCCCCTTAGGTGGACTGGGAGGACTTGATAAGGCAGCCCTGCTTCAAGGGAGCAGGAAACCTCTGCCCACCCTTACAAAAGCCTTCTCCCCAGTCCCCTCAGAACATCCTGCATTCTGACCATCCTTGCATGCGGATCTAAAGGGAAAATGGGACTTTAGGATATCAGAGGAAGTGAGATGGGAAAGTGC
Organism: Meles meles; assembly: GCF_922984935.1. NCBI lineage: Eukaryota > Metazoa > Chordata > Mammalia > Carnivora > Mustelidae > Meles > Meles meles. The sequence continues at coordinate 60,064,200 of NC_060078.1, read as the reverse complement.
CCTCATTTAAACTATTTCTGACAAGGTCTCTAACTTTACAATCTCCTTCAGTACTTGTTAAAAAAGAGGAATCCTGTACCTTTCCTCAGACCTCCAAAATTAGAAACGTCTGTGCATGCTTACTGGGGAGTAGGCCCTAGGTTCTGCATTTTTAAAGAGCCCCAGGAGTTCTGACACATTCGAACATAACGGAAACATTTGAGCGTACAAGGACGAGGGAAATGGACGGAGAGCCAGATAAGAAGACACTGAGTATGAGTCCACATTGAGAGGTCAGTGAGTGGCTCATATCACCTAGGGACAGCTGGTCAGGCAGGGCCCAGGCATGTGGCCCAGTGACCCACACCTCTGCCTCGGATCACATGGATATCCTCAGGAGTGATAGGGATAAAGAGGCACCATCCTGTCATCCCTAAGCCAAGAAGAGGCATAAAGGGATGTGTGGGTCAAGGTCCTTTAATGCCTCTGCTTCCTTGGGGGTGCACAGTTCCAAGATTCCCAATTCAAATCAAGAGGAAAATCCAGTTATAGGCTGGGGAGACACCTGGTGGGCAAACAAGAAAAAACACAGAAACAAAGGCAATGGCAAAAATTTTTTTTCAGTGTAACTAGAAAAGGCTCTACAAAAAGTCATGACTGTGTCCACTCCAGTGGTCTGAGGCAGCATAACATGAAATCAGTGTCCAGGTGGCAGGCACTCTGGGCTCACAGCTTTCTTCTCTGGCCAGCTTCCACCTCTGGGGCCCTGATATTACAGGGCCAAGCACCTAGGATCCGATGGTAGCAAGTGCCACCTCCTGGCAGGGTCCAGAGTGGGCCGCAGAGGACTCTGATGCCCACCATGTCATCCTGTAGCTCCAAACCCAGGCTGGAGTTTTGGCAAGAAGTCCTCTATTTCCTTCCAGGTTCAGGGGGCCTGAACCCAGTGCTTTGAACTCAACTTGCTCATTCCCACCTCAGGGCCTGTGTGTAATTTTCCCTCTGCTTGAGTCCCTCTTTCTCTAGATGTTCACATGGCTCAATCCTAGTTGTTTAGGCCCCATCTCCAATGTCCTCTGCTTACAGATACCTGTTCAGACCTTAAACTGGCCTATAAGCATTACTGCATTACTGTTTTTTCTTCATAGCATATCTCACTGTCTGAAACTATGTTTTGTGTTTATTCATTATTTTTCTTGTCTCCCTTACCAGACTGCAGGTTCTAGAGAAGCAGGGACCTCATCTGTCTTGTCAGTGTTGTTCTCCCAGGACCTAGAACAAAGCTTGGCACACAGGAGGTTCTCAAATATTTGCTAAACTGAATTCTCCCAGTATGGAATTCTGCCCTAGGTAGGCCCCTCTGACTGAGGGGGGGTCCCTAGCTTGAGACCACAGGACAGAGGTAGCCTAAGCAGAGGATTAAGAAAGTCTATGTCTCAGCCTGTGTCCTGTCAGGTTCATTTCAGTGTCCAGCTCTCCAGTGCCTTCACCTTGAGGGCTTGGAGGGGTTTGGCTGGTAGGAGTGGTGGGCCTGACCCAAGCAAGTCTCAGAGTTCTGGGGCACAGCCCCTTTTCTGCCAGAAGAGGGCTTTTTGGTCGCTAGCCCATTGTCATCCTTGACCTTCTTGAGCCGAGCCTTGCTCTTTGGTGGTATGGAGAAGGTAAGAGAGCTCTTGTTGAATTCCAGTGGGAAGACACCTACGTCTCCATCAAAGCGGTTCTTGGACACCTGCAGATACCGTTTCCCTGGACCAGTGACCAGCTTCCTGTCCTGTAGAATCAGAACGTTGTCTGCTTCCTGGCTTGCCTGAAGGATGGGGGCAGGAGGAGGAAGGAGCAGTGAGAAGACATGAGAAGAAGAAAGGAAGGCTGAACCTCCAGGGAAGAATGGTAAAGCTCCCTGAACTACTGACCATGATGACGGGGCTACTTGAGTCTTTCAGTTGCTCGACTATCACACTGCCCCGGATTCTGAAAACGCTGTTCCTTCTGCTTTTGACACTTCTCCTCCACAGCTCACCACCCCACTCTACCCCATCTTCTTGTCATTCAGGTCTCAGTCTAAATGTCACACTTCATCAGAGACCATTCCTGATCCCCATAAAGAAAGAACCACCATCTTTGCACTTCTGTGTCACTGTCTTCCCTAGCTCCATGTTTGTTCCGTTGTGGCATAGTTTGTGCTCCTCACCCTGGACTCCCTGTGCCCAGCCCAGGCCTAGCATGTAACAGGCACTCAGCATATCCCTGGAAGCTCCAGGATCGGGCTGGTCCTGCTGCCCAGAAGGCCCTCCCATTTATTCGATTATTTAACACTTACTGTCTGCCAGAACTCAGCCTAACCTCTGTTGACACCTCCTCTTCCCAAATGGGCAAGAAGTCTCCCCAGATGTCCCAGGCCGACTCAGTTGTCTCATTGTTCCCCAAATACTTGTGTTGCCTATTGTAGCTCTTATCATACTGAGTTATAATCACTGGCTTACTACTTTCCCCACTGGACGATGTGAGCTCTTGGAGGGCAAAGAGGGCAAAGGACCAACTAACTATTATCAGCCTTTGTATTCCTAGCACACATGTCCCTCATGTCATGGCCCCAGAGGTGGCTGTCTCCTGCCTCTTCCAGGTGGACAGTCAAGATGATTTAAGGCTGAATGAAGGCCATCCCTGGTCACACCTGTCCCCTCTACTATCCAAAGTTTAGGCTCCTCTAAAGGCCACTTACTTTGGCTGAACCAAAAATTGATGCTGTCTGCAGTTCCTTATCATCGTCCTCCTTCCGGGGATGAATGACCAGCGTCACATGGCAGCTATTGTCTGTTGCAAACTTTCGAAAGGCCCCAACGATATAGTCTTGAGCCGCAATCCTGCCCCAACCCCAGCAAAGTAAAGGCATATTCAGACAGAAGGACGAGAACATATCCATACTCTTGATTCATTTACAGCTCCCTGCAAACCGCCCACCCCACTCTACCCAATGACTCACACTTAGGTCCCTATCCATCCTTCCCACTGCCACAACTCACACCTCTATGAAGACAGAAATACACATGGGGTGGTGTGTGCAAACACACATTTCAGGTAACAAAAGGTACAGTGTGCGTGCCTAGGGGCCAACTGCCTGAGAAGACGTGCATGTTCGACTGGGTTCCAGTGAGACAAGAGGATGTCACCTGTCTGTGGATAGCTGCTCATGCCCCATCATGAACTGCAGATTGTCGATGACCACATGACAAATGTCATAGACGTATACTGCATGTTGCATTGTGTCTATGACAGTCCTGGGGAGAGGAAGAGGCAAAGAATTCAAGAGTCAATTACAAGTAGTCTCTCTAAACCAGCCCAGCAGAAAAGCCAGCATTCCTGAAAATTCTGCTGGGGATCTGTCCCCATCTCCTGTCCTCCCATTCTTTGAAAACCCTAGGCCTCAGAACCTTACCTGATGCTCTGCTGCCCATGGAAAGTCATGAAATAGAGAGGCAGGTCCTCAAAGCGGTCGGCCCACTCGTCATATCTGTCCAATTGTTCTTCTAGCCGCCCCACAGCAAACTGTGTCAGCATGACCCGGGCTAGTCTCACGTTGCTGATCTCAAAGCTACCCCAGAGTGTGTTTACCCCCTGGGTACACAAGTCCAGGGCATACTCACTGATGAATGTTGTCTTTCCACTGCCTGTTGGCCCTGCAGAGGGGTTGAACACAGACCTGGGTGAGGGAGGAAAGTTCTACCCTTAAAACCAAGACTTGGAGCAAGGGCTTCAAAGTTGGGAGAAACCTCCTCTTTAACATTTGTCATGTCCCAAACCCACATGCCTTTGTCACCTGATCCTTTGCCTCTTACCCCAAGTAGTGATTTCCCAAGGGCTCACCTGTGAAGACTGTCAGCTCACCCTTCCGATGACCCTTCAAGAGACGATTGAGGTCTGGGAAGCGGTTCCAGCGGATGCCAGCTGCCTGCTCCACATTTGACAGTTCTCCTAGCACCTCTTCCCGAAGCTGCCGGAAGGACACGATAGACTTGTGCCAGGCAGGCAGGGCAGTACGCAGAATACGAGAAAGATTTAAGCCTCGGTTCAGGCCCTCAAGGGGACGGGGTTGCTGGTCCCCAGGCCGCACCAAGGAGCATCGCTTCGGATTCAATTTTCGGGCAAACAACTTGGCAGCTTCCCAAGACCGAAGATCATCTCCCAGCCAGAGCACAATACGTCGAAACTGTTCCAGGTAAGGGAGCAAGGCAGGGGGTAAGCAGGCCGTTCCTCGGGGTAGGGCAAGGGTGGGCAGTCCTGTGGACTGGTTCAAGGCCAGGCTGTCCAGCTCGCGACTTGTCAGTACCACCTCAACATCTCGCCGAGTGATCAGTGGTAATCCAAACAGATTGCAGTAGACACCAGGCCGGGGAATGGTGGTTTCCTTATAATGTACTTCATCTCCCTGGCCTTCAGCACTTAGTAGCTTCAAGCCTCGTAATCCCATACCTCCAGGGGAGAACCAAGGGAAGACAAGGCTGCGAGCAGGCCGCAAATACCGTACACTGAAACGCCTGAGTGTGTCATCTGTCACTTTGGTAAGGCCAAACATCACACGAGCCAGCTGGGCCTCCTCTGGTTCAGGCAGCTCCCAGAGAGGTATGGCTCGGTCCCAGATCCTCCGGATCTCCTCACTGGCCTCAGCTTCTGGGGCCTCACCAAGCAGGACCCCCTCTCTGGCCCCGTCCCCTTGCCCCTCCACGCTGGCCTGGAAGTCTTCCCAGCTCCCCTCTGCTAGGCTGGTCATGCAGAGAAAGTGGCCTGTGGTCTTGTCAATGAAAAGGCTGAAGGAAGCAGTAGCACCAGTCTGGTCCTTGAGCTGCAAGGCCTTCACAAAGGGGCTTGGTGCCCGCAGGCAGCTGTGGCCATCCTGGAAGGGGATCCCATGTGCTCGCAAATACTGACGGATTTCAGTTGCAGTTACAGGCAACACTGGTACGTCCAAGGCTGGGAGAGCCTCCTTCCTGTACCTTCTTCGAGGAGGACCTGGGACCAAGCTTCTGGGCAGGCCCCTCCGACCCATCCACTCCCCACGCAGGGGCAGCAGGATACGAAGAGGGTACCCACCTCGAAGGAGTACCCACATTCTTAGTCAAATCGAGTAAGTTCCTAATTGAAATGCTTTCCTCCCTGGTTTGGGTGCCTTCACTAGGTCAGGACCTAGGGATCCTCTGCACAGCACTATACAGAGCCCACTCGAGGTGGTTTCTTTCTTCCAACTTGTCCCTCATAATCATCTCTCTGAATCCTCTTCACCTCTCTGCATTGCTACTTCACCTCTGTGCCCATCTTTCACGGCCGTGTGCCTCTCTCTGGCTCTCTACCACTATGGCCCCGTACACCCACTGCCTCACCTCTACCTACCCTCCACGCTGCCCCTCACCACTGTGCTTTCTCTAGATCATCTCTTTACCACTCCCGCCCGGCCAGGGGATCTCCTCGCCGTCTCCATCTCTATGACCGCTCGCGTCGTTCCGGACTGCAAAGCGCTAGCCCCCAAATGGAGGCCCTCCTCGCCGCTTCTTCCCTCAGAGGGGACTCGCCACGACTACAGCGCCACCGGGCGGCTCCCGCCAGTCCCCGCGCTCACCTCGGCCCCGCGCCCGTGTCCTCTCTCGGCTCTACTGACAAAAGCTGCGCTGCTCGCGACCCTGACCGCGCGTCACTACCACCCTCCCGCCCATCTAGTCCGCAACGTGGGTCGCTGGCGCGCCTCGCGCCGTGACCGCGGAAGCAAAACTCCAGGGCGCGAGTGTTCCCGGAACCGGAAGCTTCCGCGTTCGTCCCGCCCCCCCCGCCCCACTCCTGCCCTCCAGGCTGGTCTGTGTTACCTGGGCGCTGCGGACATGACGGCGCGCGGGACCCCGAGCCGCTTCCTGGCCAGTGTCCTCCACAACGGGCTGGGTCGCTACGTGCAGCAGCTGCAGCGTCTCAGCTTTAGCCTCAGCCGCGATGCGGCGTCGTCTCGCGGCGCCAGGTGAGCCGGGCGAAGGGCGCGGGGTGCTCTCCGGGCTGAGGTCGCCCCGGGTCAGCGGTCGCTGTGCTTACTCTTCTCGGCTTCCTCAGGGAGTTCGTGGAACGGGAGGTGGCCGACTTCGCCCGACGGAACCCGGGGGTCGTAATATACGTGAACTCGCGGCCGTGCTGTGTGCCCAGAGTAGTGGCTGAATACCGTGAGTGGGGCCGGAAGAGGGCTGGAGGGCAGCATGGGGGCGGAGGGGGGTGGAGGCTGGACCGGCTCGCCTTTCGCGGGTCTGACCCCTGATCCATCCGCTTCCTCTCCCCCTACCCCCTCCCGTCGGCCAGTTAACGGGGCAGTGCGCGAGGAGAGCATCCACTGCAAGTCAGTCGAGGAAATCGCGACGCTCGTGCAGAAGCTGGCGGACCAGTCGGGCTTGGATGTGATCCGTATCCGCAAGCCCTTCCACACGGACAGCCCTAGCATCCAGGGCCAGTGGCACCCCTTCACCAACAAACCGACAACGCTAGGCGGGCTGCGCCCGCGAGAGGTTCAAGACGCTGCCGTAGCCCAGGTGCAAGTGCCATGAAGAGTTGCTCCACCAACTCCAGTCCCAGGCTTTGGACTCTCACCCCAGTGGGGGTGATTCTTCCTCTTTTTCCAAGCCCACACAGGCAGATAGAGCCCATCAAAAGGGAAATTGACGCCAGAGCTTTTACTTGGGATAAAGAGCTGTTTTCTCGTTGCTCAGGAGGCAGGGCAGTGACTTTGTTAGTCTCCTAGTTCTTCCTTATTTGACATCCCTGAGACCTGACTTCAAGGATATTACAGGTATCTGTTCTGAAGTCCAGACTCAGAACAGTGATCTCAAAGCCCAGCGTGAGGTTTCAAGATTGGCATCTGAAGAATCCCCAGTGTCCTATATCTGCAGTCTTTGCGCTAGAAGCAAGCATCTTACACTCTGCTGTGAACTTGGCATTAGGATAACCATTTTATACCCGTGTGAATGTTTAGATTAGAAAACTGAGGTTAGGGTGCCTGGGTGGCTCAGTGGGTTGGGCCTTCAGCTCAGATCATGATCTCAGGGTCCTGGGATCGAGGCCTGCATCGGGCTCTTTGCTCAGCCAGGAGCTTGCTTCTCCTCCCACCCCCCGTCAAATAAATACAATCTTTAAATTAAAAAAAAAAGAAAACAAACCTGAGGTTAATAAACATACGTTTACACTTGAGGTCTTCAAAATATGTGTAGATTTAAAAAATAACCTCACTTTTCATTATTCTAAAACCAGAAGCAGAACATATAACCCTTCAGGATGGCTAGTATCAAAGGCCATGTGGTTAATCTTGTCTGGACCCTTGGGGAGTGATTCTAAAGTCAGATCCCTGGTAACAAGCTTGCCAGGGTCCTAACTATTTCCCAAGACAGGCCCTTCTGCAGAAAGGAATTCATGTTGTCCCTTGTTGGGGGAGGGGAGGTACTGAAAAGCTTCCTGTGGATGAGCGGGAGAACTGATAAACAGGGAGCATCTTCTAGGCTTAGGTAAAGCAAGGGGGAGGAATGGTGAGGAAAAGAGCCAGGAGGTAAAAACCTATAGTCCTTTGTCTGAATTCTTGAACAGTTGTAATTTTGTCCGTCAGGCCCTTATCACCATGATCAGAGTAGTGAGAGCCCTATAAAGGCCTGTGCACCTGCCCAGGGCAGCCAGATGGAGGCTGAGGATCCCAGTTTTCTCTGCAAATGGTTTTATGGGGAAGAGCCAACCTTGCAGCAGTATTTCCGTAGGCTCAGAAGCCTGCCCCCTGGCGATCAGGGAAAGCCAGCCTAAACCAAGTGGAACACACAGAACTGTGGGGAGAGAGGGCATTTATTGACCAACAAGAGGGGGAGGAGCTGAACCCAGGCTCCCCACTCTGTCACATGCCTGTTCTGCCCACCTGGGTGGTGAGTGGGGGCATTCCTAAAGAAGTATAGCCGTTCTTACAATAAATACATTCATTGTGGGGTGGAGGTGGGAGAGGTTGGGTGAAGGGCAGTAAAAATCCGTGGGGATTCCACGTTCTCAGCTACAAAAATAACAGTCATCCTCACCCAAGGGGAATGGGGGAGCTCAGTCAGGATTTGATTGTCCCATATGGGCCTGGAGACTTCAGAGGCCCCTGGACCCTGAAAGTGCCCCGGTGAGGTAGGACAGGGGTGGGAGCCAAGCATCCAAACTCCCAGCCTCTGCCCTTTGCATAGTTCCAAGAACGGGCTTCATGTGCCAGGTGAGACAGCAGATCTCCTCCCCCTGCTCTGGTCTAGGGGTAGCAAATGCTTGGTCCCCCAAAGGGAGGCTGGCTCATTGCAGTGTTGGTCACCCATCCTAGGGAAATGTCTGAGAGGACAGCTGAACGGGAGACTGCTCTCCCTCTGAAATGTCCACGGACCAAACCCAGCAGACAGGTCCGAGGCAGCAAAGGGAGGCTCAGAAATGCATGTGGAAATGTAAGCATGTGTGAAGGGACATGCCTGGGGCTCTTGTCTGTCACTCCTGAGAGTGACCAAGGGGATGGGGGTGCTGACTCACAAGGGCTACACATGAAGGATGAAGAGGGGAATGACACAGTCTTACCTCCCCAGGCTGGCCTGTTCCCAAGCTCTTGCCAAAGAGGTCACTACATGGGTCTGGAACTCGGGGAGAGGACTAGATAGTATGGGATGTGGCAATTGGAAGGGTACCCAAAGTCCAGGAGAGGTGAAATACAAGAATGCACCAGGAGGTGGGGGCGGGGGCCCTGCAGCCCAGCTGATGGACATTCATCCATGTGCACAAGTGAATGTACGCAGGGCTCAGGTGGCTCTGGCGGCTGGCAGAGGTCTTGTCTGGTTTCGGGACCGTCCAGCACATAGGGCCATGCAGAGGGTGGTGACATTGAGGTCATCTGGACCTGCAGAGCCCTGCCTGGGAGAAAGAGGAAGGGTTTGAGCAGACAAATGGGGCAACCCAAGTGCTTGGGTTATGGGAATAGGAACTGGGACCGGGTCTACAGAATACCATGTCCTGAGGGAGTACCCACCTCTGAGGAGCACCGGTTGGCCTGGGCTGCTCACAGATGGGTCTGTGGAGACTGAGGAGGGGGCTTTGGCTGGGCCTGACTCTGCTAGCCCTACAGGGACATCAAAAAGTTGGGAGAAGGGCCTAAGAGTTGGGGGGGGTGACGACAGAGTGGCTGTGTGGGGGAAGCAGCAGCCCGGCCTGGGGCAGACAGGCTGGCTTGGAAGAGCATTTGTCCTAGGAGGCCGGGCTCAGACAGAGCTCTCGTCCAGGTGCTCCACGAGCTGCGTGTGCTTCCTCTTCTCCAGGATGCGGCTGAGCTCCTCCGCAAACGAGCAGGGCCCCGCCGGCACTCCATTGTTGCTCTGCCTCAGGAGCACGTAGCTGTTGCCGTTCATCCTGCGCAGCCGGCTGGGCAGAGCCACCAGCCCGTTGGTCAGCTCGGCTGGCGGGGGTGGGGGCGGTGGGGGCGGTGGGGCTGGGGCCCCCTCCCCAGGGATGATCTGGAGGCAGCCACCTTCCAGTCCCCCAGGCCCCTCCCCGTCGTCGCCCTCCTCTTCCTCTCCAGGACACTGGCCTGAAACGGTCTGCAGCTGCACGGCTGAGCCCCCTGCCCGGCCTGCCCGACCCAGAGAGTATTTCCTTCGCCGCCCTCGTCTGCCTCCCTGAAGACAGGCCACGTAGAGGAGGGAGGAAGCTAGAAGGAGGCAGAGGCCGCCAAGTGCAGCGATGGCCAGCACGTAGAGCAGCCTCACGTCAGGCGCCAGCTGCGCCCCGGGCATGGCAGGGGCTTGTGGAGCTGGGGCGGGCGTGGCTGGCCGGACGGTGAGGCTATAGGAGGCCAGCAGGGTGCGGAGGCCGTTCTCCTCGGCATAGCAGCCATAGTTGCCACTGTGCTCAGGCTGTATGTCTGTCACCAGCAGCCCATCCACACCCACACGGTAGCCGTGCTGCCCGTCACTCAGGCCCGTGCTCCCATTAAGCAGCCACAAGGCCCGGGCCAGGTTGGATGGCTGGTCACAGGGCAGGAGGACATCATCCCCTCGGAGTACAGAGCGAGTTTTCAGGGGTGGTGGTGGCCCTGGAGGGGGGTGAGAGACAGGAGTGGTCAATGTCTGTCTATCTCAGGGAGGGCAATGGAGATGGCAGGCCAGATGGTTCACTGTTAGCGTTCCCAGCAGCAAGCACAAGATCTGGAACCACGGTGACAACTGACAACGGTCTCCTGCACTCATGCTCTTATGTAAGGTTCCCAAGGTTTGCACTGGCTCTTCCCAGTGGTTTTAGTTCCTGCTATCCGCCAGTGATTCATAATCTCAACCTCCGGCGGAGTTCTCTCCTGACTGTCAGACTCGGACATCTTCCGCCTGCGGGGCATCTCGGTGGGAGGCCTCTGGGGCATGGCACATGAACTAAGGCCAAAGCCTCCTTCCCAGACTATACCGGGTCTTTTCCTTGAATTGTCATCGCAGTGAATGACGCCACTAGCTACTCAGCTGCTTAATTTCAGTCAGAAAGAAACCTGGGAGTCTCCTTTGCCTCTCTCTCCCCTTCGCTTTTGTATCTAACTCTCACCAAGACTCTGCTTCCAGAATCCCTCTCAGACCTGTTCACTTCTCTTCTTCCCCAACTGGGGAAGCCGGTCCCCTCTGGCCGCCATCTAATCCGTTCTCCATGCAGCAGCGGAGTGACGTTGTAAAAACACCATATACCAATTATGCAGCCCCTGCCTCGCCGTGGTCCCCGCCCACTTCTCCAGCCTCTTCTCAAACACACCAAGCTCATCTGCCTGCTGTTCCTTCTGCTGGGGTGTCACCCCCTCTCCTTGCCCTCCACTGGTTCTCTTACAGGAAAGAGCACAGCAGTGATGAAAAGCACAAACTCCAGTCAGGCTGCTTGGGTCAGGTTTGAATTCTGACCCTGTTACTTCCTAGCTTATTAACTCTAGGTGGTTTACTTACTCTCCCTGTACCTCAGAGAGATTGCCTCTCACAGGGATGGGGATCATGGCACCTTTCCCCTGACTGCTGGGAGAGTAAGCGACGTGTGTGTGTGTGTGTGTGTGTGTGTGTGTGTGTGTTTCAGTCAGCGCCTGTCACCAGGAAGTACTCAGTACATGTTAGCTGTGCCTATTAACTTTTGCTCTTCAGGTAGCAACCCAGTCATCTGATTTTCCTCAGGGAAGTACCCATTATCCTTCAAACCCTTGTCATAGTTGTAAAATACTCCTTTTGTAACAAAAACCAATGAAAACAATTATTTGTGTGGCCATTTAATTGCCTGCCCCCCCCGCCCCCAAGTGGCTATAAGTTCCAGAAGTGACAAAAACTTTCCATCTTGAGCCTGTCTCCTCATTTATGATTCCTTTGGGCAACAACTGTCTGTGAAGCACTTACTCTGTGCCAGACTCTGCTAGGACATCCTTGCCGAAAGCCCACAGACACGGCCGTCCGGAGACACACATGCACAGGTAAATGACAGCCTTTGCAGACAGGCCTACTCACATCCATGAAGGTCACTTACCTGAGTCCCTGTGGCCTTCGCAGCCTCGGTTGCCTCTCTCCATGTCCTGTATCAGTGCTGACCTGGAGGCAGAACCGGGGGAAGTGAGCTTAGTTTTCCCCAGTGGTAGGGTCCGTAAGGCTGTCACCAACTGCCCCCACGTCCTCTACAGCCAGCAGGCCTTCCTCCTCCCCTGGGACCCTGACCCCCCTGCCACTACTCACCTGCTATCCTGGGACCTGCTGAATACGATGCAGGCATGGGTGCTGGGGTCCCAGCCACAGTAGGGGTCCCGGGCCAGGATGCAGTCATAGCAGGAGCGGTAGCGGGAACAGCTAGACAGTGGTAGCTGGATGACTCCACTAGGGGCCCCCACGTAGAGGCTATGCTGGGAGCCAGAGAGGAAAGCTGGTTGGCAACACCCCCGGCTCCCACCTATAGAAACACACGGCCACCAGCCAGCCACCCACTCCCTCCCCTACTTTGGCAAGGCCACATTGAGGATCATGAATCAGAAGCTACCTGCACTGGAGAGATGACCAGATTTTCCACGGACTGGGGCTCCTTGAACACTTGCGTCTCTTCGATAATGTGCATCCCAGAGCCCAGCACCACGGCCTTGTGGATCCAGCCATCAGCTGGTATGGAGAGGATGGAGAGTCAGAACCCAACGACAGAATCTGGTTCCGGTCCCCTGCAATAGCCTGATGGGAGCGGCTCAGGAGTCATGAGATCAGGGACAAGGATTCAGCCAGGAGCAGTTCCTCAGGACACTGGGAACTCTGGGCTAGTCATGGCAGAAATTACTGGGTTCACAAGCATTAGTGATCAGGGTCCAATATCACGGTGTTTGGTGACAGGAGTCAGCAGTCACCCAGAGCCAGTGGTCACTGGGGGCCAGCAGTGAGTGTTCACTGAAGAATCAATATCAATGGTCACCAGGGACTTGTGATCAAAAGTCATTCAGGGGATTAGCAGTCAACAAGGGTCAAGGACTCGGTTACCTAAGGGCTCAGAGCAGGGCTCAGAAGTACCTGTGCCCAGAAAGAGCAGGTCATAGGTGGGCCCGGCGGGCGTGGAGACAGGCGTCCCTGTGAGATGCGTGTAGCGCACGTTTCGCTTGAGCAGCAGGGGCCGTCCGCGTGTGGGCACCACGGGCCGGGCCATCAGCGGGTGCAACTTCACAAAGTCCAGGACCAGGGACGGCAAATCCTGGGATGAGTTGTAGCCACGCGTGCGCAGTGAATCTGTGATGCACTGGGGCAGGGGACAGAGGTGGCGAGCTCAGGAATCTACTGCCTGCCCATCCCTTGCCACCCCCAAGGCTAGATCCTTCTGCCCCTCCCAAGGGTTCTGTCTACCCAGGGCGGACCCCAGGCTTGGGCACTCACTGAGCCAGGCCGAGGCTCCGGCACCCCACCCTCATAGCGGCCCCAGCGCCGGGCACCATCCTGGTATTCCATGTAGGGACCTGCGAAGACAGCCTGCACCTCGGCCAGGTCGTAGCGGCAGATGGCTGAGGCCTCTAGGGTCTTCCTAGGAAGGGACACAGGGGAGGGGGCTGAGCCACATGGAGTAGAGCCTGTCCCCTGCCCACTGCCCAGCCTGGAGCCTGCTGTTACCCTGGCCGACCCCAGTTCTAGGCCTCAGGGCCTCCCCTAAGGGTGAGGAGGCCATTGTGGCCTCTGGCCCCAGGCTAGCTGGGTGCACCTGAAATCCTCTCTCTGCAGCCAGCCTCCCCACAAGGGATCCTAGCATATCCTCACTGACCTCTGCCCCAGCCCCCACACTGTCCCCAGTTCCTCCTCTCCCCACTGTCCCTGCACTGACCACTGGGTGGTCAGCGTGAAGGCCGCGTAGAAGTGTGTGCGGGCTGAGGTGTCGGCGTCCAGGCTGCAGACAGCACGGAGCAGCTCATACTGTGGAATATGGCAGACGAGACGCGCCTTAAGGAAGGAGGTCCACTTCTTCTGCAAGATCTTCTTTCCTCCCAGGTCTCCCTGAGGAGGTAGGGGCACAGGGTCAGGGGTCAGGGTCAGAGGTTCAGCTTCTACACTCTTGCCCGGAACCTGGTCCTACTCACCTTGCACACACGGGCCACGCGGGCCACACGGTGGCTGTTGCGGCTCTGAGCAAAACTGCTGGGGCCCTCGTCAGTAGCACGCTCCGTGAAGAAGTAGTAAACCTTGTCATCATCCCCCACGGCACTGGCCTCGCTCTCCCGCACCAGGACAGAGAACACAAACTCAGCATCTGTGGATCAGGCAGTTCAAATGGCCTCTGAGACAGGTTGGGGATCCCCTCCACTATGGCCCTCACTCAGCACTGCACAGGAATAGACAGGTGCAGCCGGGAATTTTGGGAGGGGATGGCCCAGTGCCGCAGCAAGTGAAGATGAAGAAACAGTTCCCGGACCCCCATCACCCTGCGCCTCATCCCCCTGACCATTGAGCCACTGCATGGGCGCCTCCTCCGTTCTCAGGGCATGCGGGTGACGGCTCCGGCGGATGTCAGGGACACTCCGGAATTCATACCGTGTGGCTGTGTAGAGGCCTCCATCTGGAGCAGAGACAGGCCGAGCATGAGACATGCCACATACCACAAGGCACATAACCCCTCGGGCGGTGAGTCCTCGCAAGGAGATCCATGTCCCACAAACCACATGCTGGTTGGACAGGGGGTCGGGGGAGTGCATGCTCACCGATGACGAGGCCTGTGAAGCCACGGGCTGGGTCGTAAGGACACTTCTCCTTCCCCTCTTCGAAGCTTGCTGGCAAGGTGAAGGCTTCAGCATCCTGCAGGAAGATGGGGTCAGAAGTCAGTGGTCTCGAGGGCAGGCAGGGGCTGCCCAAGGTCAGACCAGTCTGGGCCACTGACCAGAGCCCGGGGGCCTGGGACCAGCAGTCGGGGCGGGGGCAGCCATACTCACAATGGCTGCGCAGAGGGGCTGGAAGGCATGAGTCCCGCATGCGTAGAAGTGGGTGGCATTGAGCCGCTGAAGGAACCGCACGTGGTTGAAGCACTCCGTCTGTGGGGTGGGTAGGGGAGGGCTGTGAGCCCCTGGCCTGCTTGGAGGCCTTTTCCATGAATCAATCCAGCTTTGTCTTCCAGGTCTTGCCCCTGCCCACAGGACATGGCTCTTTCTGAGATCCCAGTGGGCCTGCTCACTGCCCCGGACACAGAATACTCCCTGGAACTGTCTTTTGGCTTCCCAGTGGCATGACCCCTCTTCTCAGCTTCTGTCTCACTGTTAGGATTACCTGAAACACTCTGCGAGCTTCGCTTGCATTGCCTGAAGTCCCCTGCACGCCCAGCTCTGGGGGCCCCAGGGCTCCCGCCCCCCTGAGATGTTTCTCTCACATCTCCTTCTCAGCAGTGTCCCTGTGTCCTGGAGCGCCCCCTGCCCCCTTATGCCCTTTGGGGTGACACTACAAAAATCTGTCTCCATGCTCTGGCCCTCTCTCCACCTGATAGCCCACAGACCCATCAAACTCACCAGGTCACAAACCAAGCTCATTCCCTCCTCCCTAACCCGCATCTTCCCTCCTAAACCTGTTCATCCAGTCTTTCCCACCTCACTTCATCCATCCAACCTATTACTCAGTCCAGACACCGAGACTCAGCCTTGCTGCCTCCCATTCCTCCACCCCCATGTTCAGTTCTCCTCCAGGATTCTCTGTCGTGTCTCCTGACGTGGTTCCCTTCCCCTCCACCTCCACCACTCCAGTCCACGTCCCTGCTGCCTCTTCCCTGGACAAAGGTAGAGACTGCCTGACTGTTCTCCCAAGCTTCCGCCGCTCTGTGAAAGCTACTTATTTATTCAGTGAATGAGGAATACATGCGTGCAGTGTAAAACTCAAAAGGTACAAAGGGATATGTTGTAAACAGAGCATCTCCTTTTATCCCTATTGCCTTCAAAGGGGGCTGCTGTTACCGCTGTCTGCAGTCTCCTTCCAGAGATAGTCTACCCATCAGCACCCTCCGGCAACCCACTTTCCAAGGCATATTTTAAAAATGTAAACCAAATCATGTCACTGCTGTATTTAAAAAAAACTTTGGTGGCTCAGAAGAGTCCTGAACCGAGGGTTCCACCACTTCTGCCCCTTCCTCACTCCCTCCAGCCACACTGCTCTTCTCTGCCCATTAAATGCCTTAAGCTGAGGACCTCTTGACTTCTTTGCCTCCTTAATGATCCCTCCTCCTGCCGGTACCCAGGATTTGAATCCATGCAGGCCTCTTTGTCTCATCCCAGTCGCTCCCTCGCTGTTATCTCTCCCTCCTCTCCACTAGCCTGCTCAGGCCTCCTTCCTCTGACCCCCAGGATACCCCCAAGCCCCATTGCCTTTCCTGCCTCTAGATCACTCTAGTTTAATTCATCTAGTGCTTGGGGCTGGATTAATATTCTTCTAGGAGTGCTTCCCCAAGATGTTTAGATAACAAAGGGGTGGAGGCGAGGGAGGAATTCTATGGTCAAATAAGTTGGAAACCATGGCGAAAACTTGCCGTATCAGGGGACTTTTCAGAGCCTTAAGGATATTGCTGTGCATTGTGGGATTGAGCATACAGCGCTTCCCAAACTCACGTGACCATTAAACCCTTCTTTTAAAAATTCGTGTTCCTTAGGGGTGCCCGGCGGCTCAGTCATGAAGTGTCTGCCTTCGGCTCAGGTCATGATACCAGGGTCCTGGGATCCAGTCCCGCATCGGGCTCCCTGCTCAATGGGAAGTCTGCTTCTCCCTCTCCCACTCCCCCTGCTTGTGTTCCCTCTCTCGCTGTGCCTCTCTCTGTCAAACAAATAAACAAAATCTTAAAAAAAAAAGTAGTGTTCCTCAGAACATGCCTTGGGAAATGTTTTCCTAAAGCCTTGCTACCTGAAGTGGGGCTTGGGACCAGCAGCGTCTGTTTCCTCTGGAAGCTTGTTAGAATTGCTGAATCTTGGGCCCTTCCCCAGGCTCACTGAGCTAGCATTTGCATTTATAACATACCCAGGGGCTTCATGCGCACACTGAAGTTTGAGAGTCTGTAAAGGGCCAAATGGTGAGGGTGTCCATTGTCACAGAATAAAACCCATCCCCCAGCTGGGCACTTACAGTGCTCTGTGACCTGGGCTCCTCCTGCCTCACCAGCCCCACTTTCTACCCACGCTGCATGCTGGACCAGCAGGCATGTTTGATGGAGTCTCTTAGAGGTGCCTCTTTAAAGATTTATTTTATTTTAGAGAGAGAGAGAGCACGAGTGGGTGGATGGGCAGAGCAGGTAGTGGGGAAGAGGGCGAGGGAGAGGGGGAAGCAGACTCCCTGCTGAGCGCCAGCCCCAGGAACCAGAGGGGCTGGAGGTGAGCAAGGAGCTCGATGCGGGGCTTCATCTCAAGACCCTGAGATCATGACCTGAGCTGAAACCAAGAGTCAGACCTCAAATGACTGAGCCACCTGGGGACCCCTAGAGGTGCCTCTTTAAACACAGCTAATCCCAACACCACCCTAGACCCACTGAATTAGAATCCTTGGGCCAGGGAATGTGTTTATTCTTTTTTCTTTTCTTTTTTTAAGTAATCTCTATGCCCAACGTGGTGCTTGAACTCATGACCCCAAGATCAAGAGCCAGCCAGGGCCCCTGGGAATGCGTATTCTTAAAAAGCTCTCCAGATGCATCTGTTCCACAGGCGTACACGGGGCCCCTGCAGACACCCTGTTCTTTAGTTGGAAAGCGCTGGCAATTCACTGCCCCCCTCCATGGGATCCTGGGTACTTGACCAATTCTCTCACCAAACCTCATTTTTTACATCTGGAAAATGGAGGATAAAACGATTTCATAGGGTTATTTTAGAATTAGGAGATATAACAGCTAAGTCAGCATTTACTAGAATTACTTATTACTCTCCTGATTATTATTCAGGAGCCCAGGAGAGATTAAGATGCCACTACAGGCCAAGCCGGTAGGTCACCAGATGTTTGGACTGTAAGTGCTGCACCTAGGGCCTGCTGCTCCGGCTACACTCACGTCCCTGTTGTGGTTGTTGAGACTGACTGGCCGATCTGTACCTCTCCATCTGCGTCCCCACCAACCCTGACCAGATGAAGAGGAGAAGGAAGGAACTGGGGACAGGGCAGACCACATACCTGGTTGTTTTTCCCTTTCTGATGGCATTTGCTTTGCATCTCTGGGGAGGCCTCCCAGCGGATCTGGAGACAGGGGAAGGGAATGGGCTGATGTGCTGACCCCAGTACCCTTGTCTTTCACCATTATCTGTGGGACCAGGTGACAGGACTCTAGGGAACAGGGGAAACTGGGGTACAGGTAAGTTTCAGGAGTGACCCTGGATGGTAAAGGAGACCTGGCTTGGGAAGGGCAGTGCTATCTGACCAGAGGGCTATGGAAGGCTGGCAGGGCTTCCAGGAAATTGAGGTCCCAGGGAGCTGGATAAAGTTGGAGACCTTCTGGATGCTCCAGGTTCTAGGGGCTAACCTCTTTGTGCGCCCCATCTCCTATGTCACGGGCATTGAGAGAGAACAGGGCACCTCGGGCTCCAACCAGCAGTCTTGCGGAGGACTCCTCCAGCAGCAGTGTCGAGTAGTTCTGGGCTTGACCCTTGAAGTGCCGGGTCCTAGAGAGCTCTGGGGAGAGTGGGAGCAGTGAGCCCAGCCCTGGGGCTGCCTCTCTACTCCCAGACATGGCTCCTGCTGCCTTTCAAAGTTGCAGTGGGGTAGGGAGGGTTTCTAACCTTCATAGGGGATGGTCATCCGTGGGGTGGCATCTAGTTCTCTGGATGGTCTCCGCAATGAGGGTCCAGGGACGGCTGTTGCTGTGAGGAAGCTCAGGAAGAGGGGCCAGAGCCTCCCCCACATTTTCCTGGGGATGCCCACACCGGTAAGAACCCCAAGGGGAGCCAGGGCCAGAGCCACAGGGGAAGAACAGTCACAGGGGTAAAGGTCCAGAGAGGTCACTTGGAAGGTCAGGGGTCATGGGGCCAGGGAGGGTCCTGGAATCGAGGGGACATGGAATCACAGGGTTGTGTGGCCATGGAATCCCAGGTTAGAGGTCAGAGGGAGGGCTGGATCACACACTGCCTTTCTGCATTAAATACAAACTCCATGGTGGGAGGGAGTTGTTGTAGGGTCATAGAGGGGTTGTAGGTCACTGATGGGATCACCCTGCCCCGACAGAAGGACTAGTCCTGGTTCTCTGAGGTCCGTTTTCTAAAGAAAAAACAGGAAAAAAAGCTCTTTGATCTGTATGTGGGTAGAAGGTAGATGGCATCATCCCCAGACTTCAGCGGGCACCGGTGGGAGAAGGCCCCCAGAATCCCACGTCAGGATCAGCTCACTGTCACTCTGTCTACCTCTCTGCTCTGATGCAAAGTTGGGTGGAACGTGCCCTCCTTACAAGACCCTAGATGCCTCCCAGACCAAACCCAAAGTAATGGTCCTCCTCTGACCAAGTCAGAAGCTAAGCTAGGCCTCCATCTCGACTGGAGCTCTGTTTTCAGGGAGAACGCCTTCTTAGCAACAATGAGTCCAAACTTGGGACAGCAGCTGCCCTGGCTGCCTGCGGGGGTGCCTTATGCCAGAAGGCTTGGGCAGAGACATTTAATGGGCCTTTGTTTATTTTGTCCCGTTTTCCCTTTGTTTTTTCTTTTCCCTGGCCTGAGCGCTCCCTCTGGAATTTCTCTTTAATTAGACGCTTCTCATCCTCAGCATTCCTCTCAGAGAGGGTGCACATCTCTACTCTGCCCATGCGAGTCCATACTGCACCCGCTGGCCAGGCATCCACACGTGCCCCTGCCTGCAAACAGGCACTCATAGGCATGGCGGCGGGGGTTGGGGGGGGTTGGTTTCTGGCCCTGTGGCCGCACAGGTGTAAAGTCTGTGCCAGAGGCTCTAATGTGCAAGACCATTTAAGACATAAGCAACATGGAAAAGGTGAATGATAAGATCCCTGAGTTCTTGGCCACCTCTCTTGGCACAGCTTGGAGACTATTCCCACACCTGGACCCTCAAGCCAACCAGCTGGGGATGGGGTAGAAGTAGGTGGCAGGCCTTCTGTGACCCCTGTAATAGGCCTGACCTCTGAGCTGGCTCTTGAAAGCTTCCTTGACGAGGCCAGGTGTAAAGCAAGCCTGACCCACCCAGTCTCATCAGACACCCACAGACAGGGCCACAGG
Organism: Meles meles; assembly: GCF_922984935.1. Taxonomy (NCBI): domain Eukaryota; kingdom Metazoa; phylum Chordata; class Mammalia; order Carnivora; family Mustelidae; genus Meles; species Meles meles. The sequence goes on along the minus strand of NC_060078.1, from coordinate 60,044,543 downwards.
GGCCACTGGCCTCTCCCCTCATTTCTAGGTCAAATATTAACTATGTGGCCTTGAAGAGAGGGGAAGGACCAGGAACTGGCCAGAGGGAGAACAGAAATTTGGAGCATTTATTTAAGAGGTAAAGGTCAGCATTGTAGAGGTCAGAGCCCAGGGGGGAGAATGTAGTGTAAGTGGAGAGAAGAGGGTCCTTGGACCACAGAAAGGGCATCAGCTCCTCCTTTGGGGGCTGGGCAGCAGGAAGTCACAGGCAAACTGCCCATGCCCCACCTCTCACTGTGGAGGCACACCTGTTTACCTTTGAGGCCTCCTATTTGCTTAGTGCGGAAGCAGGGGGTGGAGGTGGGGGGGGCGGTGGAGCGCCCTATGGCTATGTGGTATCAGTCCTAGGATTGGGCAGGAGGAACACAGCCCAGGTCAGAGGAACCACTCCGAGTGTGGCTCATGGCAAAAGTCACACATAATCCAGAGAGGTGTGACACGCACGCAATAGGTGCACATACACACATGTTCACAGGGCTGTGAACACGTGTACTCACAGGAGAGTCATGCAAACATACATTCACAGGGAGGTTTGTCCATGCATATGTTCACGTAAAAGCCAGCCAGATGTGTTCACACACATTGACAAATAAGGTGGTATTCACATCCACTCATTCAGCAGGCCACACAGCCTCAGAGATTGACAAGGAAGGTTATAAACCCACACACGTGCATCTGAAGGATTGTACACCTACTCACAGAAAGATCCAGCACATACACACATTTGTGTAGGGACACGCACATAAACCCACCAATACAGTGGATCAGGCATGTTCATGTTCACAAAGGGTCGAGTAAGTGTGTGTTCACACAGTACTTAAACACACAATTACATGTATGCAGAGATAAGCATATGTACAAACAGGGGTCCAGTTCTCACTGCAGGCTTGGAGGCTATTGGTGCCTACTGAAGTGCAGAGCTTCCCTCCCTTCCCGAAAGTCCCAATTTTAAGGCCAGATTCCAAGTGTGTGTGTAGTGATGTGGGGAGGCATCTGACCTCCGATGCTCAGATAGGATGGGCCTCTCTGCAAAGGAGGGGAGGGGTACCTAACCCAGGTGGAAGGATGCCCCTAGCTTTAGCAAAGGAAAGATGGAGTGGATGGTGTAACTTAGTGCTGCACTACTCCGATGTATAGACCGCTGTTCGAAATGTGGGAGCTGGGCAGGGGCTCCCAGCCCCCATTTATTTAACCTGTTGGGAGGGAGGGCAGGGCTAAACGGGGGCGGGGGGGGGCGGAGCTGCTGCCCTCCCTCCCCCAGTGGCCACAAGGCTTCAAGGTCTCCAGTCCACACCCCACACTCCACCTCCAGTACCACAGTTTGGTTTCCTCCCCAGGGCCAGTCCCCTGAACTCTGGTCACCTTCCGAATATTAGATCCTAGGGCTGAAGAAATTGAGGAGGGGAGAACCCCCTCCCCCCAAAACAGGATCGATGTTGGATCAGCAGGCTCTCGACCTTCATCCCAGATGTCCACCTGCTTAGTGTAGGCGGCATCCCCCTCTGCCCAGTAGGATGGCCGTCTCTTCTGGCCTGAGCCCCTCCCCCGCTACCGTCTCCTTTCACCACCCTGCACAGTCCGCGGGTCTTCCCTCTCAGATCTGATCTCAGTCTCTACTGCTGCAGCTCGAGGACAAGCTCTCCTTCCATCCTGCTGGACGCCAGGAGACGTGACCCAGATCCCAGGGAACACTGTTCGCCACGCGGGTCCCCGCCCCGCGCCGGTCCCCGACTCCGCGGTGGCGGGTCTGCTTCCAGCACTGCCCGAGGCCTGGCCCGCGCCCCTCCAGAGCCTTTATGCGGGACCGGGAGACTTGCCGGCGAGAAAGGCCTGGCCCAGCCTGGAGGGTGGAATGGACATGGGGAAGGCCTGGCCTGGCCTGGCCTCCGCCCCCCCGCCCCAGGCCCCGCCGCCGCCGCCCGCTCTCCCTGCCTCTCACCTTTGCGCTCGGATCCCGGGCCATAGAAACGGCGATGCGCTGCTCCGCGGCCCCACAGCACCAGCTGCGGGAGGAAGGGGCCGCGGCCGGAGGCGGGGCGGGGGGTGGTGGAGGCGGAGCCGGGGGTGGGGCGGGGGCTAGAAGGCGGGGTCAGGGAGGCGGGGCCGACTGGGTGGGGTGCAGGGAAGGGCGCCGCTCTCTTCTTTAGCGCCCCCCACCTTACACAATAGAGAAGGTTTGAGGCCGAGACTCCCACGGCCTCCGGGCATCTGGCGTACTCCGGCTCCTGGGCCGTGGCCCCCGTATCGCCCCCTAGTGGTGGCCTTATCGTCCCATGCGCTCTCGATGGGCTTAAAGCGCACCTTCCCTCTCCTCTATCTCTAGGACCCCTCTGACTTAGCTAGTGCTGGGGACTTAGAAACCTCTCCTCTGGGGGCTTAACTTTCCGAAGGCCCTCTGACCCGTCCTCTAATCTGGACCTCACTTCTTGCGCTCCTGCCACCCTCTTCTGCTCTCTGCCTAGGGTGCAGTGGGCCATAGTAGGTGCGGCCAAGCATTGGGGCAGCTCTGAACACAGAGCAGGGTCTGGATTCCCAGCTCAAGAGCCTCCAGCTGCTTGGTCCTTCAGCTTGAAGTCTGAGTAGGTCCGGCTTGGAGGGATGAAGTAACAGCCTGATCAGAAGTTCACACAGGCAATGCTGTTTTTCTGGATAAGTAAGCCACAGCGGTTTGCACTTGTCCACTCAACCAGACCTTACAGTAACTGGGGTTTACCTCCTCAGTTAGTGGACCGGGTCACTCAGAAAACTGCCTTTCCTTCCAGCTCATGTTCAACATCATTCTTACTCCACGTCTTCCAGTGAACTCTCCTCATAGGCAATCAGATATCCTGTCCCTCTGTGGCTCAATCACCTCACCTGTAAGAAAACTAGGAAGCCCCCCTCAGAATGGACTCCCCAACCAGGGGAGGTCCGGGATGGTCCTCCCATGCAAACTTTGTGCAGTAGGTTCCCAGCAACTCAGGCTGTACCTTTGTCTCAAGGGCTGTCAAACCCTCTAGGGTTTGAATCAAACCCGGGCTGTAGCCATGACCTGGCCTGATCCTCCCCCTTCCCTCATCCATGCCAGTACTGTAATAGGCCCAAGACTAGGACTAAAATGAGGAAGGCCACAAGGGACACAGATAACTGACTCTTGCATGTGCCTGGGAGTCAGAGCTCTGGAGAGGCAGGGGTTAGGAGAACAGGCAGATACACACTGGCCTGAAGGAGGGTGAACAAGATTCAAATGGCTCTGTCATTATTGAACTAAAAGGACTCTGGGAAAGGACTTTGGGAAAGACATGCCATCGCTCTTTCCTGAATTCCCCACAGCTCAGTTTGGCACTTCATCATACAGTCTCGTAGTTTGGGCTGCCGTGTGTGACTGCAGATCGCTAGACAGCAGGGCCCACGCTACACTTCCGCCTCCCCCAGCACTCTGTAAATAGGATGTGTGTATGTGGAGGGGGAGGTAGCTGGGGAGAAATGCTTATGTTAAAGTGTACACACACTTAGACTAGCCAGCTTCATTTAAAATACTGTACCCTCTTTCTATCCTGAGGGATTCATAGCTCCATTTTATAGACGAGAAAACAGGCTCTAAGAGGTTAAGTGGCTGGCCTTGAAATTCTTTCTTGTTTACAGAGAGGATAATCAGTTCTGGAAAAGCCTGAGAAGAGGGAAATGGGGTACACCTGAAGGGGAATTATCAAAGGCATAAATGTGCAAGTTCGTGCACGGATGTGTACTGGAGGAGAAGGCTTCTAGAAAGGAAGGGGTATGAAAGAGAAAAGGGAATTTATTGTGTTGGGATGGGAAGCTTGCTAGTGGGAAACAGAAGGGAAAAGTCAGCAAATAGTTTGGGAGAGACCACAGAAGAAAATCCTAATAGAGAAAGGAAGTCCAAGCTGGGAAGTCCAGGAAAGACATGGCTAAGAAAAATAAGTCTGCAGTCCTGTGGGAAAGTGGGTTGGGGGCGGGAGTGGGAGACAGAGGAGGGAGGGTGGGAAGATGGCTAGCCCTGCAGTACCAGACAGGAGATTGGACCACAGGGGCCCAGTGGGTTGCACGACACGTCTCCTCCTGTTCTCATATAACTCACGGTGCCCACTTCAGGTCCCTGTGCAGCTGCAGTGATCAGGTGACGGGTTTAGCATCCCACTCGCGCCTACACCCTGTGAGGCAAGCCTTTCTCCTCAAAGGTGCCCAGACGGCAGTCAGAACCTCACACGTTTCAAATGAACAGAATGTGTAAGTGACAATGCAGAATCCCAGCATGGTGCTTACACAGCAGTAGTTGAGCAGTTAAGGAAGGATCCTGATAATGGAGATTTACATCACAATCCATTTCTCTCTGCCGTTCTCCCACTTGAGGCTCTGAACCTAATGGTCGGATGGGATGGCAATTAAAGAACTTTCTGTAGAAAGCCCCTCTGACAATGCTCTTCTCTGCAAATCAAGCTGATAAAACATGAATGAGGGGGAATACTGACAGTGGGAGAGACTCAAAATCAAAGGAAGAAATGAATCCTAACCTAGCCACTGACTTTGTGTCCTGGGACACTGGCAGGGCATTCGGTGTGCAGGTTCTCCCTCAGCCTTCAAGTCACTACACTGGCTGCTTCCCAGGGCGGCTAGGAGAGGATCCCATCCGAAAAGCTTCTGGTGTATGACTTCACAAGCACAACTGTACAATGTGGTTTTGTTTTTGCTAGGCTATTCTCCCCAGCTCTGCGATAAGAAAATGCCTGTTGTTCTCTGCCACCTACACACCAGCTTTTGGCTCCAGGCTTTGCACATAGCAGTTACTCACTGTATAGCAGGGATCCTAGGTGAAGGGGGTCGGTATGAACTCCTGAAACTTGAGCAGAGGTTCCCTGAGGCAAAGAACTCTGGCCTAGTCAGGTTGTCCTGCTTCCTGTCCACTGTGGTTGCATTTTGGTTCCTGCTTGGCCATCTCCACCTCTGGTTTGCCCAGCACTCTCCCTTTAGGTGGCGTGATCTTTATTTGGGCCAAATACACAGCTGAGGTCCTTCTTCAGTAGGGACTGTCACCAGGGCACCAATGCTGTAGTCTCACTGTCCCACTCAGAAGCCTGTTTTGCCTGTTAAGTTGTCCTCCCAGCCAGTCGTCTTGGAGTCAGACCCAAAGCTGGGCCTTCTGGTTTGCCCTCTCTTGACTCCAGCCTGGGGAATGGTTAGCAAGGAAAAGGGAGTGTCAGGATATGGCGACAACTGATGGAAATCACCACCTACCATCCCTTCTCGGCTTTGGCATGCTGAGTCCTAAAAAAGCCATAAATTTATATATACATGTGTATATATACATACACATATATTATATATATATATATATATATGTATTTTTTTTTTTTTTACCAGTAGAGACAGCGCTGGACAGAGAAGGCTCTGGAGCTGTCAGAAGGAAGAGAGCATACCCACACTACAATTTTAAGGTATGGTTTGCTTAGATGTCAGTGAACCCCTAAGTGCCTTCGTTCAACTTATTTTAAGTAATCTCTACATCCAACATGGGGTTCAAACTCACAACTCGAGTAGCATGTTCTGTTGACCAAGCCAGCTAGGTGACCCTCAAGTTCAATTTTAACTGTCATCTGAGAAGAGCTTCAAATTAGAGCTAAATAATACCTAGCATATATGCCAGGCACCTTGCTACGTACTTTTCATGCATTATTCCCTTAATCCTTATAAGCTCTGAGATAGACACATTATTCCTTTCAACAGATGAAGAAACTAAGGTTCAGACAGGTTAAGTAACTTGCCAAAGATCAAACGGTTGGTTTGGTCAATCTGGGATCTGAGGTCAGGACTAAGGTCAAAGTCAAGGCCCTGAACTTGCACAAGGCTATACTGCCAGCATCCCAGTACTTAAGGCAGTATCATTGCTTTTGTCTGGCTGTTACTCCCCCACCCTTCTACCCCAGTCAGAAAAATGCTCACAAGTGGTCTTCTCCAAAGCAGTCTGTCAGAAGGGAGAAATATTGGCATGTTCTGGAACCTGAGGCCTCTGGCAACCATGCCTAGCCCTTCTATGAGCTCATAATAGTTTCTCCTGTGAGTTGTTAACTTGCGTCTCCCCTTAGTTGCCATATGCACAGCTTTATCAGCCTGGCAGGTGCAAGGTGGTCCTGAGCCCTGCTTCTGTATCATATGGCTTCCCCTTTCCTTGACCTAGGCTCTAGAACAAGGGAGGCAGGCCAAAGGGATTTCTTTCTAGTCCTCTTTGGCCAATAACAGTATTTGCACCCGGATGACAGAAGGTATAATTCATGAGAGATCTGTTTGTGTTGTTCATCACTGAATCCAATCCTCAAGAGTGCCCAGCATGTAGCAGGTACGCAATAGTTGTTGAATCATCCGAGTGAATGAGGTAATGTAAGAATGAGATTACTGAACTGCTGGCCACAAATTATGCAGCACATTATTAAGTAGTTTATGTAAAAGTGAACTGTGCACAACTGTAGCTTTATGTATTCCAGAAACAAGCGACATCAAGCCAAAAAAACAGGCTGAAGACTCCAAAGCAAGAGGAAAAAAGAATCAGTTTAAAAACTAGGGGGCAGGGCAGTGAAGAACCAGGACATTCCAGATATTTAACCATCCCCCACTCCCAAACAAATATTACCGAACACAGGTTCAAACTGAGAAAAAGCATTTTTAATAACACACACATACATTCATGGGACTTTAAACAAGAAGTAGTAAAAAAAAAGTCTTTAAAAAAAGAAATCTGCATTTACTTGTAAACTGCCTAAGAGCTGGTGGAGTAACTGGCTGGCAGGACCGCCCAGGGAGAGCAGATGCACAGATGACGAGGTGCCCCAGCACTGTAGATGAGCAAGAAATAACCATCGCAGAGCACGCTCCACATGCCCAGCCACCAGTACCCTAATCTTGCCTCCTTAGAGACAAACCAGGACAGTCTCTTCCCTAATTTTCTATCTCAGTTACTTGTTACTGGGTCACCTCTTAAATTTTTTATTTTTAAATTTAAAAATTACCCTTGGTTTAAAGACTCCACGCATTATTACTGGCCAGTCCCCACCAACTATACTTGTTTGGACAGAAATAAAAATGCAAATGCTCCTGACTGAGCCTGGATGACAACACACCTTTTTTCTCTCTCTTACATCTGGGGAGATTTTTGTGAAGTCAAAAGCAAGCTATTATTTGTACTTCAAAACAAAACCAAAATGCCAACCTTCCAAAAGGTGACAAAGGCACCGCTGCCGTCAGAGGATAGACAGGAAATGTACAAATGCTGTTACTTTACTGCTACATAGATGCATTTTGTGCATGGAGAGCCTCTTCACTTAACATGATATAACTAAGAGAATTATATTTTCCGATAACAAGAAAAGCAGTTCAGAAAAGGCAAACAGTTACACACAAAAGCATAAACACTTACAAGTACCTTAATTTTCAGCTTGCAATAAGGGTAATAAGTTTGACATACATATCCAGAAAATTAGACAAGGTTATTGTTGGCACAGTAATATTGCCAAACACACCACCACTCAGTGCAAGCTTTGTTTGCCAAGTCCCAAAAGTGGCCTGACGTGTTCTGTGCAATGAACATTTTCTCCCCCCACTACCATCCCATTCACTGGGCAACAACAGCAGGAGGGAGACAGAGCATGGGGACTCAAGAGGGAGAAGGATAATACTTGATTTGGGAGAAAAGTCATGGGCTACTTGTGCTAAAAGAGAATCATCACAGAATTTGTATAAGAACCCAATGCAAATACTGACTGGAGTTATGACCTGGAGATGGAGACATCTACCACAGTCATAAATACAAGGGCTCAAACTGATGTCTGGCCATTTTTAAAGAGACAGGTGAAGTATTTTTCTCTAATGAAGAAAGACAATTAAAAATAGAGACTTTCCTTACTGGAACTGCTAAATAAAAATGTATCAAAGTGGTTTTAAATTTGATGAGCAGTTATCTCTTGAAACTGCAATACAAAAGGGTCACTTAAAAAAAAAACCTGAATAACCCACTTGTCCCCCCGTCAATGTACACAATTAGAAAATATTTACACACTGTAATTACAAGCAATATAAGCAGTATTTTATACTTTTGAGATTTTGTACACTTTACACAATGCAAAATGAGAAAAATATGAACACTTATAAAATTACACACAAATAATGTATCTACAAAGTATTAAATTACAAAGAGTGAAAGCCCCCATTGTTGGGCAGATAGATGCCAGAGTTTCAAGCTTCTGTCAAATAGAACTCTTTGTATCTATCTCATTAACCATAAGTGGCATTTTCTAATAATACCCTTGAGAGGTAGTATCAAGATAATAATATTCTTACCAGTAAACTCAACACAGAATAAAACTTTTGTTGGTCTGACTCCTGAAGCCTCATTCAGTCAGGGTTCTCGGGAGTTGATTTACGTCTTCCCTATAAAATCTCTAACTGCTCAATGCTTGACATGGGCTCAAAAGTTACTTATACTATTGTAAATGATAAATTTAAGATAAAATGCTTTTTACTCCTAAGCCTCAATTTAGAGGTAGAAAGCTATTTTTAAAAAAATTATTTTCTCCCCTCTCAAACCATAAACCTCAAGTCCAATTCCCTTCCTCTCCATCATCTCTTCCCCCACAACTGGAGACCTCAGAATGCTCAGGAAAGCAGTGTCATCCAAGTCAATATCGAAGGAAAAAAGTTGTTGACATTCTCATTCAAGAAACAAACCCCCGCCCCAAAAGGGACACTCAGTCAACAAAAGAATTTTTCAGTTAGCTAGTAAGAGTCTATTACTACCAAAGGCTTCAAAGGGCCCTTGGGCTAAGACCAGCATGTGCACTTCTACTAACCCTTCACCATTTAAACCCAAGGATGGCTTTCCAGTGTTTAAGAATACTTAGAGCAGCTGTGGTTTTCAAGTGCAACAAATTTAAAATACAAGCACACACACGCGCGTGCACACACACACACATACACACACACACACGCACACACACGCGTGTGCAATGTCCCAAAGAATAAACACCATCCAGGTCTCTGCCAAGCTTATATACTCATGAAAGTAAGGGTTTTGGAAACTTGTCCAGATCTTTAAACTTCTATACTATATCTGTAATATGGCTAACCAAGGGCCAGGATTCTAAGATTTAGCCAAGATTCTAAGATATAACCAGTATTTAAAAAATTATATATACATTTAAAAGGAATCCAAAACAAACTGCGTATGAATGTTTTGGCATGAAAACAGAGACACTATTTTATAGCTTAACCTCTTCCCCTTAAGGGGGATCTGGCAATATACAAATTTCTGATCCTTAACTGTTTAAATGTATTTTAAAAACCTTACAGATTTATAATCTTGAACTGTGAAGGAAAATATATGTATTGAAATCTCCCTGTGGTTTATAGCAATTACAGAAGAGATTTATTCTTTTTGTTATTAATCTCAGTTCTAAGTTTTCTTTTTGAGTCTTAAAATAACCAAGGGCAAAATGAAACCCAACTGGAACTTGGTCTTGATTTCCATGTCCAACTACTCAAGTTGGTCCAAACCCTCTCCTACATACTTCCTGTGATTATCCAAGTGCCATAAAAAAAAAAAAAAGGATAACTGGCTTACAATTTAGCAAAAGAAGTTAACAGGGGCAGGTTAGACATGCAACTATTAGTTGCTTCTACCACTGCCCTCTTGTTATATGATGCTGTTCTTTTTAAAATGTCAGTTGCTTTAAAATTAAGCAGATCATGTTTCATATCTGCTTTAGAAATGGCAATTTCTTCATTACCAGCTTCATACTAGATATTCAAGTGGCACATTTGCAGCACGTTTTCTTAGCATTCCACTGGAGTTTGTAGCATTCTTTCTACTCCTCTAGGAAAAGATCTTATTGAATTTCTCTTGGTCCATATTTTTGCTGCTTCAACTCCTGTTAAGAATCTGGTACCCAGAAGTCATGAAGCTGCCCCTAAAAAAGGGAAGGGGGAAAAAACAGGATAAAGGAAATCAGATTATGCATTAATCCTTATAAAACTACTAATCATCAAACAGGATTTTGGTAAAAGAAGTAATAAAATCTTTATATTATATATTTCCCTGAACATTTATGGTAATTGGAATCAGTTTTCACATTTTGTGATCCAACAATTAACAATTAATTTAAAAAAAGTACAAAATAAGTGCAAGATGTTTTCCTCACCAATACACACATGTGGAGGATCATATTTAAGAAGATTAAATAAAATGTTAAGGTGACTAACAGAAAAGTTTTGGTAGTAAATTCATTTATTTTAATACTATATCAGCAAAAGATGGCCAGGCTAAAACAAGATCTTTTGGGATCAGAAACTGAAGCTAACAACAAAACATTAGTTTAAGACTTCTCAAAGGCTGTTCTCAAAGAGCAGGCATATCTTATTAAGGCCAGTAACACCAAGAGATTCAAAATACAGAAGAGTTGAGATTACTTTTTCTAATTAATCTCCAGTGCTCCTGTTGCTTTGACATAAACTATAAGCAACTTCTAGGTCCTGTCTACTAAAATTATGGTTCTTGGACCAGCAGCACTGCCATAAATCTGAGAAACTGTTAGAAATGCAGCATCTCTCAGGTCCCACTCCAGACCTAATGAATCAAAATTGGCATTTCAACCAATTGATGCCTATACTCACATTAAAATTTGAGAAGCATAATTTTAGATAATAACATACCCATTAGTTTGTAAAAGGCAAATTTATAGTATAGCAAATGTAATACCAGTTGCTTACACTATGCCCCTTTTAAGCAAAGTCCCCTTAGACAGGATAACAGAAGCCTAACAAAAGGAAAAATAATAAATAAAACTGGACTTCATCACAGTTAAAAACTTTTGTTCTAGGGGCGCCTGGGTGGCTCAGTGGGTTAAAGCCTCTGCCTTTCGCTCAGGTCATGATCCCAGGGTCCTGGGATCGAGCCCCGCATCGGGCTCTCTGCTTGGCAGGGAGCCTGCTTCCTCTTCTCTCTGTCTCTGCCTGCCTCTCTCCCTACTTGTGATTTCTATCTGTCTATGTGCTGCCGAAGCGAGCACGTGATTTCTATCTGTCAAATAAATAAATAAAATCTTAAAAAAAAAAAAAAAACTTTTGTTCTACAAACGATACTATCAAGGCAATGAAAAGACAACACACAGAATTAGAGACTATATTAGCAAATTATACACCTAACAAGTGACTTGTATTTGGAACAAATGGAAATCTTCTACAATTCGATAATAAAAAGATAAAAAGCCCAATTAAAAAATGAGCAAAGGATTTCAACCGACATTTCTCCAAAGAAGCTACATGAATGGACAGCAGGCATATGAAAAGATGCTCAACATCATTCATCACTGGGAAATATGAATTAAAACCACAATGAGGTTCTAATACCAATCCCCTACTATAGCTATAATCAAAACCAAAGATAATAACAAGTGTTAGCAAGAATGTGGAGAATTGGGGCGCCTGGGTGGCTCAGTGGGTTAAAGTCTCTGCCTTCGGCTCAGGTCATGATCCCAGGGTCCTGGGATCGAGTCCCGCATCAGGCTCTCTGCTCAGCAGGGAGCCTGCTTCCCTTCCTCTCTCTCTCTGCCTGCCTGTCTCCCTACTTGTGATCTCTGTCTGTCAAATAAATAAATAAAATCTTAAAAAAAAAAAATGTGGAGAATTTAGAAAACTTATATATTCTTTTTTTTTTTTTTTTAAAGATTTTATTTGTTTGATAGTGAGAAAGAGAGAGCGTGCACGCACAAGTAGGGGGAGCAGCAGGCAGAGGGAGAAGTAGGCCTCCCGCTGAGCAGGGAGCCTGATGCAGGGCTCGATCCCAGGACCCTGGGATCATGACCTGAGCCGAAGGCAGACACTTAACGACTGAGCCACCCAGGCGCCCCAAGAAACCTTATATATTCTGGTGGGAATGTAAAACAGTGCAGCCACTTTGGAAAATAGTCTGGCAATTCCTCAAAACATTTAACATAAAATTACCGCACAACCCAGCATGCTATTCCACTCCTAGGTATACACCCAAAATATTTTCATTTGAAAACATGTTCACACTAAAACCCATGTGGTATTGTTCATGGAAGCATTATTTAGAACAGCCAGGAAGTGGAAGCATATTCAAATGTCCATCTAATAAGTGGATAATTCATATAATGGAATATTACTTGGCAATAGAAATGACATACATGCTACAACATGGATTCACCTGACATTATGTGAAAGAAGCCAGTCATAAAAGACCAGATAGTATATCGTTTCACTTAGAGGGAATGTGAATAGGAAAATCGATATAGACAGAAAAAACAGTGGTCACCTAAAGGCTTGGGAGGAACTGGGGATAGAAATACAGGTGGTTGGGAAATAGGCAGTGGCTGCTAATGGCTTCTGGGATTTCTTTCTGGAGTGACAAAAATGTTTTAAAGTACATTAAAACATTTGGTGGTGATGGTCACACAACTCTGTACATATACTAAAAACCACTTTAAATGAGTGAAATATGATACATGAATTTTATTTCAATAAAGCTATTAAGAAAAATGCTTCCCATGAAATATCAACCACCTTTGAGGCAACGTGACATTTTAAAATGGGCTCAACCATCTCTGGAAATAAGTTAATAAACAGAAAAGCAAACAAAAACTAAAAAACGCACACACATTATTATACTGGAGTTTTCAGTTTATCTTAAGATACCTAGAAGAAAGTGCTGTGTCATATTTTTTTCAAACAACATAAAAAGTTACCATTTAGCAAAACTACTAAGAATAAATAAAAAACTTTAATAAAATGACACCTGAGTAGGCCGACAGTTCTGGATTATTTCCTGCCATTTTCCATGTATCCTGGCAACCAGGTCTTTTACCTTAAAAACATCAAAAAGGGGAAAAGTAATCAGATCAAAACATCCTTAACTAAAATCCACTTAATGCTTGATAAAAGATCTGATAGTTGTGACAGGCCCACACCCAACAATTCAATTTAATTTCTGTCAAGAAAGAAAAAAAATGCTCATTTTCTGGAGGGGCTTTCAAATCACAGAGATTAATATAAGACTCCTCGATCACCATAACCTAAATTACTGAATGCTTAGGACTCTGTTTTCCCATTAGTTACTAAAGATCATCCAGAAAAAATGTGCTCCTTTCCTGCCTGCAAGACTTATATTTTCAACTTGCTGGCTTTTGAACACCCACATAGATAAGCTCAGGTGTGGGTTTGTTATAGGTCCCAAGGCTTTGGCTGTCCTTATCTTTCCAACTTCTATTTGAAAGACTCAAGGCCACAAAAAATGGCGGTCATTTGTTCCTTTCCACATTATCAGAAGATCCAAGATTCACTGTTCTGCCTCTCTACAGTTCTGCAAAGTACTACGAAACCCCTTCAAATACAAGGTCTATTCCTATGTTTGAAGGTTTAGTGAGTCTCTGCATGAAACCTAAACTTTCCTACCACTCTAGAGATTCTCGATTAGCTCTTAAACATAACTGCTTCAGAAAAATGTTCTAAACAAGTCAGGAATTTTATAGCTGATTTAAGTTTATAAAGTAAATTAAAAGGTCTACTTTCTTCTCCATTTAGAGTTCAGCAGATTCAGTTTCTCCAAAATAATCACCTTTTCTATTACAGGTTGTGAAGAGGCAACTCCTCAGCAGACCATCCCCCAGTGCAATTTCCACAGACCTCTTGTGTCTCTCTCCACTCTAAGTAAGAGAAGCCCTGGCACCAATCTATGCAGGCCCCTGGCTTTAAGAAACAAAGACCTTGGGTGGTCCCTTTTTAGCACATCTGTCAGCAGTAGCTACTACCACCAAGTTCTACGGGCCAGTAACTCTAGTCAATGTTCAAAAGAATGTGCTTTGAAACTATGGTTTCCCCTCTTAAGTCAAAGAGCTATCCCCTCCATATTTCTGAAAGTCTGCAATCTGATACAACTTCATTAGTGGCTCATCTCTGTATTTAACTGAAATCTACTAAAATAAATACACATAGTGAATCTAAATGGGCATTGCTGAAATGACTAACCTTTATAGCTAATTAATTTAAGATATAAAGTTACAAAGCTGAAACTTCACATTTACTGACTTATCCAAACACAATGGCAAAAAAGAATCAGCTTTACATTACAAATGCTAAAAGATGATTTGGAATAAAAAAACCCTTAAAAGTTTTTTTAAATGTCTTAGGTAAAACTGTTACAATCACTGTTTTAATACTCAAGTTGCTTTCCTAACTCTATACTCATAGTCCGCTTTTCTACTGTCTTTGAATGTACTAAACGTTTAAGAAAAAAGCTTATTAACAAGCTTACTGCTGAATCATTTCCATCCTAGAGCTCAGATTGGGTGAGTAGGACTTAGAAACCTGAAGAATCCTTCTTTAACACATTCTCTAATGGGACATTCAAAGAACAACAGCTAACCTATTTCTTCTCCATGAACAAAAGAAGTTTTCAATCGTCACAAAATTGTTTTTAATCCCTGAAACTAATTTTGGCATAAAAGTCTTAATTTGTATACTGACAAAAGAAACTTACTAATTTCTTTTTTTTGGAAGACCTTATTTGTCAGAGAGTGAGCAAGTGAGCACACACAAGCAGGGGGAGCAGCAGGCAGAGGGAGAAGCAGACTCCCTGCTGAGCAATGAGCCTGATGTAGGACTCGATCCCAAGACCCTGGGATGATGACCTGAACTGAAGGCAGAAGCTTAACTGACTGAACCATGCAGGCATCTCAATAAGCTTCATCTCAGTAGGTTTCATCTCCATTGGAGATGGAGGCATCTCCAATAAGTACTAGAAGAACTTTCTCTTCAGGTGTCAAGAGTTTTAGAATAGAGTATAGTAAAATGAAAAATATATTTGTCTTGAGATTTTTTTTTTCCCTTCACTTTTAAATGGATCGAGCCCCGCGTCAGGCACTCTGCTCGGTGGGGAGGCCTGCTTCCTCCACTCTCTCTCTCTGCCTGCCTGTCTGCCTACTTGTGATCTCTATCTAATAAATAAATAAAATCTTAAAAAATAAAATAAAATCACTCAATGTGGGGCTCAAACTCACAACCCCAAGACATAGAGTTACATGCTCTACTGACTGAACCAGCCAGGCACCTTTCCTTTCACTTTTAGTTTAGCTAGAAGTATTTAGTAGAAACTAACTTCTATTATTAATAGAGAAAACCATATTTCTCATCTTACATGTTCTTTTTAAAAAAGATTTTATTTATTTGAGAGAGCAAGAGCCAGAGAGCACGAGAGGGGTGACAGAGCATGAACAGGGTGAAGGGCAGAGGGAGAAGCAAATTCCCCACTGGGGCGGGGAGGGGGGCGTCCCCAATGTGGGGCTTAATCCTGGGACCCCAAGATCATGACCTGAGTCAAAGGCAGATACTTAACTGACTGAGCTACCCAACCCCCCACCTCTTTTCTAAAGGGATGCTTCTCTTCCTCAAATATTAATGTAATCAAAGCTAGACAACAACAACAAAAACCCCTAACATTTCTTATGAAAAACACACACTTACTTTAGTTCTGTAAAACAGTCTTGCATCTTCTCTAATATCACACTTAACATGCTTTTCCAAAGCTCCACAGAGGTGCACGAAGTGTTTCTGTGCAAAACAAACATGAGGGATGAAAACAACTCTGAAGCATTGCAAATTAACAAAGCGATGGTGCCGTTACAACTAACAATCATTTTAAAATCTACACTTACTATATATATATATTTATATTTATACAATAGAATACTGCCAGCCATAAAAAGGACAAGATCTTACCATGTGAGACAAACGGATAAATGGATAAACCTGCAGAGTATAGACATCATAGCATAGATATCATCCCAGTTTACACATTAGGAGAGTTGCCGAGGAAGGATTAAAGAATTTGCTAAAGTTAACTGAGCCTGGTAGGTAGGGAAAAGCCAACCATTTAGCCTAGGCTTCTAACTCAAGTGCATTCCTTTTACTATCTCACAACTGTCCTAGTAAAGGAGAGCCAAAAATACTCCCAGTATTGAATTACCAACAACCATCCTTTTACCTCAGTTCTCAACTCTCAAGGTTACTTATGAATTTCATAACAGCAGTAAGTAAAAAATATCATTCACTTTACAATTTTGTTTGCTAGAATGTATCTAAGTCTCTAAATCCAGAAATGCTAAGTGAAATAAATCAGACAGAAGCCAACAAATACTACATGATTTCACTTTTATGTGAAACCTAAAAACAACAACAACAAAAAACAAAAAGCAGAAAGAGACCTATAAATACCAACAGCAAACTGAGGGTTGACAGAGGGTGGTGGTGGTGGTGAGAGGATGGGCAAAATGGCTGCAGGGGAATGGGAGATACAGATTTCCAGGTATGGAATGAATAAGTCATGGGGATAAAGGGTACAGCATAGTGAATATAGTCAATGGTATTAAAACACACTGTATGGAATACCCACAGTATGAAACATGATGACTTAAGAACTTTCCCCAGAAGTATGGATTATGGTAGTATGGGAAGGACAGAATAATTCAAAATGAAAATCTTAACATGAGGAGATAATTAAGAAATGCATATATAAAGTACTCTGACTTAACATCAATTTAATTTTGAAGGCAATATTATTTCTAAAGGGAAAAAAAAAAGTGTAGTGGGATTAGAGATGGGGAAAAAAACCAGCTAACAGCTGGTTTGGTGACCTTTGGCATCTTATTAATGTATTACACTGTTGTCAAGTTATGATGATTAAGTTACACTCCAATAAACACAACTAACATGTGCAGACAAATAATTCTTGCCAATGATATGTTGCAAAGTTACTATATTATTCCCTCTTTCCAGTGTACACTGGGATTTCTATAGCAAACCCCAAGTTAACTTTTACAAAGTTTTCTTCTATATAAAGAACATTCATTCATTCCATCAATAGTGACACTTAATTAGGAACAAAGAACACTAAAACTACCTACCCGTTGTCCAGAAGAAAAAGAATGAGAACAACTAACTTCACCAACTAAATGAAGAAGAATGTAAGTCAGGTAATATGCCTGTTAGAGAAATAAGTGAAACAAACACCCATGAATTAGCTAGCACAGATATCATCCCAGTTTACACATTAGGAGAGTTGCCCAAGAAGGATTAAAGATTTGCTAAAGTTAACTGAGCCTGGTAGGTAGGGAAAAGCCAACCATTTAGCCTAGGCTTCCTGACTTCTAACTCAAGTGCATTCCTTTTACTATCTCACAACTGCCCTAGTAAAGGAGTGCCAAAAATACTCCCAGTATTGAATTACCAACAACCATCCTTTTACCTCAGTTCTCAACTCTCAAGGTTACTTATGAATTTCATAACAGCAGTACGTAAAAAATACCATTCACTTTATAATTTTGTTTGCTAAAATGTACCTAAGTCTCTAAATCCAGCAATGCCTAGGCTACCAGTCTGTTGTTAGGTAACTGGCATCAGTTATACTCAAATGTACTCTTTTGAGATATCTAGCTCTGGATACCTGCTTTTCAAGTTCCAAATGAAGACTATCATCAATAGTGCCGTTTGGCTGTTCAGCCCTTTTCTTCAAGACCATTTTCTTCAACAAATCAGAAGGCTTCATTTGCACAAGATAGCGATGTAGGACTGATATCTATCAACAGACAGAGGAGAAACTCAACAATATTAAGCAATACAGTTGCTCGCTCTTAGACTACTTTTTTTTAGCAGTCGTCTGTTCATTTTGCCTTCTCTAATTTTGTCCCTTTAGCTTTCTTTATAGTCCAGCGATACCCAATTCTCCTTTACTAAAAGTCCTCATTTGCTTAAAAGGGATTTTAAATTAAAAGGTTCAATACTTGTAATTAAGGATAAAAGCTCGAGGAAGAGACCGAATGGCGTTATAATATGGGCCACACAGAATGGTTTCTCTGTGGAATTATTTGAAAGTCAGCAAAGCTCAATCTCCCTATGAGTAGAAGTCACTGAATTCTAAAAAGAATCCTTTTGATGAAAATAAGTATCAATGAAAGGACTGACAGACCCCATGTATCTGGAATCAAGTCTACCTGAGCTCTACTAACGAAACCAGTTGCGCCTTCCCATTTCTCTGTCCCACAGGGCCCTGCGCATAACCTCTATTGTTGTTCTTACTACGCTGTACTGCAGTGGTTTATTTTGTTTCAACCTAGATTACGTTTCCTAGAGCAGAGTCTCTAATTTCATTTTTTTATTCCTCGGACCTAGTAGAGAACAGATCATCTTGTACTGAATTGCAGTTCACAGAAGATCCCATCTAGACCGGTTAGATGTTTAGTTTTAAAATTCCAGTTATGGGGGCGCCTGGGTGGCTCAGTGGGTTAAAGCCTCTGCCTCGGCTCGGGTCATGATCCCAGGGTCCTGGGATAGAGCCCCGCATCAGGTTCTCTGCTCAGCAGGAAGCCTGCTTCCTTCTCTCTCTCTCTGCCTGCCTCTCTGCCTACTTGGGATCTCTGTCTGTCAAGTAAATAATAAAATCTTAAAAAAAAAAAATTTTAAAAAAAATTCTAGTTATGTGTAGCCCCTGTAGCTCCCTTAGTGTTATTAAGGTTTGTAAAAAGCTTTCAGGACCTTTCAGTGGAGCTTCTGTTGGACACATTTAAACCCATTCATCTATATGTGATGTATTTACTACTGAACAATTACTAGAGGACAACCATGTTTAAGCTCTATAGTTTAAGGAATATTTAATATTAAAACAGGTAAAAGATGCAATTAATGTACAATAGTTCTTCTTTTTTTAATATTTTATTTATTTGACAGAAATCACAACTAGGCAGAGAGGCAGGCAGAGAGAGAGGAGGAAGCAGGCTCCCTGCTGAGCAGAGAGCCCGATGCGGGGCTCGATCCCAGAACCCTGAGATCATGACCTGAGCCAAAGGCAGAGGCTTTAACCCACTGAGCCAACCAGGTGCCCCTAATGTACAATAGTTCTGCAAGTTCTAATCTTGTGATAAAACTAACCTTGATAATTACATAAATAGTCCTATTTATAGAACACGTTTTGATTTTCCCAGTATTTATACATTAGTTCATCTAATTGTCCACTACCAACCTATATGTTATTGAGTATGGTATCATGTCCATGTAATGGACCTTATTAGTTAAGTACCATTCCAAAGATTATATGAATAATATCATGCTTGAGAACTGAGATCTCACCCCAGAACTTCTGACTTAAGAACCATCGATTTTCCTTATACCTCACTACCTTTTCCATTTATGAAAAGAAAACAAAAATACTATTTATACCTGCAAATTACTGGCATTAGGGATATCTTCATGTTTCTCATCCAAAAGCTTTGAAATAATCACTAGGCTGAGGCACTGTCTTAGTTGCCTGGAATTAGAATTTAAAAGTATTTAGAATGCATTTTAATCAATACTGTTTGAGAAGCAAATGAATGACCCCAAAGTTCTTCTAACTGGAAACACAGCCAGTGTTTCAAGAGAAGACAGTATAACAACATATAACAGTAAAATTTTCACGTAAAATATTTGTACATAAAGTTAGAATTGCGTGTAACTCAGAAAAATCATTAAGAGCCTTTATCTTTGGCCCTGCTGATTTACTGAAGGAAAATTTTATTGCTCATATTTATGTTTACTAAAGGGAAAAAAAAGGAAAGAAAAAAGCTAATTCATTCATTTTGATGATATGTGCCACCTGTATTAAGTTATAAGATAAGCTAAAATTAAAAATCAAGAATATCACAAAATGATCTATGTTAAGGATTAGAATCAGGCTGTCAATGCCTTTTCCCACACCTGACTAAGAAATAAAAGACTGATCTAACAATCAAGGAATGATGAAAGGAAATAAAGGACCCGAAAGTATTTCATTAATGTAAATATAAAAATTTTCTTAATGTTTAATTCTCAATTTTCAATACCTTCCACGTGATGTCCAGTTAGGGACCAGCTGTACCAACCACAGAAGATTGTGTGGATGATTAGACAGCTCATTTATAGCCAGACAGAGTTCAGGCACCTGAAAACAAAGAATGAGCAAGATTTTCAAACAGGTAAGTGGAACCAAATCATCCACATCCCTTCTTGTCCTATGGGAGCATTATGACAAAAAGAACACTCATTTTTAGAAACCACATGAAGTCTAGAACCTGCTAAAACATACATGGTACACAGATTCAGTTTTATCTTCAACTTCGGAACAACTGAACAGATATCTTTATTAGAATTTCACTTGGCTTTCCTGTTTTGTTCTACGTCTTAACTATGCCTATATCTAAACAGTCCTCCCCAGAAGAAAACAAATCTAAATCTAAATAGATCTAATTTAAGATTTATTTATTTGTGGAGAGAGAGACAGTGCATTCTAGCGGAGGGAGAGGCAGATGGAGAGAGAATTCTCAAGCAGACTGCCCACTGAGTGTGGAGCCCGACTGCAGGCTCCATCCTAGGACCCTGACACCATGACCTGAGCTGAAATCAAGAGTCAGATGCTTATCTGACTGAGCCACCCAGGTGCCCCTAAATGGAGCTAAATACAAATACCAGTCTCTACAGGTGTATAATGAGAGCTGCAGAAGACCATACATCTTCCTGACCTGGGATGTCTTGCATTTTAGGGATCCTCAACTATTTCAGTATTTAAAGTCTAACAAAATTGCTTCAAAATAATCTCTGAGTAAGGGAAGAAAGTACGGGATGAGGGTAACAGATCAGACAAAGTTGATTATGTCTTGTTAATCGCTAAACCTGAGTGTTAAGTACTTATGGGTTCATCATACTTGTCTAATTTTGCACGTTTGAAATTTTCCATCAAAATGGTTAAAAATATAATTCTTAAAAACCCAACAATTATACATTTACCATTAATATGGCTATAGGGGTTCAACTCAAATTTTTGTTGTATGTGTGACTTTGCTTCATCATTTCATATAGGTCTCTCCTCAAAGATAACTTAAGAAGGGCATTCCCGGGACGCCTGAGTGGCTCAGTTGGTTAAGCGTCTGCCTTCGGCTCAGGTCACAGTCCCAGGGTCCTGGGACTGAAGCCCACGTCAAGCTCCCTGCTCAGCGGGGAGTGTGCTTCTTCCTCTACCTCTGCCTGCAGCTCCCCTGCTTGTGTTCTCTCTTTCTCTGACAAATAAATAAATAATCTTTAAAAAAAAAAAAAAAGGGCATTCACTGGCTGCCTTATTTAATCCTCTAACTACATAAAACTGCCATAAAGGCAATGGATTTGTCTTTCTCCAGGGCTGTATCTCTAGCACTTACATTAACACTTGGTCCCCAGTAAATCCCCAATAAACACATTTTTTTTCAGTTTTAGAGAAGATTCAGTTATCATTAAATTTAATACAGTTCCAACAAAGACAGTCCCTTCTCAGTTTATTTTTCATCTGCCAGAGATCTTTTTTTTTAAATTAAAAATTTTTTTTTAAAAGATTCCATCCATTTATTTGTGTGTGCGCGCACGCGAGAGGTGTAAGAGGGGAGAAGGTCAGAGGGAGATGTAGACTCCCCACAGAGCTGGGAGCCCGACTCAGGACTCAATCCTGGGACTCCAGGATCATGACCTGAGCCAAGGCAAGTCGCTCAACCAACTGAGCCACCAGGTGCCCTCTGCCAGAGATCTTAACTGAGCTTAGAAACTATTACTTCCATATGCACTATGAAAGTCAAATTGTGATAGTATACAAAAACCCAATACTAATACCAATATAAAAGCTTTAAGTATGGTTACCTTTGTGTTCCAATCTCTAATGTTTTTCATCAGATTTATCAGGAGGCTTTGAAAGTCCACTAGAGGAATCTGTTTCAGCTGTTTCTCCAAACTCATTTTAAACAACATTAAAATCAGCAACATTATTTCACGATCCTGGTAACCTTCTGGATGTATAGATGTACACAAGCCTAGAAACTGTGAAAGAAGTACAGAGACAAAACAACTTAAGGAGATATATTTTATTTGGAGAGTTTAAATTATAAAAACTTTCTGATAAAAAATATAAAAGAGAACTTATAGAAAACAAAACATCAGATGTTTAGAAAAAAGGCAAGAAATGCTTGTGTTAATAGTTAAATCAGGTGACACGATAAGTACTCTCTTCTCAAATTTTCATTTTTGAGATTTTTTTAATGGTTCAGTATCATTGACGTGATTCAGCCACTAAAAAGCTTTAACACTGTTACTAATTCTTAATCACTAAGTTACAAGTAGTAACTTTTTTCTCTTCATACATTCGAATTCTAAAAAATTACTGTTTCTAAAAAAAACCTGGTTTCTAAAATCTTCTTGGTTAAAGTATCCTAGAACTATATTAATCTATAAAGTCCCCTTTCACTCCTAATATTAAAACAAAAAATAAAAACAGCAAAAACAACATTTAATACAAATAATACTGCTAGCAAATTTCAAAGATTAGAAATCACCTGGTAAAACACTAGTGATTTTGTTTTAAAACCACTAACCACAAAACTAAATGGTTCCAGTTCTGTGATAAAGACATAAAAAAGAGTTTTCCCCTACCTTAACCACATTTAAAATGTTGGTTTCAGGAAGAGTTGAAAAAATTGGCTTACAAGATGAATCTTCACTTCCTTCTCCACCCAATGTCACCTGTGTTTCAGAACTATTGAAAAGTGATAAAGCAATGTGAAATTAGGCACAAAATAATTATTTTAAGAAACACTGAACAACAAATTTTGCTGAGGCATAATTTACATATAATAAAAGGAATATATCCATTTTAAGTTTTGATAAATATATATGTAGTAGTGTAACTGCCAACAGAATAAAGAAGTAGCAGAACATTTTCATTACCTACAAAAGTCCCTTCATGCTAAATCCAAGTCACTTTGCTATCTCCCACTCCAGGTAAACACTAATCTGAATTTCTATCTCTATGCATTAGTTTTCCCTTGAACAGCTACTTTTTATAAGGCACTATCCTCATTGTTCTCGCTGTCAGAGAACTATGCAGAAGGTGCCTCTGGCTATGAACTATGGCTAAGAACTCATAATAAAGGTCTCATGAATAGACAGCAATACAAAGAAACAATTCTATATTTTTAAAAATTTTTAATTAACATATAATATATTATTAGTCCCAGTGGTACAGGTCTGTGAATCGCCAGGTTTACACTTCACAACTCACCATAGCCCATTATCTTCCCCAATGTCCATAACCCAACCACCCTCTCCCTCCCCCCCTCCCCCCAGGAACCCTCAGTTTGTTTTGTGAGATTAAGAGTCTCTTATGGTTTGTCTCCCTCCCGATCCCA
Organism: Meles meles; assembly: GCF_922984935.1. NCBI lineage: Eukaryota > Metazoa > Chordata > Mammalia > Carnivora > Mustelidae > Meles > Meles meles. The sequence continues at coordinate 60,021,240 of NC_060078.1, read as the reverse complement.
TCTTGTTTCATTTATTCCTTTACTGCCCCCGAAACTCCCCACGTTGCCTCTTAACTTCCTCATATCAGGGAGATCATATGATAATTGTCCTTCTCTGACTTATTTCACTAAGCATAATATCCTCTAGCTCCATCCATGTCATCGCAAATGGCAAGATTTCATTTCTTTTGATGGTTGCATGGTATTCCATTGTATATATATACCACATCTTCTTTATCCATTCATCTGTTGATGGACATCTAGGTTCTTTCCATAGTTCGGCTATTATGGACATTGCTGCTATCAACATTCGGGTGCACGTGCCCCTTCGGATCACTACATTTGTATCTTTAGGGTGAATACCCAGTAGTGCGATTGCCGGGTTGTAGGGTAGCTCTATTCAAAGAAACAATTCTAAGCACCACAGTTTGGGTTGCGGCAATCAGTGAAGGTTCATGGAGGAGGAGACACATGAATTTGGCCTTCCAGAGATATTTTCTTGGTTAATTTTTTGAATAAATAATACCATCATGTGGTTAAAAAACTTCAAAAGGTATCAAGGCACAGTATACTGTGAAGAACTGTCCTCAGTCTAGGCCTTTTGCCAACCATTTCCCCTCCCCATAATCACCACGTTTCAGTCCTTCCTTCCACAGGCATTTTATGTATATACAAATAATTATGTACTTGCCCCCCCTTTAATTTAAATGGCAGCACGCTATATACTGTTGTATACCTCTCTTTATTTCACTTAATAAGTCTAAATGAAAAGCTTTCTTAGTTTTTAAAGTCCCTGCTTGGTAGTCCTGTGTGTTTTCTTAGCTGTAAACCTCAGGGAAACTACTTAACCTTTCTGTGCCTGACTCGCCTGTAAAATGGGACTGGGAATACTATCTAATAGTTGTAGTGACCATTAAAAGAAGTGCTGTATGTTAAGCACTTAAAACTGTGCCTGGCACATAGTAAGCAATACGTAACCATTAGTAGTTGTGATGATGATGATCAACGTACCATGATTTATGAATCTGTTCCACACAGATAAGACTATCTTGCTCTTTTTAAAAAAGATTTATTTGAGAGAGAGAGACCGAGAGTGACCACAAGTGGGGGTGGGGGTGGTGGTAGCAGAGAGAAAGGCAAGCTTCCTGCTGAGCAGGGAGCCCCATGCACGACTCGATCCCAGACCAGAGGAGTATGAGCTGAAGGCAGATGCTTAACTGACTGAGCCCCCGGGCTCCCTGACTGTCTTGCTCTTAGAAACAGAGCTTCAGTGAGAGAGAGAGGTGATATTCTGGTAAGCAGACACTGAGGGTGGAGGTGAGGGATCGGTATGAGGAGGAGCCAATGCAATGATGACTCATACCGAGGAACAGCAAGCAGATCAATTTGGTTAAAACAAAAGGGACAGCAAAACAGAAAATAGGTCAAATTGTAAAGTCTTAAATACAAGGTGTAAAACGCCTGAGAAAATAGGAGAAAGAAGTTCAAGGCTATGTTTCATAAAAGGAATCCTACAACACTGAAAAGAATAAGTATCTTGGAGGTAGAAAGCCCCTGGAGAAATGGAGATCTTTTTGCCAGGGTCGGCATGAAAAGAGGATCTGAATTAGAGTAACACTGGTAATAAAAAAGGAAAAACAGCTGTGACGTAAGCAGAGAAGCAGAACACAGGGATGTGAGAATTGATGGAATGCAGGAGAGAAAGAGGTTAGTTTTAACTCAGATTTTAAGTCTGTACATCTAACACAGAAACGGTCAAGAAAAGAACTGTTCTACTCTCCTTCAGCATCTTACTCTCCCTACCTGAATATTTAAGAGCTTTCAAACATTCCACACACCCCAACAAAAATGGTTAAGTTGCACGTGAGTCTTAGTGAAAAGAGTTGTGGTCATATCTCAGCAGGATTCAGTCTTGTACTCATGTTGCTTAAACAAGCATTTCATCATGGTTCACTCATCCCTTCGCCAGCTCCTCCTTGCTTTCCTGTGCTCATCAGTGCTTACCACTCGCAGCAATGGTGACCACAGCCACCACCCCACTGTAGTCAACAAACCCAACTGAGGCCAACTCTTCAACTGGTAAGTAACCAATAAAAAAAAACTATTTTGCTAAATATCATTTGCATGTATTATGTCTTAATGCATTCATTATAATCTTTATTTCACTATGTCCACTACAGTACTTGCTTGCAACACTGAAGATTCAAATCTGCGGGGCGCCCGGGTGGCTCAGTGGATTAAGCCACTGCCTTCGGCTCAGGTCATGGTCTCAGGGTCCTGGGATCGAGCCCCGCATCGGGGCTGCTCAGCAGGGAGCCTGCTTCCCCCTCTCTCTGCCTGCCTCTCTGCCTACTTGTTATCTCTCTCTCTGTCAAATAAATAAATAAAATCTTTAAAAAAAAAAAAAAGATTCAAATCTGCTGCATACAACACACATTACCACATGTTACTGATTTCATTAAAGCTTAAATAATAAAATAAGTGGTATTTTAACTTTTTAAAAAATATAGGTGGTTTGAATATTTTAGTAATGTTTGGGGGAAATGGTTGGGTTTTTTGGATGGGCTGAGAAAGCATTATTTTCCCTAGTGATAGAACATAGTCTTTATCTGAAAATTAGCTAGTCAACATATTTTTAGATACAGATTACATCTGAGCAAGAAGGGATCCTGTATGGATGGAAAGAGAACTAGAGAGGTGAGTTTGGCAATAACAAGAATTTACCTTTTTCTCAGAAGTGAAGATGAGTATATTTTCATATTTAAGAACCATTTTTATTTCTGTGGTCAGTTTATTCCTTTGTCCATTTTTATAATAGGTTACTGATCTTTTTATTAATTTGAAACTAAACTTTTATCTATAACCAGAATTGTTTCATTCATACATATATGCATGAATATGAAAAATTCATATAAATATAGATCTCCCTCCCACTCCCTTTTGAGGTTTTTCTTTTGACTGTGTATAGTATTACTGTCATGGCAAATTATTTTGGTCAAATAAGTTCATTTTCCTCTTACGGGTTTTGAGTGTTAGGCTCATACACAAAATCATTTCCCCCTTTTCTAGGATTGTAAAAACCTGCTGGTTTCTTCTATTATTTTTACAGTTTCATTGTATACATTTAAATCTTTGCTCTATCAGTTTTGAGGTATGGATGCAAAATTTGTTTTCAGATGGCCACCCAGTTTTCCAGATAATGGATAATATGAGATACTTAATAGTCTACTCTTTCATTTATGGAAATAGCATCTTTAACATTCATAAAGTATTTATATGTATTTGGTTCTATTTTGGACTTATTTTTTTCTACTGACAGAACCCTGCACTTTGCATTTGTCTTATACTATTATCTGCTAAAGCCAGTCCTACCTCCTAACTCTTCTTTCTCAAAGCTTTCCTGGAAATTATTTTTTTCCATATGACTTTAGAATCACTTACATAGTATCAACTCTCCCCTTTCCTACAAAATATCCCATTGGCATTTCTTATTCAAATATCATTAAGTTTATGGTTTAACGTTAGGAGCTCTATTCTATTTATATCATAATGTTGAATTTTCCCGAGAGCATGGTATGCTCTTTCATTTATTTAGGTCTTCTATTTTGTCTCTTAGTAATATTTATACACATACACACACACACACACACACTCTCTCTCTCTGTCTCTTTTATGTAAGTTTATTCCTAGGTATTTCATATATTTTTCTTGCTGTTGTAAATGAAGTCTTTTCTTCCAGTTTATCTTTTTTTTAAAGATTTTATTTTTAAAATTTTTTAATGTAATCTCTACGCCTAAGGTGGGGCTCAAACTCATGACCTTAGATCAAGAATAACATGCTCTACCAACAGAGCCAGCCAGGCACCCCCCGGTTTATCTTTTAGACTAGCTACAGTTCATATATCTGAAGATTATTAATTTTTCTTTTTAAACTTTGTACCCCAGCATCCATACCAACTTCTGTATTTTTTAAAAAAACATTTATTTATTTATCTATTTGACAGACAGAGATCACAAGTAGGCAGAGGCAGGCAGAGAAGTGGGAGGAAGCAGACTCCTTGCTGAGCAGAGAGCCTGATGCGGTGCTTGATCCCTGGACCCTGAGATCATGACCTGAGCCGATGGCAGAAGCTTTAACCCACTTAGCCACCCAGGCACCCTGCTCTCTGTTTTTTAAAGATTTATTTATTTTACAGCAAGAGAGCAAGAGAAAGAGAGACAGCAAGGGAACAGATGAGTGGGAGGAGGGGCAGTGGGAAGAAGAGGAGGAGAGAATCTTAAGCAAATTCCTCACTGAGTGCAGAGCCTGATATGGAGCTTGATCCCAGAACCCTGAGATCATAGTCTGAGCCAAAACCAAGAGTTGGCGACCCAACTGACTCAGCCACCCAGGCGCCCCCCTCCCCTTTTTCAAACAGCCTCCATGTCTAATGTGAGGCTTGAATTCACAACCCTGACATCAAGAGTCACATGCTCTACTGATTGAGACAGCTAGGAAACCTATACCGATTTCTCTTGTTTCTTTTATTTATAAGTTACAGCATTTCAGCTGACTCTTAGGCTTCTTTGCATACATTAACATACTTCTGCAAATAGTGAAACTTTCACCAATTCATATCCAGTTTTTATATCTATTTTTTTCTCTTATCTAATTGCTTTGGCCAGCACTGCCAACAGAATAATGCCAAATAATGCCAACAAATAATGTCAAATAAGCAAATAATGTCAGATAATGACAAATAATAACAGGATAATGTCAAATAATGTTTTATTTTTAAAAAATTAAAAATTTTAAATGTTTCTATTTCTTCCTTATTAAACTTGATGATGACTTTCAGATTAAGACAGATGTTAGGAAATGTATCTAATTCAAGATGCATTTCAACTTTGAGGGATTTTAAAAACGAAGAGTGGGTACTGAAATTATCAAATGACTATTACTGTTATCATATTACAAATTATTTAAAATAATGTTTTTGGGAGTTAATTATGAAAATAAAACTTACACTAGATTGTCTTCATTAAAGTCTGGCTGAAGATTTTCCAGAGGAAACAAAGATCTGAAATCAATTCCCATATTGAAAAACACAGCTGCTATATCAGATAACGATGGGATCCAGGGCCAAACTGGTGAATCACTGAAGGTATCTAGTTAATAGAAGAAATGATTTTATCCCAAATCCCAGGTTCACAAACACACAATATTGCAAGGTGACAGTTTGCATGTGAAACATGGATTGTTACAATGATTTTACAGAAATGACATCTGGTAATATGTTGACAATATAGTTATTTAGAATGATCATACGGGAATTAGAGATTTTCAAGTAAATATGAAGGAAACGACATTTATGAAAGTATCTGAGAGTGATGATGAATAAAAGGGTGTAACTCAAGAAGTAACACACTTTGAAAAGACTGAAAATAACAATGGTAAAATACCAACTACTCCTAACACAGGAAGATTTTACCATCTTCAGTGCCCATACAGTCCCAATCCTCAAAACAAGTGAAAGATGTAAATCACAATGCTCGTTTCATTTTAAGGGATCGCAAAGGTGATAAAACAATTGTTACATTTTTGTAGTAGATACTTTCAATCTTCTCAGTGCACAATCAGTACAATACTTGCACATCAATAAGCCAGTTAAAGTTAACTGACTAAATAAATAACAAACTTGTAACTATTTCCATTTACCCAGGACAGTAACCCATGAGTTGGTAAATATCAGATTAGGGCTGTCACTTGCAAGATCTTATACCCTTTTTCTCAATGCGACTAGAAAACTGCAGATACTTATTTTTGAAGGGAGTTTCTTATCATTATTAAAGATTGTAGATCACAAATAACTTTTTGTTCTGTATTTCTGAATATCGTAAATGTTCAGCAATATGAAAGAGATTGTGCATAGCAACCTGTAATTCACACTGCTAATCAGAGTAAATTTATATACTTACCATTTCTAATTGTTATTTCCATCAATGTACTTAAAATCTGCACAGACACAATACAGTCTGTATGAACCGACATCATCTGCCAAAGTAGATAAGAATATTAAAAAAGAAGAAAAAAAAAGAAAGAAAATGAGCATTTACTACTTGGCAGGCATATATAAAGGTGTTTTATGATTTTCTTTAATATGTATTTTACATGCATTCCATCTTAATACTTAAAATAACCTTATGAAGTGGCTATACACTACACATGAGCAGAAAGGCTCAGAGAGATTAAGATACCCAACATAATACATGAGGAGTTGGAACTTAAAATTCAGGTCTGATTCTAAAATCAGGGCTCTTTCCATTCTAACATGCTGACTGTTTTTACAACTTTCATTTATATTAGACAAATATAACATCTGAAAACTATCAAAAAATATCTTTCTAGTTCATTTGTGCAATGAAATCCAAAAACCATAAAGAAAAAGGCTGCTAACTGATCACAGGCAAAAATCAAACCACACACTAATAAAAATATGCAAAATAATGTATCAATAAACCATTTATTTATGATTAGTAAATTAACCATGATTTATTTATGATTTTTATTTGTCAGGGAGAGAGAGAGAGAGAGAGCAAGCACAAGCAGGGGGTGCAGCAGGCAGAGAGAGAAGCAGGCTCTGAGCTGAGCAGGGAGCTGGATGTGGAACTCAATCCCAGGACCCTGGGATCATGACCTGAGCTGAAGGCACACGCCCAATCCACTGAGCCACCCAGGCGTCCCTATCAATATACTTTTAAAAAAGATGTTCAATATCACTAGTAATCAAAGAAATGCAAAGAGAAGTGACAAGCTGTCATTAGCTTGTTTTTTTTTTTTTTTTTTAAAGATTTTATTTGACAGACAGAAATCACAAGTAGGCAGAGAGGCAGGCACAGAGAGAGGGGGAGGCAGGCTCCCTGCCAAGCAGAGACCCCGATGCGGGGCTCAATCCCAGGACCCTGGGTCATGACCTGAGCCGAAGGCAGAGGCTTTAACCCACTGAGCCACCCAGGCGCCCCTGTCATTAGCTTGTTAAGAGAAGCTTGACTTTTGGTGCCTAGGTAGCTCAGTCTTAAAATCTTAAAAAAAAAAAAAAAAAAAAAAAAAAGCTTGACATTAAGATTGTTAATGATCAAGAACATTGATAACAATCAGTGGTCGTAAGAGTACTAAAAAAGAAGTAGCATGTCCAGTATAATTTGGTAAAATTTAAAAAGTAATTTGGTAATATTTATGCAAAATTATTGTCCTTATATTTTGATCTAATTAGTCTTTTTACACACAGAAATTTGTATGCAGAGGCATATAATTAATATAACTGTATAAAACGAATTTTGGGGGAACAAAATCTCAAGTTTAAAAAACATTTTAAAAAATAAAAAATAAAAAAAAATGAAAAAAAAAATGGGGCACTTGGGTGGCTCAGTTCATTAAGCATTTTACTGTCTTTGGCTCGGGTCGTGGTCTCGGGGTCCTGGAATCGAGCCCATCAGGCTCCCTGCTCAGTGGGGAGTCTGCTTCTCCCTCTCCCTCTGCAGCTCCCCTGCTTGTGCTTTCTCACATACTCACTCTCAAATAAATAAATAAAATCTTAAAAAATATATATATATAAATATGGGGCACCTGGGTGGCTCAGTGGGTTAAGCCTCTGCCTTCGGCTCAGGTCATGGTCCCAGGGTCCTGGGATCGAGCCCCACATCAGGCTCTCTGCTCAGCAGGGAGCCTGCTTCCTCCTCTCTCTCTGCCTGCCTCTCTGCCTACTTGTGATCTTTCTCTCTGTCAAATTAAAAAAAAAAAATCTAAAAAAAAAAATATATATAAATAAAAAATAAAAAACATTTTAAAGAATCATATGATGGGTTCCTGGGTGGCTGCTCAGTCTATTAAGCATATGACTCCTGATTTTGGCTCAGGTCATGATCTCAGGGCTGTGAGATCAAGCCCTGTGTCAGGCTCCCCGCTCAGCATGAGTTTGCTGGAGATTCTCCCTTTCCCCCTGCTTGCACTTGCATGCACGCTCGCTCTCTCTCTAATAAATAAATCTTTAAAAAAAAGAGAATCATATGACAGGCTGAAGGTAATTTTAAAGTGGTTTTGCAGGGGAAAATATTTGTTTCCCTTTTGCTTTGGAGCTGTAGATTATGATTATAGTACATTTAAATCTAAAGTGTAAGGGAGAATAACACAAACTCTGCATATTTGTATCATTGTATGTTTGTACTTGCATCATTTGTATGTTTGTGTGATTTTCAAAATCAGCCTGTGTCCAAAACTCAGGTATAACGTTTGTGTTATGTTTTGCCACTAGGGGGCAGCACCATTCAAAGACATGTTGGAAACAGGACAAATTTTGGTAACAATCTTTTTTAGGCAGTAATGAATTCTAAGGTGGGCAACCCTGTACTTGGAGATAATTAAATAAATGTGTAAAGAGGTGTATACAACAATCTCATGTCTATCAATTGCAACTGGGTTAAATAAAGCAGTATAACACGACAAGAGAATATTATAAAACCATTAAAAAAGGTGACAACATATTTATACTGACACGAATATAATTTGTTATCTGAAATAAGTCACAAAACCCACATTCTATTTATATTGTCATACAGTAATCTATGTACATGAAGAGAACAATTGAAAATTTAATAATCCCTGGAAACTGGGATGGCATTAAGCCATTTTACTTGAAATTTTCACAGTCAAACATGAATTGCTTTTGAGAAAGTTTTTAAAAAGTAGTAAAGTGCGCTTCTAAAAAAAAAAAAATAACAGGTGAACTGAAATAGTCATCTATTAAAGCATCATTCTACTCTAAAAAAAAAAGTGTGCTTCTAGTTTTACACTCATAAACTCAGGAAAATGCAAATATTCTAATTACATTTTAACAATTAACAAAAATGTAAGGACCATAGATTTCATTCCTTTTTTATGGTTGAATAATATTCCTTTGTACGTGCGCACATGTGTGCGTGCCCATCTCTTTTATCCACTCATCTATGGATGGACACCTGGGCTGCTTCCACAATTTGGTTACTGTAAATAATGCTGCAATATACACTGGGATGTACATATCCTTCTGAATTAGTGTTTTGTATTCTCTGGGTAAGAAGGGTTAAAAAAAAACAACAACATTAGAACCACAGCATTAAAATAAATTCTGAAATACTCTGTAAAAAAGAAAAATAGTTACAAGTTGGCCTATCTGTCCATTATGAAAAAGGGACTTGGAATTGAAAAGGAAAGATGAGACAAAGTGTTTTACACAGAAAAAGTGACTAATGTTTGATTATTAGTTGTTTTTCAATAATAAATACATAAAGTATTAAAAACCACTTAAACAAAAGTATGCTTATAGGTTATAATCAGGGTTTTAAAGGCTATAATGAGGACCCACATCAACAAGACAAAAATTAATACGGATAGATGCAAAGTCTTACTAATAAGTTTAAGAGATATTACAGAGTTAGAGAATAACAAAGTTCTGGCATGATAGCAGATGTTTGGAACTGCAGTTAACAGAAATATGTCAGTGGGTAGAAGGGAAAGAGTCTCACTGGAAACTGCTATTTGAAAGACCTTATCTGGAGCTTATGTCCATTTCTGGGGGAAATGCTTTAGGAGCTAAAGGTCATTCAGAAAGATGATCAATAAAGGGACTAGATATTTAGTGACTGGAGAAAGTTTAGTATTGGGGGGAGATGAGGGTCATGAAGCTGATTTAAAATAAATGAAGGACTGTTAGATGCAGCACATTCTGGGAAGCTCTAGAAAAGATAATTAGTACTACTATATAAAAACCACAGGGAGGCTAGTTTTGATTTCATTAGGACTGTTTAAAAAAAAATTTACTGGGGTCAAAATAGTGAGCTCCTAACCACTGGAAGTAAACGCTCCTGCCCCCCAGTCTGCACCACCTGCTATTTTCTCTGCCCAGAGTGCACTTTTACCACATAGCGGCAAGGCTAACTCCATTACTTTCTTCTCAGATCTTTACTCAGACCTCACCTGACCAGTAAGGCCCTCATCATTAATTATCATATATATATATGTATATATATGTGATAATTTGATTTTTAGATATATATATCTAAAAGATATATCTAAAAATATCTATATCTTTAGATATATATATCTAAAAATCAAAAAGTAAGCTTTTTTGATACTTTTCTGTACTCACCCTAGCCTAATATTTCTTCCTAGCACTCACCATCTAACACTATATCTCTAAACATGCATTCACACATACACCCACTTACTCTCCCCCTATAGTACTGGAACGTGGCTTTCATGAGATCAGAAATGTGGATTTTTTTCATTGCTGTTCTCTCCAGTACCTGGCAGAGCTGGCACTCAAAAAATGCCAGCAATACGAAAAAAATGAATAAAAGGCTATACTGGAATACCTAGTTCTTACCAAATATGAGATTGTTTGAAATGCTATCTTAAGGCCCAGAATAGAAAATTCTTATGTTTTTCCCACTTTTCAGTTCATACAATATCCATATTTTTAATAGTCATATTTTTTGTTACCACTGACAATTAAGAAGTTACCATGCAGATAATATAAAAATTTAGATAATTAAGTGATTTTAAAATTAAACATTATTGGGGAAAAGAAGTATTGGGTTGCAGATACACACACATACACACATACACAAATGGGAAAATATGAGTATACAAGTCAAATCCTAAAAATAAATATGCAACAGTCTCCATAAAATTGGGAGAAAAAATTTTTTAAAAACCCCACAAAGCCTCCTTTCCCTCCTCTTCCCCTTCCAAAAAAAGAGGTAATGTAAAGAATGAGAAGAACTCTTCTAAAACTAACCATGATAGTGATTTACCAGTGGGATGAAATGTCTTAGGCACAATTAACATTACTACCCTGCACACGATCTACATTAGCATTCCCTTTATAATCTCTTCACGGGGACTCTTTTTGCCTCATTTTAACCCACTGAAATCATGGGTTTGATGTGCTGTTTTTTCTCTTTAGTCATGTGGAAATATGGTATTTTAAATTTGTCTTTGACTAGGAAATGCAGTAGGAAACAACTATACTCCCCAAACATTTCTCTTACCCGAAATAACCACTTTAACACAGGTACAGGACACTGGACGTAGTGATAAGCAGAGGTAAGAAAGCCTTGTGTTGTCAAAAAAATCTGATCTGTTTTTCCTGATCTGAAAAAATAAAGTGAAATCAATGACTGTACTTTCAGGGTAAGAAACATCTACCACCACATCTGACATAATCAGGGAAATGAGCAAGCACACCATCCTCAGACCCTGGAAGCAGACTCTACTCCAATATGGATGGGTTACTCAAAAAGGAAATTCAAGTGATGGCCTAAAGCTGATCCACTCTGTTGGCTTGTCTCCAGATTTATCTGGTGGATAAATTTACATTAGCTGGCAGTGTTGAGAAGACACCTATTAAGTCTCAGGGCACTGTCTGCTTTTGCCAACTTGGGTTTGTACTTCTATAAAACTCAGCACCAGAATTAATGTGATCTCTCTGGATCTGAGATATCGTGCACTGAGAGAAATTAGAACAACTTGGGCACTGTGGTACAGACTGTTAGTTGCCCATCCCAAGATCTATTCTTGGCTTTCCTGTTGGCAACCGAGTGGCTGACTTTTAGCTCTGCCTGAAATAAAAACCATTTCCAAGCCTTCCTTTAACAGGTGTGGTCATGTTGACTAAGTTCTACCCAACTAACCATAAGCAGAAATATGTGGGATTTCTGGGAATTTGAATGTAAAGGGCTGGATGGTGGAGAAGAAAGATTATATGGTGAAATAGCAGCCCTGGACTTCCTACCTCCGAATCAAGAAAGAAATATACTTCTTGTTTTAAGCCCCTATTATTTTGACAGTTGCTGTTACTAAATGCTGATCTTAATCCTAACTAATAAAAGCATATATGCCAAGCGACTATCTTACACTGCTGCCTCTAATTAAATAATAAACACAAAAAGCAATAGTAATAAGAAGGATTTAAAAACTGGATAGGTCATAACAGAAATTAACCTTTTAGAAGAGTATGTCAGTTAGAAACTTTAAGGGTAATTTTTATATAGGAAAAAGTAAAGTGTTTTTCTGTTTTTCTACTTACTTAAGAATAAGCTTTTCTACAGCGCTCTGTCCTATAAAACCAGAGTCTCTTAAATCCAAGGTATATTGATTGAAAATTTTTCCGGAATTGAGGAAATTAAATATTTCTTCACCTGGGTGATGATCAGGAATAGCATCAATTGTAACCGAAAATTTCTTTAGAAATTCCCTGGAATAAAAAAAGTTATTGAATACCAAATAGTTACATTGCATGCGGTTCTGTGTTTAAAGCCTTTTCTTAGGACCAATGTTAACCTCAGATAAGAAGACTAGAGTGAGAACATGTGTTTTGTTCCTCCCACTGTTTGCTAGTAGTTAATCCAAAGCCGCTAAATGGGTCTATGTGAAAAGAAATAATAACCAGGAGAAAAAATATGTATCTTGGCCTTAACATTTGTCCTTGAAATCCATCATAGATGGATTAGAAAACCATCACAGATTACTCATTAAGTACATAACCATCAGTGGTTCATTTATTTCACAAGAACAAAATTAAGATATATAAACTTAATAGGAAATACATTATGAAAAATGCTGTACCTGTGCTCTTCTAAGAGGCCATCCTCATCATCTGTACTGTCTTGATCTCCAATTCTGATGGGGGATTTAATACCTCGGCCTTGCCTTATGTCTTCCTGTAGTTGCTTCTGCAGTTCATCTAGCCTGAGAATTCAAAGAATATTGCAGAAAATGGTTTACTCTAAAAACAATCTTTAGTTTGTCTAAAAGCAGCACCAAAAAACCCCAAAACAACCCCCCTGAACCCAACCTCTTATTATTAATAAGTACCTTGTTATATGACAAACTTTGTTGCACTAAAGGTCAAATTATATCTTTCCAAACATCGTGATGTATAACAGGTTTTTTACCCAGCTACCGGTATGGTATTAGAATAGTGTTCCTTCACACAGAAGACTTGAATATCTCTTTATAGCTAGGACTTCAAGAATGAAATCCAAATCATTTAGAGAAAGGGGAAGGAAAAATGGCAAAGAATAATTTTATTATCCCCTTGAATCTTTAATGCTCATTTGACTTCAAGTAGACCAACAAACTGATAATGTTAATTAGGCTTTCTAGCAGCAGTAGTCATTATCATTGTCATCCTCATTATCATCACAGTACCTAACACTGAGCCCTTACTAAGGGACAGGCACTATACTGAGAACTTTATGTATTAAATCTTTCAACCCTCACAAGAACCCCATGTGGTAGTTTATTATTACCCATTTTACACGAGGAAACAGACATTAGGAATGCTAACTTGCTCAAGCTCCCAATGCAAGGAGCTGGGATTCAAAGCCAGAGAGTCTAGCTCTGAGTCCTTGCTTACACTGCTTGCCAAGATTAAATTATTCTAACCAAGGTCCTTATTCCTAGCTCCAGCCCCACAGTAGATGAGTATAATACAACAGTAAGTGACAAGTAAATGTACTGCTCTACCAATACAGAAAAAAGTCAATACTCAGATCAAACTAGCATCTCTGCCTCTGGTCTGTGCAATGTTCACTTCAAATAAACAACTTCGATCTGACATTACAAATCACATAAATTCATGAAATGTTTAAAGAATTTTACAACAGAGACAATTTCTCTAACTTTAGAAAGGTGAACACTTCTGACTAATTGTATTTCCTATAGTTAGCTAACTCATCTATCAAGTTTGAGACACATATATACCAACTTCAAGTCAGATGAGGGATTTTTTTTTTTAAGGTTTTACTTATTTATTTGACAGACAGAAATCACAAGTAGGCAGAGAGGCAGGCAGAGAGAGAGAGAGAGAGAGAGAGAGGAGGAAGCAGGCCCCCCACCGAGCAGAGAGCCCGATTCGGGGCTCGATCCCAGGACCCTGGGATCATGACCTGAACTGCAGGCAGAGGCTTTAACCCACTGAGCCACCCAGGTGCCCCCCCCCCACCGCCTTTTTAAAGATTTTATTACTTATTTGAGGGCGAGAGAGCACAAGCAAGGGGAATGGCAGAGGGAAAGGGACCAGGAGACTCCCTGCTCAGAGGAGCCCAATGTGGGGCCCGATCTAATCCCAGGACCCGAGATCATGACCTAGACCAAAGCCAGACACTTAAGCAACTGAGCCACTCCGGAGCCCAAAGTCAGTTGAGCTTTAAGTGAAGTTCTGTAGGCTAGTTTTGAGGATATTCCTTAAATAAGGAAGATACCTTCCCCCTCATTAGCAAAAGCAGTTTACAACGAATGACACAAATTTTATTAGGTCCATTATGATCCTCAAGCTTTTTGATTTCTGTGTGTGTGTGAGACAGAGAGAGCCAGAGACTGAAAGAGAAACATAATTCTAAACTTCTTCCTTAAGAGTAACTTGATATAGGGGTGCCTGGGTGGCCTCTGCCTTCGGCTCAGGTCATGGTCTCAAGGTCCTGGCGCTGAGCCCCACGTAGGGCTCTCTGCTCAGCAGGGAGCCTGCTCCCCCCCCCACTTGTGATCTCTTTCTCTGCCAAATAAATAAATAAAATCTTTTAAAAAAAAGTAACTTCATATAGAAAAAACCATGTATTGGAATACATGAACATAAGAATGTTTAAAAAAAATTCTATGCAAACAAAAAACCCCAAACAACTCAATTAAAAAATGGGCAAGGGGCACCTGTATGGCTCAGTTGATTATGTCTGTCTTTGGTTCAGGGTCATGATCCTGGAGTCCTGGGACTGAGCCCCACAGCAGGGAGCCTGCTTCTTCTTCTGTGCCCCCTCCCTCTCTCGTGCTTGCTCTCTCTCTCTCAAATAAAGCAATAAAATCTTTAAAAAAATGGGCAAAGGAGCTGAACAGACACGTCTCCAAAGAAGCTACAAAAATGGCCAATAGGACATGAAAAGATGCTCAATATCATTAGTTATTAGGAAAGTAAAAATGAAAACTATAATGAGGTACCACTTCATACTCGTTAGGATGGCTATCATCAAAAAACCAGAAAATATCAAGTGTTGGTGAGGATGTGGAAAATCTAGAATCCTTGTGCACTGCTCATGGGAATGTAAAATGGTGCAGCCACTATGGAAAACAGTATAGCAGTTCCTCAAAATTATGTACAGAATCATTGTATGATCCAGCAATTCCACTTCTGGGTATATACCCAACCCCTAAGAACTGAGTGAGGACTTAAAGAGATATTTGTACACCCATGTTCACAGCAGCAATACTTCCAACAGCCAAAAAACAGAAGCCACCCAAGTGTCCATCCAAGGATAAATGGTTAAATAAAATGTGGCATATACATACACTAGAGTATTATTCAGCCTCAAGAAGGAAGGAAATTCTTGAGGCACCTGGGTGGCTCAGTGGGTTAAAGCCTCTGCCTTTAGCTCAGGTCATCTCAGGGTCCTGGGATCGAGCCCTGCATGGGGCTCTCTGCTCAGTGGGGAGCCTGCTTCTTCCTCTCTCTCTGTCTGCTTCTCTCTGCCTACTTGTGATCTCTATCTGTCAAATAAATAAACAAAATCTTAAAAAAAAAAAAAAGGAAGGAAGGAAATTCTGACACATGCTACGAAATGGACAAACCTTGAAGACACTATGCTAAGTGAAATAAGCAAATATAAATGAATGAATACTGTATGATTTCATTTATATGAGGTACCTAGAACAGTTAATTTCATAGAGACAGAAAGTAGAAGGGTGGCTGCCAAGGGCTGGGGGAAGAGGAGGATGGGAAGTTATTATTTAATGAGTATGGAATTTCAGTGAGGGAAGCAGAATAAAGTTCTGAAGATGGATGGTGGTGATGGTTGTACAACCTGAATGGATGTAATGCCAGTGAACTGCACAGTTAAGGAGGATTAGAATGGTGAATTAAATTCTATATATTTTATCACAATAAAAAAATACACACAAAAAATTCTGCCCATACTTTTGATCAAGAATTTCAGCTACCAGTTAGATTCTGATTCTGGTAAGCAGAAAGGAATTTGTATTATTACAGTAATACAGTAAACCATAAAAACCTGATCTTCTGACCCGGCCTGTGAAGAAGAATACTTTATTTTTAACAAAGTTGATAGTAAAACTGTTATAGTAGTATTGGCATAAAATGCACGCTAATTTCTCATAATCCTTAAAGGAAAATTAAAAAGCCAACCAACCACACAAACAAGCAGTATGATTAATTTAGCAAGGTAGTCATGATGCTGACCTTTGAGTGTCTTCCATCTCCTTCACAAGACGTTCTAAAGTATTTGTATATGTACCACTATGAACATGTTCCTAAAACAAGAAGAAAATTTAGGGATACTTTATAACATATATTAGTACAAGAATTGGGATGTTTTAAGTTATTCAGAGTACTAAAAGAATATTTTCTATTTCAAAAACCTAGGCCAGGAGGATACCGTTCTTACAGAATTTTCACCATCATGCTTTAAATCTAGTATTTTGTACTGCAGGCAATTTGATTCTACCATTTATTAGGAAAGGAACTAATTATAAAACCCTGCCAGCCTTAGGAACTGACTGTAAACACCCAACGGCTCCATGGCTACCATGTCTTTATTTTTAAATTCTATTTTAATGTAATCAAACTAATTTTTAGGTGTTACCATGGAATATTAACACCTTCCCCACCAAATTTTACAGTCACATTAGAAATTTAATCCAGCTTATTCCCAAGATAGAATGAAGCACTTTATAAATAAAATTGCACACCACAATTAACAACATTTCTACACTCTACCTTCATTTACAGCAGTGGTCTCCAAAGCAGGGGGTGTGCAAGGTGATCCATTGGGGTGCAGGAAGAAAATAATAGAACTTCTATTTATATGGAACTTCTATAGAAACTCCAGTAGAACTTAGTCTATAGTAACTTCTATATAACTTCTATAGGAAAATACTTTTTTCTTCTTCCTTTTAAATTCTGTTTTTGCATATGCTTTAGAAAGTACACAGTAGTATAGTGGTACATGTATATAATCTATAAGTATACATATATATTGGAGTACATGCTTAAAATTTTTTTACTAATAGAAGTGTTTGTGATCAAAAAAGTTTGGAGACCACTGATTTACAGTAATAAAACTAAAGATATGGGAAACCCATTAACCAAACAAGAACTATACCAGTTTCAGTCCAATAATGAATCTTAACAGATACTGTTTTCAAACATTTCTAGCAATTTATCCCTCTTTCACTCATCAATCCAACTTTCCCTCTTCAGGTAAAGATAAATGTCACAGAACTACTTACTGTATAATCTGATGACTGAGATCTAAGCCCCTTGGAAAGAGCAGGAGGCTTTCCTGTAGTTGCAGGAGTCTGATTGAAGTTCAAAGCCATTATTTCTTCCAGTGATTTTAATGTTTCCTCTTCCTCGTCACTGTCTAGGTTGTAACCTAAACTTTCTTCATCACTATCAAAATCACCCCTTAGTTTTCTTTTCAGTGCATTGCTACCTGCATTGGAATTTCCTGAACTCTCTTTATCTGAAGGGGCTTTATCTGAAGGTGCTGTAGGGCTTGGGGTACATGGCACTGGCACAACTTCCAAAGAAGGAGGGGGAGACTTTGTAGGAGTGCCATATTCTGAACGCAAAGATCCCCCAGAAATTTTCCCTGAAGATACATTAGAATCAGCTTTATCAGTCTTTGCTTTGTGTTCCTTGTGTCTGGAGGACTCTGCAGAATGCCCAGAACATTCTTTAGATGAGGAACGCTCTTTTTCTTTTTTAGGAACTGGAAGAGTGCAATTTTTAGCATTTAATGGTACCCGGGAGGAACCAGCACTTGGAACATGGGAAAGTAAAGGTATAAGTTTTGTATCCTTTGATGCCACAGAGCTAGCAGTTTTATTTTTCTGAAGGCTGCTAGCTTTTTTAACTGCAGACTTTTCCTGAGGTAAAGATATGTAGGGTTTCTGCATCTTAGTCTCTTTGGTACTTGCCACACGGATTTGGTCACTATTCCTGGAAGAATGGTGGCCGGAATTTGAAGGTGCCAAGCCTCCAGAGGAGCGATCAATTTCTTCATTAGGTTCCTTGGATATATCTTCCAAGCGCAATACATCCCCAGGTGTCTTCAGTGCAATATGTTTTATAAACTTCTCTCTCTGATGTGGTCCGTCAGGACGCTTCTCAAGGAAGGACTCCTTTACTTTTGGCATTATAGATTCTCTTGTGCTTTTCAGATCTGAGTCCACAGAGTTCCTTTTTCTTTTGTCAGGGAACTTATTCTGCTTAGACCCTGCTAAAATTTAATTTTTGCCAGATTAGTGCATAGTAAATTTTCCTATCATAGTAAAGTTTAGTGAGTGTCTAGAATACTCTGACAAAACGCTTAAATTGTAAAAGTTTAGGCTGAGATCATTCAATATATGTGGCATAAGGAAAAAGAGTTAATACTATTATATATTAACTAATAAAATACTGGCGTCCAAATTTAAAGCTAATGATAATGCCCATTTTCATTCTAAAGCTATTAAAAGTTTACTACCCAAACAAAATTCAAGGTATTGCTCCCCGAAACACAAAAGCTGCATATCCATTATCATGGAAGACAACTCCCTCAAAGTTCATATATTCTTTCTTAGATCAAGGACTAGCTGATTCCAGAAATGTAATACTTCTACATCTAAATTTATAGCATCTTAAAATATATATCTATAAAATAAATATACTATATATCTATAAAATATATATACGATAACTAGCTAAAGGCAGACATATTTTCTCAGTTAAAATAAAAATCCAGTCTTTCTCCCCAGTGTTTAATTGTTTATTCCTTCCTGTGTACCCTTCTAGTCATTAGCTGTGTTATAAGTTGTGGTGGAATTGTGGCTCCCAAGATGATATGTTGAGGGACGCCTGGGTGGCTCAGTTGTTAAGCATCTGCCTTCAGCTCAGGTCATGATCCCAGGGTCCTAGGATCAAGTTCCACATCAGGCTCCCTGCTCGGCCGGAAGCCTGCTTCTCCCTCTCCAACTCCCCCTGCTTGTGTTCCCTCTCACTGTGTCTGTCAAATAAATAAAATCTTTAAGAAAAAATAAAAAGGTGATATGTTGAAGTCCTAACTCCCAGGATCTCAGAATGTGACTTTAATAAGAAATAGGGTCTTTACAGGGGTAGTTAAGTTAAAATAAAAGTCATTAAGGTGGGTCCTAATCCAGGTATGACTGTTGTCCTTAGAAGGGGAAATTTGCAGTCTTGAGGTCTTTTATCTTTTTCACACTATCATGTCATGAATTCACAGGGAATGTACTACAGCAACCCAGGCTCCTTTCCATTGGTTCTCACAAAACATACTTCTCTGAGTGGAGCAGGCTGGCATTTTAGTTGAACCTAAGTACCTTCCTCTTTGGCTTCCTTCAAAAGGGTAAATTTGGACATGGAGATAGAACTGAAGAAGGAAGATGAAGTGAAAACACACAGGGAAGGGGTGCCTGAGTGGCTTAGTTGGTTAAACATCTGCCTTCAGCCCAGGTCATGATTTCTGGGTCCTGGAATTGAGCCCCAAGTTGGATTCCCTGCTCAGTGGGAAATCTGCTTCTTTCTCTCCATCTGCCCCCCAACCGCTTGTATGTTCTCTCTCAAATATAAATAAATAAAATCTTAAAAAAACAAAAACAAAGAAAACCCCAAACACATACACAGGTAAAAGGGACCATGTGACATGTGACAGGAGTGATGTATCTAAAAGTCAAAGAATGCCAAGAATTGTAGGCAAACACCAAAAGCTAGAAGAGGCAAGGAAGGATTCTCTCCTTGAATTGTTCTGCTGATAACCTTAATTTTGGATTTCTAGCTTCTAGAACCATGAGAAAATGTATTTCCACTGTTTTAAGCCACCTAGGTTTAGGAGTCCATCCAAGAGAACTTTAATAAACCACGTGTATTTGAGTTAACCAGGTTTAAAACGTTTCTTATTGTGTTTAAAAATGTGACATATCATTAATTAAAACCCATTAATCACTAAAGATTACTATTTATATAATCAGTATTCCCCAAATCAAGTTTCTCTCTGCATAAGGGCATATGTCCTCAAATCCTCAACAATTTGATTAAGACAACAATAAAATAACTCAAGAGGTAAGAAACTTTTTATAGCTTGATCAGTACATAATCTGAAAAATTCCATTTATAAACATGAAAAAAATCAATAAACAAATGTCTCTATCTCCATTTTTCTTTTTTATCTTCTTAAAGATTTTATTTACTTACCTGACAGAGAGAGAGATCACAAGTAGACAGAGAGACAGGCAGAGAGAGAGGGGAAGCAGGCTCACTGCTGAGCAGAGAGCCCGATATGGGACTCGATCCCAGAACCCTGAGATCATGACCTGAGCCAAAGGCAGAGGTTTAACTCACTGAGCCACACAGGCGCCCGATCTCCATTTTTCTACAGGTAGCTCCTTTTACCTGAAGAAATCATTCTATGTCCACTCACTTTGCTAGGGTTAAATGTCTTATAAAAAAAGGATAGGGGTCCTTTATAGTGTAAGATGAGAAATCAACTAATTAAGAAAAAGACTTGGGGTGGATTTACACTGATTATTTTAAGTTTAGGATTTCAAAAAATATAGCTACAGAGCTGCCAGCTTGAGTTCTGTTCCATTTCCTAGAGAAGTTAATTTATATATAGCTAGAAATGAGAAATTTCTGATTTGTTGAGGAATTTCTGATTTGTTCAGGTCTTCAGTTCTGGAACAGGAGGAGAGAAAAACTGTTTATGAGCAAAGTTTAGGAAAAATCAGCTTACTAAAAAGC
Organism: Meles meles; assembly: GCF_922984935.1. NCBI lineage: Eukaryota > Metazoa > Chordata > Mammalia > Carnivora > Mustelidae > Meles > Meles meles. Next base: position 60,000,436 of record NC_060078.1, on the reverse strand, counting down.
TTCTGACATCTGGAATTAGAGGAGGTTGAACTGGTACTGTAAGTAAGCTCCCCTTTTGCAAGCTCTCTAAAGCAGTAGGTTTACTACATGATTCTTTCGGCACTGCCTGTACAAACTGCAGACTGTTTAAGAACATTTCAAATAGGGCGCCTGGGTGGCTCAGTGGTTTAAGCCGCTGTCTTCGGCTCAGGTCATGATCTCAGGGTCCTGGGATCGAGTCCCACATCGGGCTCTCTGCTCAGCGGGGAGCCTGCTTCCCTCTCACTCTCTCTGCCTGCCTCTCTGCCTACTTGTGATCTCTGTCAAATAAATACATAAAATCTTAAAAAAAAAAAAAAAAAAAGAACATTTCAAATATCTGTTAATATACAAAACAAATAGGGGCGCCTTGGTGGCTCAGTGGGTTAAACCTCTGCCTTCGGCTCAGGTCATGATCTCAGGGTCCTGGGATGGAGCCCCACATCGGACTCTCTGCTCAGCAGGGAGCCTGCTTCCCCCTTTCTCTCTGCTTGCCTCTCTGCCTACTTGTGATCTCTGTCTGTCAAATAAATAAAATCTTAAGAAAAAAAAATATATAAAACAGACAAGACAGGTTGAATTTGTAATCAGAAAAAAAGCAAAAATCCAACTGTTCATGAATAGGGGATTGGTTACTGATAAATTATAGAATAAACAAGGGATGGATTAATTTAGACCTCAGAATGCAGCCCAAGGACAGGATTCTGGAAGACTAAAGAGCTAAATGATTTTATCAATATTCCTGAAATCTTCTAACTTGTGTGTTATTATGTACATCACAACTGAGAAGTATAATAGCAGAAATATGAACAAGACAGTATATTTGGATTATTAAGATCTATTCGCTATCAGATAAAGATAAGCATTCTTCAGGTTATCCAGTGAAAAAGTCCCTTATGTCCTTTATATTCTGTTGACAGTGAATGCAGCATAAATGTGTATTTATTAAAAAGTATAATACCATAACTTAAAATGATTATGAAACATGCAAAATACCAGAAATAAAAACATAAATGAAGGTTATAAATAAAATATAAGAGGTTTCTTAAATCGACTTATGAAAACATGCAGAAAACATCTTTTTTTTTAAAAGATTTTATTTATTTGAGAGAGAGAAAGCACGATGGAGGGGAGAGTCGGGGGAGAAGCCAACTCCACACTAAGCATGGAGTCCGACGTGGACTTGATCCTGGGACTCCAGGATCATGACTTGAGCCAAAGGCAGATACATGCTTAACTGACTGAGCCATCCAGGTGCCCAGAAAGCATCTTTTTCAAGTACTGTTCAAAAACTGCAGTATGTGGAACTGTGTAAATAAAACTACATTACAGTCACCACTGACGAAATCTGCAAATCTATGAACTAAATAGAATTTTTATCTGTCATTACTAGAGAAAGAAAAAGCAAGCTGAAGAGCTTGGTTGCAACACCACGACTAGCAGCCCTTTATACTAGAAGAGCGAAATATTTTATACTAAAAATATTTTGTTATTCCATTCACCTCACTGCAAATTGATCACTTTTTACTATAAATGTGTAATACAGTGAGTACAGAACAATCTCATGGCTGAGAAATTATTGTTCTTGTACTTCAAAATGTCAAAAGTCAATGAAATTTAATCACTAAAATCAACACTGTAAAAATTAAATAAAAAATTTAAAAACCACATAAAACTTCAAATTCATTCTTGTATCTAGAAGCTCTCTTTATGATGGTAAACTATGGTTTCTGTCCTGGCTAAACCTTTATATTAACACTTTAGATCACCTGGTCAAAATGCAATGCACCTCTAAAATATATAAAATATAGAGTTTTACATGAAACCTGAAGAATAAGGAGTCACATCTGTCTCTCTCTGTACCTTTGTTTTTTCTTCTTTAAAAGTAATCATCTTATGATGATGTGAAGATCAAATGAATTAAAAGCGCACAGAACAGGGCATGGCACACAGTAGCTGTTCAGTAAATGTTAGCTATTGTTGTTATGTTCACTGTATCTTACTCAGCGTGGGAATTTGTAAAATCCATTTTTCAAAGTCTGCAATCATGGCAGAAAAAAAATCTATTAAACCAGACTATTAACAGTTGTTTTTTCTGGAAGCCTTTCATTTTCTGTATTACAAATTTCTGCAATGTTTGACTTTACACTGTTCTATTTTCTAGTTAAGAAAAGATAAAGATAAAAAAAAAAGAAAAGATAAAGATACTTTAAGAATTACTGAATTAACAGTAGCTATTTATTACTATGTATTTCCTCAACTAATAGATAGTAAAATTACAAATTAATACTATGTAGGTGTCCTTGAAATTTGATATTAAAAAGTTTATCTTTGCACATCGGGCTCTCTGCTCAGCAGGGAGCCTGCTTCCTCCTCTCTCTCTCTCTGCCTGCCTCTCTGTCTACTTGTGATCTCTATCTGTTAAATAAATAAATAAAAATCTTTAAAAAAAAATTTATCTTTGTACTTGAAATATTAGAAATATTTGGATGTTGTTGTGAATGATAACAGTTTCAACCTTATACAAGGCATCTTATAATACCAAGACCTCATCCACAGTTCCAATAATATAAGATTATGCTTCTTACTGTAGCCAAAATTCAGTAGCAGAACATTGAATACCAAAATGAGAAACATGTTGCTAGGAACTCTTGAAAGGGGCAAAAAAGTCAAGAAAAACCACAGGTTATGCATACTAATTCAGGGACTAGTCTTTTTAAATATAATTTAACCAAACTCTTAACTAATCTCAGACATTCACAATTTCCCTCTAGGAAGGAAATTGTGTATTTAAACAAATCTGCTTTATAAAAATGCCACTGAGATACAGTTTTATATATAAATTAATAAATTAATTTTGATTCTACCTGAAGCAGGTTCCCATGAATCAGAAGAGGATCTTTTCCTTGAGAAATGTCCATTTTCCTATCAGCAAAATGAGAAAAAATTAATTAGGAATTGGAACCAGTAAAGGATGTGAACTTTTCTTTATAACATTTAAACACAGATTTCTAGACCAAAATAAATAAAGCAGTACTTTTATTTGGAGGTAAATTCAAACTTCTATAGTAAGACATTTTAGGGGCACCTGGGTGGCTCAGTTGGTTAAGCAGCTGCCTTCAGCTCAGGTAGTGATTCCAAGGTCCTGGGGTCGAGCCCCACATGGGGCTCCCTGCTCAGTGGGGAGTCTGCTTCTCCCTCTTCCTCTGCCCCTCTCTGCTTGTGCTCTCTAATAAATAAAATATTTTTAAAAAGACACTTTAAACTCTTAAGTTTTATAAAAATGAAAGGCATTTATATGATAAAAATGTAAAAATGTCATAAAAATAAAAGCCAGTTTTCATAATGCAAATTTAGAGCTTTATATTAACTCAGGATTAGTATTAAAACACTGTATCATTTTGATAAAAAAATAGTAAGCCTAATATTTGCCAATTAAGGTAAATAACTCAGGGGCGTCTTGGTGGCTGAGTTAGTTAAGCCTCTGACTTCGGCTCAGGTCAAGATCTCAAGGCCCTGGGATGGAGCCCTGCATCAGGCTCCCCTCTGAGGGGAGTCTGCCTAGCCCCCTCACCCTGCTTGTATTCTCTCTCAAATAAAAAAAATCTCTAAAAATAATGGACATAATGAACTCTTCCATACTTCAGTTCAAATACTGATGTACAAGCAAACACTGCAATCTTGTAAGAATGGACCAAATGTGGGGTGCCTGGGTGACTCAGTGGGTTAAAGCCTCTGCTTTCAGCTCAGGTCATGATCCCAGTGTCCTGGGATCGGGCCCTACATCAGGCTCTCTGCTCAGCAGGAAGCCTGCTTCTCCCTCTCTCTCTCTCTGCCTGCCTCTCTGCCTACTTGTGATCTCTGTCAAATAAATAAAATCTTAAAAAAAAAAAAAAAATGTTACTAATGATTATTAGCAAATCTCATTGGTAAAGACACCAAACTCCTTGTAAATCAACCACAGAGTTTACAAAGACATTTTCTAGCAATATGCATGGCAACACTCTCCATTCCCTCCTCAAATATCATAGTTTCGTTTACTGTTTTGGTCTATCTGGTTTTAAAATCTTATAGCACCGTATCAACACAGCCCTTTCTTGATATCTGAACTTCCTTTTTTGGCTCTGTATGTAGAGAAGTTCTCTGAAACAGAGTATTTATCTTTCTAGGGGAGAGAATCAGCTTTTATGTTTATCTAGGTTTGGTCTATTCTCAAGGGAGAATATGATGAAGTTAGTATGTATTCGGATAGCTTTCTAAGTATTATCATCTAAGTTGTCTAAGACCCATTCTCAAAATTATTTAGGACTTATATATAATCTAAACCAAGATTCTCAAAACTTTAAAGTACATCAGAATCATCTGGAAGCTTTATTAATTGCAGATTGCTGGTCTTACCTCCAATTTCTGGTTCAGTGAGTCTGGGGTGGGGCCCGAGATTTTGCATTTCTAAGTTCCCAGGTGATGCTGATGTGGTTAGTTTAGGGACCACATTTTGAGAACCGCTGTTCTAAAACATTTCCTCCTATTTTAGATTTTCCATTCCTTAAGTATCTTCCTTCAGCACAGCCTAATTTAAAAATGATGGTACTTGCCTAAAAAAAGAATGCTTACTTTCTTAAGAAAGGTCTTTGTTCATGGTCTGAAAAAATTAAGGGTAAGAAACACTACTAAGTTCTATGGACAGTTGGAGGAAACATAATGAAATTAGGTTTTAAACAAACTGTGTATCAGTATTTCCTTAACAAAAGATACCAATATGATGTTAACAGTTATTAAATATTTTTAGATTTAGCATGCTAAATTAAAGTAGTAGCCAAGCTGATTCAGTAATTATTACACATACCAGGTTTGAAAGATTACTCTTTCCAGGTGTGACGTCATTCTGTTTACTTTGTTCCTGCCTTGATTTACATTTTCTTTCTATACTAGATGATTTTAAGGAAAGGTTGCTTGCTTCTGAGAAAGAATTTTCTGAGTTAATTCTCTGCTCCATTTGCTCCCTTCTCAACTTCTTTAGTTCTCTTTCTCTGCAATAAGAAGCTAGTGACAACTGGAATTTAGCCCCCAGTGGACTTTCTCCTGGGTGGTGCCTGGATAGACTGCTCCTGCTGCTAAGACTTCTAGAGCTGTTCTTGAAGATGTCAGTTTCTGTCACGGTGGCCTGCTTTTTGGAATCTGTATTGGTCTTGTCTCGATCTCTATCATTCTTCTCCCTGCTATTTTCATGAATGAACAGTGACTTCCTTCTCTCTGGAGATCGATGTTTTTTCTTCAGTGCCTTCATCTCCTTTGACAAGCAGTATGGAGGAACATAGACTTCTGTAACTGCCTTTGGATATTTGGTGGCTATTGACACACAGGGCCGACGTGACTCATGCATACCACGATCTTTATGGTGCTCTTTAACACCTTTCATGAAAGCCTGTAAAATAGTGCTCTTTTCTGATGGCATCCTTTTGGGTTTAGATTTTTTTGGTGAAGATAGTTTCCTTTCAAACTGCTCTGTCCCAGTGATGGACAATCCACTTCCTCCATATTTGATGTCTGATTTTTGTGGAGAATCCAACATATGTCTGTCTAAATAGTCAATTAAAACACAAATTGCATGTTATTAAAAATAACAAACTATTACATTTTGTACAATTATATAAATTAATAAAAATACTAAGTCATCACAAAAATTTTCAAATCAGTATTTAGATAATGACACACATTTTACGGGGGGGATTAAGACATGGTTTATTTAATAACCTTACTTTTATAATGCTCCCTTTTGCTACATCTTGTAAACTCATATGGCTCTATTTATCAAATTTTACTGTATTAGAAAATTAAAATAGTACACAATATGAACATTATTGACGAATATTTTAAATGTAAGAATAACAGCAAAAAGTTTCTTCATGATGTTTAGAACTTATGTTTGTTAGAAACACTGCATCTTCATTTTCTTTTCAATTTGAACATTCTGCTTAATCAAATAAGAGCTTAGAGAAATTTAAAAATTGAATCCATCTCCCTCTTCAAAAGATCCTGTAAAAAATGCATCAATAGTATACATACCTTGTTTTGAAGCTGGTTTGAAGAAATCTATAATCGACTGCTTCCTGAAAATAAAAGCATAACTAATATAGTATCACATAAGCAAACATTAAAACCTCAATAATTCAGATTAAGGGGAGAATACTAGATTTATAGAATACAGATCGGATCTCATTACCTGGTTTAATCAAGTTCTGATTCTGACAATAGCAATAATGCTTTGCTAAGCTGATTATAAAAAACTTCCATTTTCAATATGATTTACCATTTCCTTTAGGAGCAACCTTATAAATGCACAACTGAGGTTTATATAAACTATAGTACTAAAATGTAAGATTGTTGGAATACGGATCCAGGGAATTGACAGTGTGCCTCCTAAGAAAAGTTTACTGCTCCATGAAGGGATCTGATCCTATTGCTTGGTATCTCCAGTGACTGGTACAAAATAATGCTCAATAGATGTTTGCTGAATGAATAATGGAAATGATAAAAACTGAGTAAAACCTGAAAAGACTCATAACAAGAGTAGATGGTAGCATGGCAGTATCAGTTATTGGGCCCAGATGGGGAGGGAGCTGAGTTGAAGGGCATGCTGGCCAAAAGGCAGAAAGGATCAAGTGCCAAGCTGATACTACCTTCTTTATATACTAAAGTATAAAACGTTAATCTACGTAACAGCAGAAATTAGAATGAGTCATCACAACTAATGTTCCAAAACCTTGTGTTTTACCTAAAAATTCTTAGGATATTAACAAAATAACAAAAATAACACATTGAGGAAAACACAAGAGAAAAGTAAGAATGTGAACAATTACCAAAACCAAATTGTTTTAGTTTTTAAGGATTTCTGCACCTTTCTGCACAGTAACACAAAGTGAACCATTACCAGAATTTGTATTTGGATTGATGTATTTAGAATTATTTGTCAGCTGCATAAAGAGGAATGTCATCATATATAGAGCGAAAAATCAACTTCCGGCAAAATTCTGCTAAAATGTACTCATTTTACTGAAAGAGAAGCAAAACACTACCAGTTTCCCTAAACATTTATTCACTATGAGGTCGGAATGCTCAGAGAAAACTTGAACAATCCATGTCCCTTGTACGTTTCACAGGTCACGTTAGAAGACCAACATCCTTCTTTAATAGTTTGCTGAAAGTCCACGTTTGTGAAGTGTTGGCAAAAAGCTAACTGGTTATGAAATGAATATGAGTGACAGACTAAGGAAGAATTTATGCATTTGATTTCCTAAAACATAAAAAATTAATTCCACAGAATAAACGAAGAAATGCCAGAGGTTCTGCAAATCGGGAAAGGATGATGCCCTTCGTTACTGGTCGAGGAAAGAGATGAGAAAGGATTAAGCAGCAGCTAATTCCAAACAATACTATATATGCCTTTACATTAATTACTAAGTTAACATTACATCTTTCCTAAAATATTAGATCCCAGGCTCCTTTTCAAGTAATACACCAGAGGGAAAAATGGTTTTGGGTAAAACATACAAGGAATCTGTAAAATAACCATGAATGTAACTTTCAAGTAGGAACCGTTCTCTAATTTCATATGCACAGAAATGGGCATTAGTTATTTGTAACTACCTTTTAAAAAATTTTAACAGCTCACAAGCCCTTATCTGAAACTTCTGGGGTCAAATGTGTTTTTGAAATTTGAAGTTACTGGATTTTAGAAAGGGGGTAATTTGGATGCATTACATAAAGCCCCCCAGTGGGGTCTGACACTGCACCCCAAAAGCAAACACACCAGTGTTTCTTCAGCATCGCTTACAAATACTCCCACTTAAGGCGATAAAGCCCATATACAGCCTTCCATTAGTTCTAGTCAGGTTTGGCTGCCAAGTCAGAGGTGGTGCCAAACTTAAGTTGATTTTCATACCATTTTGGCTTTCACAATTGAGATAAGGGATTGTGGACCTGTACCACGACATTAGAAGATAAACTTACTGTTAAACTTAAGTTACAAGCTTTTTAAAACTTAAAAAAGACAGTACCAAGTGCGTAGAGAATTTAAACATGTTTTATTGTCAGAGGATGTCAAAACTCCCCATCTTATTACATAGCTCCCACAAAATCTTCACAAAAAACCTAGCCTCTTAAAATCACATTCCAAATCTGCATGCTATAAGTATCAATTATCGTGCACACTGGACTATAAAGTAACTGGTGGAAGGATTTTCCTCGTCACATCGTACATAATTTCACCCACAATTTAGAAAAGATTTATACTGTTAAGCTACTATGATCAGTAGACTGCAACGTACAAAAAACCATCTAAATATGCACTAAGCAGGTAGGGCCCGGGTCCAGCTATCGTGAAGGACAAAAATCACGGTCTACCTAAAGCGGGTTCTCTGTAGCCACCCCGGCTGTGGTCACTAGACGAAGAACTGCGTCCCAACTACAGAAAAGGAAACTCGAAGTCCCAGAAGCCCCCGCGCGGAGGCGGGGCAGGGGTTTGCCAGGCCCCGGAACGCAAAGGCCTGAGCTCGCGGAGGATGGCGGGAACTGAAAGAGCGGGCGTCCGCAGTCCTCCCTCATACCCTTGCCCCCGCGACCCGGCCCCTTCTCCCGCCCTCTGCACGGTACCTGTCCCCAGGACTCTTTGTTCTCTTTCCCGCTGCAGCAGGGGCGGTACTACCGGGTCTCAGATGGCAGCGCGGGGGCGACGACCCCGGGGCTGGGGATGAGGGGAAACCTGGCCTAGCGGGCATGCAGCGCCTTGTCATGTCGGCGCCGCTGGCGACGGCGGCATGAGCTGTGGCTGGAGAAGTTGGGTGCGTGGTTGCCGTCTTGCTGCTGGGACTCGGGGAGGCTGTCGGAGCAGAGTTGGGCGGCACCCCCTTCTCTCTTCATGGCGGTTCTCTCTCTTCGGAAGTGACTCCTGTGTGAGCGGGAAGGAACCTGAGGACCAGCAAGGGGCGGGCCTTACTTGAAGGTTCGCACTCTGACTGGCTGACACGGCTGTCATTTCAGTAGTGGAGCAATAGAAAGCCGCAGCCTCTTAGGAGAAGGCGGGGTTTCGAGAAGGGGGAGGGGGATAGGAAAACTGCCCCCCCCCCCCCGTCACGTGCGCAGTTGGGGTTGGGGGGGAGCGCACAGTTGCATCCGGGCCGCGTCGGCCTTAGCAGGCACGCGGGGGCGGACAGGCGCGGGCCGCTGCGGACTCTGCGGCAGCTGGCGACAGCCGCCTGGTCGAGGGCGAGGGACGAGATTTGCAGAAGCAAACCCGAGCCCGGCAGCTGCCCTCAGTGAGGGTGGCCAGCGGTTGGGCTTCCTGTGTCATTCAATTGTGCCTCAGAAATCTCCAGCTGTTCATTACATCGTCTTTTTAACATCTTAGGCCGAAGTGCCCCAATGCTGTCACCATTTCCTTGGTAATGGTGCACAGTCCAATCTGAAGACTTGTCCGTTCTGTGAGAGCTCTTGTTAAGTGTTGTGGATGTTTTTTTCCTCTTTTTTTAAGAAAGCGCCCCCCGCCCAGCACCACCAAAATGAAGGCTGTTTTTATTCCACGGAAGCATTTTGTTTCTCAGCTGTTTAAATGAGTTATCCATGAAGTCTCTGAGCCAGATTCCTTGGAGATTTTTGAAAGGAGCAAAGGGTCAGCTTTCAATTACCCATGTTAAGTGTGGACAGCATAGATTACTAAAAGCTGCCAGCACTCTCCAGTCCTTCTTTGTAAGGGGTTTGTGCGTTGGAGGCTGTCAGCCAGGGTTTTCCTTACAAACTGAGACTGGTCGGAATATCTCTGAGCCTCAGTTTCCACATCTGTAAAATGCTATTCTATTTTTCTGGGAAATTGTAAACTATAAAAGAGATAAGCAGTGTAAACTTAATAGTTTGGAGTCTCTCACGTGATAAGTACTGAACAAATTAGTGTTCCCTTTCTTTTGCTCTTTAGACATATTCTTAGACTAAAATCTTACAGAGATACATCAGATACTGTCTGACATAGAATACATGCAGACATAATATATTGTATGTAATATATTAATAGTTATTTGTATATATATCACGTATACGTATGCCACATATATGAATAACTATTAACCAAAATATCAATCTTAAATATGTCCGAGCTTTGTCAGGCCTGTTCAGTCATTTGGGTGGAACAAAATCTTAAATGACACAAAAGAATTTAGACACGTCTCTAAAGTTTATCGTACTGAGGGGTGCATGGGTAGCTCAGTTGTTAGGCTACTGCTTTTGGCTCAGGTCATGATCCCAGGGTCCTAGAATCAAACATCACATAGGGCTCCTTGCTCAGCAGGGAACCTGCTTCTCCCTCACCCTCTGCCTGCTGCTCCCCCTACTTGTGTTTTCTCTCTGTCAAATAAATAAATGAAATCTTTAAAAAAAATAAGTTTATTGTACTGAGATTTGGCTGCTTCCGTAGCTAAGCAAGGCTAACTGACCTGAAGTTCACCTCTTTTCCTTCCTAGTCAGCCCATAGGAGGAAGAATTAATGAAGAATAAAAGCAGCCCACAAGGTTGCAAAGTATAGGTAAAAGATAAACAGTGAGGGGCATCTGGGCAGCTCAGTCGTTAAGCGTCTGCCTTCCACATTGGGCTCCCTGCTTGCTGCGAAGCCTGCTTCTCCCTCTCCCACTCCCCCTGCTTGCTGCTTGTATTCCCTCTCTCGCTGTCTCTCTCTCTGTCAAATAAATAAAATCTTAAAAAAGATAAACAGTGAATGTACAGATCTCTCATACATCCAAAAAAGCATATATACACAGCTATATACTAGATAATAGTAATACAAGAAAGGAAATACTAGAATAAGGGGCATTTTTCTGCTAATGACTGAGAAGTTGTTGTACCTAGCATCATTCTTTACCTAACAAAGAATATAGTAGATGCTTGGAATGTGTTGAATGAATAATGATTTACACGTTTGTTTATTTGGGGCTTTTTACATGTATTATTTTCTGTCTTGTCTTAGTGCTTTCTGTTGGGTGTTTCGACATTAGTAAATTCTTGCTTCTATAATGGCACATCTACAAAACATTTAATCTGATTCTTTTCACTGCATGCTGGGTCCATAAGGAAGAGCGATGCATAAAAAACAACATTCTACATGATCAATCAGTTGCTTTTCTTGGGTTATAGTATTTGAATCATCTGGCCTCCAAGGTATCCCTTTAAAGTCTGTACTCATGCTACCAAACAATAGTTTTCCCATTTTCTTAATCTGAGCAACAGATTGTGGAGTTAAGTGAGGCAAGAAATCCCTTGATCAATAAATGGAGATGGAGTCATAATGAAAACACAATTTTTAAAATCTCTTCTTAACAGGGAAGTAGTTCTCTAAATCCTCAATAAGCATCAACGCTCTTCTTTGTTTAAGCTGTGTTTGAAAATGATACAGATTTGGTTGCAGGGTGAAATATGTTGAACATACTAACTAGAACTGCTGGGAGCATCTCGGGCTCTTTCCCCCCACAAATAGCATTGGGCGGTCTATTTTGTGTTTATACGCCTTCTCCCCACATTGAATGTGTACCTAGGCCATATGTGCACACACGGTTCATGTAGGGTTCATGTTGTGGGCCAGAAATAGACAGGAGCTGTCCACCTGGTGAGAGATGGTAAAGAGCTCAGGTATTTGCATGTGAGAAGACAAGAGGAGACTAGAACTGGGGTGGGGCTGTGGGAGAGGATGATGAATAAAGTAGACAAGACTGAATTAGAGACTTAAGACAAAACTTCAGCCAGGATTGGGTGACGAGTTTGGAGAAATTAAGACCAGATGACCATAAAAGTCTAGCTTGAGAAGATTTCTGGGAATGCAGGTGGGGATGAGGAAGCAAAGACCGTAAGAGTGAACCGGCTTCCAAGTGTGAAGCTTCTATGGGTGCAGCTCAGCTCCGCTGGGGACCCTGAACTGTCAAAGACCATTAGGAGGAGGGCAGATTCTGGCCTTGATGGGAAGGGATGGGGCAGCAGCAGAAACAGTGTTACACGAGCAACAGATCAAGTTTGCTAGGAGTTTAAGCCCAACATGGGAATCCTGAGAGGAGTGACAGTGTAACTGATGCCAGAGATTACAGGCGGCCACAAAGAAAACAGCAGTGGGCAGACTGGCTCATGAAGTACCTTAGCAGGCAGGGACTAAAAGAACAAAAGGTCAGCAAGTTACTGAGAACGATACTAAAAAGAAGAGAACTAAAGTAAAAGTAACTTATGTTTCTACAGTAATGACATACTTTTGCTCTGAGATTGCTACCCTCTGGTAAATTCCAAGGCTCTTGTTAGAGGGTTTTCTAGGGCAAGTGGAGAGACAAAGATGGGTTTATGGCAGAGCTGCCCGCTGATGGCTGAGCCTGTAGTTGTGGAGGGGAAGATAAAGGGACCTGGGAAGGGGATAAGGAACAGACCCAGAGAAACAGGAAATAATTAACTTGAATGCCTGACAGAGAAAGAAAGACCACGTGATGATCTGGAGAAGGAAAGGTGAGCTCCTGCTTCTCAAGATCCACATGAGTCGCGTTGCAAATGGATGCCGAACTCAAAACTGCCCAAAAAGCATTTGGAAAAAGCACTGGCTTGGTTTTAAGGGGCCGCTAGGGAAGTGCCAAATGTAATATAATGTAATGTCATATCATCTAAATTCCTTGAGAATAACTAGTACCACTCTGAAAAAGCAGATCTGATGTTAGGGAAAGTATGTTTCTTGTTATTTCATTATGGAATGTTGCAAGATAATATTTCCTACCCTTTAGAACATAAGGAACATATTTGTGATTTTTGACATACCTGAATATTTCCTGTACTATTATTGACTCAATATTTTCACTTATATCAATTTATTTTGGAAGAAAACTGAAAATATTTCCATAAGTTAAAAATCAGTATCCCTTGAAAAGTGATAACTTTCCAAATGGAAGCAGACTGGAAAAACTAATAAAGAACTAGATGAGAACTAGAAAAACTATCTCCCCACATTTCTCCTACGGTCATCTTGTTTACTAGTGGTGGTAGGCAGAGATATTATTCATATGTGTGAAATACAAGAGAGTCTTTGGCAAATACTAGTTTTACGGACTCCAGCTTATGATCAGGTGTTTTTCACACTTGGTTAGCAAACCATTAGAGGGTTTTTAAATTGATGTAAGGGGTCACAGATCGTAATTGAAAAAATTGGTGAGAGAGTGGAATAGAGAATATCCGTGTATGCCACCTTTCTGTAGTTATGTGTTATTTTGCAAAACTTCACTTGTCTGTATTTCCTGTTACAAGCAGTGATGTAAAAGGTAGTTCCGTGCTCCTACTGTGCTCAGTGGTGGAAACATTTGAGTCATTGCCGTAATCTATATTCATACTTTTCACCCTTCTGTGTATTGGCGGCAATGACAGCAGACCCTGCTTGGAGGAGAAAAGGTGGGCTTGCTTTGTCCACTCCTGCTGGTGAGGAGGGTGGGGAGACACAACTCAGGCTCCCCTAATGGCCTTGTAAGGCCGTTCCCTCCAGGAGTGGGGAGCCTTGTAGAGGGAGGCTGACGCCTCTGCAGAGGAGTTTGCCTTTCGCCACCCTGCGCTGTAAGAGCTTCAAGATGGGGAGGATGGCTGAGGTGGCCCCCTTAGGTCCAGCCTTGTCCTCAGTAATCTAGGGACTGTGGGCGAGAAATGAAAGAAGGGAGAATGTTGCAAACGAGGGAGAGATCCTCTGTCCAACCTGCCCCTTATATAAAACCCTGCCACCTGGAACTGGAGAGGGTCTGGGAGGGAGAATGCATTTGACCTCACATCTTTGCAAAATTCCCAGAATTCCTCACAGCATGACCCTTACTTCATCAGCCTCTGACTCGCCTCTTCAGTCATTCCCTACCAACATTATCCTGAGGCTGGAAGCTTCCACAACACCAAAATACGGAACCCTCTGTGCTGGCCTTCCTGAAAACGTGCTTCCCTGAGCTCCCAAAGAGTTTGTTAAAGACATAGGACGACACTTAAAAATCAAGAGATTTCACATAAAACTCTAGATTTCTGGCTCTGACAGGTACAAGAGGGGTCTCACACGTATGCCCACAGTGACTAGGTAAATATATATGTGAACCAGACTTCATTTTCTTGAGTTTTATAGAGAGTGGGGGATCAGAGAAATATTTCGCAGGTGGCACGATGATGGTGGCGAACTCCTGCTGGGCCTCACTACGGGTCAGACAGTGTTGTAAGCGCTTTATGACTGCTGACCCCTGTAATCTTTGCCTCGTTCCTGCAAGTTAGGAAATGGTGGCATTGGCCCAGTGTTTGCACAAGCATGGTGACAAATGGCACGTGGAACTCAGCCTCAGTGAGTAGAGAGACAAGGCTCTGGGGGAACCAGGGGGGTGGGGGGCACATTCCCTGCTGAATTGAGACAACCTCTCTAGGCCGCAGTTTCCATGCAGGATCGTAAGCCTAGTGTTTCCTCACCTTCTCTCAGCATCGAGAGAAGCATCTGGCAGTGGGGAGGTGAGGCAGGGCAGTGCACAGCAACTCCTCTTTGAGCTGCCCTAGGTGTTTTAATTTATGTCCTAATATTTGTTTCCAAAGTTCTAGGAGAGAATGCTGTCTTAAAGCAAAAGTCTCTGGGAATCAACAGAGGAGGACATCGTGCTTTTGGTGCTCAGAGGAGTGTCACAGGGAGTTAACAGGACTCTCAGCCAGGGATTCTTACTTAAAGAAATTGCCACACTTTGCCTGTAATCAATACCTGGGGTCATTTCAAAGAACCGATGGCCAATATCTATCAAAGATGTAAAATGCACATATCTTTTGATTCAGCAATTCCCCTTCTAATGTCTCTTAGAACTATACCTCTCCATTCACAAAGATGGGTCTAGAAAGTTGTTTGTTGTAGCATTAGCCGTAGTGTAAGGCTGAAAAGGAACTAACCAGCCCAGTAGTAGGGGACACAGCAAATCATGGCACAGCCATTCAGTAGAATGCTGTGCCGCTGTTAGGAAGTCACTTGGAAAGCACAGGATCCTTCCAGAGAGTCCTGGCATATCCATGTGAATCACCCCTGTTATTTATACAAGCAATTAACACAGTCTATGGATACAGGATGACATACACTGTTCCACAACTTAATTTTTTCACTTAATGGATCTTCAAAGCTATTTCATACCAGTTTATATGGTTCACAAGTGTAGAGGTTTTTGCGAAACTACTCTGTAATATTGCCACCTCAGCAGCTACTTTGTACGGCCAAGCAGCCTGCAGGGGCCTTGAACTGACATCTGCCCTCCCACGTGCAGGCCGAGAAAACAGTCTGCAGTGTAACCAATAAATGTAAGTTCCTGATATGGCCCCCCAACAGCCCCTGCGATCAACAGTCTCCCCTGCCTCCCAGGGCCTTCCTTTCGTGTGCCCCTTAATAAGACCCCTGTGGAGCTTACCAAAATCCAGCTCTTTTCAATTTGAATTGACCCATTGGGCCTCAGTCTGGGAACCCCGAAGGATTCTATCATGAACCCTAAGAAAAGCATGTGCTGGGGCGCCTGGGTGGTTCAGGCGGTTAAATGTCTGCTTTCAACTCAGGTCATGATATCAGGGTCCTGGGACTGAGTTCTGCACCAGGCTCCTTGCTCAGCTGGGAGACTGCTTCTCCCTTGCCTGCTCTGCCTGCTGCTCCCCCTGTTTGTGCTCTCTCGCTCTCTCTCTCTCTCTCTCTGACAAATAAATAAAATCTTTAAAAAAAAAAAAAAAAGGTATGGACTCCAGGTCCTCTTGCTCTCTCTGCCTGAAGCCTCCCTTGATCTCCCCATGTGGGAGGCCACTGGGCCTTTAAGTGGCCGCCTTGATCATAGGTAAAGAAGCTCCTAACAGTGGTTGCCTCTAAAGAGAGTTTTTTCCCCTACCTTTGAAATTTGTATTTTACACAGTTATATATATTACGTATCCAAAGAAATTCCAAAACTCCAAGAGAGATCCAAAGATCTCTCTCTCTCACCTTCACATAATAAAATAAAAGGACCGGGTGCTTGGGTGGCTCAGAGGGTTAAAGCCTCTGCCTTCGCTCAGGTCGTGATCCCAGGGTTCTGGGATTGTGCCCCGCGTTGGGCTCTCTGCTTGGCGGGGAGCCTGCCTCCCTCCCTCTCTCTCTCTCTTCCCCTACATCTGCCTACTTGTGATCTCTGTCTGTCAAATAAATAAATAAAATCTTAAAAAAAAATAAATAAAAGGACCAATAGTTTCAGATTAAAGTTATACTGTTATATTAACTGCTTTCAGGGAAGACTTGCCAAATACCCGCCACTGTTTCTGTTAGCCTCTGCCCATTTCTCCTCCATCTTCTTTCCCTAGAACCTTGACACTGACATCCCTGCTCTTATCTGCTTGTTGTGGGCAACGTGGAGTCCGTTTAGTTATGTTGCCTGAGGAGGGATTCAGTAGTACAAACATTTGATGCTGACTTCTCAAATTCTGCGTGTCTTAAACGTAACTCACTATCTCCCCTCCCGAACCTCCCAATGTAATGTTCTCTCCTCCTGTATTTCTTATCTTAGAGAATGGTGGCATCATCTCCCCTCCCCTGCTGTCCAAGCCAGAAGGGAATCCTCCTGACGCCTCCTCTCTATTACCCTCAGCCCTCACCTATCATCAGTCATCAAGTCTTAGTGATTTTGCACCTTCAATATCACTTGTATCCTTTTTTTTTCTCCTAAAAATACATGCACGCGCACACACAAATATAATTTGATTCTTTTGGGGAATGTGAAAGATACAGACAAACACAAAGAAGAATATTACAAATGCATATTCTCCACTCCAGACTCACAAACGTTAACGTTTTGCCCAGCTTTACTCTCCTCTCCTCTTTTCTGGTCTTTTTCTTTTTTTAAAAGATTTCATTTATTTATTTGAGAGAGAGAACAGAGAGAGCATGAGTAGGAGGAGGGACAGAGAAAGGGGGAGAGGGACAAACAGACTCCCCGCTGAGCAGGGATCCTTATGGGAGGGGTTATGTGGGGCTCAATCTTAGGACCCTGAGATCATGACTTGGGCTGAAGTCAGAGGCTTAAGTTTAACTGACTGAGCCACCCAGGAGCCCCTCTGGTCTTTCTGTTTTTTATAACAAAATATCACAGAAAAAGCTGAGTCCTTTTTAACCAATATAATTGGTTAAATAATTTAATCAATATAATTTATTCATAATTAATATTTATATTTATATAATATTTATTGAAATTTTATATAAAATTTATTTATATAATATTTATAATTAATTTACCAAAATAATTTAACCAATATAATTCTCATCCCCCCACTATTGTGGTTTTCAAGTACACAAGTTTTCTGCACCTCAGATTCCTTATTTTTTACACATACCTGTATTCAATCATAAGGAATATATAGGATTATTTTGTATATGGTTTTTAAAAGATTTGCATGCTTTTAAAAGATTTGCATACTCTTATTTTTGTATGCAGTTCCTATGCCACGTTTTATCCATTACAAACAATGCTGTCATGAATATTTCTGTACATGCTTCTTTGCGCCCATGTGCAAGAATATCTGTGGGTTATATAATCAGAAGGGAAATCATTGGGTCATAGGGTATTTGCATTACCAAGTTTATTGTATGCTGCCAAATTGCTTTCCATAAATGGCCAAATTAATTTATGGCCCACTAGCAACGTATAAGAGTTCAGTTTGAGTCATGTCTGCTCTAATCTTTGATACCATGCTCCTTTTTTATTTTTGCCTATCTGGAGGCTTCTCATGTTTTCTTTTGCATTCCCTCACTTATGAGGTTGACGAGGTCCTCAGACATTTTTGGGGGTCTATTTGGGTTTTTTTTTTTTTTTGGTCCATTGTCCATTTCCATATTTCACTCATTCCTAAACTGTTTGTGTTTTTCTTATTGGTTTGTAGAACTTAAAACTACATATTCTGTACTCTAAAATCCTTTCTACCCCTCCTGCTGCACCCCAATACAGATCCTAATTATCCCCTGCAAAGTCTTTTGCAACAACTTCCAAGCTGGTCCCTTTGTCCTTCCTCAATCCACCTCCCCCACTCCAGCCTGAGCTATCTTTCTAACAATCAAATCTGAGTATGCCACTCCCAAATTCATTAGTGACAGGGAATCAAAACAAAAACACAATCATCATCATCATCATCAACAACCAAATCCCTGGCAAACAAATTTTAAGGCACTAAATCTACAACTCAATTCTTTGGCAGGCCCTATGAGGAACTCCATGATTTGATCCCCTTCTACCTCTGCGAGGCCAGCATGCTGCTCTCCCGGTGCGTCTTACTTCCCGCCTTTCGAAACAGTGGTTTTGGCCATTCTTTGAACACATAGGCCTCACTCATGCTTCTGGGCTTCTGTGTACCTCACTTCTACTGCTAGCTTGTCCTCCTAGTAAAATTTTACCTGACATCTCTAAAGAGACTTGGTTGCTCCTTTTTCAACCCACATACACTATGACCCCACTAAAACATTTATGACCTTGCATTGGAATGATTTATTGTATATATGTCTTCTCTATGGGTTGAAACCTTCATTTGGCCAGGGTTCTGTCTATTTGTCACAAGAGGCAGTATAGTAGAGCGGTTAGGAGTAGAAACTCTGAAGCCACAGATGGCCTGGGTTTGAATCTCAGCTCTGTTACTATTTGAGAAGTTGCTTAACTTCTCTATGACTCAGATTCCTCATTGGTAAAGCAGAGATAATAATAGTACCTATCTCATTGGCTTGTATTGAATCAGTTGATACACATGAAGTACTTACAATAGTATACAGCATTTAATAGGTGCCCGATAAAGGTTAATTCTGATGATCTGTGTTTGTTAACCTCTTATTAATAACTATTACTTATTCATGGTAGGCATTTGGTATATTTGCATGAATACCTTGTCCACCTGCACTGTATGTCTTAATGCCTTTTACAGAGTTAGTGCTGAGACTGTTGAAACGTGTGTTCACTGTCTTTGGGAGTATTACATCCTCCATGGGGGCTAGCTTTTATGTCATAGTTGGGTCAGTTCCCCAGTTTGTCTCCTGCCCAGTCCCGGCTTCCTCTGATTTCTGGACATAGGCCCATTTCTCAAAAAGCGATTCCTAAGGCAAGAGGAGATGCTTAGTGTAGGAGCAGTGCTATCCTAGGTGACACACAGACGTCCCCAACTAAAATTTCAGGTGTAATCCCCACTATTCACTTAGTCCTGTCTTGGTCAGTGGGACTTGTTCAATGGTGCCCGTTCTTCCTCTTTCTTTCCCCAGCTCCTCCATCCCAGGCACTTAGCTACCATACCAGAAATAACTGTAGACATTAGAAAAATGCATTACATCAAATGAATCTGGGAACATTCTTTGCATTTTAAAAACCTTGGCTAGCCCCTCTCTGCGACTCCCCCACCAGTCCTTTCCAAGCCACTCACCAAATCTGCCTTTCCCCTCTTCTCTTCACCCTTGAAGCAGGCTTCAGTCTGAGGTCTCCACGTGTGATAAGCCCAAACCATCCATTCCAAGATTCCCCCAGAATCTGCAGTTTCCCACGGTAGGGATTCAGATGGTCTTTACTGGAACGTTCTCTTTCTGAACTCTCTCAAGCACAAAATTCTCACTTCGTGTTCTTAGGACGAGAGCAGACACAAACCTTTCCCGGGTAGCTGGGAGCAGGAAAAATACGCTTTGTTTTTGTTTTGTAGAGCATAGCTTAGAAATGCCATGCCTGATTTTCTAGACACCCTTAGAGTGCTGCTGACTTCGATCACAAATGAAAAATTCAGATGTGGACAGGTGTGAAAGTCATAGGATCAGCCTGGGGGATTCTGGGTGTCTACAGCTCAGTAGAACGAATGGCAAAACAACAGGTGTCCACAGATGTACCGACCCGTGAGGCACTCATAGCCAAAGCTCACTTCAGGATTGAATTCTCTCATGAAATCTACCCTTTCTCTGTGTGGCCCCCTTCACCCAATCTCTGCAGGGCTTAGGAAATGAGGCATTCTGCTGGCCTTATGTTACAGGTACTAGGAGGTTATGTGTGACTCACTGAGAATTAGCTGGCTTTAGGACGCAACGTTCTGACATTTTCAGGCTGTTTATTAGTCATAGAATGCTGCAGCCTACCTAGAGATTTTGTATAATAATGAAAAATTATGGTTGAAGCAAATGCTCAGGAGTGGCCACAGTGACAGAGCAGAGTGACCTGCTGATTTGGGAACCCAGTGTGGGGTCCTCAGAGCCACAAATTGCTCTCTTGAAACAAGAAGACGGTTTCCGCGGTGGAGGAAGGACTTCTGTGGAAAAAAACATCAACAGGACTTTCTTTAATTTGGAGATCAGAAATGGAGTTGGCGAATTTTGGAAACAAGGCATGTCTTGGACAGAAACCAGAGCCAGGGACTGCTAACTAAAACACTTTGTAAGCTTTGTACCACCCTGCATTTGTTCTTATTGTGATTCTCTGTTTGCTTCTCAGAGCTGTGAAAGAAAACACTTAAAATCCAAACAGCCCTGCCTGCCGGTCATCAGGAGTTCTAGCCAAACAGGGAGCATAGGGAACTGGACATGACTCCTTAGCCCGTGGGGGTGATGGTGTGGCAGCCTCCAAAGGAGCAGGAGGCAGACAGAACACTTGGGTCTGCAACAAAGGACGACGGGAGCATTTTGGTGAGGCACGCGGCGGGAAGGGGCAGTTGGTCCTGAGAAAGGACAGAGCCAAGCAGCAGCAATTTCACATGTGAACTTGACTGCTCACAGCAACTGGGGCTGTAATAGAACGTTGGTAACAATGCACGTGGCCATCAGTAGAGGATGGCTCAATAAATCATTGCCCAGCTTTGCCAGGGGATACCATGCAGCCATTAAAGAGAATGGAGAGACAGGGTACCTGGGTGCCTCAGTCATTAAGCGTCTTCCTTCGGCTCAGGTCATGATCCCAGGGTCCTGGGATCGAGCCAAGCACTGGGCTCCTTGTTCGGCAGGAAGCGTGCTTCTCCCCTCCCCACTCCCCCTGCTTGTATTCCCTCTCTCACTGTCTCTCTCTCTCTCTCTCTGTCAAATAAATAAATAAATAAAATCTGTTTAAAAATATGTTAAAAAGAAGAAAAGAGAGGATATAAGCTCGGTGATAAAAAGAGATACTTGACATATACTTAGTGAAAAACAGAACGTGGAACAGTGTGTGAGTAGTAAAATCGTACTTTTCCAGGACATTTCCCTTTCCCAGTAGACAGATGCAATGTATTTACAATATTCTTGCACCTACAAAGACCGTGTCTGGGGGAAGTTCTCCGAAATTGTTCACAGTGCCTCACATCCACCTTCTGGGATTCCACATAGGGGAGATATCCGGGAATTATTACTTTTAACTTTATGATCTTTATCCTGTTTGGAAGTTTTAAAGGCCGTTTATAATTTTTTAAAAAGATTTTATTTATTTGTTTGTCAGAGAGAGCAAGCACAAGCAGGGGGAGTGTCAGGCAAAGGGAGAAGCAGGTTCCCCTCTGAGCAAGGAGCCCCATACAGGACTTAATTCCAGGACCCCAGGATCATGACCTGAGCTGAAGGCAGCCACTTAACCAACTAAGCCACCCAGGCATCCCAAGGCCATTTATAATTTTTAAGAAGTATTTTTTTGTAGACCTTTTGAGGGTTTTAGCTGGGCAAATTTCAGAATTTATAGTATTTGGAAGCCTGTCCCTGAACACTAATTTCAAATAGGAATATGGACTTTCGTTTTCTTATTTATACCTTCACCCGGGATGGTGGACAAAATAGCAGTATTTCAGGCACTTGCCAAATATTTACAATGACCATGTGCTAAGCCACAGCAGGATGCAAGAAGATACCAAAAACTGGTAGCATATAAACATTCTCTGTCCACATGTAATAAAATTAGAAATCAGTAACAAAAGTACTACATTTAAGTAATAGTTAAATACCAGTTGAAGACATAGTCTAATTCTAAATTCTCTAACAGTGATAACATAAAGGAAGCCCTGTCTTAATGAGTTTTCTCTGGTTTTTACTTTTCCCCTTAATTACGATGAGGCTGTTTGCTTTTCCTAAGTTGAACTAGCTGTGAAGAAGTGAACAAATCAATTTATTTATTTATATCTCATCTCTTTCTGTTCAGGTTTGAAGGCCATTCGGGTGCTTGTGAACTTGGGCTAAACACGGAGGAAACTTCCTTGTCAGTGGTTGTCACACTAATGTATGAAAGCCCGAGATTCCTCCAAGATCCTAACCCTTGGCCACAGGCACCAGCATTTGAAGGATCCTGTTTTGCTTTGGAAAGGAGCCCACACCTGCCAGTCACAATGTTGTTTAGATCCTGACATGGACAGATGCCAAAGATACAGCTCATAACAAAATAGGTTGCTGGACAGTGTGTACTGTACGTAGTGTTAGACGACCTAATTGCAAACTGGGCATATACTTAGGGTGACAAGAAAGAAAGAAAAAAGTTTTGAAAGAGTACACGTAGTTTTTAGAGTACTGAAATTATAATGGAAGGAAAAACCCAAAACTTTGACTTCCATGTGCTTGTTTTACTGTTTAGTATTTTTCTTTTTGAAGGAAGCACAAGTGGGATGGGGACACCGTAACCATTTCTTTTTTTTTTTTTAAGATTTTATTTATTTATTAGAGAGAGAGAGAGAGAGCAAGCACAGGGAGACAAAGTGGCAGGCAGAGGCAGAGGGCGAAGCAAGCTCCCTGCCAAGCAAGGAGCTTGATGTGAGACTCGACCCCAGTGTCCTGGGATCATGACCTGAGCCAAAGGCAGAAGCTTACCCAACTGAGCCACCCAGGCGTCCCACCGTAACCATTTCTAAGCTCAGGGCTGCTGAAGTTCTAAGTCTGGCTGTGACGTAATGATACCAATTTTGTGAAAATTTGCACATATGTACACCTATATTACATGTTCATATATGCAGAGAAAGCAATCTGGATAAATACATCTCAACTTATAAGTGTTTATCTCTGAAGGATAGAGGTCTAATTCCTATGTTATGTATTTCTGTAAATGTTAACACTTTTACAAGGGGTGTAAGTTACTTTTGTAATTAGTAAAATAAATGAAAAACAAAATAAAACTTTTGTTTTAGGCGTGTGAAGTTGGGCCTTGCTTGGGAATATCACTCACCGATGGTGAGGTTATGTGATTTTACTGCCTGTTTCCAGCTACTGAAATTCCACTGCCAAACTCGGGGACAAAATTTCCCCCACAAGCCTGGCCTGAGGGCTCAACCTGGATTCACTGCTGCCACCTCTGACCTCTGACCATAGTCTACCTGTCCCCTTGTCCAGCTGGTCTTGGTTGACTTTCATCTATTAAGATTCCCAACTGTTTTTCTCTTTTTCAGCTTGGATGGACCCCTTTGGTATGACCTCAGACCGTCTAATTAAACCCTACCCCTTTTTCTTATATAAATAGGCCTTCTGGCCATTTTCTTGCATGATTCAAAACCTCGTGGAAGTGCTCTGGCAAGATAGATGAGTGTAAAATGTGGGTGCAATCAAAGATCCTGAACACAGAAAGTTCGTAAAGCTGTGTTTGAATGAGAGGACAGGAGCCAAAGCCAGCCTCTCCCAGGAGGAGGTTGCTCACAGGGCTGCTGCCATCCCTGGATGAAGGCTAAACCACTGGAACAGAGGAGCAGGACGAAAGGTGGCCAATTGGCAGTGGGAGGTGGGGCTATCATGTGGTGATGGGGGCTTTGGCTGGCTGGGGGGAGAATTCATCAGAGTCTGAGGCTTCCTGAAGACAAAGGCTGTTGGGACCAATGGGGATCTACTGGGCTGTCGACAATTCTTCGCTCTGAGACTCGTAGATGACCTGTCTGGCTATTTGTTTATATGTTATACAGAGACCAAACCCAGTCAAAGGGAGACCTGGGAGAACAGAACGCTCTGAGTTAGAAGGACCCTTCCCTAAGGTAAAGCTCATGGCAACCCAAAGTAGCTCTTGCTTGATGAATGGTTGGCCAGCCCAGGAGAGAAGAGTGGGAGCATGAAAGGGGAGTGTGGCTGCCCAGGGAGCACTTCTGTTAGAAAGGAGTCAAGAGCCAGGCCTGGAAAACCAAACCTCCTGACACCTGTATGATTCTTTATGTGTGTGGCTTCCCCAGTTTATGTTTTTCCAGGTCTGTTTCCATGGTGATTAGCAGCAATCAGTAGCAGTAAAGCAGCCAAAGCTTTTAAATAAAATGTGTTTGTCTTTGGGGGCAGCAGGGAAGGAGGCCGTGGGGGTCTGGCAAAGGCACCCGCTGAGGGAGACTAAAAAGGAGGCTGGCCTGGGACCCACTGTGAAACGGGGTAAGAGACCCCGACCCAGCAGCAGGTCTGGGCCCAGGAGGGCTTAGTCAAAAACAAAACAACAAAAAACACAGAACATCAACAACAACAAGAAATAAAAAGCCCTCCCCTGTTGGATTTCTCACCCCTACCCTCATTTTACTTATCCCTTTATATGGTACTTATTTCATACCTAATAGGAGTTAATAAATTACCCTGTAATGATTTGCTTTTATATTTCCATCTAGATATTGGAATGAAACCATGTCTCACATGTTCCTTCTCACACGTTCCCAAGAGCCTGCTGCAGAACTGGGCATGTAGCGGAGGCTCTTTACATTTTTTAAATTAAATTTTACTTTTATACACAAGCATCTAATGTATAAATGTGCCCTTATTATTTTTTCCTTGGCTCTCTCCTTCTCATATTTATGTAATCATGTACAAGCACAATGGACACACACATGCACATGCTTGAACACATACACTTTTTTTTTGTCAAAGTACGTTTTACAAAAATATAATGTCATCTTACACACACTTTTTTTTCAGAGAGAGAGATCACAAGCAGGCAGAGAGGCAGGCAGAGAGAAAGGGGGAAGCAGGCTCCCGGCTGAGCAAAGAGCCTGATGTGTGGCTTGATCCCAGGACCTAAGATCATGACCTGAGCCAAAGGCAGAGGCTTAACCCACTGAGCCACCCAGGCACCCCTCATCTTACACACTTTTCTGCCTTTTGCTTTTCTTCTGCAACAACTGCTCTTGGAAATCTACCAAGTAAACTTCTATAGGATCATCTTCTCTTTAATGGCTGCATAATAGTCCAAGGTGTGGCTGTGCTGAAGCCCCCAGCCAACCTTACATCTCTTCCCAGCCTGGCGTTCAAGGGCACCAGGCTGGTAGCTCCAAGTTAGGCATGGTGAGACTGGTTACATATTAGGAATCTGCAAAAGCTACAGAACAGGGCTTTTCCCTATTTTTAACTAGCCCATCACTAAGCCTTATTAATGGGTTTTAGTTTGTATCTAGCTTTTTTTCTGGGGGAGGGGTTTGGGTGGGAGAATATCCAGTACAAATAAACAATGCTAATACACACACACACACATCTCCTTCTGTGCTGGTGTTTTCATTTCTATTGACGGGTCAAAGTGAATACATATTTTCAATTTCAAGAGATGTTGCCAGCTTATAAAGGATTGTAGAAATTTATAATTCCACCAGCAATGTAAGAACTGTTTTCCATGAATTCCTGCCAGCAATGGAAATTACCCTCATTTTAATTTTTGCTTTTGAAAGGTATGAAACAATATCTCATTGTACTTTAATTTGCATCTCTTCGAATACTAATAATTTTGAGTTCTTTTCCTACGCATGTTGACCATTTACAAATGCTCTTTTGTGAGGTGCCTTCCAACCGCTTTTGCCTATTTTCCTGTTATGAGTCTCTGGTCCATTTATGAAGCCTTTTTGTTTATTTTTGTTCTTAGTTATCTGTCTGTCCTGGACATTATGAATACTTCCCTCCAAAACTATTTTGTCTATTGACTATCTTTTGCCATATAGGTTTTTAATTTTATTTATTTATTCATTTTTATTGTTACCAGGTAAAGTATGTCTGTATTCTCTTGTATAGATTCTGGACTCCAGTTTTGTTTTGCAAAGCCCCTCTCCCCTGACTCCTATATTGAACATGTGAACTCCTAAATTTCCAAGATTGGTATTGTCTCATTTTTTTACATTTGTCTTTAATCTACATAGAGTTTAAATTTGTATGTGGTATAAACTAGGAGTCCAGTTTTATTTTCTTCCAGATGGAAGTTGTCTTGGCACCATTTATTAAATAATCCATCCTTTATCACAGAATTGAAATACCAACTATGTCATACAGTAAATTCTCATATATACACTTGGTCTATTTCTGGCTTCTCTATTTTATTTCAATGATACATTTATCTATTCCTATGCCAATACCAAATTGATTTAATTGCAGTGGCTCTACAGTACATTCTGATATCTGATAAGGCAAGTCTCACCCTTTATTTTTCTTTTTTACATTTTATTTGCCATTGTAAATAATTTATTCTTCTATATAATTTAAATATTATTTTACTAAATCCACCCCATCAAAATTTTCTTATTATCTAATTAGAATTGCATCAAATGTGTACATTAATTTTGGAAAAATCGACATTGTGTATCAATATTTTTTTCAAAGATATTTACTGAGCATGTACTTTGTGACAAGGTCTGGGGATAGAGCAATGAAGAAGACAGACGTGATCTCTGCCCTCTTTGAGTCCAGATTATTGTTTTGTTTTAGGATTTTATTTTTAAGTAATCTTTACACCCATTGTAGGGTGCCAAGTTATGACCCCGAGATCAAGGGTCACATGCTCTAATGACTGAGCCAACCACACACCTCCAGATTATTGTTTTTAATAAGTAAATGGCCCAGCAATTGCACTCTTGTGTATATACCCAGCAGAACTGAATGCACATCTACCCAAAGATACATACAAAAATATTCACCACAAAAACTGGAAGCAACACAACTGTCCCTACAGAAGAATGGAAAATAGATTGTGGCATATTTATCCGATAGAATCGCCACACAACAATGAAAAAGAATGGGCTATCAATAGTCACAATATTGTAGATGAATCTCACAGATATCAACACCAAAAAATACTTACTTTATGATCCCATTTACGTGAAATTTGAAAACTGACCAAACTTATCTAGACACAGGGTAGAATGGTGGTCACTTTGAGGGGGTGGTGGATGCATAGGGACCATGAGGGGATACACAGGGAAGTCCCAGGGTGGTGGTCCTGCTCCACATTTGATCTGACTAGTGATTACGTGAGTACACACCCAGCAAGCCACACATTTCTGAATCATCCACTTTACTGTTTGTAAGTTACATTTCAATTAAAACAAAAAAGGATAAAAGGGAATTTGTCCTCACAGAATGGCCCTTCTCCCCTTCTGGGTGCCTAGGATGGGCGGCCATCTGCCCACCCCTGTCTTCTGCCTTCTATATCTCTGAAAAACTGAGCTTTCCAGCACTTTCTAGGCTGGGCTATTGCCATCTTGATGGGCCTGCAGCTGCTGTTCCCATCACAATTTTCCGGCTCCCTCCCCTCTTAAAAAAAAAAAAAAAATATATATATATATATATATATATATATATATATATATATATATTTAAAAAACAATCTCTTGATGGAATACAGTACAGTCTTGTGGAAAAGCAGCAGACTTGGACCAGCCGGCTCAAACTCCCTCTCCCCCACTGGTCAATAAGAAACCCTGGGTTTTTGTGCCTTACCCCCAAAAGAGTTATAAAGTTCAGTAAGTGCCTGGAAAGCAAGCAAGACTCCGCGATGCAATCTGGATCACCCATTACCAATTTGCTTTGCTCACCCACCGTAGTGGCTGGGCCTTATGCTTCCTAGGGGAAAATGAGCAGTTTGAATGCCTGCCCCCTCCTTCTCCCTTCTCCCATCTCCCCCACTCTCTTCCCTTTGTTCTCTGTAAATGGTTCCTAATGTGGGGGTGCCTGTATTTGTGGCTCTGTGGGGAGAAAACTTTGAGCCCAAGTTGGGGTTTCACATGGGACCCCAACACTGCCAGCCCCGGATGCAGCCCGCAGCAGTTACAAAAGGCAGATTACCATGCAGCGCTGCTGAGTTGCCGTCATTTTATGCCATTTTGTATTTCTACCCTCTAGGGTAGTGACTCACTGCTTTCCAGTTCAATGTGAGGACATGTCCCACGGTGTTGACTGCCTGATGCTCCTGGAGGACATTCCTAACCCACCACTCACCAAGTTATTAGAAATCTAACTCCGAAATCACTAATCCCCAAATAGCCTCTATTCTCTCAACTGCTGGCTTCCTTGCTTTGATTTTATGCACAGTAGTTCTAAACTCAAGGCCAAAAATTCTACCCCATGCCGAGCCACTTTCAAAGGAGAACCAATATGTTAAGACTAGAGGGGGATTTGAATAGCGGCTAATTGTCAGTTTGTCTAGTGAAAAAAGCTTCCTCTCTCCCCTGAGCAGGCTGGTTATTTGTTAAAGTTTGCTGGAGTTTTGGAGCACCTCGCTGTTAGGGGCAGCTCAGACTCAGCAGTTTTAATTATTAATCAGGTCAAAGGCTGATGACAATTTTTCTTCTCTTCGGGGGGGGGGGGGTCTTGAAAGTTCACAGGAGGGGCTGTCCAAGCCCTTGTCCTGTGATGGGTGGAAGGGAGGGAAGGAGGGAAGCGATTCAAGCCCGATCAGTCCTGAGTTCTTAATGGTTCCTTGCCCTAGACAGATAGACAGGGTTGGAAAGTTGCTAAATCTTCCTCTGGATTGTTTTTAAGTGAATATAGGTCTTTATCCTTTCCAGGCCGGTTGGGCGAGTGGGTGGGCGGCGGGGGTTGTGGCTTTCTGAGTTGAGCAAATTCCAGACTTGACAACATACGTGACATTGTATCCTGTTGTACCCTTGCAACCTGGAGTGCAGAAAAGGTGGTACACTCTTCAGATCTGTCCACTTCCGGGCATCCGCTCCCTCGGGGTGGGGTTGGGGAGGGCTCGTGGCTTCTGCACATTTTGGGAAAGGTAGGAGGCTTTTTCCAGTTTAGGTTTGTAACATTTCCAAATGCGCCGACTCTATTCCTGCCCTGCCTCCCACGCTTCTCTCCTGATTTCTGTGGGTCTGCTTTCTCTCTTTTTGGCCTGAGACCCCAGCTTGAAAAGATCCAGAAAGGTCTCCTTCCCATCAGGCATTCCCCACGACTCCAGCAAGCCCCGCTTCCCGCCCCTGTTGCTAGGCAGATTCCCCTGTTGCTAGGCCACCACGGCTTCTTCCTGCCTCCAAAAGAGGCACAGATTCACCATGACCCGCTCAACGGTCCACCCACCCACACACTGACAAAACAAGTGGATCCTAAATACCTACCATATGTGAACCCCTGTGCTCAGCGCGGAACGATTCCGAAGGGGGTAAGAGGCAGCAGAGCCAGAGGTGTCAGATATGAGGGTGACCATTTGTTCTGGGGATGGTGAGCAGGTTGTCTCCTGAGAGGTTTCTCAGGGGATAGCCATTAACTTGGAGACTTTTCTCAGGTCCAAGATCTGACCCCCAGCCTACAGCGCTCAGAAAAAACGAGATAAATCTCATTTTATGTGCAACCAAAAGCAGATCCTTGTCTGGTAGCAAGAGCATATTAATCAGGCTTTGAAAGACTGATGCCTAATACCAGAATGTGAATTTATTAATTTATAACGAGCTGTCTGTCACAGGGATCCAGGAGACTCCTGCAGGCATCACCATCTCTCTGAGGAGGCAGAATTTTCTGGAAAAGATGGCATCGTTGAAGGATATTAGAGGGTTGATGTGGGGCACCAGTTTGCACATGAAAGGGAGCATAGCTATATACCTGTTTCTACGCTTAGATCTATTTTAACATTCTTTGCATTTTTGTCAGGTAAAACGCTAGATGTTCTACAGCGGTAATTTTATCAATTCCTCACATCAGCCATGAGAGGGCGCTACAACGCTCATCCTTCTTCCACAGAAAGAAAGCAGTTCAGGTTAAATGACTTAACTGAGGTCATCTGGCTAAAAGGTGACAGAACCAGGGTTGGAACGTGAAGCCCATGGTGGGACTAATAGATCCCAATTACCTGGCTGTGGTGGGATAACAAATTCAGTTGAGGTTGAATTGGATAATTGATACTGACGTGCTGATGAATCAGCTATATGGAAATATCCCCTAAGTGGGGAGCCTGGGTGGCTCAGTCGTTAAGCCTCTGTCTTCTGCTCAGGTCATGATCCCAGAGTCCTGGGATCAAGCCCCACTTGGGGCTCCCTGCTCAGTGGGAATCTTGCTTCTCCCTCTCCCGCTCCCATGCTTGTGTTCTCTCTCTCTCTCTTTCTCTGTGTATCTGTCTCTGTCAAATAAATACATAAAGTCTTAAAAAAAAGAAAAGCAACAAAATATCCTCTAAGCAATGGGACACGGGCATGTGGAAGTGGAACTCTGCTGAGCCAAGATGTAGAGACAGAAATTAGAGGCATCATCTGGCATATGCCTTACCTCTTCTGGAGGTTCTCTGAGAGAAAAGCTTTGACATTCTTCTTGACGGTGGGTCAAAATTTGTGTTTTTGTACTACTCCACTGTAGTACTAGAAAGTACTAGAATCCAGGAAGGCCCTTTGGGCTGGGTTGGCATCTGAGTGAGGTAGGACAAGGGTACCTGAGAGAATTGCCGGGGTTAGGCGCTCAGAGGAGAAAGGCAACTGGTGTGGTGACTCCAGTGCCATCTTGCCAGTCAGCTAACAACCAAGAGGCCCCTGCGCCTAACCAGACCCAGAGACCAAGATCTTAACTTTAAGGAGAGGTAGAAGCTCACTGAGCTCTCTGTAAGGGACAGCCTGGAGCCTGTGTAAGAAGAAGGCTACAGAGGACTGCTTTCCTTGTCTTGGGGGGCCTGGTAAGGAGCCCCCACCAAAGGGCAACTCAGGCGGCATAGCCCCATCGGTGGGCTGGATCAAGCCAGGGGTCTGGATGGCAGAGTGTCAAACGACTTAGAGCTCTGTCAGGCACGGTGATGGCATTAACCTCTATCTCTGGCTAGAGAGTGAGCATCTTTGTTTTGTATCCAAGCCTTAGAGAATTGAGGAGTGAGGAGCAAGGCGGGAGGGTGCACGGCAAGCTGGAGCTTTCCTTCCTTCCCTCTCTAATCACCTAGACTTGCAACAAACTTTCCTGGGACTAGACTTGAGTCATTCTGGGAGAAGGAATCTGCACTCTCCATGCTGTCAGTTTCTCTGCTTTTGTAATTTACTTTTTTTTTTTTTTGCCCCCCCCCCCCCCCCCCTAGTTTCCTAGTGGAGTGGTTTTTGAACAATCTCAGCCTTGTCTGGACGCCTGAGATCTGCCCACAGTTGGGCCAAAAGAGTCAAGGGGTTCGAGGGCCCCTGGAAATTTCACATGGTGGGCCAGCAGCTGTCTCAGCTGGATTTGCAGGAAACAGCTGGTGGAGCCAGGGCAGGGAGAGGTGAAGCCCCAAGAGAGGAAGGGATTGCAAAAGGGAGAGCCAGCCATGGGAGCAGCTGCCATTGCTAAGCTCTTCCCGCCCCTGACTCCTCGATCATGGGGTTGTGTGTGTGTGGGGGGGGGGGCGCTTCCAGCTCCAACGCTCCCCACCCTGGCTTTTCTCAAAAAGAAACAAGCAAGAGTGAGGCCCCGAGGACTAGAACCAGCGGACACGGACAATATCTGACAGGGAATCAGACCCAGGGCTCTTACCCTAGAGCCCAGGTTGTATTCACCTACAAAGCTTAACAGCAGCGTGGGTGGGATTCAGTCAAGGGGGGGTGGATTATGTCCCAGACACTAGACCATGACTGTTTGGGCCTGAGATCCAATCAGAAGACTTGGCATTCAATGGAAATAGCCGAGACTTGGAGGAATTGGGGCCTCTTCTGTTAGTTTAGTAAACTGAGAGTCTCTCAGATATTTGTGCATGGCTCTAGCCTGCGTCTGATTGGAGGCCTTCCCCACCCCCCTCTCCCTGACTTGAGTGAGCAATGACTTTTTCCTTAGAGACTCGGAGTTGTGTAATAACCAGACAAAGACAATGATTTCCTCAACTTGCTGCTGGCCCTTTGGAAGGAAGGGCTGGAGTTGGGAAGATGTCAGAGCCACTCAGAAAGTTTTTTTGTGTGTGGGGGGGTGCTTCTCTGAACCCACTATTTCGCAGACTCAGGATGGGATCCTGGGCAGCAGTGCTTAAATTGAAATCTTGATTCTCTTGGTAACTTGATGGCTTCGTTTAGGCCTCGGGTTGCTGTTCCATGAACTGCCTTGAAATTTAATCACCCAAATTTATTTCCTAGAGTGTTTTTCACCGTCTCCTCCTCTAGGCCCATTAGTCACCATCCCGTGACCTGAGAGAGTGATTATTAAAGACCCTGTGGTTCCCTTTCAATAGATTTAGGGGTGTTGGTAATTCTGGAGGCAAGTTCTAACTTGAGTCACAGTTGGGTGGATTTTCCCTCAGTCGGTTGTGAATCTTCCCTGGGGCCAGCCTCTCCAGGCCTGAGAGAGTAACTGTGGGGACCTTCTGTTCTTTCTTCAAAACCAGAGAGATGGTTACCGGGTTCTTCTAGGGCTGGTGTTCTTTGGCGGAGGGTTATATTATCCTTTGCCCTGAGGCACATCACTGACCCTCTCCCAGCTTCAGTTTCCCTGTTAGTGAAATAGGGATGATGGCCAGAAAGCTTGAAGGGCTTGGCGTGGAAGGCATGTGACACGTGTTAGCTCCCTTCCCATCCAGTGGGGACAAAAACGCAGGCCTTCCCTCGGGGAATCTTGGAAGAGAAATTTTATCAGTCTGATTTGGAAACGTTCTTATACAATTTTATCTCAAGAGTAGTTCTGTTGGGCGCCTGGGTGGCTCAGTGGGTTAAAGCCTCTGCCTTCGGCTCAGGTCATGATCCCAGGGTCCTGGGATCAAGCCCCACGTCGGGCTCTCTGCTTGGCGGGGAGCCTGCTTCCTTCTCTCTCTCTGCCTGCCTCTCTGCCTACTTGTGATCTCTCTCTGTCAAATAAATAAATAATATCTTAAAAAAAAAAAGTAGTTCTGTAAATGAAATGTTTAGCTGTCCCCCCGTCCAACCTAGTCCTCCTCTAAGATAGGAGTTGCAAATTTACACGATCACAGTTGTCAGGTGGGTAAAGTAAATACAAGTGAGCCAGCTGAGCAGCTGGGTGGGGGGACAGGAGGCCACGAGCCTGTGCAGTGAAGACAGCATCTAATGTGCCCAGGTGAGAATGAGGTCCGGTATGATCTTCCCATGTTTAAAGAGAAGCCAGGTATCGGGATATTTTGGTGAAAAGTCTCAAATTTAAATGGTTTCAACCAATTAAAACATTTTAAATGTGGGGTGAGTGAAATAGAGTACAGTTGCCTGCTGGTTAGAGTCCTAACCTCTGCTCTTTGCCGGTTCTAGAAGGAGAGCTGTCCCCTCCCCCCAGGACGGGGCATGCCTACTCTCTGTCTGGTTGACCTCTGGAGTGATCTCTGCAGGCCTGCTGCTGTCCTGTAGACATGCTGGACCAGTTAAAGGTTATTCTGTAGAAACCTCAACTAACAAGTCAAAAGATGAGTTTCCTGCTCTTAATAGATAATTTTTATTGGTTTTGCAATAAACGTATGAAATAGAAACAATAGCAATAAACTAGCTCAACAAGAAATCGAAAGGCTCGGGCCCCCAAAGCCCTTCCCGCCTCTCCTTAATGAGTCTCTAATTTATAGACCGACTAGCAGGCCCACTTTTCTTTTTCCAAGCTTTGCAAACTTTTCCATCTTGGAGGCTCGAGGACTCTGGGGGCCGTGTGCTCGCTTACTTCCACATCGTCGCTGAATGGAAGCCAGGACAGAGCTGTGCCCGACAAAAGGGCGAGTCCAAGTCTGGCCCCAGCCCTGTTTCCTCTGACTTTGAGGGTCTGTCTCCTTTTAATTTCATATTTATCAATGGAGGGCAGAAAGGGAGAGTGCCCAGAAGGAAAACTCATGCAGAGATGGCCACAGGCCAGTCATGTAGGGAGAGCAAAGTAATCCAGCAGGGGGTGGGAGGGGAGGGATGGGGAGGCAGGCGGTAGGCACGAGAAAAGCATCCAGAGGCTGGGGGAAGGGGTTTTTCAGTTTTTAAACCTCTGTCCTTTATCTTGAGGAATGTGCAGAATATTTTTAGCTCACGGTGCTAGGCCTTTCCTGCAGCCCTCCATCAGCGTGCCCCCGACTGCTAAGCAACACCCAGTGAGGGTGGGGATGTTGGGGGGTGATCTGTGTGTATTTGTGACACTGGGGAGACCTCCTTGCTGTTGTCCTCAGGGGCAACTCAAGCGAGCCGGAGACCCTGGGTCCCTGCCAGCGGGTATTTACTCGTGGTTACTGGCAGTGTCAGATGAGTGATAGCTGAGTCTAAAGGCCTTGGAGTGCCATCCGCCATCCGCACATTTCCCTGGAGGCCTGCAGCCCAGGTTATCTGTGTTCCTGATCAAGCCTCAGAGAACGTGTGCGGGCCTCCTCAGGGCTCACACCTCAAGAGCGAGAGTGCAACACAGGATCAAAGGGGTTTTCCAAACCCGCCCCTTCAGCTATGGCATAACCCAGGGGGGTGCGTGGGTGACAAAGACCCCAGCAGCAGCCCCTGTCTGTGATCTGGTCCCCAGGGCCAGCAGGGCACCTCAACACTGCCCCCCTGCCCTCTTCCTGCCATGCCCCGCATGAGGAGGGAGCTGCTGGGGAGTCTGCCAGCGAAAGGAAGGGCTGCACATTTCTCCCGGGGCTCAGCTCTCTGTCCCTCTCCTCTTGCTCACCCTACTCCCCCCTCCTCAGTGGGCCTGGGGGAAAAGACCGCTGACTTTGCAACCCACAGCCCCTGAAAGTCCCCAGCTCCGGCGTGCTGTTATGCTTCGAGGACACAGGACTGTGAACTCGAAATTGTCTCGCCTTTGTCACCTCCTGGCAGGTCTTTAGAGCTCGGGGAAACAGCCGAGCGGTACAAATCGCAGCGGTGTGGTAGAGCCCCCCTTACTCCTGATGGCTTGCCTGACTCATATCCGTTTCCCTGGCAAAAAATAAGTTTTTGTTATTGCTGGCTTGGCAGAAGCACGGAAGAGTGCGCGAGGATCTACTGCCCCATGCATCACTGGCCAAATTGCCTGAGAAATCCCAGCTCTAGAACTTTTCATCGTTGGCTGTGATGTACGGAGCAGAACGGCAGCTCCATTTCCCCCGCGCGGGGCTCAGCGACTCTGGCACTCAGCAGACCTGCTCTGCTTCCAACTCCGAGCAAATGTGGCTCTCCTCTCCCTTCCCCTCCTCTTGGCCCCTTATCCCCCCACCCCCACACAGCCTCGATCTCCCCCCCCCATCTGCTTATCAACCCCCTCCCTGCCTCTCCCCAGCAGGGCCTTAGCTGGAGAACCGGGAGGAGGCCCACCATGTCACATCCCCGTCGCTCTGCAGACGACTCCACACTAATGTTCTTTCACTGCTGTGAGGCCTGTAGTAATTAATAAGCATCCTGCACAGAGGCCTGGCCGCCCTTCCCCTCTCCTCCTCCTCTTTCCCAGCCCCTCCCCTCCAAACCTCAGGAAGGCCTCCCGACATCCTGGCATCTGGCAGCAGAGAAAGGATTTTGCTCCTCTACCTGGGCTGCCTGATATTTCTATGAGAGATAACTGTATACGAACCAATAATCTAGCCTGACAATCCAATTTACTGACCAATAGCGCACAATCCACCATGTCATCGGCTGTGGGGAGGCCCATAAATTAGTTCCTAGTAATTTATTCTGATCAATAGAATGGGCAAAGTCACTTGTCTCTTTAATCAAAGGCCCTCTCGGAGATGTCAGTACAGGCGGCTGTGTGGGAGGGAGCAAGTCTCCATGAGCAACTGGGCTGTGGGTACTTGGCACCACACCCAGAGCCCTGGCTTCCAGATTCCAGCAGAAGGCACCCCCCTTACCCCCTGACGGGGCTGGTGTGGGAGGGATGGGGGGATCTCAGCTGCCTACACTTCCTTTGGCCACCCCAACCATAAAACATTGATCTTCAAACAAGCTAATGGAAGAGGTGGCCAGGATGGTAGGTAGCAAGAGATAGACTTGAGGAGATAAGGCCCTGCAGGGACATCTTCTTCCTTCTGAACATTCAGAGTCTTCCTCCTCAGATCACCAGGGCCCCACCCGCCCTTGGACTGGAGCTTCTGTAAAGAGGAGGTACGTAGTGCTGGATAAGAGCCAGATCGTTTGGCTTTGAATGGTGACGTCATCACGGCGTAGGTGTGAGGGTTTGAGCAAGCTGCTTGCCTCTCTGTGACTTAGTTTCCTCTTCTGTAAAGTAGGGCTAAGAATAATATCCACCTCATAAGGTTATTAAGAGTATTCAATAAATTAATATATGATGTATGTTGAATTAATAAATTAATGCTTAAAGCACTTAGAACAGCACCTGACATACAGTAACTGTTATATTGACTACTAAACTAAACTAACAGAGAGATCAAGGAAGAATGTTGATGTGCCTTTCTCTGAAGGTGTGCCAAGTCCTTAAGAAACTCCACTTCCTGGGCGCCTGGGTGGCTCAGTGGATTAAGTCGCTGCCTTCGGCTCAGGTCATGATCTCAGGGTCCTGGGATCGAGCCCCGCATTGGGCTCTCTGCTCCGCAGGGAGCCTGCTTCTCTCTCTCTCTCTCTCTCTGCCTACCTCTCTACTTGTGATCTCTCTCTCTGTCAAATGAATAAATAAAATCTTTAAAAAAAAAATTAAAAAAAAAAAAAAAAGAAACTCCGCTTCCTGAAAACTTTTGCTCTTTCCTACCTACCTTCTCGTCTTGTTCCCCCAACCAAAGTAAACAGGGGAAGGAAGAGTCCATTGATGTTATCTCTTTGGAATGACAGAGAAACTCTAAAAGCCTCTGTGCAAGGTGCTTGGCCTCCTTCGGGCCCTCAGGCAGAGCCAGGGCATGGAGGAAAGACAGTGACTTTGCTTTAGAGAGAACCTGCCTATTAGAGAGTGTGGGTGGGGGTGGGGAAGGTGGCCTGTTACTAGCGTTGGACTGACACATGAGAGGGGCAGAGCTCCTTGACATGAGCCAGATAAACAAAGGAAGATACAAGACAATGGTGCCAGAGTCTGTCACTTTGAGTTCCAGTCCCAGCTCTGTCACTCCCTGGCTTTGGGGCTTTGGCCAAGTCTCTTCACGTCTCTGACCATGATTCTGTATCCTAGACTGGAAGGAGATGGACAGAACGATCTCAGGAGTCCTTCCTGGCTCTGACACTCGAATTCTATATGGTCAGTAAGGAGTCTGTTGGCTTCTGACTCCCCTCAACCCTGCGCTCCCCACAACGATCATCTATCTGAATGTCTCCGAGACCAAGTGCCATAAGGAAATCCATGATGTGTCAAACATCATAGTCGCTAAATGGAACTGATGTCACTGATGGAACAGGGCCGGGGGTGAGAGCCAGCTCCCTGAGAAGAGGGGTTGCTAGGGCCCTGAACCCAACGTGACAGAGTCCTGGATGTGCAAGAGGCCCTGGAACTCTGTTCTATCATCAAGGTCAAGGGCAGGACTTCTGATTCTAGGCAACTTTTGGGGCCTCCTCGGCTCCATTCACCGGTCCTCAGGGCTACCTCAGGGGAGAGAACCGCATGCTAAGCGTGCAGCCTCAGTGAGGCACAGAGGGGAAAGTGAGCCAAAAATCCCACCTGAAATTCCAGGCTCCAGTGACTGTCCCTGGGTCCCCATCCTGGCCTCTCATCCCCTCATCACTGAGCCCCAACATGTGCCCAGCTCAGACCTGGTGAGCTGGAGGGCTGGGGTAGAGCAGTCACTGAGGTGATGGGACCAGGTTGGAGGCCTGAGGCTGGCCTAGGGCGGCTGCATGGCAGGTGGATGCAGTTTCTAGTGAGCAAGAATCTGGCACCCTCTGCTGACCCCGCGGCAGGAGACAGCTGGTCAACCAGGCTGGGGCTGCAGCCACCAGGAGGGGGAGGGGTGGGGCCCAGGACCAAGAGGCCGCTTACTAGTCAAAAGAGCAGCTCTCCTTTCTGAATAGATCATTTTTATTGGTTTTGCAATAAGCTTATGAGACAGGAACAATCGCAATAAACAAACTGAACAAGAAATCGAAAAGATGGGCCCCGAAAGCTGTTACTGAGCCCTTCTCAACCTTCTCTTAATGAGTCTCTAATTTATAACAAAGTCATCAACCTAGCCCCTCCAGGGTTCCCTGGCTCCAGGCTGAGAACCCAGGGCTTCTGCCTTGCCTATATGTGACCTGCCATCTCTAGGGGCCTGGAACCTGTCTCCAGAAGTGACAGGAGACACTAGAGGACCTGATCCAGAGAAGTCTTGGGACAGGCTTGGGACTTCAGTCACAGCTACTTCTG
This sequence comes from Meles meles, assembly GCF_922984935.1. Classification (NCBI taxonomy): domain Eukaryota; kingdom Metazoa; phylum Chordata; class Mammalia; order Carnivora; family Mustelidae; genus Meles; species Meles meles. The sequence goes on along the minus strand of NC_060078.1, from coordinate 59,962,134 downwards.
AGAGGATCTGGGAGATGCCGTCACCAGGCCTCTTCAGAATGGATGGGGCCGGCTCTGGAGCCAGACTACCCCCCACTTCTTTCTCAGCCCTCTTCCAAGACACAGACTGCTGATGCAGACGCAGAAATCATGTTCCTTTCAGACTTCCAGACATGGGAGGCCCGGACAGCAGGGGCCTTCAGAACCCCCACACTGCATGCTCAGTTAGGATCGGAACCCCATGACACTGGGGTTTCCCCCCTCCTCGAGATCAGAGGCTCCTTTAGGGCAGTCATGTCTTGCCTCCCAAAGACTTAGTCTCCCTGTGAGAGGAGCCAGGCGCTCCCCATCAGACTGCTTGCATGAGTCCTGGACTGATTGTCTTCCTTCAGGTGGGGGATCCCGGGGGAAATGTTGCATCTCTTCCCTTGGACTGCAGCCCCTGGGTCAGGGTCATGGATCCCTGCCTCAGACTGGGGCTGCAGGGTGACAGGTGTCACTTCCACAGATTGGAGCTCCCCTTGAGCGTTCATTTTTCTCCAGTCCCTTTTTAAAAGTCACCATGTGACCCTTGAAGACATTTCCCAAAGCAGCCTGTTCTTACACCGGTCCCCTCTCCAGGTACATGTCAGTCTCCTGTGCCTTTCCTGGTTGCTGAGCTCAGGGCAGGGCACCCAGGGACTAGATCCATTGTCCCACCAAGTACTGGTTCGGTGATGGGAAGAACTCTTCTCTCCGCAGGGAACCCAGTGCCCCCTTGCAATACCTGCAATCCTAGAGATGGCCACAAGATGTCAGTGTGAGGCCATGGAAATAGCTCTTGCACCAGGGCTGAGCTCAGAAGGAAAATCAGAAGCCGGAAAGGGGTAGGCGGGTGGGGGGAGCAGTCTTGGCAGCCAGCACCCTGCTTTTCTCTCTATCCCCTCTGCAGGTTCCAACCCTTGCCCTCCCACACCTCTGCCCTTAAACTCACAGCAGTGCTCCATCTCCCTGCTCTGTCTCCTATTCTTTGCTCCCAGAAAAGTGGGTTCTGAAGCTCACTGACACCCAGCTTTGGGAAAGATGAGGAGCCGCTGTCCCTGCTGCAGGCACCCTTGTTGGGAAGAGCAGTGCCCACAGGTGTGATCCTGTGTGTCATCATGGGTGTGGCTTCAGGCCACCAGGCACTCAAAAGCTGGGGTGCATGCACTTGCTTGTGTGTGTGTGTGTGTGTGGGCATGTGTGTGCGCATGCGGTGGCGGGGGGGGGATTTGTATTTGTCACAGACAGAGTCATTCATGCCTGGAAGCAGACCTTAGAAATCTCCTGGTCCAACCTCTTGTTTTATGGATAAGGAAATAGAGGCCCATTAAGAACCAGGGTCTTCCTCAAGGCCATGTAAGTGAGTCTGTGGCAGAGCTGTCCCTGGGTCCCAGGTCTCCTACCTTCCAGCCAGTATGTGAATGGGTTCCCGTCTGGGCGTCTCCAGGGCTGTGTGTCTGGTATACTTCTGTCTTAGTGATTTACTTCCACGTGTCCTGGGAAGCTCCCCGACTGATCGCCAGCCAGCAAGGTTCTGAACAGAATCAGAAGGCAATAGGGAGAAAGGATGAGATGGAGAGGAAGAAAGAAAAGGCAGGGACGTAAATATGGGTGTGGGGGGCATATATCTTTATGCTTCACCAAAACAGCGCCTAGGAGCCACTGAGTGAGTGTGTCTGCCTCTCAGTGTGTCAGGTGAGCATCTGTGTCAGAGACGCTGATTCCAGTGTGCAGGTTTGAGTTTGTGTGCATGTTTGTGTCTGTGTGTGCCTACACGTCCTAGGACCTGCGTGAGTGACCACTTGGAGTCCAGGCCTCTCGGGAGGTGTTGGTGCTGCGGACTGAAGACTGTGAGTGATTGCGTGTGCCAGCTGTTGGCGTGCGCGTCAGTGACTCGGGAGTGTGCATCAGTCAGAAGCTGCGTGAGTGACTGTGGGTGTCAGTGAGGACATGAGTGTGTGTGTGCACCAGAGGCTGCTCCCTCTTTCCCACCTCCTTGCCCCCCACCACACTGTCTCCCGTGGCCCTTAGGGTTTCTGTGTCCCCGCCCCAGCAGCAGCGAAATCCTTTATTGGTTGAGGGACCAGCCCCCGTGTAGGGATTTCAAGGTTCCTGTCGGTTCCATCCATCTTCTGGGGCCTCCTGGTATTAGCATTGATCTACAGGGGAAATGGAGAGCGCGGCTGGGTTATTACGCACCCGCCCGCCTTCCCCGGGCCGTGATTGAGTGCACACAGAGAATTTTTGAAACATGGCCGCCCTAACTTATTCTGTCTTCCTGCCAATAGCGTGGCGTGGGTCCAAATTACGGGTCGATACCAGCTGATCTTTTTATGTTAAACTGTGATGAAGTCGCTTCTGTGTGGAGATGGGATTAAGCCCTGAGCCCTCTTTTAGGGGAGAACTCTTGGGGTAGAAAAGGGGGAATCAAGGAGCGGACAAGGGGAGCGGTCCTTAGGCATGATGGTGGTGGGGACCAGGGAGCAGGCAAGCCCGAGCAAGGCACGTGTACAGCGCAGTCAGAACGGTGACACTGGCCCCTGGCCTCTCTGTTCGTGGCTGCTTTCTCCCCCTGTGACCCATACCCACACTGGGGACCCTTGGTGGGCCCACTATCAGACTGTCCATGGTCAGCCAGTCTGGCCTTGGTGAGGCCCCTCCCTTCTCCCCTCCAAGGATAGAATTCCATTTCCCTCCAGTGACCCCTCCACCCCTTTCCCCCCAGCCCCCTCCACACACCTGCACCATCAAACGGGTTTGTCTTTAACCTCCAAACAGGGAACTTTAATTAAAGAGACAGTGACCCCTTTTATGAGTTTGGTCGAGTTGGGTTTCAGGGCCCTTGTCCTAGCGGCTCACATAACGCTAACAAAAGCTTGCAGGCCCCAAGAGGAGCCAGTCTCCTTCGTAGACATTACGGCAGGGGCACAAGGTGGAGGTGGGGGGGGGGGCACGGGGCAGAGGGAGGCATCTTGGGGCCAGGAACCTAGTGACAGCCTCAGGAAGGTAGTTACTGGGTTGGAGGTTGGGGTAGGGGGCAGGCCTGGGCCTGGGGTGGGGGGCACTGACTATAGGACCTTTGCAGCACCACATCCCCCTGCCCTCCCAGCCATCTGGGTCCAGCAGTGGCGTGCTGGCTGTTCCCTCCATGGAACAGCTAGGCTTCCAACACACACCCGTGCAAACATCCAGCGCCTTTGCCTGTTGGCACGTATTCTAAAACTAGAAGTAATTTCTAAGACGAATAGATTGGCTAGAACTTACTCTAAGAACAGCAGATATTTTTTTACTCACATATTTAAAGGAAAAGTGATTTTATGATAAAACATAATTGCTAATAACTATAATAACACCACTCAGCATATGGCACAAAACACAAATTCTGTCCTGAATCAGACACTGCACTACACAGGGCCCTGGTCGCAAGGGAGCCATCCCTCCACGGGCAAGAGCTGGGTCCAGGCCTCCTCGGGCCTGCTCTCTCCCCCTCCCCCACTTGCATCTCCCTTTAGGACCCCCAAGGTGGACCACTCTTGGGTTAGTGTTAGGAGTCTGAAGTGCCTTTATCTGATGCCTAATCACCTCTTAACTGTTGAATTTTAACTAAGGGCTTCTTTAGGTCCTGTAGGAGATGTTTGCTTGCCCTTTGATCTAGTTCTTTGATATCCTTTGTGAATTCTTGAGGCTGAAAAGGACTGCCCAGTCTGTCACACTTATTCATTCAACAAACATCAGGGGCTATTCAAAGGAACCTGTGTGTAATTGATTCCTTCTGAAAGGGTGGGTTTTCCCTAAGTTGGGGTACACTCCCAGTTGACCAGAGGCTAAGTTGTCAATGATCTGCCCTGCGGAAGTAGCCACGTAAATGGTAATCTAGGGTTGCCTCTAACTAGAAACTTGGGGTGAGCCTGAACTAGCAGATTTGGGGAGGTGCTCCTCAAGGCCCCAGATGAATGAAAATGATCCACAGCAACACCCTCTGCTCCAGCTGCCATCGTGGGCCCCTGACTCCTCTTGGTGGTGCAGGCACTTGTTAAGGGGGGGGCCCTCAGATGGGACGTGGGGGATACCTGAGAGGAGTCATCTGTGACAGGGGACAACTGGGAGAGGACAAATGAGCCCCACACAAGGGAAAGGGCGCACAGACCAACATGTGACCCACCATCGTATCTGGCCCTACTCACTCCCACCCATGGGCCTTCCCCCGTGCACACGCCTATCCACGTGAGCAGTCTACGTGCACGCCTGGAGTGCAGGCACCCACAGAGAGAGGTCACAGCCCCTTCCCTCCTCCCTGGGGGAGGGATCCGGAGGCCAGAGGGGTTGGGGAGTAATTGGTTTTGGCATTTCCTACCTCTCCTGCCCGGGAAGCTTTCTCTGTTTCATCTTCAGCCTGATCAATCCTCAGTCATGTGCCTTTCCACATGGGCGCCCCCGACCCCCCAACTCACCACGCTCTTGGAAACTTCGTTAGTACCATTAATCTGCTGACCCAGGCAAATCACCAACTCTTCCTGCAACTCAGCCTCTCAGCTCATCCCCCCAAGACCACCCCCAGGATCTGCTAATCACCCCCACTGCCCCTGCTGCCCAGGCTGGGCTGCTTTCCCCTTCCTCCGTCCTTTCCTGCTTACGTCTTCTGTTCGCTGGCCTCCCCCACCCCATCACCCCGAATCTGGGACCCTTCTTCCTCTTCATTTCTGTCCATATACTCACTGACTTCCAGGTGTTTCCCCACATGTGAGCACCAGCACTCTGCAAGGCAGTGTACCCATGTCTGGCCTCAGCAAGCACTGGCCAAGGGAAAGTGTCAACTGAGCCTGCGGCCTGGTGATGGGGGTTGTGAGGTCAGGCTCTGGCCGTGGGAACCGTCCAAGGCCCCGTGATGAGGGCTTCCTCTTTGCCAGGCAGTGTGCTAGACACTTTGAGCCAGTTGAGGAATCTAACCCTCACCACCCAAGCGATAGGCACTGTTTCCCCCATTTTAAAGATGAGAGGAATTGAGGCTCAAGAGGCAAATTACTTAATGAGAAGCAGAGCCAGGATTGGGATGGAATCAGATCCGCCTGATTCTAAAACCATGTTTTTTCAGCTATATAGAGGGAGGGGGAAGCCCATCCGTGAGCTAGCTTCTACGTGTCTCCCCTAGAACCCTCCTGTGTCAAAGAGTCCCTGACATGAAGTTTGTCTCAACTTTTGCCTCTGCTAGAGCTAGGTCTTGAGGTTGGGGTGAGTGTGTGTGTGTGTGTGTGTGTGTTTGTGTCCCCTTTTCTTCTTAGCCCAGAAAGGCCCCTGAGCCAGGGTACACCCCCTCTCTGCTGGCTCCAGGCTTACAGAAGAAGGCCCTGCTTCTTCCGTGGCCTCCGTGGCTGATGTGCTGGGCCCATTGTCCAGAAGGGAACAAAGACTGCGGATTTAAGCTGAGTGACCAGCCCGCTCTGCCAAGCAGAAAAGACTGCCCCCCCTCGAAGCTGGGCCCAGCCGGGGGCAGGAGGGGGACCCGAGAGAAAGGGGACAGGGAACCTTTGAAAGTAACTAATTAAAGGGCCTTTGCCTGCCCCCTCCTCCTGGGCGCCTAATCTCTCTGGGGCAGCAGCCAGACAATGTGCCCCTCCACCCTGCCCCCCTCGCCCGAGTTTTAAAACAAGAGACAACTTGAAGTTAATGAGCGCCACCTGACGGGGGTCCCCTAATGAGAGGGGGCTGCTGGGCGGCTCACACATTCTCTGGATCCATGAATAGTTCCCCCCACCCCCCTGAGTTTTATTCATCTTGGGCCAGGGGCAGGGGGCAGAAAGGAAGGGGGGGCCCTGCTCAGCTTGGAGCACGTGGACTGACATGCAGCATGGGGGCGGGGGGACCCCACAGGGCCCTCCCCTGTGACTGTGCCCAGGTCTGTGGCTGAGCCCCACCAGGTTGCTGCCCGAGACCTGGGAGGCCCAAGGCCTGTCTGGGTGACTCAGGCCAACCTGCTCTGTAGGCCCTTGGTCCCCAGTGTCGGCTGCTGGCGTTTCTCAGTGTGGCACCGAGGTAGAGGGAGGCTGTTTTGGGGTTGCTGTACTTGGTGGTAGGGGCCAGGGCCAGGAGTCATTTGGGCGTGGGACTGAGGGTTCTTTGGCATATTCGGGCCATTTCCACCATCCCGCCGCCTCTTCATCCCCCTCCCAGGTCCTGGTCTGATCTCTGATTCCTGTCTGGCTCCCCTCTCTGAAGCTCAGCTCTGAGGCGCCCATCCCCCGCTTCTCCAGATCTGACCCCCATCCCTCCCCAGTCCCTGTTACCAGCAGTGGTTCTTCCCTCAGACTCAGCGTCTTCTGTTCCCAGAGTGGGTGGGCATCCTGTCAGCCCAGGCCCCTCGAGTTTGCATGTAGGTCTTGCCTTTGTGAGTGTGTAACAGCAAACAGGTGTGTAACAGCCTGGGAAGTAGGCAAGTGTGGAAACACTTTGGGTGACTGGGGGAGATGGTGAATGACGCCAGTTCTTTGCCTCATACCATCATCCTGCCGCAAATAACTCTCCCACAGCCTACTGCCCACCCTGAAGGCCTACCCCAGCGTGCACGGGAGCCCCCGGTGGGGCCCTGATGGCAGACGAGGAGTCTGGGAAACAGAGCTCCAAGGCAGCCTGGTCTCTGCTCTCAGAGCCAGAGATGACCAGCAAGGGCTCCTCAGAGCAACGCCATTGAGTTCCCCCACTATCCCCCAAAAGGTGGGAGCTGAGGGGGTAGCATTTGAAGGGCCCAGGACAGTCTGACGTGGAGGGGAGGGAGGGACCCGAGAGAATGGGGGTCTCCAGCCAGCAGAGAGCCACGGACAGAGGTGACTAATTTCCCAACTACTCATGGTGAAAATATCACATTTCATGCTTTGTTGCCGATTCATAGAAAAATCCTATTAAAACCGGGTGGATTATTTATACAGTTTAAACAAATGATGATCAAAGATTTTACACGTTTTGAAGAAAACCCAGAGTTATGCAGCTTGGCTGAGGGCTTATCCAGAGTGTGGCAGATAAGTGTGAGTGGGGATGATTCGGTAGGAGGTAGGAGCCCGGTGGGGTGCGGGTAAGTGAGGGGCAGATTTAGATGGCCAGGCTTGGTGGGGGTGGTTGGGAGTTAGAGCTGGTCTGTCCAGTAGGGGGCGCCCTCCCCACGGTGTTGATACCCCCTCCCTCCGCCCAATCAAAGCCCCACAGATAGGCGATGATTTCGTGTCCCTTTTTGTCTCTTCACCGACCTGTCTGAAATGCCCCTGAAAGCGTAGTTGGAGGCATTTCCGCTTGTGGATCTGTGATTGTGTGGTACAGCGCTTTGCCCCTGGATGTGTGCCACACAAGCACTGGGTGTGACTGCGTGCCCGTCTAGTGCCTGCGCCTGCGGCAGAGTGGACCCGCGTGCACGCGCCGGAGTACGTGGCGTTTCCCGGTTTGTTTCCTCTGTGATTCACCTTCCTCTCCGTGTCCTGCGGAAGGTCTCCCCTCCCAGAAGCCTATTCCTCTCGCACACGCAGCGGCATGTGCACACACAAACAGGTCACACTTGTGCAGAGGGCTGCCCTTTGAGAGGCCGCTCTCGAAGGCTCAGCTTCAAGCTGGTGGGGAGGTGGGAGGTGGCTGGAAGAGGTCCAGGTGTCCCTCCTGGCCGACTGGGCTGGGGGGAGGGACAAGGGGGGGGAAGGGACCCGAGCCTGGAAGGCATCTCCTCAAACCTGGGCTTCCCCCACCCGGACTCTAAAGACAAGCAGGAACTCAGAATCTGCCTAATCCCAGCTCCTTTGGGGATGTAGCCCCCCACCCAGTCCCCCCACCCTGAGGGTGTGCTCAGTGCCTAGCTCCCTGATGGGAGGCCCACTGAGATCTCCTCGGTGAGAACCTGGAGCCCAGCTCAGCCCCAGGAGTTGGCGGAGGGGGTTGGAGGGAGAGGTGGACAGTGCCCGCGGCAGGGACAGAGCGGCCCTGCATCCCGTGCCTTTGCCACCTGTCCCTACCCACCAGGCCGTCCTGCCTCAGCAGTTTCATTACCCAGGGGGGTGGGGATAATGCCCTGGGGGGGAGGCAGCCTGTTCTGAAAGGGAATGTACTCCCCTCCACCCATCTCAGCCTCAGGGGCCAGGCCAGGGCCTCCTTCAATTTCTGGTGTGATAGACTCGAAGGGGATAAATGAGGCTTCTCCCGGAGAGGCCATGGCCAGGCCTGGAGGTCCTCATAGGAAAGGGTGCAGGCAAAGCGAGAGAGGGAGAAGAGGCAAGGTCAGGGGAAAAGGGGGGAAAGGAGGAAAGTTTCGGTAGGGTGTGTTTAGAAACAGCTGGAGCTGGGGGTTTCTGCCTCCCTGGAGTTCTCCCAGCTGGTAGGGGAGAGTGGGAGTCACTGAGGGCACCCAGCCTGGAGGGTTATTGCGATGGGTCAGTGCTGCCGATGGGTCTTAGGGACGTGAAGTGTCTTCGCCTCTTAGTTTGCCTATATATTTATTTCTTCTTCCTTGCAGTTAGTTGGTTCCAGCAGTGACGTGCGCGCCCCAGGCCTGGGCAGCTAGCTGAGGAGCGAGACCTGGCCTAGGGAAATTTCCTCATCTCATCCCAGAGACCCTAGCTTACTATTTATTGTCCTCCTGGACTCCCTTCTCCCTCCTTTCCTCCCTTTCTCCTTCCTTTCCTCCCTTCCTCTTCCCTTTCTTCTTTTCTTCTCCCCCCTCCCCCACCCTCAGAGACGACAGGCCACCCCAGACCACACAAGAGCAGCAAGAACAATCCCGTGTGCCTGGAGCGTCCATCACGACTGGGTCCCCCGGCAGCCCCGCCCTGCGGAGCCGCCAACATCGCCACTGCCTTCACTACGGCCGGCACTTTATTAGAATTTATACATTGCCCCGATTGAGGGGGAAAATAATTAACACCCCTACAAATATATCGTAAACAAAATATTTATTAGAAATAAATAACTCATTTATTTTACATATTTCATTCCAACAATAACATTACCCAATTTATCATTTAACATTTTTGCAAGACAACTTAACGACTCCTTATTAGCATTTCCATTTTTCACCCGCGCACCATAAAGCACGGGCGCTCCCCAAATGGCCTGGCACGGGCCGAGCCAGGAGCTCAGAAGACCCTGGGGAGGGCTGTGGACCCCCTGGATCTCCCTGTCTCTTTGGCACGTGACCGATACGCAGGACAAACATCCCATAACCAGTATATGTGGTCACCTTCAAACACAGACGCTTTCTTCTCATGTAAATCCACCCAGCTGCCTCCCCCCAGAGCAGACACCCCCAGAAAAGAAACATACCGGCGCACAGATGGATATCCTTCCTGACTCCAAATATTCATGCTCGTGTGACCCCCAACATCCAGGCGCACACGTGTCCACACAGGCTCCCCGTAGCCCACGCCCAAGTGCACACAGACACGGTCACTGGCCCCTGCACTCAGACGCGCTCGGATCTCACATTTGTACATGAGGGAGAAGAGTCACCACTTTTTCCCTCTCCCTCCACAGGGCTGGGGTGGGGCCTGGCCTAGAAGCTCTGGATGGGCTCTGAGCCCCTTGGGCGGCTACATGCAGCTCTCTGGCCTTCTCCCATGCCTCTTTTCTATTGCCCCCGCTCAGCAAGCCTTTCTTGGGATGAGTATTCATTTTTACTCCAAACTTTTGTCTGGAGGAGGGATTCACCCTGCAGAGCCCAGCCTGGGTCTCCTCGTACCCTAACCCCAATATGTTCCGGGAATATGTTCCCCACTTCCGGGAGAAGTGTGTTCTCCTTGGCCTCAGCTCCGTGGGCTGTGGGCTGTGAGTTCAGGGCTGGGTTCTGGGTGATAAAGGAAGAGTCTGGATCTGGTGAAGCAAGGCTGAACTCTGTGCATTTGATATTCAGTGCATCTGAGCCCCTTCCCCACCCAGGGTCACAGCCCAACCTCCTTCCCTCTGTTCCCTTCCTTCCCCTGGCAGACACTCTCTCCTGCCCACTGGATAAACGAAGCAGGTGGGGAGCCAATACCCCAGGTGACAGTTTGAGCTGGGAGATACTTCCCCATCTTCCCAGCCCCTAGCAGTGACCAGGTATCTGGTGGTGGCAGAGGGTATCCCTGTTTGTGAAATCAAACAGTAGTCCCCCACTCAATCCCTAAATGCCACCCATTCCTGGAGTGTCTGCAAGCCTGTGTGCAGAGATGAGCTGGGAGAACAGATGGGTGCACACCCCTCAAGGACACACATGGATGCACTTAGATGTGCACACGTGTGTGTCACTCTGTGAATTCTGCCCAGGCTGACTCAAGGCCCCACCCCCTGGCACCAGTCACAACATCTGGAGGATTAGGGTCTGTTTGGGTGCCGAGGGCCAAGGCCGAGACATTCCTCCTTCAGCCCCCAGCCTCTCTGCCCTCTCGCTGGGAGGTGGAGGTGGGAGGCTGGTAGCTGGGGGGCCTGGGGCCCCGGGGGACGGGGCAAGGGGGCTCTTTGGAGTCAGCCTAGCCAGCGGCTGGGGGCAGGGCCCTGGGGGAGCATACACAATGGCTGGAGGTGGAGGGTCTGAAACTGGAGACTTTAATAAAAGCCACTGACAGCAAATAAAGCTGCCAGGGGAGTCCCATTACCCACAACAAGGACCCTTTGTGAGCTCCACAGGGCTGAGCTAACCCTTCTCCACGGGCCTGGCCCCATACCACCCACCCTGGGCCCCATCGCACTGCCCACAGGCTCCCTAGCCCCCCTCCCCAGCCCAGCCCAATCCGGCTCAGGGTGCCTCCGATGAGGGAGCTCTGCCTGATGTTCCCACAGACTCCAAGTTCTCCTCCATGCCTACCCCTAATTTCTCTGATGCCCCTGGCCTTTGGTTGCTTTGTCCTCTTAATAAGCATTCAGTCACTCCACGGCAGGAGCACCTCCTGTTCAATGAGTGGGGAAATTGACCATGGTGTGGGCTCCACCCACCCTGGTCCAGGGCTGAGGCGGGGGTTGGAAATCTGGGGCTGTGCAGACCCTAAAATAGACCCTTGGTGTGGTTCTTAACCCGAGACTGCCCCATACCTCTCTGGAGTCCCGTACTGACAGATCAGAAAGACTGCTCCACGGCGGTCCGTCGAGGGGACCTGGCTTGAGTCCTGGAGCTGACACTGTGCACTTGTTTGACCCATTTCTTCTCTCTGAGCCTCAGTTTCCTTATCTTAGAGTGAGGCTGATTTAAAAGGGCTCCTACGAGGACTTGTGACCTAATAGGTGTAACACTTATAAACTTTAAATCACCCCACAAATGAGGGTCGTTATAACTACTTACCTCAGCCTCAGTTTGAAACCAAATCGTGCCTTAAACATCAATCTTCGCACAGATCCTCAGTCCTGCTCTGATTCCTGGGCTGGTGATGATATTACTAAGGGTATAGGAAGCTGGATGAATAGCAGACTTTCGCTGGGAAATTGAAGAAAAGGGTGGAACGCTTTATCCCTGACCTCAGCTAGGAAGCCAACTGATTGGTAGAGGGTTTGAGGGGGGGCCATGTGGGAAATAGAGAAGTTGGGGTCAGAGCACTGGCTTGGAGTTTGGGGACACTTTGGGGAAATGGGGGAAAGGGGGGTTCAAGGCAGTTGGGGGGCTCTGAAGCAGAGTTGGGGTGCATAGAGAGAAAGTTCTGAGGTTGGAAAAGGTGCAACCCAGGGGATTTGGAGTTGTTGCTTTAAGGTTGAGGTGGGGCCTGAATGGAGGTTGGAAGATGGGGGTCCGGCAGGAGGGGATTCTGGTGCAGGGCGGGGAGGGAGATTAAGAGGCGCTCTCAATTGCCTTAATGGGCTCTAAGAGGCGGGATCCTATTACAGCTCGGGGTGCCCCGGGGTGCCTTGCTGGGAAGACAAGCTAATCTGCCATGCAAATTAAATCCTGCCTCAAGACGCAAGGCCTGCTTAATGTGATCCATTACACAGTTTACTTGTTTATATCTAATATTGGAACAGGCAGCCCGGGCGGGCGGCAGCGGCAGGCGGAGCGGCCCAAAAGCAGGAGAGTAAATTACCAGCAAAATGAGCTTTTCCATCCTCAGTGCCGCCACCGCCACCACTGACGCGCCTCCCTGGCCCTCCGCGGCCTGGGCGCCCCCTCCCGCCCGCCCGCCCGCAGCGTCCCCTCACTCTGCCGCTGTCCCGCTCTCTCCCTGTTGGTCAAGTCTCGGGCTTCTCTTTGTCTTTGTCTCTTTCTGTCCTCCGCCTTGTGTCTCTGGCTCTCTCTGCTTCTTCATCTCCTTCTCCCCGTCTTCTTCTCTGCCTTCCCCTGAGTCTTTCTGGGTGTTTCTCCCCCTCTTGGGCTTCTGTCGCTCACCTGTCTCCTTGCACCGGAGGGACAGATACCTGGAGCCATGCCTGCTGGATGCGAGATGCTGCCTTGGGCAGTGGAGTGTGAAGCTGGGCTTGGGGTGCCCCCTTGTGCATGCCTACCTGGGGGAGCACCCAAAGAAGCTGGGCCTTGGAATGTCTGGCCTGGGGCTCCAGGAGCCGTGGAGCTACTGTGGTGCCAGCAACACTGTCCCTGAGGGCCAGGGTGTTTGCGTGAGTGACCTTGAGGTGTTTGTTTATATGGGGAGTGTCACCATGCCCCGTTTGTGTGTGGGTCTGTGCATGCGCTTGTGGGTTTGGGGTAGTGTCTTAACAAACCCTGGGAGAGGTCCCCAGCCCTCTGCCCAGCGCACCTTCGGGCCCGCCTTCCTCCTCCTGCCCCTCAGGGTTAGCTTCCTAGGTGGCAGGAGCCTTCCCTCACTTTCCTGGGGGGGGGCTTCTTGACCCCCCGGCCAACCTCCTTTCAGCTCACAAACAGCCCCAAGGCTTTCACTGGCCCAGGATCGCCTCACTGTCCACTGTGGAGTCCGCGGGGTCTGGTGTTTGGCCCTGCTGTGTCCAGACTCCCACCCCGACTCTGGCCTGCTCCCCTCTGGGGCCCCCGCCTGCACCTACAGGACAGTCAGAGGCCCACGGAGCCAGAGGCAAGTGGAAAAAAGACCGGGATGGGAGCGAGGACAACCAGCTGAGAGAGAGAGAGACTCCCAGAGACACCACGGCAGAGGCGAGATGCAGGCAGAGGCGGTGGACAAGGAGGCAGGCCAAGAGACCCACAGACCTTGCCACAGGTGAGGAGCCAGGCAGTCTGGGTTCGTGGGGGTAGGACGGGTGAGTGTCTGTGACTGGGCCTCATACTTAGGCTCACAGATGCCGCAGACCTAGTGTTGAGGGACCATTCCAGATGCTGAACCTGTTTGAGGAGTTCTGAGAGGCTGTGAGAAGGGGGGCTCCCCATCCCCTGGGCTTGATGGGTCACTGACCCGCCCCAACCTAAGCCTCTGGACCCCTGGTCTGTGCCTGTGGTCCTGAGGGGAACCAGCCCACTCCTTGAGGCTCTGAGAGCTCAGGCTCCAGGACAGATATGGGGCAGAGGGCGAGAAGGCTCCCACAGCCAGCCCTGTGCACAGCTGCTGCCCTCGTGCCTGCTCCTATGTGCACGCGCGTGCGTGCGTGCACAGACACACACCCACACACATACACACACACACTCATGTGTGCCACGGGCCTGGCTGGAGGCTTGCCCATGAGTCTCCCCTGGCTTCGGTCCACGTTCCTGTACCAGGGGCCCTGGCTGCATGCTTTATACCCAGCACTCCTGACTCCCTAATCTCCGGCTGCCCGAGGGCCTGGTCCCCTCCCAGGCCAGTGAGTGCACCTGATCCCTACTCTCCTGTCCCTCAGTCCCCTTGGGACTCCCGGCCTCATGATTCCTTCTGATTCCCCAGGAACCCTGGAGGCCCCAGCTCTCCAACTTCCAGGCTCACGTCTTCCCAACCCTGACCCTTGGCTCTGGTTGGCGGGTTGGGGGGGGGGGGGAATCCTGCCAGGTGGGGGGAGGTGGGTGAGAGGGAAGGTGTGAGTCTGTATGTCTGTGTGGAATGGGGGCTGTTTAGATAAACAGATGGCAACAAATGGCATAAAATTATATACCCATAATGTCAGTTCATAACATTTTGTTCGACATACTTGATTTAATCGCTTAGCTGACGATTTGGCTTTTGGGCCCATATGGTGGGGAATGAAGCTGCGTGGCACCCGCTCCAATCTGGCTCTTTTATCACCGAGGCTGGGGGGGCGGGGATGGGGGGGTCGGAGAGGGGGAGGAGAAGGGATGCAGATGGAAAGAGAATGAGCTGACAGGAGGGGAGCCAGGGACGGGGGGGACTGTAGGGACGGAAGGGGACTGGACCCTGGCAGGGTGCAGGAGGAGGTCTGGAACAGTGTGAGCGATGCCCAAGTCAACTGGGACAGACCACACTGTCCCCACGAGACCTGGACCCTGTGGCAACCCTGAGGCCGGCCTCACTGAACTCCATGCTGGTGGCCAGAGACTTGTCTCCCAGCAGCCAGAGATCATCTCTTTCTCTCTTCACCAAGACCCAGACAGCCAGCTCTTAATCTCCAGGGGCACCCCGAACGCTTTTGTCAAACTGAGCGATTTGAACGTGCGTGCACGTACTCCTGCCTGCTTATGCAGGCGGTGAAGGAGCAACCATGAGGTCCCTCATGGGATGGCTTGTGTCTGTGAGGATTGCCTGACTTGCACTCCGAGCCGCTGGGAGCAGGGTGAATGAGCGTTGGTGGCCCTTTGCGACAGAGCGAGTCTCACAGAGTGGGGTGTCTGGGTGGGCCTTGTGACTTGTGGGAGTGTGACTGAGCATGAGTTGTGTGACGACAGGAGTGTGTGGGTGTGATGAGGCGTGACCCGGGGGAGAGGATGGTGCAGGTGGGATTGATCTCTGGGGAGTGGTGTGGGGGTGGCTGAGTGTGGGAGTGGTTCAGACGGGCTGTGCTACACAGTAGGTGCTTAAGCAGTGCTGCTGCTTTGAGTGACTCCATGGAGTCACCTCACGGGGGTATGTTCCGGGTGGGAATGCTGGGCTGTGGAATGGTGCGTGTGCACGCTGGCCTCCCCCCACACCAGGGCAGTGTGTGCATGCAACCCCTGGGCAGTTCCAGGGGGTTCCCCACACCCCTGCCTGCTTGCCTGCGACCACCCCTTCAGGACTCCCATCCTGCACTCTGCAAACTGAAGTCGGGCTCCATGCAGGGAGCCCCTCTCAGGTTCCCCAGCTGCTGCCCTGAGTCCTCGGTCTCCAGAAATGCACTGGGGGCTCAACGAAGAGAGCCAGGTGCTCCTCCAGAGAGATATCCCCTTCTGATCGCCGGTCCGGCCCCCAAATGCTCAGTCCACCCCTCCTCCTGGTCTCGGAGCTGTGCCAGTGCCCCAAGCACCGCGAATCTGGGCCCAAATTGGCGCCCATCACTCACGTCGCAGCCTCATTTCCCCCCTGCTGGGTGCTGCCCGCCAGCTCTGGAATCTGGTGGCGAGAGGGCCTGGGAGCACCTTCAGGAGGCTGGGAACCAGCTCTCTGCTCCTGCCTCCCTGGGACTATCCTCCAACCCCAGAGCCAGTTTTGTGTGCTCCGAGGTTCCTGGGTTGTGTCTGGGGTCTTGCTGCCCATTGGCCCTTCCTGTGTCTCTGCTGATGTCTTCTCCCCTTGTCTTCATGAGTGCCACATTCTGTCGTCTACTCTCCCAGTCTCCGACTTTCTTCCGCATTCCTGCTCCTCTCCGCCATTTTTCTCAACTTGTGCCTCTGGCCACTCCTCTGAGGGTCTGTGAAGTGGGGATCAGGGCTGAGGCTGGAGCCTAAGTGCCTAGGGTGGTCTTCTCCATTTAGGAAGTTCTATTACTACCCTTCCCCTTCATGGCAAGGAGATAGGAGTCCTGGCTGGTGGCAGCTGTCCCCACCGCTTAGGACTGTGATAGGGCCCTAAGTCAGCGGTTGCTTTCCACATCTCCCAGATCAATTGTCCCCAGCACCCTAACTCTCCATGGAATGCTATGGTTGGATCAAACCCTGAGCTCCTTCTCAGGTCATTTGGTCATTCATTCATTCGTTCATTCATTCATTCGTTCAGTAATCATGTCGCCCCTTTGATCTGCCAAGCACTGTGCTGACCAATATGAGTGAGAACCTGCCCTCAAGGGCCTCCTTCCCTTGAGGAAGACAGGTGTGCAAACAGATAAGGATGCTACTGTTTCAGGGTGTGAGAGAAAGGGCCCAGTGACACCCAAAGGAGGTCAAATTCGGGCTGTGGAAGGCTGGAGAGAAACTTTAAGACAGGGGGATTCTCAGCTGCAGTAAAAACATTTCCCCTTTCTGTTTACAAAAATCATACTTTCTCAGTCTGGAAAGCCAAAAAGGCACAGAAAAACTCAAAGGAAAACAGAAACAAAATAGTCTCTAAAGAAAATTGTGGGGAGTCTCAAGAGATGAGTGGAGTTTTACCAAGTGAATGGTGTGGTGCTGAGGCCCCTGTGAGAAAAGGGCTGGGGAAGGGGCTCCCAGCAAGGGTGGGGGCAGCAGTCAAGGCCCCCCTGATGGGAATCGGGGCTGTTGGACAGCTGTGGCTGATGCCCCAGGGGTTCCAGAGGCTGGCTGAGGGTCCTAGCCCTTGCTCTTTGGGCAGTGAGGAGCCACTCG
Source organism: Meles meles (assembly GCF_922984935.1). Taxonomy (NCBI): domain Eukaryota; kingdom Metazoa; phylum Chordata; class Mammalia; order Carnivora; family Mustelidae; genus Meles; species Meles meles. The sequence continues at coordinate 59,945,603 of NC_060078.1, read as the reverse complement.
AGGGGGTAATGAGCAGGTGAATTTTGTGATCCTATTTCCCATTTTAGAGCAGTTATTCTGGAGGATGGATTGGAAGTAGCCGAGACCGGGAGCAGGGAGACCAGTTGGGATATTGGTGCAGTAGTCTGAGAGAGGCAACACGAGGTGATGACTAGAGTGTTACGGCGGGAGAAGGGAGAGGGGAACCATTGGGGAGGCAGAATGACTGTGACTAGGGGCCGGTTTGATGTGGCGGTAAAGCTGGGAGAGATAGAGGAGCCATAATTGAAGCCCAGGCCTTTGGCTTGGTCACAGGTGTGGCTGGTGGGGTCATTCACTGAGACGGGGAACTCAGAAGAGGAGCAGGAGTGGGGTGGGGGTAGCAGAAGGGCTGAGTTTGGGTTTGGACATAGTGTGAGATGGAATAATCCAAATGGAAATGTTGGCAGTGGGACACTCGGGTCTAGAGCTTGGGGTCACAAATTTGGAAGTCATTGTTCATTTCTATGTATCAGTCAACAAATACTTATCGAGCATCTGTGGTAGATTGGCCTGGGGGTGTAATGGTAAATGAGAGAGGCTATGCCCTTCCCTTGTAGGGCTCACAGCCCTCAACGGTGAGAGGTTATCCAAAGTCATGAGAGCAGATGACCTTCCCAGGGAGTAAAGAATGGAAGGCATTAGAGTGACAGCCTCTCAAGACTGGAAGAGGGGCGGCTGCAGAACTAGGTAGGGCCCCTTGCCTCTCTCAAATCCCGGAAGGCAATCCATACACTTGCTTCGTTAGCTTCTTAGATAAGCTTAGACCAGATGTCTCCTGGGGTCCCCATTCTCCAGGCCTACCTCTTTCCAGGGTGCCCAAGGACACTGTTTGTGGGGCAGACAGGCTCCTTGCATCTGCCCTGCTTCCATCTGTGGGGTAGGAAAAGACAAGTCCAACAGACTCTGGCTCGGTTTGTCATGTAGCCCCTTAGCTCCTGACATTGCTTTAAAGAAATCAAGGCTGCTTGCTCTGGTCTTCAAAACCCTTCATGCACTGGTCCCTGCCCAGTTCTTCAACCTCACCTCTGCCAAGCTATCTTTCCAATCCCAGTCCCTGGTCAGCCCTCGCCCTCCCCCACCTCCAGACCTTGCACATGCCCTTTCTCTTGATACCCTCTTCCTCTCCCATCCAGCCAGCCGAGCTAACTCTCAATGACCTAGCTTAAGTGTCTCCCATCTGGGAGCCTACTCTGTCTGCCAGAGCCCCTTAGGGGCCCCTGGCATAGACTTCTCTTTAGGAAGGTCTTGTAGCTCTTACGATGATTGTCTTTTTGCCTGTCTGTCTCTATTTCTAGATCAGGAGATATTTTAGAATAGGGCTTGCCTTTTGTTTTTTATTTTTTGTCCATCTCTATAGCCCCTGTGCCTGGTATAGTTCTGGACACATACAGGAGCTCAAAATTATAGGTTGTGCATTGGAGGTGGGCTGGTGTTGACGTAGGGCTGGAGTTGGAGGTGGGGCTGGGTGTTGGGTAGGCTGATATTAGAGACAGGCTGCTGTTAGAGAGTAGGGAGGGTTGATGTAAAGGTGAGGCTAGGTGTCAAGGTAGGGCTGGGGGTTGGGGTAGGGCTAGTGAAGAGGTGGGTTGGCTGTAGGGACAGAGCTGGTTTTGGGGTAGGGTGGAGTAGTGGAAGAGGGGGGTGTTAGGGTAGGGCTGGTATTAAAGACTGGTTGGAGGTGGGCTGATGTGGTTGGGGGAGTGCTGATGTGCAGGTAAGGCTGGGTATGGAGGTAGGACTGGGTGTTAGAGGTGGAATGGGTGGGTGCTTGAGGTGGGGTGGTTGTCGAGGTAGGGATGGGTATTGAAGTAGTGCTGGTGTTGGAGATGGGCATGATTTTGGCTTCGTACCGTTCGCAGTAGGTGTGTGTGTTAGAAAGGTAATGTTGAGAGTAAGCCGGCAACTGGGCATAGGAGAAAGGAGGCTGGGTGTTGAGGGTGGGCAGGGGAGTAGGGAAGGGCTGGAGAAGGGTGCTGGCTTTGAGAGCATGGTGGAGAGTCCCCGAGACCTCTGCAGGGTTGTGACCCTTAATGCTGCTGATCCCGCTTTTCCTCTGTAAGCAGCTTCTCCCCGGAAGGAGAGAAGAAGAGGAGAGGAGACCCAGGGAGAAGAGCCTAAAAGGGTGAAGAAGGATTTTCATTATGAAGTTAATTAGCTTCAGAGCCGCTGCACCTTTCAGGACGAGGAATTAGAGGGATTTAATTGCTTTATCAGCCTTCCCTTTGATTTTCAGCAATCAGGCCGATTCCATTTAATTTAACTGCCACAGACGAGGAGAAAATTGATGCGCTCACCTGCCTCGGAGCAGAAAGAGAGAGCGCGGCGAAGAGGGAGAGGGGGAGCCAGAGAGACTGGCAAACACAGAGTCTGCAGATTAATGAAAACCAACAGCATTTGCTCACAATTGGAGATGAAGTGTGCCCTCGAGGTGTTTGGAGCTGTGTGGCTCTGTGTGAATTCGCGTGTACAGTCGTGTAGAGCGTTGGTGACAAGGCACGTTTGCGTGGGTGTGACTCTGAGAGACGTGGGGGACGTGGGGGTGGGTGTGTGGGTGAGTGCTGGTGTTTGGCTCTAGGTGAGTGACGGCAGAGGGGTGTGATTGACTGGTGAAGATTCCTCGTACATGGGAACATGAGCGTGGCGGTGTCTGCCTCGGTGACTGTGAATTCGGTGACTCTGTGTGTGTCGCTATGTAGGTGAGAATTTCATTGCGCTATTAGTTCATTCGTTGAGCAAGCACTGAATGAATTCCTGCAAAGAGCCAGACATGGTGCTGAGGGGCAAAGATAACTAAGAGAGGGTCCCTGCCCTCAAGGAGTCAAAGTCTAACAAAGGAGAAAGGCTGGCAAATAAAAGTGACAGGACTATGCCGTGGGGCTCACTCCAGGAGCACAGCTCTAGAAGGCCTCCCGGAAGAGGTGGTTTAAAAGATAAGCAAGTTTCCAAGCTGAGAAGGGATTGACGGGGTTGTGATGGAGGAAGGACATGACAACCGGAGGGAACAGTGTGTGGAGCATAACGGGAAGCTGGAATTGCTTAGGAGGGCGGTCCCCAGCAGGAAGGATTTTGGTCATGCTAAGAAATGTGGACCTTTCCTGTAGGGTGTCATTGAGTGAATGGGAAGCAACCCAGCCAGATTCGTGTTGGAAAGGCCTCTCGGTCGTGTGGAGGATGGAATGAAGAAGGCAAGACCGAAGGCAAGGAAACGGGTCACAACCATTGTAAAGACCAGGGAAGAGAGTGTGAGGGTCTGAGGGAAGAGAGAACAAATGCAGTAAAACAGGCAGAGTTTGAGGGAGGTGCATGGAACAGAAAGTATTGAGGGTTTATGAATGTCTAGGTAATAGGTGGTTCTCTAAAAGGAGATACTGGAGAAAAAGCAAGTCGGAGGGGAGGGTCTTGAACACATAGAGTTGAAGTTGTGAGAATGGGCAGCTAGGCCTGAGTTCAGAGCTCAGCAGAGAGGCCCGGCCTGGTGACAGAAAGAAGAATCTTTCTGATGAGCATGTGTAGGTCGTAAATAATGCCGTGGGGATGGGTGAGACAAGCCAGGGAAAGCACTGAGATCGAGAAAAGAAGAGGGTCAAGAGCAAAGAGCCTGGAGATCACCCATGTACATGACACCAGAGGAAGAACAGGAATCAGGGAAAGAGGACAAAGAATTAAACAAAACAAAGGAAAACCGAGAGGAAGTTCAGAAAGAGAGGAGTGCATTGATGAGAAGTTGAGTTCAGTTCTGGACATGTTGAGTTTGAGGTTTGCTAGGGGACGTTCACGTGGGGGTGTCCAGGGGCTGGAGCTGGAACTCTGGGCTCTCAGCACGAGTGAGGGCTTGGAGATGTGGGAGGGTGTGCTGGAATCCGGAGTGGCTGGCATGCAAAAGGATGGAGAAGACAATGAAATTGGAGAAGTGAGTTGGGAATATACAGGGTTTTGAATACTAACCTGCAAGCTGGTACTTGAATCTGAGGGCAGGAGTTTTTGACTGTCTTTTTTTTTTTTTTTTTTTTTTTTAAGATTTTAAGTAATCTCTACACCCAATGTGGGGCTCGAACTCACAACCCTGAGACTGAGAGTCACATGCTCTACTGACTGAGCCAGCCAGGAGCCCCACTGACTGTCTCTTAAGAAGGAGGATGACTTGATCTGATATTTGTTTTAGAGACATCACTCTGTGTGTCTTAGTTTGACTTCCCCCAAATCAGAGCTTGAGACAAAGATGTGGGAGTTTATTTGGGAGGTGATCCCAGGGAGCAGTAGAGAGGGAGTGCGGAGAGGGAAATCAAGAAGAAAGTTGGTTTGTCCCTGTAGGCAAATGGCGATCAATCTTTGGGGACCATGTCAAGAATCATGTAGACTATACCTCAGAATTGTCCCTGTAAACGATAGGAAGCCAGGCACTATGGACCGACTGTGGTCTCCCATTTGTTGACAGCAGCCCTCTGGCCTGCTCATGCCCTTTCTCAGGCTGCCTGCACTGCTATCAGAAGGAGATGAGGGGAAGACATGCTGCAGATCATAAAAGCATCTGGTATGTTCTGGGAGTCACTTGGGAGATGGATTAGAAGGGTGAGGTGAGAGGTAGAGATACCTGCTAGCAGATAATTGCCATGTCCAGACAAACCAAGACAACGAAGGTAGGAATGGATTGAAGGATCATCTGGGAGGCATAGAATGAATAGAACCTGAAGACCAACAGGACGTTTGGCTTTGTGGTGGGCAGAATAAAGGCCCCTCCATGTCCACACCCTACTCCCAAGGACCTACATATATGTATGCTACATAGCAAGGAGAGGGGAATTAAGGTTGCAGATGGAATTAAGGTTGGAATTAAGGTTGCAGATGCTAATCACGTCCAGGAGATGATCCCAGATTATCTGGGTGGCTCAGTGTAGTCACAAGGGCGGTTGTAAGTGAAAAAGGAGGCGAGACGGTTAGAGTCAAAGGAAGATTTGAAGATGCTACTTGCTCTTGGTGTTGAAGATGGAGGAAGGGGCCACGAGCCAAGGAATGCAGCAACCTCCAGAGGCTGGAAAAGGCAAGGAAACAGATTCTCTCTTGGAGCCTCCGTTGCCCTGCCGACACCTTGACTGGAACTCAGTGAGACCCATTTTAGACTTCTGACCTCCATAACTGAAAGATAATAAATAAAGATAATAAGACAACACAGGTTGTCTTAAGCCACTAAGTATATGGTAATTTGTTACAGCAATAATAGAAAACTAACAAGGAGTCCAAGAAAGGGGTTCTCAGGTGACTTCCATGATTTCTAGCTTGGGCCAGATAGAGAGGGATTTACTGAGAGAAGGAAGAAGTAAATTGGAAAGAGAGGCTTCTGAGCTATTTGTGGCATGTTCTTTACACGGCTGGAGGGACTTCTATGTGCAGCTACCCATATAGAATTTAGCCGGGGTGGGAAAGAGTTTTGAGAAGAGGTTCTTCATCAGTGTGGTGGTATTTGAAGCTGTGAAAATAGATGAGCTTACCTGGAAGAGGAGGAGGACAGAACCTTAGGGATATGCCAGTTCTGGGGCTAATGGAGTTGTTGACAGTGGAGGTCTGTTGATCTCTGTTTCTTCTTCACGAGCTCTTTAGAACACTTCACGAGTTCCAGCATTGGCTCCATGGCCTCTACTCTACCTCCTCCACTGTCCCCCTTCTTCCCTAGGCCGTTCATTTCTCAGGAGGTGGGCTTCAGGGTTGCTCTGGACTGTTGCATAGGTTGTACATTGTACAACTCTAAGGACATGATTCATGTAGAGTACAAAATTAATATGGTGCTCTCCTAGAGTTGTCAGTGTACCACCTTGCCAACAATCCATGATGGCGTGGTTGGCCTGTTTAGAGAGACAAGAAAGAGACTCTCTCTTGCCTCTAATGCCATATCTAGAGCCTTGGCCCTAGCTTGAATCCAGGATGCGAGAGAGGTCTCAGGAGCAAGGCCCAGACACAGCAAAAGCAGCCCCTAGAAGGGATGGGGCCCCAGAGGCCAGGCTGTCAGGTGTCCAGGCCTTGGAAGGACAGCTCTTCCCACTTTCCCTGGCCCCCCACCCCTGTTGACTGCCTTTTGATTAGAATGTGGACTCTAACTTGGAATTAACCTGATTAATGTAATGAAGGCAGGGCCGGCTCTGCACCGCCCGGTGATGAGGGGAGATGGATTGGGAGCGAAGGCGCTTGGATGGAGGCGCGGCCGTAATTGCCGCGTTTACTGCTACCTGCCTCGCTGACCCTGCTGTTTAGCCCATTAATGATGATGCACAAGCCTCACTTTCCAGAGATAATGACAGAGACTCTCGGGGGAGGGTACGGGAGGAGGGAAAGGGAACTGGGGGTCTGGGGTCTGAGGGAGACCTGGGTTTGCAAATGGGGCCAGGTTGAGGGTGAAAGGATGAGGGCCCAGAGGCCCAGAAGCATATGGGGAGACAGGGGGTGCAAGGGTACAAGACAGGGGCTTTCTCTATCTAGGTTCCTGCGCCTCTAGGCTAGTTTAGGATAACTGCCTTGAGTAGGGCCTGCTGCAGGGGGCAGGGCTCTCTGACTGGCTGGGAGGCCAGCACCATGGCCTCCCTAATTCAGGAGGGCTTCCTGGAGGAGGGGTCTTGGAAAGAGGAAAGAAAACCCAGGGAGGTGGACCAGGGCTGAGCAGCAGCTTCCTCACTGTCTCCAGCACTGGTGGGGGAAGGCAGGTTGGGCAGGGAGGAAAGCCTGTGGGTGTCACAGCAGATCCTTTGGGGCTTGGCGTGGGTACACACTGTATGCTCAGCACAAACAATCTGTGCATCAATCAGCAGGAAGCCATCGCCTTGATTCTTCTTTGATGCCTCAAAGATGAAATGAATGTTCCTAATCTGATCTACTGCCCCTCTATGTCCTTTATCCTCATCCTCATCCCTGTCCTTCCCTTCCCTTCCCTTCCCTTCCCTTCCCTTCCCTTCCCTTTCCCTCCCCTCCCCTCCCTCTCTCCCTCCCTCCCTTCCTTCCTTCAAAATAGTCAAGAGTTGTCCCAGTTTTGCTGCAAACTCGCTGGCCCCACTGGGCAGACCCCTACCTATGCCGAGCCTCAGTGGGTTTCTCTGTAAATGAGGGGATGGAACAGGTAGTCAGCCCTGATCTGTGGTCCTACAGGGAGGCTGCTGTCTTTGACTTTCACAGTCTGCCTGGTAGGCAGGGTGGAGGGCCCTCTCAGAGCAGCCCAGAGGACTGCGGGAGTGTCTGTCTTTCCCTCCTCTGCCCTGCGTCTTAGCTTTCCAGTAATAGGTTGGCTTTGTGGACCCACGTTAAGCTCACAGGCAAAAAAGTTCCCTGATTTTTCTCACTGGAGCCGCTGACTAGCCTGGAAGGTCTTAGAGTGCACAGGAGTGGTTGATCTGTTACACAAACACCGAACTTCACATTTATCCCTTCAATTACATTATGTTAATTTTGACCCATTATTCTAAGCTGTCTGTGGGGCACTAATTTTGTCCTCTGTCATTGGAGTTTTATATCTTCTGATAATCTGATGAGCCTGGAGGTCATTAACTAAAACAGGGACTAGGAAAGGCCAAGAATGGAGTCACAGGACCAAGTTCTAGAAACTTCCTTTCAAGTTTCCACCCCATCCACTTTTCCCTTCCTTTTTCCATTTGACTGTGGGTTCTTGGTGAAGCCGCACTGGTCATTACACTGCATGAATATTCCCTAGTGTGTCCACATGCTGCTAGTAAGGCACTTTCCAGCCAGAAGATAAACTCCATAAGGGCAAAAGCCACTTTTGTCCGGTTTATCACTGAATCTCCTGGGCCTGCCATTTTGTCTGAGACACAGGAAGTGCTGAGTGTAGCGTCAATGGGAGAATAAATGACTTCCCTGGACAGAAATGAGGATGGTAGTTGTGTTAGTGTAGGGCTATTACGGTGCTATTGCAAAAATGTTAGGGACATCAGTGTGTGTTATTGTCCCCCAGGCACACACCTTCCGGGCCCGGCCGGAAGTAAAGAGGTGGAGAGGAGAGGGAGATTTTGTGGAAATTTTTAAGCAAGAATTCCAGGGTAGGGGCGCCTGGGTGGCTCAGTGGGTTAAGCCGCTGCCTTCGGCTCAGGTCATGATCTCAGGGTCCTGGGATCGAGTCCCGCATCGGGCTCTCTGCTCAGCAGGGAGCCTGCCTCCCTCTCTCTCTCTCTGCCTGCCTCTCTATCTACTTATGATCTCTCCCTGTCAAATAAATAAATAAAATATTAAAAAAAAAAAAAAAAGAATTCCAGGGTATTTCTAGGGAGAGAGAGAGAGAGAGAGGGAGATAGAGAGAATGTGTGTGTGTGTGTGTGTGTGAGAGAGAGAGAGAGCAAGCAAGTGAGTGCTTTGGCATCAGGCAGAGCTGGCTTTGAATTTTTCTTGAGTTATTTATAGCTGCAAGACTGGAGGGCAATTGCCTATCATTTCAGAATCTGTGTTTTTTCATCTGTAGAATGGGCCTAATAATATCCATTCCCTTCAGCTGTTGCGAGGATTTATGCAGCGATAGGGACAACTGCCCCCAAACCCACACCAAGATTTGGGCTGTGCCTAGAAATGGTGGCCCTACCTCCTTTCTTCTCTCCCCTTCCTTTTCCTTAGAGTAGAGACTGAACTTAAGGAGAAAGAAGAATGTGAGGAATGTCGTTTGTATCTCTGTTCATTGGTCAGAGTCTGGGAAGTCAACCTTGACATTTTTATTAAAAAGCTGTTTTTCTTCATTGTATGGGTTATGACTGTCAATTGAGGAAGAATGGGAAAATTCAGATACGTGAAATAAAACATCACACGTAATCCCACCACCCATAAAAACGTGTGTGCGTGCGCGCATACGCTATGGGAGACATGTTGTACTCTTTAGTCTTAAACACATTGAACTGGGGTTTTCAGGGGAACTTCCAGTTGGGTGCACCTGTTAGGCAGAAGGGAGCATGAACCTCAAGTGTGAGAGAGTTATCTGAGTTGAAGACAACAGGTTAGGAGCTGTCAATCCGTCTCTGTGGCCACTGCTGCTCTAGGAAGGATTAGGGTGCCTGAAGTGGGGGTCAGGGCCGAGGGCTAAGGGTGGAACCCTGGAAAACACCAGCATTTGAGGGTCAAGGGGGTTTAGAGAGCCAGTGATTAAGGCTGACAGTCACCATCAGAACGGCTGGAAGAAAATCAGGGGAGACCGTCATGAGGAAGCCAAGGGAGGAAAGAGGTCCAAGAAGGTGGGGGGAGGCAGCAGGGCAACAGGCATAGGAGGAGGCCTCAGAGAGAGTCATGGAATTTGCAATGAGAGGACACAAAAATCTTGACTGGAACAGTTTCCCTGGGGTAGTGGGGTAAGAAGCCAGGTGACAGTAGGAATACGGCCAAAGGTGGGGTGGAAAGAACAGTGCAGGTGCTCTTCCAGAAAGTGTGGTGAGGACAGGAAAGGAGACTATGGGCTCTCGGCCTGAGGGAAGGCAGGGCCAAGGGAAGGAAAGTGTGTAGGCTTGGAGGGGTGGGCTGGGGGGAGACAGTGGAGAGAAAGCAGAATCCTGGGTGCAGAGTCATTATAACTTACGGTTAAATTTATATACTTTATAAATATATTTACAAAGTTGTATTTATATACTTTATCACTTACAGTATCATTTGTGGTTTATAAAACATCTCGGTATCTCCTACAAAGTCTGTCGAGGACACTGTTCCGTAGTTCCGTGTCCCTCCACAAGGAGCCCTGTGGAGGCCGTATGTCACAAGGTTAGGAACACAAGCTCTAGAATTTCCAGCCAAGTCTTGGCGACTTACTGGTCATGCTCGCTTGGGCAACATCTCTGATCCTTGGTTTCCTCTCATGCAAATTGGGAAAACAATATCTAATTCACATGATTGCTATATAAATTAGATGAGGTAATGGATGGTCAGCCTTTCGCATACCATCAGGCCTACTGGAATAAGAAGGGGGGGTATTATTATAATATATATATATTATATATATATAATATATAATAATATATAATATTATATATTACTATTATTATTATTATTTATGTGTCATGAAGAGTTCAGTTGCAGCAAACAGACCCCCCCCAAAAGGGATTTAATACTGGGAAGACAGGGGCCTCTAGGCTGCTTCTCAGGAATGCCCCCCACAACCCTGAGGCAGATGTGGCCACCGGACAGGGAAGTGGGAGGGACAAGAGCTTATGTTTACCTGAATGAGCTGTTGTGCAGCTCTAGATGCTGGAAATGCAAACTGGTGTCTCCATCAGAGAAGGTAAAAGGGTTAAAGGGCCATCTGGCTGCCCTTCATCTTCCTAGGACAAGGGAGGAAAGAAAAATCTGGCAATGAGAAGACGCTGAAATGAAGGTAGGGAGGCAAAGCCAGGGTGAGATGGCCACAGAAGGAGCTGGCCCGCCTGGCTGGAGGGAAGCTCAGGAAGCAAGGGGGAAGGATCTTGGAAAGGTCCCTGATGTAGGTAGTGAGGGACATCCTGAAAGGTGCCCTATAGGGATCCCAGAGGACCTTCCATGGTTCACAACTGAGGTCTGGCAGAACCCTGCCTGGACCTGTTGGAACTCCCAGATGCCATCAGCGGAGCCTTGCAACCATAGGGAGAGACACCGAAGAAATCTGGGTCCACTAGGGGGTGTGGGGAATGACTTCATTTCTTCCGGCATTTGGAATTCATGCTCCTGCAGGGAAGGATTGAAGAAGAGAGATGTGAAAGTGAGTTACAAATGGTGCTGAAGATTAAAGGCTAGGATTTGCTTTGGGCGGTTGGGGGGGGGGGGGCTCATCAGGGAAGTTTCCAGAAGAGACCTACTGCTCTGAAAGAGCTGCAAACTGTAAGTTGATGACTGGGTGTCAGGAAAATCAAAGCCCTTTGTTTAAAAATAAATCTGTAGAAGTGGGTGCTATAGGGATCCATGAAAGGAGGAAGGCTTTGGGCTCAAGAAGACCTGGTTTTGAACTTGGCTTTAGTTATTTATTTGCTGCATGGTTGAAAGTGGTTATTTATCATTTCAGTTTCCATTTTCTCATCTGTAAAACGAGGCCCAATAATATCCACCCCTTCTCAGTTGTTGTGTGGATTAAATGCAAGGATGGAGATAGAGCCACTGGCCAAAGCTGGGCACTGTGCCTACAGATGGTGGCCGGCTTCCTGCCCCCCCCCCCCCACCGCCACCCTCGCCTTAGAGTGGAGACCACAACTCCCCTGGAGAGAGAGGAGTGTAAGAAATGTCCTTTGTGGGGGCGCCTGGCTGGTGCAGTCAGTGAAGCTCTGTCTCTTGGTTTTGTCTCAGGTTGTGATCTCAGGGTCGTGTGATCATTAGGTCTCTTCTGGAAACTTCTCTTACTAACCCCGCACAGCACGGAGTCTGCTTAAGATTCTCTCCTTCCCCCTATGGCCCTCCAGCACATGCTCTCTCTTTCTCAAATAAATAAATATTAAAAAAAGAAGTTATTTGTACTCTAAAATAGCTTCAAACAATTACTGAAGTCAGGGACGTCAAAAAAATTTCTTTGCCCACATTATATGAGTTATGAATGTTAATTGAATAAAAACTGGACAATTCAGGTGTGCAAAATAAAATATCACTTTCCTGTGCTATGGTGAGTGCTGTATAGTGTGTAAACCTGGCGATTCACAGACCTATACCCTTGGGGCTAATAATACATTATATGTTCATTAAAAAAAAAATCACTTGCCATCCTATCAGCCAGAATACCACTGTCCACATTTTGGTGTATAGCCTTCCATACTTTATTTTTAGGGACAAAATCAATTTTTTAAATAAAAATGGTATTGTATAATACATATTATTATTTTTAAAGATTTTATTTATTTGAGAGAGAGAGCACGAGCAGCAGGAGGAGCAGAGGGAGAGGGAGAAGCAGACTCCAATGCTGGCAGGGAACCCCATGTGGAGCTCCATCCCAGGAGCCCAGGACCACAACCTGAGCTGAAGGCAGATGCTTAAAGGACTGAGCCGCCCAAGTGCCCCAAAACATATTGTTTTTAAGAAAATGTTTTTAACTTAACAATTGCGGGCAATTTTTTAAAAAAGATTTTATTTATTTATTTGTCAGAGAGAGAGAGAGCACAGGCAGGCAGAGTGGGAGCAGAGGCAGAGGGAGAAGCAGGCTCCCCACCGAGCAAGGAGCCTGATGTGGGACTCGATCCCAGGACGCTAGGATCATGACCTGAGCCGAAGGCAGCCGCTTAACCAACTGAACCACCCAGGTGTCCCTTGTGGGCAATTTTTTATGTCAATAAATATAGTTCTATAATCTATACCAACCTCATTAATGCTTGCGTAGGAGTAAGGATAATGCCATTGAGTAACCTCTTATTGATGGACAATGGATGCTTTCTACTTTGGAAACAATGATGCAAGGAACATCTCTGAACATGTATCTCTAAACCCAGGATAGGCATGGGAACATACACCTGTGACTGCCTGGGAAGGTCTCTCATGAGGCCAGACTGACCCTGGGCTTGCACAGACCATGTGAGGAAGGAAGAGGGACTAGAAGAGGGACACTGTCAACACACAGTGAGAGAAGCACCTGGAAGGTTAGAGCCCCCCAACAGGAGAGGCTGCTAAACACTGCCCAGCACTGTAATGGGCAGATAAACCCCATACACATGAATCCTACACAGGACTCTGCAAAAATCCAGGGACTGGCATGGGGGCTTTCCAATCATTCTGTTGAATGAGATAAGCAAGTTATATAAGAAGACATTTGTCATGTTACTTTGTTTTCCAAGAAAAATAAAAAGTTTAATAAGATGAATACAAGATTCTCCTTGAATTTCTCCATATGTATGTTAATCTTTGTAGGACTCAATGTAGGTAAGAATATCAATGCTAAAAAGAGGAGTTTTTTAAAAAAGATTTTATTTATTTATTTTAGAGAGAGAAAGGGAAGAGGAGGGACAGAGGGAGAGAAAACCTTCAAGCAGACCCCTGCTGAGCACAGAGCCGCACGTGGGGCTCAATCCCACGACCCTAAGCCGAAACCAAGAGTCAGACACTTGACCGACTGAGCCACCCAGGCGCCCCAAGTGGTGTGTGTGTGTGTGTGTGTGTGTGTGTTTAAAATACATAGTACCTTTCCTTTTTTATTGTGGTAAAATAAATAATGTAAAATGCATCATTTTAACCATTTTAAAGTGTGCAGTTCAGTGGCGTCAACCACATTCATGGCTGTGCAACCGTCACCACTATTTCCCACATTTTCTCATCATCCCCAACAGAAACTCTGTACCCATTAAGCCATTACCCCCTATTGCACAGAAGCTCCTGGGAACCTCTAATCTACTTTCTGTCTTTCCAAATTTGCTTATAAGATATTTCCTATAAATGAAATCATTATAATATTTGTCTTTTCATGTCTGGCTTCTCTCACAGAGCATGGTGCTTTCAATTCATCCACACTATAGCAGGTATCAGCACTTTATTCCTCCTTATGACTGAATGGTATTTCATTGTATGTACGAACCACATTTGGTTCATCTCCGCCTCTGTCAATGGACAGGCATTTTCTCTCTTACTGTCAGAAATCCATCCCTTCAGATCAAGCATTTTTTTTTTTTAAACTCGAAGTGGGAGCCTGTTTTCCATGATTTCAAATGGGAAAATGATAACGGGACTCAAATCCCTCAACTGATTTCCTAAAATATAACCAAATCCTGGTAAAATGCCTCTACATAAATAACAAATTATTTATTATGTTAGGATGGAAAATGCTCAAAACACTGCTTCCTGGTTATATGACAAATGGCTGCTTTGTTAGCAATAATAAGGCCCCTCAGCGTCAGCCACACTCCAGACTCACATCCCCTTTGTTGACACTTTTCAAAACGTCTACACATGATTTTGACACTTGACCAATTCTATTTGAAATGGAACTCAGGATTTTCCCTGTACACATTCCCTGTAATGTGTAATTACGTCATTATGTTTAGAATGCCATATTGAGGGGCATCTGGGTGGTGGGTTAAAGACTCTATCTTCGGCTCAGGTCATGATCTCAGGGTCCTGGGACCAAGCCCCGCATCAGGCTCTCTGCTCAGCAGGGAGCCTGCTTCCCCCTCTCTCTCTGCCTGACTCTCTGCCTACTTGTGATCTCTGTCTGTCAAATAACTAAATAAAATCTAAAAAAAAAAATAAAGTTTATTAAGAAAAGAATGCCATATTGAGTTTTGACAACACAAATACTATATGTATGTTTCCCATATAAACAACTGAAACACATTATTGGGAGATGCATGTGTTCTATAAAGTCTGGGTGCAGAAAAATCTAGAGATATTCTTTTTTTTAAAGATTTTATTTATTTATTTGACAGCGCACGAGAGAGAGATCACAAGTAGGCAGAGAGGCAGGCAGAGAGAGAGAGAGAGAGAGAGAGAGGGAAGCAGGCTCCCTGCCAAGCAGAGAGCCCGATGTGGGACTCAACCCCAGGACCCTGAGACCATGACCTGAGCTGAAGGCAGCGGCTTAACCCACTGAGCCACCCAGGCACCCCTAGAGATATTCTTCCAGGAAAATGTTAATGGAGGGATATGTTCTATAGGATATATCCACATAGTTAAGCAAAAGCCTAAGGCCCATGTTTTTTATGTACATAAATGATGTGTAAATGCATAGGAGAGTATACAACAAGTGGGTAACAATAAAGAATGAGCTACAGGGGTGCCTGGGTGGCTCAGTCAGTTAAGCTACCAACTCTTGATTTCAGCTCAAGTCATGATCTCAGGGTTGTGAGATCTAGCCCCACACTGTGCTCTACACTGGCCTTGGAGCCTGCTTAAAATTCTCTCTCTCTCCCTCTCTTTCTATTCCTCCCCCACCCTCCCTCTCTAAACAAAACAAAACAAAACAAAAAAGAATGGACTAGAATTAGGAGGATTGGCCAATGACAGCTCTAGATTTACCTGTAATATTTGCATTTTAATGTATATGTATCACTTGTGTGATTAAACATAAATGAATGAACAGTTGGATTTTGCTTATTAATTAAGTAAATAAATGACTAAAATGTGTTTAATACCCAGGACCACTTTGGGGTAGAAGGTCATGGTGTGGTTTTGACCAAAGACAGAGAAGAGCTGCTACTTTGTCCCACTCCCTTCTTTCCAGGGAGTCAAGGAGAATGATTTCAAATCAGAAATTGTAGAGAAAAAATCATGGTGAAAGGGTCCAGATCCAGACAGGTGTCAAGATCATATGTGATCAGGAATCTGCACTCAGTGACCTTTGGGGACTCCTGGAGGATGGGAGGGGAGCCATGGGATGGAAAGGAACAAGTATTGCCATTATACTCATTGTAGACAATGGGTTTGGAAATTAAAGACTGTCAAGACTGATGTTGATTCCCAGCAAAATTCTTGAAATGATAATTATATATAGGATATGGCACTGCTCAGCAAGGAAACGGTGTCTGCTTTTAGGCAGAAGCCAGCATGAGCTCTCTAAGAACACGTATCAAAGGGCAGAATATAATACTTCTTTTGCTGGTGAGGACATTGAATGAGAAGTTTAGGTGAATGCTGAAGTTTTTTGCTTTCAACAAGGTATGAAGCTGTTTTTCATATAATCCTTGTGGATACAATGAAGAAATATGGGCTGCGTGATGGCCCTGCTTGGAAGATTTATAACTGGTGATTCACTATACACAAAAAAGTGCAATGATGATAATGATAAGATCTTGCTAGTGGGTGGTCTTGCCAGTGGTCATGCAACATTTCTATCAGTGGCTCAGATGAAGATGTAGATGTCCCGTTCATCACACTTTCAACCGTCACAAAGAGGAACGAGATCACTAATGGGCTAGATGACAGAATTGAGATTCAAAATGATCTTGACAGGCTGGAACAACAATCCTACATGAACAAGTTGGAGAAGGAGGATGGATATAGATTCCTGCAGGTGGGTTGAAAAGATCAAAGATCAATCCTCAACGGGATTGGGAGACCTCTTAAGAGTGAGTCACTCAGGAGTGCCTGGGTGGCTCAGTGGGTTAAGCTGCTGCCTTCGGCTCAGGTCATGATCTCAGGGTCCTGGGATTGAGTCCCACATCGGGTTCTCTGCTCAGCAGGGAACCTGCTTCCCTCTCTCTCTCTCTCTCTGCCTGCCTCTCTGTCTACGTGTGATCTCTCTCTGTCAAATAAGTAAAAAATAAAAAAAAAATCTTTAAAAAGAGTGAGTCACTCAGGAACATCTGGTTGGCTCAGTTGAAAGAGCATGTTACTCTTGATCTTGGGGTTGGGAGTTTTCAAGCCCCATTTTGGGTATAGAGATTCTTTTAAAATATTTAAAAATAAAATCTTAAAAAAAGAACAAGTCACTCAAAAAAGACAGTTCATTTAACAGTTAATTCATTGTGAATGAATTGTGTGGCCCTGCCAGGAATATGGTGACTCCCAGGCTCCAAGCTGTCTTTGTAAATGCAGAAAGCTTGAAATGAGAAAGGCCAATGGTCCTACTAGTTTCCATATTTTGCTAGGTTGAGGGCTGAGGACCCTTCTAAAGAGTAAGGACCAGGGAAAGGCAACCCCCATGGTAGAGGTCTAAACACCAAGTACCATGACCATAAAATTTTTTTTCTGGTATCTTTTTTTAAAAATTTATTTTATAAATTTCTTTTCAGTGTTCCAGAATTCATTGTTTATGTACCACACCCAGTGTTCCAGGCAATACGTGCCCTCCATAATACCCACCACCAGGCTCACCCAACCTCCCACCCCCCACCCCTCCAAAACCCTCAGATTGTTTTTCAGAGTTCAAGGTCTCTCATAGTTCCTCTCCCCCTCCAATTTCCCCCAACAGCCTTCTCTCCATGTCCCCATGTCCTCTGTGTTATTTCTTATGCTCCATAAATAAGTGAAACCATATGATAATTAACTCTCTCTGCTTGACTTATTTCACTCAGCATAATCTTTTCCAGTCCCGTCCACGTTGATACAAAAGTTGGATATTCATCCTTTCTGATGGAGGTATAATACTCCATAGTATATATGGACCACATCTTATCCATTTGCCCATTGAAGAGCATCTTGGTTCTTTCCACAGTTTGGCGACTGTGGCCATTGCTGCTATGAATATTGGGGTACGGATGGCCCTTCTTTTCACTACATCTGTATCTTTGGGGTAAATACCCAGCAGTGCAATTGTAGGGTCATAGGGAAGCTCTATTTTTAATTTCTTAAGGAATCTCCACACTGTTTTCCAAAGTGGCTGCACCAACTTGCATTCCCACCAACAGTGTAAGAGGATTCCCCTTTCTCCACATCCTCTCCAACACATGTTGTTTACTGTCTTGTTAATTTTGACCACTCTAACTGGTGTAAAGTGGTATCTCAATGTGGTTTTGATTTGAATCTCCCTGATGGCTAGTGATGATTACCATAAAATTTATTACCTAACCTAGGACACATTTGAGAGTAAAAGAAAGTGTTACTAGGGGCACCTGGTGGTGGCTCAGTCAGTTAAGAAGGTGTTACTATTAAATGCAATACATAATAATGCTACCTTTGACACATCATTGGAAGAACTAGGGTTTTTTATACCAGGGAAGAAAAGAATTCAAATAACCAAATGGTTGTCATATGAGAAGGAAAATAGATTTCTTTGACTCATTATTTTTAAAAAATTATTATTTAAAAAGGAATACCTGCTCATTGAAACGACTTCAAGTGAGAGCCAACTCTCTTCTATCAAATTAAGATGATCCACCTTGAATTGTTATGAGGATTAAATGAGTTAAAGTGTTTAGAATAATGCATGGCATAACGATCTGTAAGATAAAAAGGGAAAAAAAGGTAAAAGGGAAAAAAAAAGTTCTCCTTTTTCCCACTAACTCCCATCCCTGACATATCATTCATTTGCTTCAGAGGTAGCCACATTATTTATTTGTTGTGCTTTCCCTAGAGTTAGAAACTGCTTTAGTTTGTTGTTTGCTAAGTTTTCTAGTTACTGGTTACTAATTCATATCCAAATTCCCAACAGAGATATGAAACTTTTTTTATTTTGTCAAGCATTTTTGCAATCTATTGTTACCATGTTTTTATTGGTGGCATCATTTTGGACCTGCAATTTTTCCAGGCAGGACCATCACTAACACAAATGGCCCTTTTGAGTCAATTTCCTTAAAAAGGTATCCTTCTGGACAGATGGATTGTACAAAGGAGCTTCCTGGGATGACAAGTTATAGAATACTGCTCTCTTTGGGAAGACCAATTAGTAAGGGTATCTTCTTCCTCTCGGTTTGATGCAGTCAAACATTCTTTCATCAGGAATGTGGCATGGCAAGATGAGAGCAAGATGAATTTTAGCTCATATTTATGGCCACCAAGCTAGACACCCTTGCAGGAGCAACCTATAAAACTGTATGGTGTACCCATTCCTGTTCCTGTGTGTACTGATTATTCCATGGATATGTTCCACATTTGTCATAAAATTTTCCTTCTCCATCATTTTAGGAATTCCCTTCACTTCTTTCCAGTGTTAGCTCTTTTGCTTACCAGGACCCAAATATTCCACTTTCTAAATTCATTTTTGATGGAGGACATCCTCCAGCAATTTGTTAAGAAAGCATGCAAAGGAATGTGGGGGACTTTGGAACTGTGAGAAAGACTTTATTTTGGTCTCATACTACACTGATATTTATGCTGGGAATTCTAGCTTCAAAAGCATTTTTCCTAAGAAGTTTGATGCTGTTGTTCCATCATCTAATAGTTTCCACTGTTGCTGTTGAGAAGTTTCCTGACATTCTTATTTCTTAACTGTTGTAGTAAACCCTTTCCCCGCCTTTATTTCTCTCACTCTGGAAGCATCTCTTTATCTCTTCGTGTTTTAAAATTTTATGATTATGTGCTTTGGGGTGGGAATTCGTAAATCCCTTGTAGTGGGTATTTGGGAAATCCTTTCAATCTAGAGATTTATGTTCTTTATTTTTGGAATATTTATGGAATTACTTTTAAATAATTTTCTCATCTCCATTTTCCTTGTCTTCTTTTTCTCACTCCTCTTACCCAGATGTTTATTCTTTCTCTATCTGTCCCCTAGTTTTCTTACTTTTTTCCCCTAGTTTCATCTCTGTGGCTATTCATTCTATGTTCTGGATATTTTAACTTTACCTTGAAAACCTTCAATTAAATATTTTAAATTCTGGTATTATATATATGCATATGTAATATACATATATGCAGCACATATCCATATATATTAATTTCCAGGGGGGATAAAAATTATTTTATTCTCCAAATGTACCTTAAAAATATACCCTATTTTTGCTTCATGGATGTAAGGTGTTTTTTTTTTAACCTCTGTGAGGCTATTAATTATAGATGGATTTTTGTTTCTTTGGTTTGTTTTTAGTTTTCTTCTTTTCCCTGAATTGTCTTTGATTCTTCTAAGTTCTTTTCTTTGTGGCAGTCAATTCTGGTCTTCATCTCTGATGTTAGAAGTTCATTTAAAACCATTAGTATACTTTCCTGTCTATCAACACACAAAAGTAAGGCAATAAAAGAATGCTTAGAAACTCTGTGTGCATGTTTGAGACCTGTTGATTAGTAGATGTCACCTAAAGTAGTAAGGTGGGGGAAACAATTGTTTTGTGGGCGACCCCCAATAGCCAGAATCTAGAAGTATTTTCTTTTGGACTGGTCAGTTTTTTTTTCAGAATCACCGGCTTGGACAGCTAAGCGACTGAAGACAGATGCCAGCTTTCTGAAAATCAAGGTGCAGGAAATGGCTAGCTCCAATTTAACCAGTTTTTAACCAGTTAAAATTTTTTTATCACTGACAAATTCAAAGATATATAGAGAGGATACTGTAACAAACCCAGCTCCAACAATGATCAGTTTATATCTAGTCTTATTCTGTATAATCCCCAACAATTCCACCTCCCAAATTATTTTATAGAAAATCTCAGATATTATATCATTTAATCTGTAAATATTTCAGTTTATATTTCTAAAATAAAAGGACTTCTAAAATGATCATAGTGTCATTAGCACATCTAAAAACTTCATAATGTTTTCACCAAGATGCTGGCAATTCAAATCCAACAGTACATTAAAAAATTATTCACCACAATCAAGTAGGATTTATTCCTGGGCTGCAAAGGTGGTTCAATATTCACAAATCAAGTAATATGATACATCATACTAATAAAAGAAAAGATAAGAAACATATGATCCTCTCAATAGATGTAGAAAAAGCATTTGACAAAGTACAGCATTCATTCTTGACAAAAATCCTCAACAAAGTAGGGACAGAGGGAACATACCTGAACATCATAAAGGCCATATAAAAAGGCCCACAGCTAATATCATCCTCAGTGGGGAACCCTGAGAGCTTTTCCTCTATAGTCAGGAATAAGACAGGGATGTCTACTGTCACCATTGTTATTTCACATAGTACTGGAAGTCCTAGCCTCAGAAATCAAGCAACAAAAAGAAATAGAAAGCATCCAAATCAGCAAGAAGTCACACTTGCACTGTTCTCAAGTGACATGATAGTCTGCAGAGAAAACCCAAAAGACTCCACCAAAAAATTGCTAGAACTGATACATGAATTCAGGAAAGTCACAAGATATAAATTCAATGTAGAGAAATCTGTTGCATGTCTATACACCAATAATTAAATGGCAGAAAGAGAAATCAAGGAATTGATCCCACTTACAACTGCACCATAACACATAAGATACCTAGGAATCAGCCTAACCAAAGAAGTAAAAGATTTCTACTCTGAAAACTATTTAAAAATGATGAAAGAAATCAAAGATGACACAAAGAAATGAAAAAAAAAATTCCATGCTCATGGACTGGAAGAACTGATATTGTTAAAATGTCTGTATTACCCAAAGTGATCTACATATTTAGTGCAATCCCTATCAAAATACCACCAGCATTTTTCACAGAGTCAGGAAAAACAATCCTAAAATTTGTATGGGACCAAAAGAAAATGAACAGCCAGAGCAATCTTTAAAAAAGAAAAGCAAAGCGGGGGACATCACAATGCCTGACTTCAAGCTATATTACAGAGCTGTAGTCATCAAGACAGTATGGTAGTGGCACAAAAACAGACCTATAGGTCAATGGAACAGAAGAGAAAGCCCAGAAATAGACCTATAACCCTATGGCCAACTAATCTTCAACAAAGCAGGAAAGAATGTCCAATGGATAATAGTCTCTTCAACAAATGGTTTTGGGAAAACTGGGTAACAACATGCAGAAGAATGAAACTGGACCACTTTCTAACACCATACACAAAAATAAATTCAAAATGGATGGAAGACCTAACTATGAGACAGGAAACCATCAAAATCTTAGAGGAAAACAAAGGCAACAACCTCTCTGACCTTGGCCTTAGCAACTTCTTTCTAGACACACTTCCTGAGGCAAGGGAAACAAACAAACAAACAAATGAAATACTGGGACTTCGTCAGGCTAAAAACCTTCTGCACAGTGAAGGAAACAATCAACAAAACTAAAAGGCAATCTATGGAATGGGAGAAGATATTCGCAAATGACATATCTGATGGAGGGGTAGTATCCAAATTCCATAAAGAACTTATCAAACTCAACACCCAAAAAACAAATAATCCAGTTAAGAAATGGGCAGAAGATGTGAACAGACATTTTTCCAAGGAAGACCTAGAGATGGCCAATAGACACATGAAAAGATGCTCAACATCGCTCATCCTCAGGGAAATGGAAATCAAAACTACAGTGAGATGCCACCTCACACCTGTCAGAATGGCTAAAATTAAGGGAAACAACAGATGTTGGTGAGGATGCAGAGAAAGGGGAACCCTCTTCCACTATTTGTGGAAGTGAAAACTGGTGCAGCCACCCTGGAAAACAATATGAAGTTTCCTCAAAAAGCTAAAAATAGAATTACCCTCCAATCCAGCAAAGGTACTATTAGGCATTTACCCAACAGATAACAAAAATACTGATTCAAAGGGACACATGCATTATCAGCAATAACCGAATTATGGAAAGAGCCCAGATGTCCACAGACTGATGAATGGATGAAGTTATATATAAACACACACACACAGAGTATATATAATGTATATATACTGATATATATATATATACACATTAGTGCAATGTTGACATTTCCCTGATTACCTCATAGTTTCTCCTCTTCCTGCTCCTCCTCTTCTTTTTAACTACTTGCAAGATTCAAATATATTGCAATTAGTTGATATGTCTCTTAAGTCTCTTTTAGTCTATATTTCCCCCCCCCCTTACAATTTCCTTACTGAAGAAGCCAGATTATTTGCACTAAAGTTTCTTACAGTCAGGGGAATTTATATAGGCAAGCCCCTAAATCAGATTGCATCCCCGTGGTTCCTCTGTTCATAATATTTTCTGTAAAATGATAGTTACATCTTGTGGCTTGATCAGATTCAGGTATGATTTTTTTGGGAAATACTACTTAATAGTTGTTTGTTGTTTTTTTTTTGTATTTTCATCGAGAGGCACATAATGTTCTGTTGCTTCTTTTTTGTGAAATTAACGGCCATCAGTGAGTGTTGTCTAGATCTATTATTCCATTAGGGGTTACAAAATGATGATATTCTAATTCTATCCATTCCTTCTTCATTTATTTGCTAGAGGACTTCTATAAAAAGAAATTTCCCCTCACCCACTATTTCATTTTCCTGAGGTACATTTCATATAAGAAAAACTGTAGAAGTACTTGATTTTTTTCTTCTTTATCAGTTTCCCAAATAGTTAGTTGATTCCCTAGCACCCTCCAATATAAGAATTACCCTCCTATAGAGGGTCCTCCTATAGCCTCCAATAAGGCTTTTCTTTTAGATATAATTATGGACTCATGAATTTAAGTGTGTTTGATGAGTTTGAGTTAATTGCAGTTATTATTCTCATTGATACTCATTTATCTAGTCATTGGCCAATGGGAGGCTCTCAGGGGCTACTAAGTCCTTTTAACACGACCCTAGTAGTCTTTAATAGCTTTTCTGTTTTCTGAGATAACAAGAGTTCCAGAATCATTTTTTATATTTATTTCAGACTTGGAATCTTCAATTTCCCCCAAGAGCCCTGGCTCCTTTTAGTGCAAGGTGGTATTTAAAGACCACAATCTGGGGACTAGAGTGCTTATTGGTATCGAGTTGGTCATTTTCTTGTCCTTTTTCCATGGACAGATCCAGGAAAAATTTTTTAAAAAGGTAAAATGCATCAAGAGTTATTAGTAGGGGCGCCTGGGTGGCTCAGTGGGTTAAAACCTCTGCCTTCAGCTCGGGTCATGATCCCAGGGTCCTGGGATGGAGCCCCACATTGGGCTCTCTGCTCAGCAGGGAGCCTGTTTCCTCCTCTCTCTGTGCCTGCCTCTCTGCCTACTTGTGATCTCTGTCTGTCAAATAAAGGAATAAAATATTTAAAAAAAAGAGTTATTAGTAGTAGGGCCAATTAAATCCAGGGCTATGGGGATTTTACCTGTCTTCATTGATCTTCCATCTGGTTTTGTTTGTTCCTCTCACACTGAAAACCTCCATGAATACTGATATCACTATTTATTTGCTTTATTAGTATATGTCCCGCTAGGGAATGTATGTACAGTCAATTACTAGGTTTTAAAATACTTGAAATAGTTTCTATGTGGTTATGATACCAACCCCATGGATAGTTAGATTCATTTGTTTCATTTTGCTTTTGTGTTTTTGAGGGGGGGATTAGTTATTTACTTAATTTTGTTGTTTTATTATGTAAAATATTTACATGGTTCTAAAGTCAAATCTACAAGATAAGCTATAATCAGTTATATCTACCTTCTATCCTGTTCCTGTCCTTTTATTTCCTCCATTCTTCAATGGATGAACATTTTAAGATTTATTTATTTATTTGACAGAGAGAGAGATCACAAGTAGGCAGAGAGGCAGGCAGAGAGAGGGGGAAGCAGGCTCCCTGCTGAGCAGAGAGCCCCATGTGGTGTTCGATCCCAGGACCCTGAGATCATGACCTGAGCGGAAGGCAGTGGCTTAATCCACTGAGCCACCCAGGCGCCCCTGGATAAACATTTTAAAAAGTCTTTTGGTTTATCTTTCTATTTTGTAAAATATAAGTAAAAAAGCATGTGTATTCATATTCCTCCCTTCTTTATTAAATGGTTGCTTATTATACATAACTTTATGCAGCTTAACATTGGTCTTTTAATAAAATTAGTGTCTGGGAATATGTTACATGTTTTTGTTGTAGCTCAACTTGATCCCTGGTTTGCTTCGTACTTAGGAACACACACTTATTAAAGCAGATACCCAATGGCGAGGACATGGTGTGGTTAAAGGGAAATGGGCCTGAGTCTGAATTTCAGTTCTACCCCTTACTTGCCATGTGATCTGGGGCAAAAATATTAACCAGCCTCATCATCCTTCTCTATAAAGTAGAGACAATAAAACCTTCTTAATGGAGTTATTGTGGACAATGCAGGAATGGACTGAGCACAGTGCCTGGCCCTTGCTAAAGATTGGATGAATGTGAATTGTTTTCAATTGTGTTATTATTAGCTCTGGATTTTCTTTTCTATTTTTGCCAATTTGATGATTCCAAGAATCTTGCAAGTATTGGATGTGATTTACCATCCTCTTTAGCTCCTGAGGGAACAGACACCTCTTGGGCCAAACGAGCACTCAGAGCACTGAATGCTCTTGGGGATGTTCAGATACTACTCTGCAATCTGGGGCTGCCTCCTTCTGATCCCAGCCCAGGCCCCTCCACCCTGGCCAGCTCCATAGAGCCCTGACCTGCCCTGCAAAGCCATCAGCATTTCTTTCTCTTTTTTGCCTTGCCAACTTTCCTTCTTGACTCAGCTCTTTCCTGTCCCAGGTTGTATCATCCCTCCCGAGGCTGCTTCCAGACCTCTGCTGCATCCTGAGCAAGCTTCTATTCTAACTCAGAGCTCTCTCTATTCTCAGGGCCCCAGGGCTCAGGGTAAGGGTCCAATCCTTTTTCTTTCCATTGCCCTTGAGGCTTATTATTATTGTGTGACATCGTCACTACTCTGCCATTAAGTCATGGCATCTTTACATCAGTACCTCATTGCCAAGTTAATGTGATTACACTGTCAGGTTGTCATTTTATTGCTGGGTTGTGTGGCTTGTTACAGTCTTTCAGCACTTACAGTATCGCTGATTACATGGTTACCTCATTACCACAGTAGAGCCCATACTGTTAGCCAATATATTGACCCATCATTTCCTGGTTGATATTAGTAAATTGGCATATAGTTATTTTCTTTCTAGATTACATTATTACAGCCTTACACTATCACTTGTACCTGATGACACATCTTTACTGCTTTATATATTATCGTAGAATCATTTTGAGAATTATACTGCTACTTTGTCACAAAATTACACTGTCTTATCCAAACTGAAATGCAAATTTGGAAGATAGGAGAACAAATGTGGCAAGGTATATCTTCCAATTCTACATCCCAAGGCCAATTCATACCCTTGAGCTACTGCTCTTTCATTCTGTCTGTTGGACATCATGTTCAGGATGGCCGAACTCAGGCATGTATACAAAGTCAAGCTCATTGTTTCTAGTACCAAATCAGCCTCTCTTCCTACCACCACTGATGGACTCATCAGTCATCCAGGCTCTTGGAACACAAACTTTGGAGACAGTGATCTTTGCATGCGTGCTCTCTCTCTCTCTCTCAGCTTCAGATCCAATTGGCAACCAAGTCCAGATATGCCATCTAACTGAGGCTGTCACCAGGCATTCTTGGACTTCTTGGAGATGGAGATTTTTCATCTCATCTCATCCTCCTCTGACAGTCATGGGAGACTTCTCCACCATAAACCTTCTTTCCACAGGTGAACTTTTCTCTCTCTTTCTCTCCTAACAGCACTGTCCTCCCAGCCTCAACTTTTTCCTTTAACCATGCTGTATGGCAGCCTGAGTTAACTTTGCAAATAAAACTTTACATCTGGCCATCTTTAGAAGCAGCCAATGACTGCCCCAACACTTTGCCACCAACAAGGGCAGAAGAAAGGCCAAACTCGGCCTGGCATTCATTGCCGTTCACTAACTGGTCTCCCTGCCCTCATCCTTTTTATCCAATCAATATCTAAGTTCTGTCAGTTCAACCTTTGTTAAATAAATCAAAAGCATATTTGGAAAGTTCTCTTTCCAACTTTTATACCCCCTCCTTCTCTGATCAGCCCCATGCTTCAGCCAACCCATGTCTCTACAGAGAACATGCTTCTTCCAGACCCTGGGCTTTGCTCTTCTAGGAAGTCCTTCCAGCCCTTCTCTTGACTATTCTAACCTCTCTCTCTCAGCAGCCTCTTCTGAGCCCAACTAACATAGTTGGTTTGGGTCAGTCTGATGGGCTCACAAGTTTCCTGAGTGTTTCCTGAGGGTTTCTCATCTCCCCAGCCACCCCAGGATGTATTGGGCTTCCAGGAAAGATCTGACTCTGGGGAGCCTGGCCCACAATTGGGCCAGGGATAGAGCCAAGACAAGGTTAGGCCTTTATTCATTAATTTATTTATTCAACAAATATTTTCTGGTATCCATTAAGTGCCAGGATAGAAGGATAAAGACATGAACTCTAGTCTCTTACAATTAACATTTTTGTGGAAAGACAGATAATGCACAAGTAAAGTGACATGTTGATAAATGAGGAAGTCTTGGAGCTGTAAAAGCACATCAAGGGGTAAGGGAAGGCTTCCTGGAGGGAGTGACATTGAATCTGTGATCTCAAAGATGAATAGGAGTTAGTAAAGTTAATTGCCAGGGAGGCGTTTGCAGACTGGGAGAAAAACAGAGTTTACAAAGCTGGAAAGGAAAGTCGGCGGCTCTGGAGCAGAGAAAGAAGGAGATCCAGGCCGGAGGTAAGGCTGGGGCTTTGCACCTTGTGAGTCAAGTTAAGAGTTTGAACTTGACACCCTATAGGTCTATGGTCATCCACCAAAGAGTATTAAATTGGAAGGTAATGTGTGTGTGTGTGTGTGTATGGGTATGCGTGCACATGTGGAGGGGCACAAGAGGATATTACTTGTATTTTTAAAGATGATGTTAGCTACTAGCAAGAGCCTTAAATCAGGAGAACAGCTGGAGCCGCTGATAGCTCAGTCTTGGGTGGTAGGAGCTAGAAACAGCTGGCTCAGATTTCATACGTGTATAGGAGGCTGCACTGAGATTGGGATTGGGATTCCCAATGATTGGATGATTGGGATGGGCTGGATGAGAGGGATGAGGGAGAAGAAGGGGTCAAGGACGACTAGTACGATTCTGGTTTGAGCAGGTATGTGGACAATAGTGTCATTCCGTCGCACTAGGATCCACGGGTGGGACAATCATATCCTGACCTCCACAGAAAGAGTCACCCAAGATGGTTGAGGGTAATGATGGGGGAAGACAGGGAGTTATGGGGCCTAACCCTGTCAAGGGGTCAAAGAAGCCTTCCTGGTTGGGCTAGCTGATGGCAAGGCCTGACTAAATGCAGTGGAGGGTCTAAGATATGAGGTTGGTCCTAGGACTGGAATCTGGGAGGACGTGTAAGCTGAGGAAGCAGGAGGCTTGAGGACTTGGAAGTAGACTCCGGGTGGCCCAAGTCCTGGGTGACTCTAGCCTTGGTTGGTGACAGATGGCTGGGCTGGGCTGGGCTGCCCTCTCCTCCTCTGATAATTAATCCCGCGCGGGGGCCGCGGGCGATGACAGGGCTGTCTAGCGTGCACTTAAGCATTAAATGACCAATTTCTGTCAGACTAACTTCCCCAGCCTCCCCGTCCCCTCCTCTGCCGCCCACCCCCCGCCTGCACCCCCTCCCTCCGCTCCCTGCACTCTGAGTTTTTCAGCAACTGATGGCTCCTGGTTCATTTCTGTGGAATTAATTGGTCCCTGAATGAATTCTGTTGACAGGGCAATTTATCATGTGTTTGGGCTGACAGTGCGGGTGTCGGGGGGTAAGGGGGTGGGTAGATGAATGGGAGATGCAGGGGAGGAGGGGGTCTGGGTTGGGGTGAATATTGACCATAGCCAGGGGCCTGAGAGGTGCCAGCCCACGGGCTTGGGGTGCCACAGAACACCCCCACTCATGGCTTCATCCTTTGATACACATTCTTGGCCCTACAAGTTTGAGAGAAAACCCCCAGTTGAAAAGGACCCCTCAAACTTTGCCTGGCTTCTCCCCAACTCTTCAATCATCTCCAATGGGGGTGTCCTCATTGGGAGAATTCAGTACTGCCTTAAATTAACCTTCAGAAGGCTGGAATGGGGCCCAGGACTCTGGGAGAGAATCCAGGTGTGTGTGTCTTTCTGTGTGCACACGCGCACACACATGCTCATGCACACAGGGAGCAAAGGACTGATTAGTCTAGGGGGTAAGGGGGCTGGTCCCCTGGGAGTTGGGCGCTCAGCCGGCCTGGCTAACAGGGGCCTAAGGGACCAGCTAATTAGGGTATTGGGATGCTTTGGGCAGGAGGGGGTGTGGGGGGAGGCAGGGAATGTGGTTGGCCCCAAATGGCTGCTTCCTTTGTCTTCCTCTCTTAGTCCCCTACGTTGCACCCTCAGTGGGCCCCACCACTCTCCTGTCTCAGTGCTTGCAGCCCCTGTCCCTAGAGACCTCTGGGCAGACACTGGGAAAAGAGAGAGGAAAAGGCAGTACTAACTCCCAGATGGGAGAGATGGCAACATATAAATGAATCCACATCTCCTCCTAGAGTTTAAAAGAACACTCCATCCCCTTCACCATCTGAATGTACCCCCTCTGCTTCCACAGAGCTTTCTCAGATTCTGCTGGTCACAGAGATTGCCTGAGCACCTACAGTATACACCTCTAGAAGCCTAGGATGTCCAAGGGGAAGGAGTCCCAGAGGCCATCTGGTTTTTACACATGGAGGAACTGAGGCACAGAGAGAGGAAGGGGCCTTGTGGGCGGTCACCTAGCCAACTTTCAGGTCCCTTCTGTTCTTGGCTTAGAGATGCCTCTGTGTACCGCGTTTGTTGTCCTGCCCCTAGGTTGTATATGGGGGCTGGGAATGCCTTGAGGTGGGGGTTAGGAGGGTGGGGGGGGAAGGGGGCTGGGCAGATGGTTCTTCCACAGGCCTCTCCTACAAGGCGGTTGAGGCCATGCCTGGGCACTAGTCGAGGGACAGGCACCAAGATCAGACCATGAAAATGGGCCCTAGTTGCTGCTGGGGTTCTGTTAGTTGGGGGCCTGTAGAGGAGGGGGATGGGGATCAGGTCAGCAAGGGAGGAGCAATGTAATCCTGGGACTCTGGCTGCTGTGTCCTGAGAGCTGGAACCAGCCTGGGCAAGGGGAGCCAGAGGTCTACCACCCAAGTGTGTTCTCCCTGCTGCTGGCAACACGTTTCTGCTCTCAGACTTCCTTCTGAATCCCAGGGAGATTCTTCCAGAACTCTACTATCCTCAAGGCTGGGCCCAGCCCTGCTCCCCACACTCTGTGCACACAGCAGCTGGGCCTCCTACATCCCTCTGAGCAACCCCAGCAGCTCCCTTCCCCTATGACCTTCCTTTCCCCAGTAGAATTCTCTGGGTCCTCCCCACCCCTCACCCCTACGCCTTGGCCCCATTCTTTCAGACCTCCTTTCATAAGCCTCTCACATCCATCTCCAAACATCTTCACTGCCTTCCCCTGCCTTCCACCCTATGCCTTAGCCAGCAGGCTGGTCCACAGCCCCAAGCCTGAAAGAACCTTCCCTTGAGCTGCCAGTAGCACCATCTCAAGCCCCTCCCCCTCCAAACTTTTCCAACAATTGTTTACCCTCTGCCTCCTGCTTCCTCAGGTCTTAACTACCTCTCCTTGCCACCCCTCTGTCCTCTCTCCCCCTTTAGAAAGCACTAGCCTTCTGGTCACCACGTACCCCTATTCCCCAAATCCAATGGCCTTTTCCTCAGTTGTACAGCAAAAAGCAAAATTTGGTTTATTCACTAAACAATTATGATTATATGTGTCAAGGGCTTGATTGTCTTTTTACTTTTTTTAAAAAAAGATTTTATTTATTTATTGGACAGACAGGGATCACAAGTAGGCAGAGAGGCAGGCAGGGGCGGGAGGGGGGAAGCAGGCTCCCTGCTGAACAGAGAGCCCGATGCGGACCTCGATCCCAGGGCCCTGGGATCATGACCTGAGCTGAAGGCAGAGGCTTTAACCCACTGAGCCACCCAGGCGTCCCGAGTCTTTTTACATTTTTAATTTAAATTTCATTTTTCAATAAAGTTAAAATTACATTCAAAGAGTACACATTCACAGGCACCTTACTCTTGCTGGGTCTGTATCCACACTGTTCCCCACCCAGAGACAACCATTTTTATAAGAGTGCGTTTATCTTTCCAATGTTTATGTTTATAGATGGAAATTATTTCATTTTTCCTCTTTCTTATACAATCTATTTACAGTTTGGTACTTATCTTTTTTTTTTTTAATATTTTATTTATTTGACAGAGAGAAACCACAAGTAGGCAAAGAGGCAGGCAGTGGCAGGAGGGGGGAAGCAGGCTCCCTGCTGAACAGAGAGCCTGATGCGGGGCTCGATCCCAGGGCCCTGGGATCATGACCTGAGCTGAAGGCAGAGACTTTAACCCACTGAGCCACCCAGGCGCCCTTATCTTTTTTTTTTTAATTTAAAAATATAACTTTATTGTTTCTGTGCCAGTGTCCTTCCTGAGTGAATCCTGGGTGTAGACGGACCACCACCTTCTCTTGCCTGGGCTATTGAAATCAGTTCGTACAAGTCTATCTGTACTCATTGCCTCTTCTCGTATCCCATCCCTCACATTATGGCCAGAGAGCCCTTCCAAAAATGCAGGCCTATTAAACTACTCTCTTGCTCAAACACTTTCCGTGGCTCTCACGGCCTACAGAAAAAAACAAAATCCAAAGTACTTCCCAGGGCATTCGTGCACTCCAGAACCACTTAAGTCAGACCCTCTTAGACTACAATCCACAGATATTCAGCACTTCCGCTTAAGTGAAAAGAAGGAGAATGTACTGGCTTATGACTCTGGAAGCCCCAAAGTGGTCTTGTTTCAGGCCTAGCTGGCTTCAGAGGCTCGGAGAATACCACCAGAGCTTTTTTCCTCTCTACCTCTCTCAGCTCTGTGTGTTCTTGCCTGACTCTAAGTGGGTCTGCGCTCTCCATGGGGTAGGGCGCCGTCCTTAGAGGTCCAAAGTCCTTAGTCATTTCAGCTAGCAGTCCAAGAGAAGAGAAAGTCTCTCTTCCAGTCCCTGGTAATGAGCCTTCTGAGAGGCCTTTGCTCCTAACCTGAGGACTGTGTGCTCTTTGGACAGGGATGTGAGGTCCCTGTAAGGCAGATGTGGGTCTCAGGCCCATCTATGTGGTCAGGAGCTGATGGACACTCGGACTGACAGTCCCACAAGGGCTACAAAGGAGGCTGGAGGGACGGTTTCCCAATGGATGAAGGGCTGCCCCCTTGAGGCCCCCATGAGGACAATGGTGGGAGCCTTGGGTGGTAAGGAAAAGTCACCCTAGGTAATGGAGGGAGCTGTTTAAGGAGTTCAGTGATCACATCAAACCACCGGGCTTCTAGAGAAGTAAGAGCAGCACCTGCCCTCTCCCACCTCCTCCCTTAGCCACTCAGCTGCTCTCTGCTGGTCATTCTCTTCCTCCACGTGACTGAAGGTTCCTAGCATCTCTCACTCTCTCCTGTGCTCCTCTCTCCTGCTTCAGCCTCCTGCTTACTCCTGGAGTAATGGACCTCACTCCATTCTTTTATTCATCCATTGCTGTTTGCTGAACGTCTATGTGCCAAACACTGTCCAGCCATTGGTGACAGAGCAGCAAACAGATCAGACAAAAATCTGTCCTCATGGAGCTCCCATTCTGATGGGAGAGGACAAGACAGAAATCAGTAACTCACAGCCTGTCAGGCGTAGCAGAGCAGACGGAGAAGCGGGGGAGGGGAACGGAGTGACGGCTTGTGTGTGCTAGTTCATTTAAGTTGGTCAGGGAACATCAGAGCAAAGCCCTTAAGGAAGTGGGGAGCTGGCCGGCTGGCGGGAGGAAGGCTCATGCTTGGAGTAACAGAAGCACTGTGCAGAGGTGAGCTGGAGGTCAGGGGGAGGTCTGAAGGTGAGGTCAGGAGGGAGTAGCAGTCAGGGTGGGGCAGGGGTGAGGGGGAGACAGTCAGAACACGTGCAAGGGGGACATGATCTGCTCTACATGTTGGAGCATCACTCTGGCTGCTGGGGTAAGAATGGGCTGGGGTGGATGGGGCAAAGATGGAAGCAGAAAGACCAATTGGAATGTTCTTTCGCAAACCCAGCTAAAGGATCACAGTGGCTTGGACTAGGACAGTACAGGGCGGGTAGTCAGAAGTGGTCCAGTTGCGTGCCTCTTTTAAAGGTGGAGATGTCTCGTGCTGGGGGCTCGGATGTGAGATGGGAAAGACAAGGCGTGAGGGCAGATTTGGAGTGAGTGGTAGACTTCAGCTGCCCTTAACTGAGGTGACAAAAGCTGGGGAATCCCCCTCAGGGCCTCCACTGGGCTTTGCTCCCTCAGGGAATGTCCTCATTCTCTCCTGCATCCTGTGTTCTGTCCTGACTGGCTTGGCTTGGATTTGTGCTGGAGTCCAACCGTAGTAGCAGAGTAGAGAGATTCGGTGTCTACAAGGGCAGGAGGAGCTGGGAGTGGGGCAGCTACCCTAAAGGAGCCGTGCAATTGAAGGATATGATTTTGATATTTCCAGTACAGTGTCCTGGCTCTCAACTACTTTGACGCTTCACCTCCTGCCATCTCTCTCTACCCCCACCCCCTGACTCTCCCCAGGCACCTGATATTCCAGCCACATTTTATCGGGTATATTTCCATGCCTCCATGTCTTGGCTCCTGCTGTTCCTTCAACCCAGGACACCTTTCTTCATCTGTTTCTAATTGTCATACTTGGCGTACCTCAGCTGGGATCTCTGTGGGGTGGGACCGGGACAGGACCTGCAGAGCCAGAATTAGGTGAGTTCTGGGGAATGCTGAAGTGGGCCCTATTTGTGTTTGGGGTAGGTAAATGGGGCTGCAATTAGAACAGGAAACTGGTCAAAGAGTACGGAACAGTCTGGAGGGTCTCTGATTTCCAAGCAGAAATCAGTGCCTCAGGAGGGACACAGCACAACATGAAGCTTCTGGGCGAAGGTGGTCACTGTAGACAGTGGAATCCTCGCTGTCCCATCTGGTCTAAAGGTGACCAGAAATAGAACAGAAGGTAGGGAGTTCTGGTGGGGCCCAGGGAAGGGCATGGCTTCCAATTTAATGGGTCGGGCAGGGCAGGGTTCCCAGTCTGGGGGACCTGGAGGCAAAGCCAGGCAGTGGGGACCTACTGGGTATCCGGCAATAGACAGGAGTTCGGCCATGTTGGGTTTTGATGGATTCTAAGCAGGATCTCTGAAGTGGGGTGTACATTTTCCAGGGAGTGCAAAATAATCCATTTAGGCATGAGATGAGACTATTACAACTTCTATTTCTATGTATTCCAATCGTGTCCTTTTTCTATTTTATGTCCTAAAATTCATAATGTTAGTCCAGGAGTATATTTATGGAATTGGCAAATAAGTAAATATACCTATACCGGGAGTGCACATTCAGAATTCTTTCTACTGATAATGTGTATGACCAAAGAAGTTTGAAGACCACTCTTTTAGGAGACTCGTGATCAAATGGAGCAACACAGGGCAGGGTAGACAATGGGATCATCACTTGATGAGATGGGGACTGGGCAGGAGACCTTCTCCTAGAGGGAGAAGAGAGGGAATCAATTTGATTAGGGGGTTGCTAATCTGTTGGGGGGACCCTTCATATCCTCCTGAAGTCCCATGATGTGGGTGAAGCTGAGCAAATGGGCTTGGGGAAAGAAAGGCCTTTAGGTTCCTGGTGGGAAGGAGGTCTCCTGGTGGGAGACACCAGCCAAGGGAGAAGGTCACTCCTTAGTCAGCCTCCAGGCCTTGTTCACCATCCTTGGTAGCCCAGAGTTTCAACAGCCTTTCAAGTGGGAAGGGGCAGACATGGGGGCCAAGTGGCAGGTTTCCCAAGGGCAGAGAAAGAAAGTCTCTAAGAGCAGAGACCAGGTGGACACTGGCTGGAGGTTGCTGAAGAGACAGAGAGGGGGACCCCTTCCAAGTATCTCAGATGCAGCCTGGACAGTCTTGGATCACTCCTTCCCTCCCCAACGCAGGAACAGACACAGGGACAGACACACAGATCCTTCCCTGGACACCGAGCGACAAGAACAGTAAGAGTGTCTGAAAAAACAAAACCGTTTTCCTGCCCACCCCACCACCAGACCTCCCCGACCCCCGCCGCAGGAACAGACTGACCCACGCGAACAGAAATGGAAGTCACCTACCGCCACACAGGCGTAAGGAACTGTGCGCCCTCTCCCCCTTTCCGGGACGAACCCAAGGGCGCGCGAGGTCCCAAGAACGGCAGGGTGTCCCTGAGTCTCCGCAGGGCCTGCACGGTCGGTCGGGCGCTGGAAGTTAACGCCTAGCGAGGAAACTCGCGGCGCCACCGGCGTCTGAGGTCTCCGCCGGCTCCGCGCGGACGCGGGGGTAAAATTGCGGCTGCGCGACGAGCGGAGGAAGGAGCCGGCGCGGCAGACAAGCCCACCTGTGGGGAGAGCGCCCCGACGTCGCGTCCTGAGAGCCTGAGCCCTAACTCGGGGGCGGGTGGAGAGGCAGGTATAGAGCCTGGTATAGACGCGGAACTCGAGGTTACTCTGAAGTTTTGGGAAGCTCCACTCCTTGCCCCAAGGGTGGGGTGGGCGGTGCGGGTGGCGACCCAAGGGCACGCGGGTCTGGGCCTCCGCCTGCTTTCGGCCGCCACCCACAGGGGCTCGGCGAGAGGGTGGGAAGTCGGTCGGTGGGAGGGTCCCTGAGGGGTTGTTTGGGATCGACCAATGTGAGGGGAGGCCTATCCCAGAGACAGGGAGAGACAAACCTGGAGCCGTGGGGAGTGACATACAAAATTTTTATTATTATTATTTATTATTATTATTTATTATTTTATTTCTCATGTGCACAAAAAAAGGGGGGGGGAAGGAAAGAAAGAAAAAGAAAAGAATCAAAACGAACCGACGCGCTGAAAGTGGCTTAGGAGACCAGAGCTGTCAGGGGGATCTCTCGAGGGTTCGGCTGGGTCCTGGGGCTGGGGCCCCTGCCCGGCCAGCTCCACAGGGACTGGGACGAACCGGGCCTCGGGGTTTGAACCCCAGTGCTCTCGCCGCCCCGCTCGGGCCACGGGAGCCTTGCCGGGCGCCGGCAGTTCCCTTAAACTAGTCTCTTCTCGTTTTCCTTTTCAAATGAAAAGGCTCGAAGGGGAGAGAGATCTGGGCGAGG
Source organism: Meles meles (assembly GCF_922984935.1). Classification (NCBI taxonomy): domain Eukaryota; kingdom Metazoa; phylum Chordata; class Mammalia; order Carnivora; family Mustelidae; genus Meles; species Meles meles. The sequence goes on along the minus strand of NC_060078.1, from coordinate 59,910,250 downwards.
ACTCCAAGCCTTTTCGGATTTGTTCAAGGATTTTTATTTATTTATTTATTTATTTATTTTCACTTTTATTGACTTTGTTATTTCGAGTCGTCACGATCCACGGGTGAGGAGACATGCAGGGCGCATCGCCGCTACCAAGAGAGAGCAACTACGGGGCGGGGCGGCCCGGCCGCCGGCGGCCCAGGGCGCAGGGCCCGGCCGGAGCGGCGAGCCCCGGGGGCTGGAGCTGCCGCCTGGGAACGGGCCTGCGTGGGCCAGGCGGCCGGGGCTGGGCTGAGGGAGAGGCCGGGAGAGGGGCAGAGACGGAGAGACAGAGACAGAGGGGGAGAGAAGCGGGGCAGAGAGAGATGGAGAGAGGGGAGAGATGCGGAGAGACGAGGAGAGCGAAAACACGGAATTACAGAGAAATAGCCAACGAAACAGAGGCGAGAGGAGTCCACAGGACCATGTTCGTCGTTTTGCATAGAGATTTCTTTTCTTTCGTAATTTTTTTTTTTTTTTGTAACATAAAAAATGCCCCCCTCCCCCAGGACGTGCTGTGCTTTAGTGGGCGTGTAGCTGTGTCCCCCCCTCCCCCCCAGCGAGCGGCGACTCTCACAGCACAGACAGGGGCGTATCTACAGGCAGGGCGGGCGGGCAGCGGGGACTCTACCGGGCGGGGTGGGGCGGTGGGGCGGGCTTATATACATAGGGGTTCGCCTTCACACGACACACACCGTCTTTCTACAAAGCAGCAGCCTGTTGAGTTTGTTTTGTTTTTCCTTTTTGCAAAGACCATCATATTAAATAAATGTAGACTTTTCACGGTTCTGTTCAGTTCCTGCTGGAGGAGGAGGCTGGGGGTCCTGGGGGGGTGTGTGGACTGGGCAGCCCCCACTTCCACCCCGCCCCAGACGCCAGCTCAGAACCGGCTCCCACTACCGGCAGATCACGAGTCTGTGTCGGGGGAGGGGATATCCAGTAGCCGCTGGGCAAGATCAGTGGCCGAGGCGTATGGAAACTGGTCCTGCGGCAGGCACTGGAGAGCCTCCGAAGGGGCGAGGAGTTGAGGAGGAGAGATGCGGAGGGTCGTGGGATGGGAAATGGACCGGCAGGAGGGGAGAATGGGAGGTCGGCTGATGGAAAAGACGCTGAGGTAGGGGCAAGGTGGGGCGGAGAGTCCGGTCACTAGTAGGAGTGCCTGGACCCTACGGAGCCAGGCAGTTCAGGTGGAGTAGGGAAGAGCCAAAGCTAGGGCTCGGCGGGTGCGCGCTGCTGGAGCCAACGTGCCTTGGGTCGCCACTTCGGAAAGACCTGATGACCCCACGCCCCCATTCCATGCCACTTCCTGGGGCAGGGCACACTCGGAAGGTGGGGGCAGTCCGGCTAGCGCGAGGGTAAGGGCTCTTCCCCAAGGGTTTGGCAGGGGGCTCTTCCTCCTTCTTCAGGAAATCGTTTCGTTCTTAATTTCCTTCGCCCAGTCCCTCCAGCGAAGCCTCCCCCGGCGCGGGAGCGTCCGAGGCGGGCTGCTCCGGGGCTGGGCCGCGCTGCAGTCCGCGCTGATTGTGTGTCACAGAAACGTGTCCCCCGCGCGCAGCGGCAGGCCCCGCCAGGGTCGGGCGGTGTGGCTGGTCCGCTCCGGGGCCGGCTCGGGCGTAGCCCGAGCGAGCTGAGGCGCGCCCTCCTCTCAACACCGCGCAGTCCTGGAAGGCGGGGAGGGGCGGCGGGCGGGGTTGGGGGCGGTGGGCCCGGGCCTGAGGGTCCCGCCCGCGGCTCCACCCGTCCTGTCCGGCCTTCGACCGGGTGGTGTGAAGGGCTGCAGGGATCCTGGGATGGGGATGGGGCTGGGGCGGTGGCCGGGAGGCTTCGCGTGGCGTCGGTGCTCCCTCCCTCTGGGGTGGGCGGTCAGACGGGGACGATGTGGAGGCCGAAGCTGTCGGCCTGAAGCTTGATGTGGTCCCCGCGGTAACTAGTGGCGGTCATAGGCAGCGGCAGCAGCGGCAGGGGCGGAGCCCCGGGGGGCGGCACTATAATAATAAGGGGAACCTGGAAGTTAACACAGGAGAAGAATGGGCTGGGTGAGAGGACAAACAGGAGAACAAAAAAGGAAAGAAAAGCAAAGACCTCCCGGGGCTGGGGTCTGGCGGACTAGGGGCAGGGACACTTTGGCTGGGTCACGGGGCCGGTCGCCCCCGGGAGAGCTTCATTCACCGGTGGGAGAGGGACCCGATCGATCGGTGACCGCCGCCGCCCGACTGGGGGCCTTCCAGAGGGAGCCAGGGTGGGTGGGGGCGGCGGAGAGCCGTCTAGCCCAGGGGGAGGGAGAGAAAAGGAGGGAGGGGGCGGGAGGCACCGGCGTCCTCAAGGCATCCCGGGACCTCAGTGCGGCACTAACGAGCCCGCCCGTCCGCCCGGCACCCGAAGGTCGGGTGGCGGGGAGTCGGACCGGCGTCGGGAGGCAGCCTGGCTGAGCTGGCCCACGGGCGGACGCGCTGAGCCGCCGGCCAGCCAGGTGGCGTACTCACTTAGTAAGGCGGGGTTGCTGAATCTCCAAGCCTCGTTGTAGGCGGTGTACTGGGGGTGGCTGTACGGGTTGCCGGAGAACTCGCTCCCTGCGGGAGGGTGGGGGAGTGGGGATCAGACAAGCGCAACGCCGGGACGGACCCGACGTGCCCCGCCAGCGGCCTCCCCCCTGGTCCGAGCTGCAGGTGCGGCGGGCAGGGCGACCCCGCAGAAGGCCTGAGGGCAGACAGAGGCAGAGCAGTCCACCAGTCCACCGGCTCCGCGTGGGGAGAGCCCGTGGTGGGGCGGGTGCAGAAGCACCAACATGGGCCCGGGGGCTTGGGGCTCCCCCAAGGAGGCACTCCGGGCCATCCGGGAAGGGTTTGTTCTGGTCCCTGTGGCCTACCCCGCTGCTTTGGGGGGTAGGTGGACACTCTGGTTCTAGGAACCATAGCCCCACGGGATGGAAGCGGGGCAAGGTGGTGAAGGAAGGCCCTCGGGACACTTTGTCCCAGAAAGTCCTAAGACTGGCATCTCAGCAAGGTGCCAGTGTGAGGGGTGGGGGCTCTGCTGGGAAACACCACCCTCCCGCCTTTCCCTCGAGGGATTGGATACGCTGGCCACGCAGCAGGAGGAGGAGGCAGTGGGAAGCAGGTGGACTCTCGGGGGTTAGCCGAGGGCCCGTGGGCTGGGAACCGTCGGAAGCTGCTTCTCTCCCTCCGCGGGAGAAAGGCCAGGCCTCCAGGTTTCCCCCTCGCCCTTTCTCCTGTGTGATGACCCCAGACTGTTTACAGTGATCCCTAACCGCGGGTTAAGTAGAGGAGAAGGGGCCCCTCTCTGAGAGGGAGCTGGGGTGGGGGTGGGGGTGGGGGATGCAGCCACTGGAAAGCCTGTTTATTGACGAGGAGGGAAAGCATGCGTGCAGCAGGATAATGAGCTTCTGAGCTCAACTGTGACCAAGAGGAACTGAGCTATCTCCTTCCCCATCGCTAATGAAACAAGTGTAATTTCCTCATCAGCACTAGATTCTGTTTAACGACTCCCCCCTTGCCACCATGAGCTCTCTGCGGCTCCCCTCATCCCCACCTCCTTGCAGACACCCCCTCCCTCACCCCCCCCTTAGACCTTCTCCAGCCTCCACCTGCTCACTGCTGGTACCTTCCCAGAAGACGCTCCTTGTCCCCAACACTTCTACCCCCACTCCAGATCTGGGCAGGGATTCCCTCCCCCACACCTCCCAGCTCTCCTTAGCCAGGCCCTCTAACGCCCTTCAGCCCCTGTGGTGCAGCACCCTCTTTGCCACTGCCCATCACCCCAAGCTCTGTTTAGCCAGGGCTGTCCCTGAATGGACATCCAGGAATAGGGTCAGTCACCCTCTTCCATCCTCCCCCACCATAAGGGCTGTGCATGAGGGGAGGGCCGCCAGCAGGGGTGGGCTGCAGGTCCAGCGAGTCTCACCCTCTTTAAGACAAGAGTTTGTTGGTGTTTCTGCTAATAGAAGCTTCAACTCTGTGGCTTCAAGCCCAGCTCTCAATCAGGGGTGAGAGGCTGGGAAGAGCACAACCTCCAGCTGGGTTCCTCAGACCCTAAGGGTGGCTTCCGCCTCTGATCCACACAGTCCAGACCCAGCTCCTCAGGGAATGAGGGCTCCAGTACCTCTGAAGAGACGTGGTGCTCTAGCTTGTCTCTCTGAAGCCAATGCCTCTGGGTCCTGCCATAACCTGTCCTCTCTGTTCCACTTTCCTTAGGGACTAGCTCCCTGCTCTCTCTGGGGTGGGGTCAATTCTCCACACTGGTTTTCCCTGTGGGTTGGTGTGGACCAGGGTGGCTTTGTCTGAGTGACTGACAATGCCCTGGAAATGGTTCTTGGCTCCAAGTTTCCATGGAAACCAGGGCAGGCTCTTCCAAGCAGTGTCAGCTGGCTGGGGGTGGGCTGGGGCGCTGAGAGAGGAGCTGAGGCTCAGTGCTCTCCGGCACAGGCTCGGGTGGGCGGGCCCTGTGGAGGGGCCGTGACGTACAGTGGGAGCACACAAGAGCCGCTTCTGCAAACTCCCTCCCTGGGTTGCTCATGAGGGACCAACTGCAGCCTCTAGGGAGACAAAGGGATGGAACAGCACTGGTTTTGGGGGGAAGGGATGTTGGATCCCCCCACCCCAGACTACTGAGCATGCGGCAGCTCACCCACAATTTAGTCACCCCCACCTAAATTGGGCAGCTGCAGTATTGTCACCTACCAGGCACCATTCCTGCCAGGGTGGAGGTGGGGTAGCTTCCCTGGCCAGTGGGGGGCACGTGAGGGGGGTAACCAGGCAGAGTGGTGCTCGCCATGTCACGACCTGGAAAAACACAAAGGGGAAGGGGTGAGGCCTGGAAGAGAGAGGCCTGCCTCTGCTCACACCAGGGTACTTCGTGGGGTGGAAACTCTTGGAGAGGACAGAGCTGTGTGCAGACACGTGGGAGAATGTCTGAATGAGCGGGTCCGGGTGTGCCTTTGCACGGGTTTAAGCTTGTTCCCCAAGTGTCCTGTGATGGGCTGTGCACCTCTGCTCTGTGTAGCGCTCTGTGTGTCTCTGCGTGTTTTACGTGCCCGTGTTTACCTTTGCATGTGTCCCTTTGTAGCCCAAACCCAGATGGAGAAGGGAGGGAGACGACCTGCTTTTATTCCTCCTCTCCGGCAAGACAGTCAGCTGTGGTTTCTCCAGTAACCAAATGGACCTCTATCACCTCTCTAGCACCCCGTCTTCCCTTCAGGCTTGGAGGATACTCCCCCCATACCCATGCTGGGGCTGATGGGTCTTCCTTGTCCTCTCTAAGTAGAGCTGTAGGTGCAGGGCCTGGCAGGTGTGGCAAGCAGGCGGTTGGGGTGGGGGCCGTGGGAGGGGGAGGGTTGTGCCACTAGGAAGCTATTTTGCTGTTAGTGTTTATGGCATTTAAACAATAGAAAACCATCCCTGACAGGAAAATCGGGAGCTTTGAGCCAACAGTTCAAGTGGATTGGATAAAGTTCCAATGAGCAAAATGTGCTCCCCCACCAGCTACTGGACTTCTGTCCCTGGAAACTTCTCCTGGCTAGAGTCTGGAGGGTGGAGGGCAGGGCTTTCTTTAGCCGTGTCCTGGAGGAAGGTAAGGCAAGCCAATATAAGGGAACCACCCGAGTCCAAAGACCTCTCTGGGACACAGCTACACCTGAGTGGCCTCCTTTCCTTGCCTGTCCCCTCCATCACCATGAAGGGACCACCACCTGCCTTGCAATTTATGTCCCAATCTTTAATGACAATAATTTGCCCTCTTCCCTCTCCCACACTTCCATGCACTAAAGAAAACGTGGTGCCTGGGTCCCATTTATCTTCTCCAGATCCCCCTTATCCTCCTCTTCAGCCTGCGCCACTCCCCCACTGTAGCGCCTCTGTCTGGCCCTGAGAAGGCGAAGGGTGGCTGCGGGAAGTCACAGAAGTCTGCATATCTGGCCCAGCACATTTTCTTTTCATCAGTTGCCCTGGTCTTCATCCTCTCTATGGCTATTCCAAAACACCCCTGGCTCTCCTTGCCACTCTCTCCTGAATCTCACCTCATCTCCTACTCTTCTGAGATGTGAGTTTCCTCATTCCTCCCATAACACATCTGAGTGATTCATCATCCCCTAAGTATACAGAGCTACAACTCAGGTTTCTGTATTTCCAGCTGCCTGCTGAACATTTTCATTCGTTGTCCCACTGTCGCCTCAGACCTAAGGGGAATAAAAGCCAACTTATCTTCCCCCACCCCCACCCCCAATCAGGTGTGTTGAAGACCTTCTTGAAGACCACCAAACCAAAAATCTTTGGAATCCTCTTTTGTTTAGAGAGAGAGAGAAAGCACACACACTCACAAGTGGGGGGCGGGGGGGGAGGCGAGGCCGGAGGTGGGGGTAAGGAGCATGAGAGAGAATCTTTAGCAGACTCCATGCCCAGCCCAACACAGAGCTTTGATCTCACAATCCTGAACGACCCTGAGATCATGACCTGAACTGAAATCAAGAGTCAGATGCTTAACTAACAAAGCCACCCAGGCTCCCCGAAATCCTTCTTGATATAGCCTGTGTCCTTCTCCTCTGGATGAAGTCAGTCACCAGGTGTTCCCGATTCTCCTGAGCAATGTCTGTTCCATTGGTCCCATCTCCATTTCCTCTAGAGCCTCCAGAGCTCAGCTCCTGAGCCCCCCACCCCCACCCCCACCCTTGGTCTGCCATAACGGTGCTTTTGCTGGTGTTCCCTCTCCTCCAGTCTATCCCAGGCGTGGCTGTCTGGCTAGTCCCCATGAAACGTTGCTCTCAACACATCACTGCCCTTGTGCAAACCACCACTGATTCTCAATAGTCCACAGCTGGAACCTCCACTCTGCCAGGCTTTCAAAGCCTCCTGGGTACTCTCCCCACCTGACTTTCTTAGCGCTGATTCTCACTCCGCCTGGTTCAGCTGGACTGTTTTCACAAGCGTGTGTGCTCTGGAACATCTCTGTGCTTTTGCTGTTTGATTTTCTTCTTCTTCCTCATAGTTTCCCTCTTTTTCCACCTCCAGCCTTAAAATGCCTACCATTCTACCCCTCAGGGAAGTTTCTTTCTTCTAAACTTCTAGAATGTCTGTGCTGCATGGTTGATCATGTCATTATCTCTCATAAGATTGGACCTGTTCCGTATGGTGGCTTACTTCCTCAAACAGACCATAATCAAACTGAGGGCAGGGCGCAGTCTTCTGTTCTGTCTTACATAGTTGAGAAATTAATAAATGATGCTCAGTAAATACCCTACTGATTGATTCTCTATCACTCTGTCGGACTTCAGGCCAACTCCAAGTGGGTTGTACAGTTTTCTAATTGTTTCATGTGTGCTGGTCTCCTTTGAAGAGGTAAAGACTGGGATAAAATGCAAATGCTGAAATCTGCTTTTTCTCTAAAAACAGTTTGAGCAAGGGATTATGAATCTTTATAGGATGGAGAGAGATAAGAGTGACTTATTGCGACTCATTTTTATCATGCAATAGAATGGTTCTTCTCGATAACTGTCCAATACAGCAAAGATCCTACATTTCCTAGAATTCAAGAATAGACGACAGAGCAGAACCATCAGACAAGAGATCACTTCAGACTCCCAGGGAGACAGAGGAAAGAATCTGTATTTGCTTTGTTGTGCGTTTTCTTTCACTGACTTCTATTGTTGTTAAAAGTTTCATTCCTCCTGTCCATCTCTCAGCGGTGTGGGTCTGAAGTGGATGAGGACAGCAATATCTATCAGTTCCCCGAGAGATGAATAATATGGCATTTATTAGACAAGAGGCCCCAGGACAAAGGAGAGTTGGGGAAGAGTTAGAGGTTTTGAAATGAAAAAGATATAGAAAGCCAATTCCTCCTGGTCCCTGTTCTTAATGCCTACAAAACAGCCAGGAAAAGAAGGATGCTTCTCCTTCTTCTTCTTCTTTTTTTAAAGATGTTATTTATTTATTTGAAAGAGAGAGAGAGAGAGCATGAAAGGAGAGAGGTCAGGAGGAAAAGCAGACTTCCTGCTGAGCAAGGAGCCTGAAGGATATGGGATTCAATCCTGGGACTCCAGAGTCACGACCTGAGCTGAAGGCAGTCACTTAACCAACTGAGCCACCCAGGCACTTGGGATGCTTCTTTCTTTAAAAAAAGGAATTTAAATGTACCCAAATTCCGATTTTCAGCTGCCTGGTTCCTACAACATGACACACACGAATTCCTTGTAATCTACGGTTTTGTCATACAATTCCCTACCTGGCTTCAGAAGAGAGGAAGAAAGGCTGGACTCCTGGAAACGTGTCTCCAGCTAACCTGGATTTACTCTATTAACGATGTTTATTTCCACTGGCTTTTCCTCTCGCAAAACAGTCAGGCTAACTTGGAGCATACAGAAACTCTGTGTGCTGCAAGTCGTCAAGAGAACTGTTTACTGAAAGACACATTTCCAAATTCTAGTTAAAAAACTGAATCTGGGAAGTACTATTCAGACATTTTTTAAAATGTGAGAGAAGAGGCCCATGATGAGGAAAAAGCATACTGGCTTCCTGGTGTTCCGCACACAGCTGTGCCGCTGTCTCCTGTGACATCAGTATTACCACAAAGAGGTGCCCATCAGGACCCCTGAACCAACAGAGGTACAAGCCACTGCATACAAAGCACCCTCAATGGCTTCATTAGTACACAGGGGACACCTGAAGAAGAGGAAAAAATTGACCAAACTCTTGCCAGAGCCATATATCTTTCTGGAACGCCATTGTCAATAATGGAAAACACATACTGCAGGAAGTTTTCAAATTACTAAGACCATCATGCCATTTGCCCAGCAGCGTTCTTTGAGCAAGCCTCTTTTAGTGAGAGATATGAATGGGTAATGGAATGTGTGCAAGGAGAATCAACAGAGCCCTGCCCACGGATGGACAGAGGGGAGCAGGGACAGCTCCAAGACTGTCAGCACAACCACCCCCTCAAAACAAACAAGCAAAAGCAGGGAAGAGAAGAAAACAGCGACATAGCAAAATACATCGGTTACAAAGTATGTGCCGCCCAACAGAAGACAGGAAGTGGCAAGGTGCTTTGCTCATTCAAGATCCCAGAAATGTAACAACAGCACCAAGAATCGCAAATGGATTAAAACAACAACAACAACAACAACAACAACAACAAAAAACACAAAAAACAACCAGGTGCCTGGGTGGCTCAGTTCGTTATGCGAGTGCCTTTGTTCAGGTCATGATTCTGGAGTCCTGGGATCAAGACCCACGTTAGGCTCCCTGCTCAGCAGGGAGTCTGCTTCTCCCTCTGACCCTCCCTCCTTTCATGCTCTCTCTCTCTCTCACATAAATAAGTAAAATCTTAAAAAAAAAAAAATGGGAGGGGGTGTGCCTGGGTGGCTCAGTGGGTTAAAGCCTCTGCCTTCGGCTCTGGTCATGATCCCAGGGTCCTGGGATTAAGCCCTGCATCGCATCGGGGGCTCTCTGCTCAGCAGGGAGCCTGTTTCCCCCTCTCTCTCTATCTGCCTCTCTGCCTACTTGTGATCTCTCTGTCAAATAAATAAATAAAATCTTAAAAAAAAAAAACCCAAACCCCACATATTACCAGGGGATGGGCATTTCGTGGGGGAGACTTGTTTTCTAAGATCACAAAGTTTTAAAGATGGATGAACCTTCGAGATGATCTAACTTCCTTGTCTCCAAGTTGAGAAAATGGAGGCACAGAGCGTAATGACTTCCTCATGGCCGCAGAGCTAGTAAACCAGAGAGCCCACATTCGAAGCTATGTCTGTGTCACACTGCCTTTGAATGACAACATGAAGCCAGATAATCCCCAAAAGGGCCGAAGGAAAGGAAAAGAAGTCATCCAACAAGCAAAAATCTCATATCGTCACTGTTGTCATTAAGACGAGGCAAGAAAAAAAAACCATAAAGAATAAAATACTGACACCAAAAGTCTGTGACAAAACTCCACGGGGTGGAGTATTAATCTCCTTGGAGAGTCTTCTAAAAAACAAAGAGGCTCTTCAAGAAACAGCAGTAGTTGGGAATCTTAAAGTACCCAGAAGTGTGAGAAGCACTGTACTTGATGAAGATGTCTTCTCAGTTCAACTGCAGAAGTCCCCAAAGAGTCTACAGCCGATTTCTACAGCAGTCACTGCATCGGAATCAGACGGTGCACTTCTGTCAGACATTCCTTAGCAAATGGGCCAGATCGAATCAACGGTTTTAGAGAATCTAAGTGCAGTTCCTCTTGCAAGTACAGAGAACAGCACAGTGAATGACTTTATTAAGAAACTGGAAAATTTCAGCCCCCAGACAACTTATGCTGTTTTGTCAGCTCTAAGATTCAAGGGCAGAGTAGCGTTCCTACGTCAGCTAGACTAAGCTAGCCCTCACTGAGCACCTACTACGACTGGGCACCATCCCAAATATTTTCTATGTCTTGTCTCTTTTGATCCTTGTATCAACCAATGACGCTGATCTGTTTTTAATCCCCACAGTATAGATGAAAACTGAAACCCAGAGGGCTAAGTGTTATGTTCAAGATTCCACAGAGAGTAGAGGGCAGAATCCGGACGAACAGAACAAGCAGTATACTTGGGAATTGATTCTGGAATGACGTCCTTGAATATTACGGACTCAGAAAACAGGTATTTGGTCCAGGAGAATAACGGGAGGTATGCTAGGGGAATCCTTCCTAAAACAACATCCTGTTGCTTCTTGTTGCTTGCATGTTTTAGCTTCTTCCATTTTCTACAGCAAGGATTTTAAACTGGGGTTCACTGATCCCATAGGACTCTATGGATCCGCTTCACAGAGCCCATATAAAGCCATACATCAAACGTTATAGGTACACATACATAATATCTAGATGGCTTTTATCATACTCTCAGAAGTATTCACGACTCCAAGATGGATAAACACTCTTTTTCCCAAACCAAAAGAACCCGTTCTTTGGCGTAAGAAAGACACCCATTCGTCTGAACGCACTTGAATTGTACCAACGGACGAACTCACACAAAGAACAGCAAATAAACAGGTGGAGGGGCAGAGAGGCTGATCGCAAGCGAGGAGAACGTCAGCATCCAGAAGACCCAGGAAATAACACAAAGGCAGCTGCCAGCACCGCAGAGCCGCTCTGGCCGGGTGATGACTCAGACCACAAGACTTATTAGACGTAGATTTATACAGCAGAAGTTCTATTCAGTGAGTGTAGAGATGCTTTTCCTCAGCATCGTTCTCTGAAAATGAGCACTTCTGCTCTCCACTTGACACTATGGAGGACCCTAAGGCCAGAAAACATAACTCTTGTTTTACTATCCTATTCTCAAGTTTTGTCTGCTTCTCATAAGGTGGTGAAGATGAAGACGTTAGATCGCTCCAAGGTTGGCAGTCTGTGCCTGCTTTTGACACAAGCATTTATAATACTTCCAAGAATACAGTTATTAAATTTGTAATTACTGTCTACATATACTGTACATTTACACTGATTGTACCAATAACGATCACTTTATGACCAATCCAAGTTTACATAATACACTGAAGCCACAAACTTTAAATCCGTAAAAGCTGCTTTTAAAGGAGAGGAAAAGAGTTTTCTACATGTTTTGTTTGGTTTCTTATTTCCCATGTTTCTGAATCCTCTCCAAGGTTTCTCCTAGGCTGGGGGTGAGGGGGAGCAGGAGTGCCTGAGTGAGAGCAGCCAGCCCCAGGTGCTGGGTTGCCCCCCCCCGCCCCCCCCGCCCCCCCCCCCCCCCCCCCCCCCGCCCCCAGCGCTTCCTCCGAGCCTTGCCTGATCTGGGTTCCAGCAGAGGGGGCTGTGCCCCCAGCTCAGGTGGCTCTCCCAGCTGATCTTGCCTCCCCCACAGCTGGACCTTTAGCTGCCCAGAGCTGGGTGGGCTCGGGAAGGTCTGCACCCTGACAGCCAACTAGCTGGGTACAACCAGTTAGGCTGTTCCCGCTCCTTCTCCTTCCAGCACACTGCCCTCCTCTGGGCCATGGTCGCCTGCTGGCCTAGGGCCCCCCAAGAGGTGGCTTCCTTTAAACTCGGCTGGATGGTGGATAGAGCCATAGCCTCGAGATCCTGGGAGAAGGCTAGGCAGTGAGGGCGGGTATCACATCTGCAGAGGCCTGCGAGGGAGCCTGGCTATCTTTTAGAGAAGGAAACTGAGGCTCAGAGAGAGGGGACGACATCCCAGCCCTCTCCTCCTTCACTTCCCAAGCTGCCTTCTCTAGCAACGGGAGCAAATCGCATGTGGAGACAAGCGGGCAGGTGCGGGCGCCAGGGAGGCCGGCTCCGACTCACGGATGGGCTCAGAGCACTGGAGACCCTCTTGCTGGGTGGGCAGAGGTTAAGCCTGTTTGCACAGTCTCCCGATACTCCAGGTCTCCCAGTTCCTCTCCGGCTTTATTTTGTTCCCTGAGTGCACTGAATTGTCAGCTCTAATCCTTCCGAAAGCGCAGCGTTTTTCAGGCGCTCTGTGTAAGTGAAACCCTAATCCCAAGGAGAAGGGCCACTTAAGCTGCTGGAGCATTAGGCTGCTCTGGGAGCGGCCCTCAGACTTCCTCCCTCCCTGCCTGGCAGCCCAGCCGCCACTGTGGAGGAGTGGGGGGATTCCAGGCTGAAGGGAGCAAAGCCCTCTCAGAAGTAACATTAGTGGCAAGGCTTGCCTCCCCAAGCTCAGGGTTGAAAAAGGGCTGGCTTGTTTGTCCTGTGGTTGATAGCAGGGAAAGAAAGATTCTGATCCCCCTAGGGAAGCAGGGGGGGGGGTGGCAAGGTGTGTGTGTGTGTGTGTGTGTGTCTTCCTGTCCTTTGAGGGCTGGTTGGTTCTCTGAGGGAAACAGGCCTTCAGGTCTTATCTGGGGGCCTTTGAGGCCACAAGGACGCTTCTGAGCCCTTCGTCCCAAGCATACCTATAATATTCATTGGGACACCCCCATTTAGGATTTCTGGTCATTCAGAAAAGATAGTGTTGACTGATTTACTTTTACTTAGCCAACCTTTTCTTCTTAGAAAGTGCCAAATAATGGAGTAAACAAGTTCAGTGTCAGGGGACCACCCCCTTTTGGAGAACTGTCCTCTGGGATACCCCAAGCATCTCTAAACAACCGTATAAGAATTGAGAGGTTCTCCATAACCTAGCAAATCGTGAAAACGGTACCCAGTGCTATTAGGCAACCCTTCGTTAGCCTGAGTTGGCTACTATATGTGTTTGAAATAAAGATCACTGATTTCTTTAAAATATTTTGATTCCTGGGGCGCCTGGGTGGCTCAGTGGGTTAAAGCCTCTGCCTTCGGTTCAGGTCATGGTCTCAGGATCCTGGGATCGAGCCCCGCGTCGGGCTCTCCGCTCAAGCGGGGAGTCTGCTTCCTCCTCTCTCTCTCTGCCTGACTCTCTGCCTACTTGTGATCTCTGTCTGTCAAATAAAAAAAAAAATCTTAATAAAAAAAAATTTTGATTCCTATTAAAACTGGCCCCTCTCCCTGATCTCTACATAGATCAGAGAGTCCTAGCTGTGGAGGACTAAGCACAGTCCTTTTGGGGTGCTCAGTCTTTGGGTCTCATGGGTGGAGGGAGGAGGTGAAAGGAGAAGTCAAGATGAAAGCTCAAGGTAATGGGCCACATCTGAGCTCAGCTTAGGCAGCCACAGTACTGCATCTTTGCTAAAGTACCCGGGAGCCTTTCACACCTTCTTCATCTCCTCCAGGACTCTGCTCCCCTCTGCAGCTCTGTTAGAAGCCCTGTGTGCTTCTGTCTAAGGTGCCCTGCTGGGATGGGCAGGCTGTCACCTCTGGGGATGGCTGGTAGACACAGACATGGACATGAATTTAGGATGGAGATGGGGATAGTACAGTTTTTATTTGGCTCCAATTCCGATCTGACTCTCCCAGGCCTAGAGTGGATTAGTGCTCCTTCTTTTCAATATTCTTTCCCTCTAAAGGTGAATGGGATAAAGGAGAAAGGGAAAGAGCCCAGATCCAATGACTCCCTAGGCTGCAGGCCCAGGGCACCCGCATTATTTGTCAATGTCTCATTGCTATGGAAATGCCCCCATAATTAAATCAGAGCCGAGGTCTGGGGGCTGGAGGTCCTTGGGGATGTGGCTGGAGGCCTCAGGGATGTTTGAAGGAAGCTAGCTTCTTACTGTTGGGCCTTCCAGGCCTAAGTGATGGGTCCAGGGCGTGTGGGTGTGTGGAGAAGCCCTCTGGCTTGGTTTGGCCGCCACAGCAAAGGGCTCGGACTTGCTATATGTCAGAAGTTTCCCTAGCCCCCTCCTTTCAAGGTTGGAAAGGAGCTCTGATGTCAGTGCCCTAAATTCCTCTAGATAATCAGGGGCTTTGAGCCTACAGACAAGGCTAGGAGACTCCCAGCCTCCTTTAGAAACATTTCTCAGCCTTTATTGCCCTCTCCTCCCCCGGAGGGGCTGGCCAAGGGCTAAGCTGTTTGTTTTATGGAGGGAAGTGCAGTTGCCTTGGAAGGGGGTTGTTAACTACAGGAAAGAGGCAGTTTCTGGAGGTCCTCAGGACTCCCTGAGTAGGAGGAGGAGGGTTTCCCAGGATCCACAGTTCTGTCTGCTAAAAGGCCACATCACTAACCATCCCAGATGTGGGCAAGGAGTCTGAGCTTCTGAGGGCTCCCACCCCTTTCTCCGAAGCTGAGCCTGCAGGGTTCTCACAGGCCTCCAGGACCTGGGGGGTCAGCCCTGCTTTTCAGCTTTGAACTTTGCCTTATTGACCTCCCCCCAACTTACCAGCTTCCAGAAGCTTCTGCTTCCTCTCCCTCCTTGGGCACTCCCCTTTGGGCAGCATCCCCACCTCCTCCTGGATCTCAGCTATGGATTCCTTCCAAACTGTAGCCTTAAGGTATCAAGAGAAGTTCCTCCCAAAAGCTTGAATAAAACCACCTTCTCCCTCCACTGCCATCCACAGAAGGCAGAGAAGCTAAGGAGGCTCTTTTTTTCACTGAGGAGGACTGTGTTTTCCTTGTCCCTAGCTTTCCAAAGTTCAGACTTTTTTTCCAAAGGGAAGATTCTATGCTGACACTTGAGCCTGGGAGGTTGGATAAGCAGGGGACAGGCTCTACTCTCAGGGCTACGCCCGAAGCTCCTGGACTACGAAGCTTTCGTAGTGAGCTCATCTTTACTGGTGGAGTTCCATGTGCCCTAGGTTCGGGAATGCCTCTGTAGAGAAGGTTTGCCCTGGTTCCTGCTGGGGTTTCAGGGTAGGTTATTATCCTAGACAAATTTTTATGTCAGGTCTTGGCTGGGGGTTCCTGCCACATACTCAGGTATAAATTTGGACCCTGAACCAGGGTCAGGAGTGGGGACTCCATTTTTCACAGAGACGATTTTTCACTCACTTGCTTCCCTGGGCCACTGGGATAATTTGTGTGTTTCCCTTTCACACATGACATTGTCTTGCTCTGTTCCTGGCTTTACGCAGGGTGATACACACTTCCGGCTTCCTGCTTCTTTTGGACCCAAGGTCGTGGCTCCTGTCTGCTGTGTTATAACCGCAGTCTCCACCAGGTAGGGTCCAGCTCCAGGGTGATACCCTCGGGCTCTCACCTACTGCTCTGGCTTTGAGTTTCCCTCTCCTTGGCACTAGAGCGTGAGGTTTGGTTGTGTGTTGACAACTCTTGTTGTTACATTTTTACCCAGCTGGGTTTAGGGGAGTGTAGCTTGCTTCTTTCTGGACATAGATCTCAATTCCTCAACTACCTCTCTGGGACTAAGAGGAGGATGGAAGAACTACCCTCGTGCGAAGCTCTCCCAGCGCTCGGTGGCGATGCCCACCGGAGGCGAGTGAAGCCTGCTCAGGGCAGCAGCTCCAGGGACTGACCAGTGGATTCCTGGGCTGCTAGGGTTAGCACGGAGAGCTGCCACACACTCCCTGTCTCGCTCTGTGTGGACTCCAGGGTAGGAAGCCTGTGTTCCCCTTCACTGTGGACTTCCACCAAGGACAAGGGGCCCTCTAAATGCTCAGGCGACTCTCCCAGGGACTTGGGGCATCCTGAAACTAGTACTCATCTTCCTCCAGATCAACACGGCTGCCTGTGTCCCTTCATGCTCCTCTATGGCTGAAGACCTGGACAGAAACAGGTCTCTCCCTAGAGGCCAAGGTGAAGTTCATGGGGATGAAGAGCTCTTTTCTACCAGTGATGGGAGACTTGAAGGTGCCAGCATCCAGTTGGAGCCAGAGTCCTCACTGAAGTCCTGGTCCAGAGGTCCCTGGGACTACTGAGGGGTTGATGACAGCCCCCATGGGGTCCTCTGGAAGGGTAAGAAGTTGATAGAAGAAGGTACCAGCCACCACCAGCCAAACTGAGGCAGCCTGGGGCCAGAGTACCCCCAACTCACTCTTTCCTCTAGCTGGTCCCTGTTTCCTTATCACTTTGGAGAGACTCGGCTCCGTTCCAGACCAGCAGCCTAGAGCAGTGGGCTGGAGAGAAGAGATGCCGCTGAGCTCGAGCAGCCCAGCAGCGGAAGGGAAAGTGGGTGATAAATTTAAATAACCAGCTTGACTTGGCAGCTTGCTGAGTTGTGATGCAGTGAAATTAAAATCTCGGCAGAACTTGCAAACACCACCCAGAAAAATCCGTCTCTCTCCTTGGTTCCAAGATGGAAGGAGGGGAGGGGAGACTATCAGGCCAAGCCCCAGACACTGGCAGCCAGCCTTGCTTGCAATGTGATTAGCTGTGTCCTGGCCCACTGGGCCCCACTCTCCCCTCCACACAATAGACCGGGCTCCTCTCTCCTCTCAGTCCTGACCTTGTGGAACAGCTGTATCAAGTGGCTGGTGAAGTTTGAAATCAGCCTCTGGTGCCAGGAGGTGGCAGGAATATCAATAAGGTCGGCTCTCCAGGTTGGGCTAGGGCATTGCTGGGCCGGTTTCCCCAGGACTCATCCCTGAAGGTTTACAGTCTCAGCTGCCTGTCCCCAGGCAGAAAGAGCTGGGTGCCCGAGACACAGGGGATGACAAGGGGGGCCCGAACACCTTAGCACACCCAAGCCAGGCTGTGGACACAGACGACCTCCCTGTTCCCTCACGCTTAGCACACACCTGCCCAGAAAGAGCCTCCCCTTTTCTTTCTCGACCAAAGTCCTTCATATTTTCCAACAAAATATGCTTTTTAAGAATCTTCGAAGGGAATATCTACAAATATTCCCAACGCCTCTCCCATATGCCAGCTGTGCTTGAAGTTTTCACAGATGCCAAGATCTCTCTAGAAGAACCTAGCCCAAGTCCAAGTCTCTTGTGTCTGCTGTCCTTGCATCACTGCTTACTGCTACCCATCAAGTCCTGGCCCCAAGGCCACCATGCTGGACCCACTCCCGAGGTGGCCCATCAAGTGTCTGGGCACTGCCCCGTTTCTCACCTTGACAGTACCTCCAGCAAATTCTGTTTGTCCCCATAATAAACACATCATGAATCATTCATCTTTAATAGATTATGCAAATTAGGAGGACATAAAATCAACAAAGATCAATAACTGCAGCCATTTAATTGCCAGCAAAAACATTTTAAGAATGAGCATAATCGGCAGCCCTTTCTCTGGTAATGGCACCATTAATCCAAACATTGGATCTTGGCCTAAGTATAGAAAAATCATTCCCTGCCCCCACCTCCTCCCACCTCCCCTCCCCCACCTCTCCACACACTTCTCTCTTTTTGGTAATTTCCAGTTTCTGAGCGAGTTTCCCGTCATTACCACTGGTGAACAGCTCCGAATGTTAATGGTTCTGCTTTTGTTACTCCTCGCTTGATTGAAATGTCGCATACAGATTGAGATGTTAGTGCTAACTTGCCACCTGGGAATGTCAAGCTGGGTCTGAAATGAACTTTTCTCACACTTGGATCCAGATGGATCAGCCGGAGATGTTCCCAGGCTGAGCTGGGACCGTTCCAGGGCCATGGGGGGGAGGCGGGCGGGGGAGGCTCAAGGTGGAGGCACTTTTCTGTACCAGCCCGAGTTCTCCTGCAGCAGGAACCCTACCCAAAGATCCATGTCTCCATCCCGGGGAGCCCCTGCCTTCTGTACTGTGTGGTCCCAGGCACAGAGAAGCACAGCTGGGATGAGGGAAAAGTCTCCTGGGCTTTCTTTTGTCCCCGGCCTGGGCTGGGCCACCTTCAGGAAGTGGCCACTGAAACTCTCAGCAGATCAGAAAGTTGGCCTAGCCTGCATCATCTCTCTGCCTTGGGTCAGAACACCCAGCAGGTCAGAGAGCTTCCACGTTGGCTAAGGAGGACTCATGTCGAGGGCCAGTTGGTAATAGGCTATGCCCTGACCCAGCCAAGGTTGTCACTCCCAAAAGCAACGTCCGGGTCTCTGATACTTCCAGAACTCCAGCTCTGATCACCTAACTGAAGAGCTCAACCCTGTCTGGGCCAGAAACAGCTGCACCAGGACCCGCCTTGAGGAGAGCCTGGGAAGGTTAAGGACAAGGCCCTCCTAAGCCCGCAGGTGGAAGCTGGATGGCCATTCACAGCCCAGCTTCGGCCTGAGCCCTGCTTGGAGCAGCTCCACAACAGCACCGGGGCCTTGTTCCCTGCCTTTGCCACCGGCTGTGACGCTGGCTGCCTACAGGCCCGCTGCTGGGTCCCCGGGCCGCCTCTACACGCCTTGCTCGGCAGGTAACGCCTCAGTGTCTCCCAATCCCCACCGAGACCCTTCTCAATCATTCTGTCTCCCAAGGAACAAACGGCACATTGGCTTTAGTGTCTCCAGAATAATTAGGTGAATTTTAATAACACCTCAATGTGTGTTTCTCCCACTTGGGCACTTTCCTGGCCCGGAAACCCTTCTGCAGTGCCAGGCACCTTCCTCAGCCTGCAGCTCTGAGAGCTTCCTTGGCTGGGTCCTTCACTGCACCACACCTCGGCCTGCTTCCCCTCCAGCCGCCTCTTGCTGCTCCCAATCCACGGGAACATGGGGATTAGATGTGCTCTCCCCTGCACTTGACTGTGGGACAGGTCTGACCCTGCCTGTCCTTGAAATCAAGCCTCAGTCTCAGTGATTTCTCTGGGAAGCGGGAGAGTGACTGGGATAATTGTGCTTTTCTGTAACCACGGAGGTGGAGGCCCTGCCCTGAAGCCCAAAACCTCAGTTCCCCAGGTGGCCTAGAGGGAGAGGAAGGTGGACCCCCGAGGAGCCTCGGAGGCATGGCAGTAGGGAGGCTGGTCACCGCCCTCTTCCCTCCAGTCTGGCCTAAATTATTTACCCTCTGCCTTCTTCTGTGCACATCCTAGCAAGAGGCATCTAATTCTGGGCACCTTGGGGGTGGCAAGAGAAAAGGCAAAGAGAGAGGCAAGAAGATGGGTAGAAGGAACCAGCAACAGCTCCTCCTAGCTTTGACCTTCCAGGCGGAAGCACACAGAGATCCTGACCACAATCTCTTCTCCTCACATCTGCACACATCTGTTCAGGAAGCACCCTGGTTTTCAGAGGCTCACTCTCTCTGTAGATATCATGGCAGGGGGCCCACTTGTCCCACTGGGCCCCAGATGGCATGGGCTGAGGTGCCCTTACAGAAATCAGTGCCTCCCCCCACCTCCTGGAAGCCTTCTTACCGGTCACAACAGGGTATGTCTGCGTGCCTGACACGTTGCTGCCCAGCTCGGGGTTGGCGGATGCAGATAGACTCGACTTGACTTCATCAAGCCCGGGGGTCAGGGCTGGGAGGGAGTACTCGTTCCCCTGGGAGAAGAGAGAAAAGCGACAGCTCTCTACTGATGTGCACACGCAGAGAGAGGGCACGGTGTGCAGATGGGGGGGAGGGACAGGGAGCCTTCCCAGATGGGGCGGAAGGAGATGGCCAGGCAGAGGGAGGGGAGCGAGGGAGGGGCGGGCTCAGCGGATGATGGAGAGTTTTGTGTGGGTGGAGGAGACCCAACTGGGGGTTGCTAGAGGATAGTTAGTGGTGGTGATCCCAGCCCTCTCTGAACTGCTGTAGTCTCTCCTGCCAACAAAGCCCCAAGGGCGGGGTGTAGCAGTTGGGCCCCCCCTGCTGAGAAGCAAGGGGTGTTCTCAGGTCCCCCAGGAGTCTTGGGGAGGAGGGGCGGACCCTGATGGGCCTGCGGAGGCAGGAGCTGGGGGAAGGGCCTAGGGGGGCCTTGGGCCTGGCACTGCTGGGCTGGCTGATCGGGTGCTGGCGCCCCCTTTTTAAAAAACAAACAAAGACAGCCCCACGGGCCCCTTGCTCTCTGCCTGTGCACTGGGGTATGAAATTGGGGAGGGGGAGAGTCCACATGGCTAACAGAAGGGTGGGAGGGGGCCAGTCATTGCCTCTGAAAGGGTGTCCTGCCCGAAACACTCGGGTAATTGCCTTTTTATTGCCGTCACCGCTCAGCCAGACCCCGGAGCCGGGCCGACCAGGAGCTTGCACAAAGCAGGAAAAGTTGCTCTGATTAATATTACGTTAAATTAAAACTGATTTTCTGCTCTTTCGGGTCCGTTTTTTTCCCTTCCGCTTCCTGGCCCCCCCAGAGGGCCCCCTCCCCTCCCTGGCTGGCCGGGATTGCCTCGTCATTTCCAATTCCTTCTCGTATTGATCTTCCTGTAGAAATCAGTTTTGTAATTAGCTGCAAATTAGGCCTTCTACTGGGGGTGAAGCTGCCCCCTGATTTATCACCAGAGTAATTCGCTGTGATCGGAGAGAAATTAAAATGAACTCAATTAGGCTTCGGATTTGCTTTATGGGCCCTGCTCCGAGTTTCAGGGGGAAAAATGACTGTGCTGGTGTTTAATAGTCTAATGAAAGTAAATAAAGGTTATTCATTGTAATACAGCCGGGGACTCGTGGAGGGTGCACCAAGCCGCCCGCCTTGGCCGGCTCCTCCTTTGTTGGTTTATGGCTCAGGGCACCTTAAAAAGACTTTTGATTTTTGTTTTATGAAGACAAACAGCTTATGGGATAAAAGGACGGGCGGAGAGAGAGGCAAGTGGCTGGGAGCCGCTGGTGTCCTAGAGCGGAACCGCGCCGCGTGGAGCCTGCAGGGCTGCGCGGGTGTGAGAGCGTGCGAGCGTGCGTGTGTGCGTGCAAGCCCAGCGGACGGGGTTGTGCGGTGGCTGTGGGCCTGGCCAGGGCCTTAGGTGTGGCAGGAATGGGAGTGTGTGCACTGGGGCCCCTCTGGATGTGTGCGTGGAGGCAGGTGCTGGGGGTGTGCCGAGCTGTGGTCTGGGAGAAGGCCCCCCTTCTGGCAGATGGGGTGGGGGTGTGTGTGCTAGCAGGAGTGTGAGCTGTGAGTGGGGGGAGGGAGCAGGTGCCTGTGGTGGTGTATAAACATGTGCACAAGGGTAAAAGTGAGGAGTCAGGAGATGTGTCTACGTTGTGTATTGTGCGGGTGTGTTGTGGGCTGTGTGGTGCGCGGGGCCGCTCTGCGTCTGGACGAAGTATCCGGGCGGAGGGGTAGGCCATCAGCCGAACTCGGGTCACACTGGACAGCTGGACTTGGGAGCAGGAGGCAGGCCCCAAGGGTGAGAAGAGCACCCTGGTCTCGCCCAAACTTTCTATAAGACCTCCAAGGCATTTAGGCAAGGGACATGGCAAGAGGACAAGGACGTATCCTGGGTCTACTATGTCACATGCATGGAATGGCAGGGCCAGAAGCGACCTATTAGACCTCACCCAAGTCCTCCATTCTACGGATGGGGAAACTGAGGCTCTGAAAGGGAACAAGACTTACCCAAGACCTATCACCCAGAACTCATCATTTCTAACTGCCATAAACCATAATGGTTTTTCTGAACACTACCATAGCGTCTCGGTGTGAGTGTGTCTACTTGGCATGCACGTGGTGTACCTATATGTCACATGGGTGACGCTGGGTATACACATTTTTCAGAGGCCTTGTCCTGCCCCGTCTCTGTCCACTTCTGCAAGCAGAAAGCTCCTTCCTGGGGTGCCTGGGTGTCTCAGTCATTAAGCGGCTGCCTTCAGTTCAGGTCACAATCCCAGGGTCCTGGGATGGAGCCCCATATTGGACTCCCTGCTCAATAGGGAGCCTGTTTCTCCCTCTGCCTGCTCCCCCTACTTGTGCTCTCTCTTACTGTCAAATAAATAAATAAAATATTAAAAAAAAAAAAAAAAAGCTCCTTCCTCACCTGTTCTGATTTGATGTGCTCTGATGCCTGGAAGACGTCGGGGTAGGAAGGACGCTCAAAGACCCGATCCAAAGCTTCCAGCTGCTGCTGGGTGAAGGTGTCCGCTCGCAAGTGCTTCCGCAAACTGTCCACGCCACTCTGGGAGTCTCCATTGGGGACCGAGCCCTCGGACACATCTGGAGGACACACGGACACTGGTGGCATCAGCGCAGGCTGGCACAGGCATAGTAGGTCAAGGGGACTTTCTAGCCCTGCTGGGACCCCTCACCCCCAGCTTCTAGGCTAGAGCAGCTGACCCAGGGGCTGACCATGCCTCCAAAATCTGGCTGGGGAAGCCAGAGCCTCTGAAGGACCTGGGAAAAGAAAGGCAAGTTGTCCCCGTGCGGGCAGCCGGGGGTGTGGGAAGGACTGGGCAGACCTATAGCCAGGGGGTCTCCTGAGGGAATGTCTCCGAGAACCCCTTCTGTCCCCAGGCCTGGGTCAGCCTGGGGGAGGAGCTGGATGTCTCAGACCAGCATTACCGAGCCTGTGGAGAATTGAACTCGGCTCTGAGATGAATTTCAGTTCCACTGACTCCAATGGTGGAAAATCATCAAATCTCCGAGGCTGAGTGTAACACGGAGACTGGGTGAAGTAATTAACTTCACCACTGAGGGAGGAGGGACTCTGAAAGTCAAGCTGAGGGATTCTGCTCTCGTGGGGCCAGGACAGAGACCAGAGCAGGAGGACAGCAGGTGATACGTGAGGAGTGAGACCCCGCCTTGGGCAGAGACTAAGGACAGTGTCTTTGTGCCCAGAGTGTGCTCCTATGCCCAGACTGCCCTCCTCAGCCTCTGTCTCCAACCTGGACTCCAGCCAGGCTTCTGTCAGGGGCCAGCCCCATGGGCGCCCGGCTCCTCCTGTGGTTGCCACAGAGAACGGAGACACACTCTGTGAAGGAAAAGCCACGGAGGTGCCACACTCGTGCCTGCTCCCTGGGGCTGCAGGCCAGTTCTGTCCAGGTCCCGCTCTACCCAGACTTTCTGATACCCTTCCCTCCCCCTCCCTGCACCCCTGCATCCCGTCTGTTAGTTTCCAGAGCACACAGTGAGCTAAGAGTCTCCTTACTGGCTCTCTCTGTGAACATCTACGTGGCAACTCCCCAACCCGAGGCTGGGTCCTCGCCGGCCCCAGTGTGGCCACTCCTTGGCTTCCTTCAGTCCAAGACCCACAGAGGAGCCTTGGGCCTGGGGGCCAGTACATGCTGGAGGCCTCAGGGTGTTCCTCTGGGACTATTATATATATCAGTTTATAGGTGATTATACGATATGATATAATCAATATTGCATTATATACAGTAACACCGTACAGTATCATTCGGGAGACCATAGAAAATATTACATATTGATTAACCTCAACCCGCAGCCATCCTCTCTTCCGGCCTCCCAGATGGAGCATGGGGTCTGCTTTCCAAATGGGACCCACTATCTTCCCTTCCCTGTACTCTATTCCTCAGGAGGTGGGAAAGCAAAGAGAGTGTGTGTGTGGGTGTGGGTGTGTGCATGCGCGCACGTGCATGTGAAAGAGAGAGAAATGAAGGGCAGGATCAAGGCTGAAGTGGAGAGACAGACACAGGGCCAGCCTCCATGAGCTTTCCATGCTCCCTGCATTCCTACGGACACAAAACTTGGTGGTTGTATTTTTTACTGTACAAGCCTCTGGAATGATTTTGTCTTAGACACTGCATGTGTCTCTTATATAAGTTAGGGTGCGGCACACTTAGTTTTTCCTTGCATATGGGTATTCTCTGTGTATACACATTTGTACACGTGTAAACATCCAGACAGATATGTGTGGGTGTTCGTGTAAGTGACAGAACGAGAGCTGTTCTCAAAGCGTGCACGCGTGCGCGCGCGTGTGTGTGTGCACGCATGCATGAGTCACCGCACAGGGAGCATGAGCTCAGGTGCTCCGTGTTTCTTCTGTGCCTGCTTTTATTTCAAGGATGTGCCTCCTGATTCCACCCCTGTAGCTCTTTGCATGTTCATTGTGTCTAACCCTCTCCCACTGGAATCCTCCTAACCTCTTTGGGAATCCCTGCTGTCGGGCCAAGCTAGGTGGCGGTGTCTTTGTGTGCGGTTATTGCAGTGTCACCAAACGGGTCCCACAAGGAAGGTGTGCCTTTGTCTGTGAGCAGGTGCTCTCACGTTCAGTGCTCGGGTGTGTGCATATGTGTGGGAAGGCTCACAGCGTGCCCCTGCGTGGATTTGTGTCTGAGCCTGTGTGTGGTTTGGCTCCACCATATGTGTGTGTGTGTGTGTGTGTGTGTGTGTGTGTATGTGTATGGGGGCTGAACTGAAGCTTTGTCCTCAGGTCACTGGCTGGAGGAGTCTCTTTTCCTTCATTTATTCAGGGGCCCTTCAGATCTTGACAAATCTGTCACTCTAAATTTGCGAGAGATTATGGTGCTCTCTCCCCAGCCCGCAGAGAGGTGATATATGATATCTGCTGCCCCTATTGATTGCCTGATCTGGTGGCAGAGGCCGGCGAAATGAACTTGAAATGAACATCATGCCTCAACTCATTGTGCGTATAATACACTACTTAATCCCACATTTTTCAGCCGCTATGGAATTCAATTGATCAATCATGTTCCACTGATAGTACTGTTTTAGGGGTTATTGCTGCTCCCTCCACTCACTGACCTTTTTATTTATTTATTTTTTTGTATACTCAGGCCCTGGTGATAAGACAGGTTACAGAGGCAGCAGTGGAGGGGGAGGGTGGAAGGAAAGGCGAAGGGAAGCCTGCTACTGGAAGAGGTGGCAGCGGGAGGCAGGCAAAGGGAAGGAGAGGAGGAGGAAGGGCACGGGGGTGAGGGAGAGAAAGAAGGTGCTGGAGGATCAGGGAAGCAAGGTGGTGTGATGAAAGCCTGCAGAGAACCCCAAGAGAGGCTACAGCAGGCTTGAGGAAACTCTCAGAGGAAGAAGAAGGCAATGAGGAGGCAGGAAAGGCAGCGGTAATGATGAATGACGAAGGAGCACAAAGAAACTTCTTGGGGGGAGTAGGGGGTGGGGGAGCAGAGACAGGGCGTGGGCCGTGGAACCATGGAGGATGGGGACAGGAAGCTCTCGCAGGCTCTCTTCAGAGGAGGGGTGGCACCCTTCTTTCAGCTGGAGAAGGACGGGAAGGATGAAGGCAAGTGGAGAGTGTGGGAAGGGAGTGAGGAGAGGTGGTTGGGAGAAGCCTGGGATCAGAGGTTCAAGGAGCAGAAGTCCAGGAAAGGAGGAAAGGCAGAGGCAGTGAACAGGCAGAGGAAGAAGGGAAGATGCTCCTTTCCCCAGAAGCCCGGGGAAGTGCTGGCTGGGGAGAAGTCACTTGACTTCTGGGTGTCCAGCTGTAGAAGGGCCTGGATGGGGGTGGGGAGGGTAGGCTGAAGAAGGGGAAAAACAGAAGAGAAGAGAAGAGAGAGAGAGGAGCAAACACAAAAAGAACATGGAAGAAGAGACTAGAAAAGGAAGAGAAGACGAAGTCGTGCTCAGCACTGCCCACGGGCAGAGACCTCCTGAGGATGAGGGCGAGAGAGCCCTCTGGGTGGGACTTTCCAAGGGGAGACTCTGAGAGGTGCCACAAGGAGAGGGACAGAACCACACTGGGACACCACTGCTAGGCCCGGGGAGTCAAGGCTTGCTGGCAGAGCCGGCCAGACAGAGGAGGAGGCAGAAGCACATCTTGAACTAGGTTTCAGAGTGAGCGGGAAAGGAAATGCGTGAGTAATTAGAGAGCATCCTTCTCCAAGAAGATTCCCGATCCAACAGAGAGCCAGGTCATGAGTTCCCGGGGGCAGAGACCATGACTGAATTCATCTCTGCGGCTCTAGCGCTGGACACGGACATGGGCATAGAGGAGGCATTTGATGAGTGACTGAATGAATGGCTGACCCAGGTCCCTGGCCCAAGGTCTCTGGACTGGCCACCTGACTGCCTTGGCACCCCAGAACACCTAGTCGCCTATCAGGTCCCTACCAATCAGAGGATGTGGGAAGATCCACAGCAGGGCCCTGGGTGGGCTTATGCCCCTTCTTCACTCACCCCCACTGC
The DNA here is from genome assembly GCF_922984935.1 of Meles meles. Taxonomy (NCBI): domain Eukaryota; kingdom Metazoa; phylum Chordata; class Mammalia; order Carnivora; family Mustelidae; genus Meles; species Meles meles. The sequence continues at coordinate 59,884,081 of NC_060078.1, read as the reverse complement.
TGGTGAGTGTCTAACAGCGGCCCCTCACCAACACTACCCTGCCCACCTATGGTACCTTTGCCCAAAGGACAGAGAACACCGTCTTCCCAGTTAAGAGCAGCATTTGACCTGGGAGCTGCAGAGCCACCGTCCAAGGAAGGCAGCAGAGGTCACTTGGGAACAGGGACCAGAGACAACCTCTGAATTGGACTCCCCACACCGAGGCCCCATCACAGACAGCGGGGGTGGGATAAGATGGGTCTATTGGCCTGTGGTGGAAGCTGGTTCCAGAGAAGGCCTTTCCTAACTGATGGGAGGAGGCCCTCGGCCTTTATCCTGCTGAGATAAGCCAACCCCCTGTCAGGATTCCAAGAACGGGGCTAGAGTATGGTGGCCTCATGTCCTGGGCTTTATGGAACAATTCTGATTTTTAATTCTCTTTCCCACTGCCAGGCCATATTTTAGATGAAGGTTGGAAAATGTGGTTGCTGTAGGTTTAGTAAGACCTCACCCCACACGCTGCTGGAGCAAGGAAGGGACCATGTGCTAATTAGTCCCTGTGGAGGGGGGGGATTCAGCCCTGTCCTCCTTCTGTCCCCGGCCCAGCCACCGTCCATGAGCAGCTCACAGTACTCAGCTTATTACATGCCACTGAATCCTCTCTACAACCCTGTGAGGTCAGGACTGTGATACCTATGTGAAAGGGAGGGAAACTGAGGCAAAAAGACGTTACATGGCTTAGCCAAGGGTAGGCAGCTGGTTAGTGACAGTCGGGATTTGACTTCAGGTCTGCTTGACCCAGAGCCTACCCATTGCATCATTTCACCCTGCTGCCCAGGTTCTAAACCCAGGGGCTCAGCTGGGGACCACTTGACTCCATCTGGGGTATGGTCTCCCTCCTAGCATTCCTACTTCTCTGCCTTGCACCCTCCCTACACTGAAGACACAGCCTGGGGCCCTCTGCTGACTGAGCACTGACTGTTTGAAAATGACTAGGGGAGACTTGGTCCAAATTTCTCATTTTACAGTGAGAAAAACTAGCAGGGGTGAGCAGCGAGCAGGGGGAGGTGACCAGTCTGAGGTCACACAGCTCGGCACTAGGGCTCTTAGGACTGGACCCCATTCCGGGTGTTTTGTCCACTACAGCACTGTCTCAAGGACAGTGAGCTATGACAAGTCCTTTTTGGAATAAAGCAGGATATAAATAAATTTATTAAATTAAACCGTGAGCTAAAACTCTGATGAATATTTTTCTTTCGGGGGAACAAAGGCTCATATTGTCTTCTCCTCTGACTGCTCCCTATTTGCCGAGCAGTTAACAGAATGCTTTCACAGATCTTAGGTTATCTGGGCTTCCTAACCACGCTCCAAGATAGGTAGGGATTATGATCCCCTATTTACTGGCGAGGAAATGGGCTCAGAGCAAACAAAGTAGAGATTAGTGGGAGGCTAGCTCAAGGGCATATCCACCGGAGAGCCTGGCGCCCGGGAGGTGCTCCGTGGACAGCTGAGGACGGAGCTACAATGGGCAGCCGGAGCCCGCCCAGCCCAAGTCCAGAGCGGGGGCTCCAGCAGCGGTGCCCTGGTCTCCATGGGGACAAAGACAGCTGCACAACCAAAGATCATCTCGACTAGAAGGAGAGCCACTTTGTGAACATGGTTAACAATGGTTATCTTCGGATCGTGAGCAAATCTGGATCATTTCTTCTCATCTAAGTTTTTCCATATTGTCCAGACTTTGTACAAGAAGCATGCACCACTTCCAGAATCATCAACAGGAATGTCATTTACTCCCACAGCGAAAGGATCTGATCTCACTCACTTAGCCTTATCACTCCCCATCTCTTCTGGGCTTGCTGGGAGCAGAGTCCTACCTTCTACCTTCTCTACCTTCTCTGACTCCAGGCCAGGCCAGTCATGAATCGTGCTGTCCAGTGAGAGCCCAGCAACTTGGGCAGGAGGGAAGTCACTGACTACCACATCCTAAGGGTGAGGGCTAGGCACACAGCTGTTCCGTCCTCCTTGTGTGATGATTTTCTACCTGAATTCTCCAAGTAGTCACTGTGAAGGACAGGAGAAAGTCTGGAGCACTGACCAAAAAGTGGGTTGGGGGGATGATTAGAGACAGAGTGAAATAATGCCATTTCCTTGGTCAGAAAACACCCAGGCTCATCAAAGTCCACAAAATCAAGGTGGGATGAATAAGGGCTACCTCCCCCGCAAATCCCAAGAAGTAAGAATAAGGCATTTGAGAGGGATCTTTGCCAAGTACAGGGAGGAAGAATGCTACCGTCAGCTCTCGCAGCCCCAGTACGCACGTCTACCTCTGGGGAAACTGACATTAGAGCTTTTACATATACTCATTAAATCCGCTTGACTTTATGAGGTACTTCTCACTTTTCAGATGAGCAGGAAAATTATTTGTTCAACAATAGCCAAGGACTAAGCAGCAGAGGCTGGATTTGAACTCAGGATGTCTGACTCTGAGCCCTCTCCAAATTCGCCACCAAATTTGCCTTTTCTGTCAAAGGTCATCACCATCATCGTCATTAGCACGTAAGCACACAGTGTCCCAGGCGGGCTTCAGGAGCCTCACACATAGTATCTCCAGTTCTCACACAACACTTGCCAAGGAAATACCATTAGTTCAGTTTTACAAACGAGGGAACAAGCCGAGGGAGGGTAAAAAAAAAAAAAAGAAATGCGAAAGATCACACAGCAGAGGGGAAGCAATCTGGGGGAAAGTCAGTCTTACCTTATCGGAAGACAGAAAATGACCCCAAGAAGCGAGACAGGAAGAAAAGAGGAAAGGGACAGAGGAAGTAGGATCATTGCATGACGGGCTTCGGCCCCCAGGGGGCAGGGGCGCTGGAGGGGCCTGGGCTCTCTGTGGTCCGGTGGGGGCTCCCCACCATTCTGACCGGTGGGGTCAGCTCCGCCCCCCCTTGTCTAACACTACCTTCCCCCTCTGAGGGGTTCACCCCCAGCTGCCAGTTGTTGCAGTTTCAAACTCAATTGTTCTCCTCGGTACTGAGGCAAATGGAGTCATTAATTACCTTCTATCGGCTGGGCTGAGTTCAGAATGCGATCAATATCCCCGCTTGTCATTCAGGGCAGCCCGCCGGTGCAGCCCGGCCCCACCCCCACGCGGCGCTGGCCTCCCAGCTGATGGGGTGCGGGCAGGGTTCCAGGCACCCCCCTCCCCTACTTTGCTTTCCTCCAGGGATCAAGAGCAGGGATTCGGGCCACAGGGAGAGTCTGGATGGGGATAAGAAAGGGAATGAGTGCGAGGGAGGGAGGAGAGAATGGGAGGAGAGGGGAGGGGAAAGAGGAAGAGAGGAAGAAAGGAAGAGGGGTAGCTTGGGGGAGAGGAGAAATAGATAGGAAAAGGTGGAGAGAGGAGGAAAGCCCTACTGCCCTGTGCTGGGAGGGGCTGCAAGGCCCAGGCTGGAGAGTGTGCCGGTGGGAATACAGTTTGTCCAAGGAGATGGGATGACATTCCCCTGTGCTTCCCATCCTTAAACTGGACAACCTGTGAGTCTGCTGTGGCGGAGGACAGGGCATGAAAAAGCCCTTGGAATCATGGCCCAAAGCTTAGGCTCTGAGCAAGACTAGGTTCTGCCTGGCCTTCTAGCCCTGTTAGACCACCCTCTTCTTCTTGACCAAGCTCAGTTTCCAGACACTCAGTGAGTTCATGGTAGGGGGAAAAGTGGGCGTGGTGCCTGGCCTGCCTGACCTCAGTCTTGCTGTGTCCATTGACACCCATGTGCCTCTAGGGACACTAAGCTGCACTGGTGATCCTAACAGGACACTGGACTAGGAGTGACATCTGAGTTGAAATCCTGGTTTTGTTGCTCACGTGCTACATGGCCTTGGCCAAGTCCCATGAGCTCTTCTGGATTGAGTTTCCTCAAAGTTACAACAGCGGGTGGCTTAGCTCCTCCCTCTGCAGTATTAATTTCTTCTTTCTCTGTGTTCCAATTGCCATCTATCCAAACCTCTATTGTAGAAATAATAATAATAACTGAAATTGATCCGGTTCCTATTACAGTAGCAGACACTATGCGTAACATATAGACACTGACTTAATCCTTACAATAACAGCAGCTAACACTAAGTGCTTACTATATATTAGGCACTCATCTAAGAATTGTACATATATTAACTCATTTAATTTTCACCAGAACTTAAGCAGGAAGCTTCTATTATTATCTCCATTTCATAGGTGAGGAAATGATGTGCAAAGGTTCCAGAACTTTCCTAAGTTTACACAGCTAACAAGTGATGCAAGAAGCAGCAGCAACACAGGCAATATGCTGGTAGCAGCTTAAGTTCATAACCCAGAAAAACGTAGGGATGGAAAAGTTAAGTAACTTACCCCAAATTACCTACTACAGCCAGTAAGTGGCAGAGCCAAATTTAGAATCTCTATGTATCATCATTGTTGTTGTTGTTTTTTAAAGATTTTATTTATTTATTTGACAGACAGAGATCACAAGTAGGCAGAGAGGCAGGCAGAGAGAGAGAAAGGGAAGAAGGCTCCCAGCTGAGCAGAGAGCCTATGCGGGGCTTGATCCCAGGACCCTGAGATCATGACCTGAGCCGAAGGCAGAGGCTTTAACCCACTGAGCCACCCAGGCGCCCCTCATTGTTGTTTTTTTAATGTTTGTTTTCTCCACTAAACTGTGACTATTTCGAAGGCAGGGACTCATCTTTTTCATCTTCATAAACCTAGCACAGGGCCCAAGGTGATTAAAAAAAAAAAAAAAAGGAATATTGGCTGGTTCATCTAACAGAATTCCAGAAGCAAAGGTAGATAACCTCTTAACTTGCTTTGCTTAACAGTTTAGCTTTTTTTTTTTTTTAATATTTTATTTATTTGACAGAGAGAAATCACAACTAGGCAGAGAGGCAGGCAGAGAGAGAGGAGGAAGCAGGCTCCCTGCGGAGCAGAGAGCCCGATGCGGGGCTTGATCCCAGGACCCTGGGATCATGACCTGAGCCGAAGGCAGAGGCTTTAACCCACTGAGCCACCCAGGCGCCCCAACAGTTTAGCTTTTAGAAGAAAAAAGAAACAACGAAGTGAGTTGCTATTCTGGATTCAGTGTCACTGCATTTTACAGCTGCAGATTATCATGGAGATGATCATTTAATCGGATTCCCTCTTAGAGACGGAAAAAAAAAGGCTCAGAAAGGTTGAGTAATTTTCCCATGTCACACAGCTGGTGATCTTTAAGATGGGAACCGAGGTTCTCAATGCCCAATGCCCTTTTCACTATTCCAAGCTGCTTAATTCTGACCAAGAGACAAAAACCAATACAAGGCGGAGCACCTGGGTGGCTCAGTGGGTTAAAGCCTCTGCCTTCAGCTCAGGTCTTGATCTCAGGGTCCTGGGATAGAGGAGCCCTGCATCCAGCTCTCCTCTCAGCCAGGAGCCTGCTCTCCCTCCCACCTCCCCCATCCCCCGCCTGCCTCTCTGCCTCTCTGCCTGCTTGTGATCTCTGTCAAATAAATAAATAAAATCTTAAAAAAAATGATAAAAGGGAAGTGATGGGGATCTGCGGAGAAAGCAGGCATGTCTAGAGTTGACAGTAGCCAGTGAAGGAGGCATTGGACAGAATCCAACTTGAGGAAAGCAACTGCTACACAGGGAGGGCAAGAACGGTCGTGTGATTCCATGGCAAGAGATTCTACAAGGGAGTATAATTCCGTAAGGACAGGGTGCTCTAAAAATGAAATTCCACCTCTACAAGCTCAAATTACCTGACAAAGTAAAGGGACTGGAGTGGGGGAGGGGTTGAAAGAGAAGGACATTTAAGGAAAAATCATTGGTGTTGCACACGGATAAGCTTTAAAATATGATGAGCCTAGATTTTAAAAGGACATGTACACTGAACAGTGGAAGATTATGCAGCCATTAAAAAATCATGTTTTCAAAGAATATTTAATGATATGTGAAAATGGTCCTATATAATGTTAAGTGAAAATAGCAAGACACAAGCTGTATATACAGTATCATTCCAATTTTGATAAAAAATTATATATGCAAGAAGAAAAAAAAAAGACCATAAAGACTATACCAAATTCTAACAGTGGTTATCTCTCAGTGATGAGATTATGGGTGGTTTTAAAAAAAATTTATTGTATCTTCCAAATACCTTCCAATGAGCATGTATGACACTTATTACCAGACAAAAGTTATTTTTTTCCCTTTTAAAAAGGACACAACAGATGGAAGGAGGGGACCATAACCAAGGATGGATATGCGAGTAGCATGAACCTGTCAGGAAGACAAAAGGTCATAACAAGCTGAGACAACAGAAAAGGGCTTTCGTAGCTATGTCTGAAGAAAGAACAAAAAGGCAAGCAGGCTTAGGTTCAGTACTTGGCAAGGGGAGTAAGAAAGAAAAAAGAGGGGGGGAGGCAGAACCTCTCGACCCTCCCTCCCTCTGCTTGCCTTCTTCTCCACCAAAGCAAAGAATCTTGGAAATGGGACCAGCATGAGTTGCCCACATCAGCAGGGGGCCAGGCAGGTAACTCTTCTCTATTTCAATGTACTTAACTTTCCCTGGGCTCAGATAATTCATCTACGGGCACCCTCCAGGAGAAAGTGGATAGGATCCTAAATTTTTTGCTGGTAATCCTTGAGAAGTCACAATGAAAGCATGAGGCAGTGACAAAGCCCAATGCCATCTTCCCTGCAAAGGGGGGAGGGGGTTCATGCAAATAACGCTCTAATAAATTTAATGCTGGGGTCGGGAAATCTTTTAGAAGACATTGTTATACAGTTAGTGTGTGGGCCATGGGAAAAAACATGGGGATACCCCGGAACCTGCCTGCACCCACCAAGAAGAAGTTGTGGCACATTCATTAGCTATCAATGCTTCGGTCAGATGCTAACCCCACTAAAACCTCTTTTAACTGCCCTGATTGGAAGCACCTGTGCACTCTCTCTCTCTTCTTTAAACACTCATCATAGCATTTTATACCTTGATCATAGCATCTATTGCATTCTGCTTGTATAATGATGTGCACGTTTACCTCCCTACCAGATTAGAAGCTTCTCAAAGTCAAGAACTGCATTCGATTTGCTTTTGTAAACCAGTCCCGCCATGTTTTATACATAGCAGGCACTCGATCTGCTCATCAACTTAAGTTGCATTTTTAATTGATTGAGAAAATGCTGTGGATGTGGTGAATGTTAACATTTCACAGAGAATCCCCTTCCTAATTTTATGGGCAGGATGAAGAAAAGTGAAATGCTTGATGGCTGCTGGGCTCAGTAGTACCCAAAGCATTCATTTACTACAACCAGGAGGGAAGCTTCCACGGCGGGCCACTGTCTCTCCTTTACTATAAAGATAAATCATTCTTTTTTTTTTTTGAAGATTTTATTTATTTATTTGGGAGAGAGCACAGAGGGAGAGGGAGAGGGAGAAACGGACTCACCGCTAGAGAGAGAGACCGATGCAGGATTCAATCCCAGGACCCTGAAATCGTGACCTGCGCTGAAAGCAGATGCTTAACCTAACCGACTGAGCCACCCGGGTGCCCCAAGGCAAATAATTCTTGTAAAAAAACCCGACTAGGATTATGCTACAGAAGACACCCTTATGATCTTAATCAGGTGGAATTAAGAGCCCAAACCAACAAGATGGAATTCAACAGGGATAAATGGAATGCCCTATGTTTAGGTTAAAAAAAAAATCAATTATCCAAGTGCAGAATGGGGTAGACCTGGCTTGATAGCAATTGATGTGAAAAAGATCTCGAGGTTTTCGTTGACCACGAACTCGATATGATTTTGAGTCCGACAGAGCTGCTAAAAAAAAATCGAATGTAATCTTGGGCTACATTATGGAGGCAGAACCTCCAGATGGAGAGTGACCATGGTTCTACCGTTCTTGGCTAGACAGCCTCTAGAGTTCAGTGGACATGTCGGAGAGACTTTAACTGTCAAGAGTGGATTCAGATACGGGCAACAGGATGGTGGGAAATCTTCCTCCAGTGCAGGGACCACATCATGTGAGAAACTAAAGCTCACCCGGGGGCTCAGCAAACCAGGTGGGACAGATGGAAAGAAGGGAAGAAGGGAGGGAGAGGAGAGAGGACATCAAAAGGAGATCTTTACCATCACTCTAAGTGGTGAATATTGTTGTCTCTATTTTAAAGATGAGGAACCTGAGATTCAAAGAGATCATGTAAATAGCCGAAGGTCCCACAACCAGTAAGGAGTGCAGATGGACCCCACAGCCAGACATTTGGCTTCCAAGGTTTTTCCAACACTACCCTGACTCAAAATCAAGGCAGTGCTGTTAACAACAACTGTCCATGGATGTCCTATGGGCAGGCAGGGCCTGTGGCCCGTCGGCCAGAACTGTGGGAAGGGAAAGTTCTATGGGAGTGGCAGATAAGACCAGATGACCTTTATGAATATGATACTTTGCCTTGTCACCATCCTCAGCCCAGCCACTGATCTCCCTTCACCTGGGAGGGGTCTCTGGAGACAGTCTCTCCGAATCTTGGGTACTCTGGGGCTCAAGTCCCAACTCCCGTTTGTTCTTCTAGCCACTTCCCTGGATGCCTAGTGAATGCTCGGCCACATGGTTCAGCATTTAATTAATAGCTTATTGTCTGATGTGTGATAGCCTTGCCTCCCCCAGTAGATATAAATTCCTGGAGACTCATATCCTCCTGGTTATTTTTTCCTCTCATACATCCCAACACAGAGGGCACTTGAACCCACACTGATACAAAGCTCGCCAGAGATGTAAGTTTTCTCAATATTCCACTATTTCCACACCAAAGGAAAACCACAGACTCTCAGCTGTCTGAAACAGCTTATAGGAAATCTGCCCGAGGACAGAGGTATGACCCTCACACTTCCTCACCAGACAGTAGATGGGAGACCGAGACCTCCAGAGAATTATACCAGTTCAGTGACCTTCCCCCTTCTGAATAAGCTAGTCCCCCCTCGTCCCCAAATCCCCAGGCACCTGTAGCAAAGAAGGGCAATAGCCCCCACGGCTGACACACAGCCACCAGCGTGAGTGCATGTGACCCATCTAGGAAGTGGGAGGGGGAGCAGGCAGAGGTGAAGCCGGAGGGAAGGGATGACCAGAAGCAATGACAGGAGGGGAGTGAACAGGTAGTGGAGAGAGAACTGAATTGTACAGGGAAAGGGGAAGAGTGAGCCCTGGAGAGGTTTGGGTGAATTCCCCAGAGTGATCAACTTTCCTGCTTGAGAGCGGGCGCTGTGCCTTCCTGCTGGCCGGCTGGCAGAGGCTAGGGCTCCAGGCTCCCTGGCGGTCGGTGGGGAAGGAGGGCTGGCCCAGTCTCCGTCTGTCTGTGTGGGGATGAATCCTCCTTCAGCGCTATGTGGGCTCTCAGGGCAGGGCTGGGGCCTCCTGCCTGGTGCTGGGTTCCAGCTGGGGCCAGGACCAGTTAGAAACCTCTCTGGAGCCAGGAGGGAAGGGGGCTTTGTTAGCTCAAAGGACACAAGCAAGGCGAAAAATTACATAGCAGGCCGCCCTAAGTATGCTTGTTTAGAGAAACTGCTTGCATTTATGAAGTCTTTGGTGCGGAAAGCAGGGTTGCAAATGACTGCATCAGAGCGACAGTAAAGGCCATTAATTTCCTGTTATGTTTTCCTGTGTTGGGGGCTTTATTAATTTAATTTTACACTGTCGAACAACAGCGAGAGCTGACACTGCCAGCCTCCACGGCTGGGGTTTTCTTTCTGTGTGTGTAGCAAGGCTTTGCCTGACATGCAAATCAACGCTATTACCGGAACCAATAAAGATGTGTGGCGGGAAGAGGGGAGGGATGAGGAGAGGGAGGGAGGGGAGGAGGGAGGGGAGAGGAGAGAGAAGGGGAGAGAAAGGGCGAAAGCCATCCTTGGCCAGTTTCTGCCTCCCTCCATGCCTGGCATCTCCTGGCTTCCAGAGCATTCTCCATAATCAGCAATTTCTGCCCATCCTTCGCTTTCCCTTCAACTCTTCTTCCCTCCACGGTCTGCCTTTGGATGACTCTACCTCCGCTATCCTCCTCTGTCCTCCTCTGTCCCAGCTCCTGGCGGAACTTGAACAGGGACACCAAGTTCCTGGGGAGAGGCAGGAGACAGACTTCCCCTCCCCGTGTCCCTCCCCCAGCTAAGGCCTGTCACCGAAGCAAGGGAATGTCAACCCCAGGGGTCGGAGTGAAGGCCTTTACTATACACTCTCCGTTCCTCCGAAGTCAAGGACTCCAGCCCATTTACATGACTAGCGTATGCACACGTGAACGCATGTGCTCATGCACAAGAAGAAACCCCAGAAGAGCAGACAGCCCACCTTGCTCATAAGTCCCCCTGAGAGCCCTTATCCTTAATCTTGCCGGTCATTTCATTTCCTTTGAAGTCCCAGGGAAAAAAAAAAAAACACTGTCTCTGTTTCTCCTTAAGAGACTCCAACAGCTGTCTCCAGGAGCTACAAGGTACCCAGCTGGCCTAGACCAAGATACCAGAAAAAAGGAATCCCAGTGTCAGAAAAAAGATAGCTTTCCTGGGAGACCACATTCTGGTCCCTTTTACCACTTATGCCTCATGACGATCTGCCTGAGACTGTCCCCACTGCCCCTCACACAGAGCAGCTTTTACAGGCCGGCTGTCCCAAGGGTCCATGTGGCCCTCGGTCCCGCTTGCCATGCCACCAGCCTGCCCGGGGAGGGGGGGCTCACTGGTTGTGTGTCTGGATGGGCCACACCACCAAAGGAGAGGAAGTGAAGTTGGGGGGGGGGTGCTGGGCAGGTGAGGGGGAAGGAAAGTGAAGCTCTTAGAGTCACTCCTACCAAACACACCATCTGCACCCCTCCATCCAGACTTTGCAGTCGGCTGGAGCCTAGGGAGATCTGTGTGAGCCCGTGGACGAGAGAGAGAAAGAGAGAGAGTCTATGCATCCCTCCCTCTGTCACTGGTTTGCCTGAGCTCCTGCCCGCACTTTCTGCTTCAGGAGCTGTTTGCCAGGCTCTGAGAGGCTGTTGAATGGAATCCAGCTCTCCCTAGGAGGGAAGCATAAACTTCATAAACTGCATTTACCTTAATGCAGGTTCCTGGGGCTGCTTTCCTCGGGCTTTTCTTCCCTCCTCTGCCCGCTCTGTCTTGATCACATTTTATCCTTGCCCCTGTGTGCACCCAGACCCCACGCATGCACACCTGCGTGCACACACACACGCACACGCATACTATAGCCAGTACTTCTGAAAAAGATCAAGGCTCAGGCAGGAGGAGAATGCGCAAGGTGTGAAAGCCGTGTTTAAAGGAGAACCCCTCGGCCTGGTGGTGGGGGGCCCCCCTGAAAGGTGCGCGGATGGTCTCCAGTGGGGCCTCCCACAGAGAGCGTTCTGAGGCAGGCGGGGGGGGGGTCCTTTGGGGAGGGAGGGTTACTCATGTGTGGTGGGGACAGTCAAATGGTGGGGACAGCCAAATGAGGAGCCACCTGGAGGCTGGGCCCTGGGGCTCCAAGGAAGGGAGGGGGCGAAGGCGAGGCCTTCGTGCAGGTTGAGGTTTGTGAGGCCTCCCTTGTCTGGCGTTGTCAAGGTCAGCAGGTTCAGGTTCACCGAAGGGTCAGGATGGTTTGAATTACTGGCTCTCCTGCAACTCCGCTAGAGGCTCGTGATCTGTCTCCCAGCTCCTGAGCCAGGCCCAGCCCTCCCCCAGCCTCCTTGCCTTTGCGCCCCCACCCAGGGCAGGATGGGGAGAGTCCCGGAGAGTCCCAAGGGCCACTGTGGTCCCTGGGGAGGGCAGGCAGGGAAGACTCAGCTCAGGGCTCCTCGGTGGGCAGCCAGTAGGCTCAGATCCACTCCTCCGGCAGGCAGCCATCTGGCCTGCCTGCCTCCCAGGCCCTTTTCCTGAAGTGTCCCCCACGCCCCTGCCCTTTGCAGCTGCCCCTTGGCCTGCCAAGGAGGAGGAGGTGCCTGGGGAGGGGAGCCCAGGGTCAGCAGGGCCCGGCTCCTCCCTCTCACATCCAGAGCCTGCACTTGGGGGAGAAGGGCAGAGCTGAGGCAGCGGATTTCTCTCGCTTGGTGCCCTTGCCCGTGGAGGAAGGAGACTGATGCCTACCTTCAGGGCTGGAAGGGGGTTGCTGCGGGGAAGATAGGAGGTGAAGACACATTCTGACAAGACGGGTGTGTGCACACACGTGCGCAGGAGGGCACGGATACAGCGGGTGGCAGGAGGACCTGAGGCCTTGGCCGGGAAAGTTCGGGTACTATGCTACCCTCACCCCGGTTTCCAATGGTGGAGGGAACCCCTCCACGGCAGATCTGTCCATTCTCTCCTGGGTGCAGGGCGACCTGTCTGTCCCAGCTCCTTATGAAGCAAAGTCTCTTTTGTGCGAGATCTCAATGGTCTGCCTCAAAGAAGCAAATACAACTCTTCACAGCGGCATGAGCTGGCTGGGAAACCACACCGCTTAGGGATCTGGCTGCCGGTCTCTGGGGTGAACACAGAGATTTACATACGAATCCACACACCCTGGCCAAGTACACAGAGCCATGGCCAAACCCTGGTCCTTCCCCACAGACAAAAGCAAGTCCACGGGTGCACAGACGCCAAATAAAATATCGACATAACCTACCCCTACTTCTGGGTAACAATATGATGAGTGTTCAACAGGCTCGTGGCTGACACTACCCAGAAAACGGGGCTAAAGTAAGTGATCCATCTCAGAGAAACTCCCCTCTCGGGTACCAACGGTCTGATCTCCCAGGTTACTGGGAAGATAGAATCATAACAATGAGTGTGTGCTCATAAGAGGATTTCTCTTTTTTTTCCGTGTCTTAACTCTCTCGGACTGGAGTGGACATTAGCCAGGCTTTGACGATTTGTTGGAAAAGGAACATAGGTTGAGTTTTGTGGATACAGTTAAGCTCGGACACTTGCCCAGACAGATGACTGCCTTCGTGTAGATTGGTTTCTGGACTTTCACAGGACCTGCCTCATGAGGGGCAGAGTCTATGACCTAAGCCAGGTCGTGTGGGGATGTGAAATCCAGCCATAATCCACAGAGGACCTCTCCTTAGAGAAACTCCAACTCTGTTCAGCTTCCCTCTGCTAGCAAAATGTTTTCTTACAGTGCCTGGCCAGAGCTTGGAGGAGAGGGAAAGCTCTCACAGTGGCTCTGTGATTTCCTGCCCAGGATGGAAGCTCACTCCAGGGTTCCAAGAGCACACCACCCTGGGCTCTGGGCTCCTGGGTTGGTGGGGCAGGGGGTGGTAGTCTTTGAGAAGGGAAGCCAAGGGCTGGGGACGCAGGTGTGGAAGGAGGAAGGGGGACGCAGGTGTGGAAGGAGGAAGGGGTACGCAGACATGGCTGTGCCCAGGTGCTGAGTCTGGTTAAGGATTCTGCAACACGGTGCAGCCTCAAGGTGTCTCCTGGACACTCCTCGGCAGCCCCTCCCAGCTCCCTCGGCCGAGAATCCTGTCCCACTAACAGGGCGTACGCTCCGCAAAACTTCCCTAGGCTCTGCACACGCAAGCTGCGTTCAGACTGCTCTCTGCTTCTGGCCGTCCTTGGCATCTGGACCAAAAGGCCAGAGGGAGTCAGGCTCTGACGCCCGCCTCACGCCAGCCTCCCAAGCAGAGCCCACCTGCGGTCGTCCCCCACCTGCGCAGGGGAAGTCCCAGGGCCAGGCAGCCTCTCCTCTTGGGGGCGGGGGGTGTTCTCCTCGTCTGCCTCTTCTGACCAGCACTCCTCCCGTTGCCCCTCCAAGAAGAGAGTGGGGAAGAGAGACCAGTGACCAGGGCACGCCTGCTTTACATTAATGAGCTACCCTGAGTGTAGTCCGGCCACGGAGGCCGCCTACAAAAGGAGGCGAGCGCGGGCGGCCAGGAGCAGGGCGGCTCAGGTAATTGGTTTATCTATCTGGAAGCAGGGGGAGCCATCTCAGCACAGACAGACTAGCAGTAAAGTCTCTTCCTTAAGGCTATTTCCTTTGTCTTTTCAATTGCTTGCACATCCATGTGAGAGAGGGAGAGAGTGTTAAAGAGAGAGGGAGAGGGAGAAATGTTAATTTGTGAATTAATGGCTTTTCTCAGCGGAATTGTAAATTCAAATGTCACCTCACACGGTGACACCACGGCTGGTCTGCTGAAGAAGCAATGATAAGATCCCCCACCTCCCTTGGTGCCCCTCCCTCCCCAAAGATAGCTGTGGAGTGGAACATGCTACTTTTAATTTGCAATAACAACACAACAGAGGTATGCAGTAATGACTGCCTTCCTCCACCCTCCTCCTGCCTTCCTTCCCCCCAGTCCGCTTGGCTCCCCATTTCCTCCCTCCCCACCCCTTTGCTCTTTGGAAACAACACCTCACCTCACCCCGGCTGCCCCCCACCCCAGCCCAGCCAGGGCCCGATCACATGGGGGGTGGTGGGGGGGGGGTGTGCCTTCGAAATTGACGATGCTGCAACCCTCTCTTCTCCTTCAATAATCAGGGAATTAATGACCCTGAAGTTAAAGTGAGGCTGATACCGAGGCCCTGCCCAGCGTTGGGAAAAAGCCTTCATTGTTTTCAAGCAGGAGGCGGGCAGCAGTGAGGGAGATTCATGGATGGAGATTGAATATGCAATTTTCTTTCACCTTGCCAAGAGCTGCCCCTGGGCTGTGCCTGGCCTAAATTTTTCCTTTTACCATCTCTGCCTTATCCGGCCCTCCCACCTCCCTTCCATTCTTTCCAGAAAATTACCTTCAAAATTGATTTCCACTTTTACAAACAAATATAATGGGAACACAGGAAAAAACTTGGGCCGTGATGAATTAGGGCTGTCAGGTGCTTCCAGGTCTCCTTTGCTTTTGTTTTACTACCCGATCTGCTCTTTGTTTTTCCAAGGGCTGGAAAAAGTGCCCCCCATCCATGAAGTGCCTGACCCTCCAGGCCGCTGGGGCCTTAGCCCCCAAACCCGGCAGTGGCCCGTGGCCGAAGTGATCCAAGCCCTGAGACTCTGTTAGCCTCTTGGTTTCCCAGTGGAAGCCTGACCCACCTCCTCGTTTCCGCTCCCTGGCTCTTAGGAGCCCCCCCTCTGAATTATCTCTAACCACCACCCCCCAGCTCTGTCCCCTGACCCCCACGCCATATTCCCTCTGTCCCCCATACCTCTTAAAGTCCAGACCAGATGCAAACCTCCACCTCCTCTAATGTGGGCAGGATCAGTGTATACCTCGACTAGAGCAAATAAGAGACAGACAGACACTGAGAGATCCCGAAAGACAGGCAGGTAGAAGACTGGGGACAAGACCCGGAGATTAGGAGACCAGGCTCCTCCTGCAAGGGCTGTGAGGTTTCTGAGTGACAACTCCCACACTGAGGGTGTAAGGGTTCCCAGCCTCAGTCTCCCCGGCCTTGGGCCCCAGGCAAACCAGGAGTCAGGCTCACAACAGCCCATCCTTTTGCCTCCAGAATGCAAGGTGGTGCCTACGGGGCCTTTTGGGTGACACTCTATACGCACACCTGTGGACTCAGACCACAGAGCCTTAACAGGCTCAGGCCTGGCCTAGAGCTCTCCCTGCTCACTAGTGCTGGCAGACACGTACCTGCCCACACCTGGTTGTCTCTTCAAGTATATACACTACCCAGAAGACTGCACACCTGCCCCGGGCAGGCATTCCACACCCCTTTTCACCCAAAGATCTCAGAAGGGTGGTAAATGCACATTTACCCACATTTGCATAAACCACGTAAAAAATTACATGGTGTCCATAAAACAACACGCACATGTTTCCCTAGCTAAATAAATACACTTACATGTGAGAGAAGAAATGCACAGCAATGGAGAGAGGGAGGGATGCCTCCATGTTAGAAAAGAAGGGGTCCTAGATTTAATTATGCGCATCTAAAATGCCTTTGGACATTAAGAGAGGACACGTGGCCCACCCAGATAACCACACAGCAAATGACCATGCAGAAAGGGACAAAGGTCCTCCCGATCACACACGGGTTGCTGACATCTTTCCCCCACTCCCGGGCCCCATCCCTGTGAGCTTGTCCCAGTGTCAGGTTCCCACACCAAGGTTAGGGAACGTGGGCCCAAATAGGTTTTATTCTGACATGACTTCACGTTCCTTCAAAGTATAAACCTGCTGATTAGGTCCTCCCCCGCAGACCCACGACGACCTGCCTTCCAAGATGGAGTTGGCTCAACGCCGTATCCGTGCTTCTGTGTGGTCCTCTCCACAGTCCCCCTGAAGTGAGTGCAAAACCTTCTCCATTGTACAGAGATGACTGAGCTGATGAAGGGTAAGCAATCTGCCCGAGCCACTGGGATTCCAACCCGGGGTGGGGTGGTGGGGGGGGTTGGAGCTCACTCCAGGGGCCCACACCTCTCCCCACTGAGCCACACTGCCCAGCCATATCACTCCAGGGGACAGCCTGCTTGCCTCCACCTGGCACCCTCGTCCTCCTCCTTGCTGGGCAGGGGTCCTGCAGCCTCCTCTTGCCCGAAGCCAGGGCTCCTGGACCAGGCAGGCGCTGCTCACTGCCACCGCCGAATCCCCTCGTCTGCTCCAAGTCTAACCTGAGCAACCCCTAACTAACTCAGGAAATAAGGCTCTTTTTCCAGTTATGGCTACATCCAAAGCAGAAGGGAGCTATTAAAGGCAGTGACAGGACTGAGCCGTTTCCTTGCAACCCGCCCAGTCTGCAAATACACCCCTGCACGGGGTTGGGCACCTCTTAACCGCGCAACTCATTGTGCACCTAATTAATGGAATGCCAAATCACGGCCCGCTGCAAGCCCACACATCAAAGGATGATACCAACACACCTTCCTTCACACAGATAACCAGCCTCATACCATATGACTTCATTTGGATTTTTGGACAAGTTATGTAATTGCTCCGTGCGTCAACAACACACACGGACAGCGATGCTTTAGGCTACGGCCGAAAGCGATGGGTGAAGGCAAAGGATTCTGGTTTTCCAGCTTGAAAAAATACAAGAGTCTCTCCCTTCCAGCCACATAAACCAGGGCATACAGTATTCAGGGAAGCCGTGTCCCTTCAAGGGACTCTAATATACTCAACTGAAATTGTAGCCAAAAAGAGGTAAGGATCCTAGCAGGGCACTAACTGGGGATCTACCTTCTCCGACCGATGGAGAGCCTGGCTTCTGGATGCTTTGTGACATAGCTTCCTGGTCTATCCCTGGTCCATCTGCCTGTCTCGTTCTGGGAGCTCCTGGACTCAGGTAAGTGGAGAGTGTCAAAGCTTCTTGACTAGCACGTGTCTCAGAAGAAAGTCCAGGGGTTTTCCCATACGTCCAATGGCATGAGAAGGCATCTCAGGCAGGCTCACAGACACTGTCAGTTCCCTTCTCCCCGGAGTCACAGCTGATCGGCCCTTTACTAATATCTCCACAGCTATGATTGTTGCAGATACTAATAACGCCGTCCATATTCCGAGTGCCAGTGCCAATAATGCTCTGGGTATTATCACTGTGAACACCAATAACTACCGCTGAGATTGTCTCCAATAATGCCAGCACACGCTGCAGAGATTGTCCTCACTAATGCCCACCACCGTGACATTGTTAGAGCTGAAGAATAGGCCGAACTGTACCCAGAGGCAGGAGCCGGAGCGGCTTCCTTGAGGACAGAGAGGCTAAGACTTGCCCTCGGGGTACGGCACTTCTAGAGAGATGCCACAGTGCGTGGGGCCAAGGGGGGTCCTCCTGGAGAGAGAAGGGCCCCTCTGCTCCCTGGAGGTCTAGTCCCTTGGCATGCTTCCCCATTCCCATCCCAGCGCCCTGCAGGGCACCCCCCCCCCCACCCCCGGTCAGTTTCCTTGTAGCCTGTGCCGCACGCCTGGTGGCTGAAGGACACACCTGGGCGTCTGCAGCCCGTGCCTGAGGCCGCCTCCTGCCACCGGCCTGCCAGCTGCTGTGCTACCTTGGCCTGACCGCACACTTGGGCTACATCATCTTGACACATAATTATCTCTCCTATTCTTAATCATCTGAGCTGCTCCCTAATGCAAACGGGGCCTGGCTGCTTGGAGGCACCCAGGATGGGGGAGGGGGCAGAGCTGCAAAAGGTCTGCCTTTGCTCTCTCCTTTCCTCTCCCTTCCACCTGGATCCCACCGACAGGTCAACTGTGTGCAGCGGCCCAGGGTGGGCACAGGGGCAGGTCAGGGAAAACAGGCTTCCCTCACAGGTGCTGCCCTCTCCCAGGGAAATGGTGGCTCCACCTGGGCTGGGGTTGGTCAGAGGAAGCAGGAGTCAAGGCAAGAGAGCCATCCCCGCCATCCCAAAAGAAGTAGGGCCTCAGATCCTCCTTGTCCCCTGGCTGGGCCCAGGAGGTAGGTGTTTAAGCCATAGGGGAAACCGAGAGCTCCCATTAGCCCTTACCTAGAAGAAGCCAACTGCTTCCTGAGCTATCTCCCCGCTGCCATCACAGCCACCCTGCTGGAGGATGGCCTTCCCAAACCTAGCCCTGCTCTTCTCCCTTCCTGCTCAGACACAGTGGCTACTCATGTCTGCAGAACAAAGAACACGGTCCGGTCTCGGGCTGATCTCCTGTAGCCCTAACGCATGCACTTAGCCTTCCCTTCCAGCCTTTCCCTCCCACCCCTTCAGCCCTGCCAGAGCACGCGTGAGTCTTCCCACCACAGCACCTCTGGTCACAAGGCACAATCTACCAGATAGAATTTCACACTGCCATTGTCCCTGAACATGCCCCTGACCCATCATTCAAGCCCCTCCTTGAAATGCAGCCCTTCCCGCCAGGCTACTCCCTCCCGACTCTGGATTCCCATGGTCTGCGGCCCAGACCTCCATCACAACACAGCTATCTGATGGGCCTTTCTGCTCTCTGGGCTCACATGATTTACATGCCCCACTAGACTGTAAGCTCCTTAAGGACAAGAATCATATCTTGTTCTGCTTTGGGATCCTCCGGCACCAAGCCTTTCTTGCTGCAGATGCACAAGAAAGGTTCACTGAATTGAATTGACTTGAAACAATGAAGGCGATCAGTTGCAGGGAGGAGAGCGCTCTGTTCTGGGGCGGCAGGGCCCAACCCTGGGTGGTCATAGCCTCCTGCACTGGCCTCCTTTGCTGGGCCCACAGGAGCCCAGGAAACAGCGCATGTTTGGCCCCAAACACAGACAAAAAGGAAGAGTACACAGGGGAGTGGGGTCCTATGGCTTCCCTCGGCCCTGCCTGGTGGACCTCTCACACTCTAAAAAATGCACGGGCTGGTGGTGAAAGGGGAAACCCTTGGGGCCTGGAGAAGAATCTTCCAAACCACTCAGGGTGCCAGGGCGCCTGGCTAAGGCTGGAGTGTGGGAAGCCCCCAGGGAGGACTGGGACCTAGCGCCTTTCCGGAAGCCTCTCCCTGCCCATCAGGGGCTGCCGCCAAAACAACCACAATGAAATTTAGTGAGTGGCAAAGGCCGTGGCAGCCAAATGGGTTTCGATATTTTGGAAGAAGGAGAAATAGAGCCAGACAAGCTGTTTCCCTGTGAAACGAGGCCATTAGGGCTTCTGGAAGGAGGCCAGCACCAGGTCATCACTGTCTTGCCAGACCCAGGCCTCTCCCATGCTCCATCCCTTCCGCTGGAGGTCGGGGCTTTCACACTCTCTTTGCCCTCAGCCTGGGCACAGGGAATCTCACTTTTGTCCCTTTTCTCCATTCCTTACCCTCGAACGCTACCCCAATCAAAGGCTTGTCTATGCTTGGGATGGCCATGTGATTTACTGTCCAAACAGGACATTTTTGAGAGAAAAAAGAGATGCCGATGGGCCAAGATGCAGAGACAAAAAGCATAAATTGGGACTGTCCCGGCTAATGGGATATGCAGTGCCCCTTTATGTTCATCTCTAGAGGATTCTATTTCATGGGAGGTACCCTTAAAATCATACACCCTCCCTAGACCAGAAGGTGACTGCTTCCCCAGCAGGGACCATGAGTCCAGGACAGGAAGCAGGCTCCAGACACTGGTGTCTCCACCGGCCTGGGCTTGTGGGCCCTGTGCCCTGGGCCCTTCTCTCATCGGAAGAGAATCAGATGGTCACCAAGGGACTCCTCATGTCTCAACATTTGTAAAACACCTTCTCCCAAGCTCCTGGTCACCACTGCCTCTTCTCGTCCTTTCCCGTCTTCCTCCTCTTCATTTCTCCCTCCCCTGAACTCCCTGCCCAACAGTCTTGGCCGCACCTTGAAGCATTACCTGGAATGGGGGGGGGGGGGCAGACAAGAGCCTGAGTGGTGTCTCCTCCCATAGGGCAGAATACAGAAGGCCCATGTCCAGCTCCCTGAGTGGTTTCAGTGGGGGTGGGGGGGGGGCAGAATCCAGGTGTCACAGAGAAAGGACACCTGGGTCAGCCACGTGTGACATCATGCCCCCATCTTCTGATGGGTTGGGATCAGGTAAGAACAAGGGCAGATTGGTCTTTAATCCCTGGGTCAGAGATCAGCTGTCCCCCAACTTCCTGACACCCCCAAGATACACAGCTCATGCTCCCACACTTGCACCCCGCTGGGATGTCAGGGGCAGTCCCAGCAGAAGAGGAGGCCGCTGAGGCTGCAGAGCAGATGGGGAAGCTGATGGCCAGCAGCCTGCCTCCCTCTCCAGGAGCCAGCAGGGCAGTGGGGGGACCTGGGCTTTGCTACTAAAACTGATCTCACAGCAGAGCAGCTGCGAGGCCCGGCCGAAACCGGAGCTCCGAGTCCAAGGACAAAGCATGCACAGGGAAGCCAAGCCTCTTCCCTCCTCCCTACCTTCATCACGTTTCCTCTTCTCACCATTGGAGCGAGGGATCCCCAGGATCCCATTGATGGAGTAGGATCCCACTGGATCATTGGAGGCGCTGGAAACAGGAGGGGAGGCCGTACTGGGAACTGGATGAGAGTAAGGAGGAAAGGCCATCAGGATAACAGCTGTGATGACAGGCTAAAGCCCCAGGGCTGGGGCAGAGAGGGGCAGAGGCAGTAAAAGGGATGGGGAACTCATAGTCCCCTTTGTCCTCTGTGGTTTACAGGGAGCGCAGGGCTCTACAGCTCCAGGTCTTCACCCCAGAGACTCCGCTGGGCCCTTCAACTCACTTCCTGAGGATGGAGGGAAACACTAACCCCGACTCAATCCCGAGAGTGACTCGGTGTTTCTACAGAAGGCACAGCTCCTAGCAGGCCTCCCTGCGTAGCCAGCCACCCTGGGGCCTGCCTGACCCTTCTAAACACACCCCAGCTCACGGTCTCTAGGCTCCTGGGCCGGCCTTTACCAACTTTGTTTCAGAGGCAGCGGCTTTCTAGGCTCTGTCTCTGACCCTCTAGGAGATACAAGAATGGGCGTGATATTGCCCAGGAGGCCGTGGCTCCTCTCTACCAGTTGCCTCTGGTGTTGAAATCACTTGAGAAGCTCCTCATTTCTCCCGCAGGGCACAGGTTAGTGACACTGTACAGTGATCAACTCGGGTACAGGCTGGCCCAGCCCTGCTTGCCGGCACACGCTGTAACATGGCCTCAGAAACTACGGCTCCTGCCAACTTCAGGAGGGCTTGGACCAGCCACTCTACTTCCTGCTGGTCCAGAGAGAAGGGGACAGCTGCCAAGAGGGGCAGCGGGAGAAAAGGAACCACATTTCAGCCCCTTATGCCTCAGGCCACATCTATGGCTACAGCCCCACCAAGAGCCCTTGGGTCAAAGGGAAGACTATATGGCAGGGGACATTAGCTAGGGTTGCAGCGGGCCTAGGTCATGTCTCCGAGAGGCCATGAGCAAGGATCAGTATATAAGGAGGCAGAAGCAGCAGAGTACAGACGGGAGGGGAGAGAGACAGATCAAGAAGAGACGGGTTAAGAGGAAAGACGCCATGAGGAGCAGAGAGGGGGGAACAGATCCAGAGCCACACATGCAGAGAAAGGGAAAGGCAGAGAGAGAGAGAAAGAGAAAGAGAGAAGGGAGAGGAGAGGAGAAGAGAAGAAAGAATTTGAAAAATTACATGCGGTAAGAAGGTAGGAGAAAAAGAGGCAAGTAGAGACAGAATCAGATAAAAACAAAAGACGAGGAAGGAGATGGAAGGGGGAGAGGAAAAGCTAAAGGATGGGGACACCTGGGAGGCTCAGGCGGTAAGCATCTGCCTTCCGCTCCGGTCATGATCCCAGGGTCCTGGGATTGAGCCCCTCATGGGGCTCCCTGCTCAGCAGGTAGCCTGCTTCTCCCTCTCCCGTTCCCCCTGCTTGTGTTCCCTTTCTTGCTGTGTCTCTCTCTGTCAAATAAATAAAATATTTTTTAAAAAAGCTAAAGGAAAATCTTGATTTAGACAGAGACAGAGATAGAAAAGGAGCTGCAAGGAGATGTGAGCAGAAGGCAGAGAACAGTTCTGGTGAGTGAGTCTCTTGGGGAGATCCTGACCTCTAGGAGCTCAGGAAGAGTGTGGGCTGGGAAAGAGGGCCTGGGACCTCAGGTAGATGGGCAGGTGGACCATTCAGGGGGCGGGAGTGTCTGGCTCTCCTAGGTGGGGCCCCGCCTCCT
Source organism: Meles meles (assembly GCF_922984935.1). NCBI lineage: Eukaryota > Metazoa > Chordata > Mammalia > Carnivora > Mustelidae > Meles > Meles meles. The sequence continues at coordinate 59,861,599 of NC_060078.1, read as the reverse complement.
CCCCTCCTTAAGCCCTCTTACCAATGGTGTGGCCAGGGGCAGTCACTCCTGTCCCAGCCCCATCCGGCGTTGGGTGGAAAGGCTGCTGAACTTTGGTCCTGATGATCCTGCAACAGCATCACAACAGCATCATACATCACGTGCCTACTCCTGCCGGCACCAGGTCCGGCCCAGCCCTGCACAGGGCCTCTCCCAAGCTTCCCAGCTCCTTTCTCATCCCTCAGTTCCCTGTACCCACCTTGCTGACTGCTGCGAGGCATAAGCTTCCCCCCTCACCCCCTACCCCCTCTCCAGGGCTCTGCAGAGCCAGCCTAGTGCAGCTGGACAGAGGCGGTCTGCATGCTCTCCTGCGGGGTGTATCGTCTGAGCTGCAGCCTGATTTTTGGTGGCAAGGACTGGGCAGCAGAGTGAGTGGAGCACAGCATCTTTCCCTTTTCTGGGGGTGGGGACGGCCCTGGTGGCTTGTTGCCCACCCTTCCCTCCTCGACCACATGCAAAGATCCTTTGAACAGGACTCCCTGGGTCTGGAGATCATTTTGGAGCTGGCTTTCCTAGTGGGACTGTACCACAGTCCTCTAGAGTTGGGGGACAGAGTAAGATTTCCCTATGTCTTGAGCTAAAAAAATGTAACCAGGAAAGGGCTGGGTCACAGGTAGCCCTTTTTGTCCCCGGGATTCTAGCACAGCTCATGGTCCCTTCTCCAAATACCAGGCCCTGAAATGCTTCTTCCTGTGTCCATGCACTGCCCAGCTCCTGCCCAGCTCGCTGGCCCAATGATTTGCTTTTCTGGGGTCTTACGTGGATCACAGCTTCTTTACTAGCCTAGTTGAAAAGTCTGGCACCCACCCTGTATGCGCTGGTGGGGGGCGGGGGTGAGATCAAACACCCCAGGGCTGGGATGAGCCTGCTTGTCAGTGATCTGAGGATCCCACGGCTCAGTGATACAGAAGACCAATTCCAAGACCAAGGAAGGCTCCCCTCCGCCCACTAGTCCAAATAGGTACCCTTGAAAGCAGCTTCTCCTATGGCGTTGCCCCTCCCTACACAGAAGCGTGGGGGCCAAGTTCACCCAAACCAGCCAGGTGAGTCAGAAGCCGTGAGCAGGGGCGCCTGGGTGGCTCAGTGGGTTAAAGCCTCTGCCTTTCGCTCAGGTCATGATCCCAGGGTCCTGGGATCGAGCCCCGCATCGGGCTCTCTGCTTGGCAGGGAGCCTGCTTCCTCCTCTCTCTCTCTCTGCCTGCCTCTCTCCCTACTTGTGATCTCTATCTGTCATATAAATAAATAAAATCTTTTTAAAAAAAAAAAAAAAGAAGCCGTGAGCAGACCCCGCTCTGGTTTAAGTGAGCGCTCACGGGAACAGAGATAAGGCACCTGCCTCTCTGTGCTAGAGGTAAAGCTGGATGGAGCAAGGACACACACCCAGAGAAAGCTCAGGAGTCCCAAGGGGCCTAGGAGTAAACGTTAGAAGGAGGAGGAGGAAGATCCCAGACCCTTGCGGGTAGGGGACTGGGAAAGAGTCCCTGAGGAAGTAGATCTTCATGCAGACCTTCAGGGGAGGGCAGGGCAGGAGAGGGCAGGGCTGAACGGAGGAAGGAACCAACCGAGGGCAGGGAGGGGAGTGTAAGGGCAGCAGGTGGTCTGGTGGGGGGGGGGGGTGCTGTCCTGCTTCTGACTCTGCCTCTCAACAGCCTCAAGAGCTCTGGGGCTCATCCATCCGTCTCTTGGGGCCTCTGTTTCTTCAGCTGTAAAGTAAAAAGGTGGGACCACAGGATCTTGAAGGGCTCCTTCCCAGTGAAAAATATTACGGTTCTAAGATGAGCAAAGCGGTCGTGGCGGGGTAGGGTGGGAGCATTATGAGCAGGTGCTGGAGGAAGGGAGAAGAAAGGCATGGAAGCCAAGTTAGTTCTAGGGGTTAAAGCCCAGACTGGCCAGCCAGGAGCAGTGGAGGTACATAAAGGAGAAAGAGGAAATAAGGCTGAAAACTGGAAAGTAATGATGGTAAAAGTGATTTTCCATCTGTTCATCATCTAGTAGGTGCCCAAATTATATGCAATTTATGTCACTTATACATACGACCGCGCCTTCTCCCAACAACCTCCCGAGTAGATACTATTCTCATTTTGCAGGTTGAAAACTAAAGCTGACAGAGGTTAAGTGGCTTAGTCAAGACCACACTGTTGGTGAGGGCGGAGGTAGAACTCCGTCCCTGAAACGGGTGCTCTCTGTGACTTTGTCACACTTCTCTCAACATGCGGCAGCCAGGGTTAGAGCGAGTCTCAAGCTGGGAGTGATCTCGAAATTAGAGATCCGGGTAAGGCAGCACACAGGCACGAGGTCTCAGGAAGGAAAGGAAAGAGTCTGCAAGACACTGTGAAGGCAGAATGACCAGGATTTAGCAACTGGCTGGACCTAACCATGGCTCTAAGACCCTCAGTTCTGGGGACAAGGCAGGCTCATGCTTTGTGCCACTGTCAGGAGAGGATAGGGAGGGAGGTGGCTGGTTGTGTCTTGGGCTTGCAGTGTCTGGGGTGGTAAGGGAGTGTCCAGCTGGCACAGTAGGCACAGATCTTAGACTGTCAAGGAAAAGGGTATTGATAGAGACAAGGGACCTAAGGAGCGGGTGTCTGGAGGGCACCCACCTTCACAGGCTGAGGAAAAGAACCTGACCTTGCAGAGGGCTCGGAATTGATCACATTGGAAATGGCAGGACCGCGATGGGACCATTTCACCTAAGTCATTGGAGAAGAACGTTTCCAAAAGGAGAGTATAATTCACAGCATGAATGACAATGTAAAGACTGGAGGGAACTGGGATAAGAAGAGGCACAGATTTGGGAATTTGGGGGACAGCGGTCTCATCAAAGCAACTGGGACAGGACAGAAAGAGGTTAGGGAGTGAACAGGAGGAGAGGGAGGCAGTGAAAGTAGACCAGTGCCTTCAGAAGTCTGTAGGAAAGGAGAGGAGAGAAAAGTGTGGAAGCCAGTGGATGGAACTGGCGGCTGAGGGGGAGGGAAGGCCATTTAGGTAGGAAGGACCTGGATACATTGGCAAGCTGAGGAGGAAGAACTAGGGGGAGAGCCTGAAGTTGCCTGGCAGAATGCAGATGACTGAGAAAACAAGGCAGAGCAAGGAGAGGCAGCAGGAAGAGCTGGTGAGAGATGGTGCATTTCGAGGTGGCTAAAAGCTTTGTAAAGGAGCTTTTACAGCTCCCCTCTCTCAGCACAGCAGAAGGCAAGTTCATCTCCCTAGAGCTGGGGGAAGGTTTGGAGCATGATCACAATGGGAAAGATCAGACAGGAGTCGAGGCCCGTTGAGACTGGTCTATAGGAAAAGTCTAGAAGGGGGCTGTGCAGCTCAGAGCAGCTGCTCTGAACTCATTGCAGCAAAAGCTTCTGGGATCTGACTGGGACTGCTGTGGGGGGCTCTGGACTGCAGGCATGTGAGCCCTGGACTAAGGAAACCCCAGGGCTGGGGCTGGTTGACTCAGATAACTGGATGGCCTTGTGGAGTTTCTATATTTGTTACCAAGAGCCTCTGACCCCTGGGGCACTGGTGTAGATTTAGTTGAGGCAGCAAGTGATGGAAAATCACTACTCCCTGACAGCGGCTTGGGGATCCGTGGGAGAGGAGCTGGGCAGTGCGCCTGCGTGAGTTACTCATCTTCTTGGTGTCCATCCATGCCCCCCAAAGAAGTGGGCACTCACTAGACTCCAGAGCTGATCTGGGGAAATTTAAGAACTGGAATCGTGGATACCTGGTGGTTATTGATTGCTGACCTGGAACCCCGTACATGACCAACAACGCAGGGGATTATCACTAGAGCTTAAAAAGATAAAGTGTAGGACTGCTGTGGGTGACTGTCTGATACTACTTTCCCGTTTCTCCTCGTTCTCTTCCCATCTTTTTCATTCTTGGCACTGCAAGACAGCCAGACACATGCATGTCCTCCATGGCCCCAGGCGGGTCTGGCCCTCAAGTGTGCAGGTAAAGATCTTTGGGGGGATCAGTGGGGAGTCCGGGAGCCCATGTCTCTACTAGGCGGCTAGCAAGTGCCATTTCTTGTTGCCATGGGAAAACGGCCCTGTCAGGACCCCCTGCTCCCTACTTCTCTTTCCAGCATGTTCTCCTGCACAGGGATGGGCCCTTGCTCCCCAACCTTTCCTGGCTTGGCCTGAGCCCAGCACGAGGCACTTGAGGAGCTTGGCAAGGGTGTGACTAGGGTAAATGGATGAAGGGGGTGGGCTCTGGGCCCAGTCTGCCTGAGTCTGAGTCCCAGCTCAGGGGACTCTCTCTTATGAGACCCCTGACAGTTTCTTACTCCCTCACCTGTAAAAGAGGATAATAACACTGTCCACCTCCCAGGATTGTTGTGAGGTTTAAATAAGATAATGCATGTCAGATGATTAGTATGATGCTTGGCTCAGTAAATGCTAGTGCTAATAATAATAGCAACGTCTAGGAGTAGCCATGTTCCTGTGGGTGGCCATCAGGACCAACTGCCTTCTATTTAGGGACTGAGCCAGGTGCAGGCAGGAGGCCTCGAAGGCCAACATGGTCCAGGCGGGTCAGTGCCACGGCTATGGGGGCCCCCAACAGAGCACCAAGAAGACAAGACAACAGCAGCACGTGTCACAGCCTGACCCCAAAAGAGGTGCATCAGAAAGACTCTCAGCGAGACAGACTAGGGCCCTCCGCCCACGATCCCTGGGAGGGATCCACAGACAGCATGAGCCCCAGGTTCTTCAGGGCTCAGTAGATGCCAGGGGGCTGTGACTGTGCTTCCGAGTATAAATGACAAGGCAGGTGAAGTCACTCTTTCCTTGGTTAAGTTCCCAGGAGGCCTCCACCTCCCACCAAGCTGGAGATCAAAACAGTTTCATCAGCTCTGTGAGTTAGAATGAAAGCAGGTAATGAGTCTCCTATTAACAGTTTGCTAAACTCATGGAGAAACCGCGAGCTCTCAACACTCTAAGAAAGCGCCAAGGAAATCCTTCCTCCTCTTCTGGTTCTCCTCCTTCTCCCACTTCCTCTTCCTCCTCTCCTTCCTTCCTCTGTGTTTCATTGTCTGTCTCTCTGCCCTGTGGCTCTCTCTGCCCATCTGTCGGCCTCCCTTCTCTGGGTCCGTCTGTCTCTCTGCGCCCCGTAGTCCCACTGTGGCTGTGTGAGGTTATTGATTCCTGGGAGCTGGGGGAAAGCAGGAGGCAGGGCTGGGGTGCAGGCTCGGGGATGGAAATAGAAGGCTATAAATTATTTGTGACAGGAAAGCAATAGTGGCAGAGTGCTGAGCACAAGTCCTGTGTCACTATTAGATTCCTTTTAGCCTGATGACACTGTAAAAAAGGTTAAGTGTCTGCTGGAATCGTACACCTGGGGGGCCGGGGCAGCCTAGGAGCAGAACAAGCCACTGAGAGCAGGTATATCAATTCTCCAGGCCAATAATATTCCACTCATTGATCGCCACGCAAAGTTCAAAAATCTCATTACAGCCAGGCAGACCGGGAACTTTTTACAAATCAATAGAATGATATAATGTATGTATACTTAGTACAAATGTATCTATTCATCTATCCATCCATCCACGGTCCGCCTCAGGGTTTCCAAGTTAACCTACCCATCATATTATGTTATGTTATGTATGATATTATATTGCATTGTATTATATGATAATAAATGGTGTGCAAAAACTCCCCCTGAGGTGGAGAGGAGGAGAGGTCCTATTAGCATCGAGGTGACCTCAGACAGCTCACCTTGGAGAGAGTTAGGTGACAGCACAGCCAGGGCGAGGCTGGTCAGGATTTCTAGGAGCAATGCTTCCTTAACAGGAGCCCCAGGAATAAAATCCATTGTCTACTGAGTATTTACTATGCGTTAGGCAATGCTCTACGTGCCCCAAACAGTTTACTTAATCCTCACAACAACCCATTTTGGAGATACGGCGTGTTGCAATTTGCCCAACGTCACCCATTTAATAAATGGCCAAGTCTGGGGTTTGAACTCAAGGAAACTAAATGCAAGGCCCACACCCGTAACCACCACGCTAGCTTACCTCCAGAAAAGAAATACCCTGTAGCCCAGAATCCAAACTCCAGGATTCTATTTCCAGCCTCTTCTGTTGTGTTCTGAGAAACAAAGGGTAGGGGGCTCCCTGAGAGTTAGTATTCCTTTCTCTAAAATGGGAGTAATAACACCTGTAGGAACCAGCCGCTGACAACGTGATATATACATGGGATCTCCAAACACATCCCCATAAAATCCTGTCTGGCTACCTGGAGCAGACGGCTTTCCCCGCGATGAAATTACTTCTTAGCAGAACGGCAGGTTGGTCCCAGGCTTGGCCATATTACTGGTTTGCTGAAAGGGTCTTTAGGGCAAGAAGTAAGGTCTCTGTACACACGCGCCATGCACATGTATAAATCAGTTTGAACTGTCCTAGGGTAGACTGCCCACTTCAGAGTTTTTGTAGAAAATATTTCATTCCTCGCAGGGGGAAAGTCTGTCCTGATTTGGTAAATCGAGGGAACTCCAGGGGCCGACAATGTCTCAGCCTGGCTGGCCCCACAGCCCACCGAGCCAGGGGAGTGGTGGGCGGGGCCTCCTTCTGTGCCTCGGGCTTCCTGGGTATTAGAGGCTGGATCATTCCAGAGGACAAAACGATATTTCCTTCAGCAAAGGACATTTTGCACATAACTGTTTCAACACAGGCCTTTGAGAACTGCCTCTGCGAGGTACATGTCCCAGGCTGAGCCCTGAGTCAAACTGGAACAGCACAAACAGCTGGAGACTTTTCATGGCAGAACTTCAAGTGAACTGTCATAGATTATTCAGGAGAATTTCACCTCCCCTAAAAATGGTTCCTACCTCCCCATCCTTCCTGAGGAACTAGGATTTCCCCTCCGTACATCCCAGGAACCAAAGCCCTCAACCTTTAGGACCGCCCCCTCGCAGACGAAACAGCATCCGTCCAACCTGCTCTCCGCAGGGCAGCCCGGAAGTGCTTGGTGCAAAGTCGTCTTCCTAGGCTCCGGCTCAGCAGTCTCGGCAGGTCAGGGTGGCTCGCCCATGCCCACTCAGACCCCTGCAGGTTTCAGCGCGGACAACCAACCACCCACAGGTCAGGCAGGGTCTGTGCGTGAACATGGCCGTGGACGGGAAGCTTCCGGCAGGAACTTCCGTTCTGGCTAGAGCATGGTAGAGCTGGAATGCTGAGCTTCCGAGCTTAACGCCCTGCCCCGCCGCACCCCCCCACCCTCCCCCCCCCCCCCCCCCCCGCAAATGCGCCAAGAGCTTCTGCCTCCTTTGTTGCTTCTCAGAAGGCATGACTGAGCTCCAAGAGATGAAAAGCTTGCAGAAGAGTTTCCTCAAACCACTGTCCTTGAGCCACCTGCGTTGGAATCCCCTGGGGTGCACTTTAGCCCTCCTGATTAAAATGTCTGATGGTGTTAAGGCCCAGGACTCTGTATTTAAGCAAATTGCCCAGATTATTCTTAAATCCTATAATATTTGAAAAGACTGGCTTAAGCCAGGGGGTGAAGAAACCACCCTTGTGGTAATATAGGGGAGCCTTGAGAGGGTTGAGAGAAAGTCTTAGAAGGCTCAAAGTTTCCTACTCCTAGCTGTCCATCGACATTTCTTTCCATTTGCTGGTCCTGACTCCCACTGACCCAGGAACCAAAATTCAAGAAGCTATCACAGTTCCTCCGTGGAAACTAAACTAGAGGTTAAGAATAAAAATAATTTCAAAATAGGCTTTTGTACATTGCCAGATGCTAGATTCTCACTGGGTTCCTTGGCTATCAACTTCAATAGTATTTCTTTAGATATCCTGCATCAACTTAGCCTTCTAAGACTGGCACTATGGGCGATAATCCTTCCACCACGTGTCCCCGGGAGCCCAGGCCAGATACAATTTACCAGGCTAGATGGGCCATGGGGCTGGCCCAAGGGGGCAATAGTGATGGTTTATATGATGAATGGTAAGCATATGGATTGATTTAACTTCAAGATATGCATAGGTTTAAAAATTAAGGGGCAATGTGTTTAACTAACCATTTGGAAACCAGTCTGCAGTGCATGCCAAGCCCAGAGCGTGACCAGACTAGCTCCTTTCACCACCAGCCCTGCCCTCATCTGTCAGGGCTTCCGGGCTAGAACTGGGGTCCACCAGCTGTCCACCCCACGATCCTGCTTGGGAAATCCAGAGGCTAGAAGATTGGCCGGATGTGATGGTGAAAGGGGTGCCGTGTAGCCTCACTGCTGGGACCAAGTCCTCCCTGCCCATGCTCCGTGTCCCTCCCTGGTAAGCCCACCTCCCTAGGCAAGCAGAAGGAAGCCTGGAGGAAGTGCCCTGAGCAGCAGCAGAGGTGGGGCCTGACCTCCTTGCCTCTTGCCCCTCCCACCTCTGGCCCAGTGACTCCAGTATTCGAAAACAATCCATTGGTCAGTCTCCTGAAAGAATGTGACGTGGCTAAACCCTACAATTGCTTCCTATTACCAACAGAATCAATTCAAAATTCCTCAGCCTGGCCTTCAAAATCTTTCCCAATCTGGCTCTGCCCTGGCTTTCCAATCTATTTCTCTCCGCACCCCTCTTGCCCTCAGGGTCTAGCACAGAGCTGCAAGCTTGTCTCCTTGCTTACTCCGTTCACACTGAGTCCTCCCCTAGACCCTGAGCTCTACCTGGGCAGATATCACACCCATTTCTCTCACTAATGTATTTCCAGCACCTAGCAACGGTGCCTGGCAGAATATTAGGGCTTAAAAACTATTTGCTGAATAACAAATCAAGGTTATTATTAATAATGATAAGGATAACATCTTCGGATATGGAGTGCACTAAGATACATTCACTGTGTACCAAGCACTGTGCTAAGCACTTTACATGAATTAATTTATTTCTAACAACTTCTTAGGAAGATTATCATCCCTATTCCACAGATGTGGAAACCGAGGCTCAGAGAGGTTAAGTAACTGACCCAAGGGCACACAGCTGTTAGGCAGCAGAACCAGGATTTAAACCGGGGAACCTGGCTGCAGAACCCATGCAGCTAACCACTGGGTGGTTAGCTCATACCCAGAACAGACGGTAGAATCCAGGAGAGGCTGGCCCTATAGAAGGGCTGCATATAATAGTAGTAAAAGAAGTAACTAGAACTTATTTCATATTCACTAACTGACAGCCACTGTGACAAATGCATCTGCTCATTTAAATCCTAGCTACAACTCTGTTAAATAGGCATGTTCTCTATGATGCCAAGGAGACAAGAGTGGCTGAGCAATTTGCCTAAGGTCAAGTGCTTAATAACACCGGAGCCAGACTTTGGGTGCAGGCCTGGGACTCCAATGTCTTTAGACTGAACAATATGACCTCTTCTGGAAATTTCTTTATTAATAGTAATCTGTGTTTGTTAGCTATTTGGGCCTCGTCTTTTCCCATCTATGATCTGGACAAGTGAGCAAATGTATGCATGGACAACGGACAGAAACTGCGTATAGCAGCAATTCTGAATATGCTTAGCCTCTCCCCTGTGTTTGATGAGCAGTGCATCTGTGTTACAAACAAACCACAATTTTAGGTTAAGTGGTATAGTTTCAGTATTTATATGCACTGGGAGGTTTTGGGTGTAGAGTTTCCAAATTCTCTGTATCTATTTATCTACTTCTTTAGTTTCTGAATTGAGTACGTGAGTGTGTAATGCTACCACACACCGAAGTGTTCCTATGTTTCTAGAAACTACTACTGTGATTAGTGTATCTTTATATTCATGTCGTATCTGATGCATTGATCCACAATTTATAATACTACATATATTTGTCAAAACCCACTTCATGAATTTCTGCCCCAATTATGCCTATTTCTGTCAAATATGTAAGCCACAGTCACATTCTGCACCAGTCCCTTTCCAGAGCGTCTGGGATTCTCACATCACAACTGTGTTTTTATATTGGTCCATGCATCGGTATTGATGTGCATGGATGTGCACTTGTACACCTGTGTATCTTTCTGTCTATGGCTAGGACGCGGTGGGGGGATGTGGAAATGAGAGAATTATTAAATGCCAAGTAGATGTGCAATAAATTCCATTGATTTTATAAACTCCAACTTGTCTTCAGTCTCCTTCCATTCTTTATCCTGGGGCATTGCAACAAAAACCTATTTTAAATACCTTTACTTCCCCACCTCCCCCTCCCCAAAAAAGTGTCAATATTTTATTTGGATTTTTAACTTCGCTCCATAACAGTTGTTTGACCTCCTGACTCGTGCGAGTCACATAAATTCTGGGACTTTATTCAGGAGCCATGTTCCTGCTATTGAATAAGCAATTTGGGAGGGTGAATTAATGACTTGTGCTGTTGCTGGAAAGTCCCTGAAGAAATATTAAAATTGCTTGCAGACTGAATCGATACTCAGTGAACACCCAGCAAGACGGCCTCGGCTCTGGAATGGCCACCGAAGGCAGGGCTTGGTGGAGGAAGGGGAATTCCTGCACCCAGCTTGGTGAGCCCCCGCTCCCGGCCCACCCCCCCACCTCTCCCTCCATCCCTGGAGCTCTGTCATTTTCAGTAACAGCAAAGTCTTATTAAACCCCAGCCAGGATAGAGCTGATTTGTCCTGTCTCAGGAAGCAGGCTCAGGGGACAGTTTATTCTCTTACTAGCAACCAGAGCCCAGAGGCCTTATTGAAGGTGATGGTCTGGACACATCCACCTGCTGGAGAGACAGGATGGCGTTGCTGCTTTCTGGCAGGCTGCGCTGTGCCTGGGGATTGGCTGGGCACTGAGCTCGGGGAGGCCGTGGCGGTGACCATTTTCTGCTGGGCGTGCAGAGGGGCTGGGGGCTCTACGGCTCGGCGCCGGCTCCAGCTCTGCACATGCGTGACCAGCCTTTGCTGTTGCTCTGGCAGCCACACGATTTCAGCCTTTGTGTATGGGTGTGCCTGTGGGATGGAGAGTTTGAATTGCGTTGGGTGTACGCTGTAGTGCATTGTGCCCCGATGCATTCCTGCAGCTGGCTTAAGGTTTGTTACTTGGTGTTTTGTGATATTGTATTGAGGTGACGGCACTTTGTGTAACACTGAGCTGGAGGAATGTGGGTATTGTTTAGCAGCAATGTCTAGGTTTCTGCTTTGAATTATTGTGTTCGTTGATCATATCAGCATCTTTTTTTTTTTTTTTTTTGTAATGTATGTCTCAGAGATTAGGTTAATGGGTGTCTCCTTGGTGATGTGGGTTGAGTAATGATGTCGGATCTGCGTGGTGGTGTAGGATTTGGTAATTGCTTTCTCAGTGTGGTTGTGGGAGGTGGGTGAAAGGGCCCATCCTTTAGCTTTTTTACCTTGCTCCAGCTTAGTCGTTTGCCCTGATGCTTTCCAGAAGGAAGATTCTAGAGATGGGGGGGTCTCTTCTCGAGGACCAAATGCACGGTTCTGTTCTGTTGGAAGCCAGCTGCTCCTGATCCATGAACACTTCTGACACAGGTCCTGGTACCACCTTGCCTACATCTGCCTGATGGGCCAAAGCCCGAAGCTAGACTCAGTGCCTACTGAAAGTCTGGGTCCCTGATATGACAAGAGGAGGATGCATAGGAGTAAACTCCCGGATTCCAATGAACATGAACCCAAGTCCAGCATGAACTCTAGCTCCCCAGTCCACTAGTCTCCGTGACTCTGGCCATCAGCGCCTTCTTCCTTCCCAGCATCCCCTGCACTCACAGGGCCACACCCACAGCAAAGGAGAGTATGGCAACACCTCATAAATGTGACTTCTTACCAGGGTGCAGGGTCTCTGTTCTGAGCTTATCAAGAGAAGGGCATGAGGCTGTAAGATACACAGAGCCCCACAAGAGACCGTAGATACCTGCCCTTCCTCTGATGGAAAAGTAATAGGAAGTAGGGAGTGGTGGAGGAGCCCATGGGTTTTTGAACCAGTATTGCCTGGGTTCAAATCCTAGTTCTGCTACTTAGCCTGTGACCTGAGTAAGTTATTTAACGTCACTGTACTCCAGTTACCTCATCTACAAACAATCCTGTAAAGCCCTATGGGGTTGTTTACGAGGCTTAAATCAATTAATACATGCGACATGCTTATAATGATTTCTGCTATAGTAAGCACTTGTTAGCTACTATTATTATGAATATAAGGGCTTACCAAGTAAAGGAGCCATAAGATTTGCCTATGCATGTGTACAAGCACATCCACATGTGTGCTAATATCCATAAAACCCTAAGATGAGTGAAGGTATGTGAGTGGTTTAAGCAGAGAAGTGCAAAAACTGCAGTCAGGTAGCATGGGGAGAGGAGCTACTTTCCTCCTTGGCCCTCTGGTCCATTTGGACAGGGGCAGGAGCTGGGACACGACAGATGTCACCACTGCCCGTCTCCAGACCAAGGCTGCATCCAGCCCTGTGAGGACGAAGAGGCAGAAAGGAAAATGGTGGCCCTTAAACATTTTACAGTTATGAAAAAAAAAATCCAAAGATAATTGAGTTCTGAGGATCCAAATTTAGCTCATGTAAAAGATTTCCTTTCTAATTTAAAAAATCAGAACGTTGGTCAGGCAATAGGTATAAATACGGGATAATGAAATCCAGGGGTCAAGTTGGGAAATAAGGAAGGGGTAAGAAAGGAATTAGATCAGTGAATATGAAGGCATTTGGGTGTGGATCTTACGAAAGTCCATTGAGCTGAACTTGGTTACCTACCCAGGCCAAAGGGGCAGGGAGAGCTATAGGCAAGAATGGGACTGGGTGCTGGGTTCCGTCCATGGACCTTCCCATAAAGATGGGGAGCCGCAGCAGCAAGCCTGCTTCCCTCTCTCTCTGCCTGCCTCTCTGCCTACTTGTGATCTCTCTCTGTCAAATAAGTAAACAAAAAATCTTTAAAAAAAAAAAAAAAGATGGGGAGCCAGAGCACATCATTGTGAGTTTGGAAAACTTTGGTTTTCATCTTTGTTCCTATTGTGTGCAGAGTAAGTAGAATTTGTACTTGTCCAGTTACTGTGAGCTATTGCAGTTTAATACACTAAGCCCAAAGTGAAATTTTTCTCCTGAATTTGCTCCTTAAAATCTTCTAGCTCTTAACAACAAAAATAACTGCAATGATTATCAACCTCCCATGCTTCCCTGAAATATACACGGATGTGGGACAAGAGTAGACAGGTTGGTTTGTGCTTGTCAAATACTGGCTTACTCCCCTCTCCTCTCTCTTTTTCCTTTATCTTACCTTTACTTTTTCTCCTCTCTTCCCTTCCTCTTTCTGTTTACCTTCCGTCTCTTCCCTCTATGGCATTTAAGAATCAGAGGAACCCTTCAAACCCATAAAATAAGGATTTTTTTTTCATGACTGTTTCACTTTATCTTTTTTAAAAAAATGACAAAATGCAAAGCACCACAACCCATGAAAATGTCATGAAGCCCAGAAAATGCCAACCTTCAACTCCTCAACCACTAGTAAGCTAGTAGGAGTGTGCAGGGATAGGAAGTTTATACACACACACACACACACACACAACCATAGAGGCTGGGGTCTCCACCAACGAGGACAAAGGGGGCAATTACTTGATTAATTCTGTCCAGTGGTCAGATAACTGACTCATCGTGGGCTTTTTTTTCCCTGCACACACATAGAACAGGCCCTTTCCTAAATCCGGCTGGGCTCGTAGTGGACCATAATTCTCACTGGCATTCACGATACACATGTCTGTTCACAGAATATCCTTTCAGCTCAAGCTTGTTTATTTAAAAGAGGTCACTGTTTGTGCACACACAAGCCAGAAGTCACGCACGTTGATGCGGACAGAGAGCAAGATCATTTGGTGACTATGACCGCCGTAATAACAACTCACATGTATCGAACACTTGCTAGGTGCTGGGTGCAGTGCCGAGGTGTGTGGATTAACTCCGGTAACCCTCCCAAGAACCTACGAGAGAGCTGTATGGTGGGCCCCATGTTAGATGTGTGAAGAAACAGAGGTCCAGAGAGGAGAGGAGATTTACCTAAAACCACATAGCCAATCAGTAGGGAAGTTGACTCGAACTCCAGCCATCGCTCCCAGAGCCCACTTTCTTACATTATCTGGGTTACAAAGGTTTGTATGAACAGCCTGGCAAATAGCAGGTGCTCAGCAAAGGTTTTCTGAATGGACAGATTAAAGTATAAATGAATGAAAGACCATTCCTCCTAAGAACCCAATACTCTCCTTGAAGATGGCCCCGTGGATTCCATTACGGGAGCCAGGCCTACCGGACAGCTTACCCTCATCTGAACGAAGTGATCTGCCCTCCCAACCAGCTTTCCAGGGAGAGCGCCCACCAGCTATGCTTGTTCAGGTACCAAATTCTCTAAACACCAACTCTCCACCTGCCTCTCAAGTCCAGACCCGACTCCTTGTAAGCGAGAAACCAGACCCAAATGCATCAAAGATGCTTTCTAACCATGACACTTTGTCACCTAGACTATTTTCCTCTGCAAACAGGTGTTTCCCAATGAAATGCAACACCAGTGAAATGAAAATGAGTGTCGATGCCTGGATAAGAACTAAGAAATCTGATCAATTAGGCAGATGTCTCTAAATCGCCAGATATTTGGCTTCTTATTGACAACCCTCACAGAGGACTTCCTACAGGTTGGGTTTTCGTCCAGATGTTTGGGACTTGTCACATTTACCTGTTTGTCAGCAAGTGCGCATGCATTTCTAAGAGACACAAGTCAACGCTGAAAAGGAGGAGAGTGACCCAGAATAAAAGAGACTAAAGCAAGCTCTCTACCAAAACTAGTCAAGCAGACTCCATCTGGGGATGGGTTGCAGCCTTGGACATCCATTGGAACGTGGGTCTGGCTCACAAAGATTCATGGGCTCGAAGACCGTTAAAGACCCCCTAAGGCTGTTTCCTCGGCTGTCTGCAAAGCCGGCCCCATCAGATCCCTGCACCGTGGAGCTGAGGGGTCAGTCTCACTGGTCTGACAGGGAGGGCCCAGGTTACGGCCAAATCCACTCCCTTCATACTGACACGGCCTCATCCACTTTGTGGACGCCCGCGCACCCGGGCACAGAGTATCTCCACGTGCGGTCCGACCAAGCTGTAGATCTTGCAACGCTTGGCGTAAATCTGGTTTGTGACTTTGTACATGTACCCCCGTGTGTGATTTAGTGCTCTGCTTTTTATCATGGCTCCACTTCCATTTTCTTTCCCTCTCTCCTTTTTAATGCTGTTTACAGCTTCCTTATCCATACAGCAGCGCGGTGATCCCTCAGTGTCTCCACTGATCTACTCACATGATTTTTCTGACCCGTGTTTTCTCTCCACTCGACTTAATTTATGTGTTGGTAAATAGGAACTTTAGATCGTTCTATTCAGCAGCGTTTGGGGTTACTGCTTTTTATCAAAGGCATCACGGCATTGAAGGACTCTGTGCAGGGGACATTTGTTTACTCCCGTGAGTGACTGGCTGTCCGCACACATGAGAAGGCCGCATGCGTGCGGGTGTGCCTGCGCGGTGCCCCCAGAGTGTGCCTCTCGGCTCTGCTGCCCTGCGTCAATGCTGCTGGCACTGGTAGGAAGAGCTCGGTGAAACCACGGTGTGGACAGCAGCTGCCCCTCAAATGGCTGGAGATAAATCTAGGGCCCTCCCTACGGGTGACCACTTAGTTCTTTTAGGAGGAGGTCCACCTATGCCTCGCAGGGCTGATTCCTCCAAATTTCCCCTCCCATGCACACCCTTCATCCCCGAGCTGCAGTAGAGGCTTGTGGTGACAGGACTCACAAGCCAGATCTGGGAGATCTCTCCTCTTAGAGCCGTGAGTTGGCAGTGGGCAGAGGAAGGGGGGCAGGGCAACGCCTTCTTAGATTTCGGGGTCATCTACTGTCTTTTTTCTTCCTCTTTTCAATTTTCCCCACATCCTCTCCTCATCTCTAACTCTATTTGACCTTGAACTCTGTCCTCTCCCTTCTTACCACAATGTGTCCCAAGGGGTTTGGGGGGTGTTGGCACATCCAAAGAAGCAGTTACCTGGCCCGAGAGGCCTGGAGGCCAGTAGCCAGAGGGGCCAGCCCATCACTCCACTCCTGGAAATAAATTCCATTGTATTTGCATTTTAATTTTCCACATAAACAAAGGCCCAGAGTACTCGCTTGGGCAGCATCACTGGACGAATTTAATTAGAAATGAAAAGTTTATAGGGCCCTCTTTAATGCGATTAATGCTCAGTTAACATTTATCACATTCGTGTGCTGGAATCGCCTTTTCTGAGCAGCCACTGGCCATGAAATGAATTTCTCTCAACTTTTTTTGTACCCACCCTGGGAGGTCATCTCCTAAGGAGTCTCTGGGCGGCCTCCCTGGGGCCAGGAACTACCTGATCCTCAGGGCCAAGTTAAGGGGAGGTGAGGGAGGGGAAGAGGCCAATGTGTACTTGCTGAGGCTGGAGGACAGGGTGTGTGAGAGTGAGGGGGGCCACTATTTCTAGGGGGAACTGGATCGAACCAGGGCTGTACCCTCTGCAAAGAGCTGAGTGCTCAGCCCAGCAGACTGGCCAAAAGTTTCAGAGCCTCTTCCCTAAAAAAAAAAAAAAAAAAGACTTCCCTTCCCAACACACATACTCAGTCCACTTCTGTGACCCAAAGAACAGGTTTGAGCTAGAGCTGGCCCATGGCAGTGACCTCTGGCTCACAGTTCCCTCTTCCTGGCTTAGACCATCTCTCTTCTACCCCTTCTCTCTCTCTCTCTCTCTCTCAATCTCTCTCGTCAGGGGTTCCATTAGACTCTCCCTCCACCCAGACCCATGGTGACTGGGAAGGGAACCCGAGTCTTGACCTCAAGGAATACCTCATTTCCTCTGGCTCTCCCAGAGGCCACACAGTCCCAGTCTATGGGAAGGCTGCCTACCCTGGTGTGAGCTCCCTAGAGAAGCCGAGTGGAGTAGGGGAACATTAAACCTCTGTTGGTCCCCAGAGGAAGGACAGCCTTCCTTATCTTCTCAAATTCTCTTCCCTCTTTAGTTAGAGTCTGCAGAGATTGGCCCCCTAACCCAAACCAGCTACCCTGAGGAGGAGGAGAGAGGAAGGAAAAAGGTAAGTGATGGGGGTTGGGAGGGGAAGTGTCCTCTCTGCAGATGATAAAAGGGGATAATCAGCTTGACCTGCGTCACCACCTACACGCACACTCCCTTTGAGGACCTTGACAGACACAAACCATGGCTGCTACCAGGACTCCTGGTAGGCGTATCACACACCCACGGCCTGGCCATTATGTGCTACTCTACACCCTCACCTCTAGCAGAGAAAATGCACACATGTGTGCACATAGACTAAGTGTGTCGGGACCCTTTGCACCTGACCGGACCCCCACTCGTCAGCCCATCGGGAGATCTATCATCCATTCAACCCACGCTTGCCAGAGAACATTTGCTAACGTCCCAAATAGACAGGTCGCCCACGCGATGGCAGAGACTCTCATTCTGAGACCAAACAATCCCTTCAGCCAGAAACTCTGTGAACAGCAAACCACTAGCCCTCTGTTTGATAAGACTGACTCCTTTTAAGCGCTCCCTGGAATACCAGGACCATTTAGACAGCTTCCCAGGACACGAACGCTGGATTCAGCTAGATAGATAGCACACGCCCTTTCCAAAGTTCACAGGCTCTTTCCAAAACAGAGCCACACGGAGGCCCTCGACGCAGGGTCACCAACTTCTCTCCGTCTGACACACAGCCAGGCACCATCTCGCCCTCTCAAATGAGGATAGAAAGTCACAAGAGGTAAAAGCAGGGTCTCCTCCCTGACCATCTCTTTGGCCTGTCGAGCGAGATACTTCCTGCAAGGCTGCTGGTTTCCTGCAGCTTCCTCCACCAGTCCAGCAAAGACCCTGCGGCCGGGAGGGAGCATCAGGGCAGGGGAAGGCCGCCTCAGGGGCTCCAACCCTGCAGCCAATCCCATCCTCCCTCCCTGCCCTCCTTCCTTCTCTCCCCAACCTCTGAGCCCTTCCTCTCTGATTTCTTGACCTTACTGCACCTACCGGGTAGGAACAGTTCCCCTCGTAGCCTGCTGCCCTGTCTTATGGCCTTTCTGCTTCTCCTGCCAGGCAGCACTTGTAGCGTCCCTCTGGCTTCCTCCAACCCCAAATGGCTGCAGGGGGAGCTCACTGCAGAGCAGTATGGGCAGGGCTGAAGGCAGGCAAAGGAGGAAGTCCAGGGCAGAGTGGCTGGAGGCTCCAGGGTACAGGGCCTCGAATCTGGACCACCTATGAAGTGAGGACCTCCCTCCCTCTCGGCCTCTCTCCGACTGTCCCCTCTGCTGGGGACCAGGCTGCAGTGACTACATTGCAGTGACCCGACAACCACAGCAGTCTGCCTCGTGGTGTAGATGGCCACGAGCCCCGGCTCCTGCGACTTCCTATGTCCTAACCCCTTTGTCCTTCCTGGTTGGCCTCCCTTTTCTTTTACCACCTTCTGAGTTCCCTGAAGTCCCCCTCAGCCTGGTCTACCAGCTGCCTGGAGCTCAGGCTCCCTCTGACCACCTCCAAGCACCACGAGAGACCCTTGGTGGATACGCACGGGATCCAACCACCTTTTCAAGCTTCCAGAGCTCCCTGCTTTGTACTCTGGCCATGCGCTCCATTCTCATCCAGCCAGGCCAGCCCCGGGGCCTCCCCTTTCACTCCTCAGCCTCCCCACCTCCTTTCTCACTCTTCAGCCCTCCTTCTGACTTCCACCCTCCCCTCCTACTCGTGCCTCACCCTCCCTTGCCCTCACCGTAGAGCGTGGACTCTCCCCTCCCCACTTACCTTCCTCAGGGGCTCCTGGACTAAGGGGCTCTGGGAACATTCCCCCCACCCCCGCTGCTGCACAGTTCGAGCTCTGGTCTGAAACAGGGAAGAGAAGCCAAGTCTGGTGACACAGCCCTGGGGTTGCAGACCGGGGTCCCAGGACTGAATCAGGCCTGAAGCCATGTTTTCATCCATCGAGGAATTTTCAAAACCCAAATCTTCCTGCCTCTAGGCTGGGCCCGCATATTCCAGCCCTGCGGTCCAGCTCTCACCGGCTCCATCCCAGCTCCTGCAGCCCCACTTTCCTCCCTTCACATCCCTACAATCAACCTGATCCCTCTAGAACGCCAACTCTCGGTTTCTCACACTCTCACATGAAACACACAAAATATCTTCTTATATTCTCTCTCAACAACCAAAAGAAAGAGTCCGTTGTTTTTGTTTGTTTGTTTGGGTTTTTCATTTGTTTGTTTGTTTTGTGGTTGCTGAGAATGACCTACAAGAGGAGCCTGGCTCCATGGCCTCTCCCGTCTCCCTCTTCCCTTCTCTATACCTTCTTCTCCTACCTGCGGGGGATGGCACGGGTCCCTGCTCCTTCTCCTCAGTGCCCCGTCACTCTCCTCTTCTTTCCCACTTCCAACAGCTCCCGGAGCCCGAGGCATCTGCCTGTGCCTTCATGTCCTGCCTGGTCTCCAAGGCCTCTCCAATCCCCAGTTACGTGTCTCTTACACAGAGCCTCTTCCTTATTTCCCCAGCTCCTGGGTTCCTGGGGGAGGACATGGCAGCTGGGCCCAGGGCCTGGCCCCTGGGAGAGCTCTGCCAATGACTGTGTTCCCATGCTGCTGTCATGCCTCCTGCCGGGGGGGAACCTATATCCTTTGGTGGGTCTTGGCGCCAGAACGTACAGGAAAGAGACCCACTGGGAAGAGCATTTTTTTAGTTGTGTATACAGTTGGTCCCTAACTAGTCTTGCCGACTGGGCTGGGACAAAGTGAGTGTCTAAGTGAAGATGGGAAGCTGATCTCACACCTCTCCAGTACGAAGGTGACATCACTGTAGCCAGGCCCCTTTTGGGGGTGGGGGGGCCTAAAAGGACCGTGGAGTATTACAGCGTAAACAAGATTGAAGGAAAATTTGACTTCAGTTTGCCCAAATTATGAAACAAAGAATCTTCAGCTGAGCCCTACTATCACCCACTGGCCCAAAGACTGCCTCACTGATTGACCTGATGGGCCAAGGACAAGGTGTCCAGCCTTTGTCTGTGACTGCAGGACACATCCTTTAGAACTTCCTCTCTTTCCTCTTGGCCTCGGAGCCTTTTTGCCAAAGAGCACACACACACATAGCCATACACGATGACAATGTCAACCTCTGTGCCTAGAAACCATTGTGAACCATGTTCAGGCTGCACCTTGCCAGCACCCAAACAACAGTTTCCATGGGAGGAAAACTTTCAACGCCATGGTTTACTGGTAGATTTCATTTCCCATCTGTTTATTTCACTTGGGATACGGGCATTGGTTGTGTGTTACTGTTTCCCACGCCTCAGATATGTCAGGGTCCTCTTTCCCTTTTCTGGACTCACCCACATGGCCAGGTGCACCTGTAACTGCTTCGCTTGCAAGAATCTGAACTCTGGACACCTGGCGTGGGGTGTGCGGAGAAACAGCAGGGATTCAGAGAGGTGGCTGGCCAGGTTGGAAGCCTTCACTGCACTCTTTTTTTTTTTTTTTTTTAAGATTTTATTTATTTGACAGATAAAGATCAGAGAGAGAGAGCGAGGAGGAAGCAGGCTCCCCGCCAAGCAGAGAGCCCGACGCGGGGCTTGATCCCAGGACCCTGGGATCATGACCTGAGCGAAAGGCAGAGGCTTTAACCCACTGAGCCACCCAGGCGCCCCTCACTGCACTCTTTTAAAGAACAGGAAGTGAAGGGGCACCTGAAGGGCTCAGTCAGGTAAGCTTGATTTCAGCTCAGGTCCTGATCTGAGAGTCGTGACATCGAAACCCACCCCCCTTCACTCTGGGGTCTGCAGGGTGTCTGCTTGGGATTCTTCTCCCTCTGCTCCTCCCACTGCACGGTCTCTGGCACGATCTCTCTCTCAAATAAATAAATAAATAAATCTCTAAAAAAGAAAGAACAGGAAGTGAAAAAGAAATATATAGACATCATTTCCTCTTACTATGAGACCTCCAACTCCAGGTAGCAACAAGGAGGGACTGAGGACAAAGCTGAGAACTAAGAGAGGAAATCACAGAGCTGGAGATTTAGGAAGCTGGGAGCAGAAAATGGAGCCCTTGGCTTAGGGTGTTCCTTCATCAGTCCTGCGGACAAGCTGGGGAAGGAGGTCTCCTATCCCCTGCGGGTTCCTAACAAGCCCCTCTTCAAAGTTCAGGCTCTTGGTGGGGTTTGCGGGGGGAGGGGTGGCATTCATCTTCTGCACCAGTTACTACCAAGTCTCCTCTTTCTCTGGAAGCTGTGATGTTCTGGTCTACAAGCACATACCATCCCATATACAACCACACTCTCTCGCAGACACCGGAATAAGCCCGTTTCCCGACTGTTGCCTCCCACACCAACTTCCGACGCTAGATCCAGTCCCTGGATCTACTCTGCACAGGAACTGGCCCCTTCTGCTGATATACACATAGCTCTGCTCCCTCCCCAACCCTCCCTGCTCTGGGCACCCTGTCTCCCTTCTCCAGGGGCTGCTCCTGCCCGGCCCCATCTCCCCTGGCTAATTCCCCCTGTGGCCCCTGTATTGAACTGCTGTGTTGTCCATTTCCCTGTGACAAGGGTTCTGGTTACAGAATTATTGATTGGTTTTCATGCAGACAGATGGGCCTTTCCTGAGCTCCCATCGAAATCCCTGGCTCTACGGGCTGATCGTTGCCTCTCGGGGTGGAGGACTGCACCCGGAGACCACCCTCCATGCAACCTTCTTTGCCCAGGCTGTGGACGGTAATAAATGGAGGCAGCCTGAACGATAATAAAAGCAATTGAGTAGGTTACCTGTGCAGACACAAGATTTATGCCTCTTCATATTTGATGTGATTGTTTTATTGAGTTCTCAAAATAGTTGGGACACTAGTTAGTTAGTTAGGAGGAGTCTCCCTCTCTTGTAACTAAGAAAACAAAAATGGCTTTTCAAGGGGTGCCTGGGTGGCTCAGTTTTTGGGCATCTGCCTTTGGCTCGGGTCATGATCTCAGGGTCCCGGGATCGAGCCCCACATTGGGCTCCCGGCTCAGCGGGAAGCCTGCTTCTCCCTCTCCCACTCCCTGTGCTTCTGTTCCCTCTCCCACTGTCTCTCTCTCTGTGTCAAATAAATAAGTAAAATCTTTTTTTTAAAAATGGCTTTTCAAGAGGACAGCTCCAGCTCATTTGAAGAAGTAAGATCAACAGTCGTACCCAGTTCCCATGTTAGTCTAGTGATGGGTGATCTCGGCAGCAGGAGAGCCCTCTCTGGGGAAGGACGGGTGAGCAAGCCTCCTCAGACAGAATCTGGTGCATCTGTTTGCTCTTTGTGGCCCCCTGTCTGGTAGGCCCCGGGCCACACAAGGCAAGTTCTCTGTCCTTATTTCTCCTCCTCCTCTGAGGACAGAGCCTCCTTCTTAGCCCACCAACTTGCCTTGGCTCTTTGCCACGAGACCAACAGCCCAACAGCTACAAAAACATGGAGATGTGGCAGGTAAAGCCACCCTTCTGGCCCAGATTCATGCCAAGCCAGGTCTAAGAGTCTAAGAGTCAAATGTGCAATGTTCTAGAAACTGAGTTTCAGAGAAAGAGATGCAAACTCCGGCCCTGACCATCTCTTCATCATTCCCAGCTTCTTTGGATAGGCCTTCAAACGAACAGCTGACCCGCCACTGTCACCCCACTGCCAGACCTCTGATGAGGCCCACGAATGACACAGGATGGAATCCTTGCCCGACACCGGGGCTGCAGCCGGGAAGCCAGTGTTGTCACCGCTGGGACAATGAACATGCTCGCTTCGAGCCAAACAGGCTGAGGGAGCACGTGGGTAGCAGGTGATCAGTGAGAAACTGACTCTGGAAGGGTCCACTCCAAAGATCTAGGGGCAGGAAAGGCCCTGATCCCAGGAGTGTAGGGCAGGCTGGAAAAGTTAAGAGAGCAACGGCCTTTCTGTTGGCTCATTCTAAGAGCTCACCCTCGGGGGATCCTTGGTAACCCTAGACTCTCTCTACCTGGAGTTTGTACTAATTCTTTCAAAGGAACTCTAATCTCTGCCCACAGCAACAGCCAAATCAGAGGACACTGGCATATAAACAGGAAATCCCTTCAGGCCTGGTCAGTTGCTCTGTGACATAACTGGGTGACTTTTTTTTTTTTTTAAAGATTTTATTTATTTATTTGACAGAGAGAGAGATTACAAGTAGGCAGAGAGGCAGGCAGAGAGAGGAGGAAGCAGGCTCCCTGCAGAGCAGAGAGCCGGATGTGGGGCTCGATCCCAGGACCCTGAGATCATGACCTGAGCCGAGGGTAGCGGCTTATCCACTGAGCCACCCAGGCGCCCCAACTGGGTGACTTTTTCCCCCTTCAGGAGCATGGATCTCCCTCGATCTCTTCCCACCCCGCCCCCGGCCATTTCCCACACCAGGTTTCAGTCTCAAATCACCTGTTTATAAACCTCGGTCCTCTACAGGGACGGCATATAAGCTGAGGGGCGGGCAACTCCATGCTTAGTGGTCAGTAACCCAATATTGAGACTGAGTCACAGAAATTCCACAGACTAAGCAATCCAGTCATCCCTCTGGATGTTCGACAGTGATCTCTGGGGGCAGGAGTGCATTTGGGAGGCATCCCTGACCCACTCCGCTGACTCAGAGAGGTATTTCTCTGAGGATTTGCCAGTGGAGTACGTGGATGGAATGTCCAAGCCTTTATCACAACAGGATCAGAGAAAACCAAAACCAATGTTAAGGCATGAAAGGCAATTTCATTTATAACCATAACAGCATATTTCAAGTGTGGCAACAGCATCCGTTTTGGGAAGAGAAGATGAAAAAAAAAAAAAAACCCTCATAATTTGGCTCAGGTGGGTGAGCGTGTGTGGACTTCCTTTCTTGCCAGCCACTGGCACACACACACACACTTACTCACAATGGTTAAAAGTACCAAAGACAAGTGGGCATCTCACCAACAGTAAGGCCCTATACTCAAGAATCACCCCAAGGTGCCACAATTCCTGCACAGAGGAAAATCTCCAGGCCCTTCCTATAGTGAGTAAAAATTTACAAAGTTCTGAAATCACCAACGCTGACAGAAACATCCCACCTTTATCAGGCTTCAGGGTAAAACTACAAATCTCAGATAAACCTTTCCCCCTTCAGAGCCAAGCACCCACAGGGACGAAGCCGAGGACATGCTGGCCTAGACACATCCCTCCAGCCCCAACTCACGGCACATGGGGAAGCCCTCAGAATTCTTTCCCAAACTGGAACGACGGGGGGGGGGGGGGGGGGGGGGGCGGATTCTGTCCCAGAGCGAAATCAAGAATACCTTGACTGCTCCTTGTCGGCAAAGCAAGCCGGCAAGCCTAGTCACAGACCCAGGGCTGGCTGCCCATGCTGCCAGTGGCTTCCCTGTTCTTCTCCTCCCACTCCCTCTCCATCTCCAGCAACACCTGCCCACGGAGGGCCATTTCTACACACCCAAAGGAAGCCTCGGTGCCCCTCAGGTGGTGGGGTTCCACATGACGAGCAGATTCCACAGCTGTCATCATTACCAAGCTGAGGCCGTTCTTTTCCTACTACTCCCTACTCACCCAGGGCTGGGTAGTCCACCCCCAGGCTTCTGAGATCAATCCTGGGGTCACCTGTTCCCTGCTTTCTGTGGCTTTTCAGAATGAGCCTTCCCAAACTCCTGCATGAGCCAGGTCCCCAAAACATCTGAGCCAGTGAAGGTGTATGTTGGGGAGAGGAAGGACAGAGTTCTAGACAGTGGGGGGGGGGGGGGGAGGCAAGGGATGCTGGCTCCATAAGTGCCTTGATGGCTCCAGTCCTCCAGCCATCAAGAAAAACAGACTGCCTTAACTGTGCATGTCTTGGGGTCCTCCAAAGCCTTGCAAATCCTACCACTGACGACAAGCATTTCTCTGGAATGTCCCCCAGGACCCCAGCGCCCAGTCCCATCAACATCGTTCCTCATCAGGCAGATCTCTGTTCCAGCTCGCTCCCAGGACCAGCAGACAGCCAAGAGGCTGAGTCTCCAGATGGCTCAGAAAACAAATGCTTTGTCCCCTGCCCTTTCCTAACCTCCCATCCTGCCCCAGCCCGGGAACTTCCAAGCCTCCTCTGGCTTTTAAATGCAAAAGACACATTCCTCTCCCAAACCACCCAGAGTCTTAATCCAGCTCCTTCGAAGGTGCCTGAATGTCAAACCGCTAGGCTTTCAGTACCTAGCGAGCCAGGCCCGGGGAGCTGGAGGGTTTTCGGAGGGTGTATAATTAGCTGATCAGTATTATGTTACCCTGTTCATAACTGAATAACCATTTTAATACAGATGGCACACACTGGGATAATTTCTGGGGTCGCCTCGCAGTACGTTACAGCACGAGTGTGGCAGAGGGAATCTTCTTTAGCCAAGGTACATTCTAGTAGCTAATTTTACCTGCTGTTTTCAGGATGATTTGGGATAATTCCATATCATTTGCAAAATATTAAAAAAAAAAGAAACTTGATACGTGATGCCAGTTTCAGAAAAAGGCACCATCTGAATTATTAGTTGTCCTGATAATGAGTCTATGAAGAATACAAAGAATAACAAGGGTATGAAACCCTCAGCCTTCTTCTCACTTGGGAATCTGCCCTAAAATGGGGGGGGGGGCAGGGGTTGGAAGGTTGGCCAAGCTGTCTGGAACTTGTACAAGGTCTCTGCTGATGTCAGATAGTACAGTTCTGCGATGCTGAAGCCATCCTGGGTCCCTGCATCCTACTGCTCCTTGTGCCTGCTCTAGCTGACACGGGCCCAATTTGCACACCGGCATGGTGCATACGCACATGGAGCGTCCATGCGTACTGTCCCAGAGAGCAGGCTGGAGTGGCTTGGGGAGTGGGAGGCTACCTTGCTCAACTCCAGCCTATGTCGGCCCATGTGCCTGAGCCTGTCACTGTGCAGATCTCTCCCTAGCCCTACACATCCCAAAGTGGAGCCTGGGGGTCTAGAGCTCTCCCTGCCTGCCTGGTGTCCCACTCCTTGTCCAGCTCCTCTGCTCCCTGCCAATTGCTGGCTGGTGGCTGGTGTTTGCTCTCAGGCCTGGACACTTGTGTTTATAGGCCGGAAATCTGTGCGGAGCTGGCTAGCAAGGCCTGGGCTCCTGGGAGGCAAGCTTTGTGGGAGTTGGCAGGGAGAGTGGGGAAGCCAGGACAGGCGGCTGCCCCTGGGGAAGGGAGCATGCCTTTAGAAAGGGAAGTCTGTTTGGAAGCGATGAATAGACACTGGTCATTTTAAAGGCTTCGGCTGTAGGCTGTGATTGTCTCTAGATACCGAGGCACGTAATCTTGGAGTCTTAATTACCACAAACACTTGGATTCATTTCCAGGACGCCCGCGGGAGAAGCCTGGCAGGGAATACCCAGCCCTGAGCTAGAGACAGCTCTGTCTGTCTGTCTGTCTCTCTGCCTCCCAGGTCTCTTCTCCCTGCCCGAAGGACTTCAGGGCTTGGGGGGGGGGGGGGGCTGAGAACCTGGAGCAAAGGCAGGGACGGGGGGGAAAGAACAGAGACCACAAGCTGGGAGACGCCCTGATGGGCAGGAGCTGGAAGCTGGAGTCCCGCCCTGTAGTCGGGGCTGGTTTGCTCACCTGTTGATGGAAGAGACGCTGGGCACAGTGTCATTGTCGCAGATGCCCTCAGCCAGGAGCCGGTCTCGGATCTCCCAGGCGAACATGGTGGGGTTCTGTCGCTTGTATTCAGCAATCTTGTCCACCACTTTGGGCGTCGCCACTTTGGGCTTGGAGCCTCCAATCACTCCGGGCTTGATGCTGCCGGTCTCATAGTACCTGCGCCGGGAAGGCCGGCGGGGTCAGCGAGAACGGGCCGTGGCAGGGGGCAGGGAGGCTGCAGGCTTCAGGGCGGTGGAGCCTCGCTCCCACCCGAGGCAGAGTGAAGGGAAAAGACTCGGCGCGCGGCTGAGCCAGCTTCCAGGGGTGCGCTTGGCTGGGGCGAGGGACGGACCGCAGGAGGAGGGGGAGGAGGAGAGGGACACTCCCTCCAGGAAGACAGTCATGCCGGGACTGAGAGCAGAGCACACCGGCGGGGATAGGTGCCCCTGGGAGTTTGAAAGCCTGGCCTTTTATTTGGAAAGAACAGGAGGAACAGCACGATTCCAGGCCTCCAGGCCCACCAGGGCTGAGGCCCCCACCTGCAGCCCTTTCCTACTGAGCACTGAGCCCTGGTGAGAGCCAGGACCCTCCTGTCCTCTCCCCAGGGCTGATTTTTACTTTCCTCTTGGGGACGCATTTATACTCCCCACCCTGTTCCTCTAAGCCCCCCAGTCTGCATGAACTCTGCTTGGAGAGGAATCCCTCCCTGTCTGAAGTCTGGGATCCAGCAGCCTCTTCTCAAGAACCAACCCTAAAGCTGGGCAGGAGCTGAGTGACCCTTCTCCACCCTTACTCCTGTGCCCGTGGCCACCACCTGAGTACCCTCTCCAAAAGGAGCAGCTCTCTAGGTTCCCCCCAGTATCCAGATACCCCGTCTCCCACTGGCGTCCTGGACTTTGAGCCAAGTCCTTGGTCTGGAGACCCAGGGCCTCCAGCTGAGGAGGCTTCTCCCAGGGGCGGCTCTGAGGCCCTCACCTGCCCAGGATTTTGCTGACACAGCCGTGGCTGACCCGCAGCTGCCGGGATATGTCGCAAGGCCGCACCCCCTGGTGGGCCAGCTCCACGATGCGCTGCCTCACCACGTCGGGCAGGGGCCGGCCGTTCACAAACACCCCCCCGAGCTGGTTCACACCCCCGTGCCCTGCTGGGGAGAGACAAGAAAAAAACACAACACCCCACACACAGCAGGGACCAGCCATTAGTCAGGGTCCGAGGCCCAGGACATGCGAAGGGAGCAGGCAGGGCGGAGGGGCATGATCTGGGACGCGCGGCAGAACGGAGGTCCGCGGCTGCCGAGCAACGCAGGGCAATTGGGGATTGAAACCCACGGGCCGTAGAGACGTGGAAACGCAGACGCAGGGCAGAGAGCAGGGAAGAACAGGGCTCTAAGACCAGCAACTCTCAAGGGAGAAAGTGAGGGAAGGAATGGAGAAACAGGGTGAGAAGAGGGCAGGGGGGAATTAATGCCAGCAGGAAAGAATGTAGGAGAGGAAAAGAAGGGCGGAGCAGAGAGCAGAAGCAGGGCCAAGCGGGATCCCGCCTGAGCCGCAAGCAAGGGGGAGTCATTGGTGTGTGTTAGGGCTTGGAGGCAGATAACTTGGTGGGGGTGTGTGTGGGACCGATTGACTCAATACAAAAGGGCTCTGAGCAGAGAGGGGGGCTAAATGTCTGACTCCCTCCTTTTGCTCCCTACCTCTTGTATCTATTTTTAATCAGAATTGGTGTTCCTGCCTCCTTCCCTGAGTTTTTGTTTTTGTTTTATTCTGGCTTTCGATCGGGATTTTTCCTTTCCTTTATGTTTTTTATCTTTAGATATTTGGAGGCCATATTTCCCACTTGAATCCCTAGCGTCTAAAGTTCAAAGAAAGCCAGGTGGAGGACAAAAGGCTGAAGACGCAGCGGTCCGGTGTCCGTGCTCAGAGCCCGGGAGGCAGCCGGTTGCCGCGCGGGCCTCCCATGGGCAGCAGCCAGAGAATGCAGGCTGCCGGGGCTTGTCTGCCTGCCGCCCAGAGCCAGGCTTGGAACCCACTGCCTCACCTAGGTAGCACGGTACAGGTCTCCTAGACAGGCTGAGGGCTCACAGGACACCCTGTGCTGCCAGCCGGAGCCAGCTCCCGTCCCTCTGACCTCTTAGATCTCGGCAACCTCCCAGGACACCGTGAAGCAAGGGCATTTGCTCTCCTGGCCAGGAGGAGGGCACCGGGTCTCCCGCGGGGTCCTCCAACCTCGGAGCCAAAGTGGTCACCGGATATCAGGCCCGAGGACGCTGCGCGGGGCCCCATTCTCCCTGGCCTACAGCAGTCCAGAAATCCTGCACCCAGAGCCGCAGTTCCTGAGCAATCCAAGCGCAGAGTTCTAGTGGCAGGCCTGACTTGGCCGGAAACCTACAGACCGGTTCCTGCTGGCCTCAGGCGACTTTCGGAGAAAGCGGGAACATCTGCGTTCCGCTCATTTCTTTCCCTTCCCCTTCTGGGGGTACTGAGAGCAAGGGCTGGTGAAACCCCTGGGGAGAGGCTTCTGATCTGCAGGCTGGGAGAGGCTAGAACCTCTTGTTTTTGCCTCTCATTCCCGCTACTCTCCCTACCTCTAGCCCCATTCCTCACCCCTCCCTTCCCTCCAAACCCCGATCATCAATAATTTAGGCCCCGGGAGAACTCGCGTTACCGGTATGAAAAGGCGGCAGCTGCGGGCAGATTAAAGATGAATAATTCAGCCTCCCCCGGGCTCCGGGCCCGGCCCCTCGTCCCCAATCTAAGGGAAGGGGATGGGAAGGGGCCCGACAGGAGTCCAGGGCCGCGGGCCGGAAGCCGTAGCTCAGTCAGGCCTGGAATGCGCCACTGCCGCCGGCGCGGACTCGGGCTGCGGCTGATTGCTGGCCCGGCCGCCCGCGCCGCGCTCTCTCCCTTCCTCCGACCACCTTCAGCTCGCCTTGCCCCCTTTTGGGTTTCAAAGTGACACCCAGTGGGCGGCTGGGACTCGGCAGATCCCCGGCAGAATCGGCCAAAGAGCGAGTGCAGAGGCGGCCTGGCAGGGAGGCCGGCGGGTTGGGTGAAGACGGCGAGAGGACCCGGTTCCACTCGCTCGGAAAAGGAGACAGAATTTCTGGCTCAGCTGGTGGAGACCAGCGGCGTCCCGAGGCCCCTGACTCGGATTACCTGTACTTGGAAATTATTTAGGAAAATATATTTTACCCCAGGAGTATTTTTTTTAAAGCTCCCCCCTGTAATGCTAATTATAAGCTTAGAGAAAAACAGAGGTCTTCCTCCTTGGCTCTCTTTTCTGGAGCACCCATCCAAGCCAGGGCTAAAAAAGTTTCCCTGTGAAAAGTTACAAATCATCCTCAATTATTAATCTACAGAGGAGAAGTTTTCTATTTAGAATCGATTTATCTAAAAAAAAAAAAAAAAGACTGCCAAAAAAAAATCTCTGAATTGTTCTCCAAGCTAAAGACATAGGACATGAATTAGATAAATTCAAATTTCTTAAAATAATTTCCTCTTTTCTTCTTTTTTCATTTTTTCTCCTCTTCTCTTTCCTGGATAACATCCTTTCTGTTTTCTTTTATTTTCTTCCACCTTTTCAAAATTTCTCTTTCCTTTCTCCCCAGCTTGGGCGTTTGCCTTCCTTTTGTTCTTTCCCCCTCATTTCCCCCCTCTTTGACTACCCACTGGCCAGGTCACTGACTGGACTGTCTTCACCATGGAGTGGGAGGCCAGCAAAGAGCTTCCAGAACTGCAAGCAGAGCTTGGCTCTGCCCAGGGGCCGCCTGGCAGGCTTCTCTACTCCATCTCTTCCTGACTTCGATTTCTCCTTGGAACCCCTCTTTGTTTTTAGAACATCTCTCAGGGAGAGGTGGAGAAAGATGACCACCATGTCCCGCTGGTCTCAGCCTCCCAACTCAAGGAGAAAAGAAGGGGAAGAAGGAGAGGAGAAGGAGGGAGGAAAGAAAAGAAGAGGAACGATCACAGCCAGCTCACAAGAAACCCTGGCTAGACTGCCAGGGCCTGAGATGCTGGGAGCTGAGGGTCAGTTGGGGGCACCCCACCCCCACACTCTTCTGCCTGATTGTCCTGACACTGAAGCTGCCAGTGCTAGGAGTCTCCTCCTGGACAAGTACACTCTTAAGTTTGAGAAAGGTAGAGATGAACGGAGGGTGGAGGAGGATGGGAGAGAGAGAGAGAGGGGTGAGAGGGAGAGAGGGAGAGGGAGAGAACAGAGAAAACAACACAACACAAACCCCTCTAAAACTGCCTGCCAATTAGTCTCCCAGCCCAGGGCAAGAGGGTGACCAGGGAGTGGGATGGCTAGAGCCAGGGCCGGGGGCTGTGGATTGATGACCTCAGAAGGAGCAGGTGGAAGAAAGGAAGACAGGTGATGGGCACCAGGGAAAGTAGGAAGGCAGGTAGAGGGATAAGTATTGGTGACATAAGGCAGAAGAGGGAAACTGGAGGCTTTAGAAACGCTGGAAAATGAGGGGAAGAGGAAGAACGAAATGGGGGGTCTGGAGAAGCCAGCGCAGTCTCCAAGATGGGACCTGAGTGCAGGGGGCCAGGGCAGCGCCGGGACAGGACGTGAGAGGGTTAGGACGGGAAGCCCCGAGCTGGGACAGGAGCCGGGCGCCGGTACTCACGGTGCATCGCGGAGAAGGGGTCTGCTTTGCAGTGCATATCCATGGGGAGGCAGAGGAGCGGGAGCAGCGCGGCCGCCGCCGCCGTGTCGCCTCTCAAACTCAACTTCAGGACTTGAGGAGAAAAGGGAGGGACGTTGGGGAGGGGGGCGAGGTGAGCGGGCGCCCGGCTGCCGCGGGGCGGGCGGGGGACGCCGCGGTGAGCTCCCCGCGGGGACGCTTCCTGGGCGGATCCGAGCTTGCAACCGCAGCGACCACAACTTCCCACCGTCGGGGCGCGGGGCTGGGCGGTCAGCAGAGCCGCCCCGGGGCGGCGGGCCGAGCCAGGGGGATCTGGGGGCGCATGGCGCGCGCGGCAGCTGAGGCCACGGCTGAGGCTGGGCGGGGGGAGGTGGCTCGCTCACTCCCCTGGAACCCGGTCATCCAAGAGGCGGCGGTCGGAGAGGGCGAGGAGCTGGGGCGGCCCGAGGGCGCCGGGCGGGGAGCCGGGCCGCTCCAAGTGCCGGTGAGTTGGCGAAGTTGGCAGAGAAGTAGCAATCCTCGGGATGTCCGAGCGGACGCCTCCGGGAGGGGAGAGCGCGAGCCGGGCCCCCGCCCCCGGAAAAGGCAGGCGCACGCCGCGGCGGCCGAAAGGCCGGGAGGGAGGGAGGGAGCCGAGCAGCGCCGGCAGCACTGGGCTGGCCCCAGGTGGGTTGCGGCTGCGAGAAGACTCGGCCGGAGACTGGAGCCTCCGCTCCCGGTGTGTGTCTCTCTAAAAGCTGCAAAGCCCCCTCCAGACCCCCTCCCCCTCCCCGCGCTGGGAGATGGATGACTTGTCAGACAAAGGCAATAGATTCCACCACTCTGTGATTCGCCAGCGCCGGAGCCCCGAGCTTCGGCGAGGAGGGCCCCGCGCCTGTCACTCCGGTGCCGGCGAGGGGAGGGTAGGGGAGGGGGAAACGGGAGGGAGGGAGGAAGCAGCGGGCGATGGAAGAGGGAGGGAGGGTAGCGGGCCAGGGGGAGGGGAAAGGGGAGCCCGGGATTAAAACTACGCTGAGAAACGAAACTCGCCGATAAGATAAACGTTAGATAAGGATAAAGAGCGGCCAGTCTAATGAATATTCAGGCAAGGACCTAGTGCCGCGGAGCGCGCCGCTCTCGGAAGCCAGGCTCACAGTCCCAACTCACCCAGCCCTGCCATCCACCGGCCAGTGCCCGCGTGGGCCACGCGGCCCCGAGCCCAGTCCGCATCCCTAGTCTTAACCCCCCTCCTCTCAGCTCTGAGTTCCCTTCCGTTCCTTCCTGAGTCTTCCTTCCTCTCTCTGGTCCTTCCCTTTCGCCTTTCCCTCCTGAGGTGCCTCCCCACCCACGCACCCCCAATTCTCATTCCGGGGCACAGTGCCCGGCAGTTTGTCCTCTCTCATTCCATGCGCGGCTGCGCGAAGGGCTTCCCTCGTCCCCTTGGCCATCAGAGTCTGGGTAGCCCAGAACGCTCTGTTTAGGATGGAGCTGAAGACCTCCAGCGAGGACCCACCTGCCTCAGTGGGACCCAGCGGACAGTGGGAGAGCCAGGGACTTGGCTTCTGGACCCTTGGGTGGCCTGGGAGAAGGGCCTGGGGAGGGAGACAGTACAGAGCGACTGGTCGCTGGAGGCAGAGGACGCGGGAGCCGAGGTTTGCTCTCCCCGGCTGGGGAGAAGAGGCTGCGAACGAGGCTGAGCGCCGCCCGCTGCCAGCTTGACGGATCCCGAGCTACGCAGGAGGCACAGCGCGCTCGGCCCGGCCCTGCTTTTGCTGGAGCCGCTGGCCCAGCCTCCGCAGCCCTCGTCCGCACTCGCTCGGGTCCGCTCGTACGCACCAGGCAGAAGCCCTTTGTCTCTTAACTGGTTAAGTACAGAATATCCGGGAGATCTTTATGAAATATTTTCCCTCGTCTCATAAATCATCTTGGCACTTCAGCTGATGTTTTAACTCTCTCTCCCTCCTTCCCTCCCTCCCCCCCCCCCCTTCCCTGGGTCTGCGAAAGGGCGGCTCAGGGAAGCCCGCGCTGGGCTCTTGCTGCTCGGTCTTGGGGCGCCTCTGGCCCCTGACTGCAGACCCTGGCGCCCGCGAAAGAGCCGCAGCCTCACAAGGCTGTTCCGGTGGCCAGTGCCCAGGCAGCCGCTAGGCTGGGGGACCCACCGCCCCACTCAGCCAGGAGACTTCTACTGGGCCTATTGCATCCTGGGGGAGGGGCGGGGATATGTTCAGAATGCTCTTACTCCTCCGACCGGGGATCCAGCCAGGCTCAGTCCTACAGGATTCTGAACCACCCACTCCTTAGGGGGCTGACTCAGCTGGACATTTGCCCTCCCCCTTCCTGGATCCTCCTGAGCCTAATCTGCTTAATCCACCTGCGGAGTAACTTTTGGGAGGGAAAAACAAAAAAACAAACAAACTTCCCTCCAGCCCCCTCCCTCCCAACCCTCACTCCCTCTTCCCTTGGGCGGCGAGGCTGGTTCCCTTGGGCTGGAGGGTGAAGGCGCAGGGTCTAGCCCCGAAGGTCAGTCTCTTCCTCTAGAGACCTGCAGATGGCGCTCCCGGGTTTGCTTTGGCCTCCCAACCCCACGTACACGCACTAACTTTGTGTGGGGAGTGAGAAAAAAAGGAAAACACAGTCCCGGCAGCCTCAGGGAAAGGCTCCCAGGCTTGGGAGAAAGGAGCTTTCAGGTGGTATTACCTGGTACAGCCTTGGGCGTCCTTCAAGAAGGTAATTAACCAAGATTGGGTGGAGGGACAGGCACAGGGGAAGGATCCTTACTGAAAGGAGCTCAGAACTCAAGGAGCCCTTTGCCCCCAGGTTTCCCTACATTGGTCCAGAAAGTTAAGTCTTGGGGAGTCTGAACTACAGGAGGAATAAGACTGTAGACAGAACCCCCCCCACACACACACATAGACTCATTGATTTTTCCAGACCCAGCTAGACATATCTCTATGTTGCACGTACTATGAAGAAGTGTGGATGCAGACAACAGGCATTTCCATGTATTGGGCAAGAGGGATGTCACATTTTGTGAAAGGGGACTTGGGGAACTTAATGCACAAAGTGTGCTACAAGTTATACTCGCACACCTATCTTTCCCATGTACCCCCCAAGGAGTGAAGACCCTTCCGTGACAGTCCACTTCCCAGGTGGCCTCTGAAGTCCCAGAATCACTCCCACCCTGGTCACCCCCACGTCCTGGGACCCCTTCTCCAGCACTGCACTAGTTGGACACTCATCCTCCCTCCAGTCCAGCCCCTGGCAGCTTCCTCCTCAGCTCCAGCCCATTCCTGGGTCTAGAAAGTTAAAGAGCAATGATCCCTGATGATTAGAAATGCTTTTAGCCAAGGCTCTTCCTTCTCCTATGGCTCCGGAGCTGGCCTATAGATCTCTCTCCAGGCACTGGCCTCTCCCTCTGATGCTTCCTTTCCTGTTCTTCCCATTCTTCTTCTATAGAGTCTAGTAGAGGAGAAAAAAAAAAAAAAAAGGCAAGAAAGGGGAAAAGGGAAGAAGAAAGTAGAGGAAAGAGGAAAAAAAAGAGAAATAAAGAAAACAACCCAACCCCAAACACAACCCGGGCTCCGACCTGTCAGGGTTGGTTGCCTTTCCCGTCTGCCTCTAAATGAACCTTTTCTCTCTGGTGTTTTCAAAGCGGCCCTTCCACCCCCCAACCTAGGGGCATTTACACTTCAAACAAGGCGCCCGCCTCCCTGCGGAAATTTAAAGGCAAATAAACTTTTGGGGAGTTGCTCTGATACCCATCTCGGGATTTGCTTCATTAGCCGCCTCTGTGCATCTGATCTGCCCAATAAATCTTCCTTGTGGATCTCCGTTCCTTCGCCTTCTCCGCTCCCTTCCCTGCCAGGCTCTCCCACTGCCCCAGCCCTTGCCTCCTTTCTGGCGGCTGAATTGCAGCTGGCCTGACTCTCGCTGTCCAGGGCCTGTTCCCGCGGGGTGTAGGTGTGGGAGAAACAGGACCCCCCGCTTGACTTCCTCCCCCGCACCCCAAGTGAACAAACGCACAGGCATCCCAAGCTGAGCGTGACTAGTGCTCCGAGCTACCAGATGCGTTTCTGGACAGATTGTGCATGAAGTGAAGTGCTCATGGAGACCCTATCCGCTTCCCCCATGTACACCAGCTCTCTTCTCCACCCTTCTGCTCCTTTTCTGGTTTCCCATTCCCTGGCCCAGCTCTTCCTGTCAGGGTGAGGAAAGGCAGAGGGGTAGTTACCTCTTGGCTGTAGGCAGAGCCCTGATCCAGAGCCCAGACTCACCCCTCAGTGCCCCTCCACCCCAACCTGGAGCAGTTTGGGCTGGCAGCTGGGCCCTAGGGGGCTGGGGGCAGCCGGGGAGCTTCCCAGCCGGCCCCTCCCCCTTGGCCTGGGTTTGTCCTCCTCCTTCCACTCCTTCCACCTCCTGGGGAGCGGCAAAGGGAGCCAGGGCCAGGCCTCTGAGGGAGGGGATTAGAAATTCCGAAATTAAATGTATCTCCCTAGGAAATGCTCCCCACAGCGCGGACCAAATTAAACGCATTAAAGTTCAGGGGGGAAAAAAAAAGCTGTTTAGAACCAAGGGGGGAGAAAACTAGTCTGAAGGGAAGAGAAGCAGAAACGAAGGAGGGAAGAGAGTAAGGTAGAGCAAAGTAGCAGCTTCGCAGCGGAGCTCCTTTTCTGAATTAGTCCCGGTTTTGGAAGTCACCGCCACTGGCACCAGAAAAAAAACAAGAAAAAAGCAAAGAGAAAAAAAGTTCGCTGACAATCCAAGTGTGGGACCATGGCGCAGCCCGGGGCGCCACTCTCCGCGACCAGATCCTAGGCCTCCGGCGCGCAAACCGGCCCCCTCTCCAGCTAGGCCTGACCCGCTCCCGCCCGGCCCTCTCCCCTCCCCCTCCCCATTTTCTCCCCGCCCCTCCCCCTTCCTCCTAGCCCTCTGGTCACGTTGGAGGATGGCTTTTTTTTTTTTTTTTTTTTTTGGAAGAGCTTCTGGTACAATATGGAGCACCATGGGCTGCAATTTCACACTCCACGGCACATTCCCCCTAAAGCTACTTTCTTTTTTTTTTTCATCTAAGACCCCCTAATTTCTGCTTCCTCGCTCCCTCCCTTGCTCCCTCCCTCCCTCGTCTCTCAGTCTTCTTTTCCCGCTTTTGTTCCCAATATTTGGGCTCCCTGCGTGAAGCCGGGGTTGAGGGAGGGTGCCTCCCGGCTGGCCCCGCCCGCTCGGTCTGTTGGTCCTGTGGAGGCCCGGCGCACGTGCTGCGCCTTTATCCTCGCCGGCCCCTCCCCCTTGAACCCGGCTGCTCCTCGCCAGAGGTCCCAGCGACCTGCCCGGCCCTTCGCAGCCCCTTGAAGGGAAAACGACAATGCAAGCCACTTGGCCACCAAAGCGGCCTCTTAGCGGCACGGGCCTGCCAGGTGGCGGCCGCCGGTGGGCCACCCGACTGGGGAGCTGAAAAAATTGTCAAGCCAGGAGAAACTGGCCAGTAGGTCTACAGGGTAGGAGTGGAGGGCCCTGTGTTACCGAAAACAAGCTGGAGGGTGGGAGGCAAGAGGCGTACAGAGGCTGTGATGCTCCCAGCTCAGACCTGCATACAGCCTGTCCCACACACCCCCACCCAGACAATCATGGACTTGCACAGCTAAAGGGGTCACTCACCCCACAACCCAGAAGCAGCAGCAGCCACCACATTCAGTCCCTTTCCCTCTTTGGGCCTCAGTTTTCTTACCTGTAAAATAGGGATGATTACCTGTCTTGCCTACTCCATGGACCAAAGCACTTTGAAAACAAAACATTTCTGTGGTTGGTTAAGGAGTAAAGTGCTCAGCTTTCTGAGCGTTTACCCTTCCCCAAAGGGAAGGAGGGATCTGAGCTGGTTAGGCAAGCCAAGGGGTGGTGCTTTCCATCCAACTTCTATCCTGTAAAGGAAACAAGAGGATTCCTTGCTGCCTCCCTTCCTGTGTTCCCTCCTTTCAGGATTTTTCCTCCTTCCATTGACTATACCACACCCTGTCCATGTTTACCACTCTGCCCTCTGTCTTTCCTGACACTCCATTCTCACTTCTTCCTGTACCCTCACCACGCTGCCTCAGCGCAGATGCTAGAGGACCCGTTAAAGTCCTACCGCACCACCCCCCCCCCACCAACAGCCAGGTTAATTGCAGCCTCAGGCGCGGTCCCCCTCGGGCCAGTCTGCCAAAACCGTTGGGAAGCGGCTGGACGATTCACTGAGACGTGGGAAAGGAAATCCCGTCCAGTCTGGTTCCAAACAAAGAAAGTTGGTCCTCCCAGGACCTTCCGTCAACCTGCCAAAACCGGAGCGGAGCTGAGACCGTGGGGAGAGGCCTGCTAAAGGGGAGTCCTGGAAGGCGGGGAGAGAGGAGGGGAAGAAAAGGGACACGAAAAGGGTGCTGAGGGAACGGAGAAGACACCTGTCTCTAGAAGGCCCGAAGAGGCTGGTTTGGACGAAGCCGGGGTCCCCAGCCCGCCAACACCTCTTCCCTTCCTCCCCAAGCCCGGGTGAGAGAGCGCGAGTGAGGCTGTGCCGGAGGAGGGGGGGGTGGGGGGGAAGTAATGATTAACACCCCCCTCTCAGCCTGGCCTGGAGCCCGCAGCCGAACCTGGCCGTGGTGGAGGGAGAGACAGTACGGGCGGGCCCCGGACCGCCCCGGGGCTCCCCGCTACCGCCACCGAGATGTAGGGGGCTGCAGAGGAAGGGGGCAGGCGGGAGCTAGCTGGGGGGCAGCCGAAAGGGAGCGGCGTGCAGGGCAGCGGGGAGAGCGCGACTGCAGATGCTGGACAGGCCAGCGGTGAGCGAAGGAGCCACAGCCGACGTGCAAGGAAAGGAAGGGGCCAAACGCGGGCGCGCGGCTCCGCAGCGCAGAGGAATAGTTAGAGAGGGGCGGGAGCACCCCGGCTGAGTTTTGCCGGACTTGCGAGCAAGCACCAAATCTACTCTGTCGGATCCATCCGCGGCGCGCCCGCCCTCCCTTCCTCCTCTCCCAGCAGCTGTATGGATGCGAGGAGCAGGCGGAGAACGCGCCAGAGCCGGGAGCTGGTAAGGCAGGGGGAGCCCCGCCAACCTAACGCAGGGAAGCGCAGGGCAGGGCCGCCAAGGCGGGGGACAAGCTGCTGGGCGCCGCGAAGTGGCTGGAGACAAAGGACCTGAGCGGAGGGGAGAAGGGAAAAGAGTGGGGCTGATAGAGACTGGGAGAGAACCAAAGCATAAGGGGCTCTCTGGGGACCGGCTCTCCTGACACCTCCGCCCAACCCAGCCCAGAGCCGGGACGTCTGGGGGCTCGCTCCTGTTCGGGTGCCTGGCCCATGGGCCTGTGGCCTGGGGTCGGGGCAAGGGGTGTTGCTGTGGCTGTGGGGGCCGTGAGAGAGAGAGAGAGAGAGTGTGTGTGTGTGTCTACGCGCGCGTGCGCGCGTGTCTGTGCGCGCGCGCGAAGTTTAAGCAGACGGGAGGGGGGGGGGCGGAGTGGGGGGTGGAGGGAGGGTCTCCGCTGTAGGGTTAGACCCCAGCCCCAGGAGGCTGCAAGCCTCCGCCCTCCACCCTCCGCGGTACAGAGCCGTCCACTTCCCGAACTTGAAACAAAAGGGCTGCACCAAATCCCTCAGGAGCCAGCACAAGGGCTCTTCCTGGAAAAAGTGCTTTGATTTGAGACTCTAAAGGTCACTGCATCCAGGATTATTTCTTAACTTCCTGTAACTGTTCCTGGGGGGGGGGGGGAGGGGGGAGAGGCGAAGTAAATCTTGGACAGAAAAAAGCCCGGGTCCCAGTAGTTTTCTCCGTCGTGTCTGGACCGGCGGTGAGGTCTAGACCCGCGGCTAACGAACAGATTGAAGAAACTGACTAATGGAGGGAGGAAGCCTCTTTCCATTTCTAAATCAATTAAAGAGAATTTCTGATGGGTCTCCTTGGGGGCTGAACATCTCTTGGTGAGGGGATCGCCTGAGAGTGTTGTAAGGGTGTGTGGAAGGTGTGTGGGGGTGTGGATGGAGAAGGGTGTCTGGGCAAACAGCTGTGTCCCAGGCTGGGCTGAGATAGGCGCTCAGGACCCATCTCCAGCCAGCACCTCCCCCTCCTCCCTCTGCCCTCCGCCGAGGCTGCTCCGAGGCCAAGGCCTTCTCAGCCTCTTCCTGCGGGGCCGCCAATCAATCCTGCAGGTCAACACAGCAATTAATAACGGGGTGAGGAGGCCTGGCAAAAGAGGGAGGGAAGGCGTCGAGCTGTGTCTCCCCCAGGCTCTGAGGGTCCAGCGGAGGACCAGGGAGTGGGAGGGGTCTCTAAGGGCAGAAAGAAGCCTGGGAACTCAGTGTGGGCCAGGGAGAGGGCCCAGAGCCCCAGGAAGGAGAGGCAGGGGACCAGTGACAGGGAGCCAGAGAACCAGCTAGGACAGGCCAGCAGGCATCAAATAAATGTCTTATTTTTATGATTCTGGGGGTATAGGCGACGAAGGCCAAAGACCACAATTGACCTAGTTGCAGATTCTCTCTCCTTCCTCCACGCCTTGCCTTTTCCTGGTGGTTTACGCTGCTCCAGATCTGGCTCAGGGACACTACATAAAACCCGCATCCTTCGCAAACCCGGCTGTGGCGGTTGCGCCAGGGCGTCAGCCAGGCACGCTCGCTCGCGCGCGTGTGTCATTGTCATTTTGAACTAGGCGGATGAGGCCAAAGGGGCCCAGGGGCCGTCTGGGGGACACAGAGCCCCCCCCCCCCCCGGAGCTGTGCCCGGGGCCAGACGTGCCTAAAGTAGAAATTAGGGCCGGAGCGCGGCGCGGGGCATGAAAAGAAAGAAAGCGGCTCCGAGGGCTGAAGACTCCGGGCCGCCTCGAAGGGAACGGTGGCTTCCTTCTCTGAAACACAGCCCTGCCCCCTGCCCAGCTCCGCAGCTCTTCCCCACTCTTCCCCCAGTCCGCCGCTGGCGGGACTGCGATCCCCGCACGGGCCAAAGCGGGAAAAAGAGGGAAGGGAAAGGGAGTGCGGTGCACAGCTGGTCCGCCCGGTCCCTTTACCACCCGCGCCAGGTGTGCGACTACCAGGCCTGGCGCACGTAGGCGCAGGCGACCGTGGGGAAGCGCCCTGGTCCGTTCTGGAGTATCCCATGCACTCAGAAACTTGGGGTGAGGGCCCTAACAGAGCTCAGGGATGCCCCCCCCCAACCCCGCTCTGCTTTCTCCTCCCCGAGGCTTTGGGGAGGAGGCCTGGCTGCATCTGCTGGGAGACTTGCCGGGACTGGGAACCCGTCTGCGCACCTCAGGCCTGCAAGGCAGAAAGAGCCGGCTTGGGAGAGGGAAAACAGAAGAGTGGGAGTGTCGAGAGCCAGAGCAAAGGGACAGGGAAACAAGGAGGGGTGGGGGCAGGAGGTGGTAGGAAGCAAAGTAGATGCAGTGAGGGAGGGAGAAGCCCTGGACAGGGGAGGAAGAAAGGGGGAGAGAGGTTTCCAGGAAGGCCCAGCCATTAGGTCTGTCCTTGGGCTGCATATTTATACGGTCGAGGGGGTGCACAGATGGGCTCTCAATTGAATTCCATCTTCAACACCATCAGAGATTGATTTTGTACTCGCTTTTAATTTTGCCATAATTAATTAGATCATTACAACTGTTTGCTATTGATCTCCCTACTTAAACCTCTGGTGCTGAGGGGTGGCCCAGAGCCCTAAAAGCCCAGGAGACCACAGTTGACACTCCTGGGGGGCCTGGTTTCCTAGTGGGTACAGGCGCCCAAGGGGGAATGGAGGCAGCCCAGGGACTGGGCCAAGAAGCTTAGAGGAAGACCAATCCTGAGGGCGAAAACTGGATTATCAGCTGAAAGACAGAACCTGAGCTGTTGGGGTCTGGTGAAAGGGGTGGGGGAGACAGGGGAAAGGTGAGGAATGAAGCAAAAAAGGGCCCGGAGTAGGTCCTTGACCTCTGTGGAATTATTTGGAAAACTCTTGGAAACTGATCCAACCCTGTCCCTCCCCACCAATCCAAAACTAAACTTGGGTACCTGGCTTCACACCCCCGTGCTACTCTAGGGCACGTAGTAGGCAGACAGAGTTGAATTTGCAGGCCTGGAGGAGAGAAGAAGGGGGGGGGGGGAAAGCAGGCCTCCACTCCCTTAGCCCTGTGGGTCAATGGGTTCAGATTCTGCTCTCCCTTTGGATCCCCTGGGGCCTACCATCCCTACCCTTGCCTCAGGCCTCCCTTAAGTTTATTTTGGTGGCAGAGCCTTTTCTCCAAACATCAGACACATCTACATCAGTGCTTACATTTAAGTTGAAACTCAAAGACAAGAGACTCTCATACACGTGCACACAGACATGTGCACACAGCGTGTCCTCATCCACTAACACATATGCACACACACCCACACTGCATTCCCATTAGAAACCAAGGCCTTCCTTGTGCACCCAACTTGGAGGAAGTTGTGCAAAAACATTTATACACTGCAAAGTGGAAAGATAAAGTCCTAAAGGCACAACAGAATGGAAAAGCCCGGTTCTGTAAAGAGACCAAGAGAAGTTGTAAAACTCACGTTTTCTGGGTGGAAAGTTTTTAGCAGGTTTAGAGGACACCAGGAGGGAGAGCACAGGAGGTCCCACCGGTGGGGAGAGGCCGCAGAGCCCCAGTCCCCAGCAATTACATTGGCCCCCGCCACAGGGCAAACACAGAAGGAAGGAGTGGGGTCTGCCCTCGGGCCGGGTGCCCCATCTTTCCCACATGCCGCCCCCCACCACCCCACCACCCCCTGCCTGGGGCACTGACCAGTAGCTCCTCGCTCTTACCTGCCCGGCCCGTGCACTGTTCCATGCTCTGCGCCCCGCCGCTGCCGTCCGGGCCTGGGTCTTGCTTCTCGGCTCTGCCGCGGCCCAACAGCGCGTCTCGCCTGTGCCGCCGCCGCCCCCAGATCTGGGCGCAGCCACCCAAGACCGAACGGCTCAGATAACCCCGGCGGCCCGCCGCCTGGGCTGTGCGTCCGCTCGCGCCCGCGCTCGCACAGCCGGCCGTGCCGAGGCACAGCCACGCGCGGAGGAGCCCCCGGCTCTCCGCCCCGCGCACACGCGCGCACACGCACCCAGGCCCCGAGCCAGCCGCCAGCACGCCGGCGCCCGCGCTGCCGGTGGCACCCAGAGACCGAATCCCCAGCCTAGATGCCGGCACACCCTCTCACCCACTCCCTCTTCTTCACTGTCACACGCTCACCGTCAGCCGCCCAGCCTCACACGCAGGGGCGTCTTCACTCTCGTGCACTCCCCAACTTTGTGCGGCCCCCTTCCGGCCCCCACTCTCAGCTTCGCCCCATTCCGCTTTCCCGATGTGGGGTTCCACGGCCTGCCACTCCCTAACCCCCGTCTCAGCCTCAGTTTCCAGGCCCTGCAAACGCACCCCAACTTTGTCGGAACGCATGGTCGCTCCCTGAAGGTCCTTGTCACCAGTGCATTATGGAACTGCTCACTAAATTCTTCACAAGCTCTCCTGTTGCCGATTCTTTTCGTTTTCTTCTTCCTCCTCTTCTTTTCCTCCCTCTCTTCTTCCTCTTTCTCCTTTCCCTCCCTCTCCACCTCCTCCTTTTTCTTCCTTTTTGCCTTCCCCTTTTTCCTCTTCCTCCCCTTTCCTCCTCTTCTCCTCCTCCTCCCTTTAACTTAGAATAAAAGGAAAAAGTCTTGGCTTCTTTGCCCTTGAGAGGGGATCAGGGCCTCAGGAAAGGAAGGAAAGGGGAACTAGCCAGACCCCTCCCATAGGTCCTGCCGCACACAAATAAACCCCCACTTGAGCCACAGTGTTCCAGAATCCTCTGGTCTTCTCACTGCATATACACTCCTTTGCACCCTCAGATTCACACCATCTCCAAGCACACTCAGCCCTGATCCGAGTCTCACTTTCGCTTCATCCACGTCACACCCTCCCAATCTGGAATTGCTCTTCACACCCTTGTCACAAATTCTCCCTCAAACCTCTCATCCACCACTCCTCAC
The DNA here is from genome assembly GCF_922984935.1 of Meles meles. NCBI lineage: Eukaryota > Metazoa > Chordata > Mammalia > Carnivora > Mustelidae > Meles > Meles meles. Next base: position 59,818,410 of record NC_060078.1, on the reverse strand, counting down.
ATATGCACTCTCTTGTACTTCTGCTTACACAACCACACACCCCTCAAGCACAATGTTCCCGCTTCTAGCCCCCCATGTACCCCTTTCTCATTTGCCCTGCTCTGTAACTCCACCGACTTGTCCCACTCTGGGCCTCCCACACTCACAAAGCCTTGCTCACATGTGTTGAGTAACACCCAGAGGCTGCAAAGAAAAGGGCTGGGTAAGGCCCAATGGGTGAGCAGGGGTCTTATCCCCTGTACAGACACCTCCAGGCCTCAGGCAGGAGGCCATCGAGCAAAGGGCAGACTCCTGGGGCCTACTGAGCCCCCTTGGGTAAGGAACTGGAAGTTCTTCTCTGGGAGTCCCATCCATTTCAGTGAAAGTTCCTCTAGAAAGATGGTGTGACCAGGGACAGGGTGAGGTGTGTGGCACAGGGGCAAAAACCTTCATCATTGCTCCTCAACTTCTAAAAATCTTCCTACAGGAACAAGAATTTCTGCCCTTTTTAGGGAAGTCATGGCAAAATCTTACCAATATTTGTGATTTCAAGCATCAGACTTTGCTGGTGTTTTTTTTTTTTTTTTCTCTTTTCTTCTTAAAAAAAAATGAAACAGTGATTTTTCCGTTCCAAGAGCACAAAAACTTAACGGAAAATTTTTTTCTTTTTGTTATGCACAGAGCAACATTCATTCCAAAGAACAAGGATGGGAGAGTAATGTGCATAAATGAAACCCTAGTCACATACACAAATCACACTCATGGGGGGGTCACCATTTTACATACTCATGAATGCTCACACACACACACACACACACACACAGCCTCTTACACTGTCACCTGCTCAGAACCACACCCAGCCATATACCCAGGGCCTGCTGAGTCACAGCTTCTCTGCACAGTTTTTTGTGCCTTTGTTACCTCTGGAAGATAGCGCTCATAAACCTTGCACCTCTCACACGTTTCTCCAGAGAGAACTTGTGTGGAAGTGATTTATAAAACGTGAAGTGTGACTACACACACATTCATTTCTCTTGTTACCGCATTATCAGACACAGGAACTGAGACCCCAATGTTCCAGAAACACACATAGCAGGGAGCTACCCACTGGGGAGCCAGGTGTTTTGAACTGGGGACACACACGCTTGGATCACTGTCCCTGCCTGCCCCTGAGCCAGCTCGTCACAGTTACCTGAACACAGGGCCCAGGGTTGGGGCAGTGCCAGGGCTGGGGCCTAAGCCCAGGGGAAGGCAGCTGAGGTCATTGTGCTAAGTAGCCTGTGGCAGACCAAGAAGGGGAAGGAACTTTCTTAGCTCTTGGCTCTGATACCTTTGGAGCCCTGGGGACTCCAGAAGCCCGCAAAGTGATGCCAGTCAAAGGGTCCAGAGTTGTACCTCGGCCTCCCTCCAGCCTCCTCTCTCAGGCTCTGCTTCTCTTTGTCTTCCAGCCCTCACCCCTGTTCCACACTGTCTCTTGGGCCCTTTTGCTCATTGCCCGCCCCATTGATTGAAAGTCTCTCTCAGGTTCTCCAAGGAGTCCCAGGAAAAATGAACCACCAGTCTATTGATTCTTCATTAGAATTACATTTTCACATGTGCTAAATTGGTTTTAAAAGCCTTTTCTGTTGTTATTGTCTTGTCAGACCCTGTGGTCCAGGGCAAACCAAGTTTAAACGTTGTGGCTTCTTAGGAAAAAAAAAAATCACTGAGGCCAGGTCTGTGATTACTTGCTCTCCTGACTTATTGTTGTCATGATGACAATTGTGATTTTGTTTAAGTATCTTTAGGGAAAGGGCCCTGCAGGAAGCTGCTCAGATCAGACTGGGATGGGTTGGTGAGATGGGTGTGTGTTGAGAGAGCTCTGAAGCCTCTCGAGGAAGAACACCAAAGCACTTTTTCTTTCCTTGAATATTTAATTGAACACTTGAACCTGTATTAATTGCTTCTGGGACAAGAGGAGAGGTGAAAGTTTAAAAAAATCACATTTATTTTCTCCCTCCTCTTCCAGATTAAATAGAAGAGGAAATAAAAAACCAAACCCCACCTGTTCCCTTCTCTTTCCCCTAAATAGCTGAGAAGGAGGGTGGCAGTCATTCCCTCGGTGCTGAGGGGGGGTGGCAGCCTCCTGTTTTGTAGCGGGGCAGAAGCCCAGTCACAAGAACACTTTTAAACACTACACTCCGTGCTGGGGGAGAATTGAATCCAATTGAGGTGGGGGAGAGGTGGGAAGAGAGAGGTAGGCTCCCACCTACCTCCTAGAGAAAGAAAGGAAGAGATAGAGACAGAAAGACACAACCAGAGACAGTCTGAGGGACTGATCTTTGCAGAGAAGCAGAGGCCAGAGAGGAATGAAAGGGAAGGAAGACAGAAGAAAGAAGGAAAGCAAAGGTAAAGAGGAGAGGCTGGGAAAAAGAAATATACAGAGGAATGTGCAGGGAAAGAGCAGGAAAGAGACCAAGGCAGTCAGAGGAGCAAGCCCCCGGGAGCTCGCAGCCTCTCCGACCCCCGCCCACCTTCTGGCCTGGCAGCCCGCAGGCTGCGCCAGGGAGTGGGCACTGGGCGGCGGCGGAGCCCAGGCAGGAGAGCCGAACGTCTTCGTGATGTGTTTATCCCCTAATCAGTTCATTAGTTATAAACAACATGACATTAGAAGTTAGGAGGCAGTTGATATTAATTTTTATTTAACTAGTTGATGTTTAATCCGTCACGCCAGGCTGGGTAGCAGCGAGAAAGATCTTCCTGACACAAAACCAGTTAGAACTTCATAAGGCGCAATCAGTGTCCGCGCATTGAAACAAACAAGAGAGACAGAGACAGAGAGACAGGGAGAGACAGAGAGACAGGTCGCCCAGCCAGAGACGGAGCCGGCAAGTCGGGCGGGAGAGAGCTAACCCCGGGCGTGGGCTGGGGAGAAATAAGCTGGAAAGACTGGGAGCGCAGAGAGGACGGCTGCCGACAGCCTGACAGCCCTGAACCGGGGCTCCACGCCCAGCACGGCCCAGCGCAATAGTGAGGGGTCGGCCGGGGCGGCGGCGGGAGCTGCGGGCCGGGTCCCTGCTAAGCCTCTCCGCGGCGCCTTCTGTGGTGGAACGCGCAGGGTCCGGCGGCCTGGAGGGAGGCAGGGGCTAGCGTCCCAGCGAGGCCAGGCCAACACGTTCATAAACTGTCCTCTCCCATGCCTGGAAGCCGAGAACCTCTCCCGTCCTGCATCAGGAAGAGCGGCCCGGGCAAAGGTTGAAAGGAGGAAAAGGCGAGCAGTTTGTGCCCAACGGCTCAAGTTTGACAAAGTTTGCGGCAGTCACAAGCCAGAGCAGGGTGTGTGTGTGTGCATGTGTGTAGGGGTGCTCGTCAGGGCGAAGCGGGAGGAAGTGAGGCGCAGTCTTGGGGTTCTGGAGGCGGGAAAGTTTGCCAACGCCCCCAGGAGCGTCCCCGCATTCGGGGCTCCGAGTAGAGACCAGGCTGTGTTGGTCGCAGGCTCCTCGGAGGGCCGCGCCCAGCCCTGAGTCTGAGTTTCTCCGGGCTTGCCCAGGTTAAGCTTCCCCCTCAACCCCGCCCCCAAGCACGAGCGTTCGGCTTTTTCCACCTTCACTCCGGGCACCTGCGGGGCACTGGCTCGGTCACGGCTTCCTGCGTCGGCACGGGGGGGTGGGGCGTGGAGGCCCGGGCTGTAGTTTTCCGCGGTCGCGAAGGACACTGTTTGGAGGGACTGAGGCATCCTCGCTCGCGCGCAGACTCAGGCCGAGGATCTCGCATTTGCATGTTAATCTGCCTCCACCGCGGAAAGGAAATCGCTGAATTCCGAAGAAAATTGCCTCTCGCCAGCGGTTAATAGTTAACTCAGACAGGAAAGTTCCCAGGGAAAGGCGAAAGCCAGGGCGACAGCCGCAGGGGAGGAGGCCGGGGAGGCGGCCTAGGAGGGCCATGCCGGGGCCCCGGCCTCTCCTCTGGCCCCGCGTGCTCCGCCTGGCGCGCCTCCCCTCCTCGGGCGGCGCGTCCCCCACCCCGTAATTAGCATCGTTTAGTTCACAAACCCTTCCTGGGAGAAATCTGTTCCCTCGTTCCGGAGCTCGGTTCAGCACCTGATTCCGCCGGGTGAGGCGAATAAATCACTGCGGCGGCGGCGGCGGTGGTGGCGGCGGTGACGGCGGCGGCGGCGGGGGAGCCGGACCCGAGCCCGCCAGGCTGGGGCCGCCGGGAGAACGAAAAAGTGAAAAGGGGAGCGGAGTCAGGGGAAAAAAAGAGGCAGAGAGATGGCGCAACCCTAGTCTGCGGAGAGCGAAGCGTCCGGGAAGGGAAACCCAAAGAAAGTCGGGGACCCAGCGGCAGAGAAGGGGCCCAAATAAACAAGGGAGATACAGAAAAAGACGGACGGAGAGAGGCGGGGAGAGTGAGGAATAAAAGCGAACGAAAAGAAAGGCAGAATGAAGGGAAGTGGAAGTTAAAGAAGAAAGGAGGGCGAAGAGGGGAGCTTAAGAAGGTGAGGACAAAAGAATAAAGAAAATTTAAAAAAAAAAAGAGCAAATGCTTTTGTCTACAATAACTCCTCTGCCGCAGGCTCGGCCGTGAAAACGCGCCCCGCCGCGGTCAAGGATCCCTCGCCAGGGTCGCAGACCCGGGAGGCCCCGGCGGGCCGCGCAGCCTTCGCACTCAGGGCTCTAGGTCGGGTCGGGCACAGAGTCCGACTCCAAGGTGAAGTTCCAGGGGGCTGAGTCCGGAGTATCTGACCCCGAAAGGCATGGTGTTTGTATGTGTGTGTGGGGGGGGTGCCACCCTAGATCCACGGCGGAGAAGGGGATGGGAGATAAAAAGCGCAAGGCTCTCTTGGACGCGCCCCGGGAGCCTAGGACCTCCTGCCCTGGCGCGAAGGGAGGCGGGACCCGGGGCAGGCGGGCTTTGGCCGCTTAGCTCAGACCCCTCAGCGTCCCCGCACCTAAGACCTCCGGCCCCAGTTCTTCAGCAGGGCCTCGGAGAACTCGCCAGCCCGGCCCCCTCTTGCAGATCCCCAGCGCCCGGACTGGCGCGCCAGGCTCAGCTTGGAGAAAAAAGTAACGCAGAGAGAACCGCGCCCCGGCGCCAGTGGAGGGCGCATTTCCCGAACCGCCTCCCCGCGGCGACAGAGGCGCGGCGCAGATTCTGCTCACTCTAGGGGCCAGGCCCCGCGGTGAGCTGCCCCGGGCAGAGTGCGGAAGAGGAGGAACAAGAGAGGGGACTTGCCGGGAGGGGGGTGACGGAGCAGAAGAGTAGAGAGGAATGAAAAGCAGACATGTGTACCGCAGGGAAAGGAGGGTACAAGGATGTTAGGGAGCAGCCGCCTTGCGGTCTGACGAGGTCACCTCACGGACAAAGATGGGATGTCCCCTTCCCGGTCTGGTCTTACTCATTGCAAGCCCCTGTGCTGTGGCGCTCCCAGGACGTCGGGCTAGAGACTGAGACCCCAACAGGGCCGCTGGGGGCCTCTGTGCACGTGGGACAAAGAAAGGAGAAGGTTTCCTGGCACCTGCCAGGCAGCCCCTGGAAACAAGCGCTAGGAAAATTTCCAGCCTCTGGGATTTCTGGGTGGGTATGGTCCAGTCCACTCCACTCCTCCCCTCCCTCTTGCCCTGTCCTCTGTCTTCTCTGGCAGGCGGGAGCAGCCACAGAGCCACACTAGAGGAGTTGGGGGAAAAGATCTTCAGGAAGAAGATTGACAGTTCAGTCCATTTCTACTTTTGTAGGGAGATGGGACAAAACTGATACCTAAACCAGAACCCTTTCAGGCTGGGGAAAGTAGGGAGGCAGTGACCAAACTAAACCAGCTCAGAGGGCAGTTGGTCAGTCCACCTTGGTCTGCTCAGTGATGGACACCGGGATTCCAGAAATAAGTCAGACACTGCCCCTGCTTTCAAGGAGGACATTATCTGGTGGCAAAAGGAAAGCTTTGCCAAGAAACCCAAAAAGTGTCAAGATGTAGGACACAGAGGATGTCAGAGAATGCTTCATAAAGGGGATGGGATCTTGCAAGATGATTAGATGTCCACTAGAGGCAGGGGTTATTCCCTGCCAGGGATATATCCCAGGCAGGATATTCCCAGGCACAAGGAGATCAGGGGCAGAGACATGGGGAAGGGGCAACAACCCACCTACTTGGGGAACTGCTAAGGGTTCTGGGAGGGCAATAGGGGGTCAGAGGTGAGGCAAGAGAAATAAGACTGGGAGGTAGATGGGGCCTATATCAAGGAACACTTTTGCTAAGTTCTCATTTCTCCTTTTGGCCATGGGATGCCATTGAAGCATTTTAAGCAGGGAAGGAGGAAGATCTGATTTGGAGGGGAAAGACCAATCTCCATGTGTGGACAGTGGGCTGGAGGTAGAGAGAGAGAGCAGCAGAGACTGAGAAAACAGTGTTCTCAACAAGAGAAGATGGAAGGTTGAAAAGAGCCTGAGGAAGTTGAGAAGAGATGTGAGAGATGGAGGCAGGATGGTGAGTACTTGGGCACAGAGTGGATGTGTGTGTGTGTGTGTGTGTGTGTGTGTGTGTGTATGTGTGTGTTGGGAAAAAATGATAAATTAGGACTCTCAATAACTTCACTCTCACCTGTGACCCCTCCCCCACACTCACCACCCCCCTTTCTTAAATCCTCCCCCCCATAATGGTTATAGAAGTGGAAATCCACATATCAGGTCTGGAAGCAACACTTTCCTCCTCTCCTCATGCGCCCTTACTAGGCAGCCTCATAGAACAACTGCGCTACAGAAGGGGGTAATTCTCACTAACCCCAAGACAAAGAAGGCAGTATTGAAGAGTGAAAAATGGAGCCGGATAGTCCTGAGATAGACTTTAGTTTTAGTAACTCGTCCACAATCACAGGGTGAGTAGATAGCAAAAGTAGGATCTGTACTTCAGATATTGCTTCCACAAGATACATTCTTTTTTTTTTTTTTCCACAAGATACATTCTTAAACACAGGCTATACTAGATATTCTTAGTGTCCCCAAGGAAGTCAGGGGGAGAAGGGACACTGGCTGTGGCTCAAAGGTTGAATGGGTGGGAGAGGATTTCTCCAGGGCATCCCAGGGGTTGTCCCCTCTCTTGCAGATCCTCACATCTGGTCCCTTTCCCAGCCTCCATGATCTTTTCTCTTCTCTGCCCAGGGCTGCTGAATCTGGAAATTCTGAGCTGGCTCCTGTGACCAGGCCAGACAAGTCCATGTGGCTTCAGGGTCACCAGCCCTCACTCAGCCCTTCAGGAAGCTGGGAGCCCCATCCTAAGAGTTGTCCTTTGTATTGGGACACTGTGATTTTTCCCAGCCAGGCCTTGTCCCTCTGTTGGGGCTCCCAGGCTTTTCCAGCTTCTGGACCTACAGCTTCTCTCCACCTGGACTCAGCCTTTGATCAGACCTAGGTGGATCCTAAACCTCACAGTCAGGAGTTGCCTAGATTGATCTTGATGCCCTTCTCTCCAACCCCATGCTCCAGGACTGACCTGGGTTGTCCCCTACAGGGGACCAAGGTACCCCTGGTAGCTGCACAGAAGCGCAGAGGACCCTGCTCATGAGCCCATCCTCTCTACTGGCTTCCCTGGGTCCCCATAACAGGCACTGTGGCTGTCCCCAGCATTGACTTCCCTGTGTCCCTAGAGCTGCCCTTCCTGCTGTGTGGAAACTACCTACAGTCCTTCCTTTCTCTAGGCCCACAGAGGTCTTTCCTTCCCCACTCTGAGCAGGAGTTACCTTTGCCAAAAGACAGAAGTTGAAGAAGTTCTGGAATTCCCCAGGCCTGTCAAAACTATCTACACTCTTTTAACCCATCCAGGTAGAGTGAGACAGGGATGAATGTGTGCCTGTGAGAGGAGAGGTCTGAGCCTATATTCAGAGGGCTCCTATATATACTTTTTTTTTTTCCTACTGGAATTTAACCAATCCCTTACCTGTGAGTTTTTTTAAAAAATAGTCACTGTAGCCAGGAAGATATTATTGCCAAAGTGCCAGCCCCACAGAGCAAAGCCACTTATGGACTTTTAGGTGTCTGCTTTCCAGTTTGCAGTCTAGTCTTTTGAAAACCTTCCTTCAAGATGGACGGGGTGTGAGGCAATAGCCCCCCAGCGCTGGTGATGGGATGGATTAGAGAGCAGCTGTCTCTCTTGCCGCTGCCTTCCAGTCCTGGGGTGGACTGGGGTGGACACAAGTAAAGTTGTGTACTTGGCGGAGAAAGGGGTGGAGGGGGGAGATGGGATGTGTGGGGGAGGGCTGCCTGCCCTCCGAAGGAAATAGATACTTTCCCAAAGACAAGTTACTCTCCAAGTTTGAGCTTCCTCGTCTAAGTGGGAGGTGCATCCCTTCTGCACGGGGAAATTAAAGCTGTAGCGCACCGGCACAGCTCCTGGCACACACAGCGACCCCCGTAAATGTCATTGTTGTCATCGGAGGCCTTCGAAGCAGCCCGCACTGCCTCAGTCCCAGGCTCGGGGTTCACCGGGACTCGTCAGCACCTGTGAGAGCTGGGAGCTGAGAGCTGGGAGGTGCGCCTCCTCGGGCAAAGCCGCGCCTCTCGGTCCTGAGGCTGCGGACCCACGGGTCCCGGGTGCGCAGAGCCCGGCGTTCGGCTGCACAGGCGAGCGGGCCGGGGTGGAGAGGTTGGACCGCTGGGTCGGATTAGGGGTAAGGGGTGGAGAGAAGTGCGGAATGCGCACGGGAGGACTCGGTCGCCGGCAGCTCGCCATCGACGCTGGCCTGGCCGCTGCCGCCGAGGAGCCCGCCGGGCTTGGAGCTGCCCCGGGGCCTGGCGCGTCCTCCCCGCTCCGAGCGCGCTAGCCCGAGGCCCGCCCCTCCCCGCCCGCCGCGCGCCGGCGCTCGATTAATAATCATAAACCCCCCGCTCACCCTCCTCTTAAAATTAATAACTCTGTAATTAGAGTCATTTCAGAAGCCTCCTGAGCCGCCGAGGCCAGCCGGGCCGCCGGCCGCCCCGCGCGATGGGCAGGAGGGAGGAGGAGGCCGGGCGCGGCGGCCGCGGCATCTGCAGGTACAGAATGAGAATTAAAATCGCTCTCAACAATCCAATACACTTTTTATCAGCCATCTATCTGAGAGCCGGGCCCATTCATCATCTGAGGCATTCTCCCTGAAAACAAGACCCATTCAGATTTTATACAAATTATCATATTTATCATCGTCTCCAACTCCGGAGTAACATCTCCGCAAAGTGTCTGCCGTCTCCCCGGGGAGCCGCGCGGCTCGGAGCGCCCGAGCGCCCGCCTGGCAATTCCCCCGCCGAGCCCCCTCCCCGAGCCCCCCTTTCCTCTCCCCGCCCCCCACCCAGGACGTGGGCCCCCACTCTGGCCTTTGATCCGCTGCCTGGGCTGGACCCCACCGCTCTCTCTCTCTTTCTCCCCACTCCCCATCAATCTCTCTTTCTCTCCTCTCTCCCGCTCTCTTCCCTCTCTCGGCTCCCCCTCTGGCCTCGGATGCACTGTGTCTCTGCTTTTCTCCTCCCCACTAGCTTCCTCCCTCTCTCTCTCACTCCTCCTCCCCACCCCCAGCCCCTCACCTGGTCTCCAGGGCCTGGTCAGGTCTTCTTTTTTCCTATATCTTTCTTTCTCTCTGTCTCCCTGTCTCTTTTGGTCTTCGCTTTCTCCCCAGGCAGCATCCCCATCTCCCTGCCAGAACCAAGAAGCAAGAAGGGCAATTCGTAACAGAACAGCTTGAACCCCCTTTCCGGACTCAGAAGGTCTTCCCCAGGTCAGTTCAGGGGCCGCCCTTGGCCCATGCGGAGTCTGAGCAGGTGAAGAAGGCCCCATGAGAGACACGTCCCTGCCCATCACACACTACAGTCTATTACACACTACAAACACCCCCCCCCCCCAACAAGGCATACACACAGCTACACACACCACACTTACCACACACACACCCCAGCGCACTCAGAGGCCCATACCACATCCACCACACACAGCCCCCAACACACACAACCCCCAATACCCTCCCCCACATTGGAGCCTAACCATACTCATGGGGCCGCTCTCTCTACACACATAGTTGCCCTTCATACCACACACAGACCCCTCATACATACCACAGCCCTCAGCACATACAGAGGCCCAGAGGTGCAGGAGGACACATTCCAAACACACAGGGGTGTGTCCTCTCACCCAGAGTCTTAGACTCCCTCACGTCTCTCCTCTCTGTCTGTCTTAGCCTGTACGCGCACTGGCTCTGCATTGACCCACAGGGGTAGTGAGGTCTGCTTGGCTCAGACACTGGAATATTTAGATTCTAAGGAGAGAGACCTCACAAAAAGTGACAGCAGGAACATTCAGAACACAGGTTTCTGACTCAAACAACCATGGGTAGGTGACTGCTTCCTTTTGGCGCTTCTGTCCTGAGAGGACCTTGCTGGCATCCTTGGAGGCAGCCATATTGAGGTTCCTTCTGACCTAGGCCTTCTTCACTTTCCTGTCAAAAGCCTGCCTCAGTAGGTCGCTGTGGAGAAGCCTGTGGCTCTCTGTCCTGTGGGCCGTTGGTGGATTCATTCATTCCACAGTCATTAATTCAACAGCCCCTGCTGAGGGCCTCCTGTGTCAGCTCTGGGCCTGGCATGGGAATTACAGCGGGGGACAAGAGAGACCCAGTGCTGCCTCCATGGAGACTACAGTCTAGAGCAATGCTGTCCAGTAGAACTATAGTTCTGGGATAGGGGAGATATTTTATACCTACCTTCTTCAGTACGGGGACCACTAGCCACAGGTGGCAACGGAGCATTCCAAGAGGGCCACATGAGATCGAGGAATTGGTTTTTTATTTTATATATAGAATATATATTATTTCAACTGATTTATTTAATTGTGGCTGATGGCTACTGTATTGACCAGGACAGGTCTCTTGGCAGGTTGGTCTTCATTTCATTAAATGGGGCAGGATGTGTGGGAAGGAATCGCCTCCCTCCTCCCAGAGCCATGGAAGGCCTGTGAGTATGAGCCCAGGGCCTCTGAGTGTGGCTCCTCCTCCTGTTTCGACAATTAGGACCACTGCACACTACAAAAACCTGTGTCCCTAAAACAAGACTGTAGATGAGTTATTCCCCAGGAATCGGTAACACGAACACTTCTTGGCTGCTAGACACTATTTACATATGATGGACCCTAAACCTTACTTGGGGTTCATAAGCATAAATGCCTGTGTGAGCAGAAATGGTTGGGAAGACAACAGGGTAGGGGGTTCTGGGGCAAATGGAGAGGGTGAGGCCTCTAATGTTTGTGCCTGCCACGCAGAAATGGGGGCCAGGGATACCAAGTTGTCTGATTTTTAAAAAAAGATTTTTTATTTATGTATTTGACAGAGAGAGACAGGGAGAGAGGGAACACAAGCAGGGAGAGTGGGAAAGGGAGAAGCAGGCTTCCCGCTGAGCAGGGATCCCAATGCGGGGCTCAATCCCAGGACCCTGGGATCATGACCTGAGTCGAAGGCAGACATTTAACAACTGAGTCACCCAGGTGCCCCGAAGTTGTCTGATTTTTTGAGAGCACCCAGGAATCTTGTTTTTTATTTGAAATTCATTGGAAGCTATCACAAATTAAGAACACACACACACACACACACACACACACACACACCCTAAGCAGGTACATGGTGTATAAGGCAAATGACAAATGTGTAAAGATAGTCATTACAAGTTTGTTTGCAGATTAGAAGTAATCTAAATGTCCATTATTAGAAGCCTAGTTAAATGACTTATGACACACCTACTCAATGGAATATTAGGCAGCCTTCACTAAGAATGAAGTGAATCTTTATATATAAAGATATGGAAAGGGTCGCCTGGGTGGCTTAGTTGTTAAGCGTCTGTCTTTGGCTCAGGTCATGATCCCAGGCTCCTGGGATCGAGCCCCTCATCGGGCACCCTGTCAGCGGGAACCTGCCTCTCCCTGTCCCACTCCTCCTGCTTGTGTTCCGTCTCCTGCTGTGTCTCTCTCTGTCAAATAAATAAAAATCTTAAAAAAAAAAGATAACGGAAAGATCTCCAAGGTGAATTAAGTGAAAAAGTTAAGCATAGAACAATGTGTAAGGTACCATCTACTGAGAGAAAAAGAGACACATATACAGGCATGCACACATTTGTGCCAGAACAGACGAGCTCTGAAAGGTATACAAGAGACTGGAAATAGGAAAGGGGCAGGGGTGGAAGGATGGCTTTTTCCCTGGGTACTGCTCAGTGTATTTTGGCCTTGCAGTAACTGCATGAATTACCTATTTACAGTAGGTGCAGGGCAAACCCAGCTAAAGGCCAGCTTCAGCTTTTGGGTCACATATTCATTAACTCTCATCTTCATGGTGTGTCCCTTGGAGGTAGTTATTACCGACTCCATTTTACAGATGAGGAGGCTGAGGCTCCTTTGGATTACGGTTGTAGAGCAGTTCAAGTTCGTACAACTAGTTAGCGGTGGGCTTCGATTCTAACCAGGTCCCTCTGGTTCATAGGCCACATAGGCCACAGCACCATCCTGCCTCTTCCAGAAGAGGGGAGGAGAAGGGTGCTTAACATTATCTTTGTCAATAACGATGTTTACTGAAAATTTGTTACATACTAGGCACTGTGATAAATATTTCATGTCACACTTAATCCTCGCGACTTTATGCATCAGACACCGTTTTGCAGATGTGGAAGCTGAGACGGAGAGGTTAATTAAGGTGCCCAGGGTTACATTGGCTAGGAAATGGTGGAGCCAAGATCCTCACCTGGTTATTCTAATTCCAGAGTTCAGTGTTTAACCATCTCAACACACATAGAGAACTCTGCAACCTGTTCTTGTACCCACGGTGGGCTCATCCCAAGAATGCTCTATCATACCTCCCTCGGATCTGTCACAAGTGTCTGGTGGCTCCTAGAGTCCAGATGCATCTGCACAGACTTCCTCTGTCCTCTTCCGTGCTGAGAAGAAATGGATACCTAGCTGCCAACAATGGTCCTTCAGATCCCTTGTGACTCAGCCTTCCTATTTCTATCCTTATACACTGTCCCATGCCCAAGAGCAACTAGAATTGCCTCTTTTCTTTTTCTTTTTTTTTCTTTTTTTAGATTTTATTTATTTATTTGAAAGAGAGAATGAGAGAGAGCACAAGATGGGGAGGGTCAGAGGGAGAAGCAGACTCCCCGCTGATCAGGGAGCCAGGCTCCACTGGGGACTCGATCCCGATCCCCGGACTCCAGGATCATGAACTGAGCTGAAGGCAGTCGCTCAACCAACTGAGCCACCCAGGAGCACCTCTTTTCTCCAGGTAAATGTGAGTCTGGCCCCAGGGCCCCAGGCACTAGCAGGACCGAATGATTGTAGAGCATGCTCTCTCTCTCAGGTCTCTTAACGATACAGTGGGAAGGCAGGAAAGGATTACTATTACTGTTCCCTTTTTGTGGACGAGGAAACTGAGACTCATACATCACATCTACTTGTATGAGTTAAAACTACATTGTGGTGCAAGTTAATCCAGTTACTCCATTATCTCGTGGCATGTCTCCACAATCCCTGTCCCCATCTGGAAACTGTGGGAGGAGCATTACCCAGGGGTCCCAAGCTGGAGATGGAGGAAGACAGCAAAAGAAGCAGGGAGGTAAGGGAAGCCAGGGCCTATGAGCAAGAACTTCCCTCATTGATGGCTCGAGTTCTTTGGCTAAAATGGTGGCTGAGTGTGACCAGTGGCCTGGTGTAGTTCTCTGTGCTCAAGGACATGTGACTACTCCATAGAACTCAAGGCCCAGCTTCCCACACAAGTTTCTCTTCCGCCATGACAACTTTGTCCTCCTACTAAGCCTGAGCCAAAGAGCAAATACACTGAGAAGACCAGAGATTCTCAACCTGCCTCCCTCTGCCCCCTCAGCCACATGGCTAGATCCCCAGTACTAGCCTGAACTCCAGTGCATGACTAAGGGAGAAGAAAAAGGCAGATACTGAGGGAACACCCCACCCCCATCCCCATGAATGTGTCCATGCCTATGTTGGCGAAACAAAGGCTCTGGCAGGATCCAGAATCTTATAGGGCCCAGGGTAGCCAAAGGCAGCCTTAGATGGGGATAGCAAACCTGGGAACTAACACACTCAGCTTCCCCTACAGTCTCAAGGATCATGTCCAAGAAATGTATTTAACAAATACTTACAAGGTACTTGCTGTGTACTTGGCACCGTTGTAAGCACTTTACAAGTGTGCTACTTTCCTATTGCTGCTGCAACCAAGTACCATACATTTAGTGGCTTAAAACAACACCATGATTACCTCACAGTTCTTGAGTTAGAGGTCTAAAATAGGTTGGCTGTTTTCCTTCTGGAGACTCGAGAAGTGAATGAGTTGCCTTGCCTTTTTCAGTTTCTAGAAGCCACCACATTCCTTGCCTCATGGCCACATCACTGATCTCTGCTTCTCCCATCTTCTTTGACTCTGATACTCCTGCTTCCCTGGGGTAAAGACCCTTGTGTTGACATTGGGCCTGCTCAGATAATCCAAGACAATCTTCTCATCTCAAAATCCTTAACAAAATCACATCTTCAAAGTCCCTTTGCCATGGAAGGTAATGTAATCCTAGATTCTGGGGATTAGGAGTTGAACATTTTGGGGCAGCCAGCCATTAGTCTGCCTGCCATAGCAAGTATTAACTCATCTGACTTCAATAACAACTCTATGAAGCGGGTGGTATTACTATCCCTGTTTTTGCCATTGGGGAAGCGAGGGCCACCAAAGGTTAAATTTGCCCAAGATCATACACTTGGTGCATGACGAAGCTATAATTCAATCCCAATCTGTCTGTCTCCAAAGTCTATTAAGTATTCGGGGGCCTGTGACATCTATAGACATTCCACATACTCAGACATCTCACATGATGTCTATATATTGTTCACAAACATATAACATATACATAGGCATGCCTTCCACATATATGTATTCTGCTCACATACATATGAGCTGTAAATACTTGAATATACACAAAATACCTGGACACACATTCACAAGCATCCCCTCTGTTCACACACACTCATACTGCACTCGTCCACACATGCCCCAAACACATTTATGCATATTGTCCCTACAGAGCTTATGCATAAGGACATACTCTGCACATACAACAAACATGTTATACGTTCTCTGCCATCTGCACACACATTCTGTGTTCACAACCTCATAATGCCCTGTCGTGTGTATGCCTGGCACATGCATGCACACAGAACCAAGCAAACATATATCTTTTTCATAAATATACATCTTGCAAAGATAGAGAATATGCCTGCAATGACACCATGACCTATACATAAATACACCACTTACATACATATACTTAGCCAATACCTATGCTGTCTAGACACATATCTTACCTACGCATATGCCCTACATACTCACTTGACATACATACATTTTAAACATCGCACCCTGAACCCCCAAAACTCTATGCCCTGCATACCCTACCTAAGTACACATTTCCATGCTACGCATACGTTCTCCAGAATGATGCGCATGCATACAGAGACCCTAAAGACACATCCCGCACTAACACAACTAACACATGCATTTCTCACGTCAAATACGTATATTCATACACACATACAATTCTTTCTTGATACATTTTTTACGCACATTCTGTAGTTACAGAAACCTATATCCTATTCATCAGGACTAAGTCCATGGAGAATAGTCGGCTTTAATTAGCACTCCACACAAAAAATAACCTCACAAGTGTACAGCCCTACCCGAGGTTGTGAAGTGTTTCGTTTCCAACCCTGGACCGAAGGAGTATCCCCATTTCCTTGGGGAGGAGGCTGAGGCTGGGGAGGGGCGGGGCCAGCACAGGCCGCCCCGCCCCTCCCGCCGCCGCCGCCGAGGTGTGATAAGCCGCCGGCTCGTATCCCTCAGCCCCAACAGAAAAGTAGTTCCAATACCATGTTTGTTAACTAGGTTATCTAGGCTGTGGAAGATTTTAATGTTGAATTTTATAGCTTTACCACGCTCTGCCGTCCTTGTGAATATTGTAATATTGCATTTTTTACAAGTTACTCTTCTGTTAATGTTCCAGCTAGTAACTTTTATAATCCTCCTCAATGAAATTTTTTTGTATTCTTCCGCACCGTTAACCCCAATGGCGGCGCCTCGGCCCCTGGCAGGAGGCACATACGAGATGAATTCCTCTTTAATCAGAAATAATAATAATAAAAACACACACGCGGCTCCACTGCCTCTCACTCCGTCTTTCCTCACCGCCGCTGCCGCCTCTCAGGGCCGCCTGTGGGCCCTGCGGCCTAGGCTCCGGGCGGCCGGCATCGCGGCTTGGGCAGGCCCAGATGCCGGGCTGATTGGACCCATCTCAGATCCCGGTCCCTCGGCTCTTCCGCCGGGGCGCTCTCCTTCCAGAAGCCGAGTCCTTCCTCTTGCCCCATTCTTCAGCCTCCCCTCCCCCACCCGGACTCCAGCACCCTCCCTCTTTACCATCCCTCTTTCCACCAATGCAGGCCTGGGCCTCTCCCAAGACCTCTGCCAATCACTGTTTCTGCCTCTCCTGTTCTCCCTCTCTCAGGCGTGCTTCTGTCCTCTCAGTGTGCCCCTTTCTGCCCCGGCCTATGCTGCGGATCTCTTCTTCCACCTGTCTAGGTTTCCTCTCAGGCTTTACTTTTCCACCTCTTTAACCACTGCATTTCCAGTCTCCATCTTCTTCCCTTCTCTTTTCTTCTCAGAAGACCAGAAGCTGTTTGGCAGGAGAGTGGGGTCCTGAGGATGGGGTGGACCCTGCTTAGTGAAATAGGGTTTTGGACTAGTTTAGGACTGGACTTGGACTGGGGGTACATTTGGGGCCGCTAGGGAAGGGAAATGTCAGAGAGCTTATGGTGTCTGTCCATGCAAACAGAGGGAGTCAGGTGGGGGAAAGGGGAAGGATGTCTAAGAGTAGTGGGAGAAGACTGAATCAGAGGGACCCCAGGCTCCTGGGGCCTAGGGAGAGAAGGCAGCTTGCCAAAGAAGCCCTGGCTTAGTGTTGGACACACTCTGGCAGCCCCTTCCATTTAATTTTAAAGAACCATCATGGATGTAAGGCGGGGGGAGGGAAATGGGCTATTAGTTAAAGAGATGAGAGCTACAGATTGGGAAGTCTTTGGAGGGGTGTGAGAGAACATGCGCTAGGTACATGGGGGTGAAAGGCTTGTCTTCACTGATAAGGGCACAAGAAAATATGATCCCAAGACTACAAGAAACCATACGAATTCTCCATTCTGTCAACACGTATTTATTGAGCATCTACTATGTGCCAGGCCCAGTATTAAGACCCAGGGAACACAATGATGAATGAAAACACAATCTTTGACCTCATGGAACTTATGGACTAGTGAAAGTGACAGATAGTAATCAAATCTTCATACAAATAATTCCTTAGAAAACTGGGATCACTGTTAAGGATTTCTGCGCTGGGGGAATAGTACATCCCTGTGGCTTTCAGGAATCCCAGTGGGGTTATGGAGCAAACTGGACTCAGAGCCCGATAAGGTCTTCCTCTTCTGCCTCCTGCTCAAGCTCCCAAGAGGTAGGAGGGACTTCTGCCGCAACCAAAGTGAGATTTTATCAGCTGGTTTTCAAGACTTCATCCTGTCAGATTTCCCTAGGGTCTTCCAGATCTGACCACGAAAGTATTCTCCT
The DNA here is from genome assembly GCF_922984935.1 of Meles meles. Classification (NCBI taxonomy): domain Eukaryota; kingdom Metazoa; phylum Chordata; class Mammalia; order Carnivora; family Mustelidae; genus Meles; species Meles meles. The sequence continues at coordinate 59,800,798 of NC_060078.1, read as the reverse complement.
CCCTTTTAATGCTGAGGGGATCGTGGTCCCATGCGTGAGAACAGAGGTGCCCAACATCTGGAAGTTGGAGCCCCAGCGCAGCTGAACATCTGGAGCGCTAATCCCAGGAGCCGCTAGCGGCCCTGTCGGTGGGGTCGGGGAAAGGGGTGGGGGTGGGACAGCTCAGCTAGCCGGGCACTCGACGCCCCTGTTGTCCGGTTCCCAGATCTGGACCGGCCGGGAACCCGCCTCGACACAATACAGAGTGCCTCCCCTGTCCTACCAGTGCCCCTGCCTGTACCCGCACTAGCGGAGCTCCAGGTCCGCTAGGAAGGGTTAATGGTCCTGTGCCCCACTCTCACCTCCGCAGCAGGCCGGGAGCGTGCAGGTGAGGGGGATACTGTTAAAAGAGGATCAGGCAAAGGGAGAGGAAGAGGGACCACAGGGGGAGGGTGGGGGCAGGCGGGGCGGGGGCGCCGGGCGCGCCTGTGCGAAGCGCGGAAGCTGCGAGCGCCCGCGACAGTAAAACATCTGTAATGTGCCATTCGCCGCTGCTCGCTGATTGCTCATGGATTAAAGATTAAAATCTCGGCTTTGGCAGATGGGGAGAGAGAGGAAACTCTTACGAGCACGTTTTGCATCTGCATTTCATTCTGCTCGGTTCTCTGCGCCACGCCTGGTGGCGCCCGCCCTACCCCGCCCACCCCGCTCCCGACTCCCCCTGCGCGGTCGAGCTGGGCTGGACCTCCCGGGCCACCCGTCCTCTTCCCACCCTTTCTGTCGCTCCGAGCCGAGCCGTAGGTGCCTGGTCCCTCTCGTCTCGTTCTCATCTGGGGTCCTCGCCTCTGATCCAGTGTCGGTCACTCCCGCTCCCATCCAGACTGCAGGCAGGAGACGAAGACCCTCTCCAGAAAAGGGGTCCATTCCCTTCCACCTTCTGGGGGCGTCTCCCACATTCCCTGGCCAGTACAGAGGACCGGGAGGGCTGCGGCGGGCTGCGGCACGGAAGGGGAATTCAATGGTGGTACCCCTGGCCCTTGGAAGCTGGTAAAAAGTAACTGTGATGTGGGCTGAGGCGGAAGCGCTCCCTCTGTGTTTTTCACACTGACCTGCTGTGGAGGCAGGGAGTGGGATAGGAGAAGAGGGAGGCTAAGAGGACACTTAGGAGCTCTTAGGGCCCGGAGGGGTACTTCGAAACAGGGTCTGTTCTGACTTTTCTATAATCCCTGTAAATGAGCCTGGTCCTGGAACATGAAGGAGTCCCAGCGTCCGCTCCCAGCTGGCCCCCCTAGGCAGATCCACCGGCTTCCTCATTTTCCTCTCTCTCCCAGAATGCGTCCCTGGCAACAAACTTTGCTGGGGAGGGAAATCCAGGCAGAGAGAACTAGAGACAAATGACTGTCAGAAAGACAGACAGGTATTAGAGTAAAAGAAAGAGGAACAAAAAGCTGCAGAGTAGCATGGCAGATGTGAGTCCCCCCACCCCCGCATCTGGTGGTGGGGGTGGGAGAAAGCTGGGGGGATGGAGGGGGGGGCTGCCTGGGTTCTCAGGCCCCAACTGGGAGGAGGGGGTTGGTTCAGGGTGAGCAGAAGAAAAGCTGAAGAAGGATGAACGAGAGGAGGGTTGGTGTGGCAGATGTAATTAATTACTGCATATTAAAATGTTTGTTTACAGAGATGAACAGCGGCCGGAGGTCTGATGGTAATTAATTCACAGCATTTCCCAGCCCTCTTTGAGTCCAAGCCCCTCTGGGAGGCCTGCAGGTGGACTGGGCTGGGTGAGGTGCTGGCTTGTTTGTGCCCTGCTCTCACCAGAGATTGGAACACAGATTGACACTGAAGGGGACCTCAGACAGCTCCTACTCAAGCCCCATCCCACTGCACGCACTTGGGGCAACCCAGGCCAGAGAAGACATGTGATTCGTGATGTACTCAAGGCCACCGGCTAATCGGTGATGGAGCAGAGACTGTAGTCCCTATTTTCTTGCTCCTGGAGATGTGGTTAAGGCCAAAGGAACACTGAGGAGATGGTGATCTTGAACAGAGATGATGTAATAGAGAGGGTGGAAAGGGGGGAAGAAAAGTTTTAGGGGAAAAAAGAAGAGATGGAGAGGAAACCAGAGGCCCCCTCACTGGAAAGTTTGTGTGGGGCAGGATGGTTATCTGAAAGCAGAAAGCAGTTAGCATCCTCTGCCTTTGAGCCTGACAATCTGCCTAGCTCTGCCATGCCCAGCGCTATGGCCTTGGGGAAATCCTGCAACCTCTCTGAGTCTGTTTCCTTATGAGGCTTCCCACGTCCAGTAGTTGGGAGGCGTACACTGTTGGTACTTTCACAGAGGGAACAGGTGGTGGCACTTACCCATGCAGCTGCCTCTGTTCCTACTTCCTCTTCATTCACACACAGTCACACACAATGGCACGGACAAGCCGTGTTCCCAAACAGCCTTCGGCTCATTCATTCATTTATCCCGGAGTCAGTTGAGAGATCGCCAGGCAGATCGTGGAGTTGGGGGGAGGCATGATGAGACCCCTGTTTTGCAGGAGCTCCCAGGACTCATAACCATGAAGAGAGGATCAAAGGTGAAGGCACAAAAGGAATGTCACCTGACTGAGGGGAAAGTCAGGGGCCAGGAGTCCCAAGTGGCAGCCAGGCCTTGGGCTGGTAGCTCCAGAGGGGTGGCTTTCTAGAGAGCCTGGGCTCCAGGCTAGGCCATAAAGGATGGGTAGGAGGAAGGGAGGAAGAGAAAGGCTCTGTGGTAGAGCTGGGTTCTCAGATAGAAGGTAGGAGGGCCTCATCTGCGGGGGCGGGGGGGGGGGGGAGGGTTTGGGGGGATGGGGAAGGAGAATCCCTCACTTTCTCCCTCAGGCACTGCTTCTTCTATACCAAATCTGGGGCTGGGGACAGGTGGGAGAGCAGGCAAAATTTCCCTCTTATCTCAAAACCAAGTGGAGTAGGAGCTTCAGGGAGAGGGAGAGGGAGAGGGCCGCTGACAGCGTGGAGAAGGCTGGGTGAGCGGAAGAACAGCTGGAGAAGGATGTAGTTTTTGGGGTTGTGAAGGGCAGGCTGAGTGTGTGAGTACCAGAGCCTTGTGGCTCTGAGTGTGTTCTTGGGTGTGCCTACAAGGGTATGTTATAGGTGCGTGGGCGTTGCCAGTATGTCAATGTGCTCCGGAGTGTCCGTGTGTGAGGAAATGCTGAGAGGTGACTTGTGTCCATCTGGGCCTTTCTCCCGTACCTAGTGCCCTTCCTCACAGGCCTTCAACCTCACAGGTGCAGTGAGTGGGAGGAAGGGCAGGGTCCCTCGGTGAGCGGTCATTCCCCCGCCTGGTCTGATCCACAGGGCCCTTCCGGAGTCCACTAGCCTCCTTCCTGTGGCTGAATTAGTGCCGGGCCTCAACAGGGCCTGGAGTCGGGGCAGGAGCTTCCCTCCAACAGCCCCTCTGCCCTGGCATGGCTTCTCTATGTGTTTATGACACACACACACACACACACACACACACCCCGGCACACGCAGAGCCCAGGAGATACAGAGAAGCAAAAAGAAGGAAGGAAACCCCACCTGTCAATCCACACCCCCCTCTCAAGTTGAGATATTTCTTTCCAGTCTTTTTTCTAGGCGAACACGGTCACAACAGAAGTGGGGTGGCACCATACAAGGGGTCCTGCTGCCTGTTTTCCCCCTGCCATCGAGGAGGGCTCTGGATCGCCCCTCTAGTCCCCACTCCCCCTCACCCCAGTCCCGAGGGCTCATGGCCTAGGGAGGCTCCTCTTCCTCCCCATCCCCAGCCTAGGACCCCCGGGGAGGGCGTGATGGTGGTGGTGGTGGCGGCGGCGGCGGCGGCGGCGACTTGTTGGGCTGGAGCGAGGGGCCGGGGTAGGGGGTGGGCGGTGGGCACCTGCTGGGGCGCCCCAGCCCCGGGCCCTGCGGTGGCGGGCGGCGGCGAGCGAGGCTCAGGGGAGGAGCCGCGGGAGGGAAAGGAGCGGAGGGAGGCGGAGCGGAGCTGTCGCTTCCCATCAGGCGGAGGATTGTTCCCGACACGCGCAGGCCCTGCGGCGTTTCTGTGTCAGGGAGTTTTGCCGGCGCCGTGACCCGTGCGAGGGGGGTCGGGCTGCGCGCGGGGAGCGGCCAAGAGTGACCAGCGCGGCCGGCCGCGTCATCGCCACCTGGCCGGGTCACTGCTTCTCTCCCGCCGCGGGCGCCGCCGGCCGGGAGAGGGGCGGGGGTCCCCAGGGCTCCCCGCCTCCCTCTGCCTTGGGGCAAGGTCAGGCGGGAGCAGCATCTCCCACGGAGGGACCGAAAGCGAGCACCACCCTGGGCCTCGGTTTCTTCCCTTTGGAATGGAGGTGTGTGGGGTGAGGGTCCTTTCCTGGTCCCGAACTAAGGATGTCCTGTTTCCTGAAAAGTGCATGAGGCCGCTGGCTAGAAAAGGCAGTGCCCGAGGGTGTACGAGGCCCTGGAAGAGGCGTGGGGCTGGCCCCAGAGCCAGAGCTGCCGAAGTCGGACTGGGACCTGGACTCTCAATGGAATGAGGCCAGGGACTTGGCGTGAGCCTGGGGGTGGGGTGTCCATGCAAAGAAGATGGTCACGGAGGCGTGGGTGGCCGAGTTGCCAAAGCCGGGGCAGGGTTGGGGGGATGGGGTGGAGGAGGGGCTTCAGGGAGGGAGGGGCCGGCTCCTGACCTCTTCCCCCCAACCACTGGTCCCATCTGAAATCCACGGCTCCCATCTTCGGCCCTTAATGATTTTGACGGGCTCCATCCGCGCACCATCGGGGCCTTTGTGTCTGCCAGACCAATGGCCCCTCTCCTGGGCCCACCCATCAGTCACCCGGAGCTCCAGCTGTTCCCAGCCTTTGGAGCAACCTCGGCCGTCACCACTACAAATTGTCTCTCAACAGCCGCTTCGAGACCCCTTCTCTGCCATTGTCTCGGGACAAATGGCCCTTCCCCTGCACACAGCCCCACAGGCCCAGCCCAGGCTGCCTGCTGCTTCTGGGAAGGGGAGGGAGAGCCCACGGAGCTCTTCCGGGAAGCCCTGCTCCCTCTCCAAGCCCAATAATCCAGCCCCGGGCTGGGCCAGCAGACAGTCCCTGCTGCCTAGATTAGGCCTAGATACCCAGTGTCCTTTCTCCTTTCCTTAGTCAGATCTGGGCTTCAGGAGGGGAGGGGACTAAAACTCCTCCTTCTACTTCTCTCACAGCCCCTGGAGCCGGAGAAGCCTCAGTGTGCCCTTGTTGACTGGAGGCTGGAAAGAGGAGTGAAAGCGGAGGCAGGGAAGGATTGGTGGAGGAGGGCATGGGACTTGGGAGCTGGGGTTCCCTGGAGCCACCCTGGCCAAGCACAGAGCCAAGACAATTACATGCTTAGTTTTGCTGATTGCATTAAAATCATTAGAATGAGGGATCTGAAAATTGTACGTGAAGGGGTAGAATTAGAAAGGGCTTTAGAGACTGACACAGGCATCCCCAAAGTGAATCTGGTACAATTAGCTCAAATTGTGTTACACAAACAGACACTTCCACAAACCGACATGCCCACCCTCCCTTCCCTTCTTCCTTTTTCTCCCATTTGCCTGACCTCTGCTCAGACTCCTTCCTCTTTCTCCTCCCCTTTTGCTTTTTCCATCTGCCCTGCTTCACCTTGCTTCTCCAGGTGCCCAGGCTGTGTCCCCGAGCGGGCCTGAAAGGATACGTGGGTGAGGTCTCTGGCTTTGGGAGAGGGAGAGAGACCAAGACATCCCCCATGGAGGCCCGCCCCCCTTTAGTCAAAATGTCCCTCCTAGCATCTGTCCCAGTGTCTGTGCCAAGGCGGCAGGAGACGTAAAATGGTCTGGTTTGGGGTGGAGAGGGGCTGGGCCTGTCTGCTAGTGTCTGCGTGAGAGGTGGTCTGAATGTCAGAGTCTGGATGACACTGAGTCTACATAGGGCTGCCTTTGTGAGGGTCTCAGGGTGTGCGTGTGTGTGTGTGTCCCTGCTGTAGCTTACTCAATCCTGATGGTAGCTAGTCTTCCTCCGGTGGACATCAGTCAGCCATCTGGGGAAAGGAGTCAGAGGGTCCTCTCCTGTGATCTCAAGAAGCAGCAAGCTAGGGCTTGGGTGGCCCGGGAATGGGCCTGGCTAGACTGGGCTGCCATGGGGAGAGTCTGTTTTTGCCCTGGTGAATGGGCCTCCCTGGCTAGGGGAATGGTGGAGATAAGATGGGGCGTGAGTGGGGGTGGAAAATGGAATTGCCAGCCTGGAATGAATGGATGGTGGAGTTTCTCTTTTGTAACCGGGAATAATTAAGATAGATGTGCGGATGGATTAGCTGTCCTGCAAGGTCAGGAGCGCATTGCCGGATCACTCTATTATTTCGCTGCGCCGCAGCTACCCAGTGAACGCCTTTTTCATGATATTTTGAACATCCGCACAGAAAAAAAACCAAGTGAGTGTGCGAGAGATACAAATGGATCGTTTGGTGGAGAAATCCGTCTTCGTCACCGCCGCCAGGCTGGGATTAATGCGATTGAAGGCTCCTCCAGGCTCCGCCAGGGAGACGGGCTCGGGAAAGCAAGAGAAATTGGTTTGTACCCCTGGGAGCACGATTGATGGGCCAGGCCCGCTAGGCTGGGCTGGGTCACTGTGTTCTCAGGCTGGGTTGGAGGTGGGGAACGTGTCTGAGGCCGGGCCTTGGCCTGGGTGGGCCTTTCCCTGAGGGAGAGGCTTACATCGGGCTGATACCTCCAGAAGCTTGCTTTGGAAATTGAGGATGTGCTTGTGGGGAAGATTTCAGGCTCTGATGCCCCTGGGGGCTGAGAGACTTTGGAGAGAGGACAGGAATGGAGGGGACACATCCCCAACGACAACGCTCTTTCATGAGTGGCCCAGGGGAAGCTGCTGAAGTCTGTCAGGATGCAGTATCTGAGGAGAGGATCTGGACAAAGGCAACATGGCCATTTACTCTCAGAGCAAATATTTACCAAGCCCGCATGTGTGCCAGGCACTGTTCTAGGTTTGAGAAACATGGTACGGCTCCTGTCCTCATGGGGCTTGTAGTCTAACCGGGAAGGTGACCCTGGACGTGTCCTGCTGACTAAGTGTGATGGGGCTTGTGATAGGGACATCCACAGCAAGAGAACAGGACCTCGACTAAGAGATCAAAGATGGCTTCCTTCAGGGGTGACATAAAAGCTGAGTCTTGAAGGATGGGTAGGAGCTACTAAGATAGGGAAGGGAGAAGAGAACTATATTCTAGGAGTAGGGGACAGACTGAAGATCTGGAAGTTAGGAGGCTGGTGGAGAACTCTTGGTTCTGCCTGATGGAGAAGACAGAATGACTTTTCCCTCAGAGCCGTCAGATGACTTGTCCAGGGTTACATGTCCTGCAAATGTCAGAGCCAGGGCTGGAGCAAAAGTTCCCAGCTTTGGAGTGACTGCAGATTCCTACTAGTCTGGTGGAAGAGTCCAGGTCTTCAGTCTCGGAAAATGTGAGCCTTATTTGGGCGGTCCCCATCCAGAGGGGGGACCAGGGCACAAATTATTTTACGTGAAGGTTCTTCCTGATTCTTCGGAACAGCAGTGCGGTACTCCATGGTGAGGATGTACTGGGACTAATCAAACCAACGTGGATGTACATTTCAGTTGTTACCACTTTTCTACTATTGCAAAGAATGCCATCGTGACTAGCCCTGAAGTAGAATTACTGGTTTAAAGGGTATGTGCCAGAGAGAGTTTGGCTCTGGGTCTGAAGGGAGAAAGCAGGAGTCCAAGTGGAGGAAGAGGAGATGCATGGGGCGAGGTGGTAGGAACAAGAGGCTCAGGGTCAGCGAGTATCCCAAGCTCAGCCCTGTTCTTCACTAGTTCTGTGTGATCTTGAGCAAGTTAGTAAACTTATCCCAACCTTCTGCCTTCCTTTTTTTTTTCCTTTTCCTTTTCTTTTCTTTTTTTATAAAATGAGATCAACATGAACCTCATTGATTTGTTTGAGTTACAAATTTACAAATTTTTCCATGACTGCGAAAGGGACAGTGAGTGGACAGACTCTCCAACAAGAGCAGCAGTTATTACTGGGTCATGGTATTTGAACTGTTTTTCTTTCTTCTTTTATATTTTTTGGCACTAGCTGTGTTATCTGAAATTCCTACAATGTACGTGTATTGGTTTCATGATCAGAAAGAAATAATACAGGGGTGCCTGGGTGGCTCAGTGAGTTAACCCTCTGCCTTCAGCTTAGGTCATGATCTCAAAGTCCTGAGATAGAGCCCCGCATGGCGTCAGGCTGTCTGCTCAGCAGGGAGCCGGCTTACCCCCCGCCCCCCCCCCCCCCCCCCGCTTCTCTGCCTACTTGTTATCTCTCTCTCTCAAATAAAGAAATAAAACAAATTTTTAAAAAAAGAAAGAATACCAACTGTAGACGCTTTTGGTTGTGCAAAGGGAGGAATGGAGGTAGAAGGCACTAGGCTCAAATATGGAGCAAGATTACCTGGCAGAGACTGCCAGGGGTGGGCTGGATTTATAGAAGAACAGAGTTGGCAAGGGAGCATATCAGGCGGAGGAACATGAGTGAGCAGGGTGTGCAGACGAGAAAGCATCCGTGGGAAAAGCAATTCAGCTTAGCCGAAGCAGAGTCCTTGTACTCCATTCACTCATTCATTCCTTTAACCTGCATTTGCTGAGGAGAGGTTCTGGGCCAGGCACTGTGCTCTAACCTGGGACACGATGGTGATCAGAAACAGAAACGGCCCCAGGCCTTGTGGACCTTAGGCCAGTTGAATAAGTACAGGAAGAGGTAAGTTCTCCTGTGAGGTCTGCGAGGGAGCCCTGGAACAGAGAGCCTCTGAGAGAGAGATTTTTTGCTTTTGTTTTTTAAGATTTTATTATTTATTTGGCAGAGAGAGACACAGCAAGAGAGGGAACATAGGCAGGGGGAGTGGGAGAGGGAGAAGCAGGCTTCCCACTGAGCTGGACTCGATCAGAGGACCCTGGGGTCATGACCTCAGCCAAAGGCAGATGCCCAGTGACTGAGGTACGCAGACACCCCAGAGAGGTCTTGTCTTAGTCAGGGAGTCAGGCAAGGTTTCCCAGAGGAATTCCCCACTAAACTGAGGATTACAAGGACAAATGGCATTAACCAGGCAAAGAGGGAAGAGAAGAATATTTGGGGAAGGGGGCCTGCGTGGCTCAGTCAGTTAAGTGTCTGCCTTCGGCTCAGGTCCTGATCCCAGAGTCCCACGTCTGGCGTGGCAGGGAGCCTGCTTCTCCCTCTGCCTGGTGCTCCCCCTCTGCTCTCTCTCTCTGACACATAAATAAATAAAATCTTAAAAAAAAAAAAAAAGAATGTTTGGGGAGAGGGAACAGCAGGGTGGTTGGCCCAATGGCAGAGGGGCTGGTGAGGATGAGGGAGAAGTGCAGAAAGCAAGGGAAGGGGGCTGGAGGTACTGGCAGGACAGGCTACCACCTGTTGGGGGAAGAATTTGGAACTTTATGTTGACAGCAGTGGGAGCCATGGAAGGAATTAAACCCACAAGCGACACGGCCAGGCTTGTGTTCTCAGCAGTCCCTGATGGGTGCAGAGAATGGAGGTATGTGAATCAGTGAGACCACGGGAATAGAAGGGGAGAGTGTGAAGGAGGGGGCAGTGATGAAGATGGAGGGAAAAGGTTGGGACTAACAGGAGTGATGAAAAGGCTAGAGAAGTATGTGTGTGTGTGTCTGTCTGTCTGCCTGTCCGCATGCATGTACAGCCTATGGGGCGTGAATGGAAGTCCAGGCTGAAGAGTTTGATCAGTTGGCAGCCTGGAGTCATTGATAGTGACATGCCAACAACCAGCATCCATAGCCTGGAGTGCCTAGCGGTGCTGGGTCATGCATGCCTATTTTTTGCATGCGTGTCTCATCTAACCCTTGCAACCAGCCTGTGAGGTTGGTTCTCTCCCTTCAAATTTATGGATGAGGTTAAGCAACTTGATCTGGGTTACCTGCTCCTTAAGAGGCAGAGCTGGGCTTTAGACCCCGCATTCTGGTTCCAGAGTATAACCACCAAGGTACACTGTTGTGGAAGCTTTCTGAGTGGGAGAAAGATAGGATCAGGATGTGTGACTTTGGAAAATTAATCTGGTGGTATTGAGCCAGATGGATGGGTTTGGGGAGAAAGGCCCAGAGACCAATATTTCAGGTGGGCAGAGGTGAGATCAGAGGGTCTGGGCCATGGTAGGATCAAAGTCATGGAAAGAAAGGGATGGAAACCAACCTTCCTGTGAACAGACAGGATTTAAGATAGGGATTAATTCTCCATTGCTGCTGTAACAATTTACTGCAAATTTAGTGGCTTAAAACAACACCCATTTTTAAATGTTTTTAAAATTTGTATTTCTTTTAAAGATTTTATTTATTTATTTGAGAGAGAAAGCATGGGCACACAAGCGGGGAGGGGGCGGCTCAGAGAAGGGGCAGAGGGAGAGGGACAAGCAGACCCCTACTGAGTGGGGAGCCTGATACACAGGGCCAGATCACAGGACCCTGAGATCATGACCTGAGCCAGCGCCAGACTGTTGAACCAACTGACCCAACCAGACATCCCCAACACCCTTTATTTATTTATTTATTTATTTTTTAATTTCATAGTTCTATAGGTCAGAAGTCTGAGCAGGCTGGATGCATTTCTTTCTTACAGTCTCACGAGGCTGAAACCAAGGTGTCATCCGGTCTGGGGTCTCGTCTCATCTGGAGGCTCCAGGGAAGAATCTGTTTCCTTGCTCATTCTTGATGGCAGAATTCAGTCCTTTGCAGCTGGAGGTCCTAACTTCCTGTTCTTCTGCCAGCAGCCAGAAACTGTTTTTAACAAGCTCTGTGATTAGTCGACCGACCTCCGCCTTGATAATCTCCCTTTTGCCAAGTTAGGTAAACTCAGGAGTACCCCCCCCCCTTGGGGGATAAAAGTCATGGGGCCATCTTCCATTTCTGCATAACCACAGGACCACCTGGGTTCCTGTGTCTTGGAAAACTAGGCGAGGCAGGGTAGAGGAAGAGGTGGGATGGAAACGAGGAGGCTCGGAGGTCTGGGAACTAAGTTACTGGGAGCAGAATGGTGACAGCAGAGGAATGGGAACTTAGCAGGAGAGCTAATTTGAGAGGCTGGGAAAGATTATGAGGTGGAGATTTAGGTGGGCACACAGAGCAGTTAGAAATCAGCAATTCGGGATACCTGGGTGTCTCAGTGGGTTAAAGCCTCTGCCTTCAGCTCAGGTCGTGATCCCAGCGTCCTGGGATCCAGCCAGGCGTAGGGCTCTCTGCTCAGCGGCGAGCCTGCTTCCCTTCCTCTCTCTGCCTGCCTCTGCCTACTTGTGATCTCTGTCTGTCAAATAAATAAATCTTAAAAAAAAAAAAAGAAATCAGGAATTCCCTCTCAGGAGAGCAGGGGTGTTGAAAATTTTTAATTTTTAATTGAGATACGCAACACATGAAGAACATTAATCCTAGGCTTATAGCTCAATGGACTTCAACATCTGCAGACACCTGGCTGCTGCCATTCAGCTCAGATTCCCAGCTGCCTCTCTCCCCGAGTTCTCTTGTGCTCCATCCCAGTCATATCTCCCCAAGGTAACCTCTATTCTTGCATTGATTCCCATCAATGCATTTTTCCTATTCTTGTGCTTCATATAAACAAAATCATACAGAATATACTCCCATCAAATCATTTATTGGGTGTCTGCTGTATGTATGCCAGGCCCTGTGCCAGGCTCTGGGGACACAATATTGACAAGACAGAAAAATTCCCAGCCCTTGCGGACCTTACGTGCTGCCCAAAAGGAAGAGATCAATACTGTTGGAGGCAGCAGGATGACGAAGGTGGGGGAGTGTGGACGCAGAAGAAAGGATGAAGCCGAATGGATGAGAGGAGCTCAGAATGGGGGTGGTGTGTGGGTGGAGTGGTCAGAGGGTGGAGAGAAACCAGCAGCACAGAAGCCAGAGAAGGAGAGCTCCAAGAGGAGGGAATGATCAACAGCGTCACATGCTGCTGAGAGGTTAATTAACACATATTTATGGAGCACCTGCTTCGTACAAGGCTAGGCACGGAGTGAAATACAGACAGGCATAAAACTTCCTGTAATAATGATCTCTAACATGTCTATAGAGATAAGAGAAGGCCCTGGTGGGGAAAAACACTATAAAACTCAAATATGATCATGTCACTGCCCTGCTTAAAATCTTCCTATGGCTTCCCATTGTCATTGGGAAAAAGATCAAAACCTTGCCACAACCTCCCCGGCGCCTGTGGTCTGAACTCTGTGGACTTCTGTAACCTCATCTCTTACTCCTCAGCACTCTGGCTCTTCAGGCATCCTGGCCTTCTTTTTTCCCTTATTTGGCTCCCACCTACCCCAGGACCTTTGCACTTGTCATCCCTTCAGCCTAAAACACTTTACATCTTCCCCCTATTCCTAGAAAGACCTAGTTAACTGTACTTATCATTAATGTCTTGGGTCCATGGTTGAGTCTTCAGAGAAGCCCTGATTTTCCAGCTTAAAATAGTTCCCATCTATGCTTTACACTCCCACAGCTTGCTCCGTGGAACAGTCTTTGCTAACGCTTATCATGGTGAGTAATTGTGTGTGATTATTGTCTAAGTGTTTCTCTCTCTCACCAGCCAGAAACCCCTATAAGAGCAGAGACCTTATCTGTTTATGATTATTAGTGATTCCCCAGCACCTACTTCAGTGCTGGGCCTATAAGGAGGGCTTGGTAAGCGTCTGTGGATTGAGTGAGCTTATGAGTTGGAAGTCAGGCCTGTCTTTAAGCCTGGGCTATGTGACCTTGGGTAGCTGACTTTCTTTCCCTGAGACTCAGTTTCATCATCCATAAAATGAAGGGGTAGACTCTCTAAGGGCCTCTCCAGCCTGCTGTCCTCAGATTCGATGAGTCACATTCATAAAAAATGTCACTGGGCTGCCTGCCAGTGCATTAGCACTGATATTAGTGAGTGCTGAGTAAGAAGGTGCAAAACCTGGACTGCTGTAGAGAGAGCACAAGGCAGTGTGACCGAGGGTGAGTGGAGCAGACTTCCTGGAAGAGGTAGGTGGAAATGAATTAAATAGGTGGAGAGAAAAGAGATTTTCAAGAACCAGAGAAGCATGAAACATGGCAGGAGACCACAGGGGGACTGGCCTGACTTGAGCCCATGGGAAGGATTCAGCTCCGTTTAAGCAGGAGAGGCCCTCTGTGGCAGTTTCGTATTGCTGCTGGGACAAACCATTGCAACTGAGTGGCTTAAAGCATCAACATTTATGATCTTACGGTTTTGGAGGTCAGAAGTCCAGAATCAGTCGTACTGTGCTAACGTCAAGGTGTTGGCAGAGCTGGTTCCTTCCGGAGGGTCTGGGGAAGAATCTGTTTCCTTGCCTTTTCCAACTTCTAGAAGCTGTCCCCATTCCTTAGTTCCTGGCTCTGCACCACATCAAGGTTTTCTCTGACTTGGACCCTGTTTCCTCCCTCTTATGAGGGCCATTGTGATTACATCGGGCCTACTCAGATAATCCAGGATAATCTCCAGATCTCAAGATCATTAATGTAATCACAGCTGCAAAGGTCCCTTTTACTGGGTAGGTAACAAATTCACAAGTTCCGGGGATTAGGGGGAGGATTTCTTTGAGGGGCCCTTTTCCAGTTTACCACACCCTAGTGGTTAATTCATGAGGTCTCTGGAGCCAGAATGCCTCAGTTTAAGCCTTGGCTTTGTCCCTCATTAGTGCTTTAATCCTAGGTGATTTATTTAACCCCTTTCTGCCTCCATTTTCTCACTGGTAAAAATAAGGACATAGCAACACACACCCTATTTGTTTCAGTTACCCATTGCTATGTGGTAAGCCACCCCAGATCTCAGTGGCTAAGAACAACAATGACTTTAAGAGTTTTTGGGGGGTGCCTGGGTGGCTCAGTGGGTTAAGCTTCTGCCTTCAGCTCAGGTCATGATCTCAGGGTCCTGGGATGGAGCCCCCACATCCGGCTGTCTGCTCAGCAGGGAGCCTGCTTCCCCCCCCCCACCCTGCCTGCCTCTCTGCCTACTTGTGATCTCTCTCTCTCTCTGTCAAATAAATAAATAAATAAAATCTTTAAAAAAAAAGGTTTTTGTTTTTTTTTCTTTCATGATTTTTTTTCCATGGATGGTGCTGGCTGCCTTATTCACTCTTGTAGCTGCTTTCATCGGGAAACTCCGCTGGGGGCAGAGTGTCCAAGCTGGCCTCACATGGCTCCAGTGGCCTTCCATTCTGGCAGGAAGGCCTTACTCCGTTCTCCTCCGGTGGCCTTCCATTCCGCAGGGCCTCCCTCTCTCCGCTGGCCTTGCGGGCAGGATAGTTCAGACTTCTTCCCATAGTAGCTGACTTCCGAAGAGATGATTATGAAAAGCTGTAGAGCTGCTAAGGCCTCAGCCCAGAAATCACCAAATGTCACTTCTGTCAAGTTCTGTTGGTCAAACCATCACATGGCTGGCCCGGACTCAGAGGGAGGGGAAGTAGGCTGCCCCACTTTGCAAAAGCATATTGCACAGGTCTTGTGGGAGGCACAGTTTGCCACAGTTAGTCGTAAGGATTCCACAAATGAAAACATGTCGAAGGACTTAGGACAGGGCCCGGTACAGAGTAAGTGCTCAAAAGGTTCAAAAAAGTGCAGGATCGGGGCACCTGGGTGGCTCAGTGGGTTAAAGCCTCTGCCTTCGGCTCGGGTCATGATCCCAGGGTCCTGGGATCGAGCCCCACATTGGGCTCTCTGCTCTGCAGGGAGCCTGCTTCCTCCTCTCTCTCTGCCTGCCTCTCTGCCTGCCTCTCTGCCTAGTTGTGATTTCTTTCTGTCAAATAAATAAAATATTAAAAAAAAAAGTGCAGGATCTAGTGTTTGCCTGCTTAGGTTCAAATCCAAACTGCACAGCTTCTGGTCTGTGACCTTTAGCAAATAATCACCCCAAACCTCAGGGTCCGGTGAACATGTGACCTTTCATTAAGATATTTAAAGAGCATATCTATTTTTTAAAGATTTTATTTATTTATTTATTTAAAAGAGTATTTATTTACTTATTTGACAGGGAGAGAGAGAGAGCACGCACACGAGTGAGCACGAGCAGGGGGAGCAGGAGGCAGAGGGAGAGGGAGAAGCAGGTTAAACTTCAACCGCTAAACAGAGAGCCTAACACAGGGCTTGATCCCAGGACCCTGGGATCATGACTTGAGGAAGCTATTTAACTTCTCTGAACTTGAGTTTCTCACCTATATACCTGAAGATAATGACACCTCTCTCTAAACATAATGGGAGGAGTTAATGAGATACTTGGATCGAAGCTTCAGTGTGTGCTTGGCACAGACTAGGTGCTCCCTAAGTACTGCTTTCCTCCCTCTCTGCTTCTCTGCTCACCCATCTCTCTCCCCTGGCCAAACCGTTCCCGAGGCTCTGCCTGTCGCAGCTCTGTCCAGTACGTGCCCAGCTCCAGTTCCAGTTCCTATTAGTTCTTCCCCTGCCCCTGCCAGCTGCCCCTGCACCTGCTGTATCTGTATGGGACCCCAGGGTATCTGTATGACTCACAGGGAACAGTAAGTACAGAGAGTCGTTTCTGGCTTTAGTAGGCATATAATAAATATTTACAGAAAGAACCAAAGGATGTGTGAGCTTGAGCTTTGTGAGAAAGCATAGAACCAGTTTTATGTCCCTTGTTCTTTCATGGCATTTAGAATTGCAGAAGCTGGGAGAATTAGCCATGACGTTTAGTTGACTTTGGGTGGGATCATGCCTACCAAAGGTGACCTTGATCAGTTCTTTGCAGAAGAGAGGAATTGGTATCAGTGAGACTTTAGTCAGGAGGGATCAATGACGACTTTGGTTGGATTGAGGGTTCAGGAAGACTTGATTGATTGGGATGGGACATCATCGGGGAGTCTATGTCCCTGAAAATTGAGAGAGAGCTTTTGATACTGAATTAAGTCAAGTTGAGAGCAGATTTTCACAGACACTAACTCTATTAGGGTTCCTGGACCCAATTCCTGGTGTTGCACTCTGCCCCCCACAAACACACACACATATGAGACCAGCAGGGTACCTGGAGAATTTAATTTAATTCTGATACTACCTATTGGGAAATAGTGTCAAATCCCACAGGTTAATGTTTAGTCCTACAAGACTGCCCTACAAGACTGACTCCTACTTCAGGTACTAGTCACAAGACCCAGGCGATTACCTTTGCTTCTGAACCACCGACTACAGATCAGAGGTTCCAATGACCTCCTCCTTAGTTCTGTTGATTTGCTGCAGAACTCAGGGAAACACTTATTTACATTTACCAGTTTATTAAAGAATAGGATAAAGGATATGAATCAAGAGCCAGATGAAGAGATACATAAGATAAGGTATGGGGAGAGGGCACAGGGCTTCCCTGCCCTGTCCATGCATGCCATTTAGCCCAGATTTCTGTGTGTTTACCAGCCTGGAAGCTCTCTGAACCCTGGCCTTTTTGGGGTTTTATGGAGACTTCTTTACATAGCCACGATTGATCAAATCATTGACCACTGGATGATTCAACCTCCAGCCCCTCTCCCCTCCCAGAAGTTTGGGTGGTGTAGTATGGAAAGTTCCAACTCTATGATCACCTGGTTGGCTCTCCTGGCAACCAGCCCCCACTGCCCAGGCCCATTCTTGGGTGGGGTTCAAAGCTCACCTTCATTAACCTAACAAAAGACACTTTATCTCTCTTAAAACTTAGAGGAAACTCTAAGGGCTTGGGGAGCTGTGAGCCAGAAACCTTGGACAAAGACAAGGCACACATAAGAAATACATACTTGGTCACTCGGAAAACCAAGTATATATTTCTTATAAATCACAGTATGGCAAGATTGGAGACTGGTTGGGACTGGGGCTGGAGATGACACTATCTACCTTCCTATAGGAGTACCTTTTGCTTCTTAACTAGAGCTGAAGGCTATGTCCACTTGTCCTCTCTGGGACAGAGGGTAGAGGTGATGGACCTGGGGACAATGGACAAAGAGGAAGATGGCCAGTGGCTGGATCTTAGGGAAGGGGTATGTGGTTTCCCCACTCCTCCTCTCTATCCTGCCACATTGTCCCAGGCCCCCCAAACCATCACCTTCTGCAGTCCAAGGCCCCCAGGTCTCTCTCCTACCGGGAAGGAACCTCTATCTGCCCTCAGCATCTGCAGGTCTTTCCACCACCCAGGCCCACCCCCTACATTTTAAGATTGATCACTGAGATCTAACTGGTCCAGTCCTATTTCTCAGTCCCTTTTCCAGGGAATAGTTTGCTTTTCAATTCCTGAAGCTGGTTTCCTCAGGATAAACGGTAGGAGAATGTCATCCTTTGCCCTGTTAATAGGGCAGATCAAATAGTCAATCATATAACCAACATGTCATTTCTCTACCAGCCCTAGAACAAGCTCAGAGTCCCACCTGGGAGATGAAACTCTCCTTGACAATAACAGCAAACAGACAAATCACAGCGATAGTGATGTTTCCCTAGGATTTTCTGCTTTATAGAACAATTACAAGCTCATTACCTCAGGTGACCCTCATGACAATCCTATGACATAGGCCTAATTACCTACATTTGACACATGGGAAACTGAGGCTCAGAGAGGTGGAATCGTTGGCCAAGATCAGATTGCCAATAAGTGACGACACCAGGATGGGGGGACCAGAGGGCTTCTTTTGGGGTCTTTAGCTGGCTCCCTCCTGTCCGTGAGCCAGGAACCGTGCAGCTTGGAGATATCCCCCTGGAGAATCCTACCCTTACTGACAAGGTCCTAGGCCTGGAGGACAGGGGAATATCTCAGGCTCCCAGACCTCTTCCTAGACTCCTTTACTGTACCCTCTCCACCTTGCTGATGGCTTGTAGCTCCTGGAGCCAACGGTGCCCTCAGAATCCCCGTGCTTCCCTCCTGGCCCCAGGGACTAGTCTGCACCCCTTGCTCAGATCCTAAGAGAAAAACCCTTAGCCATCTGTCCTGGTCCCCTCCCTATAGGTCAGTGCTCCCCCCGCCGTGGACAGGCTCCTGCGATGATGGATCGCTGGCCCCAACGCACATATTATTATGAAATGGGTTTATTACACTCTAAATCTCTCACTAATGTGCCGCTCTTTAATCCCTTTATCCGCTCTCAGTCTCTCAGGCTCGGCCACAGCTCTCTCCACCCAGGACTGGCTCTGAAGGGCTTATTGGATGATTTCTGACTTGGGGGGACCCGGGTGGGGGCTGTTTAGAGGAGAAGGGAGGAAAGGGAGCCATGCAGCCCTTGAGAGGAGTCCAAAGGCTTGTCTGGGGGCTTTTAACAAGGAGCCTCCCTGGGCCGAGTTCATTAAGGAACCCCTGCTGTCAGTCTGTCTGTCCACTTCCCTTGCTCCCTATCTCTATGTCTCTGGCTGCCTCGCTCCACCTCTGCCTCTTGGGTCTCACCACTTTCTCACTTCGTCTTGGCTCTCAGGCTCTCTGACTGTCTCCTGTCATCTCTGTGTCTTCCCTGGAAGTCCGACTGTGGTCGGGGGATGGCATCTAGTTCTCCTGGGGTCAGGAAGGCAATGATCCCCAACTTCTCCATCCCACCCCCTCTTTCTGGAAATTGCTTGAAACCTGCTGGGTTTCTGGTCTCTCAAGTCACTTCTTCACCCCAGCCCACTCTCCAGACACTGTCATCTTTCTGCCTCTGCTACTGAGGTCCCCCTCTGGCTTTTCCTCTTGTATCCTGGACTCCTCTATCTGCCCTGCTCTCAGGGCCACGCCCAGGTCCCTGCTGACACCAGCAGCCTCTACCCTCTGTCCATCCACACTCGCAGCCTCCTCCTCCCTCCTCCTCCTCCTCCTCCGCCTACCCATGATGGCTGATACCTCAGCTCCCGGGCCTCCCCTTCCCTCCTCACTGTCACTCTGACCACCTCCCTGCTGGCCTTCTCTCCTTCCCTCCGTCTCTGTCTCTGTCTCTCCCAGTGTCTCTCCCGGAGCAGTCCCTCCCCACTCTGACACACCAGCCGGTATGGCAGCCAAGGCTTCCTGCTGTCAGCTGGGGAATAGATAAAGATAAATGATATTATGTTAAATTCCACTTAATGACAAATTTTTAATTTTCTGAACATGGTCATTTTCTGGCTAGTGAATCAAGTGGAGGGAGCTAATTACATGAAGATCTGAACAAAAATAACTCCTAATTTTCAAGGATAATGGAAGAGAAATGTTGGAGATTAATGGCACTATTTATCTTTTTTAAATTTCTATCTTTCTCTGTGATAGCCGTGCTCCCCAAGGAAAATATTCATAAAATGAAATTGAAGTCGTAACTTAATAGGTTATTAAAATTTTTGAGTGCATATCACTTTCCTTCCGCAGCACTGTAAATTTAAATTGAAGTTTGCGGCTCCCCGAGTCACCAGCGGAGTTTTTTTTATGATGGCACAATAGAGAGAAACATGCATCTTTGTCAGGAGGTATTTGCTAGTCTAATTTTATGGCAGGCCGGATTATCAGACGGGAATGGCAGCGCCGGGGGAAGCTGACAAGCCCGCAGCCGGCAGCCATGTGTTTCCATTAGCGCCCCGAGCCGTCCGGGGTTTCTCTGGACTCTCATTTTCCACTTCAGTCTTTTATCTTGATTTAAAGTGAGGGCGCCCAATATTCAGGGCCTGTCATTTTTCTCTCTCACACGCTCTCACACGCTCTTCCTCTCCTCTCCCCTCCCACTTCCTCTGCCCCAGGGCCTGCTCCCTTTCATCTCCGGCTCCAGCGAGGGCTCGGCGAGGCACCCCCCGCCCCACACGCACACCTGTCCTCACCTAACCCTGTGGGCTCCACCCGGGGAGAAATAGGAGAGAGGAGGCAGGGGAGACCGGCGGGGCAGTTATAAATTTGAGTGAAGCCTTCTCCCCGTGGGCCCATCAGAGGAACCCCCGAATGAGGACTGTGTGTGCACCCAAGGCCAGGACAGGGCTCTCTGGCTGGCGTCCATCAGGCCTTCTAATTGAGTGTTAATGGAGTTGCGAGGGGGAGGGGGCGCAGCTGTTGACTCAGGGGACCAGAGGGCACTGAGATTTACGGCCAGACCCTGTCTCTGTTCCCATGCAGGTCTCTTCCCTGACTTTGTCTCTGAGTCTCAGAAGCATCCACCGAGATGGAGACGGAAACTTCAAAGGGACTCAGAACAACTCACACATTGTAGAGATGGACAAACTGAGGCTGAGACATTGGGAGGGTCTTGTCCAAGGTCTCACAGCTAATTAGTGGTGGAGGCAGAACAAAACTCTGAATATCATAGATGTTTGACGAATGCACTTCCCAGGGAACCATGCTGCCTCACCTCAGCCCCTTTCTGCTGTGTTGGATGGGAGCCGACATCTTTGTGTCTGTCTCAGCCCCCACCCAGCATTGTCTACTTTGTGATTGGCATCCGTGTTCCCCAAAGCCCTGCCCTGGCCTCAGACCCACATCCAGCCAGTCACCAAGCCTGCCCGCTCTTTCCTTGGACCTGTCCCCTCCCTGCCCTCATTTGGGTTCACCTGGTCTGTTTGTTTTCATGTCCAGAGTGACCTTCCCCTAATACCCCAAATCCACAAACCTACTCCTGCCCTTGCTCAGAAACCCACTCTGTGTCCTGGACCCTGTGCCTATTGGACGGAGTTCCACCTTCTCCTGTAAGCTCATAGCTCTCCATGACCGGGCACTACCATTTCCCCTCTGTCCTCCCTCCCCCTTGCCCACCATATGCCCAGGAGGGTCCGCTGCTGCCAGGGTGGCACCTCCTCACCTTGGTACTTGCTGTCCCCACGGGGAAAATCCTCTGCTCTCCCAGCTCTGTCTACTGTTCCGACCCACCTCAAGCCACGCCCTTGCTGCCCTGCCCCCTCCCAGGCCACCCTGATCTTCCCTCCTGTCTGGTCTCCTTTAGCCTCACCATCCAGGCTGGCCCTCCGTTACCACCTGATCACCCACTGCTTGCAACTCACTGTACTTCCTCTGACAGGCACATCCCAGGAGCCCAAAATTCAGTTCATGTACCTTATTCTAGTGGTCAGAAATGCTCACCGGGGTCACACATCCTATCCCACATGTCCTGAGCATAGCAGCCGGGACTTCAGAATAAGGCCTCGGACAGGAAGTCCAACTGCATAGATCAGGGCATCGTGGAGCTGGAAGGGACCTGAGACTTCAACTCTCCCATTTTTTAAAAAAAAGATTTTTTATTTATGTATTTGACAGAGAGAGAGAGAGACAGTGAGAGAGGGAACACAAGCAGGGGGAGTGGAAAAGGGAGAAGCAGGGCACCTGGGTGGCTCAGTGGGTTAAAGCCTCTGCCTTTGGCTTGGGTCATGATCCCAGAGTCCTTGGATCAAGCCCCATATCAGGCTCTCTGCTCAGCAGGGAGCCTGCTCAGAAGGGAGCTTCCCTTCCTTTCTCTGCCTTTCTGCCTACTTGTGATCTATGTCTGTCAAATAAATAAATAAAATATTTAAAAAAAAAGAAAAGAAAAGGGAGAAGCAGGCTTCCTGCCGAGCAGGGAGTCCTATGTGGGACCCTGGGATCATGGCCTGAGCAAAGACAGACGCTTAATGATGGAGCTACCCAAGCGCCCCTTAACTCTCCCATTTTTATGGATGGGAGAAACTGAGGCCCAGCCAGAGGGGTGATGCCCAGGGTTCTGCCACCAGTTGGGAAGGGAGTAGAGACTCACATCCAGGTCTCTGGGCTCATGTGTCAGTGCTCTTTCCACCTCTCCCCACGCTGCTTGCAGTGTTCAGGGGGTCACTGTTCCTTGTGTATAAATTGACAACAGCTCTTTAATCTCAGGGCCTTAGTTTGTCTATAGTGGAGAAAAGCAGTCTTTGACCATAGTTCCTTCCTCCAAGTGGGGTCCGAGATGCCTGGAGAGTTCTCCAGGCAAATGGCAGGACTTCTGGACGGCCATGTCTCCTTGCCCCTCCCCTCCCGGACATCCTACCCTGCTCTGACCCTGCCCCAGGCTCCCTGACCTGACCACTGCTTGGACTGTGACCCATCCTTTCCCCTTCTCCCCCCATCTACTGGCTCTCCGTTGAGCTCCCCACCATTGTGTCCCTTGTCACAGGCATGTTGCAGGCATGTTGCAAGCATGTTCAGGCATGTTTCAGGCATGGCCATTTCCACTTGGCTGCCTGTGTCACACAGGTCAGGTGGCGAGTGGCCCGGGCCGCCCCCACGCCGTGTTTAGCAGTGGAGCTGAGCGGAGGTGGTGCCTGGTTCCCCAGCCACAGTCTCTCGTTAGAAAGAAATTAAAAGCCACTCAATTTTGGCTAATATCCCTCTGAAGGCCTTTAACTCCACCTGTGACTAACCCATTCATAATCGCTCCGTTTTAGTGGCTCAGGCTGATGTAGCCTCAATTAATTTGGGAGGAGAGATAAACGGCCATTCCTCTTTGTCTCCCATCCCGTCCTCCCTTCCTGCCCTCTCGCCAGGCTCCCCCACAGCCTCTGGGTCTCTGTGCCTCTGGCTCAGTTTTTCTCTCTCCCTCCCTCACCTCACCTCTCTTTCTCACCCGGATGGTGTGGCTCGGTTTCTGTCTTTCCAAACGTCTGTCTCCGCAACTCTTTTTGTGTCTCTTCCAAAGTCTATCTTAGTTTTGGTTCTCCCTCTACTTTCTTCCGCCTCTTTTCCTCCCTCATTTCACTCTTCCCATCATCTCTTTCTTTTTCTTCGGGCATTTATCTGTCTGGGCCTCTGCTCTTTTGTCTCTGTCCCTCCCTCTGGTTTCTTTGGGGGGGGGCGCTCCTTTTAGTCACTTGGACCGTTACTCACTCATCTTTGGAGCTCCTTTCCTTGCCCACTAGGGTGTATGCCTTGCTGGTGCTGTTTTTCTGGCTCTCTTTCTCTCTCTCCCTAGCTCTGTCTCTGGTCTTTTCTGTCTCTTTGTCTCAGCCGACTCTGTATCCCAATCTCCTGTCTTTAGTTTCCTTTCATTGCAGGCCCACGCCCCTCCTGTTTTGTCCCCTCTACAGCTTCCCTTCTTTCTCCCTTTCCCCGGCTTCCTCTGCTGCCTTTTCTTTTATTCTGCCTCTGTCTCTCCATTTGTCCATTTCTGCTGTGTCTCCCTGAGTTTTTCTTTCTTCCCTTCCTTTTTCTGTCACAGAGAGGACTCTTCTCTCAGCCCCTCCCCCAGGGCCCAAGCACCTTTTCTCCTGGTGCCTCAAACCCCCCAAGCCCATGAGTCCTTTTGTCTTCCCCTCCCTTCTCGATTATTATTAATGATAAAAGCTCAAACATCACATCAGTAATTTCTGAGTGAGTTTTGCAATGAAACTGGGGCCTTCTCAGCCCCTCCCGAGTCCCACAAATTTTACTTTTGTAATTTCACGCCTCTGGTTATCACCACGCTGCTCCGTCCCTCTCTGCCTCTCAGCTCCCCTCCCCTCCCCCCACCCCCCCGGAGAGAGCACTTAAACTTGTTTTCATTCCCTTATTCTTTATTTTTTTAATGTCCACTCTCTCCGGAGTCAGTAATGTTCTTCCTCTCTTTCCTCTCCCATTTTCTGTTAATTCTGCGCCATCTGCCTTAGCATCTGTTAAAAATAAAATTTCCCTCACACAATGAGAAGCTTCCCTGCTCCTCCCTCCCCCCTGCAGCCCCCCAGGTTTGGTGCTGGGGCCGTCAGATGCCACTTCCTCTCCTGGGATCTTCCCCCTCCCCCCAGTCCCTAGTCTGGTTTTCAGAGAAGAGACACCGCACTGGGCAAGCAGGCGGCTGCAGGAAGGGAGGGGACTGCCCAGGGGGCCTGGAGCTGGAGGGGGCAGCTGCCCAGGGAGTTAGGACTGGGGCCGGGGTGGGGGGAGGGTGCAGAGGATGGAACCAGGCTCCACCCACTTGCCTTCTGGACCTTGCCCAGGCTGGAGCTCTGAGCTGCTGAGACAGAGCACCTGCACAGGTAGGTGACAACAGGTGGGGGAGAGGTTTGAGGAGAGAGCTCTTGTTCCCCAGGAAAGGAGGTTGCTGATGAATCCATCTGCCCTTTCCCAAAAGCTAGTGCTGGGCACAGGGCTGGGATGGCGCTGGGAGTGAATTTGGGAGATGGGAGAACAGCCCTCGAGTCCCAGTGCCAGGCCCCAGCTTGGACTGGATATGGTGCTACCTAAGGTGTCCTCAAGACTGGCCATCAAGGGTCCCTTCCCCATGTCTGCTGGAGGACTGTGTCCTTACTGCTCCGGGCTCAGTGGGGGCGGCGGATGGGGGGTGGGGAGGGAGTCAGTTGACCCCTTGCCCTGAAGACTTCAGGAGGCCAGAAACTCTTGGGTTGGAGCCAGCTTCCCACTGGGTTTAGGAAGAGATGCAGTGTGTGTATATGTTTGTGAGCATGTGTGTGTGTGTGCGTGTATGACTGTGAGATTATGGTTCTCGGTCTCCACTGATCTGCTTATGTGTGTCTGGGGGGTGTGAGTATATGCACGGGGTGTTGACTGATTATTCCTTCTGTGTCATGCTATAGCTGCCTACATCTCAGGTGTGGGTGTATTATGTGTGTTAAGGGAGTGTGTAGCTCTATTCTCTACTTCTCTATGACATGGTTGTGATAGTGTGTGCTAGTGTGTTATAACTGTATCTCTGCACGTAATTGTGTAAATGGTATCTTGCAAAAAAAAAAAAACCCTATCCTTCTATGTGACAATGGTCTAACTGTTCATGTCTTACTACACTGGTTTATTTTATGTGGAAGTGTTACATACTTTGTGTGTTAATATATATATCGCTCTGGTGAATTTGAGTGTCACTGCTTCTGATTATGTGTATGTAACTGTATATGCTTATCCCTTTTCCCTTGTGATGAGGTGCTCTGGATGTGATCGTTGGCTAGTAGGTATCTGTGTGCACGTTGCTTTACTTCTGAGGGACGTGGTCAGTGTGGGAGCCTCTTTTTGTGGGAGGGTGGCCTTGTATGATGGTCTCTGATGACGTACGCCTATGTGTGCATGCGCACGCACACTGGGCTGCCATTTTCTTAGTGCCACACAGACATGTGGGTGCCCAAAGTGGACTTGGTTGTGCCAGACAGGGTGGGGCAAGGTATGCCCAGTTATGCTGGTGGGGTCAGTGAGGTTAATTGAGATGAGCACACAGCGGGGGATCTAAAGCAGCTGAACAGCAGGATGGTGAAAAGACACCGGCTTTCCTACCAAACAGTCCTGAGTTCAATTCCTCCATCTGCCCCTGATCAGATCAGTGACCTAGCTGGCTACTTAAATTCTGAGTCTCAGTTTCCACATCTGCAAAATGGGGGTAATCCTATCTATGCCACACAGTTGTTTTAAGGAGTAGGAACAAAAGACAAGCAACTAAGCTGGCACCTGACAGCAACAAAATAATAGAAGTAATAGTAATAATAATAAACCATTAAGTGCTTACTATTGTGTTTTTACTTTCTTTATTCTTTACATTAACTTTGTAAGGGTCCTTACTGTTTTAGAGATGAGCAAACTAAGGCAGAGTATGAATAACCAAGATGAGACAGCTAGTGAAGGTGCAGTTCCTTCTCAGAAAGGACACCTTCATTTGGAAAGCAGGTGCTTCCTGAACTACTGCTAATATTATTCCTGTGAATATGGAGGGGCATCAGACCTAGAGCACTTTGCTCCCCCTTACAGGGGTCCCCTTCTCAAGTCATCTTCCCCTTTCCTCCCCACTCCCCCGTTCCCATAGCCCTGCAACCCAGGAGCCAATGGCTCCTGGGAGTGTTTTGGAGAACTGGACAAAAGAGAGAGGCTGAGGAGGAGGAAATGCCCCACGCTCCTGGAGCCTCTTGCCAGCCTTGATCGACACCAAAGATTCCGTAATCTCTCTCTGCCCCGAAGGGAGCGGCAGCGTTTGTGAAACAGATTTTTACAAAATGTTTTGACCCTGCTCTCCCCTCCCCCCGCATCCCTGCCTGGCACCGTGTCACCTAATTAAATCAGTCTTCGCGGGCGTCTCCGCTCCCTGCTAATTGTGCCCTGGGCCGGCTTACGGAGGCCGCTTCCCCCACCCCCGCCCCGCCCTCCCCCCCCAAAACTACCGAGGATGGCGGGGGGCTGGGGTAGGCGCCTGCTGGGGGCTGTGTAAAGGGCGGAGGCTCCCTGGAGGCCTCCCGTGGCGATTTCCGTGGTCCTCCCCACTGGTTGTTCTCCAACCCAGGAGACTTAGGCACCCGCTCTAGCCCCCACCCCACCCGGCTTCCTGCTCAAGGACGGGGGCCCAGTTCTGAAATGACCCAGGGCCTGGGGGAGGCCAGCCCGAGCGTATCCGGGTAATTGTCTCCGCCAGACGCGTTGCCGAAGCAGGCGACTCGGAAAATCCCAGATTTCTTTCCCCTTCACCGGCTGCGCAGGGCCCGCCGGAAGCCGGGCGGCTTTATTTACAGATCTTCCCGCGAGCCCGGGCGGAGGCTGGGCTGGGAGGGCGCCCGGCCGCTGCCTCTGTCCGAGGTGCTGAACGCTCACAGTGCTGGGCGGCTCTTGAGCGTTTGCCGGAATAATAACAATGACTAAAAATCATCACTAGAAGACTTTTAAGATCAAGGGAGACTTTCGCTTTCCGTCATGTCTGGTTTCTTCTTCTTCTCCTTCTCCTTCTCCTTCTCCTTCTCCTTCTTCTTCTTCTTCTTCTTCTTCTTCTTCTTCTTCTTCTTCTTCTTCTTCTTCTTCTTCTCTCTTTTTTAACAACCAAGAATACATTCATGTATTACTTGTGCATTAAAAATAAGTTTTTGATAATGTGATTTTTTCCCCCTTGATGTGAGACATTCTTCTGGACAAATGACCAAGGTTCTTCAAAGAGAAGGGAGATTAATACATTTTAAAAAGAAAAAGAGAGAGAGAGACAGCAATTTAAATACTTTGTTGGGTGGACCTTGTTTGTTTCCTTATCTGAACTAGCCAAATGTTAACAACAACAACAAAAAAAGTGGAA
Source organism: Meles meles (assembly GCF_922984935.1). NCBI lineage: Eukaryota > Metazoa > Chordata > Mammalia > Carnivora > Mustelidae > Meles > Meles meles. The sequence continues at coordinate 59,773,900 of NC_060078.1, read as the reverse complement.
AATTTTAATACAGACAGGATACTTGATGATTTAGGGAATTGTTGTCAATTTCATCAGGTGTGATAATAACGTTGTGGTTCTATATTTTTTTAAGTCTTTAACTTTTTTTTTCTTAAAAAGAGCTGTTAAGTGATGCCCAGATTTACTTAAGAGTCCCTTCTCTCAACCACTCTGATGACCTATCACCCAGACAACACCATGGCTACAGCCTGGTGTATTAATATGGCCTGCCTGCAAGTTTGTGTCTGTCTTTGCTTGGGTTGATATGAGTGATGGTATTGTATCTCTATGGGTGAGATTGTGAATGGCAAATTTTTAGTGCCCACTGTATGCCAGATTTTCCATAATGATATATTGCAGCATTTTAAACTCATGATATCCTAGGAGGGAGTAATTGCTGTTCCAGTATTGCAGATGCAGGAACTGAGGCAGAGAAAATAATTTTCCTGTGGTCTTACAGTTAGTAAGAGATAGAACTGGAACCCAAGTATTTTGAATCTACTCCCCAATGTTCTTGGCAATTGCTTAAACTAGAGTGGTTTTATTAGTGAGTGTAAGACTTGTGCCTGAGTGTGATGTCATCTGGTGGGTGGAAGTGAGCAACTGTGTGTGTAGTCACAGCAAGGCTCCTTTCCTTGTAATGCCCTGGGGCGGGAGATACGGGGAATTACAGATCAGCAAGGAAGGAAGGTCAATTTGGAATGAACTAATCAATGGGTTGATCAGGCCCACTAAAGACTTATATGATATGAACAATTCAACTTGGAGACAAAATTTGATTTTAAAACTAGAGTTTTCTTCTTCATAATGATAAAACCACCCATTGAGCATCTACCAAGTCCCAGTCTCCTTGTCTGTAAAGATGCTTGCATTAAAACTATGTATATACAGTGCAGTGACTGGGACAGAGTAAGGATTAAATAAAGAATAACCTTTGTTATCTGGGGAAGAAGCACAAGATAGTGCATAAAAACCAGACTTGGAATCATAGCAGGGTGTAATCCTTATCTCAAAATTCAGTAGCTAAGTGATCTTGGGCAAGCAACTTAACCTCTCAAGGCCTTAGTTCCCTTTTCTGTGATAGGGAATTAATCATATTTAAAGAGATTATAAAAATTAAATGAGATGATGTATAAAGTTCTTGGCATAGTAAGCACCCAGTTAGTTTGTGCCAGGTGCTTTAGGTACATCCTCTCTGAAGCTTCTTACTACTACAAAGTACTTGATTTTCCAACTCAGACTTTTTTATATTCCAAATTCATACTTGTTCCATTCTTCTGGTTGCCTGCCTCTTCAGGAACTGTCTGTTTTACTTGAGGGTTTCTGAGAGTCAGTAAAAGGGTATTGGCATAGAAGACTGGAAGGGAGACTAAGAGCGAAGGACTTTGGTGCAGGAGGAAGAGCACTAGTGTGGGAGTCATCAAATTGGAGTTGACACCTGAGATTTGCCATTAACAAATTGTGTGAACTTGGTCAAGTCACATTCTTCTTCCCAGCATCTCAGTTATCCTACTTATAAAGTGAGGAAAGTAGACTGGATGAGCTATGACATTATAAGATTCTCTGGGTAATGTATGTGTTCAAGAGACTTGAGTAAGATGCAAAGGTATGACTGTGTATTCTGTGGGACTCTAAGGGCGTCTGAAAGGAAAGTGTTGGTGGAGGTATAGAATATGGAGTTCTGGCTGCAATGGCAGAAATGACAACGACTGGGAGAGATGTGTGACTACACTTCCTTAGGACAATGTGTGATTGTGTGAGACTGTGTAGGAGTGAATATTGGGTGACTGGGTGTGTTTATGTAAGTGGGTGCATGTAAGCATCAAATTCTATGAATGTATTGTATGCAAGTGTGTGGGTGTAATGGTATGAAAATTATTATAGTCAAATTATGTGAGAATGTAAGTGTGTTTGTAAGGGAATTATATGGGTTGTGGATTATATGTGAATGTGTGAAGGCAGACGTGATATATGTGGGAGAGAGACCGACCATGGGCTGGTAAGCAGACGGAGTGGTGGAGAGCTCTTTTTTTTTTAAAAAAGATTTTATTTATTTATTTATTTATTTTACAGACAGAGATCTCAAGTAGGCAGAGAGGCAGGCAGAGAGAGAGAGGAGGAAGCAGGCTCCCTGCAGAACAGAGAGCCCGATGTGGGGCTCGATCCCAGGACCCTGGGATCATGACCTGAGCCAAAGGCAGAGGCTTTAACCCACTGAGCCACCCAGGAGCCCCTGGAGAGCTCTTTAATACAGGCACCACATGCAGGAGGAGCCTGAGCCTCATCACCCTCCCCACTCTCTTACCTTTCTGGGGCCCTCCGGGGTGATCTATGGCCAACTCAGACTTATTGATTTGGGCTGTTCACTATTTCTACTACGCAGAAATGCAGACACATACTCTTATGCTCCTCAGCTGTGGTGTCAGAGGCGCCTTCTGAGGAGAGTCTGGATTAACATTTGAAGTCCTGCTATGGGCAAACCCAGTGTGTTTTCCCTCCTACCCTGTCCCTAACAAATTTGGCCAAGAGGCTTTAGAGATAGTGGCCAGACTGACAATGGGTCAATATCCTTGGTGGTAGGGAGGTTGAAATAGGCTTCATCCCTGCACTGGGGTGTCAGGGGAGGATTTTGTGGGAGGATAATCCTTTCTGGAGAATTTTCATGCTTTCTGCCTATGAAGTAGAAATCATATAGAGAACACACATAGACATGTAGTCACACTTGTATACAAGGCTTACCTAGACCTTCATAACCCTCCACTCACCCTGACACACACACACACACACACACACACACTCAGAAACTGGTCTGAAGAATAAAGGTTTTTCTTGTTTTGTGTTTGAAAAAAGAGCTCACTTACTTAAGCAAAGGGTAAAGGACTGATAATACCCTTTTTAGATGGGGATACAGAATGGCAGAACCTCTTGAGAAGGCAGTTTAAAAATGTGTGCCCAAATGCAAAATATGTATTTTTTTTTTCAGTCCAATACTTTCATTTCTAAGAATTTACCCTAAGGAGATAATGGTATAAGTGTGAAAAGATATGTCCACAGATATATTCATCTCAGTGTCTAAAATAGTGCAAAACTGGAAACAACCTAAATGCCTATCAACAGAAGACTGGCTTAGTCCATAACACAGTGGAATATAATGAAACTATGACAATAGCTCTACATTCATTGAAACAGAATGGTATCTATGACATTTTCTTGAATGAAAATGGCAGATTACAGAACAGAACATAGAGTTTGATCCTGTTTATATCAAATTACACACCTGTGTCTATGTTTATTTAGAGGCAGAAAGAATTACTTGGTAAGATGGTCACTAAAATAACATCACTGGTTGTCTTCCCTATATGGGGGCTTTATTTTTGGCTTGCTTCTTTGTATTTTCTATATAGTTTACAATTTTTACAGTGAACATGAATCTTTTTTTTTTTTTTTTTTAGGAAGGAAGAAGTGAAAGAAGGAAAGAAAGAGAAGAGCGAGCGAGCTTTGTCTGTATGTCTTCTCTGTACCAGCCTCTATACTTAGCACAGAGGACACAGCAATGAAGGAGGGAACTGATCTTTTTAGGGACTATCCAGGTTTAAACCTGGTGTGAACATCAAGGGGGTTGGAGGTAGCAACGAACGTGATGATTACATCCAAAATATCCTACTTCTACGAACTGTATCATCTTCCTCCCTCTGCTCCTTGTTGGATCTGTGTTCATTTTTTGGAAGAACAGTAAGATGTGGATCACCTGGAGAGCGTGTGGGCTTGGCAGAAGAAGAAGGGAGATCACTGGACAAGGCTGGAATAACTGTGGGAACACCCTTGGGGGAGAGAAACCTAGGGCAGTCTCTGTCCTGAGATCCCTCCCCATAATAAGGGATCCCTGTGTCCTGCCTGGGTTTTCTTTTCTTTTTTTTTTTTAACTTTCTTGGTCAAAATAATCCTTCTGAAAGTGCATGAAATCATTACCCTCTGGGGATGAACTTCTTAGAGCCCTGAGGCTGTAAATGATTCTAGAGGCCAAGGGTTTCACCACTCCCCACAATGGTCCCATCTCAGGGAGCTTCTGCTCACACACCTCCAGAACAGGAGATTCACTTCCTCCTGAGGTAGGTTCTTCCATTTCCTGCAGCTTTAATGATTAGAAAGTCCCTTCTTAAGGAAAGAGCTCAGATCGGCTCCCTGGAAGGTATCTGTGTTCTGCCCCTACAAAGGAGATGTTCTTCATGGATCTTCATGCATGATGGTGGAAGATAAAGTAGCATCCGCTGAGAGCCACGGGGCCAAAGTGAGATGTGAGCTGGGACAGTGCAAGGAAACAATTAGAGCCACTATGATTGTGCTGCCCAAATGTCACCACACCAACATGTGGGCCAATGTGTGGGCTCAGATAATCCCACTGCAGGGGAAAAAAAAGCTAAGTGAATCTCAGCAATAGGGAGACAGTGTAACAGCAAAAGTGAATGGTGTCAAATCCCAGTGAAATCACTTATGGATTAAGGTGACATTGGGTTGGTCACTCATTGGGCTGGTGGTCCATACTAAAACAAAGCAAAACAAAAAAACTTCCTAATTTTTGTAAGATATTAAAAGATCCCTTTAAATTTGAGATCCTGTATGAAAGAATGAGGAATCCCTTATTTGACCTGGTTTTACTCCACAAAAATAATACAACTGTGGATTGAGTTCAAGCCCTTTCCTCAGCATGTCCAGTGGACATGATACAACCTGGGTCCTGGCAATCTCTTAGGGCCCCCTTCTCCACCTCTCCTACCTTCCTCAAACGCTGCACAGCAGAATGTCATGTTCTCCTTCATCTCTGCTCTCTGCACATGCTACCTCCTCTGCTTGGAATTCCATGTCCCACCTCCTTAAACTCCTCCTTTTGCCCAGACTCAAAATTCTTGTTGAACCATACTTATATCTGAGATTGACCCCTTCCTGTTGGCCCAGAGCATCTTGGGCTTTTCAAAGCATGTTGGACTTTTCAGACTTGTGTCCCACACATTGCTTTGTGGTTGATTAACCACAAAGGTTCTTCTTCCCTCACTAGAACTGTGAGTTACCTGAGGGTAGAGTCAGTATCTAATTTTTTTGTACCCCAAGCACCAACCCAATGCCCGACACCTAGTAGACATGCAGACAACAGTTGAATGATTGAAGAAATGTTTGAAAGGGAATACATTACCTTTGTCAAAGGCAAATTCAGCCTCTTTGCAAAGTCAGTCTTGGAATGATGAGGTAAAGTAGGGAGGCATTCTACTTCCTCTAATCTCAATGCTAGGATGATTATGTGGCCTTGGGCAAGTTGTGGGATGGTGTTGAGCCTTACTTTCCTTATTTGTGAAGTGAGGGTACATAATAGTAAGTGCCCCCCAGAGGCAAATACTTATGATAAATCAAAGGTAAAAGTTAGTGTAAAGTGCCTGATATAGTGCCTGCCACAGATTAATTGCCATAATTATCATTGTTATTTTTGCTGTCTGGAGTGGTCACAGGGATTATTGTTATTAGTATGTAGTGGCTCATTTCTCCCACCTGGAAAACTCTGCCTCCTTAAAGGCCCTAGATCAAATGCCACTTCCTTTAAGAAACCTTTCGCAGGGTACCTGGCTGGCCCAGTTGGTGGGGCATGTGACTCTTGGTCTGAGGGTTGTGAGTTCAAGCCCCATGTTGAGCATAAAGCTTACTTGAAGAAGAAGAACAACGATGGATGAGGTGGAGAAGGAGAAGGAGGAGGAGGAGAGGAGGGGAGGAGGAGGGGAAGAAGAAGAAGGAGAAGGAGGAGCAACAGAAGAAAGAGACCTTTCCCACACACCCTCAAGGGAGTGGAATCCCTGCTCCCCCTTGAATGTGCAGCACTTTGTACATGCTCCTATTTCAGCACCCCTGGGGAAGTGCCCCCTTTGTAGATACCAGTCCCCCTGCTTGTCGGTGAGCTCCAGGGACGCAAAGATAGTCTTGGTTGTCCTTTGCCTCCAGCAGGACTGACATGTGAGAGAGGTTCAAAAATTCTGGGTGAATTTGGGGGAGGGGACTTTAGAGCTCCTGGAAACCTGAAAGTGTGTTGGAAATGAGTGACTGCGTGGCATTAATGATGACTCCAGGCACTGAGTCATTGCCACGGCATCACAGATTGGGTTCCAAGGCCTAAAATAATGTCCATGATGTTTTTTTGTTTGTTTGTTTATTTGTTTAATTTTTACCGAGGTGTGGCTTTGCAGCAGCGAAATTAGGAGTGTTGGGAGAGAGATGTGACGGCGCCTTATTTTCTGTACACTGGGGCATCCGCTTGTGGCCTTGTGCACAGGTATTTCCTTTGCACACAGCAGGATGTTTATAAAGACTCCCGCGCAAGAGTAGCGGCGCTTCTCACTTGCACTGCATTTAATGGTCTCTTAGACCACATTTACATGGCCTCATGGTTTCTACTAATCTTCAGGGAATGAGATATGTGGGACAGATAGTAGTCCCATTTTACAAATGGGCAAACTGAGGCCAAGAGGACTTGCCGAGGGGCACCCGATTACTGGGAGGCGGATCTGAGAGGTGAGCTTGGGTACTGCACTAAGCTCAGCGGTTTAGGAATGCGTGGCGGGGGCCGAACTGTCTCAAGCCCTGCAGTTCCACCCGGTGGAGCTGATCTCAGCGGCCTCGGGCGGGACTAGTTAGCCTGGGCCGCTTCAGCCCCGGGGCGGTGGGGACCCTGGCAAGGAGAGAGGGGGACGCCTTGCACCCACCCTCCCGGCCGCAAGACTGAGGCGCGGGCGGCGCGCGGTCGCCCCCTGCTGGACGGCGGGCGGCGGGCTCGGTGCGGCGTGAGGGCCCGGCCGGGCCGCGGCGCCTCCTCGCTCCCAGGCCCAGCGGAGGCTCCGCGGCTCTCCCGGGCGCCCGCTCCCCCGCCGCCTCCCCCGCTCCCTCCACTTTGGGGATAATTTAACATGTTTCACACTAACTTTCCGTAATGGCCGCGGAGCCCTTAGAAATGCAGCCTCCCCGCTTTATCGGCGGCCGCGCTAATGGTTATCTCGCAGCCGCGCCCCCGGCGATCCTGTCAGGAGTAAATAGAAGCTGACACAGTCATTTGCTTAAATCTTCTCCACACTTTTGCCGCATTTCCCTCCAGAGGATACCCCTGAAACAACAATTATTTGAAATGTCACGCGTTTCTGCCCCTGGGCTACCAACAAATGAACATTAAATCTATTAACAGCAAAAAAAATTAAATGTTTACTTTTCCGGGAAGGTGTGAGGGGCCGGAGTCAGGGAACGGCCGTGGGAGAGGCAGAGACAGGGACAGAGACGCGGACACAGGGAGCGAGAAAGCGCGGTGCCGGCGGGAGGAGCCCGGCCCTGCCCGGTCGGCAAGACAGAAAGACCCACTGGGAGGGCAGCCAGAGCGGGACCCGCGGGAGGGAGGCTGCGGCGAGGGGGAGAAAGGGCCAAAGACACGATGCAGACACGAGACCAAAAAAGGCTCCAAGAGAGAAGGAAGGAGCGCCGTGACCGATGCCCATAAAATGAGAAAGGAGAAAAGGCAGAAAGAAGCATCCCCACCCCCCAACTCCCAGTGACATCATCCTCTTATTTTTCAAAGCAAAATTGAAAGCAGAACCCCTGGGCCTTACCAGGGATGTGCTGGGGGTAGGCAGGGTGTGTTCTGGCTCAAGCACCCACACTCTCAGGCCTGCCCAGCAGCCTGGTTTCCTGGCAACTTCAGGCAGCTTGCCTGGGCTTGGCCTCTAGGAGCAGGGCTCTGCCATGGACTTCCTCTATCACTTGTCCAGCAACAGAGTGGGTGGAAGGCTTGGAGAGCCCCTCATCCCCTGGAGATCCTGGGGATAGTAGGTATTGGGCAGAGCAGACAGGTCTCAGGGCCTGCTGCAGGTTTGATCCCTGTGGAGCCCCATGGTCATCCAGACCCATGTAGTGACTCAGTTTCCCCATCTGTACAATGGGAAGCAGATTTCACCTGTGGACCTTCAATCTGCAGGTCACCTGAGTGCCAGACTCAAGAGTCCTAATGAGTGCAATGGCTCAGCTGTCTCCTGTGGGTTTGTGTGACATTTGAGAGATGTCATGCCTGGTCATGTGGAAGGATTTGGGTTGTGTATGATCTTGTCCTTCAGCTCTCCATAAGTCAGTGCCTCATAGCCAGTGATAGCTGTGTCCGGGGGAGCACCTGCTGTAGGGAACAGTCTAAGGGAGGGGCAGGAAGCTCTCTGGTCGCTGAAAGCCACTCTTTCCTCCATGCTTCCTATCAGAACCAAGGCTGTGTGAAGGGCTAGTGAGGGGATTAGGGGTCAAGCAGTACGGAGGCCAGTTAAGGGGTCCTTGGACAGGAAGGAGGACAGTTGGAGGAGTCAGTGGGATTGGGAGGTGGGACAGGTGGAGGGGGTGAGGGGTTAGTGTGAGCCGTTTTCACCTCCTGATTCCCCCCACCCTTGCATTTCCTGGTTCTCCATAGGATATGTCCTGTGACATTTTCAGTGAAAATAAATGGGTTAGATTTTATGGTGTGAGGTGAAGGCTCTATCCAGGTCCTGGGCCAATTCAGCATGGCCAGGTGCCTCTGGATCCTGGTTTCACCACTCTCCTGAGGACGTGTGTCCAGTCTGGGGCAACACACCAGGGTCCTACGTTAGTGTGTAACTGGGTGTGAACACTAGCTCCATACACATATGCCTGCACCAGTAACTCATGCAAACACAGACACAAGGCTATGAATTTGCTCTCACTACCGTTTTAATTTACACCCTTTGAGCTTCATGTGAATCCACGTTCTGAAATATACATCCAGAGCACACTCCTATGGACACGCAGATGCTCACCTTCCTTATTCAAACATCACCCTGCACACTCAGACACACATCCAAGGTGACTCCTTGCCCCTGTCCTCCACCCTGACAAAGTCCACCTCCAATCTTACCACAAAGGAGAAAGGTGAAGTGTATGTCTGTCTAGGTCCCTTGTCCAAATGTAAAGTTGTGTGTGTGTGCTTGTATGTGGGAGTGACAAAGAAATTGTATGTGTATTTTTGTGTCTTTGAATGTGGACATGTTGCCGCATCCAAGGAGACTCTGTGTGTGTGTGTGTGTGTGTGCACGCGCGCGCGTGCGCGTTTTGGAGGGTTGTGTGCCCGTGTAGTTGTGTGTGACTGGAAGTGTGTGGTGGGGGGTGTGGGGGGGTGAGTGCTATTTAAATAAAAAAGAAAGGAAGTGAATCAGGGTCGTTTCCATTTTAATTGTAAAACAGATAAGCACTAAACACTTTGAAAAAGTAAATGACTTGAGAATAATTACTCTCTATTACCCAGCGTCCCAGGGGGGCAGTTGGAGGAGCCCAGATGGCTACAAAAATGGGATTTAGCAGAAAATTGAAGACATTATTCACCGTAACACATTATCAATTACCTTCATATCAATTACAATAACCTTACATTAGCGAGGGGCCCCGAGACCCCCAAGCCCTGAGACTGTGGAATCACAGCAGCCCCGTGGGGGAGGGGGGAGGAAGGAGGGGTAAGAGGGTGGGAGGGGACTGGGAGGGTCTTGCTTCCTTCTCTCTCCTGGAGATGCTGCCGGCTCAGGCCCTCACACCCCACTCCAGGTCTCCACTCCCCTAATTCCCCCCTAGTCCCAGCACACGGGGCTGGGGGTCAATGGAAGATGATGAGTGGGAGCACGATGTGAGCTGAGGAGGTGAAGGGCTGAGAAGCTGCCAGAAGAGAGACACAGGGAGGTGATAAGATGCTGAGAGGTGAGGGGAATAAAGGGACGGGGTGAGAATAGTGGCTGGTTGAGATGGGCCCAAGAAATCTGAGAGGCTCAGGAGATTGAAAATCCAAGGGAATAGGGGGCCAAGGTATTGAAAAGGCACCTAGACATTCTGTATTTATTCTGTGATCATTTCCTGGTCCATCCATCCTTCCCACCCCTCCCCCACTCCTACGGATTTAGGGCTTTTCTAGACTTTGCATTCTTCCATCTCTCATCCCACTTCAGTTTCTGCAACCTTCTCTCCTCACCCCAAAGCCTCTTAGATGGAATGAGATGGGGACTGCGACTGGGGGCGCTCAAGAGAATGGGATGCACAAGGGACTCAAAACTGAAGGGAAGGGCGCCGAGCTGGCTCAGTTGAGCAAGCCACTCTTGATTTCAGGGTTGTGAGTTCAAGCTCCACGCTGGAAGTAGAGCTTATCTAAAAAAAACAAACAAACAAACAAAAGGAAGGAAGGAAGAAAAAAAAAAGCAGCACCAAACTGAAGGGAATGAGCCGTTGTCCCCTGCAGTAGGAAGCACAAAAGTGAGACAAAGGGGAGAACTTTCTAGAGTAAGACTCAGTGAATCCAAGGGTCTCCTCTGTGACTGTTGGGACCATGAGTTGGGTACAGTGAGCCGGGAGAGGAGCCTGAAGACGCTTCAAAGGCAGGGTCTGAGATAGCATGAGAATGAAGAGTGCCACTGATTCCAACCCTGACTTCTCCCTGCTCCTCACCAGCATACGTGCGCCATGCTTCACCAGCTTGGGGGGAGCCAGCTAAGCCAAACTCCAGCTCTGTCTTGTCCAGTATGGTAGCCACTAGCCACATATGGCCATTGAGCTCTTGGAATGTGGTTTCAATGGAGATCTGCTGCAAGTGAACAATGCCCACTGATTTTTGAAGATTAAGTATGGAAGAAGAACGTATAATGCCTCATTAATACTCTAAAAATACTGGCTACATGTTAAGATGATATTTTGGCTATATTTAAAATCTTTAAATATTAAATTAAATTTAATGAAAATTAAAATAAAAACTAGGGGCGCCAGGGCGGCTCAGACGGTTAATCTGCCTTTGGCTCAGGTCATGATCCTGGGGTCCTGGGATTGAGCCCCATGTCAGGCTCTCTGCTCAGCAGGAGCATCCTTCTCCCTCTGCCTGCCACTCCCCCTGCTTGGGCTCTCTCTGTCAGATAAATAAATAAAATCTTTAAAAATAGATAAATAAAATAAAACTAAATAAACTAAATAAAAACTAAATCAACTGATTTCAACTGTTCCATTTTACTTTTGTTTTAAAGATTTTATTTATTTATTTATATAAGTGGGAGAGGAGCAGAGGGAGAGAGAGAGGGGGGAAAGGAAAGAATCTCAAGCAGACTCCATATTGAGCATGGAGCCCTAGTGGCGGGTGACCCTGAGATCATGACCTGAGCCAAAATCAAGAGTCAAACACCAAACAGGTGCCCCCTCTTTTTATGTTTTAAAACATGTAGCCACTAGAAAATTTAAACTGTGTTTATGGCACATATTATATTTTTAGCGGACAATGCTGGGCTAAAGCACCTAGGAAGGGAGAAAATTCTGGGTGTCCCTTCCCAGAATCATCTCAACCTCAATAGGGTAGCTATTTTTCGCAGAGGAAGGGGTCCCCTAAGGAACAGCAGCCCTTCTGAGACGCAGCTGAAGCAGGAACCCCAGGACCTGACTTTACCCTTCCATCTCCTGAAACCCAGCCCCCCAGATCAGTCATCTGGGCCAGGACACCTAAGGAAGGGAAGGCACGCGAGCAGTCATGGGTCCCCACATCTAGTCCATCCTCTCTCAGTGCTCATCCCCAACATGCGTACATATATCCCTTCTATCCTCATCAGCTCATTTATACGTTCCCACATTCTTCCGCTGGACATGCAAATATATATACCCGTTCAAGGAGACGTATACTTCCTGCTCCTTTGTACAATATCACATTTACACGGGGATGTACACAGGCTTTTGCATTCTGCCCTGTGACATTTTCACATGGATGTGCATGCATTCACACACCTTGTCCATGTAGATGCGTGCATCCCACCCACACACAGAGCAGGGCAGGCCTGCGCAAATGTGTCAAAGTGATTCATGGTGTGTGTGTATGTGTGTGTGTCCAGGGGAGTGAGAGCTAATAGTGCCCCCCCCCCAGGCTAGGCCCAGAGGACTAATTGCCAGTAATGAGCTAAAAGGATCTCAGAGCTGGCCTCAGGCACTGGATGAAGACATTTCCAGAGACCAGCCAGAATTTGTCCTGCTGTTTTGTTGATAGAAAATCCTTCTCCCCTGGTGTCCCCTCTCTGTCTCTGTCTCCCCTCCTGTGGCTCCCTCTGGTTCCCATAGCCTCTGAGAGGTCCAGCCATACCCCCAGCTCCTGGCTCTCCCATCAGCCTCTCTGCCTCCTCCCAAAGGTCGAATACCATCATGGTGTTTGCCCTCTGTCCTGCCCTCTTCTCTACTTTCTGATGGGGGCTTCCCGGGGTATCCACTGAGGAGCAAGAGGCCAGATCCAGGGTTGCAAGGAGGCTGAATATAACTGGATCTAAGGAAAAACCTTTCTCATAAGGAGATGTGCCCAGTAACAGAGGACCAAGTGCTGTGTTCCCCACCACTAACATACTCAACATTGCCCACTGAAGACACCATAGAAAAAGCTGCCCCACTGGAAGAGAAGTTGCACAAAATGACACCTGGAGCCCTTCCTGGGATGATTATTCTAGTTACTCATGAATTATTAATATAATTATTCACTCATATTAATTATTATAGTTACCATAGGTCTAGCACCTATAAAATTCAAAGTACTTTACATTTTTAGTTATCTCCCGCAAAACCCATGAAAGGTAGACATCCTCATCTTACAGATGAGTAAACTGAGGCTCAAAGAGGTTCAAAGAGGCTCAAAGAGGCTCAAAGAGGTGCCAAGGTCACATGGAGTCAGTTAGAGTTGGCATTTGAATCAGTTCTGTCGGACCTGTGCCATTTCCACTAAAACTCATTCAGTCTCCCCACAGGCATTCATTCACCAAATGGAGATCCCATGGTTTTGCAAGTAAAGACTGAGAGTGACAGCAGTCCTTAAACTTAAAGGAATGGGGGGGGGGGGGGTTGTAGTAGTGGGAACCAGTGTCTGTTTAGAAACAGAAACAGAAAAATCCTGGCAAGAGTCTCCTTCTGCCATCTCCTCAGAGATTGTGTCTGGTGTGCACAAATGTGTATGCGTGTCCCTGTGAGCATTTCTGCGTGCATATGAATCCATCGGGGAACGGTCCGAGATGCAGCAGCCTGTGGGAGGGGCACAGGGAGAACTGGAGGGCAGGAGAGCAGGGCACCACTCTTTCACAATCACGGATAAGCATCTGTTTCCAGGGAAGCCCACCCTCTTACTGGCACATCGGTGTCATTCAGTGAGGGCCAAGCCCAAGACAGTGGGACCTGGACAGCAGCGGGATTTGAGTGCCCTGTACGCACACTTTAGCTCCCCTTTCTCCACTTCACTCCTGCATTGGCACAGGGGGTGGACAGAGGGGAGGGGAGGAAAAGAGAAAAGGAGGAATGAGATGGAGTGGGACAGGGCAAGGGCGGCACCCAGAGATCTGGAAGCAGTTTATGATGCAAACATGTATAAAAGCTCTGCATTGCCTCCCTTGAGAAAGGAGCCTAAAATTGAAGTCTAATTATAACGAATGATTGTTAATGAGTTGTCTAAACATAATAGATGGAAAGAATTAAACGCCCAAGAAGAAACAGGGTTTCATTAACACACAATAAAGAAACCACAAGTGGGGTGAACAGAGCCCTCCCCTGTTGTGAAAAACATCCCTTCTTTCCCCTACTGAAGGGCCTGGCAGGTGGGAGTTAGGCCACGACCCCACTCTTGGGAGGTTTGGAAACCTCAGTTGACCTTGAGCGTAGAGGGCATGTGTCTACAACAGTGGGCATCATCTGGGTCCATGCCTGCTTATGTACACATGCCTGCCTACCTTAGCCACGCTCATATGCACCCGGTAGGAGTTTGGTCAGAGGAAGTAGGAGCTCCTGTTTCTCTGAGTGGACCCTGGTAGATGGTTCCATGTGGCATCTCCAAATGGTGCACCCTTCCAGGTTGGGAGCAGACTCTGGAATTTGGTGGCCCACTGTCCCTGCACCTCTTGCCTCCCAGGGATGGAAAACAGCTGAGGAAGGACACATGCCATGCACACACATGGCCAATTTTGAAGGTCAAGAGTCAGTCCCACTTACCGGAACTCAGAAGGCTGGAAGGAGGAAGGACATCGGAGATCATCAAGTCCCAACCAGATAACCTAACACAGAGGATAAGTGATAAGTCCAATGTCACACAGCTCAGAACTAGATCTCCTGATACCAGTCCAGGGTGCTCTAGTTAACAGAACAGCCATCTCATGAATGTGTGGCTTGGAACAAGGCCACTCACACAATAAAAAAATGTTCTATACACACGCATATCACACACAGGGAGTACTGGGCCCCAGACCCTTCTGGGTAAGGCCTGGATGTTTAGGGTTTCCAGGGGAAGGCAACAGGAGCTGCATTTGGGTAGGGAGAGGCTGGACCATGCCAAGTAGCCCCAGGATGGCACAAGGTGCAGGAGCACACATACATATGGGCTGTTGGAGGGCAGAGCATGAGAGCTGGGGAGAAGCGGGCTTTGACTGACAGGTTAATGAAGCGCTTTATGCTGGTGGTGTAACTGCTGAGGCAGGCTGTGAGCAGGCGCGTGCATGCACACGCACACACACACACACACACACACATCCTAACACACAGGCAACACACAGCAGGACAGGAGCTGGGCTGGCCAACCCCCAGGGTGGTCTCCCCCCACCTCTGCCCTTCACTTTTCAGGGCTCTTGTAGGTTTGGTGCGGTCCTGTAGGTCATGCAGGAGGTGGGGGAGCCAGTGGGACCTGGGATCCCTGGCCCTCTGTGCTCAGGGTTGAGCTGACCTCGCCCACTAGGGCTAAAGTTCCTTCCAAGACAGTCCAAACACCCAGACAGGATGCTTGGTGAGGATAAGGGTTTGGGACTTAAATTCTGGATGGACATGCAGGTCCCCAGACCATCTTGCCTAGACCCTCCTCAGACCAGACAGCCTACCCTCCCCCTACCTTCGCCCTTCCTTTGACCCCGCCCCCCTTGGAGCCAACACTGATTGGCTGCCACGCAGGCAGTGCCGGCCAACCAGCCCCCGCAGCGCCAAGAAAAGTTAATTTGGAGTTCTGGTCTCCTCCCAGGATGCATTTGGGCGGCCGCCCGTAATGAGATGCATAATTGCGGAGGCCTGCCAACAAAAGCAGGCTGGATTTAATTGAGTCAACGCATGGCCATTAATAATCTGACGGCAGTCCTCCCCCACCCCCACCCCACCCGCCATCATCCAACGCTCTGCAGCCCCCACTGGGCTCACTGGGCTCCCATCCCGGGCTGGTCTCCTGTTGGGGGGAATAGGCCTACCCATTCCCTAGCCTCCCCCTGGTGCCGGTGCTGCAGAGGCTGAAGGGAGAGTCCAATCCCCTAGAATACCTCATAATATATCTACCGCCCTCCCCACTCCAGCGAGACAACGTACCTTGGACAGCATCTGTCCCCCACCAACCTCTCTCCCCATCTAGTCATTATGCAAATATATCCTGAGTTCCCTTCATGTGCAGGGCACTGGGCTTTGACCTGGGAATACAACAGCCAACAGAGACATAGCCAGTCTCTTGGAGCTTAGTAACACCATTCACCTGGCCCCTCACACCCTTTTCATGTTCCTGATTCTCATACCTGTCCCCACATACACACACCCATGTTTGACTCCATACACCAGCCCTTTTACTCCTTCCCCACTTGCCTGCCCCCTACACCTGTCCTCATGTCCTTTCCCCATACCTGTCCCTTTTAAGTCTCATTCAGATTCCTAGCTACCATATGCTTTTTTTCCCCCCAAACCCTGTCCCCAGCACCCATTTCCCCCTAGATATCCCAAACCTCCTTCCTGTTCTCATACGCAATTCCCATAAAGAACCCTGTCCACAGCCCCCTCTCCCCTACATCTGCTCCTCTCCTCTCACACCACCTACAGGCTTTCAGTAACACTGTGAGAACTGCCTCACCGCTACTCTCTCCCTGCCACTTACACCCAACCCCTCCTCCCTCCCCCTTGTCCCTCCCTTCATCATTACCTACCTGTCCTCACAGGCCCATGAGCCTTATCCGAACTCTCCACGTGGGGACATCTCCTAGAGCTGTTCTTGCATCTGTAAAATGGGGATGATATTGGTAAATGCCTCATGGGGTTGTTGAAATGATGATTTCATGAGATAATCCAGGCACAGTGCACCTGGAAACACTTTCCCAGTGCTGGTTGTTGACTTGCTGGGTGGAAATAATCTGATAAACTCCCCCACACTGAGCTCTCCACTGCCCAAGCTCCGGAGTGACCCCTTAGGATAATCTATTTTTAAATAAAATTAGCCTGGAGAGGGCCTGGTCTAACCCCAATGGCTGAAGCTCAAATGGTGGAACTCTAGGCGGAGTGATCAGCTTTTCACACCCCCTTCAGAAGATGTGCTCATTTGCATTCTCACCTGTTCCCCATACACCTGTTTATCTTTTCTCGGGGGAAGTGGAGAAACCTGGCATCCCTCAAAGTGGGTATGGAGCCTGTGGAAGGAGGGAATGGAGCACTATTCTCCACCTACTCCCCTGCTTTCTGGAACTCTCTTACAGGGTGGGAAGAGTAAGTCTGATTTTGGAATGGGTGTGGGTGGAGTCTTGGGGCATTGGGAGGCCGAATTTCTCTTGAAAGGAGAACAGGACTCACTTTCCCATATTATTCTTCAGTTTCTAATGTAAGGTCACAGGAGGCAAAAGAAGGAAAAAGATCCCCTGCTTGGGAGAGGAGGTGGTACAGGGAGAGCTAGATTGGAGCCCCCTATTCCCACCCCTATCCTCCAACTTCCTTGGTCTGGGACGCTTCGAAAGGGAGATACCCTCCGCCCTCTGGGCTGGAGCCTCTCCTCCCCAACCGGAGTAGGGCCCCGCGGGCTTCCCGGAGGAGGTGTCGGGGCCGCGCTTTGCTGGGCGGCCAGGCGGGCGCGCGCGGGCACGCGACTCCTCGGAGAATCCCCGTCACCGGCGAAATCGCCGAAATTGGCTGCAACTAGTAAAGATGCCAGGAATTTGCACCTTGCTCTGTGACCTAAAGCAAAAATGACATGAACATTGACAAATTTGACAAGGAAATTTGTGCAAAAAACAACTTCTATTTGGCTAGCCAAGCAGCAAATATGCCGGATGATACGCTTTATTAAGCAATCCATTTCTCAGCAATAGCGGCGCCATCTGCAAAGGTTACCGCGCATCAGGCTCGGCACAGAATTTCATCTGCGTCTGCAGTCGGGGCCGCACGCGGACACATTTTTCATGTACATGCGATTCCGGATGCAAATAGAATCCGTGATGAAGGAGGTGACCTTCTGGGCCGAGCCGCGTGCGCTAAAGTCACGCGCGGGCCCGCGGGGAGCGGGCGGGGCAGACGAATGCGAAGCTCCTCGTGGGACTGGGGCTGAGAGTTGGAACGGATATGGTGTGGGAGGGGGCAGGGAGCAGGGGTCCGTGGGGGAGGAATCACGTATTGCAGCTTTGAGTCTGGAAGACTTTAGGAGAGCATTGGCCCAATTCTCTCATTTTTCACAGATGTGGAAACTGAGGCCAAGAGCAGCAAGGGTCTTGGCCAAAATCCTACAACATGATGCTGGTGGGACCTAGCTCTGGTGTTCTCCCAGTCAGTGTTGGCACTCAGGGCTCTGAGCATAGAGTGGGTGTGTGCTTGGGTTCAATCTGTGTCGCCAGGGCTAACTACATGACCTTGAGCAAAAAGAGTTCTCTGTGCATCTAGTGTTCTGTTCTGTAAGATGGAGATATGCTATTATCCATCTCATAGCCTTGTTACGGAGAAGTGAAATCATATGCATATAGTGCTTGGAACAGTGCACTGTGGAGAGTAAGCTCTATAAAAGTGTTTGTTGATTAAGTAAATTTGTGTTTTTGTCCCTCCTGGGCTGATGGGGGGATGGGGGTTGGGGGCTGGGGAAAAGGGGAAATCTCCTGTGGAGGCAGGATGGGTGTAGATGGGGAGAAATGGGTGAGCTACCATCCTTCTCAACTGGATTGGGGCAGAAGCCTCATCCCTTGCAGAGGGAAGTCCCCTGCTCCCTTCTGTCCTCTATCCCCTTTAGTACCCCATTTTCCTGATCTCCTTCCTCTCACCATACAAAGAAATAAAGTGCATTTTCATTTCCCACTCTCAGTCCTGTTCTATCCAATTCTTCTTGTGGTCCATTGGGACCCCAGCATCTGTCTGTCTTGCAGGATCTCCTGTCATACTTGTGCTCCCAGTTATGTCATTTGTTTTGGCTTTCTGTTGGGTAAAGGGTCACTTAGGGAGGAGCTGTGCCTCTCACTGATGACACTGCTCTAATGAAGTTTGTCTCTCCCACCCTGAGTGGCTTCCCTCCCACTCCCATGAAGAAAACTTCATGCTTTCTCTGATTTGAGATGAAGCTCCACCTCCTTCACTGGTCTACATTCTTGACTTCTGTTTCTCTGCCCCTGCCCACCCCCACCCTAACCATGTCCCCTGTCCCCTTCCCCCAAGCCAGGATTAATGCACTCATGGTACCTATAGAAATCATTGTCTAAGGTTATTCCTTGGCTATAGCGCCGCCCCCCCCCCCCCCACACACACACATACACTGGACAAAGCCCTTCTCTACAGTTTTCTGGACTTCCTCCCCAAACTCTCTTTGGGATGGACAGGTTCATTGCTCACCAGGTCACCCTCTGTTCCTTTTTTTTTTTTTTTTTTTTTTTTTTTAATTTTAAGTAATCTCTACAGGCACAGCAGGGCCAGAACGTAAAACCCAGAGATCAAGAGTTGCACGCTCTACCAAACGAGTCATCCAGGCACCCTATCCCTGGATTCTCACACTGCCTCACCACCACCACCATCCAGTTCTTAAACCCACAGTCATCTCTCCCAAAGGTCTATGGGAGAGGTTGGAGAGACCTGTTCTCCAAACTAGGCTTTCCAACCTACCAACACTGTGACCATGGGTTAATCACTCAACCTCTGGAACCTCCATTTTCTCATTCCTAAAAGCGGGTATATTAATAGTAGTAACGTCCTTAGGTTGTTGGATCCTGGAAGATAAAACATGTCTTTCATTTTTTTTTCTTTCTTTCTTTTTTTTTTTAAAGCAAGCTCTAAGCTCAAGGTGAGGCTTGAACTCAGGACCCTGAAATCAAGAGTCACGAGCTCTAAGTGAGCCAGGTGCGCCTAAAACATGTCAAATCAATCATTAAATAAATGACTTTCTTTATTCCCTATTATTCCCCCATTTCCCTTTGGGTCCCCCCACTCTCAGGCATTTGCACTATCTCCATTTCTTTGCCAACTCCCCCCCCCCCCCCACATCCCTCTCTGGAGTATGTTTCTTTTAAAGGGCCAGGTTTCCAAATAAAAGGAAATCCAACCCAGCCCCAAATTCTCACCTGGGGCTCTGAGTCTGGATTATGGAACAACTGTCAGAAGTTATGTTTGTTGGTTTGTTTAATCCTTCCTGAGCACCTACAAAGTCGAAGTCGAAGCTCAGATCCCTGAGGGCTGCTGAAGGTAGCTGAGGGTATAGGTTAGTCCTGTGTGGAGGTGGTACTGGGGTGCCCCGCGTCCCTCCACGGACCCCCAAACCTGGCAGCCCAGGTCTTGCCTGGGTAAGAGATGATGGGGAATGGAACCACCCTAAAAACCCTCGCACAGCTGTGGAGGCCCCATCCTGGGCCTTCACTCTCCTTTCTCCTCTTCATCTCCTCTCCTCATCCTCCTAACCTACCCCCACACCCGTCCTGAGGTGCGTCTGGCTCCAGAGAGTCCTTGACCGCCGGATGCAGCCTTTACCGAGGTTCGAAGGACAGCGGGCCCACCGTGCGAGGCTGGTGCATGAGTAGGTGTCCAGTGGTGCAAAACGACCCAGCCGCAGAACCTCTCGGGTGAGAACGACCTCCCCCAACAACCCGGAAGGTTCTGGCCCAGCCTACAGGACGAAGGGCGGGGCTTGGGTGCAGGGCGGAGCCATTCCTGGCTTTGCCCGCCCCTCCCTCCACAGCTCCGCCCCTCCCTTCTTGGCCCTCGCAGGCCGGCCCGCCCCTTCCCCCGGCCCCGGCACGCTACAGTAATCCAGAATGTGTATTTCTGCAGATGATTAAATCAATACAATCCTGACAGGACTTGTTGGAACATGCTTCTTTATTTTGCGCAATTCCTTCCCCGCGTCGCCGGCATTTATCACCCGCTCGGCTGTCAGCGCCGAGATTGTGCGGGGCGAGGGCGGGGTGGGGTGGGGGAGGGTCGCGCTGGCGCGGGTGGGGGCGGCCTCCAGGCCCGCGGAGCGACCCGCCACCACCCTACACTAACACAGACAAATAAACTTAGGGGTTGGACTATGCCCCCACTCGCACGCTGCCCTCGCCAGTCTCCCTATGTTGGGGTCGATGGGGGTGGGGAACAGGGACATTTGGGACAGTGCCACAAGGCAGGGGCGGCAGCAGAAACGGCCCCGGGACCGCACCCACACCCCCCTTTGCATACTGAGTCCCTCCTCGAGGTCATAGCCCCGACGGGTGGTCCTCGCGTGTATCCTCTCACCCTCCTCTGACCTTGGTTCTGGCAGCTGGGGACCCTCTGTGGTGGGATGGGGGAGGGTGGGAATGAGGATCCGTGGCCCTACTGCAGGCCCGGGGAGGAGGGGAGAGAAGGCTGGGAAGAGGAAGAAGAGGAGGAGGAAGGAGGGGAAGAGGAGAAAAATGAGGATGAGTAGGATGAAGAAGAGCAGGAGGAAGAGGAGGGAAGGAAAGAGGGAGGTTGGACGGTGAGGAAGAGGAGAAGGGAGGAGGGCAAGGGGAGGAAGGCTCGGAGGCGGTGGCGGCCGGTGACAGGTGCCTCGCGGTGGCGGCCCTCGGCAGACGTGATTGCCGCCGTGGCTGCGCGCCGGAGCGTGACTTTACAACTAATCCTGTTTGTAAGTTATTATTTATCTTCAGGAAAGTTTGTCAAACTTGGGCTTTGATTTTTCGCCCTGATTTCCCTCTTGTGGCGCGCTCT
Organism: Meles meles; assembly: GCF_922984935.1. Classification (NCBI taxonomy): domain Eukaryota; kingdom Metazoa; phylum Chordata; class Mammalia; order Carnivora; family Mustelidae; genus Meles; species Meles meles. Next base: position 59,752,942 of record NC_060078.1, on the reverse strand, counting down.
CGCACGCGCTCCCATATAATTTATGACTGCCTCTGGTCCTGATGACAGATTATTAAAAGTAGAATTAGTTTTTCGCGCAGAATTTTTCCACTGGGAATTGGGAAGGCAGCGCTCTCCGCGGAAGGTCTCCGGCGAGGTCTCCATTACTAATAGAAGTTTTTTGATGGGGTGAGGAGACTAATGATTTGAATTTACTGTGGCAGCAGTCACGTGGGCGGGAAGGCATCAGCCGAAGAGACAAGAGGTTAACTTTCTCCCTGTGGAGAGGTTTATTGGATTGTTTAGCAGCAGAAGGATAATGTTTTTGTCATAGACTGCTGGTGCCGCGCTGCAGTGCGGTGGCCGCCAGCGCCGGGAGAGGGGAGAGGGGAGAGGGGAGAGAGAGGGGGGAGAGGGAGAGCCAGGGAGACCGTGCAAGGCCAACGGACGCAGGGACAGACGGACGCACGCAGCCTGGGAGAGCCAGAGAGTTAGAGAGGGACACACGCAGAGACACGGCGAAGCAGGGGAGAGCGAGAGGGCCAAGGGGAGGACTCAAGGGAGACTGAGACGCAGAGTGACAGACAGAAAGACAAGAACCCCAAGAAATACGACCGAGGGAAGGGGAGGCGGGTCGGAGAGCGAGAACCAGGGACAGAAACCCAGCGAGACTCGCAGCGAGGAGGGGCGGGAGAGGGTCTCGCAGCTTCCAGGGCTGGGGGTCTGGGGTGGGGGTGAGACCCAGGAGGAGGATGGGGTCCCGGGGGCGCGCGATCCAGGCGCGGAGCTCTGGGGGTGTGTTGCAGGGGGACCCGGAGGGTGACCTGGGGGCCAGGCGACCCTCAGCTGGGGGGCGCGCGGGGTTATCTGCGAGGCGCGGGCGGCGCTGGCGCCCCCAGGCGGGCGGGGTGGGCCCAGCGGGCCCCGGGAGAGGGAGGGGGCGCGCGGCGACGGCGGCGGCGCGTTCACCTGGCCGTGCGCTCGGAACTTGTACTCCCAGCATGCCTCGACAACATGGGAACCGGAGGGGAGTCGCTGCGCAGCTGAGAGCCTCGGCTTAATCTTATGCACCATTAAGCACTCAGCAGCAAGCCCGTCCTGTTCATATACATCATCCACGCTTAATAAACATAATGATGACATAAGATGTAATTCTAGATGAATTTTCATTTTATAGGGAAATGGAGAATTCCTGTAGAAGGGAAAAAAAGTAAATTATCTGGGAAGTGCAAAATAAATGATGTTGCTCCCAGAGATGAATAGAGGTGTTAGAGAGAGAGAGGGAGAGAAGGAGGAAGGAGGGAGGGAGGGAGGGGAAGAGAGAAGAGAGAGAGAGAGAGACCAGAGACAGGGAGAGACAGAGTCACACAGTGAGAGACAGAGGCCCGGCCCGAGAAAGCCACGCGGGGATGGGGGTGGGGCGGGCTGCTGGAAGTGGGGGAGGAACCCGAAGGGATGCAGGCGGCGAGGCTCCGGGTGGGAGCTGTGGGGGGTCGGGCCAGCCTCGGTGGAGGGGCCGAGTCTGGGGGCGGCAGCGGCCCGGGCCGAGGCGAGGGTGACGGTGACGGACGGGGCCGGGCCGGGCGGCTCATTCATCAAGGGAAGGATCAGGGGCCCGCGGAGTCACTTACCGGCGGAAATTGAATTCTGATGAAAGCGCGGAGAGGCGAGGGCGGGGGAGCGAGGACCCGGCTTGGGCCGAGTTCCCAGACTTGCTAAGGGGAGGGAGAAGGGCCCACGGAGACCTTCCAGATTGAAGTCCACGCCTCCTTCCTGTCTGGAACCATCCCGACCCCCTCAACCTCTGCCCCAGGCACTGAGCGGAGGATGTCCAGCCCTTCTTGGGAAGTGGGGCCCCAGGGTGTATGTAGAAATGGAGTTGGAGCCCTCTTCCTGTGGATTTTGACTGAGAGGTCCTTCGGACTGGCAGGGGATGTCTTTAGGGATGGAGGAAGAGGTCGGAGGGAAGGGAATTCTGTGAGATGAGAGGGAAAGAAGAGAGGAGGCAAGAAGGGCTAATGGAGATTTGGTGGTGGCTCTCCAATGAGAGTGGGTTAAATGGCGGGGGGTGGGGGTGGGTAACAGAAGGCCCAGGAGTGGCTAATGGAGGAAATCAGTGAGAGGGGTTTGGAGGCTAAGGGGATCTAGTGGAGGGTCTCAGACTAGGCCTGGGGAATCCCTGGTGGGAGGAATGGTGTAGCTAATATGGAAGGCAGGCTTGGGAGAAAAGTGGGGCTCTCATCACACTAACTGCAGTCTTCCCCTACTAAGAAGGAAGGAACTTACTAATGAAAGTAGAGGCTGGATAATACTGACAGGGTTTCCTGGGGGCAGGATGGGGCCGGTTCTATCCAGAGTCTCCCTCGTGCGGATGGGGACCTCTCAGCTAGCAGAAAGCCCCTAACCTGCTGAGAGCATGGAGTGGACAGTCCCTGGTGCCACAAAGAGGAAAACAGGATAAAGATGGGGGCCATGGAGAGCTGGGGCTGGGGTGTAATTGTGCTGGGTTAGGGTAGGAAGAGGAACTCCAGACTTGAGCTCTACCCTCTGACACATGCACTCAGACCCATCCTAACTCTCCATGCATAGTCTGCAAGTCAACCATCAGCTCATCCACAGAGCCTTTATGAGCGGCTCCCTAACCTCACTCAGGAATGTTCAAATCCTGGTGCTCAAAAGACTGGTCCCAGCAAGCAAAGAGAAGGAACAAGACAATTCATATCACAGGGACAGAGAAACCATGCCCCAGGAATCAGTGGTGCTTCTGGTAGTAGCCATGGTAGGGACCAGCATGAAAGTCTTGGAGAAAGTGGCATCAAACCTGGTTTTGACGATCTGTAGGACTCTTCCAGGCAGAAACTGGGGCGTGGGTGAGGCTAATGGTGGCCTGTGAGGCAGAAGGAAGAGCATGGACAAAAGTGAGGAAGAGGGGAAACATGGAGGAGGTTGGGGAAATATTTAGTTTTCCTACTTGCTTGGATGGGGGTTCGGAGGTGTATTGAGGGGGTGGGGGAGCACCACTAGGAGCCAAGCCTAGAAAAGCAAGTTGAAGGGGAAGGGAATGTCCTCTTGAGAGGGCTTGTTTTACCTGATAGCAGAAGGATTATAGACTTTATTCTTTGGGCAGTGGAGAGCCACGAATGATTTCTAAACTGTGGAAGCAGAAGTCAGAGCTGCTGAGCTTGAGGCTGATTACATCAGCAGCAGAATGCATACGGGGAAAAGAGGAGGTGGGGAGGTTGTGACAAGAATGTCACTTTGCACCTGTGTCCAGATGTCCACCTCCCAAGGACATCAGAGAGGTGCGAGACAAGAAGACCTCTCCAAGGGCCCCTGACTCTTTTTAACCAACTGATCCCTTTCTTACCTGTCCTGAATTCCTTTCCTTGGGATTTCACCTCTAGATGATCCTCTCCACCAGACCTGCAGTGGACAACTGAACCTCTTCCAGCCATTCCCTCAACTTCTTGCAGTGACGTGTTGAGGAAAAGGTGGGGGTCCTAATGTCTGATCATGCAGGTGACAGTATCATTGTAGTCATGTCCCTTCTTTATTTGTCCCATTCAGGCTGACTGGTAACTACAAGAAGATGGCAGCAGATGACTATCCACAGAGACCAAAGATACATAACCTCACACAGGGACACAATATCATTCTTCTGCATCCAGAGCCTGGGCTCTCAGAATTCTAAGACCTCAGTGACAACAGAGGGGATTCCAGCGATCACTGGATCCATGGTGTGTGGAACCACTTTTTCCACTCCTCAACACCACCTCACCCCCATCCCAACACTCCTCTAGCTGATCCAACTAAGGGCAATCCGCAAACCTGTTTTATGCTCCACGCTAAAGTGACTCCCATGCAGGGACCACTGGGCACTAGGAAGGGGTGGTGCTTTGAGAGGGTGATGGAGACTTGAGGGGTCCCCTGCCAGCCCATTCAGAACATCTTAGTTCAAGTCCCATACAGGAGCTGGAGCTGGAGCTGGAAGGTCATTCATCTCACGGGTCCCCACAGGTCCAGAGGGCGTGGCCACATGTGGAATAGAGGGGGAGAGTCCTCTGATCCCGCAGCGCCACCACTGTCCGGTGTTGACCATGGGCCTCTCAGAAAGAGGGGGATCCTGGGCAACAGAGCTGAGTACTCCACACTGGGCAACCATAGAAACTACACAAATACCGGCCACACCCCCTCCTCTCTCTTTATCTATATCATCCATGTAACCATCCATCTCAGATGCTCACAATACACCAAACACATAAAGCGAGATATGCACAGAAATCCACATACATACACAGGCAAGGATGTATACTTAAACACATGCACTCATTTGTGTTTCGTTGTTACACTGTATGTTTGTGTGAATCGTTGTGTTTCGGTGGTCACAGTGTATATTTTATGCCGATGACCATGTACATAAATGCACTTGGTAGTGCATTTACATATACATGAACAGACATCATGCCCAGTCCCTGTACCCCAGGGATTCATTTAAAGAAGAGGGAGGCAAAGGAGAGCAAAAACATGATGGGGGCAAGTAGGGGCGGGGAACATGGCGGGGGGAGCCCTTGAAATTGCAAGAACTACAGGGAAGCAATGAGCTGAAAAACCCAGGCCCAGCTCCTGCGTGCCCCCCCACCCCTCCATAGGCCTCCCAGAAGGGCCCGATGCTGCCGTCCCCTCACCTCCCTTGGAGCCCGAGTTTTAATTTGGGCGGTGTAATTTTGGTGCGAACCGGTTGGGCGCCTTTCGTTGGGAAATTGGGAGGAATGCAAACAAGATTTCACTTCATTAAACAGGGGCAAACAGTAGAGAAATTGCACTTACTTATGGAAATGACTTTTAAACATGCACAGCATTTACTGGCACTGCCCGCGCTGAAATTCTGCGAGGATTATACATGTGAATAATTCACCACGGGCCAATTAGAGCTCACTCTGTCCCTAACCCCCACCAGCCCCCATCCCACCCAGGCTAGATGATGGCCCAGCCTCCTCCCTTCTCCAACTCTCCTTCTTTCCCTCTCATTTTTAGTCTCTCACTTTCGAGCCCATGCTGTGAAGCCGGTTGTCAGACACACATTAAGAGACACCTCAAACATGGTAACACACAGCTATTGTAGTCCTTTAAACATGTTCAGATATACAGGAAGACACAGGTGTGCAAGCCCACAGGATAAAACATTGTGATGCTTCAACACAGCAACACATAGATACATTTTGACAACGCAAACACGTTCGTGCACTCCACAATTGTGACAAACAGGCTTTGTAACACCTCCTGCATGACAATACATGTTGTGACAACTTAATCATGATAGTTATAGACACGTATTATAACATTGTAACATAAATACAGATGCACAACACATATATGGTGATATGTAATCATACATTGTGACAATTGAAACACAATGATTCACACAGACACACATTGTAACCACATCAACATTTGATAACAGGATGCTCAAACGCCATGGCCTGTGCATTGCGCCAAGTCAAACAGAGAGACACACACCATGTTGTTAAAATGCAAATGCATTGCCGCACAAAGATAACCCGTGACAATTTAAACTTCGAGTCACACAGAGACACACTGGGATCATTCAAACCTGGTGATGTCCTCACAATTTGGGGACAATGAAAAGAAAGGTGACACAATTATACTTACTGTATCAACTCAAAACCAATCATGTACAATGAGGCAGGGGATACAATGATACTCCCTGACAGCTCAAGCCTGACAACACACAGAGCCTTACGCTGCAACAATGCAAGTACAATGATATACTCGTGCTGACAATTTAAACACAATGACTCACACTCTGCCCTCTGAAACATGCTTGCTCACAAGAACACACAATGACAACTCAGGCATGGAACCACACACTGGGGCCATTCAAACACAGTGAGATGGATTAAGGCACACATTATACCAACTCAGACGCCCTGATATCACCCTGATCCAGTGTGATGATACCCATATTTTGGCAACTCAACATGGTCAAAATTCCAACATATCAAGAATTCATTTATTCACATGTTGTATGGAATAGAACCTAGGGACACACATTCTGTGACAACAGAGGGTGAGACATAATCACAGGATATGACACACATGAAGTCAGTGTTGAAACAAAATACTCTGGGTGTGTTGATACAGAGAGGGTCCACTGAAACAGTAAACACGAACCTACTCTAACTCACGGGCATGCAAATGACCCGATGACACATGAATGACAAGGAAACACACTGGACATAATGACACAGAACGGATACATAGAAACACTTATGCACAAGTATATGGCCACCACCACACCCTTATCGTTAGATGTCCTTTGACCCCTGATCCTCCCCAGTCCCACCAAACCCCTGGTCGCTCTATTCAATTAATATACAGAGGATGCCTCAGTAGGAACACGCCTCCAGACCCTAAGCATGAGGGTAGGGCTGGAAAAGGAGTAGAGAGAATGAAGACATCATCTGTGTGCCCAAGACAGAACTCATATGGGAAAGGAAAATAACATGAATGCTGATGGCAATGGCGATTTTCTATGGAGAGCATGGCCTCTACTCTTCATGAGAGCCCTTGAGGATGCGTGTTGACATCTCAGGGAAGGGACAGACTTCTTCTCTTCTCCCACTGCTAAGGGAAGAGGGACCTACCATTGCATTGCCCCACTCACACAGAAGGGGCCCTGGGCTAGTCTGTGATGACCTTACTGGTGAGTGGGGGCTGTGGACAAGTGCAGGTCTGGGCGGCGGGGGGAGCTGGTCCACACCTAGGACCTTGATGGAACCTTCTGAGATGTCTCTTCGTGGCTTCAACCAGCATCCAGAGTTTAGGGAAGAGTTTCTTGGCCTGGGTTGTCTTCCCCGCTCACTTTGGCCCATCTCACTGCAGAATCAATGCTGTTCAGCATCATGATCTTTGCTCGACTCCAGACCACGTTGAAGGCAAGGCCAAATAAACATCAGACAGAGCTGGACAGTAAAGAAGGGCACTGTTCCCACCAGGAACTTCCTGAACCACTTAGTTTGCTTTAGGAGTCAGTGAAGGTGCGGCATCGTCTGGGAATGTAACTTGTACGCTCACATGGCAGTATTAGTGTGTGTTTGGCCATGAGCATCAGCATGTATTAGGGTAGGCATACCACTAGGAATCAGTGTCCTTTGGGCCCAGGTATGTTCAGGTGATATTTTAAATGCTCGTGTATTGAAGGGTGTGCCCGAGTGTCTGTATCTATGCAGCCTTTCTGTGGGTCTCTGGGAGTAATGGGGTCCAACTTTGATTGCCTTGTATGTTTGTACATACTGCTTTCACAGTGTGTCTGTGGCTGTGTTATCTTGGTTATGAATGCATGTGTCAACATAAGTGTATCATCATCATGTTATGGTTGTGATGCGCACGGTCACATGCTGGGAGGAGGTCAGCAGGTTCTTGCTCTCACGTGGGGGATGGTGCAATTCCTTCTGCCAGGACCTCAAGACCATTAAGAACCAAAAAAGGCGATCATATTGCCTAGTGCCACAGCAAGTCATCTTGCCATGGGGACTGAGTTACTTAGAAACTGACCTCTGAGATCAAGCTGTATCAGGAGCCTTGGTCCCGGGAGCGGTCAGCACTTTTTGGCCACTCCCATTTCACAGAAGGAGACATTGAGGACAAATGGTCAGCAAGGTCACACTGCGTGTGGGCAGGGGAGAGGGAATACTAGGGCTGGAGGGGGCATCAGGGAGAAGGTGGAGGTTCTAGACCCGTCCACTCCTTCCCTCCCATGATGGAGAGCACCTGGGCCACAGCTGCTCTGTTGCCTTCTGCCACCCTGCTTTCCTCTCCCCCAGTCCCAAGTCTCAGCCCACCCCCATCCTCCTCCCTTCCCTAGCCCCTCCCCACTTTCTCCCTTGCTCTCTCTCTCTCTCTCTCCAACGGGCACATGTCAGAGAACATTATGTGCACCGAGGATTTGCATAATTCAAGAAGCATCAAATTAAATTTGCATAATTCCTTTGATTACACTTGTTATTAAATGTAAGTGACATTGATTTACAAAATGGCCCAATATAAGGTTAATAGCAAATGTCACCTTCCAACAGGGTGAGTGTGTGTGAGTGTGTGTGTGAGTGTGTGTGTGTGGCGGGGCAGGGGGATTGCGGGAGGATGGACATGAGTCCTAGCATTTCTTTTCTGCCAGGCTCAGCCCCTCCCTTCCTCCTTCTGCCTGTCCCTCCCCTCAGCTGCCCCAGGCCCCCCAGGCTCCCCTCCCAGGTTCTGAATTCTGACAGAGGACCTGGCCTCCAAGTTCCCCCTTTCTTCCAGGGCCAGATCCAGTGAAGTTAGGTTGAGGGGCAGAAGCTGAAAGGCAAAGTTGTGGGGTTAATGGTTAGGGTGGTTAGGGATCAGAAGCTATGAAGTGTGGGGGCACTTTGGAATTTGCCCCCAGAGGCATTCAATGTCACAGGGCCAGTCACTAAATGGATATGGGGTAGCTTCTGATCTAAGTGGAATTGGATTCAGGACCCAGGATAGGATGGGAAGAGGGACTCCCTTGACAACTGAAGACACAAAAGTACACATCATGGGACGCAGACACTCCCATCCTCATCCACACATCTGTATATGCACACCTACCCACACACAACACAGATGAACTGCTCATGGGTACGTGTGGGTACACACACAGTCGTGGGCATATGCAGCCACATGTGAACACGGAGGGACACAGGGTCCCATATGTTTATGTGATGTGTAACACATGTGACTACATGGATGGCCGGTCACCAAAGCACATGGCGATGGAAACTGACAAAGACACAGGAACGTACCTCCTTTCCAGCAGCGACCACGAGAACCTGGACAGGCATGCGCTCACACCTCAAGAAGAGCCTCCCCTCACCAGAAGCACTCTTCTCACTGCCTCCCAGAACTTGGAGGAGAGGGGAGGACTGGGGGAAGGAGTGGCTGGAGGGGGATCATTCTGCCTGCAGGCTACCTTCTTTGTGGAAGCAACCGGAGAATCACAAGAAGAGGTCCTTCCAAGGTTCCTGCAGAGCTTCCCTGGAGCTGCCCTCTTCCAGATCTTCTTGCTGGGGGGTCCCTTTCCTCATCTTGAATCAGCCACAGAATGTGCGTGTGGGTCAGGGGCGGGGGCAGTGCCTGGACATTTATCCTCTCCATGGGTGAGAATATCGACAAGGCGGTAACTAATCATTGAACCCACTGGCCCCTCTAAACAAGGAAGAAGAATTATGGGCAGAACCGTGGGGGGCAGAGACCCCCATGGGCCCACTGAAGGGGGAGGTGGGCCCAGGCCTGAGCTCTGAACACACCAGTGAGCTAGATTCAACCATCACTGCCTCAGGCAGAAATGAACTGGAAGCTTAAACCAGGGGGTGGGATGTGGGATAGCATCTGTACTCACAAAACCACGAGAACACACAACTGAATACAGATACACCCTTCACACAGGATCACACACACAGACACCTGCACCTGTGGACACCCACAAACACGAGCAGAATAGCACAGAACACAGACACATGTAACTTCCACCCCAGACTCATACATCTCTGCAGTGTAATAATCACCATGGTCAAGAGTGAGGGGCCCAGGGTCACACAGATCTGGGTTCGATTTCTGCTTTACCATTTCCTAGCTGAGGGACCTTGGGAAACTTACCAAATCATTCAGAGCTCCTATTTCCCATCTGTTAAGTGGGGATAATAATATACCTACCCATGAGCTCTTGTGAGTATAAGAAACGGTAGACTGGCAGGCACACAGTAGGTGCTTAACTGATCTTAGTACGTGGTGGTGTTGTCACTGGTATTTCCAATCATGAGAATTTACTGAGCGCCATCTACGTGCCAGACATGATTCATTGGGGATACAGTGATAAATGAAGCTGACAGTGGTGGGACTCCACGTGGACTCAAGAACTGAGGACAAAGTCCCGTTCCCCACCCTGCCTCTGCGGAGGGGTAGGCGCAACAAACCTCTGGGATCTGAGGACTGGGCTGGGCATTGCTCCCTACCCTTGAAGAAGATTCATCTGGCAAGAAGGATTTCTCTCCCCTTTCCTGGGCCATCTCTCTTCTACCCCATGTCCACTCATCTCCCCACTTGCAAACACTGACATGTGAACCTCTCCCCCAGCTTTTTGTTTTTGTTTTGTTTGTTTGCTGAAAGACTTTATTTTCCAGTAATCTCTATATCCAACGTGGGGCCCGAACTCACAACCCTGAGATCAAGAGTCAGGTTCTCACCAACGGAGCCAGCCAGCCATCCCAGTTTTTTTGGTTCTGTTTTGTGTGTATTCTGTCTCTCGGAGCCCGACCATGACCACACAGCTGGGAAGAATGCAAGAGCGTATGCCCACATGCACACACACAAGTGCACTGGCTCCTTCCTGTCTTAGGTTCTTTGCCCCGAGTAGGCTCCCCTCACCTCCTCCTGCCCTAACCAGGTGGGGACACTGCTGCTAGTCTCCTAATTAGCAAATCCACAGGCTCCTCTCAGTATTTCTTCTCTTCGACCTCTGCGCATTTGGCAGCAGTTCCATCCCTCCTCCTTGAAACGGTCTCCTTTCTTCATTTCCATGACATTGCACCTTCCCCCTGCCCCTCCTCCATCTCTGAAGTTCCTTTGCTGGCCTCCTACCAGCTCCTCTGCCTTCTCCCACCCCCTACATGTACCCACACGATTCCACCCTCAAACCTCTTCTCTCCCGTCTCTGCATTTTCATAGGCTCTATCGGTTCCAGCTTAACCTGTAATCGCTCTGGAAATGAACACCCAACTGAGATTTCTAACCCCAAACTATCTACCAAATGACAAGCTTGAATTTTCCCCTGCCTGTTTCAGCTGGTATGTCAAATTCACCATGGGCAAAACCTAACACATCCATTTGTTTGGTGAACATTCCTCAGGCACTTAGGATGTCCAGACCCTGGGCCAGCATTGAGGATACCAAGTGGGGGACACAAACTCCCTCCAGGAGTTTGGACTACTGGATTGGCCTCCTTATGCTTTCATCCTTCCGCTGGTAAAGCCCCTTCTCCCCACTTACTCATCCCTCCCCATCCTAGTAATGTCAGGTCCTAGACAATCTTCATCCCCATCACCACTGGGCCAAATCAGATCCCCTTAGTTCCTACTTCTCGAGCAGCGTCCTTGCCATCTGCCTAGGATGCAGTTTGTCCCATTTGCTCTGCTAAAGCGGTCCATCCAAAGCACAGCTCTGACCTTGTCTGTTATGTGTTGAATCGTGTCCCTCCCCTCTCCCCAAGAAAAACTGTCTCCAGGTAGGTCCTAACCCATGGTACCTGTGAATGTGACCTTATTGGGACATAACCCCATCTGGCCCGTCTCTGCCCACTCTGCACAGCTTGCATAGTGCCTGGCATGCAGCGGGCCGACTGGAAATGTGTTTCTCACTCACACGCTGTTCCTTTCCTTGAGGAAATCAGCATTATACCTGTCAAGGCATGGATTTTGGAATCAGACACACCTGGCTTGCTCTCTGGGTTCTAAGCTAACCAGTCTGTGTCCTGCGTTTCAACTGACTCACCTTTAAAATGGGATGATAACAATTCATCCCTCACAGACTTTTGAAGATTAGAACCGACCTGTTATAGCAGACACCCAGTACTGTTGGCCAAGCTCCACTGGGCGTGGTGGTCTTTCTCTCTCTCTCTCTCTCTCTCTCTTTAAAGTGAGGGAGAGAGAGGGGGACAGAGGGAGAGTGAGAGAAAGAATCTTAAGCAGGCTCCACACCCAGAGCAGAGCCTGACATGGGGCTCTGTCTTACAGCCCTGAGATCCTGACTTGAGTTGAAATCAAGAGTCAGTTGCTTAACCCAATCAGCCATCCAGGTGCCCCACTGGTGACCTCTTCTTCTGGGAAACTACCATGTAGGCTCAGAGAAAGTTTCCTGACCCTATCCTATCCCTGACCAGAGTCTCCTGGTCCTAGACTATACACTTGACCTCAGGGGACAAATCAGGTCCTTCCTTGGGATCTTTCACACTGGAACTGGGAGGAGAGTTGATCCTTCCCTCAGGCTGGGAGCTGCAGGTAAAAGGCCCAAAATAGAACATCTGGGTGTCCATCCAGGTCCTGTTCTGTAGGTTCTTGAAGCTCTGTACCGATGCTGCCCTCCCTGCTCTTTGATTATTTGAACCTTGCTTTTGTTACCTGAGGTGTTCACACCACTTCCAGTAGATTCCCCTCTGTGTTGAAATTAGTTCAAGTTGGTTCCTATCACTTGAAACCCAATGAGTCCTGATTGGCATAACATAGAAAAGGTCTGGCACAGAGTAAGGACACAAAAATTGCTAGTTCCCCCCTCCTGAGTCCCAGAAAGGGCCTCCCCTTGGGGCTGTCCTGGAGAGGAGCAGAACCTCTGTTCAATTTTCAGATTTTCACATCTGGAAATGAGGGGCTAGCCTGGCTGGGGTCTGACACTCAACAGGCTTCAGTCCTCGACCAACTGTGAAATTCTAAAAATTTCATTCATACCTTTTGATTATTAGCAAAAATAATTAATGAGCAAAACCAAACAAGCTAAACTAAAATTTAAAGACAGGGAGAAACATAAAACTCAAAACGGAGCTTGGTGTTAATAGATAAGGACAGAAGATTCTCAGACTCCTTGAGAGATGGTAAAGTTGTGTAGAAACGGAACCATTCCAAATGGTTTACACCCTGGGGTCCCCGCCGCCCTCCACGGGGCTCTGCTCCCCAGAAAGCTTGGCCTGATGAGAATGAGACTGGCAACAGACTCACCCGGGTTTACCCTAGAAAGTGGCTTTTGCTGGAAGTCAAGGATTCCGAATAATTGCTTCTGGTAAAGGAAGTCGGTGGGGCCGCAGGCTCTTGGCTGGGCTCTCGAGGAGTTTCACTTTTACTCTGCATGCTTCCGTGTTGTTCACTCTTTTCCTGTGGGCAGGTATTATGGCCTACTTTACAAATATTTAGGAAAGCAAGAACGTGGTCACTGTGTGTGTGTTTGTGCACGCAGGAGTGCTGTGTGCTCCTGGCTCCCTGTCCGCCCGCGGAGTCCTCCTTGCTGAACTGAGAATTCCCCTCCTTCTGCTCCTTTTCCCGCTGCAGCCCTGTGGGCTCATCTTCCCGGGCATGTAACTACCCAGGTTCCGACATTTAGCTGAGAGGCTGCCTGCCGCCACCGAGGCCCCAGGACCAAGGGGGGCGGGGCGGCTCCGTCTGCTTCCCATATGGGGACTTTGTCTGTCCCTGCCTGAGGGCCGCCCCCCTCCTGCCTCACATTGTCCCCTTGCTGTTGCCTGCTGGCCCAAGCCCCGGCCTGCCTCTTCCCTTTTCATTAGCCTCCTAGTGGCAGCCCCGGGCAGGACACAGGGGGCTGGGAGAGGGGCTGGGATTGGCTTGCTCTTCTCCAGCCTTGGAGCCCCTGGCCAGCTCACCCTGGACTTCTCCCAGCCCACATCCTCAGCCTCGAAAGCACACACGGGGGGAGTAGAGGCAGCACCGTGCTGCCAGCCCCCCCGCTGCGCTGGTGCCCCGCTGGTCCTGTCACAGGCCCCAGAAGAGAAGTGGGCAGAAGGCCGGAGCTGTCTCCCCATCTTCCTTGCAAAACATCCCCTCCCTTTTTGATTCCTAGGCCGATGCGAGTGAGGCTGGGAGCCCCACAGTCATTCAGGTCTGGGGCTGTCATACTGGGGGCAAATCTAGGGAGCGGGGTGAAAGGAGGGGGTTCCCCACTGCAGCGAGGCTTGGACTCTGCAGGAGAAGGGTCACTGGGGGTTGCCTGTAGAAGGTAAATTCCCACAAAGCCTCTCTCCGGGGTTTCAAGGACAGATCACATAACTGGGTACAGTGTCCAAGACAGACCAGAAGACACACACCCTCTTCAGAGTTGTCTTCTCTATCCATCCTTTAAGGTCCAGGTCGAGGCTCTTTTCTTCCAAAAGCTTCTCCTTAGGCTCCCTGCCCCATCCCCACCCCTGGTATCTGATTCAGTTGTTGAACGGGACTTGAGAATGTACATTTCCAAGTTCCAGATAACACTGATGCTGCAGGTACAGGATCATTCCCTAGGGGTGGGACACTTAAGAGGGGAAATGAGAGGGGCGAAGAGGGCTGAGAAGCCGGATACGCAGACAAAGAGAGCCCCCCTGGTAAACACACTTACGCACAGACTCCCGGGTATGTTGCTTGGTGCAAACACGGAACTTAAAGCCAAGAGACAGATTTCCCGCCACCCACCCGCTTGCTGGCTGCCAGACTTCAGACAAGCCATGATTTTTCTTAGCCTCAGGTTCCTCCTCTGTAAAGAAGGATGGTGAAATCCTGACTGCGAGTTTACTGGAGGATCTAATGAGATTACGCATGTGAAAGCACTCTGTAAACTCTAGGAGCTAGACAGGTATTAGCTTAGGTTGGGAGATTTGCTGTGTTGACCAGACACACAGCGTTTACTATGTGTCACACTGTGTTTGAGGTGCTTTGCATACGTTAACTCATTGAACCTTCCCAGCAATCCTAGGAAGGAGGAACTGAGGACGACAATGACAACGATGATGATTCCCATCTTACAGGTGGGAAAACTGAGACTAGGAACTTGCAGGGGTTCACACAGCCAGCCGGTGGCCGAGCTCGGCTTTGCATGGCCTGGTTCCTGCGTGTGCTGCTCACGACACTCGGGGCCACCTCTGCGTCGGCCTGCGCTGCTGTCAGCCTGGGCTGGCTTGCATCTGTGTTTAGAAGAGGTTCTGAGTCCCACAGGTGGTTACAAGCATGTGCAAAGTGTATACGATGAAATGACAAAAGTAACGGTACCCAGTTACAGTGCATTTGCTCTCTGCCAGGCACGGTGCTAAGCGCCATTGTCCTTGAGCTCTCCACGCCCCACAGGAGGGGGCGTATTATTACTCTCATTTTCTGTTGAGGAACGCCGAGTGGGGGCCACTAACGTATCCAAGGTCATATGGCTAGAGAGGAGTGGAGCCCGTAGGTTTACACGGACACTGTCAGAGACCTCACTCCTACCTCCCATGCGTCACTGAAGGTGTCTCTGTGCTCAGTGTGGGGCTATGTGTGTCAGCATGTGTTTGCATGTACGAATCTGTCTTTTTATTTATCTGTCTATCCTTTGTCTCCTTCTTTTGTTGTCCATCTGTCCATCCATTCCTAATGATCTATTATTAGCACCTGGGGTCATGGCCCTGGGTCGAGTTTTCTGGAAACCAAGCTGTGGGAGCCTGGAGGAGAGGTACAAGAGGGAGCTTCGGCCTCTTTCAGCTGGCTCAGAAAATCATCGAATTCCTGTCATGTGTTCCCTGGAGTCTAAAGTGCCTGTAAGGGACAAAGCCCTGATAAGGTGTGCAGCGATGAGGGTGGGGGAGGCAGGTCTATACCTAAAGGAGTGGATGCACTCTCTCTTCTTATTTCCATCATCCCAGGCCAGTGGGCAGGCATTAGGCAGGCACAGAGGTGCCTCATCACGCTCTCCGAAGGCAAATCAGGACTGATCATACATCCGTCTGTGTCAGCGCTCATCCAGGGACCAGAATCTCTACACTGGGTCCACACTAGTGTGTCTCTTCAAGAGTGATTCTCTTCATGCTTCTCCTTAACACTTATTAACTGGGAAGGGGGGTGGGACGCTGCTAAATCTGGTTTTAAACAGAAAGCTGAAAGGCAGAACCGAGTTAATGCTTTGAGGGAAGTGGGATTGTTGGACAAAAGAATAAAGAGATTTGGGAGACAAGCAGGGAACAGACCGGTGTGACTAATAAGTTTCTTTTTGGGGTGGGGGCCAAACTACCTGGATGTGATGGGGGTAAAGTATTATTTTCTATTTTGAAGAAAAATGTGTGATGTTTATACTGTCTCAGAACAAATAGGCCCATGACTGATGGATAGTTTACCATTCATGTGGCTGGTTTCATGTACTTTTGACAGCTCAATCAGGATTCCAACAGTTACAAAAAATGATTTTCTTCTAGGAAGTCGCAGGAGGGGAGCACGTACCCCTCGCCCCCGCCCTGTGCCCGTTCAGCCCCATAGCGTTGAGTGAGGAGAGAGCCGTGGAAGGGCAGAGCGGCATGGGCAGAGGCGGAGGCCCTCGGGTGCCCCCCCACCCTGTCTTCCTGGGTTGGTCCTGAGGGGTCTCACTTCTCGGGGCTGCCTTGGGACTCTTTGGTTGAAGTGATGCCTGGACGGCCATTCAGGAAGGGCCGAGAGCCCTCGCTGTCCTTAAGACTGTGATTGGGAGGGGATCATGGATTGAGGAAGGGGAGAGAAGCCCTTCAGAAGCCTGGGAGAGTCGGACCCAGATTAAAAAAAAAAAAAATGGGAAGATTTATGGCTCCTCTGTCTTGAATCCAGCCTGTGACCAAGCCACTATCTCAGCTGTCTCACTCCCTGGGCAAGAAGGGAACCCTGAGGACAAGCAGAAGGGCTGTGGTTCTCCTGGCCTTCAAGTGGGGGTGGCAGAAACAGCAGTGGCCCAAGCAGGAAGGGGGAAGGGAGGAGGCAGGATCTGGCCATGTGCATGTGCCCAGGGCCTTTTGGGTTTGTGTTCACCCAATATAAAGTTATTTCAAAATAGAGCAGTCCAGATGGGCACCAAGGGTCAGTTAGAGCCGAGGGAGGTGGTGAAGCTGGAAACCCAGGAAAGCTGTAACCTGATTTGGAGGCTCCGCCAACAGCCAGGCAGGTGACAGTTCTGAGAGCCACCCAGGGCTCGCACTGCTCACTTGTCTGGCACAGACCTGAGATGTCTCCAAGCCTCTGGCCTGTGACTTGGAGGCGATTAGTGGGAACTTCAGAGTGACTTTCAAGGAGGCAGTCTCACGAGGTCTGGCTCTGCCTCATGGACACATGGGTCCCCTTGAAAGAGCAAGGCTGTTCCTGCATTTTTTTTCTTCCCATGTTACCCACAACCCAAGCAGGCTCTAGAGTCTGACAACATGGGTTCAAATCCCTTCTCCTCCACTTATCAGCTATGGGATCTTGGGCAAGCCACTTCATCTCTCTGGGCCCAGCTTCTTCATTTGCAAATGGGAATGTATTAGAACAATCTCAGGGATATAACCTAGTGTCTCTCTTTAGCAGAGAGCTTGCCACAGCGCAAACACTAAGGGACCATTGTCTCTCCACCTCTTGCCTCATAATTACCGTTCCCTTCAAACCAGCGATGTGCTAGGCATAATTCGGCGTAAGTTTGCTTTAAAATGTATGTCAAGCCCTAGGGCAGGTGTTGAGGGTAGGGTGGTGGATGACAAGGATGCTGCTAGCTAGCCTTCATTAAGTACCAACCCTATGCCAAAGTTCACCTAACTCTCAACATGCCTTACCTCACTCACAGATGTCCTTGCCTTCTCGAAGCTAACAATTTAAAAAAATTTTTAAGTTTTTAAAATTTATTTAAGTGATCTCTACACCCAGTGTGGGTGGTTGAACTCATGACCCTTTTCTGACCGAGCCAACCAGGCACCCCCTTGAAACTAACAACTTGGGATGAATTTTAAGGGCATCTGGGTGGCACAGTGGGTTAAGTGTCCCGACAGTTGATTTCAGCTCAGGTCATGATCTCAGGGTCATGAGGTCGAACCCCACGATGGGCTCCATGCTAAGTGCAGAGTCTACTCTAGATATTCTCTCTCCCTCTTCCTCTGCCCCTACCCCCCACTATCTATCTCTCTCCAAAATAAACAAATAAATCTTAAAAAAAAAAAAAGGAACTTTATGTGTATTATCTAATGTAATCCTCACCAGAACCCCGTGAGGGAGATGTTGCTCCAATTCCACAGATGAGGAAATCGAGACTGAGAAAGTTCTAGCAGATTGGAAATAATGGGACTTAGATTCAAATCCAGCTCTGTGGCTCAGAGCTAAATTCAATTTCTACCATGCCATGCCACTACGCCCACATTGCCAAATATCCCCAAAGTACTGGTCATGCCTATAGTGGCATGGGTCTCACATCCAGGGTGTGCACTCCTGTGTGACCGTACGTCTGAGCCTGGCTGCCGGGACTGTAAGTATAGGGTGTTTGTATGACTCTATTTCTGCATCTTATACCTGGGGGAAGACTATGTCTGTGGGTATGGCGATCCGTCTGCTCAGATGACTGGGGCTCTGTGTGGCTTCGATGGTATTGGTTTAAGGGGCTCTCTTAAGTCCTACCTGAAAGAAAGGGTAGAGGTACTAGGAACACGGAGCGGGTGGCCTGCTAGCCAGACCCTTCTGGGCGGGGGCATCTACTGTGCCTGGGCCTTGCCCACTGACTCCACTGCCTGGTGCTGGGTTTCAGGCCGAAAGATGGAGAAGCTCATTTCCCCTTAAACACCGCAGATTAAGGCCCCGCAGTGGGCACGGGCGGGAGGGCGCCGTGTCGCTCACGTTACAAATCAATTCATTACCGGCACTCGCAGTCGCCTCCGATCTTCAAGGATCGGGGGTTTGATGAAGAGGATTCATTTCAAGAAATAAACCTTTTAAATTAACCACGAGATGAGGGAAATTTCTTTATTTAAAAAATGCTCAGGCCCTGCTGGCTTTGTTTTCTCTCTCTGATTAGCACTGTTATTAATAATCCCCACTTCTCTCTCCAGGGGATGGTCCACCCTGCCCTGGGGAGGTAAAGCGAGCCCCTCGGATGTGGGGACAGACCCTCAGCCCTGGGCTCCTCTGGCCAGGACTGTCTGCTCTATCAGGGTTTCCAAGGTCCACCAGTGGGCCCCACCCAGGTTCCTATGCCCCAGAGCGATTCTCAGGCAGGTGGCCATGAACCTGTGGTTTGACCTTGGGCATGTCACCTGACCTCTTTTTTCCCAACAGCAAACTGAACATCAGTCACTACTTTCTATAACTGACCCTTAAAGTTAGGAGTAGAACCCTGGCATGTTAGCAATGAGAAACCAGGCCCGAAGAGGTGAAGTGAGTTATCTAAGGTCACACAAAATCTTCATAGCAGAGATGGTTTTGACATCAGCCTCATTCCTGGTCTAGTTTCTCCCTGGAAACCAGCGTTGGGATTTGGGATCTATAAATTACAAAGCTCTTGAAACACATGAT
Organism: Meles meles; assembly: GCF_922984935.1. Taxonomy (NCBI): domain Eukaryota; kingdom Metazoa; phylum Chordata; class Mammalia; order Carnivora; family Mustelidae; genus Meles; species Meles meles. The sequence goes on along the minus strand of NC_060078.1, from coordinate 59,733,902 downwards.
CTCACTAGGTGTGTACTGGTAATTTGTCAGCTGTATAGGACCATCCATGTTTTACAATTGAGGAGATTGAGGGGCTCTGAGCGGAAACATAAGACACACTCTGTTGGGTCGTCTGAAGAGAGTTTAATAAGACAACTGGGTACAAAGGTATGCGCAAGGATTAGAAAATGTACAGGTAATAGTGGAGTATCCCGGGGCCGGTAACACTGGGAAGCCATGACCAACCCAGGTGTCAAAGGGACAAGGATGGATGCAAGAAAGTGACCAGAACGAGGAGGGAGCTCTGTGGAGAGCCGGGAGGAAGCCCCCGGCAGCAGCAGCCAGGAAGGAAGGGAACCAAGGACGCCACTCCCTCTCATCTCTCCTAGCGACCCCTTTTAGTCAAACTCCAGGAGTCAGCCGTTGTGGACCCCAGGCCAGCCTCCCAAGTATACGACGGAGTGGAGATGTGTGGACACGCAGCATGAGGGCGGGAGAGGGCACTGGCAGTAAATGGCAGAGGAGATGGGCTCAGGTCTCCTAAGCCCAAAGCCACAGTCTTTTCTGCCACGTGCTCTGCCCCCGCGGTACCTGGCCCCCGTCTCAGAAGGTTTTGCATAACCCAAATGAAATGGGTGGGCCTGGAGGTTTAACCTGGCAAAAGGAATGGCCGTCCTTCCCTATGGCCACTCGAGGAGGAACCAAACACTGGCATCAAGCGATGACAGGGAATTAGCATCTCGCCTCCCAGGGAGCATGTTTGCATCAGAGCAGTGGTCTTCTGGAAACCCAACGCATTCACCCAGCAGAGTAGCCCATGGGAAGACCTTGGGCTCCCTTCCATGGGCCCACACCACAGACCAAGATCTGTCCTAAAAGTCTGCACACCACGGAGCTAGCATAGAGATCAGGTAGACTAGATGTCACACAAGCGCGCACATGCATAGGAAAAGAGAAAATCGGGGCCCAAACAGGACGTCGCCCACCACCTCTTTTGGGGCTGACTCCATTTGATACAAGATGTGTTAGGGGATCCCAGGGAAACTTAGATTAGAGCCCTCCTTCCCAAAAAGCAGAAGTAGGCTGACAGATTAAGTTTGTAGGGAAATAGAGACAAGGGGCCCCAGAAGGATGTAGATAGAGCTCCGAGCTCTGGAGCACTGAGAACTGGGAGCACGCCCCGGGGAATCTAGGGTTCTGCCACCAGAGACAAAGAGGGACTGGAGCTGGTGGCTTGGGGAGCAACCACACTGTTTAACCTCTACGTTTCAGGTCCCATCCCAACCAGTATTTACAGAGCCATTTCCAGCATGGGGCTCTGTCTTCCTCCTTAAAATGGGGGCTTCCCAAGGCTAGGATCATGTCTTTTCATTGGACTAGGCAGGTTTGCCAGTGGGGCTTAGCTCATCCGCTGTGTGGCCTCCAAACCTCAGCCCAGGGCTCTGATCCGAGGTGTGAGCTTCAGTTCAGCAGGACCTCCCCATCTAGAAGACACAAACCTAGGCTCCCTCTTCCTTTCCTGGCCCCCTCCCACCTGCGCCCCTGCAGACTGAGAGGACGAAGGAGAGGAGGAGAAAAAGGCCTTCCCAGTCTAGGCGTAGACCTGCCCAGGTGTGTGGGGGGGACCAGCTCACCATCTCATTAATGTGGAATTGTTTTTAGGTTAATAATCTTGCGTTAATTTTCCCTTAAAATATTGTCTTTGACCGTTAAATGCTCACACTGTTATAAAAAGAACGTAATAAATGATCTTGAAGCAAATTCTCCTGCCAAATGTCATAATTTATTTGCATAATTAGCTCTTAATTTTAATTCAATATGCAAATCCATGCTTCCTTTCCATTGCAGCCGCCTGTTTCCTAGCCGGGCGGCCATGAATTTACTGTGTAGCTCTCTCCAGGGCTGTCAGAGGCGGGGGTGGGGAGGCAGGCGCCTTTCGGGGGGCTGGTGCCTGCAGGAGGGGCTCAGACATACAGACTCAGACGGACAGGACCATGGGCCCCTGGCACAGAGATGCAAGCTCCCACCGATGGACCTGTGTGGACACCAGAATACCAACATGTAGACGGACGTGCGTAGAAATGCACCAACACCTCTCCCAGGCAGAGACCCAGAGGTGAAGGCATAGAAGCCCAGACTCACAAGCTGACACATTAAGAAATCCATGGGTACCCACTGAGATACAGTACACCGGCAGACACACCGTCATGCGAGAACACATGAACACAGACTCCCAGGAAGCCCCATGGCCTCTCAGGTCCAGACAGATGAACTGACATCCAGAGACCTGGGCACAACCTGATATGCCTACAAACACAAACACACAGGAAGCCAGCCAGGGAGCAGAAGTTCACGGGCACAGACAACACTCACCACTGACAGACCCATAGACCTAGAGACAGACGTGCAGAGTCGGACTCACAGAGATACACAGAGCTGTGAGACCACAAATCTTCATGTGCATCCACGTAACAAGACACACTCTCACATACAGAAATGTAATGGCCCTACAGAAAAGCCAAGATGTTATGCGGACACCCCCACGCATGTAGGATTTGACCTTTGACTCTCCCCAGCAAGATTTCTGAAGCATTGTTGGGCCTGCGGAAGGAGCCCTGATCTTAGGGTCAAGGGACCACAAGCTCCCAGTGCCACCTCCCACTTCCTAGAAGACCCTATGTAAGTCACGTCGCTTTTTAAACATAACAGCTTTATTGAGATGCAAGTTACATACCATGCAATTCACATACCATGCAATTCATCTATTTATAAAGTGTATAAGCCAGTGGTTTTTTGTTTTGTTTTGTTTTGCTTTTGGAAAGAGCCTCGGCCAGCGCCAGGTAGGTGAGGGGGCAGAGGGAGAGAGAGAACCCTAAGCAGATTCCACACAGGGTGGAGCCCACCACAGGGCTCGATGCCACAACCCTGAGATCATGACCGGAGCAGAAATCAAGAGTCAGACGCTCACCCGACTGAGCCACCCAGGTGCCCCACAAGTCAATTGTTTTTAGTAGATCTCCAGGGTTGTGCAACCATCTCCATGAGACATTTTAGAACACTTGCACCATCTGCCTACCCCCACCCCCATTCTCATTAGCAGTCTCTCCTTTCCCCCAAATACACCCACCCCAGCCCTAAGCAACCCCCCCTTTTTTAAAAGATTTTATTTATTTGACAGAGAGAGAGGGAGAGAGCAAGAGAGGGCACACAAACAGGGGGAGTAGGAGAGGGAGAAGCAGGCTCCCCGCTGAGCAGGGAGCCCGATGTGGGGGCTTGATCCCAGGACTCTGGGATCATGACCTGAGCCAAAGGCAGATGGTTACCAACTGAGGCACCCAGGCAGCACCCCTCCCCCAACCTGCCAGGCAACTCTGAATTGCTTTTCTTTTTCTGTATATTTGCTGATTCTGGATGTTTCATAAAAAGGGACTGAAAGAATGCATGTTTTATTGTGATGGTTTCTTTCACTCAACACGGAGTCTTTAGTATCTATCCGTGTTGTAACATGAATCACTACTTCCTTACTTTTCATGGCCAAATAATACCTCACTGTCTGCATAGACTACGTTCTATTCATGTATTCACCAGTTGATACGCATTTGGGTTATTCCCACTTTTTGACCATTATGAAAAATGCCACCATGACCATTGTTGCACAGGTTTCTGTGGGGGACCCATGTTTGCATTTCTCTTGAGTAGAACTTCACCTTGACAGAGTTTGGTTCTCCCACCTGTGAAACGAGAAGGAGTTCATTCCACAGGATCTCACAGGCCTGTCCAATTGCATTCATTGATGATGAACATGGTGTTCTCCTCACGCAACTGGCTCCCCTACACTCACACACACAATCACCAACACAGCCACCAGACACATGACATAGCCACACAGGCACAGGTCCCCAAGGCAGCCTCAACCCCCTCAGCGAGCCGGTCCTGAGTTTGGGGCCTAGAGGAAAAAAAAAAAAGAAAGAAAGAAATGAAGTCAGAGAGACTGTGATAGCTACAGGGAAGGTCATCCTGACTCAGGGAGGGTCCTTTCATGGCCAAGGAGGGGGAAGTCCGGCACTGGAGAGGCCAGGGGTCAGCCAACAAGATGGGTGAAAAGGTAGAGTGAGAGGGTGAGGTTAGCGATGGGTGGTTGAGTCAGGGTCCGGTCTGAACACCAGGACACTTGGGTCCCACTCCTCTGGCTGTTTCTGCCTTTTCTTTTCCCCACCCAGTCTACCCTTTGTCTCCCTGCTCCTACTCCCTGGAGGAAACATGACTCCTCTCCCTCCTCAACAAGCTTAGGAGACAAAAGGGATCCTTTCCCAGGATAATTAAGGTTCAAAGTCAGCAGCTCCTCCCAGGAAACTGATCAGGTTTGCCCTGAGAGAGCCCTTTAGTAAGAGAGGGAGGGACAGTGAAGGGAGAGGAGACCCGGACAGACATGACCAGGAGACAAGAAAGTGAGCAAGGACACCACCGAGCTGATACTGATTTTTATGATCATGTATTGCCTGTCAGCGAGGTTTGATCTTTAATTCTCTTTTTAGGAGAGGGGTTTATGAAGTCGGGGCCTGATGAATTCCAGACCCCATACACCGTCTCCCCACTATCACAGAAGTCCTGGATATGGATGAGTGGAAAACGTCTGAGTGTGTGTGTGTGTGTGTGGGCGTGTGGATGCCCGCCGATATTATGGATGTGTGTTTACGGTGCTGCTGTGTATCAGTGTGTAAGTGTGTGAGTGCGTGTCTGTCCCCAACCCTCTCGTCCCCCACCCCCACCCATGCCCCCTGCAGAAGGCTCTCTGTGCGGCCTCGGTGGAGTTTCTAACCTGGAGTGATCGCTTTCCTGATTTGCCACTTTAGTACTCTTGTTAATGAATTTTTAATCTTCTTAATGACATTAAACACGGAAAGTAATTAAGGAAAACAAGTTTGAAACTGCTGACTTCAACCCTTTATTCACAACTATTTAATGTAGAATTAATTTGATTTTGCCCATTATTCAAATGAACGCGCTACCTTCTCCTCGGCCCCAGGCCTGTCCCCTTGCCCCCACCCCCCCCCGCATGCCCGGGGACCCCCTGTCTCATCACCCAGTTATCACTGACCCGAGTGGGTGACGGTTTCTGTGTGACAGGTCTGTGCTAGGGGCCTGGGCGTGATGCCTGCACCAGGACCGAAGGAGGTTCAGGATGGAAGGAGGACTTCTCTCTGTTGGGAGAGAGAGTGAGGAAGGAAGACAGGGGTAGGGCTGAAGAGCTGGACTGGTGCAGACTCGCTTGATCTCAGATTTTCAACCTAGACACTCAATCATCAGCCCCTTCTAAGTCAGCCACTCAAATGCTTGGCTCTTGGGGACATTCAGCTCCTAGGTATTTGGTATTAGCATATTTAAATCTGTAGACCTCAAGAGAGTCAGGTATCTGGGGGTTCAAGTGCTGAGGTCCCATGAAGTCCAGTTTCAGACCAGTCTTCAAAATTTCATTTTTCAGAATTTCAGAGAAAGAAGCTCCTCCTGAGCCTTGGACCACTATCTGGGTAAGGCTAAGGTGAGCCGTCAGAGCTGTTTGAAACCGATCCTGGGAGCAGAAACCGGCCTCAAGCTCTCAGCCAGTCTGAGCCTCAGTGGATTTTGGCCTCTGCTTTTCAGAAGAGGTCCTTAATGAGCCTCCGACCCCCAGATGAGAGGGAAGACAGGGTCTATTTGAGCCCTGGGGACCCTCAGGTCCTGGACCTCAAAGTCCTCCCAGCTGAGGGTAGCTCAGAGAAGGCTGCTGTAGGTCACCCCCAGCCTCTTGACTCCTGCGTCTCAGAGCCCTCCCCACTTTACCCTTGGGTCCCAGATCTTGTTTTGTGTGTATATGTGTGTGGGACCGGTGTGGTGGTAAGGACAGGAGGGTTGGGGCAGCCACTACCCTAGGAGGCAGCAGAGGGGAGTGGGGACTCTCAGTGTGTGCCCTCAGGCAGTTGTGATTTCATTCCGGGCTCTGGACCTCCACCTGACTTTGGGCAAGCTCTGACCTCTCCTTTCGTCTCTCTGAAGTGGGGAGACCAACTCTCAGCTCAAGCTGTTACGAAGATTAAGTGGGATGTCACAGGGTCCTTCCCATCAGTTCCCGGCAGTTCCAAGAATGTGCCGGAGAAGGAAAACTGAGGGCTTCTGGGGCTCAGGATCAAAAGTGTCTCAGGAAGCCATGGCTTTGCCCAGATGCACTGAGCGGGGTGGGGGGTGGGGAGCTAGCATCAGAGAGCTTCCTCCCTCTCACTCTTTGAACATCCCTGGAAATTTTCCTTGGCCTCCTTCCTCTGAGGTATATCGCCAGGAGGGGTTTTCTCTCTTCCTCCTGCTCCCTTACCCCTTCCTCTTGCCTCTTCTCTCCAAACAAGCCTCCCCCAAGCTACTTCACTCATCTCAGCTCCTGGGAGCAACCAGCTCTCCCCCCTCCCCAACCCCCATCACTCTGCACTGAGCCATGACTGGGCCTGAGCTGATGCGGGAGTCTCGCGCCCCTTCCTCCCATTCCAGGGACTTTATGGGCTGAGACGCCGCTAGCTTGCTCACTTCTCCTCTCTCCCGTGCCTCTCTCCATCATTCTCCATGTTTCTTTCCCCCTCTTTTTTTCCTTCCTTGCCGTGACCTGCCTTGCTCTGGTCCGTCTGTCTCTCCCTATCTGTGTGTGTTCCTCCATCTATCTCGGCTCTTTTTCTTGAGGGACCAGGGATTCTAGAACATTTCCAGCTATAACTGTCCAGGGCACACTCTTAAGAAAGGAAAACTGGCAGGGGGTCCTGGAAGTACCCCACCTTAAGGATGTCCCACTTCCCCTTCTTGCTGACATCCTAAGGAAGGACCAGGGGGAAGGGGACTGGGTCAATTAAGCATACACGCACCACCCTCCCCAGCTCCTCCCTCACCCCGGGCTCTCTCACACTCAAAACCCTCTCACAAAGACACATACTCTCTCACACATGCCCCCACATGCCAGACAAACTTGCACCTCACACGCAGATATGAGCGTGCGCAGGCACAGACACACACGGACGCAGATGCACACTCACACACAGATGCGTATGCACACACACATACACACGCAGAGATCCCACAGGCGCCCAAAAGCACAGGGCAATGATTAATGTCCCCTCAGAAAAAGAAATTATATCGAATAAATTAAACTACTGTGGCAGCAAATTGAAAAATAAGGATGTAAATGAGGTTTGAATACTTAATATCGAAGACAAGGGGGGGGAACAAAAAGGGTTCGCTGGGTCCCCTGAGAAGGGAGAAGATGTTCCCTCCTGCTCCCCAATTCAACTCTGGCTCCTGTCTAGACACGTCAGAGTTGGGGGCTGTGGGAGTATGGGGGGCTTCAGTCAGCACAGGAGATCCTCTCTCTAGTGGCCATCACGGAGAAGGTCCCAGAGCCTCTAGAAAGACTCAGATGGAGGATGAAGAGGAGGAGGTTTAACCGCCTGGCAGCATCTCAGAACTCACCCCTGACAGGCCCCAGCACACACGTGGGTACTTGCTTCCAGACCCAACACATGCCCCTCTGAAGGCTCATCCTGGCTTATGTGAGCCCACTCTCCCTCTCCCCCACCCCGAGCCCCCGCCCACCCCAAGATACCCAAATACATTTGATCACATATGCCTTGCTTAGCCCTCAACTCAACCCCAAAGCCATACACATTCTCAGAACTCACCTGCCTCCTCATCCCCCCAATATGTCCAACCCCCCCCCACACACCCTGACCACACCACATTCTTCCTTCCAACACCCCAGTATTCACCGGGCACAGTCCTACCCACGCCAAACACCCCAAACATACACCTGCACACACACGGGTTCACACACACAAACACAGGCTCTTTTCCTTGGAGTACGTCATTCACACACCCCTGTCACACACACACACACACACACACACACACACACATCTCTCTCACACATGCGCACATGGATGGTAGTCCCATCCCTGGGCCTCAGTCCCCTCGGAAATTGCGGGAAGGAAAAGAGGCGGGTTTGGAAGAGCCTTCTCTTTCTCCCTAGGCTTTAAAGGAGTCCTCCCTACACACACTATACACACACACACACACACACACACACCCCACACCACACACCCACACCACACACCACAGCACTTCCAGCCAGCCTCAGTCTTTCGGTTTCTCTTTGCCTCCCCCTCTGGTGCTGTCTCAGTTTCCCTCATTTCGCCTGTCAGTTGCTTTCTCCCTGTCGCCTTTGTCTCGGACACCCCAACATATCCCTGCCCCCTCCTCCCCGCCGCTCGCCGGGCCCTGCCCCCCCCCCCAGCCCTGCGGCGCCCCGCCCCTCCCCCTCCTCCGCGGCTCTCGCTGTCGTCTCTGTTCATATATATTTAGTATTTATTTACAAGGCTGGGTTTTTTCCCTGGGCGGGAAGCCAGCCGTGCACAGAAATCCTTAAGATGCTATAAAGCTGGTGAGGTATAAAATGGAAAGTGGTTAGTGCGCTGTTTGGAGATATCTCACCGGCGGCCGGGGGCCCGCGCCGCCCAGCCGCCCGCTGTAAATCTCCCGGAGTTTAGCGCGCTTGTTTGGATCCGGGAGGGGAGGGACCGGCCGCGAGGGCGGGGGCCGGCGGGACTGGGCGCCCCGCCGGCCCCCGCCCCGGCCGGCCGGGGACCCCTCAACAGCGGCCGTCACTCCCGCCTGAAATGGACGTGGGGTGAGGGGGCCTGGGAATACGCCTTTTGGGAAACAGAGCACCTCCTGCGTCTCTTCTGAACTTCGCCTAATCCCCAAGGGGACCGAAAGAAAAGGAGTGAAAACCTAGAGCCCAGGGGGCTCCCATCCGTGCGCAGGGACAGAGACCTTACAGTACTCCCCACGTGTGAACCTCCCCACTCGCAAGTCCCCAAGTGCTGGTGCTCTCCGGAGGGAGCAGGTGCCCCCCACGCCCCCACCCCGAGTTTAGGGCAGGGACCCAGGGTTCCTCCCAGCGGGGCTGGGGGCTCTCACACAAGTTACTTCACTCCTCGGAGCTGCAGGGGCCTCTCCCTGGTGGGATCATAACAGTTCCTACTCCAAGGGCTGAGGGAGGAGTAAATCAATGAGTGCGGGTGAAGGATGGAGCACAGTGCCTGGTACACAGGAGATGCTCGGCACGGGCTGACTCTGTGCCAATCTGCCCAGCACTTTGTTCACCCATGTGTTTCGTTAGTTGCTCATTTACTCGTTTATTTTGTCAACTATTCCCAGCATCCATCCACTCAACCATTCAGCAGCTTTAAGCTGTGTGGTTCTCAGTTCTGCAGTGAGGAATTCTGCAGCAGGCAACTGACCTCCCAGGGGAGCTCCAGTCCGGAGGGGGCGCTAAGATCTAAACCAAGAGGGTAAAAGAACCACTTCTGGATTAAGCAGCATTTCAGCTCAGCTTTGCAGGACAGGCCTTACCCCACCCATCAGCATGACATCCCTGTCCACAGTCAGCAGTCCTCAAGGGAGCCCTGTGACTTCCTGTGGTCTGAGTTAAAGGAGTGAAGGAGCAAGTAGACTGTGATTCCCCAGAGGGCAGGCCTCATCCCCCACTCATCCCGGCCCCCCAACCCCAGCAGAGCCTGGAGGCAGCTTTAAGGAGCGTTCTGTCAGTTAAGTGCCCTTTGATTGATGAGTTGGGGAGGCTGAACTCTGCCACACTCCCCTCTCGCTTTGGAGGGATGACACACCTGTCATGCAGCCTGCACACACATGTCCCAGCTCACCGGGACACATGTCAGGAGGGCCGGGAGTAATGGCAGCGAACTCTTAGGTGGTCACTGCCCAGAACCGGAGGCTCAGAGGAGCCAGATCTTTGTCACATAGCCATGCCCAAGATGTTTCTTCCATATTGGTTCATTCATTCATTCGTTCATTCATTTATTCAACAAGTGGTAAAGAGAGAGTCTCCTGGGACACGGGCTGAGGACGACTGGAATGAACGTGACTTAGTCCTGGCTCTCAAGAGGTTTATAGGTCAGGACAGCTGTAGGGCAAACATACTAGAAATGACAGTATCAAGAAAATTATGCCAGGAGCCAGGAACGCTGTGGAGGGGACTGGAAGTTTCCCAGGGAAGAGAAATCACTGCTGCTGGTGGTGAATAACAATGATAATAAGAAGAAGAACAGAATCTAGCAGGCACCTTGCTAAGCATTTTACAGGAAGCATTCAGAAGAGGACTTTACTTGGATCGGGTCATACAGAAGATTAAGGCATTGATGGGCAGAGATGAGCCGGGTGTTGGGCAGTGCTGCCATTTCAGAAGGACAGCATCACAGACAGAAGAAGAGCATGAACCAGGGCATGGAGGTGGGGAGTTGCTTGGTGAGGAGTGTGCAGGGGAAGCACCCAGAGGCCAATCTGGCTGGTAAGTATGGGCATGAAGGAGAGGACTCCGAAGTCTTGGCGAGAGGGGTTGGAAGGGGCCAGATCACAATAGGCCATGAATATCAGAGTCAGGAGTTTGTACTTTATTTAGTAGGCAGTGGGGAGCCATTGAGGATTTTTGAGCAGGGGAGCGACATGATTAGAGCTGTGCTTTAGGAAAATGAATCTGGCAGCCGTGTGTAGAACAACCAGAGACGTGGAACTTAAGAGAGCTGTGCAGGGAGGCAGATGCCGCACCTGGTGACTGGCGCGGTGTGGGGCTTGTTGGGTGAATTGGAGAGGCCTGGGGGAGCTGTGATAAGGGCCTTCCCGGGGACAGCAGTGATGGTGAGGCAAAGATGGGTGCCAAAGAAATCAGGAAACGTCTGTGAACTGGTACACTAACTGAAGGTAAAGATGAGGACAGCGGAAGGGCTGGAGGCTCCAAGGTCTCTGTGAGGCTGAATGGGTGGGTGACATGGCAGTCAGAGAAGCAGGGACTCACAGGTTGTTGCCGGCTTCAGGAGAGACACGCGAGTCTGCTTGTCCAAGTGTCAGGCTTGCGCTGCTGGGGTTGTGGGCTTGGATCTCAAGAGAAGCTTGGAATTAGAGATCAGTGCTTCCATTTCCTGCAGGGAGGTGACGGCTGAAAGTTTCTGAGTGGTAGAGGACTCCTGAGAGACTGGAGAGAACAGGGGAGAGCTGGAGTCGGAGCTTTGTGCTGTGGCTACATTTAGGGGAGAGCGTAGGGGACAAAAGAGACAGAGAAGGAGGGTTAGAGACACTGTGGGCGTGGGGTGGGGGGTGCAGTGGGCAAGGCAGCCAAGAGATGTGGGCGTTTCCCTCACCGGCCCACTGCTGAAACCAAGGCCCCAGACTTGAGGTTTCCCAGGAGGCCCTCTTGTCCCTCTTCTGGACGGAGCAAACAGAAGTGGGAATCGATGCAGAGGAAAGCGGGAGCCGATGAGAACAACTGCTCTCTGACTTGGGATTCCTGAGACCCTCAGATCTCAGCACACTCAAGGGCTATTAGGTTCGTGCTGATGATTTGGCTACAAACCACCCGGCCGTGCTCCTCTTTCTGAGGTAGGTGGCACCCTTGTCTTGTCATCTCCTGGACAGGTTTGACCATCCTCTTCCTTAGCACTAGAGATCACCCTGGTCCGCAGCTGGCTCCCTCTGTCTTGGGCCCTGCTCCAGCCCCTGGGCTGGTGACGCCCAGGTCCCCCAGCATCCCCAGAACTGTGGGGTTTAGGAAGTAGAGGGGATAGGACCCAGAACCTCGTTTCCCATTGAGGAGGAGCAAGGCGTGGGAGGTGGTGCGGGCCCCCACCCTCCCGGAGGGGACCCGCAGTCCTAAATGCCCCCGCGCCTTCTCCATATTGTGGGAAAAGCTGCTGCATCCATCACTGTCAGGCACCGAGTTTGAATAAATTTGAATGCACTGAGCCGTGGGCTGCAGTTTCTATAATATCACTTTCCAGTTTGAATATTTCACTTACTTTTTTTTTTTGAATTTCTTTTTATCCAACAGTTTCTCCTCCTTTTCATCTCCCCCCACTGCAGCCACTGGATGTAGAAAGGACAGTGCCTTGGGAGTGTCTGAGATGGGAAGAAACCAGGTCTTTGGCACATTTGGCATCTCTGTCCTCCCACCCGCCACCCCCACCCAGCACATGTGCTCCCTGGGCTGGGAGCTACATCTCCCCACCGTCTGTGTAGATGGGGATTCAGCACTTGGAGAATAAGCCACCCTGAAACTCCCACCCTTGCATATGGGCAGACCACGTATGCCAGGGTCCTGCTTCTTTCCTACGGGGTACTGAGGCTCTCACTTACAGACGCTCATCACACACACACACACACACACACACACACACACTCACACACCCCTTCTGATATAGTAACTTGTACCTAAATGTTAATGGCAGATTGCAATTTCCCACTAGGAAGCGAGCTCCTAAGTCCCTCCAGCCACTGTCCTGCCCTCCCCCATAAATGAGGACTCCCAATTACAGATGCTTCTCCATCTCCCTGTATCTCTTCACTCTCCAACCATCAGTGTGGTATCAATACTGTAGCCTTCTGGACAGGGGCTGCTGGGAGGGAGCACTCCAGAGAACCACCCCTGGCTCCTGGCCAGAAGCCCCATGATTTTCTAGACGATGGGTAGTGCCATCCCCACTTCTCGCCCAGAGCTTAGGGACCAGAAGGAATTGGGGTGCATGCAGGGAAAGCGAGCATCCTGGAACAAAATGACTCAGAACTGCATTGGAGAATGGGTCCAAATAGGGATGGGGAGGTGAGCAGGTTGAGAAGGGTTCTACCCTCTGAGTCTGTATTTTTCTATAGTGGCATCTGGTCACACTGCCCTTTGGACCATATATAAGGTACCCCTGCTACATATATAATCTCAAGAGGGCAGTGACCATTCAGGAGGCTCGGTGATACTGACATCGATGAGGACATTCTGCTTTATGGGGCACACTAATTGGCTCGAGGGCCACTGAGTGCCCCAATCATCTAAAAAGGACCCACACTGACCATATGTGGATCCCTGCACCTCCAAGGAGTCATCCAGACCATCTCCCAAGGAGACATTATTCATAGAGCACATGCCACTCGTCCCTGCCAGAAAGGGTACACTTCCTTTGGCTCCTACTCCTCCCCCAACAATGCCCACATCTGCCACACAGTAGGTATGTATGGGGGTGGGGTGTGAGGGGAAGCAGGAAGCATAAAGTCTCAGTGAATCTGTGACTTTTGGAGGTGATGCCACAGATCCCCACTCTGTGCCTGGTCCTATGTGCTCATAGTTAGTGAAACAAGACAGGAGACAGGGAAGAAATGGTTGGATTTGGGGAGCTCGAGATGTGATTGGCGAGGTGAAATTGTCATTAAGAGTAATATTTATTTCTACTTCACACTGTGCAGTGGTCAAAAGGGCTTTGAGCCGATTTAGGACGCACACATACACACACACACACGCAGGGATCAAAACAGTTTACAAAAAGAAAGGACAATCAGAAACCATTTAAAGGCAGGAGAAAGATAAACGGATGAAGGCTCTGGTCAGGGGAGTGTCTGCAGTTAGCATGACCATCACAGGATGGGGGCCCATGCTGTAATTGTCCACCTCTCAAGGGGCTCACCTGTATGGGTTCAGGTAGTCAGGGAAGGCTTTCTGGAGGAGGCAGAACCAGTCCGGGGACTTGACAGATGGCAGAACAAACCGGAGCGGTATTCCAGCGGTGGGACTGGAGTGAGGAAAGTCAAAGAAAAGGAGCTGAACGTGAAGCAAACGTTGGGTCAGGGAGGGGTTGGCAATGAAAGTGGTGAGTTTGAGGAACAGTGAGCAGGTGGCAGAGAGACAATATGTCCGGGGACAGTAAAGAGATGAGAGTCCCTGTGGGCCATTGATAGGAGGTGGGGTGGTCAGTGCGCCGGGAACACTTAGGAGGTACCCCAGACTAGCTTGGCCTCACCCCAGTATCTCCTAATTCTAACACAAGCCCCTCAGCACCCTCTTCCTGCAGCCCTTCTTCCCCTTCTGCCCCCCATGAGCTCAAACTCAGCGCCCAGCAAAGACAGCCCTCACCAGCGGAGGGTTAACCACCCCAAACAGGCCTCCCCCTAAGAAGGAGGCACATACCCCTACAAGGGCAGAAGCCTCCCCCCGCCCCCAGTGTGCCCTGGCTGGCCCTGTGGCGGGAGGGGTGCGGTGTGAAGGGAGAGGCCCTCCTGCTGCACCATGACAGATGATTGACTCGAAACAATATCTAAGGCGATCAGGATAAAGTGCTGGCCATTTCAAGGCTCAGCAGAATTCAGATTCTAATTAGACTTCTCACCACATTCCAAATAAAAATGGTTCCCCTGGTATCCTCTTTGCCTATCAGGTGTCTCTCCCTGATCGCTGGAACAAAACGCATAAAGAAAGTGATTAAAGCCATAACAAAGGCATAAAATTGGAATTATCGCTGCCACCACATCTGGGAGCATGGAGTGTCACCACACCGCCCCCTCCTCCCCAAACCTGCACACACAGAGAAATACTGTCCCACCCCAGCTCCTGGCTGGGCACCCTGTACTGACTGCCAGCAGATGGGTGAAGAGGTAGGGGGATGAGGGTTCAGGGGGAGGGATAGGACTGGTGGGGGGTGGGAGGTCTGAGGAACCGGGGATTGGAGATCAGGAGGCAAGTAAAGTGGGCAAATGAGGGGCTCCAGGCCTGGGGAGCAAGGAGTGTGTGGTCTAAGGAGTGAGGGATGGGCAGACAATGGCCACTGTCTCTGGTGTCTAAATATTTGTCAGTGGGGTGGGTCCTCGGGGCTCTTGCCTTGATGACCTCCCCCCCCCCAGAACATACACGCTCGTTGGCACACACATGTAATCAGGGCTTACAACCTGCTGTAAATTGTTTCATGCCCTCCATGTAGTGTCCATCTCTCTTGGGAGACACCACAAGTCCCCCCACTGCCCCACTGCCCAGGCCACCGGAACCAGGGCTGCTTTTCAGTTCCCTTTCCCTGCCTGCTGCCAACAGGGGGCACTCACCTAGAGAGACCAGTAGGTCCCCATCCATCCCCAACGTGTGTGTGCGCGTGGCCAGCACCCAATCCAGAGACCCCAATCCCCTGTACTGCACATTTGCACACACGGACACACACACGTGTGTACCATGCCTATAACAATCCCCTCACACAGTGCCCCCTATGCTGGGAATACAGCTGAGGCGCCCCATCTCAGCGGGGCCCTGGCCTCTCTGGCTCTTTTGCCTCCCCTGCTGCCGCCCCCGTATGCCCCTCACAGCTAGCCTGGTACCTGGTAGTACTGGGCAGCCTTGTTCCCTGCGTGGGGTGGGTAGGCAGGCGGGAGGTCCAGAGGAGGGTGAGGGAGAGGGAGCGGGGCTCTGAGCAGGGACGATATAAAATTAAAAGGTAAAAAGCAGGAACGCAAATGGAGGGTGCTTTCAGCTTTCACATTATTAATGACTCTTCAAAAAATCGGCGAGTTTTCCAATCTTCTCTGAGAAGCGCTTGAAGGAGCTCACAGATGAAACTGACCTTCAAAATGTTCTTTGGTCTTTAGTTAAGAAATTCGCTCGCCATTATGGCATCATTAGGGAAACAAGGATAAAATTACTCCATGGTTAATGACCTATAGTATCTCCCCACCAAAATTTGTTTCAGATCTAATAAAACTGTGCTTAACACACTCGGATGAGTTATGAGGACTGTTCTGCAGGGTATTAAAATGTGGAAAATAGATTTTCCGAAGCTGGGGGGACTGGACTTTTTGAATCAGATAGCAGAATGGAATTTTCTGGGCAATAAATTCTTCCATGTCTCAATTTCATCTCGCGCTCTCTCTCTCCTGCCTGCCTCTGCCCCTCTCTCTCCCTCACTCTCTCTCTCTCTCCCCCACTCTCTCTCTGTCTCCCTCTCTCTGTCTTTCATCTTTTCCTAAAATACTGAAGCAACACAGAAACGCTTCAAATTTGAAGCTTACATAAACTTTGAAAAAAGCAGAGTGACGAAGGCCGTCTGTGTGGGGCAGGGGGAGCCCGCATGTGTGTGCACACCTATGTTTGTGGCTCCCGCCTGCCCCACAAGGGTGGAAGCAACTCTCCATCACTGCACCCAGGGCCCCTGTACACACCCAAGGTGGGGCTGACACCCTCCATTTCTCTCTCGCCAGCCAAGCTGCCAGATCTCACCCCCTGCACCAAAATCACGGGGCACACCCACGCTACTAACTCTCCCTAGCTTCGCCCCCACCTGGGGCCACCGTACACACCAATGCCAGGAGTCCGCCTATGAGAACACACCTGCCCTGTCCACTCCAGACTTCTTGGTGATGGGAAGGGGGTTGCATGGGCCTCATGAAGGGTCAGAACTGCCCTTTTTTGCACACGTGCGTGCCCATCAGCACATGCTAGCCCTCTTCATGGGACACACCCAGATGCCCCAGCCAGGCAGGCTGGAGGCTGAGACCCGAACCCGGCCCAAGCACTGGCCGAAGGTTTTCGGGGGCTGGATACTGCCGCGGAGAGAGGTGGCTGGCGAGGTAATGGCATTTTGCTCTCTTTAAACTTTAATCTTTCCTATTAATTCCCTGCAACTGGAGAATGTGTGAGAGTTAATGTTCCGTGAACGTGTTTCGCACTCGGCAGTCTCTTCGAGCTAATTACCTTCAGGTGCTAAATGGAGGGAAATTGCAATCCATTTGGATGTGAAAAAATTTCGCCTTCCCGTCCCCTGTGAGACATCCTTTTTCCTGAGTGCTGCAGAAAGAATGCTCTCTGGGTGGGAGTTTTTTTCCTAATGTTTTTTTTCTTCGGCCCTCTCCCCCGCCCCCTTTCTCCAAGAGTCTGGGTTGTGTGGGACGGTGGAGCTTGGAGACTGGAGGAGGCCTGGGCCTCGGCACAAAGTCTAAGTCTGGGATGGAGGCCAGGTGGGGAGAGACTTACAAGCAGGGGAGATGCCCAGGTTGGGAAACCGTCCCCTGCACCTTGGAGGCCTTGGAGTGGAAGTGTATTTACACGCTTAATAACACGCTTATTACCAGTGTTTCTCAGCTGCTAGGTTTTGAATACAGATATAATAGAATTTTACAAGCCACATAAAAGCTGTCCTTCTCCTGGACCCTGAACTGGGGTGTCTGGTAGGGCGGAGGACAGGGAATGGCGAATGGAGACAAGGAGGGAGCTCGAGGAGGGAGAGAATGTAAATGGGTCAGAGAACGGGACAGAGGAAAAAGGGGAATGGAGTGGGAAGGAGATGGGCCTCCAGATGGGGCTGCGTGAGGGTCAGTGAGGAGAGATGGGCGGGACCTCTGTCTGTGTCCCAGAGAACTGGCACCAACGGTAAAGGAATGAAGGCCAGGAAGGTCAGGCCAGGAAGCCGAGCTCTTGAAGCATCCTGTGTGCGCCTCGTGTCTCCACAGAGCCCGCCCACCTTAGTGACACACCCATCCCGACAGCCCCTTCCTGATCTCTGATCTCAGACCTCAAGTGCATCTTGGCCTCACAAGGACACATCTAATTACACCTCCTCCCTCTACCCTGATTCCAACCCACCAGCCTTTGCAAACCCCATTCCTTAGCCCAGGTTGGACCAGGCAGCGGCCCAGATGTAATCTTTTGCTTCCACCCAACAGGGAACGGTTTGATTTGAAACACAAAGGACAGAATCCCTACCCCCAAGTGAGTGGCACTCCACTTGAAAGAGGATGTGGACCCCCATGAAGGGCCTGGGTTTTACCCTCCACTTGGAATTCCCTCTCAGACCTCATCTGTGTTTTACTTGTGAGGGAAAAACCATTCTTTCTAACACTGAAGAGCCTTCTTTGGGACAATGTATTGGGAAAATATTGGAATGGCTTGGGTTTACTTAGAGTAAGTAAAATATTGGAATGGCTTGGGTTTACTTAGAGTTTATTCTGAAAGAGTTTCAAATATGTATATTTTTAAATCCATATACCTATTAGCTGGTTTCTACAACTATCAACATAGAGCCGATCCTATTTCTTCCATCCGCCAGGACTGTTGGGACACAGACATCAAATCAGCTCACCCGCAAATATTTTAATATGCATCTTTAAAAGCTAAGGACTCTTTTAACATTACCCCAATAGCATCGTCTCACTTAAATAAAAAAATGAACTATAATTCCTTCCTCTCATCAGAGTAAGGAATAATTGAACACGGAATAATTCCTTATTCAAATTTCCCTGAATTGGTTTCTAATCCAGGCCCACACACTGCATGTGGTCAATGTGGCTTTAAGTCTTCTTTTATTCCATAGGCTACACTTTCTTCCCCTTTCTTGCAATTTATTGAAGAAATTGTGGGCCATTTGTCCTACAGAACTGCACTCCTCATTCCAGGATTTTGCTGAGGGCTCCCCTGTGGTATCATTGAACATGTTTCTCTGTCCTTTGAAATTGGTAGATTCCAGAATCACTTGGTTTCCGATTTGATTTTTTTGGCAAGAATATTTCAGGGGTGGCATGAACTTCCTATTGCATCACATCAGGACCTCATAATTTCTCGTCGCTTTTCTTTTTTTCTCGTCTCTTTTTTTTTTTTATAATATTAAGATTAATCAGCATGTTTGGTTGCTGTTGGCTGGATCTATCCATTACAAAGTTCTCCTTCAGCTTTTTTCCCTCCATCAGCTTTTCACTTAATGGTTTTAACAGCCGTTTACTATCATTGACTAGATCCATTATTTCATTAGGTGCCTCTGTATTTGTTTTGAAACTGTTTCTTTTCTTCCAGCTTTTTATTTTGAGGTACTTTAAACTGTCCAGCCAAGTTCACTGTTGCAATGAATGCTCATATACTCTGACCCAGAAGAGCAATTGGTAACTGTTTCCACACTGGGTTAAACCATCTCTCCCTCTCTTTCTGAAACCCTTGTGTGTTAGTGGCTGACCTGAATGACACTTCATCCCGAAAGACTTCCGCAGTTATCTTTAAGACCAGGGATATCCGTCTGTACTGAACAGTGTGACAATCACTTTCAGGTACTTTTATTTATTTTTTTTTTTTAAAGATTTTATTTATTTATTTGACAGAGAGGGATCACAAGTAGACAGAGAGGCAGGCAGAGAGAGAGGGGAAAGCAGGCTCCCCGCCGAGCAGAGAGCCCGATGCGGGACTCGATCCCAGGACCCTGAGATCATGACCTGAGCCGTAGGCAGTGGCTTAACCCACTGAGCCACCCAGGCGCCCCTCAGGTACTTTTAAATTTTGCCTCATTTATGAGTTCATATGAGGCCAAAGTGGAGGGTTTGGTATATATCCTTTAGTGGATCAGATGACAGGAAGCCTGGGGTGAGGGAGGGGCAGTTTTAAAGAGCATGATTGAGACAATTGAAGGGTTTTGCATATGAACTCATAAATCAGGTACTTTTAAATTTTGCCTCATTTATGAGTTCATATGCAAAACCCTTCAATTGTCTCAATCATGCTCTTTAAAACTGCCCCTCCCTCACCCCAGGCTTCCTGTCCTCTGATCCACTAAAGGATATATACCAAACCCTCCACTTTGGCCTCAAATCCTAGATCCCCTTTGGTCCCTCCCACTTACAGAATGAGTTGGAGAGAAATTCCAAGGGCGTATTAGTGGTATTTGGTATTTTTGAATCTTGTGGAGGACTTTGCTCTTTTCCAGCCTGGTGCTACCCCTGCCTGGTTTTGGGGAATTCTGGTTAACAGTTTCTTCTCACCCCTGAAACTTACAAAAAGCCTGGGTGGCTCAGTGGGTTAAGCCGCTGCCTTCGGCTCAGGTCATGATCCCAGAGTCCTGGGATCGAGCCCCGCATTGGGCTCTCCGCTCAGCGGGAGCCTGCTTCCCTCTCTCTCTGCCTGCCTCTCTGCCTGCTTGTGATCTCTCTGTCAAATAAAAAAAAAAAAAAAAAAATCTTTAAAAAAAAAATAAATAAAAGTTTATAATAAACATGCCACAATTATACCTAATCCTAAATCATGCAACAATTATAAGCTGTACCTGAGAAAAACAGCATATCTTTTCCTAGCAGTGCCCTGTGTTTTTCTACCGTCCCCAATCCAGGCAGGTGCAAGACAAAGCAATGCAGCCAGACCAGGGAGCTGCCCCTCCACTCATCACGACCAACCGAGGAGCCTGTCTTGGTTGGACCCTCCTGGACAGGATCAGGCAGGACCGCCCAGCCAGCTGATAAGCAAATCTCCTTGTTGGATTTTTCCTTTTATCAATAAGTAATATCCCACTTTATCTTTATTAGTGCTTTTGCTCTAACACTCTTGTTTGATATCAATGTTGCTAACCCACATTCCTTCTGGTTAATATTTGCCTAGCACATCTTGTTTTATATCTTCATTTTCAACATTTTTCTGTGACCTTATATTTTAGGCAAGTCTTTTGTGAACATCCTATGCCTGGATTTTTAAAAAACCCAAATCGAAAGTCTCTTTTAATGGGAAAATTTGATATGTCTACCTTTATTATGATTAATGCATTTTGACTTCTACCATCTCTGTGTTTTCTGTTTTTGATTTTTTTTTGCGTGCCCTCTTCTATACTTTCTATAATATTGATGAGTTTCCTTTATTCTGTTTTTTTTTTTTAAATTTTCTTTTTTACTGGTTTGGAAGTTAAGCATTCTATTTCCAGACAAATAGAGTTATTCTTAATTTTTAAAACATGCATATGTTACTTAAAGACTAATGTTAATGTGTATTTCTGTTCTCTTGTTAAACAACAGAAGGATCTTAGAATGTTAAATCAATCTGTTCCATTTGGCATGTAATTTATTGATTAGCATTTTAGTTCCACCATATTTTTATACTCTTTCAAAAAGTTATTAATACAAATTATTGTTGTTAAGACTTAGCTACATATTTACCAGTTTCTTTGCTTGCAATGGTTTCTGTTAGCCTAATTCTTCCTTTTGGGTTCAATTTCCTTCTCACTGAAGTCTTTTAGAAATTCTTCTAGCAAGGATCTATGAATAGTAACCTCTTTCATTTTTATCTGAAATTGTCTTTATTTCACCCTCTCTGTGTCGAATGATAATTACCTGGGGTATAGTTTTCTACGTTGACAGTTATTTCCTTTAACATTCTGAGTCTGTAATTATTTCTCTTCTGGTTCCTATCACTCCTAATGAGAAGCCTGCTGCCTGTCTGATTGTCATTATGCTGGTAGCTTTTAAGATTTTTTATCTTTGATGTTCTGCAGAATCACTAAAGTTTTTAGGTTCAAATTTTCATTTATTCTGCTGGAAATCCAGTTGTTCCTTCTTATTGGGATTTTTTTTTTTTTTTTTTTTTTTTTTTTGCATTCAATACTGGTCAATTTGCCACCATTGAATCTTTATATATTGCTACTCTCCTTTTTCTCTCTGTTCTCTTCTTCTGGAATTTCTAGTATCTCTATTGGGCCTTCTCAGTTTATTTCTCATGTTTCTTAACTTCTCCTTCATATTTTCCATTACTTTAACTTTGTGAGGGTACTTTCTAATTTGCCTTCCAATTCACTAATTCTCTCTTCAGCAGTGTTATCAACTGTTCAACCACTCCATTGAGTTTTTATTTCAATATTTTATTTCTACAAATTTTTATTTCATTCTTTAAATTTTACTTTTCTTTTCCATTATGCCTTATTCTTGTCTTTTGGATTTTATTCTTTCCTTTTTAGGGGGAATATTTTAAATGTATTTATTTAAAAGTATTTTCCATATTATTTTGTTACCTATATAGTTATTTGAATTTGTCAGTGTATTGTATTTGCTGGTTCTCTTTTTGGTAGTGGTTCTTTTTTCCTTCTTTCTTTTTTTTTTTTTTTTAAGATTTTATGTATTTATTTGACAGAGAGAACTAGAGAGCACAAGTAGGGGGAGCAGCAGAAGGCGAAGGAGAAGGAGGCTCTCTGCTGGGTAGGAAGCCTGGTGCAGGGCTCAATTCCAGGACCCTGGGATCATGACCTGAGCTGAAGGCAGACACTTAACTGACTGAGCCATCCAGGCACCCGTGTAGTGATTCATTTCTTCTTGTGGTTCAAAGTTCTTTATCATGAACTCACTTCCAGCAGAACTTGGTTTCTGTAAGACACTTACATGCCCTTGGCCCTAGAGGAGTCATCATGTCAGGTAGTTTGCCTCTGCTGGGACTCTGTGGGTGTCACTATTTTGGGACCATTTTATTTGTTATTTTCTTGAGTTTCCTACACCTTGCAAGTAATGCAAATTTACACTGCACATCTATGTTCAGCACAGGCTTGAGTTTCTAATTTCTCACAGAATAATCGTTATTCCACTCTCAGCCACAGAAAGATGACAAGCTTCTCTAATGAGTCCTCATCCTGAGTGGAGTTTTCTGGTTCCTGTTTCATGGATAAGTAATACTTCATGGCTCCTAAGTTTATGAAGGAAGCTCAGCTCCAGTCCCCCAAAATGCAGTGGACTGGGGATCACCCTTTTTTTTTTTTTAAAGATTTTATTTATTTATTTGACAGAGATGGACACAGGGAGAGAGGGTACACAAGCAGAGGGAGTGTGAGAGGGAGAAGCACGTTCTCACTGAGCAGGGAGCCCGATGCAGGGCTCAATCCCAGGACCCTGAGATTATGACCTGAGCCAGAGGCAGATGCTTAACGGCTGAACCACCCAGGTGCCCCTGAAACTCACTCTACTATCCTCATCACTGTAAAACTTTAGCTTTTCTGACATAGTACTGGACCCAAGGCCTCTGTGAGTTCCCCATGGCCACTTTGGTTCTGAGTTTTCTTTTCATTCCTGGCACTTAGAAACTTCCATTTACTGCTTTAAAGTGTGGTTATATACTTTTCAGTTGTTATATTTTATATGTTTTTAAATTTATCATAAGCAATTATAAAGTTTATATTTCTTTTTAAAAAAGATTTTATTTATTTATTTCACAGAGAGAGAGAGCACAAGCAGAGGGAGTGGCAGGCAAAGAGAGAGGGAGAAGCAAGCTCCCTGCTGAGCAGAGAGCCTGATGCGGGGCTCGATCCCAGGACCCTGGGATCATGACCTGAGCTGAAGGCAGACACCTAACCGACTGAGCCACCCTAAAGTTTATATTTCTTATGTTTTTATATATCTTACATATTTATACTAAGGCACCCCTAAAGTTTTTATTTCCAGTGACAAACATCTTCCTATATGAACTCAGTCTGATATGTTGGTCTGAAATCTCCTCATATTCTTGTGTTTATGATCCAGTTCATCTTTTCCACTAGGTTATGAATAACTTTAAGTAGAAAGAGTATTTACTATTTATATTTTTATCCCACTCAAGTACCTAGTGCAGTTTTCTGCACTGAGTAGGTCCTTAGTAAGTGTTGTTATTTCTCTTGTTATTTTTACCATCTCTAATCTCAATGTTCAGAAGGGACAGAAAGCCAGATTCTGGATCTGCTATGAGCATTTAAAGTATACAGGCAGTCTGTTCAGTCTTTGGCTCATCTGAATTTCATTATTCATGGATAACACCTTCCTCAATCACCTTCAAGGACAAGTCATCATCTATAAGACCAATGTTTCTCAAAGTGCAGGGTCATTAGCAGGGTCATGAAATCAATTTAATGAAATAGAAGAAAATAGAAAATAAAATACCAAGGTGCATCACATATGTATGTTTAGGTACTGCTTACTGAAATTTTGTTTCAGAGCTCTGTGTGTGTGTGTGTGTGTGTGTGTGTGTGTGTGTGTGTGAGAGAGAGAGAATGCTGGGTCACCATGCAAAATGTATTTCAGGCTGTGAGTAAAAATGTTTGAGAGTCACTGATTAGACTTTTCTCTGAGACCCTACTCAAACTTCCACCCATTTCTGGCAGCCCCATCTTCAAGAGCAAAGATTAATTGCAAAGCTAGGAAAAATCAAGGCCTATATTTTTCCTTATAAAATTCTTAGAGTACATCATACACCAGGGAGGAGGGCAGCTTCCATAAAGTTCTCTGCTGTCCTAAATTAGAAGCCCCACAAATGGTCAAGGATACTCAGTAACTCACAGATATTCCCTGTGCCCCAGGCCTTTGTACTTCACCTTAATCTGCCTTCCAACTCTCTGGAAAGGCCTTTCAGCTGATGTTTAGCAGGACTCTGAGACTGTTAAGACCTATTTCTCCAGGGTCTTGACCCCTAGACAGCTCCTTGAATGTGGTTCTCAAGGCCATCACTAAATATCCACCTAGAAGAACACCCGGGCAATTACTCCCCTGCACTTAGCTCCCAGGGAAATTATCATCTGCAGAATTCTCCTACACAGTATAGAAGGTAGACGCGCCAGCTGCAAAGACTTCACTTTGAGCATTGACATTGTTCTTGAGAAGGGCCCCAGAACCTATTCCTCCTCTGTACTATCTTGAATGTCTGCATATCACACAGGGATTCAACCCATTTCATATACAACGAACCCTGGTATGAAGGGATTTTAGCGTCATTTAAGTTCCACATTCAGTATATCCCAAGGTTCCAAAATAGTCAGTTAGTTCTCTAAAAAATCAAACTGATATCAGGGCGCCTGGGTGGCTCAGTTGGTGAGGTGATTGCCTTCGGCTCAGGTTGTGATCCTGGAGTCCTGGAATCGAGTCCCACATCGGGCTCACTGCTCAGCAGGGAGTCTGGTTCTCCCGCTGACCTCTCTCCTCTCATGTTCTCTCTCTCTCTCTCTCTCTCAAAGAAATAAATTTTTTAAAGATCTTATTTATTTATTTGGCAGACAGAGAGGAGGAAGCAGGCTCCCTGCTGAGCAGAGAGCCCGATGCGGGGCTCCATCCCAGGACCCCAGGATCATGACCTGAGCCAAAGGCAGAGGCTTTAACCCACTGAGCCACCCAGCTGCTCCTCAAATAAATAAATTTTAAAAACTCTTTTTAAAAAGTCAAACTGATATCTATTGAGCTCCTACTAAGTGTCAGACAATTTTATCCTTTTCATTGTCTCATTTAATCTTTATAGCAATCCTATGAGGTCAGTATGATTACCCCCAATTTACAAATAAGGAGTGTGAGGGTCAGAGCAGTTAATGAACTTGCTAGAGGATACCTCGCTAGTAAGGGGCTGCTGAGCTGGAATTTGAACTTCAGTTTGGCAGACATTTGGCCTGAGCACTTAACCATGATGCCCACTATATAGCCCTCAATAAAAGGCCTCCCTGCCAGTAAGGACACAGATTCCAAGACTGACTCATGTAGAGCCAGTCCTTCCTCTGCATGTCTGGCCTAAGAAGTAAAATGACCAGGATGTGGATGTCTTCTCCCTGCCTTGGTCACTGGACACATTGCTTACATCTCTGAGCCTCACATTCCCATCCATACTAATACTTGGACTATTTCCTTCAGAGGAAAGGAAGGCATAAGATAATAACGTGAAAGTATTTTGTAAAGTATAATGTGTCATGCCAATGAAATACTCTAAAAAGCCATACAAATAATTAGCTGAATGTGTCTGCATTTTTCCTGTTGGACTGGGAGCCCTTTCATTGGCTCCCACTGATCTCAGAATAAAACTCAAAATGCCCACTTGGCCAGCGAGGCCTGCATGATATGGCCCTTTGTTTAACTCCCTTTCTCAACGTGTTCCAAATTTACTGACCTCTGTGTTCCTATCTCAGGGCCTTTAAACATGCTGTTTTTCTCTGCCTGATACATTTCTCACCTCTACCCAGAACCTCTACTCTTCACCCTCAAGTTACCTGACTAAACAGAAGATCAATTTCCTTGAGGCAGCCTTAAGTGACTAGGTAAGGTCACTCTATTACACACTCTCATAGCACACCCTGTGCCTTTCTTCCATAGCACTACGGAACATATTTACTTTGTGTGCGGAGTGACGGTGGCTGTTAGTGGTTTAGGATGTGTCTTCCCCATTGGAAGGGAAGCTTGATGAGAGCAAGGACCATATACATTTTGCAAGTCCTATATGCCCAGCACCTGGCAGAGTGCTCCACTTGGCACAGAATAAGGACTCCACAGATATTTGAACACATTTTCAACGTCAATAAATCTGAACAGAGACTGCTTTACTCATATTTTATCACCTATCAGAAATGCTGCAGAAATCTGTTAGGCTTCAACATCTTTAGACTGGTATTTCTGAGCATGAGGCCCGTAGGCTAGAAATAGGTGTTATATGAGAGAAAGAGTTTTAAGGTCAAATAATTTGAGAAATGGAAGGTTAAACACATGTAAACAGGATTTAAACTTTTTTTTTTTAACCTCAAGACTTTTATTTATTTATTTTAAGTAGGCTCCATGCTGGGCTGCATGATACGGCCCTTGAACTCACAACCCTGAGATCAAGACCTGAGGTGACATTGAGAGTCAGATGCTTAAGCAACTGATCCACCCAGGCACCCCTAACCACGAGACTTCTTAGAGCCAGGCTTGGGTTCTTGAGAACTGTCAGTGGAAAGCAGAGCCCCCAGCCCAACCATGATGCACATACAGTGTGAAGGAGAAATAAACCTTCCTTATCTTAAACCTCTGATAGGGGGTTGTTCCAGCTACAAACCCAGTTGACATTGACTAATAATACATTGTCCATATACAGTATTTTTGATATTGGAGAATCTATAGATAGAAGGTCAGAACATTTCTGGGAACCTGGATGGGTCCATCAAGGAGGTGATTGACTGGGTGAACTCATTCACTAGAGTCATTCTGCCCCCACACATGACCAGGGAGACAGAACTAGCCTTATATAGCAGATGAAAGTTGATGGGTAGTAGCTCAGGCTTTCACACCAGGAGGGGTTTAATCTTTGATTGATTAATAAGCTAACGAAACAACATTCGTTGAGTATCTACCACATGACAAACACTGTTAGGTGCTGGGACACACTGGTGAACAAGATACAGGGCTCAAAGCCCACAGTGGGAGACGTACAAGTAATGAGTCCATTTCGGTATAGCGCTTTAAGAGCTAAAATGTCACCCAACACACATGTGGGATTGGAGGAGCTTCTTAGAGGAGGTGACATCTAAGCTGTGATCCAGAGGATAGCTAAAAAGTAGCCAAGTAAGAAAGGACAGAAGGGCATTCCGAAAAAGAGAACAATCTGCAGGAGGTGTGGAATCTGCTCCAGGCCATGGGAAGGATCCAGCAGGAGACAGCGAAATGCTAAGGAGTATAATGCCTTCTCCAAGGCACAAGGCAAAGGAGAGACTAGACCCCAGTATCAGCTGGAAACCTGAGTGGGGAAGAAAAGTAGCCTAAATCTCAGCCAGTCTGTGTGCTTCGGTAACAGGATTTCACAGGGCAGGGAAAAATGGGCCTGAGAGCGGGAGCAGGGCCTCCTCTTTTAAGGGTAAGAGTCACCCAGGAAGCAGGAGATGTGGGGATGGATAAGGGCGAGGAGGGCTTGAAATCCAACATAGGAGGAGCCAGACCTTGACTGTTGTTCTTCACCGGGAGACCAGGACTCCTGGGCTGAGGCAGCTCTGAGGTACAGATGTGTGCAGCTGGTTACAGGACAGATGCTCAGAGAGGGCCGCTAAGAAGGAGGTCTGGGGAAGTCTTGAACCCCCCACCCAGGTCCGGTTATGGTGCCAGCCTGAATCTGTCATGCTTGATCAACCCAGGGCTGAGATGAGACAGTGAAATGGGGAGGTTATTGGCCCATGAGCCTTGGCACCCAAGCTGCCCTGTGCTTGAGCGGCTAGTATGTTTGGGGTCATGAGTCCAGGCACTGAGAGTGTAGCTTTGTGGTTTCCCTTCTATTTTGTAATTCGGTTTAAAGATTCCAGTCAGATTCAACTGAAAGAAAAGAAGGCAGGACAGAACTAAATGGAGGCCACTGCTGACAGTGGTCAGAAGTCTGGAATAGATACAGGAGATGGGACCAACCTGTCTCAGGATCGGGTATAGGCTTCTTCCATCACTCTCGGTGGGCCTCCCCACTCCCAACCTCTCTAAGAACATCCAACCCTCTCCTTAGGAATCCCTCTCACCTCAGGAAACTGCTAAGAATGAGCCAGTTACTCTTCAAGGGACACTTTCCCAACTGTAGGAAAAGGTCTCCCCACTCCCAGCCTCTTCCTGTCCTCTGCATACTTGCCTGCAGTTCTTCATTTATCCACAAGACAAATAATAATGTAGTGTGGCACATAAAAGCACAGATTCTGGAGTTGAACAGAAACTCAGCTCTACCACTCAACAGCAGGGAGAACTTGGGAGAGTTGAGCTTCTGTTTCCTTATCTATAAAATGGGGATGATAATAATTTCTTCAGGTAATGATTAATTGAGATATGTATAGAAGCATTTAGCGTGATGCCTGGCACTTATTAGGCACTCAGTAAGTTATTATTACTGATACTATTAAAATAGAACTTTAAACAACCTGTACTTACCTGGATCACTGGCTTAAGTGACACCATCAATTCTTTTGTAAAACATACTGACTTACACTCATGGCTCATCAAATCTTCATGGCTAGGATGCCATGCACTTGCACTCCCCCATTTGGTTGAATTGCCTGCTTACCAAGAGTCATTTGTTTTTAACTCAGCCTGTTTATGCCAGCTGTGCATATTATTCTTATTATATAATTTAACTAAATGTTACATAAACCAATAAAATATGAGTACTAAACTAATGTTGCTGTTTGGAAAGACTCTGTAACAGCAAGTTGCTTAAAAATTTTATGCAATTATGTATTAGTGAGACAACTGAAAAAGAAGGGGAAAAACCATTAAAAAAAAATCTAGGATTCTCCACTCAGATAGTTTCCCAAATACTTTTCAGTTTCTAATCCATGTTAAAGAAATCAAAACTGAAAATGCTAATCAAAGCATTCTGGGTATAGCTCATGCAAGAAAAATGTTGGTGAAATGCCAATCAGTACACCCATACACAGAGAAAGGTCTTGGCCCTACATCTAAAAAAAAATGAGAGTATACAGTCTTTTGTTTTAACCTAAAAATAAAACATTTAAGGTATGGAGAGGCAAGCTGTGACATGATCCAAGACCTCAAGAAATGTATGGTGTAGGAGGGAGACAGAAAAGTAAGTTGTTGACCATAGTAGATTATAATGAAGGGTAATAGAACAGAGGGAAGGGGATTCTTAATTTGGGCAATAGTGCAGAGGATTCCTGCAGGAGGTGGTTCCTGAGCTTGTTCTGTCCTCCCTCACATCTGTCCCTTGACTCTTTAAAAATTTTCATTCAATATAAACCTGGGACTCGCCCTCCAGCTTTGCCCAATGGTTCCCTCATTTTTAGGTCCCAGTATTGACAAAATCCCAAAGAATTTTAGAGGCGACATGGCTGCCCTGACAATAAGAACCCCATGGATCATAGAATGTATTAAGGACTTATCCTACATTTATCTATCTATCTATGTATCCATCTATGTATCTAGATATCTATCTATTAAGATTTCACTTATTTGTCACACAGAGAGAGAGAGCAAGTGAGAGCACAAGCAGGGGGAGCACAGGCAGAGGGAGAAGCAGGCTCCCAGATGAGCAGGGAGCCCCATGCAGGACTCAATCCGAGGATCTTGGGATGACAACCTGAGCCAAAGGCAGATGCCCAAGCAACTGAGCCATCCAGACATACCGTACATGCATTTATTTAGGCTTTCTGTGATTCTACATATATTTTCAGCTCTGCTCCCTCTCCCAGGATGAGGTCTATGAAGAGCTTATGCAAAGCAACTTTCGTTTGATCATTTAAAAACATTTTTTAAAGATTTTATTTATTGACAGACAGAGATCACAAGTAGGCAGGCAGAGAGAGAGAGAGAGAGGGAAGCAGGCTCCCTGCTGAGCAGAGAGCCCGATGTGGGGCTCAATCCCAGGACCCTGAGATCATGACCTGAGTTGAAGGCAGAGACTTAACCCACTGAGCCACCCAGGTGCCCCACATGTGATCATTTTTAAATGATTTTTTGATCATTCTTAAAAACTAACCTTTAGGGTGCCTCAGCCTGCTTCCTCCTCTCTCTCTCTCTCTCTCTCTCTCTCTCTGCCTACTTGTGATCTCTGTCAAATAAATAAATAAAATCTTAAAAAAAAACCCTAACCTTTATGAGATAATTCAGATGCAGTTGTAAGAAATAATAGAATACTCTTTATCAAGTTTTGGCCAATGATAGTATCTTACAAAACTATAGCACAGTATCACAACCAGGATATTGACATTGATACAGGGAAGGTACAGGATGTCTCTAATTACCACAAGGATCTCCCATGTTGCCCTTTCATAGCCACACTTACTTCCCTTCAGCCCTTACTCCTTCCCTAACCCCTGACAACCACCAATCGTTTCCCCAATTAAATAATTTCATCATTCCAAGATTATACAAATACAGTATATAATCTTTGGGCACTGGTTTTTAAAAACTCAACAGAATTCTCTGGAGAGTCTTTCAGGTTGTGGTGTGTATCAGTAGCTCATTCCTTTTTCTTGCTGAGTAGTATTCTATAGTGTGAATGTACCAGAACTTATTTCCTCAATTTTTAAAAAAGATTTTATTTATTTATTTATTCGTCAGAGAGAGAGAGAGAGCACACAAGCTGGCAGAGTGGCAGGCAGAGGCGGAGGAGAAGCAGGCTCTCTGCCGAGCAAGGAGCTGGATGTGGGACTTGAACCCAGCACCCTGAGATCATAAAGCTGAACTGAAGGCAGCGACTCTACTGACTGAGCCACGCAGGTGTCCCTATTTCCTCATTTTCTATATGTTTTGTAATTTTATATTTTATATTTGAATCTGTAATTGTTTTTGAATTAATCTTTAACTGATGGACATCCACTTGGTCTAGCAGTTTTGTTGAAAAGACTATCTTTCCTCCATTGAATTGCCATTTTCAAAACTCGGTTGGGCATATTTGTGTGGTCTCCTTCTGGATTCTCTATTCTGTTCCATTTGTTTTAAAGACTTTATTTGAGAGAGAGAGACAGAGAGTGAGTGTGCACGTGCATGAGTGGCTGGAGGGGCAGAGGGTGGGAATCTTCCCTCTGAGAGGGAAGCCAGCTCCCCAGTGTGGGGCTTGATCTCACAACACATGAGATCATGACCAGAGCTGAAACCAAGAGTCGTACACTTAACCGACTGAGCCACCCAGGCAACCCTCTGTTCCATTGATCTATGTGTCTATACCTCTATCAATACAATATAGTTTGGGTTATTGTGGCTATGTGTGTGTGTGTATATATATATATATATATATATATACACATATATATATATAATATTATATATATATAAAATAAGACTTGAAACTGCATAGATGCATTCCTCCCACTTTATTCTTTTTCAGAATGTTTCAGCTATTCTTGCTCCTCTGCCTTTCCATACTACTTTAGAATAATCTTGCCTGTATTTACCAAAAAAAACATCTTGCTGGGATCTTCCTAAGAACTGTGTTAAACCTGTATATCAATTTGAGGAGAACTGATGTCTTTACTACATGGTCTTCTAATTTGTGAATATGATTTGTCTCTCCATTTCTTTCATCAGCATTTTGTAGTTCTCAGCATACCATTCCTGCCCATAATTTGTTAGATTGATACCTGAGTATTTCATTTTATTTTTGAGCAATTATAAATGATATTTTACTTTTAATTTCAGTGGCCATATATGCATTGCTAATATATGTAAATACAACTGATTTTTGTATATTTATTTATATCCTTCAACTTTGCTAATTTCATGCATTAGCTCTGAAAGTTGTTTTTTTTTTTTTAAGATTCCTTGGGATTTCCTAAGTAGACAGCAATGTCTTCCTTTCTGATATGTATAGCTTTTATTTCCTTTTCTTATCTTATTGCCCTGTCTAGAACCTCAAGCTCCATGTCAAACTAGAGTGGTGAGAGGGAACGTCCTCACCTTTCTCCTGGTCTTGGGGGAAAACATTCAGTCTTTCACCACTAAGCATAATGTTACCTCTAGGATTTTTATGCATGCTCTTTATCAAATTGAGGAAGTTCCTTTATATACTTATTTTTCAGAGTTTTTGTTGTTATTGTTTCCCTCCCTCCCTCCTCCTATTTTTCAGTTTTTATCATGAATTGGGTGTTGAATCCTGTCAAATGCTTTTTCTGCATTAACTAATACATTCATGCAATTGTTCTTTAGTTTGTGCATAGGGTAGAAGGAATTGATTTTTAAATATTGAACAAGCTTTTCATGACTGGAATAAATGCCACTTGGTCATGGTGTATAATTCTTTTTACATATTGCAGGATTTCTGGTCTGCTGGGTTTTGTTTTTGTTTCTTTTTAGAGAGGGAAAGAGAGTGCGGGGGAGGGGTAAAAGGAGAAGGGAGAGAGAGAATCTTAAGCAGGCTCCATGCCCAGTGTGGAGCCTCACACAGGGCTGGATCTCATGACCCTGAGATCATGACCTGAGTCAAAATCAAGAGTTGGACACTTAACCGACTAAGCCACCCAGGTGCCCCTGGTTTGCTAGTATTTTGTTATGGACTTTTGCACCTATATTCATGAGGCATATTGGTGTGTAATTTTCTCTCTTTTTGGTACTGTCTTTGTCTGGTGATATCCAGCTAAAATTAACTTCACAAAATTAATTACAAAGTGTTACCTCCTCTTCTATTTTCTGGAAGAGATTGTGTACCTTTGCTGTTCTTTTCTCTTTAAATATTTGGTAGAATTAGCATTCTCCAGTAAAACTCTCTGGGTCTGGAGATTTCCTTTATAAGAATTTAAAAATGATTAATTCAAGTTTTTAATTAGAAAATTATTAAAATGATCTATTTCACATTGGGTGAGTTGTGATAGTTTGTGTTTTTCAGTGTGTGTAGAGTTGTTCATACTATTCCCTTATCCAGCTGATGTTTGCAGGGTCTGTAGCGATATTTCCTGTTTCACTCCTGAAACTGGTAAACTATGTCTTCTTTTTTTTGTCAGTCTTGCTAAAGCCTTATCAATTGTATTTTTTATTCTTTAAATTAAGTAGTCTCCACACCCAGTGTGGGGCTTGAACTCACAACCTTGAGACACATGCTCTACCAACTGAGCCAGCCAGGAGCCCAAGACTCTTCCTCTTTTCTTTCTTTAAAAAAAAAAAAACAGGGGCGCCTGGGTGGCTCAGTGGGTTAAAGCCTCTGCCTTTCGCTCAGGTCATGATCCCAGGGTCCTGGGATCGAGCCCCGCATCGGGCTCTCTGCTTGGCGGGGAGCCTGCTTCCTCCTCTCTCTCTCTCTGCCTACCTCTCTCCCTACTTGTGATCTCTATCTGTCAAAAAAATAAAATAAAAATTAAAAACAACAACAACAACAACAACAACAAAAAAAGAGATTTATTTATTTATTGGGGGAGGGGGAGAGGGAGAGGAAGAGAGAATCTCAAGCAGACTCCACACTTGAGTGCAGAGCCTGACATGGGGCTCAATCTCATGATGATGAGATCATGATCTGAGCTGAAATCAAGAGTTGGGCACTTAACTGACTGAGCCACCTAGGTGCCCTGACTTTAGTATATATATATTTCCTATCAATGTTGCTTTAATTGTGGCCCACAAATTTTGGTATGTTGTATTTTCATTTTCATTCAGTTCAACAGATTTTTAAAAATTTCTCTTGAGATTTCCACTTTTACTCATGGATTATTTGCAAGGGTCTTGTTTTGTTCCACATGCCTGAAGAATTTGTTATCTTTATGTTATAAATTCTTTTTTTTAAAGATTTTAAAATTTATTATTTATTTGATAGACAGAGATCACAAGTAGGCAGAGAGGCAGGCAGAGAGAGGGGAAGGGAAGCAGGCTCGCTGCCAAGCAGACAGCCCGATGTGGGGCTCAATCCCAGGACCCTGGGATCATGATCTGAACTAAAGGCAGAGACTTTAATGCACTGAGCCATCCAGGTGCCCCTATGTTATAAATTCTTAAAAAAAAACTTGTAGTGAATGAACATACCATGTATGATTTTAATTTTTTTAAATTTGTTGGTGTTTGTTTTATGGTCCAGGATATGGTCTAGGTTGGTATATGTCCCATATAAACTTGAAAATAATATGCATTCTACTGTTGTTGGAGAGTTCTGAAAATGTCAGTCAGATTCTGTTGGTTGATGGTGGTTTGAGTTCTGTCTAGTTCTCCTGTCAGTTATTGACAGGGGGGTTTTGAAGTTTTCAACTATAATTGTGTATTTGTCTGTTTCTCCTTTTAGTTCTATCAGTTTTTGTTTCACATATTCTGCAGTTCTGTTGCTTAATCATACACAATTAGAATTGTATATCTTCTTGATGAGTTGACCTTTTAGCCATTATATCATATCCTTCTCTGTCTCTGGTAATTTTATTTACTCTGAAGTCTACTTTATCTCATACTAATATTGTATAAGGACTGATATACATATGGACTTCTGCTTTGTTTTGATAATATTTTCATGATATATCTTTTTTCATCCTTTTGCTTTCCTTCTCTCTCCATCTCTCTCTCTCTCTCTACACACACACACACACACACACACACACACACACACACACGTAGTTAGGTCATGATTTTTACTCATTCTGCCAATCTTTTAATTTTTGTGTTTATGCCACTTACATTAAATGTAATTATTGATCTGTTAGAGCCTAAGTTTGACCTTTTACGTTTTCTTTTTGTTCCCTACTTCATTGCCATTTCTTTCCCCTTTTTGTGGACTACTAAAACATTTTTTAGAATTCTTTTATTTCTCTATGGTATTTTTGAGTGCATCTCTTTTTTTAAATGGTTTCTTTAGGTATTACATTATATATGCAAAACTTAACACAGTCTACGAGTGTCATCATTTTACTAGTTCAGGTGAAGTGTAGACATTTTACCTCATTTTACATCCCCTTTACCTTCCCCCATTTATAGTATCTAAAATATTTCCTTAATATGCATCAGTGTTGTAATTTTTGTTTCGACAGCCAAACATATTTCAGAAAACTCAAGAAGGGAAGGAAAATCTACTGTTGCTTACCATGTTTTTTCTTCCTTTTTGACGTTTCAAGGTATCTTCTTTTATCAGTTCCTTTGTGTTTGGAGAATTTTCTTCAGCCATTCTTTTAGAGTAGGTCTGCTAGTGACACATTCTCTTAGTTTTCCTTTATCTGACAATGTCTTGATCTTCCTTTCATTTCTAAAGGATATTTTCACTAGATATTCTGGGTTGACAGTTTTCTTTTTTCTCAAAAAAGTTGTGTCACTTCTTTCTTGTCTTTATGGTTTTTGATGAAAAATCCTCTGCATTTGAATTGGTGTTCCCTCTATGTAAGGTGTCATTTTTCATTACTTTCAAGAGTTTTCTTTGTCTTCAGTGTTTAGAATTTTGACTATGATGATCATGGTGTGGACTTCTTTAGGTTTATCCTATTTGGAATTCACTCAACTGCTTGAATCTATAGGTCTACATATTTCACCAAATTCAGGGGAGTTTCTGCTGTTTTTGAATACTTGTTCAGCCCTATTCTATAGTCTCTCTCTGGGACTCCCATGATAAAAATGTTAGATCTTGTGTTATAGTCCTGCAGTCTATTTTCAGTATCTTTTTCCTCTTTGTTGTTCAGACTGGGTAATTTGTACTGTTTTATTTTACAGTGTACTGATTCTTTTCTCTGTTTTCTCCATTCTGATTTCAAGCCCAAGCACTGAGGTCTTTAATTTCATTATGGTATTTTGAATTCTAAAATTCATTTTATTCTTTATATTTCTATTTCTTTGCTAAGACTTTCTATAACTTTGCTGAGACTTTTTATTTTTTTCATTTGTTTCAAGTATGTTCATATTTGTTCATTAAAGCATTTTTTGTGATGTTGCTTTAAAATCTTTGTTAGATAATTCTAACACTTTTGACAACTCGGTTTTGGCATCTATTTCTTTCTTTCTTTCTTTCTTTTCCATTCAGTTTGAGATCTTCTTTGTTCCAGGTATGATAAGTGACTTTTTATTGAAACTTGGAATGTGGGGTATTACAAGACTCTTGATTTTATTTCAACCTTCTATTTTATCTGGCTTCCTCTGACACCCCACTAGCAGAGGAATGGGAAGAGAATTTCTTTGTTATTGTAAGGTGGGGTAGAGGTCTAGGTTCCCCCACATGGCCCTCTCCTTACTACTGCTGGGTGGAGGTGAAAGTTCCAGCTCTCCAGTAGGCCTTCTCTGATATCTCCCTGGCTGAGAGGGGTTGGGAGAGCTTTGTACTGCTACCCACGTAGCTTTCATTAACATCATGGAAGGAATGAAAGTCCTTAAGCTGTACTAGGCCTCCTCCAATACCATCCCAATGTGGAGGAGAAGGATCACCTCATAACAGCTGGGTGGAGGTCTAAGTCCAGGATCCCCATGTGGTCTCCATTGACACTGTGGGGTGATATAGGGAGCTTGTTACCTCTGGAAAGTACAAGTCTCCAGAACCCCTACTTGGCCTTCTCTAACACCATCCTGCAAGTGGTTGGAATGCCTCATTAAAGCCTACTGAGAATAGAAGTTTTAGGCTTAGCCTTCACCCTTGCTTGCATGGGTTGGAGTGCAATTCTGTGGAATTTGGCTGAAGTAATTCAGTTATTGCCTAAAAACTGTCTTTCTAGGTTGTCCCTTTCCTGTTCATTTGACTACAGAAAGCATTGGATTTTTTTGGGGCGGTGGGGGGGGGGGGGGTCTGTATTGATTGGTATTTCTGGGTTGTCAGCTTCTTCAGCTCCAGGTCTGAGAAAAAAGAAAACCCAGGGAACTCAATATGTCATTCCTTGAATTCCAAGGTCCCTAACTGATCTGCCTTCTTCTCTCCACCTTTCGGAGTCTCTTATGCTTGCTTGATGTATAATGTCCCAGAATTTTAGTTGTACTTAATGGAAGGAATGGAGAAAGTATGTCTAGTCTACTTATCCTTTCTAGGATATCTTTCTAGGATAGAAACTTCTTTATGATTTTGATACCAACCCATTTGCTAGGCCTTCAGGGCATAGCAGACACTATGTATGCACTTCAGGGTGAGCATAATATATAGATTATAGCTCCTATATGCCAGTACCTCACCGTTAGGTGGAACAGACAGCCATGTCTCCTATAGTCTGGTTCATTGTTAAGAACATGGCTTAGAATCAACTGAGTCCCAGCTCCAGCTCTACCACTGCCAACCTTTGTGACCCTGGATAAGTGAGTTAACCTCTCTGATTCTCAGTCTCCTCACTTGTAAAACAGGAGAAAGATAAGTGCCAATATCACGGGCTTTAGATGGATTAAACAAAATAGTGTATGTACATCAGTTTGCATGATGTCATCACATAGCAAGTGCTTAGTAAATATTAGTTGTTGTTGTTCTTGTTACAAGGCAGGCTGGGCCAGGTAGAGTTATTCTCCCTTAGCTTTGTTCTCTCCAGCCAGTCAGAGCAGGTCTTTTGACTCTGTGCCCACTGCCTCTCTCTCTCTCTCTTTTTTTAAGACCTTATTTATTTATATGAGAGAGAATGAGCGAGAAAGCAGACCAGGGGTAGGGGCAGAGGAAGAGGGAGAGGAAGCAGACTCCCTGCTGAGTGGGGAGCCTACTGTGGGGCTCGATCCCAGGACCCTGGGATCAGGACCTGAGCCAAAGGCAGATGCTTAACTGACTGGGCCACCCAGGTGCCCTTACCTCTCTCTTCTTATCAGTTGTGGGAACCTTTTTAACTTCACACAGTCTCTTTGAAGGTTTTGGGGTGGATGATGCATGGGATGAGTGGGAACAATGTTTACTATTTGTTTTCACTCATTCATTCCCTTCTTTATTCATAATTCCTTCAGCAAATATTTGTTGAACAATGACCCTGTGCTTGGCAACATGAAGGGAGCATACAATCCAGCAGGATAGGCATCTAAGTAATGATAATTTGAGACAGACTCTATGTGCCAAGAAGGATATGATCAGAATACTCTGAGAGCTCAGAGAGAGAGAGAGATCGATCACATTTATATAGAAGAATCAGGGAAGAATTCATTAGATGTGCACACCTGAACTTGACTTCAATAGGTAAACATGGAGGAAGTGCAAGAGATGAGCAAAGAAAAATAGAAAATAAGGTACAAACAGTCCGTAGAAAATAGAAAATAGTATGGTTTGGCTAGAACACAGTGTATTTGTGTGTGTGGGTAGGGTAGAGTGAGAAGAGACTGGATGGTATGTTTGGGGCTAATGTTTGGAGAGCTTTAAATATCAGGTGTATCAGTCAGGGCTAGGGTTGACTATAAGCATCCAAGTTACAGTAGCTTTAAACACATAAGGGTTTATTTTTCTCTAAGTAAAATTAACTTCAGACTTTGGTGATCTGAGATTGGTATGGCAGCTCCACATCACCAGAGACCCAGGCTCCTTGTATCCTTAGCAAGTGCTTCCATCTTTAAAGTTGTGCTGTAGTCTAAGATAGCTGCTGGAACTCCAGCATTCCTGACATGGAAAGGAAAGGAAGACAGGCAATCTGTCCAGCTATCTGCCCTCTTTATAGAATCTTGATGAAGCCTTCAGGAAGCAGCACACAACAAGTTGTGTTAACATCTTATTGGAAAAAAAATTACTAGCCAGAACTTAGTCACATGGTCATTTATCTGCAAGAGAAAAATATATTTATTTGCTGAGAGAAATAAACTTTTAAAAATCTGGGCATATTGTGCTATTGTGCTCCTGGATACGATACAAGTTATATTACTAAAGATGAAAGGATACTAAGTAGGCAACTGGAAGTCTGTGTATCACCAGAGTATAGGGTTTAGACTTAATTAATCTGGCAGTGAGAGCCCTGTGGGGGATTGTTTAGCAAGAGACTGGCACAATCCTAGTTGCCAACTAGAAAGATTCATCTGGGACTGTGAAGACCAGGTAGTAGTAGATAGAAACTAAAGGAAGAGAGATTAATTAGTAGGTGATTTCACTGATCAAGGAGGAAAGTGATGAAGAATGAAATGGAAAGTCAAGGGGACAGAGGGAAGACATATTTCAATAGTATATTATCAGGATGGGAGTTGATTGGATGCGAGGGTGTTAAAATAAACCAAAGATTGATTTTGCAATGGGAAATTCAGATAGTTGACTAATGAACATAAACTGGATGATGGGGCCATTTCTGGAAAGAGGGAAGTCTGAAGAAGATGTATTGGGCCACGTGATGAGTTTGGTTTGAAAGAGGAGATTCAGGCAGGACACTTACGCTAATGATTCTTAAAGTGTGTGCCCCAAACAGCATCAGCATCACCTAGGCACTTATTAGAAATGAAAATTCTGGGACCACATACCAGACCTACTGAATCAGAAAGTGTAGGGCTGGGGCCTAACTATCTGTTTTAACAAACATATACTGTATTTTTATATACTAGCAATAAACAATAGGAAATACAACTTTTAAAAACATTCCGTATGCAATAGCATCAAAATATATTAAGCACTTTCAGATTAGTTTGACCCAAGATATATAAAACTTCTAATCTGAAAACTAAAAAGCATTGCCGAGAGAAATTAAAGAAAACCCAAATAAATGAAGAAATATTATGCCCATGCATTGTAAGATTTAATATTGTTAAGGTGTCAATACTCCCCAAATTGATCTCTAGATTAAATGCAATCTCAAAATTCCAGCAGGCTGTTTATTTTTAAGACACTGACAAATGGATTCTAAAATGCATATGGAAATACAGTAAAATAGCCAAAACAATTTTGAAAAAGAACGAAGTTGGAAGGCTTATGCTATCTGATTTTAAGACTTACAAAGATACAGTAATACAGTGTGACACTGACATAAATGTAGACAAACAAATCAGTGGAGCAGAATACAGAATCCGGAAATAAATCCATGCGTAAATGATCAACTGATTTTTGACAAAAGTACCACAGCAATTAAATGGGGAAAGGAAAATCTTTTCAACAAATGATGCTGTAATAATTGAATAGTCATATGCAGAAAAAAGGGAAACTTAATCCTTACCTCACACCATATACAAAAAATTAACTTGAAAAGGATCATAGACCTAATATGAGAACCAAAACCACAAAACTTCTACAAGAAAACATGGGATAAAATCTTAGTGATCTTGAGTTTGGTAAAGATTTCTTAAATATGGGGTGCCTGGGTGCCTCAGTCATTAAGCATCTGCCTTCAGTTCAGGTCATGATCCCAGGGTCCTGGGATTGAGCCCCACATCAGGCTCCCTGCCAAGCAGGGAGCCTGCTTCTCTCTCTCCCACTCCCCCTGCTTGTGTTCCCTCTCTCACTGTATCTCTCTCTGTCAAATAAACTAATAAAGTCTTTAAAAATTTTTCTTAAATATGACCCCCAAAATGCAAACTATTAAAAAAAAAATCAAGGGGCACCTAGCTGGCTGAGTTGGAAGAGCATGCAACTCTTGAACTTGGGGTTATGAGTTCAAGCCCCACATTGGGTATAGAGATTACTTTAAATAAAGAAACAAATAAATAATCAATAAATTTGACTTCATCACATTAAAATGTTTGCTCTTCAAAAGATATTGTTTAAAAAGTAAGCAATATACTAGGAGAAATTATTTGCAAAGCAAATCTGTCCTAGAATACATTAAAAAAATACAGCACAATAGTAAAAAGACAATCTAATTTTTAAAATAAGCAAAAGATTTAAACAGACACTAAACCCAAGAAGATATATGGATAGCAAATAAACACCTGAAAAGCTGCTCAATGTCATTATTACTAAGGAAATACAAATTAAAAGCACAACATACCACCACCACTACATAACATACCCCCTGCATACCCAATGGAATGGCTAAGATTAAAAAGACTGATCATACCAGATACTGGCAATGATGTGGAGCAGTTGGAATTCTCAGACACTGCTGGTAGCTTTGTAAAATAGAACAACCAATCTGAAAAACAATCTGGCAGCTCCTTAAAAAGTTAAACACACATTTACTATATGACCTATCCATTC
Organism: Meles meles; assembly: GCF_922984935.1. Taxonomy (NCBI): domain Eukaryota; kingdom Metazoa; phylum Chordata; class Mammalia; order Carnivora; family Mustelidae; genus Meles; species Meles meles. Next base: position 59,693,167 of record NC_060078.1, on the reverse strand, counting down.
TATTTCCAAGAGAAATAAGAACACAAAAGAATTTTACACAAATGTTCTCAGTACCTTTATTCATAATAGCCCCAAACTGGAAACCCAAAGGTCACTCAACTAGTGAGTGGAGAAACAAACTACTGTATCTTCATACGATGGACTACTACTCGGTAATACAAAGGAATGAACTACTGATACATGCAACAACATGGATGAATCTCAAAATAATTATGTAAGTGAAACAAGTTAGAAATAATAAAAAGTATCTTTTCTTGATTCCATTTACATAAAATTTCAGGAAATGCAAACTAATCTATAGTGACACAAACAAGTTAAAGTTTATCTGGGGATGGGGAAGGCATTGAGGGGAGGGGAAGAAGGATTATAAAAGAAACAAGGAAACTTTGGGGGGTAGGATGTCCATTATCTTGATTGTGGTGCTGCTTTCATGAGTGTATTCATGTCAAAACTTATATGTGCAGTTTATTATATGTCAATTATGCCTTGTATGATGCTGTAAAAAATATTCTTTGGCTCCACTCCAGGCCTACTGAATCTGAAACTATAGGAATGGGGCCCAGCAACCCATTACCAAACAAACACCCCAGGTGATTCTGACGCACAATAACATTTGAGACCACTGATTTAGGTGACAAACTCCCAGAAGATGGTTGAAATAAGGCTCTAGACTGGAGTACAGATTTGAGAGTCGTCTGCTTGGAGCTGAGGTTATAGCATGAGGGGATTTAGAGAGGAAAGAACAGAAAGCAAGAGGTGGGACTAGAGAAGACCCACCCTCAGGAGACAAAGAAAAAGAGGAGCAGTTGACAGAAGCAAGGAAGAAGGGGTCTGAGGTTCAGGGAAGGAAAGACAGATGCCAAAGGAAGAGATTTTAAGATATGAGGTGATCAACAATGCTGATATCAACATAGTATTTGCATAGATGCTGTCCAGTTTTCAAATCTTTTTCACGCATGCTGGTGCATTTTACCATGGCAGGGGTGGCCAAACAGATATTGGTCACATTATGACTGGTTGGTGGCACCAGCTAGACAGCCCAGGTGGAATCTAGCTCCTTCACCTACTCAGGTGTACGTCTGGTCAAATTTCTTGTTTTCCTGTTTTCCAAATGGGGATCATTCTACCCACTAAGAAGATAGAAGACTGGTGGTATGTAAAACACCTGCGCCAGATGACTCATAAAGTTGTGTTTCTTACACGTTCCACCTTCGTCTCATGATTCCTCATCTTACAGATAAAGAAACTGAGGACCAGGGTGGGCACATGATGTACCACAGGTCACAGGACTGGTAAATACTTCATTCCGGAAGCGCATTCTTGACTTGGAATCCATGGACCACTAAGCAGGTCCATCGATGGGCCTCAGGAGTCTGTGAAACTGCTGAAGTCATATGCAGACAGGACATGAGTGTGTGAGATGTGTTTTTCCTGGAGCAAGTATTCATTATTTACAGTGGCATTTCTCCATGGGATCCAGAATTGAAAACAGTTAAGAACTTCTCCTCAAAGGTCAGTTGTATTTATGGGCACCTGGCTGGCTCAGTCAGTAGAGCATGTGACTCTTGATCCTGGGCTTGTGAGTTCCAGCCCCACATTGGGGGCAGAATTTACTTAAATTAAAAAAAAAATCAGTTGTATTAATTTTTCTCTAGTGCCTTGATTCACACCCCACAATCCTCAGCCATTCTTTTTCCCATCACACATCTTCTTCCAGAACATAGTTTCACTACTTCCTTGCTGACTGAGTAGTTGGCAAACCAGGAAACTTGCTTCACGGTCCCATCTCAAATCATTTATTCACTTCATAAGCAGCTGCTCATCACTTGCAGGTCCAATGGCACCATCTCTGGTTCCAGGAAGGACCAAACATGGATGAAGATCCCACCATGAAGGAGCTCATGGTCTGGTAGGAGAGGCAGGCACGGATGGAGATAACTATGATTCATAGTGTATGATGGGAAACATGGGAGAAGGGGCACAAATAAAGGTCTGGAGAGATGGCATTTGGACTGCCCCAGCACTGACCCCAGCAATCTCTCCATCTGCATGTTTGTCCATTCAGAGATGTACAACCCTCAGCTTCATCTTTATTCTTCAAGCCATTACAACCTCCTCCCATCCACCACTTTGAGGAAATGCTCTCCTCAAGGGCAACCACCAGGAGCACCCTGCCCTCTTCAGCAGATGCTGCTGTCTCTCTGACACTGAGCTGTCTTGGTTGGGGCCCTTTTGGGTCTCTTCCTCCCTGGCTTTTGTGACAGCAGCATCTCCTTGTCCCCCCCCCCCCCACACGCGCTCCATTTCTCTGGGATCTCTTTTTCTTCCTTTTACACTCCCTCTGTGAGTGGTGTTCACCACAGTTCCATCTGCAGCCCACAGCTCTTCTCTTTATGCGCTCACTCGGTGGCCTCACCCCAGTCCATGGCTCCACTGACCTTTACACAGACGATCCCCACACGTTTGCTTCCCATCCAGCCCTTCTCAGAGCTCAGCTCTGAACAACTGACTAGAGCCTCCAGCTGGATTCCTCAAGAATCTCCGTTTTGATGTATCCACAATGAACTTGTCACCTCCTGTGCCCCGAATCCGTGTGTGTGTTCCCAGTAGTCACTCAAACCAGAAACCTGGGAGTCGTTGTGAATGCCATCTTTTTCATCACGTCTTTCATCCAAGCCATCACTAAGCCCTGTGAATTTGACCTCTTAAAAGCCTTTAAACTGGACTCTTCCTTCCCACCTCTGCCTTCTCTGTCTTAGCTATGCGCTTACCGTAGGTTTCTTGACCACCTGCAGACACTGTCACGCGACACCTTCCACTGCTCTCCTCCCAGTCCAGGCCAGCTGTAATAGCTAATGACAATAGCCTGCCTTCACTGAGGCTTGCCACATGCCAGCTTTACCCATACTTTCTCATTCATTCTTACAACCACCCTAACAGGCAGGGACTATCCTTATCACCATCTTACAGACAAGGGAATTGAGGCACAGAGACATTAAATCACGTGTTAGTAACACAGCTAGTAGGTGGCAGTGCTAAGATTATTCTAAAATGCAAATAAATCTTAATTATATCACACATTGCCCTAAAATCCTTAAGGACTCCCCAGCCCCTTAATACAAAACCTCAAATTCTTTATCATAGCAGGCAGACCTTCAGATTTGAGCTCTGCCTACCTCTGCAACTGCTTTGCCTCTGGGTTTTAGTAATGCTCTTCTTGCTACCAGAAACTCCTCTTTTCCCTACACACCCCCATCTTGGCTTTTTTTTTTTTTTCTTATTCTTCTAAAAAGCTCATCCATTGCCCCATACAGGAAGCCTTTCTTGAATGCCCCGCCCTCCCCAGTTGGGTAGGCACCCATGGTGGACAGTCATGTACACCCAGGCCCCTTTTGATGAGGGCCTTAGCCCAGTGGCTGGGAGTGCTACCAGAGAGTCCTGTCAGTTCCTGCTGGAGAATGGCTTCAGCTAAAGACAGCTACCTAGCCCAAGGTCACACCTGCTTTCTGGGGTTACCTACCCTATGACTCATCAATGCAGGAGTGGGGTGCATAAGAGGTGAGCCCTCTGGCCCCAACTTGGGAAAAAGTAGAAGGGCCATTCTAGCTCCAGAATGCCCCAAAAGGTTGGCCCTACCGAATCCTGATTCCTTTCTCGCCACCCACAGATTTTGATCCCAAGAGTTTCCTGACAGCACCTTGCACATTAACCTCCATCTCAGAATCTGCTTCCTGGGGAAGCCCTCAGTGCTTCTGACTCTTCAACTAGGCTCCGAGCTCCCTAAGGATTCAGTGATCCAGGGCTGGGGCACTATAGGAGAAAGACCACAGTCCCCAAAAACCGCAGCCCCAGTGGCGCAGCTCTTTAAATGTGGACAATAAGTGACAAACCCTCTGTCTCTATTGATTCACCTGGTCATGGCTTCTTAACCAGATAATTTATTTCCAGGTAGTCCTGGACTTCCTGACCCCAGGTGGGTCGTTAATTTGGTGACTCTTACTGTCCTCCAGCACTCACCTGACCACCATCCCCTGAAATCCCCCAAGCCATACTCTGAAGGCAGAGCATTGATTTCAGAAGGGAGAAGGTGGGGATGCATGCAAGGAGGGTGCAGTGCTCCGTCAGATACTGTGACCACTCTGAAAACGGGTTACTTGTACTTAAACTGTTCCTGGCCAAGATAATATGGACCTCCAAAGCACCAGCACTCTCAGATCTCACATCCTTGATTACAAACTCCAATTCCTAATTTGCTGATCCTCCAAGCAAACAAAAAGCATGGTGTTTTGGAAAATGCACAGCTTTGGAGTCAAGTAAATCTGAACTCAACTACTAAATCTTCTCTGTGTTGGCTGTGAGACCTTGGGCGAGTCACTTCAGCTACCTAAAGCTTCATTTCCCTGTCCATGGAACAGATGTGGTGATAATCCTTTCTAACAAGTATTTTGCTTTTTAATTTTTTTAATTGAGACACCACGGGGTGCTTGGGTGGCTCAGTCAGTTAAGCATCTGCCTTCGGCTCAAGTCATGATCTCAGGGTCCTGGGATTGAGCCCCACATCTGGCTCCCTGCTCAGTGGGGAGCCTGCTTCTCCCTCTCTCTGCGTGCTGCTCCCCCTGCTTGTGCTTGCTCACTCTCTCATAAATAAATAAATAAATAAATAAATAAATAAATAAATAAGATACCACATGTAAGACCCTTCACACACAGGGGCCACTTGGTACCTGACAGTTCTCTTCCTCTAAACTTGAAAATCTGTATCCTCAAAGCCAAAACATAATAGAGTAAGTCTCACATCTATAGTACTGACTATGTGCCAGGGTCTGTTCTAAGCACACTACTTCTACCACTTCAATTCTTTCAACAATTCTGTGAGGTAGGTATCATTATTAACCTCATTTTGCACATAAGGAAATGGGACACAGAGAAGTTAAGTAATTTGCCTGAGATCACACAGCTAGGAAGAGGTGGAGGCAGAATTAGAACCCAGGTAGTCTGGCTACAGATCTGTGCCCCGGGGATAGGGGTTGGGAGAGAATACTCAGCACACAGCAGGCTCTCAAGGAAGCTTATTGAGGTTAAGGAGGAAGTGGGGAGGGAGGACAGTGAGGGGAAGAAGAAAGAATCACCGTCTGGGCAAGTAATGGGGAAGGGTGGGGGAACAGGTAACCCAAAGAACATACAAGGGCCTGCCAGGTGAGTGGAACCAAGAATATGAAAAGTCTTGGGGATGAGCTGTCCATAGGCCTGGAAAAACCTGGACTCTGACCAAAGCCAGGCAGGAAGTACAAGACATGGCAGTGGAACTTCTTGGTGTTGGTGTCAACATTTGTAGTTGGAGGTCAGTGTGTACATATATAAGGGCATATTTGGTACATGTGGGTCTGAATTGGACCCTCTTGTAGGGGCAATCGGGGAAGGTTTCCTGGAACAGGTGACATTAGAGTGTGGCTTTAAAAGATATGGAATGTGCTTGGTGAAGGAGAAGGCAACCACAGGCCCGTCAAGGAAGGTGACCAGTCCTGAAGAGCTTGTGGGGGTGAGTGGATTGGTAGGGGTAAGCTGGGCCTGTAGTGGAGATCTCTGAGTGGCACACTGAATCATCTTCAACAGTGGCGCCTGCTCAGAGTAATGCTGCAGGAAGAGTAACTAGGCAGCAAGGGATGAAGGGCAACGATGAGGAAGGGGGCGCTGACAGCCAGCAGGAACACCCCAGGGGCCACCCACTGCCTGCATCTGTGCAAAGTCACCTCTACCACTCCCCTGGTCCCCTGACAGTCTGGCTACCTCTGGGGAAAGGAGGAGGGGACAGCGACAGAGTCATCAATCTCTTGGGTCTTCTGTACTTGGAGAGTGCCTGCTGCACCTGCTACAGCCCAAGTGGGAACTGGAGACGGAGGGTGGGTGGGAATGGCAGATAGTGGCTACTTTATGATTGATTTTTGACCCACTGACTAAGAAAGACAGAGATACCCAAATAGAGATACACATAACGGAAGAAGAAAATGAGAAGCCTCCAGGAGAGGGACTTGTCTTACTTCTTGTTTGTCCCCATAGCTCTAGGAAGTACCTGGTATACCACAGGACCTCAGGAACCACTTGCTGAATTGAGAGACTCAGTGGAGATTCAGAAAGTGACCAATAACTGAGATGGACATAAAAGATGGAGAGAACCAAGGTTTTGGGTTGAGCTTGGTGGACCTCTCTTCCCTTGCTGCCACCTGTATTTGCTACCATTTCCATGCCCCTTAACAAAAAAGCAAGTCCTGAGCCTGCTCCCCTCCCTCAAGCCTAGAACGTGATCAGATCTCAGAGAAAAACTTCAAAGGCCCAATCTCAGCTTCTTGGAATCTCTGGCATGGAGGATGAGGGGAGAGGTAGTCAGGAAGAATCCTAGGCCAGGACTTAGTTGCTGGATTTGGGGAAAGACTGTGCTGTGGTTGCCAAGAGTGGGGATAGGGGTGAGAGATGTTCTCCATCCTGCCACGGTTCTCATGTTCCTTCACCATCCTAAATCCAGGCCTTGCTCAGAGGCAGCCTCTGTCACACAAATACATGCCTTATTATGAGAGGCAGAGGGTCATCTGTGGGTATGGGGACTCTTTTTTTTTTTTAAGATTTTATTTATTTATTTGACAGACAGAGATCACAAGTAGGCAGAGAGGCAGGCAGAGGGAGAGGAGGAAGCAGGCTCTCAGCAGCACAGAGAGCTCAATGCGGGGCTCGATCCCGGGACTCTGGGATCATGACCCCGAGTCAAAGGCAGAGGCTTAACCCACTGAGCCACCCAGGTGTCCCGGGTACGGGGACTCTTAAAGACAGAAGCAGGTAAGGAGTTGGGAAGAAGGCAGAGAGAGAGGACATGGAAGAAGGAAAAGAAGAAGAAAGGAAAAGAAGGGGAAGAGGAAGAGAAGAAGAGAAAGAGGAGGTGAGATACAGTGTGAGAGGAAGAGAGGGAGGGAGGGTAGGGATGGAGACAGGGACAGAGAGAATTTTTCCCAAGTAAGAAAATTACATAATAGACATTAATTATCTAACAAGTGATAAACATAAACATTAGGGTCATGGAGTTTGTCTTTCCAGCTGCCAGCTCTCCAGTTTATCTGGTTATCTCTGTCTATTTCTCCATCCATCCAACCATTCATCCACCCATGCATCCATTTCTTTTTGCTTTTTGTCTAGCCAGGTATCTGTATGTCTTACATTTGACAACCTGTCTTTGTCTACCTGCATATTTGTGTTTCTACCTGTTTCTTTTTTAAAAGATTTTAATTTATTTATTGAGAGAGAGAGAGAACGGGAACACAAGCAGGGGGAGAGGGAGAAGCAGGCTCCCGCTGAGGAGGGATTCCTACTCGGGGCTTGATCCCAGGACCTTGGGATCATGACCAGGGCTAAAGGCAGACGCTTAATGACTGAGCCACCCAGGCACCCCTTTCTACCTGTTTTTGATCTAACCATCTGACTATCCATCCATCATATACCTGCCTGCCTATTAGTGATCTATTCATCCATATTCTAATTTTCAGTCTCTCTCTCTCCTTCCCTCCCTCTCTCACACACATGTCTGTTTGTGTATTTATCTGGTCATTATGTTTCTCTGTTCATCTGTCTATTGGTATTTACATGAACATACTATCTGCCTCTTTGATGGTCTATCCAACCTGCTTGCCAAATTGTCTATTTGTTTCCATTTATCTATTTGTACAACTTTTTGTCCATCTTCTTATTCTCCCTCTCTCCTTCTCTCCCTCCCTCCTCTTCTGTCCTTCCTTTGATCCATCCATCACCACCCCCCCCATCTACAGCTGTTCATTCAGTCATTCATTTGATAAATAAATATTTCTTGAATACTTACTGTGTGCTTAGCTCTGTGCCAGTCTGGGATATTAAAGGTGGGTAAGGAACTTGTGACCTGGAACTTACCATGGAGAGTGATGAGGAAACCAATTTCACCACAAAGAGGGTGAGGGCTGATATGGTATTGTATATAGGTGGCCATGGGAACACTCAGAAGGAAAATTCAAATCAGACTGGGGTCAGAGAGGGTTTCCTGGAGGTATCAGTAGTCTTTTTGTCTATGTATGTCTCCATCTGCCAGTCCTCCATGGTCCAGTTCCTATTTCCATTCGTCTAATTCACCTCTGTCCATTTGTCTGTTTGCTTCATATTCATCAACAAATCAGCTGCCTACCTCTTTGTCAGTTTGAAGAATCTGTTTATTGTCTGACTGCTGATCTATTGGCCATCTATCTGTGTGCGTCTTGCTGTCTATTGGTTGGTCTCTCCACTCATGTAATCTCTTCAGTTCTCCATTATTTGTCTGCTGATTTGTCAGTTGATTTGTGTAGCGATCAGGATACATTTGGCTGCAAGTAACAGAGGGCCCTACCAAAAGAGGCTTAGACGGTAAGAAAAATATTATCTCACGTAACAAGAAGTTTGGGGGCAGGGAGATTCCTAAATTGATTGATGTGGCCCAGTGGCATCATTTAACACCCAAATTCTTTTAACATCTCTCCTCTGCCATTCTTTTCATGTCAGCTTTTGACTCAGGAGGAACCTCAAGGTTTTATAAAAGGCCGCAACAGCTCAGCATATTACATTTTTATATAGTGAAGTCCAAAATCTAGAAAGAGAAAAGGGGCATAGCTCTTCCCTGGGCCCTTTTATGAGTATGAGATAAAATTTCTCCAAAGTCTCTTTAATAGACTTCTTCTCACAATTCAGTGTTAAGAATTATAACACGTCATTCCTAAATCAATCCCCAGCAAGTTGGATGGAATTACCATGAATTTCCCGGACCAACTAGGATTCACCTCTGGGATAAGGGAGGGGGTTAAACCCCTCCACCACAAAGCACTTGGTCTCTAAATACCAAACAAAAGCATTGGTTCTATTAGTAAGGAAGGAAGATGGAATATGAGGCATGGCTATAGGCCCATTCTGGATGCTGAGCTATACATCCATCTTCTCTGTGCAATCAGCTATCTATCTGTCTATTGATTGGCCTGCCTGTCTGTTGGTCTGTCAGTCACTTCTAGAGACTGTCAGCCCACCTGGCTATTCACATCAGTCTGTGTGCCTACCTGTACATCTATTTATCTGTGTCTCCATTCGTCTTTTGGTTTGTCTATAAATAAATCTATTCATCAGTTTGTGTGTTTAGTCAGTATGTCTATCTATCTCTGTCCATCCATCCATCTTGAGTTTCTGTCCACTAGTGCTCTTCTATCCCTCACCACCTGTCTCATATTTAACAAGTGGATAGCTCGTTTCCTTTTTTCACCACAGAATAGTCTAAAACTCTTGAAACTCATCACTCTGGACAAAGCGCAGACCTAGGGCCCACTTCTAGCAAGAGAGATGGCAGCAGGGTAAGATCACCACAATTCTCATCCTACCACCCCATGGTACACCATCTCTCCTCTTTCCAGGTCTTTCCCAGAGGCTGGACTGTTCATGATCTCTACCACTGGTAGGCAGGCCCTCCCTAAGCTACCTGAGTTCCCAGAGCAATTTTGTTTTCATCATTCTTGAATGAATATTTACTGAGTACCTACTATCTGCCAAGCCCTCTCTTTGGTGATGGGATACAAGGGGGATACATAGTTCCTGCCCCCTGCAGGGCTTATGATCTATCCATAGACATGTCCACACAGCCACATTTATACACCATGAGAGATGCTCCCATGTGTGCACACACAGGTTCTCAAATACAAATTTACAGACATACACAGGCACACTCAGGCTCTGCCAGCCTCTGCAAACATTTGTTGAGCCTAATACATGTATGGCACTTAAATTAGTGCTGTTCAAAAGCTTATCTTTCTTTCAAAAGCATTCACGTCCACATACTTACAGAGTTTACTGCCCTGGAACCCCAAAAGCAGGGCACAGGCAAGTGGCAAAGGGATCTCATTTCTGATCCCATGTCCACTTTGGACTCCCTGCATGACCTTGACTCATCAGTTTTGACCACATGGTATCCCCTTGTACAAAAGGGGCAATGTCTGGCCCAGGGATGTTCCACCCCTTCTCATTCTCTGAACTACTCTACTCACGCTCCTCTGGTGGAAAAGTTGCTTGCAATCTCTCACTGGAAACATGTCTCTGTCCTTCTTCCCCTCTCAGCCTGTCTGGCTTCCTGTCTACAGAGGGTCCTCCCGACAATGCTCCTGCTTTTGTGTTTCCCTTTAGAATGTGACAGTGTCTGGGGTTGGGTCTCTGTCTTTGTGTGGTATTTGCATAGGACAGTGTTTGAGTTCATGTCTGAGTATACATTTGAGCTGTTGTGTATTCCTATGTGTCTTTGCTGTAGGTCTCTGTGTTTTTATCAAAGTGTGTATATGTGTACACACTCACAAACACACACACACATATACACAGGCGCGCACTTGGCTCCCCTAATATGCTGAACGGACCATTACGCCTCTTGCATGTGGGGCTGGGGGTGGCTGGGGAGGAGGGGGACAGAGGGAGGCAGCAGGATTCTGTAAGAACATTAAATCCCAAATAAAGTAGAAAATATTTTTTAAAATTACCGACTTCCCGTTTTCTCCGAAATGGAGTGAAACGAGGCTGGTCCCGAGGCGGGGGCTCCGCGGGGCCAGCCACTGGAAAGGGGCAGCGCTTTATTTTTTATTTTTGTAATAAGAGGAACTGAATTAGAAAAAACGGGGAAGGAAGAGCAGAGTCAGATTGTTAAAGGATTCAATGAGCTGTGGCCAATGTATTCGAAAGGTGCTTAAGGCAGCAGAGCCGCTCACCAAACACACACTCGCACGCGCAGATACACACACACATACACCAAGGCACCACATCCTGCCATCACACTCACACGACCAAGACAAAGGCACATTCAAGCACATTCGCACTGGGACACACACCCAGAGACACACACAGGGCACATGGACACACTAAAGCCACGCCACACATCCCCCCGCAACGCCAGCATGCTCTCCATGTCTATCTCAGGGGCCAGGGCAACTCAGATGTACCCAAGACACAAAATCAGCTGTGGCAAACAGACCCACACAATGACACAGACACCCACAGACACACACACACTCAGAGTCACACAAAGACACCTACCCTTGCTGCTCTTGGATCGTACAGATGTTTTCATACATTTCACTACAACAACCAAGTACACATCTAACACCTGTATACTCACTCCTGCAACAAACTCATCACAGAGTTCATGCTCACTAACATTCTGTTCTCTCACCCAGACACCCGCTGTGACTGATAGGCACAGACATCCAGGGCCCCAGACACACCCACACCATCACACACAGTCACCCAACACGCCCCACATGCAGTTATTAACAATGATACTGCACGTTTATAAAGAGATTTACAGTTGACCATTTATTTCAGTCTATTTAAGCCCCCACGATCATCCTGTGGAACAGGTCCCCTCATCCTCACTTCGGAGCTGAAGCAGCCAAGCTCAGGGAGGGTGAATGAGCTGCTCAGAGCCACGCACCAGCAACAGGCCAACGCCAGGAAGCAAGCCTCCTATTTTAAGATTCGAATTCCCACATGTAGCAAGCTGCACACACACATACACACGCACGCGCACACGGTCCTGCTCACACTCTCATGACCCCAGCCTCACGCTCATCTGTTGACGCAGATTCACAGTCACACCCTGACAGTCACCTACATGCGGGCGCACAGTCTCAACACCCCCTTCTGCTCCCTTTCGGTTTTCTGTTTCTCCAGTTACTTCCCAACCTGCCTCCCTGGAGAGCTGGAGCTAAGGCGGCAGACAGGACAGAGGAGGCTGAGACTCTTGCTCTCAGTTACCCCTAGAACAACATTCCTCCCACCCGGGCTCCTGGTTGCCTCAGCCCCTCCTCCAGGGCCTGGGAAAGGTGAGCTCCAGCTTCCCTCACCCCATTCCTCCCACACATTCTAACCAAGGGGACATTAAAAAGTGCTGACAGGGCAGGGAAGAGGCCACCTGCCTGCCTGCCAGTTGGGCCACTTTCATCTCAGCCGCCTCCTGCCAAAGCCGCCTGCCCTGGCCTGCCCTCTCCCAGGTCCCACTTTATTAATCCGCCCCGTCTGGCCAGCCCGGCCTGCCCACGGGTCCTCACCTCCCCTTTGCCTCCAGTGCCCGCGGGGGAGGCTCCACTCCCTGCATTGATCCCTCCGGGGGGCTGCGGAGAGGGCCTCCAACAGTCCCAGGAAGCTCTTTCTCTGCTAGATTTACTGCAGGAGTTAAGGTCTTCCGCCCTTGCCAGGACACACAGACACCACAGCCCTACATTCACATGACTTGAAAACACAGAGCCCACCTTAGCCACATCTGCTGTTGTTTTTACATGAAGTTAGACAGAACACCCACAATGACAGGCATACATGATGACATCTAGAGGAGCCTGACACAGTTACCCATGGTGGCCACCATTCAGAGCACACGGTTAACACATTTACACACAAGCACTCGCCTATGACACAATGCACCAACATCACACACACTATCACCCATCATGGTGACTTGCACACCATGATAAGTGAACAGTAGCCGGCTCACTGCAGCACTTAGTAACTTCATATTTATTGAATGAATGATACAGTCACAACACACTCACACCCCCCCGACACACATATATCTCAGAGCCGAAATGCATATGCCACAAAGAGTGGCAACCAGACCTGCCGAGAGCACCCCAAGCAGTGTGTGATGGAAGTCAGAAAAGGAGACGGCAAATGAAATGAAAGGGACTCAGCTGAGACAGGGTTGAGGGCAGGGCATTCAGGTACCTTCTACAACTGGAGACATCTCTTCAAAACACAAATCTAATCCTCAGATGGAACCCCAGCACTCTTTAACAGCCTGTGTGACCCTGTGGGGTGCACAGCCGCAGCCCCTGCCTGGCTGTGCTCCGGCTTCCTGCTCTCCAGCCTCTCTAGCCTGGCATGTTCTATCCACCTTGCTTACTCGCACCTGCCACAGGGGTTTGCATATGCGGCTCCTTCCACCTGCAACACTTCTGTCCTCTCTCCTCCTCTATTGACCTTTAGGTCTGGGCTCTAGGCCACTTCCTAACTAGGTTAAATCCTTCATGCTACAGACTGAATGTTTGTGTCCCCCTCAAATTTCTACGTAGAAACCTAATCCCCAATGTGATGGTAGTGTTTGGGCTGGGGCCTTTGGGAATTGATTAGGTCATGAGGGTAGAGCCCTCCTGAATGGGATTAGTACCCTTATAAAAGGGACTTCAGAGAGCTCCCTCACTCCTTCCACCCAGTGAGGACGCTGAGAGGATGGTCCTCTGTAACCCAGGAAGTGTGTCCTCATCATACACCAAGTTTGTCAGTGCCTTGATCTTAGATTTCCTAGCCTCCAGAACTGTGAGAAATAAATTTCTGTTCCAGCAGCGCAACTGGCCTGATATCCACTTACAAGTCCTTACCACACCATGCTCCCCTTCATGGTACTGGCCACAGATGTAGTATTTCTGCCCCCACCACTAGACTGAAAGCCGCATGAGGGCAGACAGTGACTGCTTTTGCTTCCACTAACTCCCAAGATTGGTACCTAATACTGCTGGGGGCCTACAGTGTACTCAATGCATAGCAGGTGCTCAGTAACAGCCGCTAAGGAAATGAATGACAAACACAAAACACATGAAAGAACACCAGACGGATAGCTCAGCTAGAAGTTATTTGTTCCTAGAATGCTAGGACTGGGAGTGATCCTAGGAAATCCTGAGTTTTTGCTTTTGCTGTGTGACTTTGGGCAAGTCCCTTCATCTCAGTTTTTTCACCTATAAATGAAGGCATCAGACTTTCAAAATGTGCTCCGTGGGGCTTTAAGGGTCCTCAGAAGCATCTAAGGCTGCTATGGGCAAAGGCTGGAGCAAGGGTAAGGAAGCTTGCTGATAAAAGCCCCTTCTACTTTTAGCTGTGTGTGTGTGTGTGTGTGTGTGTATGCGTGTGTGTGTTTTCAGAATTGAACAGAAGATTCTAAAGTTTAAAATATTCCTTGAAATCTCTGGACTAGGTGATCTCTACTTCCCTTCCAGAATATTACAATGCAACAGAAGCAAAATGGTTCCAAACCAGTAAGGTAACAGAGCACATACTGCTTTTTATCTCCCAAGTTCTCTAAGTGGACCCCTCCCCCCCACATGCAGAATCAACAGAGGAAAAAGCAGAAGAAAGAAGTGACTGAGCCCAACTGGAGGAGGAGTCCTAGAGGAGAGGAGAGTTTTCAACATCTTGGGCTGATTCCTAACTCTGGTGACAGACTCGAAGAGATCAGGGAGCTGATGGGGAAGGGATCGGGGCATCACTTCCCAGGAGGAATGGTGATCAAAGTGATGGCCAAAAAAGGGCAAGGCTGGCCTGAATGGGAGTAGCAGAAGACTATGGGGGGAGGGAGAGAAGGGCACAGGGGGTCCACAGGCTTCCTGAAGAAGCTCACGTGCACTGAGGATGTCAAACAGGAAGATCACCTCACGGGAGTGAACTTTATCCTGGGGAAGGGAAGGATGAGGCGCAGCAATCAGAGTCTGGAGGGCAGGATAGGAAAGCCAGATAAATCAGAATAGTTATAGGCCACAGGCTATCTGTTCTTTTCTGGAGGAGCAGAGGAAAATAGCCTAAGCTGGGGGTTAAGGTGCAGAGAAAGGCCACAGAATTGAGTCTGGAGAAATCCATTGTACCTAAGGCGAGGACAGCTCCTTGGGAACCCTTAGGTCAGAGAACCTACTCTCTTGCTTCTTCCCCTTCACCAGCCTCACTGCTTCCTCACATGTACACCCTCTTCAGCCTGCCTGCAGAACCCTAGCTCTGTCCCTCTCTCCTTGAACTCCAAAACCTCCAGCTCACCAGCCATCCTCACTCACTGCCTCCTTCCTTCAGTGGCTCCGCTGCCACTGTCCTGAAGTGACCTTCTACAGGAGCAGTCAGCCCCTGGGCATTTCCTCTGGCATTTCCTCACCTGGAAGGTGAGGCCTTCCAGGAAGCTCTTGGCCTCCTCCTAGTATCGTGGCCTGACTCTCCCTTACATGCAGAGGCCCAGGCTACCTGAAGGTTTCAGTGCTTCCCTTCCACACTCTCTCTCATGACGAATGTATCTGCAAGCGGGACTTCAAACTCAACCAGCAATCCCACAGGTACGGCCCTCAAAGGGGCCCTATTTCATTTGTGTATGGGCACTCAACAGATGTGGATTACTCCCAAATCTGTACTTCAGTTCTGACTTCGACTAGCATCTCCGGCTAGTCCTTATTAAATTCCCTTAAACTTTCTGACTCCCTATTAAATTCTCTTAAACTCACCATGATCACCATGTCCCAAACACCAGACATGGGTCCCAACCCAGTCCACTTCTCCCAGGTCAGTGCCTGCCAGATCCAGGCCAGCCCACTGTCCATTCAAACATCTTTCAACTGGGAGTTTCCTTTGTGTTTCCACTTATCTGCTCACTCCAACTCCAAACTCAGCCCAGCTCATGTGCCTTTCCTGCCAAAGCTTGGCCCCACATCCCTGATGAGTCTCCACATTCTCCTCCTCTCGCCCAAGCTCTTTTCTGACTGCACAAGCAGTCTTCCTAAAGACAACATGCCCTCATCCAGAATCCCAGAGCTCTCCAGTTCAGTGTCCAGACCCCTCAGCCTGGCCTTCTGGGGCTTGGTCTCAGTCTACCTTCGTGGCCCTTCCCTACCCTTCCCTCCAAGGAGCCTTGTCTCCATCAGGGTGATTCTTCCCAGGTCCCTACAGACCTGTAAGTTCATTCCAAACACCCAGCACTTGCTCAAGCTGCTCCAATGTCCAGCACTGCTACTCTTCCGAGGAGTTAAATTTCAAGTATCCTTCCCACTATTTCTCCTGCACATTCTCAACTGGGATGTGACTGCCCACTGTTAACACTCCTGGCTCCTGACTACCAAAACCCAGGCCATGGTGATAAACATGTCCCCAGCTGAGAACCACTGGCTGGAATCTCTTTTCTCCCCTTTCCCACTATCTGACCCTCTCTAAATGACCAATATGCCCCAGGACCTTCATTCACTTTCCTCAAAGTCCTCAGCTTCTGGTAACAGGCTAGAAGAAATAGAAACAGTAATAAAATAATGGCAACAATTAATGACATCCCCTTAAGTAGCACTTTTATGTACTAGACATTGTTTTAAGGCCTTTACATATATTCATTTGTTTAAACCTCACAAACTTATCCCACTTTTCAGATGAGGAAAGTGAGAGAGAAATTAAGTAATTCACTCAAGGTCACCCACCTGTTAAGCAGCTAATAAAAAGAAACAACAGAAAACACAAACTCTGGAGTCAGAAAAACCTTTCAAACACAAATTCTGCCACCAACTTGCTATGTGACCTTGGCCAAGGTACTTTCCCTCTCTGAACTTCAATTTCCTCATTTGTGAAATAGTAAAGTAATAGCACCTGATCCATGGCAGGAGGGAGGGGGTGGCTCTTGTGAGGATTAAATTTGTTAATATAGAACAGTGTCTGGCACAAAGCAATGCTCCCTCTCTGCAACTCCTCATGTTCTCTCCACTCAGAGCCCACCTCAGACACCTAAAAATGGTAACAACAGTAGTTCCTCACATTTGAATCTAGACTCGACCCCCAAACTGCATGGCTGCCTACACTGTTCCATCAAGCCCTCACAGGTTGGGCTCTGAGAGTTGTGCCTTTTCCCCCAGCAAGGCCCCTCACTGCCCTCATTATGCCCTGACCTCTAGGCTCCTGACACTGTTGCAACCTGGTCGTACTGTGGCTCGCTTGCTCCATCCTGCTCCCAGAGGCAGAGCATCAGACCTGGCCCCACCGGACAGCACGTCAGACATTCAACTGTTCCTTTGATTCCACTGTGGCCTTCCTCTATGTTCCCACAGACCAGCCCCACCCCAGCACCTTTACTTGAAGAACCTGACCTCAATCATGACTCCTGTTTTCAGATCAAAGCCTGGGTCCAACTGGAGTCTCTCACTTCACCCTTTTCTCCATCTGAGACTCTGACATTTTCTAGGCTGTTTCCATTGTTATTCCTTTTCTCTTCTAGAACTTGTTTCTTCCCAGTGTCTAGTCCTTCTGGTGACATCAATCTCTTCCCCTCTAATGGCTCCTTCTCCTCTGTCCACAGATTTGCTTCTCTACCTCTGGCTAACAAAGCTTTGCTGCAGCTTTTCAAAATATGGGCCTGTGTCCAGCCCTCCATGTATTCCCAAATAACCTATAGTTGTCTATACGTGCTGCTCCAATCTCTTCTCCAACTCATTCTTTAACCCTCACCATTCTGACTTCTTAATCGCAGAATCTAATGACCTTCCTTCCTCACCCCCACCTTAATGACCCCCTCTTTTGGCTCTATCCCTGATGCCCTAGGAAGTGCTTCTTTGGTATGTTCACAACCGCCCCTTTACCTATCTTCTCGTCTCACACTGTGTCCTTGGCTGCTCTCATTTGCTTTTCTAGCTTCAATCCTCAGTATCCCCACTATGAGTCCAAGCTGACCTCCAGCCTCATAATACCTCCTACTGCAGACACACCTTTCTGTCCTTCTCACTCTGCCAGCAGAGGTCCCCACCCACCCTCTATAATCAAACCTTTGGCCCCCAAACCTCAGACTGATCCAGGCCTCTGTGGCTTTGCTCCCCTGTAGCAGATCACCATGCCCCACCCTCTCATCCAGTACATTTTCATTTTTTCATGAAATCATTGAAGAAAAACAACTAAAAACAAACCCTTTCCATTTTAAGGTACAGGTCTAGCTGTCCGTTTGAGGGAGACTTCATTATAGGTATTCATTCACCGAGCAGAACCCGCAACCCTACTCTGAGTGTCCCTGTTTGCTAGGTAATGGGTGAGACTTGTTTCCCACCAGGTTCTAGGGTCCCCAAAAGCCTGGAAAGTAAATGTCCACACAAGGTGTCTTTCCCCCAGGACCAAGCTGAGGGAGACTGCATGAGATGGTATTTAAGCTCTTCCAGCTCCAGTGTTCGAGGCTTTGAAATTTGAGGATTCTTTCTAGAATGTTCCTGTGAGGTCTTCAGAGTTTCCGGAAGATGTTTTCAGTTGGCAGACATCCACATGCTCATAAGCAGCTGACAAGAGTGCCCCCTTTTGGGGAACTGAGCCCCATGAGAAATTAGGCAGGTCAAATGTTACTGTGTGTGTGGAGGCAGAGAAGAGTGTGTCCTGGAGACTGACTCCTCTCAGTCAGTCATGAAATCCAGAAAGGGTCTTTTCAAAAACCTCATTGCATAAGCTAATCTCCTATACACACGTGAGCACGCGTGCGTACGTACGTACGTACACACACACACACACACACATACACACACACACCCTATGCCCTCTTGGGGCAGGAAAGTTCCCCCAGAAGCTCTTAAGGAGCATCCTTTCCCCCTCTTATTAAAAAAAAGAAAAGAAAAGAAAAAGAATAGAAGCCTGGGTTCAATGCCGCATCAGAAATCACAAATCACAAATCACGGCTGCCCCCACGGGACTTCAATGAGCATTGCAGTCCCCATCGCTGTCTTCTTGGCCCAGTGATAATATAACAAACCTCTGTCTTCGGTCCCCTAAGAAAATGCAAATGTTCCCTACCGCATCCTCTTAGCTCCCTCCCCTCCAGGTGCACTCTGACCCCATTCCCTTCAACAATATGTTACACCCAACACTCCAATACACCAACACACCCTGACACCCGACCAAGTGTCCCCCAGCCCTGGTACCAGCACTCCCAAGTCCTCAATGGCCCTCAGTATATGCGATCTTGTCAGGTCTCAAACATCCATTCTGAGCTTTAGTATCATGTCCCCATCTCCAGACCTACCTTCCTTCTTCATCAAGGCTATAGTCACCTGGAGAGTAAGCTGATACACTTGTCAGCCCAGCCCCATGATTCCCACTGTCCCTCCCACAGGCTCTGAGAAAGAACTAATGCATACTAAACTAGGTCACCTTGCATGTCCTAAGTCAGTTCCTCAAAATGTGGTCAGAGAACCATGGACATCAGAATCATCTGGGGAGCTGGTTAGACAGACATGTTCCTGGGCTCCATCCAGAACTATTAAATGACTGGTGGTGGGGCTAGAAATCACGTTTTCAACAAGCTTCTCTGGTGATTCTTACAGCAGTTTGGAATCACTGCCCCAGATGCCTGACTCATTCAATCCTAACAACTCCATGAATCTGGCAGTGTTATTCTATTTCAGTTAAGGAACCCAAGACATACAGAGCTTAGGTAAGTTGGTGGCAGTAATATAGCCAGTCACTGTAAAGGGATTCAGGTTCATCCCTCACCCCACAGAGCTGGAGCTCTTGGTGCCCCAGAATTCCTCCTGCCATAGGAGTAGCCCTCTGCACCACAAGCTCCATGCTAGGGCAGACAAGAGGCATGTGTAGAGTGGCTCGGGTTGGAATACATGGTCCTAACGGAGTCATATCTGGATCCACGTGTGCCTGTGCCGTGGTCGAGCTTTTCCACACCTCAGTTGTTTTCTTTTTTCTTTTTTTTTTTTTTTTTACCTCAGTTGTTTTCTTGCCACACAGAAGTTCCTAGTCAAGAGCGACTAAGTGGAGCGGCCCCACGGGCTCCCCGTAGCGGGGAGTGTGGGAAGTGCAGCAGCAGCCTGGCTGTCCGCTCCGCACCCACCATTGGCTCAGCATCCGTGTGGAGCGACGGCGCCACGGTGTGACCAAAGTGGGGACTGCAGATCCCGGGGGAGGGTGGAGAAGGATGGAAAGGTGATGGAAAGGTGGTGTGAGGTAGATTTGCAGGTTACTTCACACTTTACTAACCCGTTCTCTTTACTTTCCCATTGATCCCCATTCTGGACTCCTAAGTAACCCTTAATCATCTGACTTCAGAAAGGCCTGGGATGAGACTCACAGGCCAACGCTTCCAGGTATCCCAAGGAAGTGGAAAAAACCAGACCCCCCCCCTCACCTCCCCCCCGCTTTTCTCCCCACCTCCAATAGTACTCCAGATTCAACTGTTTGCTGGGGTCAGATCATACATCCCTGCCCTTCATCCCAGAACCACAGCACCATAGTTTCTACCAAGTTTCTGGCAGTACTCAGGCCCACTGCCACGCTGGCTGCTTGTCAAAATGTTCCTATTTGTCACTGACCTCCTTTAAAAAAAGAACCTCAGAGTTGGACAGAGTATTCCAGAGGTGGCCTGACAATCTGAGAAAGCAGCAGGGTAATGGCCTCCCTTGATCTGGCTGCTCCTTTTTGGTTAATGCAATTCGTGATTGTATTAGAGGTTTCAGCAGTCACATCACATGGTTGACTCATATTGAGCTTGCAGTCAACTAAACCCCCCAGGTCTTTTCTTCATGAACTGCTGTCAAGCTGGGCCCACCCCCTGCCCGGTACTTATGTCATTGATTTTGTTTTAACCTAAGTGCAGGGCTCTACATTTATCCCTGTTAAATTTAATCTTGTTGGTTCCAGCCCAGTGTTCCAGCCTGTTGAAATCATTTTGAATCCTGACTCTTTCATGCAAAGTATTAGCTGCCCCTCCTAGCTCTATCACCTGCAAACCTGATGAGCCTGCTGCCTTGGTCAGTTGTCAATAAAAATGTCAGACAGGATACAGGCCCAGACTGAGCCCTACAGCATTCTGCTGGAGACTTCCCTCTGGTCTAGTATGACATGGATCCATAAATCAACCCTCGCTGGGTCTGGCTCTTCACCAAGCAACATGACCATTTGGTTCAGATGTTCCTACTACATCTACAGATATTGTGAGCGTCTCACCCCAGGCCGTAACCCCAACATCGTGACCAGGCCCCTCTTCCCAAAGTATATAGTGTCATTTATTTAACTAGAACGGTCGGGGCTTACAGACTCCCCATGGTGCTCCCTCCTGCATGTCTTGCCTCTGTGGATATTTCTGAGCTTTAGAATCCCCGAGTGTAAGCAACTTCTGCCATTTCCTAGCTTATCACCCTGTGTCTTCTCTGAGACCTTATTCTCACATTTAAATTCTCTCCTACTGTCTTCTCCTCTGCCTTCAAGTATGTGCAGTGATTTCCCTCCCCTGAAGAGCCTTCTACTAGCTGCCTCTCTAAACTGTGGTTGGCCTCTGCCTCCTCTGGAAAATCCAAACACTTCGAACCTTATCTCCCACGTTTCCTGAACCCTCAGCAATCTTCCACCCCTCAGCTGTGTAACCACATTGCCCAGACAGTGAGCAGTGATGGTGAAGATGGGGTCAGGGTTTGGGAGTCTGAGTCAGAAGACCCACAACCAGGCCAGAGAGATCAGAGTATAAGCTAAAGCAGAGAGCCTGGTGGTCCTCATGCAAGAGAGTGAGGCCATGGTCAAATTACAAAGGTAACCATCAGAAGTGCAAAGGAACTGAGAGATGAGGGGAGAGCCTAGGCAAACTGTCGGGGCAAGAAAAGACCTGGAGCTGGCCTGGTCACAGAAAAAAAGCAGCAAACACAGGGAAGTCTGAACCCAGGAAGTTCTTACATACTCCCTATAGGGGTTGAAAACCCAGTCCTGGGGCCAAGTCAGATGGACAGACAGTGGAGTTGGAGTGCAGACATTGAGGACAGAGAGAAGGGTGGGTCTACATTCTTCCTGAGCCCTTACCTCAGACTATCCATCAGCTGTTAGGAACCTCAGAACCTCTAGTTCAGGGGTCACACAACTCAAAAATCTATGTGGGCCTGATAGGGCACAGAAATTAAACAAACCAGGAATAAGGTACCAAAATGAGAAGCAGTGACTATAGCAAACTGGAAGAAACACCCCCAACCCCCAATGGGTGGCAGCTACTCAGTTCTAGTCAACTGTTGTCATATAGAAAATGTAATTTTATTGTCCGATCTTTTGATTTTCCAGAGACGCCAAAATCTGGCTTTTTTTAGATCTGAGTTTATCTTAAATGCTGCCAAGAATTTAAAAAGCTTTCAAAACACATGTCTGTAGCTCTCATTTGACCCATGCTGGCCATCTTAACTGCTGCCAGTTGCCTGGTACTTGGAGAGACTAAAGACTTGGTTTTGTGGTAATACTACAGTCCCTGAGTTGATACCCACAAGGGTGACTTTTGTGTACAGAAGTAATTAACCAGAAATTACTTTAAAAAGCTATATTCAGTTTTCAAAGTTACATACTCAAAATCCTAATTCTTGTCTAAGCTTTTAAGTTCAGCTTACAAACCTTATTATTTTGCTTATAAAACAAAGGGGTATGATTTCATGGAAGGTTACGTATTTGATTTCCTCAAGTACTTCATTTATCTGACTGAAGTCAACCTTCTGAAGTACTTATTATATCGCCAATAAATTAAGTTTATAAATACAGCAAACCTTAAATCATTTAAAATGCTCCAAAAGTGTACACTCAGGAAGATTTCAACGTAAAATTCAAGTCTAAATAAATTACTCAACACTCTTTAGTTGGTATTACAAAGTAAACCTATTAAACCGAGGCAAACTCTCTTTCATGTGTCAAGGACTGAAAACACAAACGGCATAGGTTCCTTACAGCCAATGTAGTAATGCTGTGGCTCTCATGTTCTTAAATATGTCTGTTCTTCATTCTAAGTCCTCCAGCATGAAAAGATACAGACCTATCAAGGAAGCAACTGATGCTGCCCTGAACAGTTTCACGGTTGCCTTCTCAGATGGCTGAAGGTGTGAACAACTGGAAACACTGGCTGGACCAGTGACTGGATTCTAAGGGATACAGAAAGTCCTACTTGCAGCCTCTGAAAGCCTGAAGGACCTCCATTACTTACAGAGATGGTTACCAGCTCAGATCCCAGGAGTCTATGCTCTTCAGGATCTAACTACATTTTCTCATAGAAGTCTAGAACCCCAACTGGACTACCATATGCCCTCACTGGGTGATGCAAATCCTTGGCTCTGAAAACACTTAGAAAGTCTTTCCATCTTGGCGTTATCTGGCTGGCTCAGCTGGTAGAGCATGCTACTCTTGTTCTCAGCGTCGTGAGTTTGAGACCATGTTGGGCATAAAGATTACTTTAAAACAAAAACAAAAACAAAAAAAGTCTTTCCATCTTGAGGATTCCTGCTTTCTTTTTATATTCTTTCTTTCTGGGAAGATCGCAACCCTTACAGGTATTAAAATGATAGCTGGCAAAATACAAGACTTCTTCACAACTTTGACTTTAATCACAATTCCCAAGGTTCTCCTGGCAGAACTCTGGTCTTCTGGCACTTAGTTCACTGTCTGTCCTCCACTCCATACTCTGCTCCAAACCCCTTGCTCATCTGGCTTTCCTCTAGCACTGAGCACTCACCATCTTTCTTGAAATTCTCACCTCTCAATATCACTCTTTGTTCATTCACCCGCCCCTATGCTGACCAGATAACCCAAGTATCCCTACTCCATCCCCAATATTGTGGAGTCCTGGCTCCTTCTCCTCGATTCTCCCCCATTCGCACTCACACTTCTTTAAGGCAACCAATCTCACCCTAGAAAAGGAGGAGATCAGATATTACTTGTTCATACTAAGGCATGGATAACCGAGACCTTTTATGCTGGGTAAATGGATGCTTCCTCAGGGGAAAAGAAATGAAAGAAACAAAGGGAATGAACATTACCTGGCCTGGGCACTGGGCACTGGGCAGTGAGCTGTTTCACTTGAGGTGTCTCATTTATTCCCAATGACCACATGAAGGGGCCTATTAAGAAACCAAAGCTGAGATACCCTAAGTGATCTGACCAACTCAATTTTGGGAACGGTAAAAATAAGATTTAAACGCAGTTCATGCAACTCCAAAACTTGCCCTTTCTCACCACACTGCTTTTCCTTCTTCAGTCAAAATCCTTCCTAGTCAAATGGTGGCAGACTAAAAAAACGCCATCTTACCATTTCTGCTGGGGGGGAGGGGGGGGCGAATCTGGGAACTCTTACAATTCTGTAACCCATCCACTCTGGAGCAGCTCTCCTAAAACCACACCGAACACCCAGTGCTTGGTTTAGAGACAGCACTTTCACATGTATCGCTCCACCTATTCTCTAAGTGAGGTAGCAGTAGTTACTAGCTGGTTTTAAAGGTGAGGGGACGGAAGCTTAGAGACAATCAAGTTCAAAGTCACCCAGCCTCTGAAAAGTACACCTAAGATTCACACGTTGGTTCACTATCCCTGAAACTTGTGTTCCTTCTACTCAGCCAGTGTCCTCCACAGACACTCTCCTGCTCCATTTCCTTTATTCCTCTGGGGATTAGGTGGTGACCCAGAATCTAGCTCTTTGCTTCTGTTCCTCAAGACCCCATCCTGGCAAAATGATCTTTGTCCCCAGCCCTGCCTTTCACAGACATTCACGCTCTTACAAAGCCTTATGACCTTTTCCTTTTTGCTCCCCCACCAAGCCATGTCTTCTGAGATTCTGCTTCAAGCACTATATCCTGAGAAAGTAGGATCCAAAAAGCCCTGCTGTCACAGGTTCCTCCTTTCCAAGCACTAATCCTTCTCTCCGAGCACTAACTGAACACTGTTCAGACACTCGGGTCTTCATAATAAACCATCTCCTAAGCACCCACACTGAACTGAGTATTTTGGGAACATTTCCACATACACTGAAAACAACAATGCAAGCCATGTGCTATTTCCCACCTATTTCCCACAGGTGAAGTGGCCTCCCACCTGTGAGTGAGAGTGAAGAGCTCTCCCACCTGCCCCCAAGGGCTCTTAAACTCACCTAAGGATAGAGTCAGGAAGCAGCAAATAGGGATTTCAAACCCAGGAGGCAAATCGAATGCCTCTACTCCTATCAAGACATCACACAAACTCTTGTGAAAACAATGACCAGTGACAGTAAAGTGTGTAGGATTTTGCTCAAACAACGTAGTCAAAAACTATTTGAAAACTCGCAGGGAACCTTCTTAAGCCCAAGGTCCTGCTGCCTCTGGACTAGCATGGTGGCCTCTGCACCAAGCTCCATCTCTCCCGCGTTCCTGCCTGTTTTGCTGCCCGCCTGCACGTACCTTCAGTGACTCCCACTCCCTTAGTAGCAGTTCTGAGGTTTTCTACTGTCACTGACATTGTGTTTTGGGTATTTTTAATATCACAGAAAAGAGAGTTTGGAAGATCATTCCCCAATGATAGTAGTGTGAGAGGGTTCTTGCTTATCAGGTCACTGAGAAGGGGTAGAGACAGGAATGAGCAGGAGAGTTTATGCTCATACCTCTGCCCTGCTCACAAGTCAACGACTAGACTTGCCCCAAGACCAGAAGCAGGACCTTCACTGGAAAGTCAGATGGGGAAGAGAGGTGAGAGCTTTGAAAGACAGAAGGGCTGGACCTCGCTATGGAACTGTCTCTCTGCTAAGACTTTCTTTACAAACCTTATTTCACACAGCCCTGACATGGTAGGCAATGGTGTCCCTACACATATGAAGGAGTTACAAGCAGCCTGTCATTTGCCCTAGGTCATACAGAATAACAGATCTAGGATTCAAAGCCAGGTATGCAAAGCCCTCACTTTCAACCACTACCCTATGTTGCACTGTACACTATATACTGGAAAGATAATAAAAACCTAGCCCAAATACAGCTTAGATTTTGGGTTAAGGAGCAGAGCTTCCCTTAAGGGCAGAACTGACCTCAATGACTGAGTAGGTTTTAAGCAAACTGAATACAACAGCAACATTTTCTGGGGCCGAGGAGAAGGCTTCCAAGGCCCACAGCCAAAGAAATCTAGAAGCAACGAAGTGAATGAATACAAGGTGACTACAGGATGGCCTATAGTCCAGAAATGACTTGGCACAAGCTAGAGAGGGGTCTTCTTCACCCACGAGGCTCGGGACCAAGGTCAGAGGAAAGAGGCTGTACGTGGCTACAGAGGGGCTTGGCTCGGCTCGCCGTGGGGAGGAGGGGAGTGGGTGGAGGTGTAGAAGAGGCTGAGAATTCCAGGCAGCCAGAATATACCTCAGGGTGATGTCTGAGTAACTGTACTCAGAAATCTCTTCCAAGTAGGGTGGCAGAGTGGCTCCAGAGGCCAGAATGCAGACAGACCTCTGAGAAAGAGGACAGTAGAAAGGCTACAAAGGAGCAAGTCCAATCCATCTGCACTCCAGGACAAACCTGGCCCAGCAACCAAACCAAAATGATTTCCAAAGATTTCTATGGTTAACCAAAGGGTTTTCTTCCTTCGGGGTCCATCACCCAGTTCCTTTCTAGGAGTTAACAACAGAACCCTTAAACACAGAGGAGCACAGTGTTTGGGAACTGGGAAATAAGCCAGAGGAGAAAGGTATGCTCTTCACTACTCCCCAGTCCCCAGGTATCTTCCAGATATCAGCTTAGACTATGTTACTCCCTGGAAGAAGCCTACTGCGAACACCCAGCTTCTCCTTTGCGCATCCATAATGCTAACGGCCTGCTTGGTGTCCCCATCGACCTGAGAGCACATGCGTACAAACTAGCACAGGGTC
Source organism: Meles meles (assembly GCF_922984935.1). Taxonomy (NCBI): domain Eukaryota; kingdom Metazoa; phylum Chordata; class Mammalia; order Carnivora; family Mustelidae; genus Meles; species Meles meles. The sequence continues at coordinate 59,666,748 of NC_060078.1, read as the reverse complement.
CGGAACAGAAATGCTCCAGGGCACTCTGCAAATGGTAGCTATTAAAATTCCAGTCCAATGTTTTTCTGGATTCTCTTCTCAGTATCTCAATACCCTTCTGCCCTAGAACCTCTTAACACACATACAATTTGAATACACTGAAGCTCACAGAATAAAACTGAATGAACGGGGCCCCACTTGGTGTCTAATGACGTGAAGTTGGCATAGCTTCTCCAGGGGTGATGGGAACCCATTCAGCTGCCCTCACGTCTCCAAGGGTGTAAGGAGAGCTTACGTCTGATGGCTTCTCACCCTCACCCTGGGACTGGCGTGGAGAGTGGTCATGTCTGACTGACCAGGCAAAAAGTATCAGACAATTCCCTGTTTCCCTCCCCTCTAGGACAGGTTTGGGTACCAGGGCCCTTTTGTCTGCCCCCAACTCAGTATGGGCATCTCCAGGGCATTTTTCTTGTTTTTCCCTCCGGTTTTCTTTAGAGAAAAGAAATCACTGGACACCTGCTCACAAATCACTGAAATCAAGTTTCTGAAAAAGCCACATCATAAACCACCACCACCATCACCACCATTACAGCCATTTAATAAGCGCTTGCCAGGCACCTTGCTCAAGCTTTACATTGTTTTCAGTTATCTGACAGCACTGAGGTAGGTATTTTCAACACTACCCCTCACACCAATACATACCATTAGAGTTGAGAAACAGGCTCAGAAAAGAAATATCAGTCAACAAGTCAAACCAGCTGGTAAGTAGCAAAGCTACAGAAGTGAAGCAAAGATATCAGACTCCAAAATCCATGCTTTAAAACACTATGCTAGATTACTTCTCACTGGAAGTTAAAGGACATATACTCCTTCCCCAAACACTACCTGAAACCCAGACTTCAGGTGGGGAAAAAAGCGAGGCCTCATTTTTTCACTTCTTTAATCAGCTTTTGTACTTAAACACTTGGAGGAATGAAGACAGCCCAGATAAGCTGACCAACGAATCCCTCTCGCCTGCTACCCCAGCTTCCATGGCTTTCCTCGTCTAAGACCTTTGATCCTTACATAAAACTACCAATATGTTGTTTCCCTTCCAGCAAACGCTGGAATGCAGAGGTAACCAAACTTAGTGACTTGAGGCATGGCCAAAGACACCTGAGAGAAGCTAGGAGACATTCACAAAATGCCCACCATCCCTGAACTGCTTGCTGGGCCATAAGGCACACAGGATGCATTCAGGTGGAAGCACAAAACTGCTTGTTCCATCCTGGCTTGCCGGGCCTGGCCCCATCCTGGGATTCTCCTACCCAGACCCTCCTCACTGGCTCTCCACTGTCCAAGACTTTAGGTACCCTCCCCTCGCCCACTCTGGAGGCCCCAAGGACCATTGGTCCCTGGGCCTCAAGGCTGCCAGTGTCTAAGGCCTCAAACCCCAGAAGCGTATCAGAAGCACTCTGCTTGGCTCCACTGAGGACCCTAAGACCGATGATGATTAAACAGAGATGGCTGAAGACTTGCAGAAGGGCCACCAGAGTTAGAAAAGTGAAGCAGGCTGCACAGAATTAACAAAGGAATGCTTAGAGAGCAGAGCGGACACAGAATAAATGGACTAACCACAGGCCAAAAAAGGACGATAACGCAAAGATGCTACAGGGGGAGAGATCCTAGAGAAAGTCTATCCAAACACCTGCAGGCTTCTGAAGAAAGGGCAACTGTTTAGAGAAAAGGCACTTGCCTGAGAGAGACTGGACAGAGGGAAGCTGAGTGGGAGAGCGAGAAACTGGGGGAGCCCTGAAAAAGGAAGCTGGAATAGCTCTTCAATGCAGGAAGCTTGAGAGGACACCAGAAGTTGGCATGGACCAGAGGACAAGCACTGCAGGTTCCAGAGGACGATGAGAACAGGGCTGAAAGGTCAGAGCTTCTGGAACCCCAAGAAGCCACTTCCAGGTGCATCCCAGCATCCAACCTGTTTGGGTAAAGCTAGTCACTGAGGGCTATTCCCTGTCACCCTACTAAACTCTGCACCCAATCTGGAAGGGTAGAAGCTTCAGAAGTAGGGAGTTTACCACGGGAGAGACACGGTCCTATCTCTGGGAAGTTTATGTTCTGACACCCTAAGGAACCTACCACACACAAGTCACAAAACTGAGGAACAAATACCACCAACTAGTGTGAATTAATATAGTCCTTAAAGTGTGAATAGAGAGGAAGAATGCATAATGATGTGCCACAGAGACCCGGGAAGATCCAAGTTGGGACTCTCCACACCTCAGGACTCAGCCCACTTGAAGTTTTATCACCTGTTCACATGCCCAGGTGGGGTCCTCAGTGCCCCTTAGCAGCTCCTGCACTGCGGCTGCAATGACTGGGAAAAACCAGCATTGCTGGGAGGCCTGGAAGGAAGAGTCCCTCCCAGGAGAGCCCAGGAACTCGGAAGATCCTGGGGGCAGAGCTTGCTCTCTACTGATCTTCCTCCTCTCTCAACAATCTCTCATCTTGTCCTCACAAAGTTCAAGATTCATGGCTTCACAACCTCTGTTTTGTGTGGTTCCCTCTTCAACTAAATAGAAGGTCCTAGAGGATAAAAACCAGGTTTTCTCCATATCCTGCAGTGTTGGAATGTAACAGAAACTTGTCACAGGTCGGGTACCTGGAGTGTTGATTAGAAGAATTTTTCCACAAACAGCAAATGCGTCAAAACTTTACCATTGGTATTCTTTGCCCTGTCACTTGCATTTGACACCCATGTATCTCTCTCTGATGTCCCATTCCTATACCTACCCTACTGTATCCACCTTAGGCTGGGGAATGGGCCTACCTAGGCTTTGTAAAGAAACATCAGCTCATCCTGCATGTGGGAACAATGGAAGGGTATGTGGCCCGAGAGTCTCTGGTGGGGGCAGGAGGGTCTCCCCACACCGGGCTGGTCCACTGATAAGGATCCTTCCCTTCTCTGTCTCCTAACAGATTCAGATTAATGATCGCTCATTCCTAATTGTCAAATTTCTTTTCCTTCATCCTGTGTCTAATCACCAGTGACAGAAACCATTACGCAAATGAGAGCAGACGACTTCCCCCAACTGTTCGCGTTGGTAAAAACCTTGTAATTTAGAGCTCTGATTTGTAGGGGAAGCTGGTCTCCCCCAGGCATCCTGGGCATCTGCTCAACTGATGCCCAGAACAGCCCTTCCTTCTTCCCCTGAACTCCAACTCCCCAACAAATATTTGACTTCACAAAAGAACAGTTTCCCATATACCTGCTGATGTAAAAATGGGAGCCTGTAATATGGCTGACCTCTATTCAGGTCCAAAGCCCCACCTTCCCTTGGAGTGTTGCCTGCACACTGCTGGTCAGCAGAGGAGTAAGCAACAGAGCAGGTATGTTTCCTTAGCCGCAAGTAGAATCTGAGCCTAAAAAGCCCTAACAGCCCTAAGGGAAGGGAGGAGACTAGCTCTCTTCCTTGGGGGAAAGGGACGCAGGAGAACACGAATCAATGTTCTTAGTTATTATCTAGAACTGGATCTTCAATCAAAGGTGCAAAAGCAAGCTGGGAGAAGTTAGGGTACCTATTAAAGGACAAATAATGCACTGGGATCTAGAACTGTTTCCCCACAACTCCTTCCAGCAGTCTTAACTCAGAACAAGGCTTCCCGACAGTTTTCACAAGAGGTCTTTAGCTGGAGCCCCAAAGAGCTTTTACCCTGAGCTGTAGCCTGTGCACCCTCTTGGGCACTGCCCAGTGTGGTGAGATCTGAGGACAGCCTGTAGGACAAGGTAGGCAGCAAGGTAGGAGAAACAAGTGTTTGGTGGAAAGGGAGCAGCAGGGGCTCTGCAGTCAAATTAACACTAGGTTCAAATCCTGATTGCCACTCATCACTGAAACCCCTCTGAGGCCGTTTCTTTAGCCGTGAAATGGAAATACCTACCTTGCAGGATAGTGAGGAACAAAAATGAGAACACTAGGCAGAAACTGAGTGTCTAATAATCAGGGTCACTACTGTATTACCCAAGGGTCAGCACCAATCCTGTAAAGGACCCTTCCCCCACCCCCGGTCGCCTTAGGTCAGATCTGTGCCAGCACAGCGCCCAGCTAGGAGCAGCGGAGGGCCACATGCCTCCCTGCTGCACATCGCCCACATCCCTGAGGGCTGAGCCAGGGGCACAGCAGACCTCCCAAGGAGAACAAAAATAATCTGCTATCTTTCAAAGTTTGCTTGGGTTGAAGTTTATCCTCTGTCTGCCTTGTTTTCTTTGCTGCACTCCTCTTTCCCAAGAGATGGAGGGATGGAAATCACTGCAATCACATTTTCCAGCATTGGCTATATTTGAAAGAACTACACTTGAGAAGGTACCGTGTTTGCACACCCACGCTGCATCAGAGAACCCCAGAATGGGGTACTAAAAATAAACACCCCTACCCCAATACCCAAACAGGTGCACACATGCACACACATACATCCTCTCAGTCCATCAGTGCGCTGTAACTGTAACTGTAAACTGAGCTTTGGAGGTTAGAGCCACAGCTCAGAAGCTGACAGTAAACCTTTGGCAAAAAATAAAACGAAACAAACAAAAAAAAACCCCCGAGTTTTCCAACTCCTCTTTCCTTCCAGAAAGAAGGGGCATGAAGATGGGAGTGGAGGTGAGAAGACACAGGACTACAGGGCCACCATACTGCCCAATTCCAGCGGCCCCAGTTCCACGGAATCATGTGACCGATGGCCCTCTGGGTTGTGCAGTACCCAGCTCCAAGCTGCAGCCCTGAGAGGGGTTCCCACAAGTAACAATGAACAGGAAAAGAAATTCCACTTCTGTGCTCCATCATCAGCTGCCCTGACTTTCAAGGGTGTTTGTGGAACATTACAGAGGGGTCTGGCAGAGGCGCTGGCTTTAAGAGGCAAGGCTGTATTTTTGTCCTTGCCCTGAGGTGGATGACAGGTGGCAAGCTGGCTGCCTAAGCTTGACCCCATTTCATTTACTTGGCCAGGAGTGGAGGACGTGGCCGGGGCAGGGAGGGTCACAGGCCCTGGAGGCTCTCACCACTCAGCCTCAGGTAGGTTGCAGTGAAACCTGACCAGTGTCCGATGGCTAAAATTGAGTTTAAAAGCTTTAGGCTAGGCCAGGCAGTACTTCCCTGGGGTGTGTGTCCCACTGGACAAGGGTAAGCAGTGGAGAAACTGAGTAAGCCAAGAGGCAGGCCAGTGTGGACGCAGACACAGATGCACATGAGTGTGCACACATATCACACACACACCTGCACAGAGGCTCATACCCCTAGAACCTAGAGAAGCCACTACTAAGAGAACTCCCCTGGTACTCAGCACAGGGAGCCAGAGCTGGCGCTGAAAAGAGAGAAGCTGTATATGTCTGCAATTTGGAACTTAGGCATAATCCTTGGCTCTCATGTCCCGAGGGTTTTTTCTATGTATGGCTTGAGCTGAAAGGTCCCAAGTTGGAACTCTGATTCTCTCATAGGAAGGCTACCTAGGCTCTCAAAGGCAAGTCCCCCTCTCACTCTTCCCATGAAGAGTCCCAGTAACCATTCCCACCCAGCCTAGAGCCTGACTGTGAAAACTGGAAGGAGGCAGATTGACCTGGTGGTCAGGAGTGCTCTGGCCCCACAGCCCAGATACAGTGGGCATCCGAGACCACCTCCTCTCTCTCAGGCTGAGGCACTGAGGCTGCAGGAGACATGCCCAAGAGCCAGCAGTGGCATCCTGACTCAGAAGGAGAAAGCAAGGAACAGATACACATGTGCGTGTGCATGCACACACACGCACACACATCCCGAGGGTGACAGACTGACGCACACAGACGTGATGACAACCAGAAGCTGGGACTCCACACACTGAATGCAGGCCTTAGTGGGGGCAGAGAGGGAAGATGCTGGGGCACAGAGGCAAGGGCAAGAAGTCCCTCCAAATGGGAGTGGAGCGCCAACCACCCTGCCTTGCCCCAAACACCTGCCTCCAGGGCCATGGCAGGAGTCCAGTCCATTAAGTGCAGCGTGCAATACTAGCGCTTGGAGTCTCCTGTCCTCATCAATGAAGCGGTGTGGACGGGCTAGCAGTCACCTGGCAGGAGGCCTCGACTCCTGGCAGGCTAGTTGTATCGACCCTTGATCATTGTGTTCAACAAGGGCCCCACCTGTGAAGAGACATGAGGAGCCAGTCAGAACTGCCTGTCCCCTGGCCCTGGAGCCAGACGTGGTGTGTCTGGAGGCATTCTATGTCCAACCAAGGGCAGGGACAAGGCTTTTGTTCAATCTTGTAAACACACTAACCTACTCTCTTCCTGGAAAATATTCCAGACATGGCCCTCTCATCTGGGTCCCTCTTGTATATTACCTTCCCTCTAACAATAGCCTATAAATAGCACCAAACCAACATAAGGTCAGAGAAGCCAATAATCCCCCAAAACCCAAGAGTGCCTGCATGTTTCAAATGAGATTTAAGAAGGTTAAATGCCTCTGTATCCTGAAATGGTCACCCACAATTGGGGCTGGTGCCACTTTCCAATCCCACAGGTATCTCTGGATGCTGAGGCTATCCACGGGAAGAAGGCAAGAGCATTACAAATACCTCCCTTGGGTCCCCAGTGGGCCACTGGCACACCTGTGTGGGAAGCAGGTCTCAACATTACCTATAGCAGCCTTGGCACAGCTGAGAGAGCGTGAGGAGATGCTTTACCGCTCGCTTCCCATTCCAGAAGAATCCCCCCAGGGGTACCCAGCTGGCACACAAGCCCCATGGGGAACATTACCACTAGCATGGAACAGATTATAACTGATCCACCAGTCAAGCCCAGCTCTCACCAGAAAACAAAGATTTTCTGAACACGCCCATAACCTCTATGGAGAGAAAGGACACTGGATACTGAAACAGAGCTATGGAGAATGTGACATCAATCCTGACTTTCCCTGGTCACTCTGCCCACTGGGCCACAGGAGTGCCACCTTGGGGCAGCCACATACCTCTTGTGGGTTCCCCAAGGCCTCTCCAAGCATCTTCTCAATGTTTCTCATTATGGCCACTTTCTGATGGGCTTTGAGAGGATATTCAATTCTCTTAGGGGTGGGGGCCCCCTGCAAAGGAAGCAGCAGCTCAGGAAATGCCTTTAGCAGCAGGCTTCAGTGTAACCTACCATTCTAGTGCCTTTACCCCTTCTAAGAAACTCAGCTCAATCCCACCCCTCTTCATCTCTCCAAAGACCTGGGAATCACTTTCAGAGAGAGCCAACCTCCCCACCCTGCCCCCAAATTATTACACCTACCTCACCCCAATTCCATCTAGGGAGGAAAAAAAAACCCATATTCACCTTATACCAGAAGTTCACAGTGATGGTAATCCCCCCATTTAGTAATGACTCTATGTGATGCCACCTGCAAGAAAATAAACATGCTCCTGTTTGCCACCAATATTCCTTAGAGAGAGATAGAAAACTAGGTGAAGTCTGGCTACAGCAAATGACAAGGACATTATCTTTACATTTATCCTGCCAAACACACCCCGGGACCAGAGGCAGTGGGTGTTCAGCTCAGTCTCCAAATACAGAAGAGCCAAGAACAGTTTCTTCAGCCTCAAGCCTCTGGGATCTCTTTGGACCTGAGGAATTGTCATCTTGTCCTACAGACTGGGTTGTCATTTCTCCCATGTTCAGTATGGTCACATCTGGATATGCCGACCTTTCTGTAGATCACGTAAAACCAATCCTGCCACAACTTGGAAGGGACACAAATACAGCTTTCCGGGGAATGGGAAAGAAAGCTCCCAAAAAGCCCCCAGTCCTAATCCCCTCCTCACCAGTACATTGGGATGTAAAGAACATCACCAGGGCCAACCACTGTTTCATAACCAACCACGTTCTGGAAATTGGGGAACCTCTCGTAGTCAGGATTGTCAAAGTCCACCTGAGAGGTTCAAGAGAAAGAAAAAAAAAATCAGTCAATGGCCAAATCTTTATTAATATAAACTGTGATGTGCTAGTTTGGTAGTGACAAAAAGATGGCTTTAAGAATAAAAGATGTTTAGAATTTATATCTGGTAGAAGATACCACACACACGTTAAACATACACACTCTCTCTCAGAGAAGGGTATAAGACAAGCTAGGCTTGAGGATTAAGTGATAAAGAATACTGGGCCTCAGTACTGCTGAGGTCAGAAACCAATCATCACAGCTCACAGGTCAGAAAACCTAGTCATGGCCTGCAGACATGAGAAATGAGGATGCACCCTTCAACCGAATCTTCTGAAACTTTCTCCCACACACATATTCCTGTCAGCAAAAACTCCTACATGAAGTGGCTAGGCAGTTCTCTCAAGAAAGGAGAGGCCCTCCCTGGTTGGCCATAAAGTCAACCACATACTTCTTTTAGATCCAGGAAAGACAGTATATGACATATGACAATTCTGTTCACCCTTCTCCTTATCAAAAAGTAGCAGCATCCATGACAACAGAAAGCAATTATTAAATCCAATTGAGACATACACATTCAAACAGGGTGACCAGAGTCCACTAGCATCAGTGATGGGGTCTGCCCTCCAGAATTAACTCAACAGAACTGTTTATCCTTATGAACATCTAAGGAGGACCACCACAAGGGCCTGGAATATGTGAGCTACACTGTGAAATTATCCTGAGTTTATCCACAGGGAAGGGGAAAGACATGCCAACCTTGGATCCCAAAGGAGTACTACACCCTCCTCAGACCACACAAGCTCACCTGGCTCTGTCTGTCACATGGGTGATGAACAGGATATGGGTACAGGCACTCAAACTGATCCGGAGGGAATAAAATGCATCGCTTGTAGCCTTTTATCTGAGCAAAGAAGTTCTGCTGCTCATCATAGTGAGCAGGTGTCACATTTCCTGTAGGAGGAAAGACATTTTCTTATTCAGAGCAGTGGCTTGACTGCAGAGGCTAGAATACAAAGCCCAATGCTGGAGAGAAACCCAGCCTGCCCTCTCAGCTAAGGGTTCCTAATCAAAACTTCATGCACAATCGGGGCGACTGCAATTAAAACTCTCAGCAAACTGTTACACTTTCAGTGGGCAATAAGTTATTCAGAAACCATTGCTAGCTAAGGGTTCACCATCAATCAGAGCAAAGCAAACTTTCATAAATGATGCTTCTGCCCCTCCTGGAAAAAGCAGCACATCGAGATGATATTCACAAGTCTGGCAAAGTAATACACCGTGCATACTTGTACGCGTCTTGACTATGGCAAGAATCAAAGGGTAATAAAACAGGAGTAACAAACAACTGAAGTGACTGGTATCAATAATGCATGCGTGAGGGGCACCTGGGTGGCTCAGTGGGTTAAGCCTCTGCCTTCGGCTCGGGTCATGATCCCAGGGTCCTGGGATCGAGCCCCGCATCGGGCTCTCTGCTCAGCGGGGAGCCTGCTTCCTCCTCTCTCTCTGCCTGCCTCTCTGCCTGTGATCTCTGTCTGTCAAGTAAATAAATAAAATCTTAAAAAAAAAAAATAATGCATGCGTGACCATCTTTGATGGAGTTAATCGGTCACTTGAAGTTGTATGAATATGTATTTGCTTTGAGTAGCTCTTCTGGAGCTCAAAGATTCTCAACATTTGTTCTCACTTCAACACATCTGTGGGATGCAATACTTCTTAGAGCAACACGGAGGCTGTTAATTGTCGTGGGGGCATGAGGAGAGCATATCGGATTCCTGAAATGCTGTATAATTTGAGTAAGGCGAATTATTTTAAATGCCAACTTGAATTAGTTCTGCACTAGTGTATGTTTGCTCCATCTACTCTTTGTAACTGGGACCTTATCTGTTGTTTATCCTTTGCACAATCCCTGAGAGCTGAGGGCCCTGTGCAGGGCACGGAGTTCAGAAAACATTCCCTGGTCCACCTGAGTGGGCCAAGACAGCAGCTTTCGTAAATGCTCAGAGTTCATGCACATCTTCAGAGGAGATCTGCTCTCTCATCTCTACCTGAGGGATTCGCTTCAGTGCACGCTACCAAAGGACAGGAAGGCAAAAGAAAAACTTATAGCTAAGTAGGTCAGAACTAGCTCCTGGCAGGTTAATCAAGAGCTGGTTTCAAAGGGACAGGTTAGAGGTGCAATCCATAAGCTGCACTGCTAGAAATCTTTATTAATACTGGCAGCAAAGGGTCCCAAACTGAAGAAAGAACAAAGGAGAGACTTCAGAACCCAGTGGTGAATGACAACAAATACCTACTCTGCTTCCTTGTTTAATCCAATTTATTCACCATTTATTAGATACCTATCATGGGCCTGGCCCTGGGCTAGTGCCAGAAATAAAAACAAGAAGGAGACAATGACCCTGGCCAGTAAGCAGCTCTCCTTCTTTTGTACTGGAAGCCTCTTGTTCCTTTGGAGTTCAAAGGCCTCTCCTCTCATTCTGTTGAAAAAAGAATGAACATACTCACATATTTGCTTGTGTATACATAAAATCCTCTAGCAGTATACGCAAGCAACTAACATGTGGTACCTTCAGGGAGGGTTATCAGGAGGCTGGGAAATAGGAGTGGAAGAGAGATTTATCATTACACACCTATTTATATCTTTTGAATTTAACTCCATAAATATATTAACATTCAAAAGATAAGGTTCAATTTATACCGAAAAGGTAAGCTTTCCTCTTCTACTGGAATAAAAAATCTTCTGAATACAAGCAGATCCAATAGATAAGAACAGTATTTCAGGAAGACCCCTCATACCTGAGTATACACGCTCATGCAGCAACTGAGGAAAGGAAAAGAGAACTAATTTTCTTTTTAAAGTGCGGGAAACTAGCTTAATCATTTTACATACATTACCTCTTTAATCTTCATAGTGATTTATAAGATATTCCTTTCACAGAAGAGAGGACTGAGATTTTAAAAAGTTAGATGACTTGTTCAGAGTCATAAAGCAAATGAGTGAAGACAAGCCTGGAAATCAGGTTTGTATGACTCCAAGCTATGCTGCTTTCTGAAAGATTTCTTACCTTCCATGCCAATGAGCAGTAGGTTGGATGTCAGTTGTCCCCAGCCACGCTTTCCCTGTTGCTTATTAATCCAGTTCCAGTTAAAACCCAAGAAGTCCATGACGATCTTCCTGCCCACGGTGTCATTGAGTGTTTGCTGCAGATACAACCTATGTTTCCCGAGAATAAAATCCCATTAATGCACATACACAGTTCCTTGGCATGGCCTCCCCACATCTGGAAATCCAAATCCACACCAGCACCTCCCACAGAGACCAGCTGCAGCCATGCCAGTGTCAACCAAGACAGAGTCTCACAGAACTGAATCCTTGCCTGTCCTCTGAGCTCTGTTCAACACCAAACTTGCTATTTTAAAGAAAAGATTCCTTTTTTTTTTTAAACATAAACTCTATACCAAATGTGAGGTCTGAAGATCTAGATCAAGATCTTGATCAAGATCTAGACCAAGATCAAGAGTTGCATGCTCTACCAACTGAGCCAGGCAGGTGCCCCTAAAAGAAATTATTCTTAACCTTTTCTGGGTCACAGCATAAATCTAAGAATCCAAGGAACGTTTCCATAAAAATGTACATACACACGGAACTTTCATACAATTTCAGATTCCTCAACACCTGTTCAGAGTCTAAAATGATTATTCAGCCTTTCTCTAGAAACCCTCAGAGCCTCAGACATCCTCTTTGGCCCTCAATGGCCTTTATGATAGATCGTATTACTGTTCACCAAGATCTAGTTCCCTCTCTGTGGGAGAGTTAATTCTCCTATATCCCCTTAAAGCCAAGCTTGCTTATTCAACTTGCTTTAACCAATGATATGTCCACAAATATGACTTATGTTGCTTCCAAACTGTACTTTGAAGAAGCAGTACTCCCTACCACATCTCTCTCCCTCTGCTAATCAACTGCAAGATTTCAGATAGTAGCTACTGGGTCCCAAAATAGGGAAAATGATGTAAGAGCAGAGCCTCCATGTGACCTACGATGGACATGGATGGACATGTAGCCCGACTGTCGTTGCTGTTATAAACCTTTGTTGTTTCAAGTCACTGCCTCTGGCTTGAAACCTAGTTTATCTTAACCAATTCAGCCACCTCTCTGTAGCAGACTTCTACAGCTGAAAGACTCATCAGGCTTTCTGTAGACCCAATCATGGAGGAACATCAGAAATTACTTAAAAACCCAGACATGTTCTCAAGTCCCACAAGCGACATCAATAAAAGGGCAAACATGAAGACAAAACACAAAAGCAGCCCTGTTCTAGTCCCAAGAATGTTACTTCAAATGGCTCAAAAGTATCTCAGTGCCTACAATCAGAATGTTTAAGGCAATATTAACTATAAATCTTAGTAAGTTGTAAACACTAGCTACCTTTGGGGGACAAAGAACTCTAAAGACTCAAATGCAACCTTTCTTCAGAAATTATAAAATATATCATACAAAAATTTTGTCAAGTAACTTTGAAAGAGGCAGAACACTCACCAAACATAAATCCAAACAACTCCTATTACATCAGAACAGTAAATGGTCAAAAGAGCTCAAAGAGAAATTATAGAACTCCTTGAATCGTAACAACCCGTACAATTCCAAAGTGGAATTGGTCGGTGGTAAAGTAAGCTGGTCAGGCAAAACTCATGCATAGGAAAAAATTTTCCTTGAATTACTCATAAAAACTACACTCATAACTTGTACTTAGTAAGGCAAACTGCTCTCCCTACAGGAGGTAAGAAACTTGAAGTGACTGAGGAACCAGGACTCAGTTGCTCCTTGCAACACAAATGTTCATGAATGGAATTACACTCCACCAGCACCATTTAAATCAACCCCTCTCTCTCAACCCTGGGGATGGGTGGATGTGTGCACATACACATGTACAAGCTATGTTAAATTTGAGGAAACTTAAGCAGAAGATGACTTACACTAGTCTTTGTAAGACGTAAAGAACTGATCAATTACAGCCTTAACCCTGGAAACTCTTTTTGGTCAAAGTTCTAGCACTATGATAACCGCTAAGTGTCAGAAAGACATACAAACACAAAAAAGATATTTCAAATCCATTCATGCAGCCATAGGCTGCTAACAGAGTCAGGAAAAGAACTGAGGCAGGAGACTAAAGGAAGCCCAGGGTTGGGCACCAAGTGTGAGATGGAGATGGTCATTCACCATGAAGTACTCAGTGAAAGCAATTCCCCAGAAGCAATGTTACAGTGCGGAACTGAATGCTGTCTGGGACCTACCGAGGAGGCTGGCCTCGCATATAAAGATGAAAGCACAGAAGAAGAGTCACTTCTGAGTGTGTCTTGTGTTTGCCATCTCTAGTATAATGTGCAACTCCGTATCAACTGAATCTGATCTCCCCTAATCTAGGGGACCCTGACACCCTTCAGTCAAGAATCACAACAATCTATAAAAATTTTTTAGCTTTAATTGTCCCCAGCCAGCCTGATATTTTAGGACACAGGGTGCAAACTGGCAATCTCAGGCTAAATTCAATGACAGCTAGTTTTGTTAGGCACCCCGCAGCTTTCTTAAATTTGAGTTAGCTGCCGAGGTCAAAAAAATTTTAAATAAAAATCCTAATTTCTGGGGTGCCTGGGTGGCTCAGTGGATTAAAGCCTCTGCCTTCGGCTCAGGTCATGATCCCAGGGTTCTGGGATCAAGCCCCGAATCAGGCTCTCTGCTTCGCGGAGAGCCTGCTTCCTCCCCTCTCTCTGTCTCCCTGCCTACTTGTGATCTCTGTCTGTCAAATAAATAAATAAAATCTTAAAAACAAAAAATCCTAATTTCTGGCTTCTCTTGAAAAATGAGAATATCTGGCAACCCAGGGACTGCACTCCTAACTGGAAACAAGAGTCAAGTAATGACTTCTCACTCTGAACATGGCACATGCTTTCAGCTTCATTGTCGTTTTCATCCCGACAACGTCTCTCGTTTTACTTACCTACTTAACTCTTCTAGGCAACTGTGACTGTCACTTTGTGAAGTGAAGGGACATTCAACAAAGAATGACAGAGTGACAATTCAAGTCTAATCATTCTCTCATCTCTCAAACTAGCGAACTCACCCAACTCCTCCATATGCTCAAACAATTACAAGACAGGAAAAAGGATGCCCTAGAGTCAATGGGAAGCCACAGTCTGGGAACTTACCTCTCTTCCCCTCCTTGCTGCTGTATATCCTGCAGTTTCTCAACAAACTCATGAAATTTCATTTCCTCTCTGTTGGACCTGGGCTTAAAGTTCTGGAAATTGGCCATCTTCTTCTCATCATAGTACAAGAACTTGTGGGTGCTGGCACTGTACACAGAGAAGTCTCCGTTGCCAATGTTCTCCTGCAGGTATTCGAGGTCCCATTTCAGAGCAGGATACACAAGATTTGTGTCTGTCAGCACCACAGGCTCCTAAGTGAAATCAACAAGTGAAAAAAACAAATGAAGTCATCCCAAGAAGCTGGTGGATTCTCGTCCCATGACCCCAACCACTTCCCTACTTCTGAATACTTTCTCCTGCGAACAAGCACAAACTCCTTTAAGTTCCATTTCTCCTCGTCTCCCTCTACACCCTCCCTTAGGCCCTATCCACAGCCCTGACAGTCCCCCATTTGTATCATCATTCGCCTTTGACCTCTCCTCTCAACCTGGTCCCTTCCCCCCCACCCCTTCAGACCGGGCCCCGCCTCCTACCTCATTCTCGATAAGCTCCTCGGCCCGGGGGTCGCTCTGACTCAGACGGGGGATAGGCCGGGTCGGAAAGCTATAACTACGCAGCTGGGACTCATCCCAGGCGAGGCCCGGAGCTTCGGCCTCTTCTCGGGGTTCTCCAGAGCCGGAGGACACAGCCTCCGTCGCCGTCGCCGCCGCCGCCATCTCCGTCGCTGCAACCGGCCCCACCGGAACCGGAAGCTCCGCCTATTCCGGACAAAACACAACGGAAACCATAGAGATGGACGCTCTCGAGAGCGGTCCAGAGACACAAAGAACGCGGAACCGGGGCGTGGGGGAGCGCCTCCTAATGGTGACCTACAGCTTTACACCCTAAGCTCCGCCCGTGAAGTCTTGGGGCGCAGAGGTTAGACGCACTGATCACCTGGTTAACCAATACACCAAGTATTATTGCTGCGTCAGTGTGCCCAGCTCTACACAAGAAGCAGAGAAGGAGGCCAGTTTAGCAGGGCATTAACCTGTACAGTCGTGGATGGGGAGAGAAGCAAACTCTTGACCTACCTAAGAAATCAGAAGGAAAAGCAATTGTCAGATCGAGAGATGTTGGGGAAAGGTTGCTCTGAAGGCCTAGACAAGAGATATAATCCATAGAATGGGAGAAAATATTTACAAAGTATATAGCTGATAAGTGACTTGTATCTTGACTATACAAAGAATTCTTACATGTAAGCAATAGAAAGTCAAACCAATTCAGATGAAAGACTTGAGTAGAGAATTCTCCAAAGAAGATACCATGGTCAATAAGCACATGAAAAGAGGCTCAACATCTTTATTCATCAGAGTAATGCAAATCAAAACCACAATGAGATACCACTCACAGCCACTAGAATGCAGAAAAATTGGAAAGCTCGTACGCTGCTGGTGGGAATGTAAAATGGTGCAGCTTCTTTGAAAAAGTTTTACAGTTCTGCAGGAAGTTAAACACAGAGTTATCCTATGATCCAGCAATTCTTTCTCTTCCTCCTTTTTTCTTTTCTTTCTTTCTCTATCTTTCCTTTCCTTTCTCTTTTTTTCTTCCTCCCTTTCTCCTCTTTTCTTTCTCTCTCTCTCTCTTTCTTTCTTTCTTGATCCAGCTATTCTACTGCTAGCAATATACTGAAGAGAATTGAAAACATACATCCACACAAAAAGTTGTATAAGAATGTTCACAGCAACATTATTTATGATAGCCCCAAAGTGGAAATAACTAATGTCTATCAACTGATGAGTGTATGAACAGAAAGTTGTAACTGACACATGCTTCAACAGGGACAAACCTTAAAAATATTATGCTAAGAGAAGTAAGTTGGACACAAAAGATTACATATTGTATGAAACTGTTTATATGAAGTGTCCAGAATAGGCAAATCCATACAGAAAGTAGATTAGTGATTGCCAGGGTCTAGGGGTAAGGGAAATACACTAATAGGGATGGGGGTTCTTTCAGGGGTAGTGAAAACTATTTAAAATTAGTGGAGATAATTAACACAACTTTGTAAATATGCTAAAAATCACCTTATTGTACACTTTAAAGTGATGATTTTTATGGTATGTGAATTATATATTGATAATAGTAAGTAAATCAGGCCAACACTGTTTCTTAATCCAAATTAGATCAGGACTTGCTATTGACTGATGCAGATATTGTACAATTATTTTGAACATGAACTAGTGATGCTTATTTACAAGAGGGCAAGTTGCTGTGAGGTAGTCTTCCTCCAAATTTTTTTTTTAAAGATCTTGGTGATAACTTGGGGTATTTTTGTTTGCTTGTTTTTTAAGATTTTATTTATTTATTTATTTATTTGTCAGAGAGAGGGAGAGAGCAGATGCAGGCAGAGGGGCAGGGAGAGGCAGAGAGAGAAGCAGACTCCCCACTGAGCAAGGAGCCTGATGTGGGACTTGATCCCAGGATCCTGGGATCATGATCCAAGCTGAAGGCAGCAGGTTAACTGACTGAGCCACCCAGGCATCCCTTCCTCCAAATTTATATGCCAAGTGGTATATATAATTTTTATTGGTCTAATACATATTTGAGAATGTCTGAAATAATGGATTCTGCACCAAAACAGCCATCACCCTAAAAGTCGCTGGAAATATGTGTACATTTATATTGTGTAAATTATGCAAACGCTCTTTATGTAAAAATGAAAATATATTCATATGTAAACCTGATAATATCCCCCATTCTTCTTTAAGCTAGTTTTGTTAACTGTGGTCCAGCTTGAAATCTTTACAAGTCCTAACCAATCTGAGGCTTTCGCCAGTCTGGGAAGAGCTGCTTTAGATGCTAGGATTGGTTTTACATTTGTTGGGTTGAGGTGACTGGGGCATTCAAATATAAATATGTAGTAAAAACGCAGAAGAGAATTTGGGGCGATTTGTGTGTTGCATCATTCCTCTACGTGAAGGAGATCAACCAATTTGCAAAACAAGAGCAAGAAAGATCAGGGGCTGAATCTGAAGAATGATCATGTTTGGGGATGAAAGGAGGAACTGCCAGTGAAGGAGAGGAAACAGACAAGCAGTCAAAGAATGTAATACAGGCTTGTTTGATTTGTACTGCACCTGCGGGAGGTAAGTTAGCTGTCCACCAGAGATGCTCCTGTTCTGTGTCCCCATTATCCTTGGAAGTGTCTAAGTCAGCTGACGGAGAAAGGGATACAACAATATGAAATGTCAAAGTAGTGATCTGTTTGATTTTCTCTCCTTTCCACTTTCCCTCTCTGCCTCTACCCAGCCTCTCATCTTCCCTGCGGCTCACCAAAACGATTTAAGCCCCGCCCTTATGGGAGCCCAAAGACTTTCCTTCGCTACCGGCTTCCCTTGTCGCGTTTGGCCCGGCTCAGCCGCCGTGCTAAGGCCTTTGCGCATGTGCAGGGTCAACTGAGAGGAAGGTGAAGATGGCGGCGGCCAGAGCGCGGGTCCTGGGAGTCCGATGGCTGCAAAGGGCAACCCGGACCGTGGTGCCCTTGGGTGCACGGACAGGTCCGTGAGAACGGGCGAGGGTTGAATGTGGGGGTGCCTGAGGTTTGGTGTGTCGAGCGTTGGGGGGGCGGGTATCGCGGGTACTGCGGTGGCCGTGTCCGGCGAGGGGGCGGAGGTGGATGGAGTTAGTATACCCAGAAAGGGGGGTCAAGAATCTTACTGGTCCTTTGAAGCCCAGGCCGCCGCAGCCACCGCAGCTTAAAGCCTTCGGGGTGGCAGGAAGGACAGGGTCTTTCCTGACCCGCCCTTTACTGCTCTCTAGCTTCGCACATTACGAAGGACATGCTCCCGGGACCCTATCCCAAAACCCCGGAAGAACGGGCCGCTGCCGCCAAGAAATATAATATGCGGGTAGAAGACTACGAACCATACCCAGATGATGGCATGGGGTGAGATGCAGAGTTTGCTCGCAGCTGGGTAGTGATGCGAGATTGCCAGCTGGGATGGGTGGCTCGAATCTGACCATTTTCCCTGAACCTTCTCGTGACCCCTCAGAGTCAATGGTGTGGATGCCTTTCTCGGTGGAGGGAGGTGGGAGGTGATGGGTGAGCAGCTGCAGCCTAGAGGACTTCAATTTTCTCCTTGGCTCAGGCTGTTTCCTCAAATGAGGAAGCCGGGATTTTAATAGCTCCCTTGAGGACCCCTGAATAGCAGGAACTTTCCTTGGCTTCAACCGGAGTGCGAGGTTTCATTTAGATTGAGCATCTGCTGGGCTCAGGTGCTGTCATCCAGGCACGTGATCACGCTGGAGCTGGACTCCGGTCTTGAGAGCCTTATTTGTAGCTAGGATACTCTGTGTTCCTGTGTATATCTTTCTTTTAAAAAAATTTCTTTGCTGTTAGGGCTGTGGAGTTGAAGTAACTGTCAAGCAGATTAAATAGCCAACTTCCCTACTCCAGTTGATGTTATCCATCCCTACTCCCCCCTTACATAACATCCCTGCGGTTAATTATCTGAAGTGATTACGGTCACCCTCATTTTCTTTCCTAGCATCACTCTTTCAGTAGTGGTTTTAACAGCTCCTATTCTTCTTGTTTTCCAATCATTTTCTGTGACACATGACTAGTTGTCATCATTTCCTATGTCTCTTTGTTGTGGACAATAGTAGCCTTGGTAGCAGTCTATAAAAGTTGAAACTGGATTTGTTGGGAAAACTCAGCTTATCAGGAAGTCCCATGAAGTGTTTGAGACATGGAGATGTATGTTAACTTGGTGGTTGGGGAGCACATTTGCTATGAAGAGAATGCTTTCCTAATCTGAACCCCTTTTGTTTGTATACCAATTAGCTGGGTGACCTTGGGTTCAAACTAAACTTCAGTTTCATTTTCTGTCTAATGAGGGAATCTAAGTGATTGATTGCTAAATTCCCTTCCAGCTCTAAGATTATAACATTGCATGACTGTTGTTGAAAGAAGGTAAGAAAAGCATGCATGTTACAATGTTTGTTTGACAGGATCTTTTACTTACACTTTGGACTTCTGCAATTAGTTCTGTACTTAGTGACTATAAATTGAGATCTTAATTTGAAAGTGGGTTTCTTTGTCCTTAGGTGAGGCAGTTATCTGACACTTGGTTGCTCATCTCTTAACATGAGAGTACTTTGAATTGCCTGAGTGATGCCACTCAAAGCCCCTTCCAGAAGTTTTTCTGTCTCTCAGGTATGGCGACTACCCAAAGCTCCCTGACCGCTCACAGCAGGAGAGGGATCCGTGGTATAACTGGGACCACTCAGACCTGAGGTTAAACTGGGGTGAACCGGTAAGAGATGCGTATCTCATTTGATCTTTCTTCCTTTTCCCTAATATCTTCATGAGGATTCTTTCTTTAGCTTAAATGGCATTTTGCCATCTAAGCATTAAGGTTTTATGCCTAAGAAAGCAAGATCCAGTGATCCACGGTCTGAGGTTCCATGTATGGTTCATGGGATGAGACTTCTGTAAATAATCAGAGCTCTGTACTTTGAAAATTATGAACTGCCATGCAGTCTTTGGTCAGCAGAACCTAGGCTTAAGCCAGCACCTAGACCTCTATAGTAGAGTAGCTCACACTTGATTTACAGAATATTGCCCTGGGGCAGTAGAGTGCCTTTATCGAACCTTGTATCAGGCTCTGATCACCTTTTTGCAGGAAGAGCAGAATTTGACATTGAACTGTTTCTCTGCCTCAGATACACTGGGACCTTGACATGTATATCAGGAACCGTGTGGACACATCCCCCACACCTGTTTCCTGGAATGTCATGTGTAAGCAACTCTTCGGCTTCGTGGCCTTCATGGTGTTCATGTTTTGGGTTGGGGAGACTTACCCCACCTACCAGCCTGTGGTGAGTATCTGAGAAGTGCTCTGGTAGGTACATTTACTTAGTGCTGTTTCCTGAGGGAATGAAGTCTCTGGAGTAGGGATCCAGCCAATACCACGCTTGGCTTCCTGTTAAGGCCTGTAGAAGGCCTCACCCATTGACCTGGCAACAAGTCTCAGAGCACTGCTCCATGCCTACTTCTTGGGTCAGTCTGAGTGAGAAGAAACAGTTTAGGACTAGATGAGAAATGAGAATGTATAAGTCAACTAGTCTTCTAGAGTTGCCATTTGGGAACTTTACTTACCAATTCTATTTTGGCAAGTGATCTTTCAAGGTAGAGTCAAGGAATCTGGAGCTGAAACCTTATTCTTTGCTGGAGGTATGAAGGACTCTAAGTCCTACAGGGTATGGAAGCAGTTGGTTTACTACGAGCACAGATAGTTTTATCCTGGAGAACGTAAAGGACGTGGAAAATATATTGTCTAGCTTTAAGGAAGTTTGATTTGGATAAGAAGAAGATATAGATAAATGACACAATGAGCAACATTTGAATGGAGATAACAAGAATGTGGTGGCAGTTTTATGTATGTAGTGAACCTGTGTATTAAGGGGTGTGTGGTCCTGTTGAAAAGAAGGATCATGCTAGATACTAAAAATATGTATAGACTTTGGATGGTGGGCAGAAGCTGGAGGGAACACTTGGAGCAAGAGAAAATAGAATGAAGGAAGGAGAAGGAGAGTTAGTTAGCTGGAATGGAATAGGGGCATACAATATTCCTAGATAACTAGTTATATTGGTTACCTAGAGAGCTGCTAAAAAGTCAGATTCCTGGTTCAGTAGCTCCATGGTGGGGTTCTAGCATCAGTATTTAACAAGTTCCCAGGTAATTTTCATGTTCTGGGAAATTAGATGTGGAAATTGCCATGTTAAAAAAAATATTGTGAGGTGAGTTGGTCATTTAGGTTGGGATGCTTTGACTGTGAAGTTAGGGATTTGGACTCAGTGGTATAGTAAGACATTCATTCAAGTATTTATGAAGACCAACTATATACCAGATACAGATTGTGCTGGGGGTTGGGGATCCAGTGATGACTGGGTCTGCCTCTAAGCAGAAAGGAACTATATTGAGTTTTTGAACAGAAATGACTGTTAGGATTGATGAAGGTTAGGATTTTAAGATGATTAATCTGGGAGTCGTCTACAGGGTAGATGGTACAGGAAGGAACTGAAAGCAGGAAGACTGTCGTGTTTTCAGTTGGCTGCTCAGTGCTACCTCTGCAGAGATCATCAGTGTCCTGATGGTAGCTGGCATGTTGGTGTGCACTGACACGAGCCTTCCTACCAAACCCCAGGGGCTCCAGGCTGGAGAGTGCACATAGGGCTGGTGTGGGCACTAACTTCACTTCAGGAGAGCAAGAAACACAGTGTGGCTTTTCTCTTTTTCAGTTCTGTAAGCACATCACCCTTTTCTCCTCCCCTTAAGCTGTGTTCTCTGACAGCTGTTTGTTGGTAAAGCCAGCAGCCCCTAAAGCACGTCCCAGCCGTGTCTCCTCTGTGCATTCCCCCACCGCTGCTCCTGCACGCCTCATTTGCTGGGCCACTTTAGTGGTGGAACCATTAGAGGCTGAGTGACTTAAAGGAGATTGAGTCTGTCTCGACCCCAGGAGAGAGTGGGATGGATGGATGCATCATCTCATTTAGAAAGCACTTACCCTCCCTCCCTCCCTCCTTTTCTCTCTCCTTTTCTCTCTCTCACACACACACAAACACACACACACACACACACACACACTCTTGCGCACGCGCACACAGTGTAGGCACCACTTCTCTTACAATCTGGGCTTTCTCTCTGCCTTAGGCTGATTAGGGAAGAGGAGTGCAATTCCTGCTGTTTCAGCCCAGCTGGGTCCAACCAAAGGCTACCTTGTACCCATTTACCATGTGTGATTGTTAACTCAGAGTGGAGTATTGGCTGGGATGTATGCCATCTTGCTGACCTGTGTTTTTTCCTTAGGGGCCAAAGCAGTATCCTTACAATAATCTGTACCTGGAACGAGGTGGCGATCCCACCAAAGAGCCTGAGCCAGTGGTTCATTATGAGATCTGAGGTGGCTTCATCAGCTTTGTGCCCCTGAACTGATCCCTCATCTCTAGAGGTTTAACCTTAATGAAATCCCTAATAAAACTTAGTGCTGTGGTATCTGTGCCTCATTTCCGCAGGAATAGCACTACTGTGAGGACCTCATCCTTTTCCTTTTTCTTTTTTTCTTTTTTTGTTCTGCAGCCCATTCCCAACCCCTACCCTCTCTGAGATTAGAAAGATGGGAGGTGGGGGGAGTTAAGCACAAGAAAATGGTAATTTGTTAATTTTGCTGGGACCATGAGGAGATTTGAGAGTTCAAGTTGTGCAACAGGTGGTAAGGGTAACTCCTTTTCCCGTTTACAGGGTTGAAGAAGAAGAAAGATATGTTCCTCCGTTCCCAAGTTGGAACAAAAAGTATTTCCAATTTAAAAAACCCTTTTTAGGGGCGCCTGGGTGGCTCAGTGGGTTAAAGCCTCTGCCTTCGGCTCAGGTCATGATCCCGGGTCCTGGGATCAAGCCCCGCATCAGGGTCTCTGCTCAGCAGGGAGCCTGCTTCCCCCTCTCTCTGCCTGCCTCTCTGCCTACTTGATTTCCCTCTCTGTCATAAATAAATAAAATCTTAAAAAAAAAAACAAAAAACCCTTTTTATAGTGGCTAGTTTTTTTAAAAAATTGTACTTCAACATGTTTCAAGTATATTCCAGGATAAATAGTTGTTTTTGGACTCACCTGGGGCTATGATGGTCTCTAATGTGTTTTCTGTTGTAAGAGTGTGGATTCCTTGAATCCACTTCTGAATCCTACATTTATATATCCTGAATCCTACATTTATGAATGAGAGGACAGTTCAGTGAGTTATTCTGAACCTGTGCATGGCTTTTGCTCCTGTTTTTGAGGATTTATCTTAATGCTAAGTAAACCAATTCATTTTCTTTTTGTCCGTTTGGGGACATTTTCTTAAAGTAACAGTCATGCTGCCTGAAAACCTGTCCCATTAAAAAAAAGCACGCATTCAGTATGACCTATGAAAGCAGGTCCATCCAAGTTTGTTTTTGTCCAGGCACTGAAAGGGACTTTTATATCTGTCTTCATTTTCTGTCCTCAGTCACATTTGATAATATATATTTAACAAACAAACATCTGTGTATCTAATATATATAATATTGTGTGATTATATATATATATATATATATATATAAAATCAGACACTGATAGGTCCTGGGGATATACAATTGGAAGGACAAAATAATTGCCTTTAAGTACTTAGGTAGAAGCTGAAACTGGCAGTTATAAAATAAAGTGAAAGAATTAAGAGATGTGTAAACAGAAAGAAGAGTTTCCTTTTTTTTTGTCAGAGACAGCACAGGCAGGGGGAGCAGAAGGCAGAGGGAGAAGCAGGCTACCCGCTAAGCAAGGAGACTGATGTGGGACTCAATCCCAGGACCCTGGGATCATGACCTGAGCCAAAAGAAGACACTTAACCAACTAAGCCACCCAGGCGTCCCTAATTTTAATTTTTAAAATTTTTTTAAAATTTATTTTTTGGGGGAGCAGAGGGAGAGAGAATTTTTTTTTTTTTTTTTAGATTGTTTATTTATCAGACAGAGATCACAAGTAGGCAAAGAGGTAGACAGAGAGGAGGAAGCATTCTCCCTGCGGAGCAGAGAGCCCAATGTGGGGCTCGATCCCAGGACCCTGGGATCATGACCTAAGCCGAAGGCAGAGGCTTTAAGCCACTGAGCCACCCAGGCACCCCAAGAGAGAGAATCGTAAGGAAGTTCCACACCCAGCGTGGAGCCAGACAAGGGGTTTGATCTCACATCCTGAGATTATGACCTGAGCCAAAATCAAGAGTTGAAGGCTTAACAGCCACCGAGGCACCCCTGTACTTCTCATTTTTTAATTCTGTCCTGCTTGGAACTGACCTTACGTTTTTGGTCTAGATTTCTTCCACAGCACTCCCCCATCAGTGACATTTCTGCCTCATTCCCTAATTTGAGGTATATTCTAAGGTTCCATTTTCCACCCTGTTTACTTGCCCTCAGATCTCATCCACTGTTGTGGTGCTAAGATGCTCCAGAAATGCTTGGTAAGTACTTAACACACAGGAAGAATGTGAATGGTCTTCTGTCCTGACTTCAAAACCCTCTGGGGGCGCCTGGGTGGCTCGGTGGATTGGGCCACTGCCTTCGGCTCGGGTCGTGGTCTCGGGGTCCTGGGATCGAGCCCCGCGTCGGGCTCTCTGCTCCGCGGGGAGCCTGCTTCCTCCTCTCTCTCTCTGCCTGCCTCTCTGCCTGCTTGTGATCTCTCTCTGTCAAATAAATAAATAAAAAATCTAAAAAAAAAAAAAAAAAAAAACCCCTCTGGTCCACACAAAAAGGAAATCTAGGCTTGTGTCACAGTGATTTGGGGCTCAGTCATAAAATAACTGAACCAGGGGCGCCTGGGTGGCTCAGTGGGTTAAAGCCTCTGCCTTCGGCTCAGGTCATGATCCCAGCATCCTGGGATCGAGCCCCACATCGGGCTCTCTGCTCGGCGTGGAGCCTGCTTCCCTCTCTCTCTCTCTGCCTGCCTCTCTGTCTACTTGTGATCTCTCTCTCTCTCTCTGTCAAATAAATAAATAAAAAATAAAAAATCTTAAAAAAAAAAAAATAATAATAACTGAACCAATTCACCATCTTTGGAGGTGTAGCCAGCAAAAACATGGTGGGACTTCCGCATTAAACCAAAGTTTTGAATCGCAGATAACAGGTCTAAGTTCTTTAGCTGCTGGCAGAACACTTATTTGAAAATGCCATAATTCCCTCAGTCAACATAAAAACATCCATCTGATTTTTTTTCACCTCCCTCTTCAATTGTTAACCTTCATCAGTCACAAGAGCCTGTCCAGTTTTCCTTTATAGTCACTGCCGCTATATTAATCCAGGCTGTCATCACCTGGTACCTGGACTGTTAGTCACCTAATTGGAGTTCCTGCCTCCAGCTCTGGTTTCTCTCCAAGTGAGTCCATACTACTTGTCTCAAAATACAATCCTCATCTTATTGCATCCCTACTCATAATTCTCAGTAACTACCGATTACCCGCAGAGTTGAACTCGTATTCCCAACCTGTATCCAGCCTCTTTAGTTCATGGTAGGGGAAATGCAAAGGGGCCCACTAGCTCGTTGGGCCCTTCATTCTCTCTGAGATATCACCTACCTTGCTGCTGCAAGATATGACCACCTGTCTCATGTTCCTGAAGCCCTCCAGGAAGCCCCTCGTCTACAATGCCAAGCCCCCTGCATGCCTGTGCCTTTTCATTAGTCAAAAAACAATTCACAAAGCCAACAGCTTTTGGCTACTGGTTGGTGCTGGGCTGTAGTGCGTTCCTGTTAAATATGGCCTCGATTGCTATTTACCTTTTCAATTCCACTGAGAGCTTCTGGAACTAGTACCATGTCTTATCCACTTCAACAAATAATGAATTAATATTTTCCCTTTTTGCGGGGGCGGGGGGGTCGCTGTTCCCGGAATCTGGCTTAAATCGAGTAGGTCAGAATAGGTCGTCGCAGGATCTGACCCACTGCCGCAGAACTGCGCAACCACAGGACAGGTGAGGGAGCCCGGAGCAAAAGCGAGAATCCTATGACCTCCTTCGCGGGTCAGCCAGCTCCTCCACCCCGCGCTTTGCGCGCGCCGTGCCCTGACAGGACTACTTTTGGCCTTCGGCAGCCGCCGTCCGCACCGCCCACTTGAGCCCATAGGCCCTCGGAGGAGACCGGCTCTGGCTGCGCCGCGCTACTCCGACCGGGGCTCCCCGTGCAGGTGGGTCTTGCCCACCTCTCTGAGGGGTGGGAGCGCCCGGGAGTGCCTCCCCTCCTTCGGGAGAGTGTCGCGGGGGAGCTTACCCCCAGCGGAGACCCCGGCCCGGGCCTCTCAGGGCCCCACCGCGCCCGCCCTCGGACTGGACCCGGGCCGGCTCCCCTCGCGGCGGTGCTTCGACCGGACGAGGGTCTCCCTTGAGCGCCGCCCTCGCGCCTTTGCGTGCGCCCCGGGCCCGGCCGGGTCGCTGCCGCTCGCCTTCCATCACTGCAGGAGTCCGTTTGGCTCTTGGTTGAATGTAGTTTAAAAGCCCATCTTCCCAGTTTCCAGACCGTCGGGGATTTAACACCTCATGTGCGGTTGAGTTTAGTGTGAACTAGTATAGTGGTTAAAAGCACTGGGCTGTGGAGGCTGATGTGGGTTCACGTCTCGGCTGAGCCAGTTTTCTTCCCCGTAAAAATGGGGATCATAAAGTATTTGCCACGAAGAGCCATTGGGAGACTTGA
The DNA here is from genome assembly GCF_922984935.1 of Meles meles. Taxonomy (NCBI): domain Eukaryota; kingdom Metazoa; phylum Chordata; class Mammalia; order Carnivora; family Mustelidae; genus Meles; species Meles meles. Next base: position 59,640,414 of record NC_060078.1, on the reverse strand, counting down.
GATTTGCACGTTAAATGAGTAGTGCTAAACACAGCTTCTACTTTTGTCAAGGGCTTTCCCCGGAAACGTGAAAATGGCTTTGACCAGCAGGTGGCGGTGGTGACTATATGATGTGTTGTGCCGCAAGTCCGTACGTAATTGTGTTGCCTCAAGCGTTTAGAGGTCCCCTGAGAATCTTGGCTGAATTGGCAGCCTCAAACTTTCTTCAGGCTGGAAAGTACATTACAGATTGAGTAGTACTACCTGCTATTTTTCTAGGTTGAGACTAACCTGACGGTGGCTTCCTTAAGCAGGTCACAGCAGGTCCCAAGTCTACTCCCTCAAGTTCAGTGTTACATTACAAACAAAACGCTTTCCTGCCACTTTTCCAGCCTATTGGGATGGCACCTTGAATATGCGTTAGAGTTGGATTGGAAACCACAGAATTAAATGGATGTCTACCCTCATTCAACAAATAAGATTAGCAAGGGGAAAAAGATTGAGTCTGATTTTCATTGGATGGCTCACCTCTTGGAGGGGGTGAGAAGATGAGCCCAGAAAGGTGTGATAAGGAGCCAGTGTGCAGAGAATGGAAGGAAGAACGTTCAAAGTATGGAATACAATTTACAAAAGTTCTGAGGGGGGCGCCTGGGTGGCTCAGTGGGTTAAAGCCTCTGCCTTCAGCTCAGGTCATGATCAGGGTCCTGGGATTGAGCTCTGCATCAGGCTCTCGGCTCAGCAGGGAGCCTGCTTCCTCCTCTCTCTGCCTGCCTCTCTGCCTACTTGCGATCTCTGTCAAATAAATAATATCTTAAAAAAAAAAAAAAGGCTCTGAGTTAGTATAAAGCCAGGAAAGGAAAAAAGGCTAATGTGGCTGCAGCACAATGAATTAGAGGGGAAAGTAGCAAGAGATGAGTTTGAAGTGGTAGGTGGAGCCTTTGAGCAGGGTCATAAGGGGTTTGAGTGCAATTTTATTCTGAGTGCAGTAGAAGTCATTGGAAGATTTTAAACATGGAACGCCAAAATCCTCTTTTTGATTTTAAAGACTTTATTTTATTTGACAGAGACAGCAAGAGAGGGAACACAAGCAGCATGAAAAGGAGAGGGAGCAGCAGACTCCCCGTAGAGCAGGGAACCTGATGTGGGGCTCAATCCCAGGACTCTGGGATCACGGCCTGAGTGGAAGGCAGATGCTTAATGACTGAGGCACCCAGGCGCCCCCCCTTTTTTTTTTTTAAAAGTTCGCTTCCACTGCTATGTAGAGTTGATTGGGTGATGGTAGAGTGAAGATGACCGGTCGGAGGATTATTGCAGTAATCCAGATGAGAGATGATGGTATATTCAAAGACTGTGGTGGTGATGGAGATGGAGAGAAGTAAACAGATTAAAATATAATTTTGGAGGGGCGCCTGGGTGGCTCAGTGGGTTAAGCTGCTGCCTTCAGCTCAGGTCATGATCTCGGGGTCCTGGGATCAAGTCCCGCATCGGGCTCTTTGCTCAGCAGGGAGCCTGCTTCCCACTCTCTCTCTCTGCCTGCCTCTCTATCTACTTGTGATCTCTCTCTGTCAAATAAATGAATAAAATCTTTAAAAATATATATATATATAATTTTGGAGGTGAAATCAGAAAGACTTAATGAATTAGAAGGGAATAAGGGAGAAGGAGGAATCAGGGATTTTCAGGTTTTCTGGTTGAGCAATTGGGTGGATAGTGGTACCAGTTACTGAGATGAAGAAAACTGGAGGAAGAACAGATTTGGGGGGAGGAGATGGTGGAATAAAGAAATCTGTTTTAGACGGACTAACTTAGGTATCATTGCTATATCCAAATGGAAATATTTGATTAATAACTTATATATAAGAACTTTTAGCTCAGAAGAGAAATTTGTGTTGGTGATACAAATTTGGGGGTCATCAGCATATGGATGATATATAAAGCCAAGGGAATAGATGAGGTCACTGAGATATTATCTGATCTGATCATTGTCATCACCACTGGGCTTGTGGCAGCCACTGTGTTTGGATATCTTTCTGGGGTAAATGCATTAGATTTCCGTAATTGGGTAAGTGAACTGTCCTTGCAGAGCTACAGATGATTATGTGTGTGTTACCCCCTTTTGCCCTGAAATCCCCATTCCATGGTGGGGAGAGAGAAACAAGATCTCATGTCTGCAGGTACTCCTTGGATCTGACCCTTAAGTTTGCAGGTTTCTATTTTCAGTGAACTGAGGGCCATGTCAGTTTTCTGCCCCACACAGGACCGACCATGAAGCTAAAGGAACTTGAACGGCCTGCTGTCCAAGCATGGAGCCCAGCTAGCCAGTACCCTTTGTATCTGGCCACAGGTATGATTATATTGTGGACTACGGTCTGCTGAAAGTACGTAAGTCAAGGGGAGACTTAATATCCAGAATTCCTTACTGAGCTTCAGAGAAAGCTTTAGAGTCATGGAAAGGTGGGGTTTGCTCGCAGCATAAGCAAAGGGACATTAAGTGTTTGGATTACCTCGGGGCAGCCTTGAACTATAGCTCAAGCCTGGGCACCTCCTGTTTTCTTCCTTTCCATGGAATTACCATTTGGAAAAGGATATTCCCAGTCCTCTCCTGTTCTTCTGCCTCTCCACTCCCCAACCATTTATACCCCAAATCCATGCATGTATTTTTGCTTATATGCTGCCTCTTCCTAACTTTTCTTGTGCCTAGGAACATCTGCCCAGCAGCTAGATGCCTCCTTTAGCACAAATGGCACATTGGAAATCTTTGAGGTTGATTTCAAGGACCCCTCTTTGGACTTGAAACACAAGGGAGTCCTTTCTGCCTCAAGCAGGTACTATGTCTTAATTGTTGATGGGTGTGTGGGTCAGATCCTGATACCTGTTGAGGAATCTTGGTAGTAATGTGTACTTCTCAGAGCTCATGAGGAGATATGTGAGGGGAGAAGTTAACCCTGGGTTTATTTTGCAAGAGGATTTTTTAAAACACCCACTTGCACTTTTTTGGTCAGCAGCAGCAGCATCGGGCAGAATCAGGTGATAGAGGGCACCTGGCTTAGACGGTTGAGTGTCTGCCTTCAGCTCGAGTCATGATCCCAGGGTTCTGGGATCGAATCCTGTATTGGGCTTCCTACTTGGCGGGGAGCCTGCTTCTCCCTCTCCCTCTACTGCTCCCCCTGCTTGTGCTCTTTCACTCTTTCTCTCTCTCTCTCAAATAAATAAATTAAATCTTAAAAAAAAAAAAAGAATCAGGTGATAGAGACACCTCACACAGAGCTGGACCCTTAAGTACCTGATCTCTCTCTGAGCCCAGAGATGTTGGCTCCTTCCTCCCTCGGCTCTTGAGAAGATAACCTTACACAATATCTCCTTTTCTGCCAGTGGGAGGAGAATGAGTGAGCCTCTCCTCATCATGGTTAGGCACTGATTGGGTACTCAAGGATTTCATGGCTCTGGTGGGCTTTCAGGGCTGAGTACTAGCATTCATAGAGGGTATGGATACGGACCAGACACTAGCTCTGTATATTTATTTATCCCTCAAAATGGGCCTAAGCCATAAATACCATTATTCCCATTTTACATAGGAGGACACTGAAACTCTGGGAAGCTAGGATTTACATCTAGGCCTAACTCCAAAATCTACCTTCTTTCTATTATTCTATTATTCAACTTTTCTTTTATAGGTTTTGTAAAGATGTGGCTTACAGCAGTGGTCTCCAGATTTTCATACCACCAGGGAAAATGTGAATATTCACTATACTTGATATATACATACACACACACATATATATACACACACACATACTTATATACTTATATGGGGAATATAAGTAATATATTACTCTACCATTAAGAATGCAGTTTCTATAATTTTATAGATTAAAAAGTCTTTTTCCTACAGCTCAGAAAATTATCTTGCTCACCCCACTTTAGAGATTACTGATCAAAATTCAGCTATGCATTCTCTTGTGCGTTTTTTGGTTCATCTGAGAGATTAATTTAAACAGAAGTACCCTTTTTTTTTCTTTTCATGGTTTAACCTAATAAAAGTTAGCTATTGTTCTCCCTTTCTGGAGCCCCTCTGTCACTTTCTGACAGTATCCCTTATTTTATAGTTTTTTTTTACATCTCTTTGTATTTCCAGTACCTTCCCTTTTGAAGAGGAGCCACTGGAGGGTTTACCAATAATCATGAAATATTCTTAGCATCTAAGCAAGTATTCAGAAAGGGCCCCTGAAAGGGGTGAACTATTGCAATAACATACTCCTGGAGTTAAGAAGAGGGGCAGTGGGCAAGGACCCTTCTCCTCAGCCAGCAAAGCAGCAGCCTCAGCATAGCATTGGCTCCTTAGGGCAGAGAGTTCCTAATAGAGGCAATATAATTGCTTAAGAAATCTTGTATCATGCTTGTGTATGCGCGTGTATACACAATAAATATATATATCAAATAAAGTTATTTATTTGATATGTATTATATATATTTATTATTATATATTATATTATATATTAATATTTATTATATATTATATATTGTTATATACATATTTATTATTTATTATTATATATGATGTATATGTATATACACAATAAATACATATCAAATAAATAAGTTATTTATTTGATATGTAATCAAATATGATTTTGATATGTATATCAAATAAATAAGTTGTTTATTTGATATGTATTTATTGTGTATATACATATAAATAATATATTTATTTTGGCGCCCCAAAAATATATAAAATCTTTAAAACAGTTCTTGTTTTTAAAAAGAAGGCGCCTGGGTGGCTCATTCAGTTAAGCATCTGCTTTCAGTTCAGGTCATGATCTCAGGGGTCCGGGATCAAGCCTCTCATTGGGCTCCCTGCTCAGGGGGGAGCCTGCTTCTCCCTCTCCCTCTGCCTGCAGCTCCCCTTGCTTGTGCACGCGCTCTCTCTCGTGCGCGTGCGCTCTCTCTCTCTCTCTGTCAAATAAATAAGTAAAATATTTAAAAAAAAAACTATTTTCTTGAAAAAGGAAATCTTAAGGTTGAATCCTAAGATCTCTGTGGGCAGAGATTTTTGTCTGTTTTAGTCACTACTGTATCTTTGGCTCCTAAAACAGTGCCTGGTGTTAGATGCTTAATAAAATCTGTTAAATGAACAAGTGACATTAGAAATGTCTGGATTACCAAAGTGAGCATTGGTACCTGCAATTTCAGTTTGTTATACTTATTCTTCAATTAATCTTAGTGCCTGGAGAGCTTCTCAGGGATGACGATTGGTTGGTTTTGCAGCCAACTAGGTTGAAGGGACCCTTTTTGAAATATAGGTACCCGATAAAGGAATCATAAACTTCACTTCATACCTTGTTCCATCCTGCAAGGACTGGGGGCTATAACCAAAATAAATAGTACAGTTAACCCTATTGATAGTATTTCATCTCTACTTTCTTTTCCACCTCCATCATTGTATCCAGATATTGATTTGCATTTTCAAAGAACTAAAGAATTACCTTTGACCTGGATCTATTAGAGTTGTGTTTTGTTTTGTTTTTTAAAGATTTTTATTATTTATTAAACAGAGAGAAAAAGAGCACAAGTAGGCAGAGTGGCAGGCAGAGGGAGAGGAAGAAACAGGCTCTCCCCTGAGCAGGGAGCCTGATACGGGGCTCGATCCCGGGACCCTGGGACCATGACCCGAGCCGAAGGCAGGTGCTTAACCGACTGAGTCACCCAGGCACCCCGATCTATTAGAGTTTTGTCGAAGTTATCTTGGATACTCCAGAGTCAGGACACCCACTTTTGGCTCAGCCTGGGTTCAGCCACTCACCCAGAAACCCACATTTCAAACTATTGACCAAGATGATCAGGTAGGTAGAGAGCTGCCCATTCTTTGCTTTATGCTTTCCTCTTTCTTTTCTGTGTCATCTTTGGCATGGTTTAGTGGAAAGTACAATTGTATTGCATCCTTGGCTAAGGGTACATGACTGCGCAGGTGGTATTCTGACAGTGGTCTTCAGTTTCCTCACTTATGTGTAAAGAAGAGGTTGTGCAAGATGGCTGCTAAGAACCTACTGGGCTCTAGATTCGGGTCTAATGTTCAGTCTTTCCTTCCCTTTCTTTTTCTATAGCAAAAAAAAAAAAAGCAGCAGCTAAGTACTCAGTTCACAAGCCATGTATTTGCTTTTTTCTTTTCCTTTTTCCCCCTAAAGATTTATTCATTTATTTATTTATTTGAAAGAGAGAGAGAGAGGAGGGAGCAGAGGGAGAAGGAGAGAAGCAGACTCCCCATTCAGCGTGAAGCCTGACTCAGGGCCCAATCTCAGGACCCTGACCAGGATCATGACCTGAGCCAAAATCAAGAGTTGAATGTTTAACCAACTGAGCCACCCAGGTACTCCCCACTTTTTAAAAAAAGAATCCTTCCTTGTGTCTCTTCATTGTTACTTAAACATACACTTTTCAAAACCTTTCCCCTTCCTTTGCCTGCCCTTTTTATGGCTCAACCACATTTGAATCCTGAAGATCTCTTTATCCTTAATCCATGATGCATCAGAGAAATGTTACATATTTAGAAATACCTGACTGAAAGAGAACTGCTCCGAAACACTGGCACAGGTGCAGACAAGGAGCTGCCTCAGGCTATCAGTAGACTGGGAGAGCGTGGGTAAATGCATCAGAATCAATACGAATTTCAATATCTTCCCTTATTGGTCTAGGCTGGCATCGGTCTGATGTATCTAGTACAGGGGTTCTCAACCCTGGTTGCTTCTTAGAATCACCTGGGAACTCATGTTAAAAATGTGAATTATGTAGGTATGTAAAGAATCTGTATTTTTTTTAGGTGCCACCCATCATTCCTGATGCTCTGTGGTACCCATTGTTGCCATCTGCATGGGAACCTCTTCAGCAGAGAATTCTATCGGTATTCTGATGTTTTGAAAGTTCCCATTTTTCTATACAAACTCTTTCTGTACCTTCTCCTTAAATCTCTTTTCTTCTAATGTCTGAAAAATCCTATTTTTAAGCCAAAGGCCAACTTTTTTTTTTTAATTTTTATTTTTAAACCATTCAAACATAGAAAAGTTGTAGACTAGTACAAGGAGTAATCGTATGCCTTTCCTTAGATTTGTCAGTTGTTCATTTTTGGTTGCATTTCCTGCATGCTTCTGAGCTCTCTCTCTGCATCCACACACATGCGTACACCCGCCACCCCCCCAACATGCTATTCCCTGTCCATTTGCAGAGCAGAGATGACTGACAGTCCTTGAACCCACCGAAGGATCATGTACTTGTTGGGCTCCTGCTTCACCCTCGCCAGGGAAATGGTTAACCATAGGACTATACTTTCTGCAGGCTTAGAGAAAGGAAGTCATTTTGTCACGTGCTGTGTTCTGCATTTTGGTCTCTCAAAACTAACAGGGCTTTACTTTCCAGCCCTTTGGTGACTCCCCCTTGAGGTGTCAGGTGCCTTTGTCTTCGGTCTGGAGGTCATAAGTTGTGCCCATACTGTAGCATCCTCCACCTTCTGTGTGTGAGTTTTTCTCTGGTCACACTCTCTGGTTTCTGTGAGACCTATTCTGGGCTTCTGTAGCTGCTCTGTTGACTTGCCCTCTGCCCACACTGACCTCTAGCCCCAGGGGAACATGGCAGCCTCTCGAACCAGTGTGGCACACATTCTTCTGTCCAGTTAAGATCAGGGCAGCCTTAGAACACATAGTCATTTGGACAGTAGCTCTGTAGCCACTGTTTGTGCCAGCTCTGCTGTTTTATGTTTTATCTCAGTTGCTGACCTGGTCTCAACCAGTGTTCAGCTCTTTACTTCTAACAGGCGGTTGCTGCTCTCATGACTGGCCAAACAGGTTCCTGCCTGGTCACCCCACTCAGTTCCCAGGGTGTGGGAGCATTTCATTTCTAGGTAAGGATCTTATGGTATCATTTGATGTGAAATCTAGCTTCTCTGAAGGGCTGTGGAAATAGCCTTGGCTGGCAGCTGTGAATGAAGGACAAGCTACCTGGGAGGCTTTGAGGATTTCACATGCTTTCCCTGGGGGCTTTGCAGAGGAACCATCTTTGTCTGCAGGAGCCCAGAGTCTGTCTTTTTCTTTTGTGCAAGACACTAGCAGTGTCTCATTAGAAGCATCATTAGAAAGCCAAAAGTATTTCCCAAGAGGTATGTTTATTCTTTACGCTTCTCTGTTGGTAGGGCTGGCCCAGGGCAGCCATATAGCAGATCCGATGGGCTAGTTACATGGAAGACACACAGGGTGGAGAGGTCTGTGGGTCTTTTCTTACCTCCAGTTTGAGAGGGAAGAGGGGACAGTAACTGTTTGTATAGGGAAACTGCTTCATAGTCAGGTATAAGAGAGTTTGGATCTTCCTTTAAGCAGAATACACTATTTTATGATAGTTAAGAGCTTGGGCTCTAAAATAAGATGGGCCAGAGCACCTGGGTGGCTTAGTTGGTTGAACATCTGACTCTTGATTCTGGCTAAGGTCATGATCTCAGGGTCATGAGATCAAGCCCCACGTCGGGCTCCATGCTGAGTGTGGAGTCTGCTTAAGATTCTCTCTCTCACTCTTGCTCTACAAATAAATAAACAAAATAAGATGGGCCAGGCTTTAAACCTTGATTCTGCCACTTCCTAGCTGTCAAGGAGGGATAAAATTACTGGCTATGTATACAGAAGTTTCATAAATTCTCTCTGCCTCAGTTTCCTCAATTAAAAATGGAGTCCATAATAATACTTCATAGGGTTGTTGAATACTAAATCAGCTAATACATGTGAATCACTTAAAACAGTGCCTGGCATATAGGAAGTGTCCAATAAGTGTTAGTTGTTCTCATTTGAGTTGTGAGGATTAAGTAATCTATTTGAAATATGTATCCCTGGGCCTATGTAACCCCAGTAATGTTAATTAAGGAAAAAAAAAAAAGCATGCCACACAACTCTGAGGCAGTGTTCTCCTGCCTTCTGGTGTAACAGAGATGGAATCTTTTTTTAGAGAAAGGGCAGGACCAAGCAAGCAAACCTGTGTTGTGTGTCTGGTAAGTGAGGGAGACAGGCAGACTCCCATCTCGATGGGGATGCCTGCATATTGACAGAGGCTGACAGAAATGCCTCCTCTCTGCCTACTGACGTGATTCTGAGTTGGTGCTGATGCTGGTTCCGCCTCTTTGTAGGTTTTACAAGCTGATCTGGGGGAGCTTTGGCAATGGGCTTCCGGAAGGCTCCGGGATCATTGCAGGTGGCGGGGACAATGGCCTGCTTACTCTATACAATGTGACCCACATCCTGTCTTCGGGGAAGGAGCCTGTGATTGCCCAGAGACAGAAGCACACAGGACCTGTCAGAGCCCTTGACTTTAATCCTTTTCAGGTACTGCATTTCATTTGGTGCAACATGGCCAAGCCGTGGAGCCACAGATCTGAGTGGAAGCATTCACTTGTGACCTTTAGTCTGTAATTCTGAGCCCTTCTCACACTTATGGGGGAGGTTTTGGAAGCCCCAAATGTGGGTTTCTTTCCCCCTTTCCTGTTCTTACCTTTTCCTGGGATGGTGTATCCCCAAAGGCCTTTTCTTTATACAGGCCAACCTTCTGGCCTCAGGGGCCAGTGATTCTGAAATCTTTATCTGGGATTTGAATAACTTCAATGTGCCAGTGACTCCAGGATCCAAGTCACAGGTAAGGAGGCTCCCCGGGCTGCTGCTTAGAGTGTGCAGCTGGTTTGCCCAGGAGAGTCTTGAATTCTTGAGGCACCCAGAGCCCAGGAGACTTTGGACTTCACCACTGGAGGGCAGTAAAGTGCCACAGACTAACAGACTTTGGACTTCACCACTGGAGGGCAGTAAAGTGCCACAGACTAACATGTTACCAGCCAACCCATAGCAGGGATGGAGGGGTAGGGCGTCTGTGTGGTGGTTTGTGGTCGTTAACTGTCCTAGGGTTTCTGGAACAAAGATGAAGAAAGACAGTAAAAGACATTGAGAAAAGGAGTGAGAATACTATTTATCAGAATAGAGCTTAAGCAGAGTAGAGTAAGACCCTGGGCTCTGGAGTGGGACCAGATACGTCCTTGTCCTTTTGTGGGGTGGGTCAACTTTGCCTCTATATCTGGTTCTCCCATGCGGTTGGGCATCTTGTATGTCTGTCTCGGAGTATACCTACCTGTCAGTCTATAACTGGGCCCGTCTTTTTGCTTCCTGGCTCTTCTCTGTCTTGTGCTTACAGTATCGTGAGGTAAGTTAAGTATAAATTTGATAGCACCTTGTGCCCTAAAAATAGCAATGGCTTGTCTTTCTGCCTCATTCTTTCTGGATGTCTTACATGTCTTTATTATCCTCCCTTCCTCCTTCTCTACCACTCTTTGTCATAGATAAGAGGGCTGATTTAAATCTTGACTCCATCCTCTCAGGAGCACCTTGGGATAGGAGTAAATTCCAAGTCTGCCTGCCATTCTCTTAGCTTCTACACCAGTCCCCTAAAGGATCCTCTCTGGAAAATTCAGCTCCCACTCCCTGACACCGTTTGGGTTTGGGAAGCCCCACCTCAACTCTTGGGCTTTCTGCGGAGGGGGTTGGGAGCAGTGGAAGAGCAAATGGCTCTCTGTCCAAGGGATGACAAGTTGTCCCCTCCCCCCTCCCCGCTTCCTGCCTCAGCAACCTCCAGAAGACATCAAGGCACTCGCTTGGAACCGGCAGGTTCAACACATTCTGTCTTCTGCTCACCCCAGTGGCAAGGCGGTTGTGTGGGATCTCAGGAAGAATGAACCTATCATCAAAGTCAGCGATCACAGCAACAGGGTGAGTCATGAAGGCAGAATACAGGCTCGGGTTCTGGCTTCTTTCGTGTGCCTAGACTTCGGAGCTGCTCTTCCCCAGGCCAGTGTTCTGCTCCCAGCTGTTGCACTTGCAGGTTCAGCCTCTTAGCAGATTTCTGGTTGAGAGTGAATGCTTAGGGAAGCTAAACAGAGCTGACCCAAAGGCTAATGTTCCTTACTTACTCATGGTCATCACTTATCACTTAGAAGAGACATAAAACCCACCCTCAGAGGTCCTATTCCAACTAGGCAGAAAAGGTTCATAACCAAAAGTTTCGGGTTACGTCACCCGTTGCGGTCTGCTTTGTTCACAGATGCACAGCTCAGGCCTGGCCTGGCACCCAGACATAGCCACCCAGTTGGTGCTGTGTTCAGAAGATGATCGTTTCCCAGTGATTCAGCTGTGGGATTTGCGCTTTGCCTCCTCGCCCCTGAAGGTGCTGGAGAGCCACAGCAAGTAAAGTATCAAACTCTGTCTACATCCTTGGTGGATGGTGGGGCATAACTGACCTGGGTAGGAGGCAGTGAATGGCTCACTTTAGTTACCAGTCATCTTCCCTGTCTTCAAAGTAATTCCCAGTGAACATAGTCTCTAAGTCCTAGCTGTAGCCCCAATAAAGAGGAGCTCCTTGAGATCCTGAGGTCATGGAAAAGAACCTGAGATTCCATTTAACTTCCAGAAAGGGAGTGTAGATGGGATCATGAGAAATATTTGGAGACAATGTTTAGTGCCCCTGGGAGAATCCCCAGGCTCCGATTCAAGGATAATGTTCTTTCTTTAAGTGGTGAGGTTGCTTCATCCAAGACCTTCTTAATAAGAGAACCGTGGCTCCTGTCTATCCTTTGAACAGACTTTCCCCTGAAGCTGTAGCTCTTGGTCCCATAACAGAAAAAGCAGCCCCACACTGTTCTTTCTTATTAAAGGGCTGTATTGCCTTTATACCTTCTTGGGGACTTTGAAGAGTTGAGTCCTCACTACCTTTCTTTTTAAAACAAGCACTCATAGGGTTGAGTGCGTGCCTGATTCATTCTGTTCATAGTCCCTACTCTGCAGTCAGGAGAAAGAAGTGGGTCGTTCTGCAGGGATCTATGGGAGACAGAATAATAGAGTGTGTAGTGCACAGGCTCTGGGATTTGACTTGGGTTCTGGCTGTGTGACTGCCAAAGGTTCCTCAATTTTTCAAAGCCTCATTTTCCTCATTTGTAAAATGAAATCAGACTGCTCATTTTACAGGGGTGAAATTTATCCAAGATATATATAAGGTACTCTACTCAGAGTAGGCATTCGATAAATGTTAGCTGGTCTTTCCTTTTTAGGGGGATCTTATCCATGTCATGGAGCCAGGCTGATGCTGAGCTTCTGCTCAGTAGTGCCAAGGACAACCAGATCGTGTGCTGGAACCTGGGGAGCAGTGAGGTGGGCTGGCCGTTCTGTGGGCATGCTGGGAGAGGAAATAAGCTATGTTCTGGGTTACCTTTCTTTTAGTCAGGGTTTCCCTAATGGTGGGGTTCCCTCACAGGTAGTATATAAGCTACCCACACAGAGCAGCTGGTGCTTTGATGTGCAGTGGTGCCCCCGGAACCCTCCAGTGTTCTCTGCTGCCTCCTTCGACGGCTGGATCAGTTTGTACTCCGTGATGGGTAGGAGCTGGGAGGTCCAGCAGATGAAACAGGCTGACAAGGTTTGAAAGGCTTGGTGGAGAATGCTGGAGGGAATGCTGTTTCTGTGGGCGGGGGGGGGAGAGAAAAGGACGAATGGCCCGGGAGGAAATGGGGACTGTTGAAGACTGGGAGGCCAGGGCCCTGGGTTGGGAGGGCTGCACTTTTGGTGTAGTGCCCATCTTCCTGGGAGGCTGTCGTTCCTGCTACGATATAAAACAGACTTTCATGTTGACTCTTACTCTTGGATGTTCCCTGTAGTATTTCGGGGACACTGGATCTCCATGCCGGGACCATTATTTTGGAAATATGAACTGTCTCATCTCCTTTTCTCCTGTAGATCCATTCTGTGTCTATATTCCACTGTAGACCGTGGATACAGTAGGCTTTCCAAGAGCTTCCTGCATGGGAGTCCTGCCCTTACTACCAGTTCCCTAGAATACGGGAGTCCAGCCTTTGTCCAGATTGGGTATCTCAAGGATTCCTCCCAGAGTAAAGTTCATAGATGCAGTACCATGTGGGGTTGGTGATACAGCTGTCCTTTTGCCCTCAGATCTCTTCTTCTTTCAGCAAAGGCCAGCCTCTCCCACCATTGCAGGTACCGGAGCAAGTGGCCCAAGCATCCCTGATACCTCCTCTAAAGAAACCCCCCAAATGGATGAGAAGGCTAGCAGGTGTTTCATTTGCTGTAAGTGTAGTGTATGGGGGGCTGTGCACGATTGTGCATGTGCGTGTGTGTTCATGAAGCCTTGCATATGCCCAACACGTAGCTGTGTTCTATGGGACATTTATTCCTACTCCCTGTGCCTCCAATCAGGGCCCATTTTCGGGCTCAAGCAGAGTCACTATTGCTCTCTCCTCTGTCTCTTCACCTTGCTTACTGTGCCAGTGCGGTCTAAAAAGTATTGGCTGCTGTAGGCTGTTTGGTTATAGAGAACTGCCTGAGGTTTCATCTAATTTTTCTCTAACCCCTGCATATCTGGACTAGTACTGAGTGCAGACATGTAAGGGTTAGAAACACAAAGCAGGAAAGAAAAAAAAATTGTTAAGTCCATCCTGTCACTCCTCTGCTCAAAACCTTTGACCTCTATTCCATTATGAACTCAAGGCCATATGTACAGAGGGCCCTGCTTACCTTTCCAGTTTTGTATTTTTTTTTTAAGATTTTATTTATTTATTTGACAGAGGGAGATAACAAGTAGGCAGAGTGGCAGAGAGAGAGGGGGAAGCAGGCTCCCCGATGAGCAGAGAGCCCGATGCGGGGCTCGATCCCGGGACACCAAGATCATGACCTGAGCCGAAGGCAGAGGCTTAACCCGCTGAGCCACCCAGGCGCCCCACCTTTCCAGTTTTTATTCCTAACTTTTTCTTATGTGTTCCCTAGGTTCCAGTTCCATGTGACTCCTTTCTGTTCTACAGATGGCTCCTCAAATTTGCTGCTTCTGCCTGTACCCTTGCCTTCAGCTTCCCTCCTGAGCCACTGAATCCTACTGTGGTCTTTTATGGTCCCTTGCTTAAATACCACCACCTCCACAATGCCTGTCTTTAAACCCTTGTCAAACTTCACTTGAAGATTTCTACTCCTCTAACGATACATTGTAACTGTACTAAGGTTATTTATATAGGTGTGGGGACCCTACTAAGTCAGAGACTCCTTGACGGTAGGGACCACATTTTGTTCATTTTTATCCCTAAAGCAAATGCTTCTCAAACTTTAATGCACATACAGATCACCTGGGGATCTTACTAAAATTCAGATTCTGGTTCCTTCAGTCTAGGATAGAGCCCAAGATTCTGATTTTCCAACAAGTTCCCAGGTGATGTCCTTGCCAGTGGTCTGAGGAGTGGCAGGGCCCAAAAGTACTTAATCCAATGCTTTAAATATTAGGTTTCGGGGCACCTGGGTGGCTCAGTTGTTAAGCATCTGCCTTCGGCTCAGGTCTTGGTCCCAGGGTCCTGGGATCAAGCCCCACATCAGGCTCCCTGCTCAGCACAAACCCCCTTCTCCTTCTCCCTCTGTCTGCCACTCCCCTTGCTTGTGTTCCCTCTCTCGCTGTCTCTCTCTCTCTCTATGTCAAGTAAATAAATAAAATCTTTAAAATATATATATAAATAAGTAAATTTAGGTTTGAATTGAAAACAGATGTATCAAAGAAGTGGTTCCTATGTTCAGAGCCACCAGTTTTATTGTGGAGGTAAGGCTGACATACTCAGGAGCCAGGGAGGTGAAGAATTCTGATGTTGAGAGAGGTACATTCTGCTGTTTGTTTGTTTGTTTCAGGAGGTAATTCTGTTTAATTTTTTGAGGAACCACCATACCATTTTCCACAGCAGCTGCACAGTAGTTCCAACAGCAATGCCTAAGAGTTTCATTTTCTCTACATCAGCCCTAATCATTATTTTCTGCCTTTTTTATTCTTATTTATTTTTTTTAAAGATTTTATTTATTTATTTGACAGACAGAGATCACAAGTAGGCAGAGAGAGAGGAAGGGAAGCAGGCTCCCCGCTGAGCAAAGAGCCCGATACAGGACTCGATCCCAGGACCTTGAGATCACGACCCGAGCTGAAGGCAGAGGCTTTAAACCACTGAGCCACCCAGGCGCCCCTTTTCTGCCTTTTTTAACTGAAGTGTAATTGACACATAATGTTACATTCGGTTTCAGGTGTACAACTTAGCAATTTGACAAGTCTGTACATTAGGCAGTGCTCACCACACACGTGGCTACCAGCTGTCAGCCTACAGCGCTATTACAGTACCGTTGCCTATATTCCCTATGCTGTTTCTCTCATCCCTATGGTGTATACATTCCATAACTAGAAGCCTCTACCTTCCACTCTTCTTCACCCATTTGCCCATCCTCCCATTCCCCACCCCTCGGCAACCACCAATTTGTTCTCTGTACTTATGGGTCTGTCTGGAGAGGCCTGCATTCCCTTTTTTTTTTTTTTTTTTTTAAGATTTATTTATTTATTTATTTGAAAGAGAGAATGCCCATGGATGGGTTGGGGGAGATGGGCAGAGAGAGGAGAGAGAGAAAATCTCAGGCAGACTTCCTTCCAAGTGCGGAGCCCAACACAAAGCTCGATCCCAGGATCCTGAGATCACCAGCTGAGCTGAAATCCAAAGTCAGACCCTCAAAAGACTGAGCCACCCAGGCTCCTGAGGCCTGCATTCTTGCTATAGCTCTGTCGCTTATCAGCGGTGACCCTGGGCAGATCGCTTAACTCAGGACTATCTGTAAAACAGGGATAGTGATACCTGGTCAGCTTATGTTAGTGAATTGACATGAACCTCAAATAAGAATATACATAAGCATTTTGCAAGACTAGCAAATATTAACAGATCAAAAGTTAAGTTTGTTTTGTTTAGCGCTAATCTGTAGTGTAGGTTTGTGCTGTAAGAATCCAGGGAAGAATTCCAACTCAGAAAGTTCATTAAGGAAGAGGTCTCCGGAAGGGAAATAGTGAAAGGTTGGGGAGTAAGCAGTAGCTGTCAACCATAGCTGCAACCTGAAGATCTTTCAGATATACCGATGCCTAATCCCCGGGCCCTCCCCGCCCCCGCGCCCCAGATTCGGACTCTGTTGTCTGGAGTCCAGCCTGATGACTCGGGATAGCTGTGGTGTTGTGTTAATGTGTGGCTGCAGTGGAAAACTGCTAGAGTCAAGGGACTTTAATAAGCTCTGCTTGGTGACAGATGCTTTAGGTAGGGGGCCTGTTTTGGTGAAAAGGACGCTCAGGTAGGGCTGTTTTTGTGGGTGAAGGCTCAGAAGCAGGAATGGACTGGGCACTTTGGGGATGTGGAGTGATCACATAAATAAGCAGGAGACAGAGGCTAGAGAGTCTGGCCCTGACTTTGGAGGATTTTTTACACCACAGGCAGAGAAGTTTAAGCTTTCTTCTGTGGCCTTGTGAGACCATAACACATTCCTAAGCAGCTGTAGGTATAGGGTGATGGTCTAAGGCTTGGACTGGAGGAGGAAAACCCAGAGGCTAGCAGCCTATTCCAATAACCGAGGTGTGCTAGCCCTGGGACCCACGCAGAGGGACCCTGCGTGAGAGACATTGCACAAGAAGAGGTAAGACTACTGTTCCGTGGCTGTGGCTGTGTGGGTATAAAGACTGTGATAATGCCAAGGCATTTAGTCCAGGTGACTGGGAGAATAGTGCTATTAGCACAGCTGAGAAGATGAACTATGTGCTGGAGTTTGAAGCTGATGGGGCTAAAAATGCAGAGGTGGTTTTGGTATGGGGGCGCATTTGCTACTCCTTTCCTGATCCTGTTCAACCCCCAGGAGTTCTTATTGTTGGTTTTCTGTCCTAGGTTCAACCAGTTAAATAGCCTTCCCTGTAATGTAGACTTGGTGTTAATTTTTAGCCTGAAGATATGACCTTCACCCTTGTTTTTTCTCACCAGTTTGGGGGGAAGCTGGTTACCTTTGGCCTCCCCAGCATCCCTGCCCACCAGGTGCCACAGCCTTGCCTCCGCCTAGTCTTTGTCAGTCAAGTCATCATAGAATCTGAATTCCTGAGGCGGTCAGCTGAGCTGCGGGAGGCCCTGGAATCAGGAAATCTCCTGAATTATTGTGAGGACAAGATCGAACAAACATCACTGCAAAGTGAAAAGATGCTCTGGCAATTCCTGAAGGTAAGAAGCATGAAGGTTGGCTGCTCTGAAGTGTTTCCCCAAAGCTGGAAACTCTAGGACATGGACAACCACACTGTGACCTAGATTACAGAGGCCCTGACCTCTCGGGCTTTTTCCTACACCACACCATCCTCTGGGCCCAGACTCTTCACCTTTTACCAGTGGCTCAGAGACCTTTTGGAGCTAAGGAAGCTGAGAAGTAAAAGTGATATTTGCCTTTTTTGCTTCTATTGCTGATGTCCTAGATACTTTATCGAAGCCAAGGTGAAGGCTTTTGTGCCATGCCAAAGGGCAGATAAGGTGATGGGAAGAGAGAAGAGAAGGGAAAGGAAGGAAAGAGGATTGGTTGGAAGGGGACATCATCATGAGAAGGCTTTGAGCTTGTTTCAGGTAACCCAAGGCAAGTTATTGTGATGGGACTCAGGGCTTAAGTCGCAATTTATTTTGGAGGCATGGATCAAGTTCCAGTGCTAATGAAATTTCAAGTTGTGCATGATATCAGAAGGAGTGCTCCACCTATTAAGGGAATTGAGCAGATGGGAAGAGAGAACTAAAGGGAGAAAGAGAACCTACTGGACAGACAATGAGAAGATTATTCAAAGCTTTGGGATCATAGTGAACAATGCAAAAGGACAGAGCCTGTCCCTGGGGATCTAAGAAAGACTTGGGGTCTGTGCTTCAGATATAGTAGAACTTCATGAACATAAACACCAGGAATCTGGGAAGGAGACAAGATTTGAGAAAGATCATCAACTGCTGAGTGAAGCTAGAAAAAGGTGTGGGAAGAAAAGAATAAGAAATGATGCTTTTGTTGTAAGCAAAACACTACTGCTCCAGTAATGGTGGAATGAGAAAGAGAATAGAGGTCACCATCAGGAGTTGAGCCTTTGTTCTTCTGAACAAAGGAGGCAGCGCACCTAAGGACAGAGGGGAGTCTGGTAGAAAAACTCCCCAAGAGCTGTCCATCATGATGGTCCTGAAGCTGAATGTGCTTGAACATTTCCAAAGGATGAGTATGGGAGAAGGCGGGAGCCCTGAGAGACTGTGAGAAAGGAGTAGTCAGAATTCATAGTTCTGTGTAGGGCAAATGAAGGGCCTAGCTCCCTAACCCAGATTAGGGTAGGGCTTCAGGAAGGCTTGGCCCAGTATCTGGGACACTGAGTGGGTAAGCTGACTTGGTTTATTGTATCTGGGCAGCTTCCGCCATGAACTATGTTTTCATCTAGATATTTTAGACTCACAAGACTCTGTAGGTTCTCTTGGCATCAGTCTCCCCAGAAGGATGTGGGACAGGAGCCACAGCTTGTCGGCCGGGCAGTGGGAGGTGGCACTCTTCTGTGGGGGTTCTTGGAGCAGCCCATGCAGCAGTTCAGAGTCCTCCTCACCTCCTCGGAAGACAGCTTAGGTGCAAGGAGATGAGATGCACACAAGGCAGGCATGTAGGTAGCCCCAGCGAAGAAGCCTCATGCCCACAAGAGCCAATGTCTGTTGTACCCACTTGAAAAATGTTTCTAGGGGTGCCTGGGTGGCTCAGTGGGTTAAGCCTCTGCCTTCAGCTCGGGTCATGATCTCAGGGTCCTGGGATCGAGTCCCGCATCGGGCTCTCTGTTCTGCAGGGAGCCTGCTTCCTCCTCTCTCTCTGCCTGCCTCTCTGCCTACTTGTGATCTCTCTCTGTGACAAATAAATAAATAAAATCTTAAAAAAAAAATGTTTCTAGAGTCCCTGCAAGAGATCTGTTCAGTTACAAGAGTCTTTGCAATGAGGGCAGCCTGGGGCATTGTACCCACAGAGGCTATTTATTGTTTGTATAGTTCCAGTTCAGATGCAGTTTATCCATTGCAAGCAGTGTTGCCTGGAAACATAGCTCACATTTGACTCTTACCAGGTAACCAGGCCAATAGCTCTAGTAAGTCAACCGAAGGTCTAGTTCTCACATAGAAGTGGGCGAGCGTTTTGTTAACACCCATGCCTCTAGCCCAGCAGGATCAAATCTGGGGAGAAAAAGGGGAGAGATGGTGTTGGCCTCAGGAGGGCCCTTCTGGTAGCACGAAGAACTCTATTAGAGGGTACACTGGCACAGATGTTCGACTTATGCAAGAGAGGGTCATTCACGTTGATTTAATGGAGACTTGTGTGTTCTGTGGTTCCTTAGGTGACCTTAGAGGAAGACTCCAGAATGAAATTTCTAAAACTATTAGGATACAGTAAAGATGAGCTTCAGAAGAAGGTAAGCTACTTTCACATCAGAAGTACATACTTGAAGTAGAGAAGAAGAGAAGTCCTTCAGTGGAAACTGTCTCAGTGACCTCTTTCTGGACTTCACTAATGCAAATATAAACATTGTACCTCCTGGAGGTAGGCTTCTCCCCAGGTAAATAGACCAGGATCTTAGAGAGTCTAAGTGCAGTGTGAAGGTGGGAAGGAAACATATTAGATGTTAGACCTTGTGCTGGGAAGAGGGTACTCACAGGTCTCTCCTTACAGGTGGCCACGTGTTTGAAGAGTGACGTGGGGCTGGGTGAGAGCCCTCAGTCCAAGGGAGACGATCTCCACAGTAACAGACAGCAGGCCTTCTGCAGCCAGGTGTGGTGGAAGCCCAGAAAGCTGGACCTGGGGTAGCACAGGAGACCTGCCTTTAGGGCATCTGCCCCTTCCTGGCTCTTTGTTTTGCTCTCATAAAGTGCTTGGCTTCTGTAGATGTCTCCAGACTCCTCGTTTCTTGGAACCACAGTGAGACAAGAGTGCATAAACTTTGGGGCTGGGAGCAGAGCTCTGTTTTAACCATGGACTAGAGCCCTTCCTAGACCTTATCTGGTTATTCTTTAGCTGTATCATTACAGCCCAGATAGGAAAGCTCCCAGAGAGAGCTACTAAGCCAGCTCTCTAACTGTTTTCAGTTCATTTCCAAAATAGCCAACTCCATCCTTTCTTGCACAGACCTCCAAACACATCACAGAGGAAGCCTCTGCCTCCTCATCCTTCTTTGATGAGCTGGTCCCTCAGAATATGACTCCATGGGAGATCCCCATCACAGAAGGTACTCTGATCCTGAGGGAGAGAAACTCTCTGTGTGGGAGTAGGTGGGCTCAGCGTTCTTGGACTTGAGAACATCTCCTTGTCCCCTGCCTCCTGCCTCCGACCATCACAAATGCTGGGTGGTTCTGTTACTGATTAGAACCCTCCTTGGATTTTTATGGATGCGTCTTTGCTGTGGATGGCCTTCTAGCAAGATATTTTCTCTCCTACTGTTTTCTTAAAAAGACTGTGACCCTTTTCTTGCTGAGCAAGCACACGCTGTCCCTCTGGTATTGCCATGTGAGACTCTCCCTCATGTCGAGCCCTGTCCTTAGAGTCCTGGGCCTGGTACTCGGGGACAGTGCGCTACATTTTGTTGCTGAGGAACGAAACTTGAGAGTTTTATTTGGGGCAAGGGAGATACAGAGATAGAAGGGGTGTGCTGTGGGCCCTGTAGGGGACCGGAGGCTAGAGTCTGAGGGCAGGCTGACATGGAGGGGATGCCTCCACTTGCAGACACGGATGGACTCCTGAGCCAGGCTCTCCTGCTTGGAGCACTGCGCCCTGCTGTGGAACTGTGTCTGAAGGAAGAGCGTTTTGCCGATGCCATCATCCTGGCCCAGGCTGGAGGCGCAGATCTGCTAAGGCGAACACAGGAGTGCTACTGGGCCAAGAAGAAAACCAGAATCTCTTCGGTAACTGCCCACTGTGCAGGAGAGGAGGGGAGGGGATTACTTGGACTTTGTCAGGTGGATGCCTACACCTTGGTGTTTAGAAGCTCTGCCAGGCTGTCTGTCTCCCCGCTCCAACCAGCCCTCCCTCACCCGCAACCCCTAGCCAGTGGTCTAACAGGAAGCCTGCTTACCAGTGGCCTTTC
The DNA here is from genome assembly GCF_922984935.1 of Meles meles. Classification (NCBI taxonomy): domain Eukaryota; kingdom Metazoa; phylum Chordata; class Mammalia; order Carnivora; family Mustelidae; genus Meles; species Meles meles. The sequence continues at coordinate 59,619,441 of NC_060078.1, read as the reverse complement.
TTAACATGTCCCTGTGTGTGACTCCAACTGCCTATGCTGGATGGATGGCTGATGACCTCCTTCCCTCTCTGCCCATTATAGCTGCTAGCCTGTGTTGTATGGAAGAATTGGGAGGATATGGTGCACGCCTGTAGCCTGCAGAACTGGAAAGAGGCACTGGCCTTACTACTGACATACTCCGGGCCAGAGAAATTTCCTGAGCTCTGTGGTAGGTAGCCCTGGGTTTCAGATGGAGTGGTGTGACTCTGGCATGCAGTTAACAGACACAATTGAGGGAGGAGGCAGAGGAGCAGCCTGAGCTGTGGGAGGCCAGGCCGTGTTGTCAAGGCCGAGGTCTGGGTCAGCTGGGAGGTTAGGACTACAGTAGTGATCACGTATTGTCCTGTTTTACTTTTTCTCATTACATCTCTATGCAAGAGCTCTGCCCTTCACTGTAGAGCAAAACTGGCCTCAGTATTGTCCAAAGCCATTGCTGTTACTTGTCCCATAGCTCATGGTCCTCTGCCTGTTTTCAAATAGGAGAATGAGAAGAAGCACAGGAAAGCTATGCCATTAAAGAACTTTCCATCTCTCTGCAGACATGCTGGGCACTCGCATGGAGCAGGAGGGTGGCGGAGCACTAACTTCCGAAGCCAGACTCTGTTATGTGTGCTCAGGGAGTGTGGAGCTGCTGGTGGAGTGTTGGGCAAAGTGCCACCAGGCTTCGTACCCCCTGGCTCTGCAGGTACTCTTTCCTGTGCGGGACCCTGGTCATTCCACACCAGGCTCGTTGGAGAGGCTGTTGATGGGGGTGTGCAGGGACATCAGAGGCGAGGCTTCCGGGTCCCCGGGCTCTGACCAGTCTATTAGGAAGTAGAAAAGGGCCTTCAGTGTCTGGGACCTCTTCCCAGGGATGAGCTAGCACCTTCCTCTCTCCTTCTCAGTCAGGGGAGACTGAGCAAGAGCTGCTTAGGCATTAACCTTCACAATTTTTTCCCACTTTAGGTTTGTTTTTACAAGTTTATTCTCTGTTTGAATAATTGTGAGCCTGGGCCTATTAGCTGCTATGAAAAGTTCTGTGTATTTAAATTGTAAAAGACACCCCACAGGTAACTAGAGAAGACTCAGGAAGACAAAGCCGCAGATGAAACGATAGTGTAACAGAACCTGAAGTTGATGATGTACTAGCAGGGTAAAGGGTAGAGAAAGCAAAAAAAGAGAGGCAGAGATGTAGGAGAGTCTAAGAGCCAGATGGACTCAGTTGGGGCAATGCTAACAGCTTGGGAGGTGAGGCCAAGTGGCTCTTCTCTAAATGTCACATCTTTTACGAATCATCACCTGCTGCTTGTACTGGCCAGGGCCAGATACCCTCAGACCTGTAGTGGGAAGTCCCTGGGTGAACTGCCTGGCCTGAGAGAGCAGGATGTGCTTGGAAGAGACCTGACTGCCTTTATCCGTGTTCCTGTAGGACCTGATGGAGAAGGTGATGGTCCTTAATAGAAGCTTGGAGCTGCTGCGGGGTCCTGACAGGGTGAGCTCAGGCCCTGCCACAACCTTCAGGGTCACTCAGTATGCTAGCCTCCTGGCAGCCCAGGGCAGCCTTGCCACTGCCATGAGCTACCTACCCAGGGACTGTACTCAGGTGAGTGGGACCATGGAGAGAGAGCAAACCATTTCAGTCATCTAACACTGGCTGAGCACGTCCATGTTCCAGGCACTCCGCAGATGCTGAAATTCTAGAATAAATGAGATCTAGTCCCTCAGGAAGCTCACCATCCCTTGGGGGAAATCAGATGTCAGCAACTTACAGTGTTATAACAGAAGCTTATACTAGGTGCTGTGAGACTCCAGGAAAGGGGCTGGTTTTGCATAGAGTGGTCCTCAAGGAAGGCTTTCCAGTGGTTAAAAGTTGAGCTGGACCTTCACAGAGAAGCAGCATCCCAGCAGATGTAGGGCATTCTAGGTAGAAGGAACAACAAGGAGGGAGGCTTGGCAGGGTTTAGGACCTTTGAGTTATCTAAGGCTGAAATGTTGAGGGTCAACTGAATTTTAAATGCTGTCTGGGGCCAGGCTTATAAGAAAGGATGTTTACTCGTTTTAATTTTAATTAACACAGTTTTTCATTATTAAAACTTTTGTAGCTACCAGTTCAGCAGCTGAGAGATCGACTTTTTCATGCCCAGGGTTCTGGTGTCTTGGGCCAACAGTGTCCTCCTTTCCCCTTCCCTCGGGTTGTTGTGGGAGCGACCCCCCCCTCTAAAGAAACATCCTCTTACAGATTGGGATTCCAGCCTTCTAACCAGGTAAGGCCTGGTTTGGTTTGTTCAGTCATTTGCTCATTCATTCAAAAATACTTATTCAATGTCTGCCAGGTACCAAACATGGTTCTAGGCACTTGGAATATATTAGTGAACAAAAATGATGAAAATTCCCAACTTTGTAGAATATAGATTCAGTTTTTTTTCTAATAACTGCTTGTCAAACAACTGCTAGGTTCTTAGAACAGAAATGTGGCCGAACCATGATTCATGCCCTTCATCAGCTCATAGTCTCATGGAAAGACGGGTATGTAAAAGATAAGTACAGTAAAATTCATAAATGCTATGATTGGGGTATGATACAGTACCATGGGATCACACAGAAAAAAGCAACTTAGTCTTTGGGGGAGCAGGAGAAGCTTGGGACATATTTTAGAATGAGGATGATGCTTGATCTGAGTATTGAAAATTAAGTTATTTAGGCAAAGGAAGGAATAGATAGATAAAGGCTATTTCAAGCAGTGGGAACAGCATGTAAAAAAGCACTGAAGAGAGTGTAAATAAAGCCCACTTGAGGAACTACTGATATTTCAGTGGGGCTGCAAAACAGGTGTTTGTTGTAGGGGGAGTGGGATTAGATGAAGCTGGAGCAAGAGGTGGGAGATAGAGCAGGAAGGACCTGGAGTTCTGTGCTGAAGACCTTAGACTTGATCCTGAAATTGAATGGTCTTCTGCAGGGGAATGATTAGCTATGTGTTTAGGAAGGGCAAGTCTGGAGGCATTTAAGAGGCAATAGCAAGAGATGATGAGGGCATAAAATGACTGACCTAACGCTAGAGAATGAGGTTAGATTTAAGATACTTAATAAGTATATGGACAGAAATTGGTGATGACTTAGAGGAGTCTGCGAAGTAGGGGGACTGACCCCCCCAGGTACCAACCAGTGCCCAGATGGTTAGGGTGCTATTAACTTATGATACCAGGATCCTACTGGAGGGACTGGGGAACAAAATCCAGCAAGATGGTAAACAGAGGTATCAGACAGAAGCTCTGATGGTTCATCCTGTCCCACCTTCAGTTCTCACCCTAATGTTTTTTCTTCTTTCCCCCTGCTTACCCCTCCCTCCTCTTCCTTCTCCTATCCCCTCTCTCTTTCTGTCTCTCCACCTCTCCCTCTCCCCTTTCTGTTTGAAATAATTATAGATTCATAGGAAGTTGTAAAGAAATGTACTGGGAGGTCTCATGCATCACATCCCCACCCCATTTCGTGCCAGTGTCCCACACAACCATAGTACAACATGAAAACCAAGAAACTGATATTAGTACAATCTGTAGATTCAGATCTCATGTGTGTGTGTGTTTGTGTAACTATGTAAGAATTTGTCTTCTCATCTTTTAAACAGGGTCCTTCACAAAGCAAAAATTGTTAATTTTATAAGACCCAATTTATAGTTTTCTTTCTATGGATCACACGTTTTATGTCTTTGCCAGTCTATACTACCCTAAAGTTTTCCTGTGTTCTTTCTAAAAGTTATAGTTTTATGTTTTACAGTTATGCTGTGTTCTATTTTGAGTTAATTTTTGCATATGGTGTGAAGTTTAAGCCAAGCTCCTTTTCTTTTTTTTTTTTTTTTTTTGGCCAGTGGATATCTATAATCATTTATTGAAAAGGCTGTCTCGGGCACTTGGGTGGCTCAGTCATTAAGCAGCTGCCTTTGTCTCAGGTCATGATCCCAGGGTCCTGGGATCAAGCCCCCGTGGGGCTCCCTGCTTGGCGGGAAGCCTGCTTCTCCCTCTCCCACTCCCCCTGCTTGTGTTCCCTCTCTCTCTGTCTCTCTCTGTGTCAAATAAATAAATAAAATCTTAAAAAAAAATAAAGAAAAAAGAAAAAGCTGTCTTGGAATGCCTGGGTGGCTCAGTCAGTTAAACATCAGCCTTCCGCTCAGGCTGTGATCCCAGGGTCCTGGAATGGATTCCCGCATCCAGCTCCTGGCTCAGCGGGGAGCCTGTTTCTCTCTCTGCCTGCTGTTCTCCCTGCTTGTGCACCCATGCGCACGCTTTCTTTCTCTCCAACAAATAAATAAAATCTTAAAAAAAAAAAAAAAGAAAGAAAGGAAAGACTGTCTGTCCTCCATTGAATTGATTTTGCTCCTTTATTAAAAATTAACTGGGCATATTTGTATGGATTTATTTCTCAGATCTCTGTTCTATTGTGTTAATGTGTGTCTTTTCCTCTGACGATACCACTTTGTCTTGAATACTACCTCTATATAGTAAGTCTTGACATTAGGAAGAATAATTCCTCCCACTCTGTTTTTCTTTTTTTTTTTATGATCTTATTTATTTGAGAGATAAAGAGTGAATGAGAGAGAGAGAGAGAGAACAAGCAGGGGGAGGGGCGGGGGGGGTAGGAGAAGCAGACTCCCCACCCCACCGAGCGGGGAGCCAGACGCAGGGATCCTGGGACTTCAGGATCATGACCTGACCCAAAGGCAGACGCTTAACAGACTGAGCCACCCAGATGCCCCTCTTTGTGACTTTTTTTTTTTTTTAAGATTTTATTTATTCATTTGACAGAGATCACAAGTAGGCAGAGAAGCAGGCAGTAGAGAGAGGAAGGGAAGCAGGCTCCCTGCTGAGCAGAGAGCCCGATGCGGGGCTCGATCCCAGGACCCTGGGACCATGACCTGAGCTGAAGGCAGAGGCTTTAACCCACTGAGCCACCCAGGCACCCCACTTTGTGACTTTTTATAGAGACATAGTTTCTGTTGATTTTTATTTTAAGAACTAGCTTTTTGTTTCATATTCTTTATTGTTCTTTTATTTTCAGTTACTTACCCTTCTTTTCCTTTCCAGGTGCTGACTCTTTTTTCTCTTCACAGGTTCCAGCTCCATCTCCAAGGCCAAGGATTTTCACACCTCAGTCATCACTAGTGACACCCTTGATATCTTCCCATCCTGGCCCTTATCAAAGCTCCAAAACACAGAATATCAGTGACTACAGGGCACCTGAGCCCCAGGCAGCCCAGCCTTTGCCCTTGGCCCCTAGTGTAAGGCCTGGTGAGTGAGTGAGTCAAAAATTATCTGGGCAGAGCACAGAGGATAACAGTTGGCATGGCCAGCATGAGTTTGGGGGGCATTATGTCTACTGTATAGTGAGAGGAGCTTGGAATTTGAAGTCTGAACCCCCGGTACTATGACTTACTGGCTTTGTATCTATGGGCAACAGACTTAGCCACTGTTTCTTTTGAAAAGTGAGAAAGGCTATTATATTGGTCATTTCAACCCCACAGGATTATTTTCAGGGTCAAATGAGGAATAGTTAAAAGTACTCTGTAAATGGTTGGTCTCCATACACATATACTAATCTTTCATTATCATTATTAGGTATGTTTTATGTGTTTTATTGTTGCCTTATTCTTCCCTGATAAGCTCCGAGTCTCTCCCAAATTGAAGTTTGCTGGCAAATGACCTGTTTCTGTTCCTTTTCAGCTTTATTTGAGCCACCTCTATTAAGTGGGCAAAAAGCCCAAGTTCCTAACCCCTTGGGGTTCCCTGGAACATGGCCTCTTCCTGGTCTACCTCTACCCATGGTAACCCCAGACGCCATACAGCCTAGCTCTACCCCTCTGGCTGAGATGACTCGACTGTTCCCTCCACTTCCTGCGAGACTCCCAGGTGTCAGCCCTATAAGCTTCCGGTCCTTAGCCCCTCCTGTCAACTTCTCTACGACACACCCTCCAGGAGGGCCAGGTGCTGCTTGCTCTAGTGCCCTCCCGATCACTGGCCCCTCGACTGCTCACCCAGGTCAGTCTTATTTCCATGGCTTCTGTCTTCTCGGTCATTGCCTCCTTCCCTTCCCCCCTTCACTACCACCTTTCCTCACAGCAGTGATCTGGGGGCCGTTGGGTTGAAGAATGTCAACTGAGTGTGTCTGGTCTGCAGAGGGAGGTGTGATCGACTCCAGCTCAAATAATTCTGCTGGCCTTCAGCCTGAATTTCCAGGGTTCCTGACTATGCCCCTAAATACCTCTATCTTTGTGCTATGCAGGACCTCAAGACTCCTTGAAAAATGCCCCAGTGCCCAGGGCAAACCTCCAGAGGAAAAAGGTCAGTTCGTGCCACCTACCCCTCATACATTCAGCAATGACCCATATTCTACTTTCTTCCGGAATTCAGCCCGTCTGCTTGTCAGCACATACACACTGTCCTCTCCCTTTCCTCACTCATTCTTCTCCTCTCAGCCAGCTCCTCTTTCCTTCTTGCATGCATGTATCAATCTCCCCATCTCCTGGTTCCCTACTTGCTACTCTGTTCCCTTGCTCACCCAGAACTTTTGTTGCTCTCTCAAAGTAGGGCCTAGGAAGTCTCTCAGAGTGTTATGCCTTTCTTTCTCTGTGTCTAGTTGTCAGAGATATTTGTGCCCCCAGCACCGATTACTGTTCCAGTGATGAGCCTCACCCCTGAGCCACGAGGGGTCCTTTCCTCACAGCCTTCTGTCCCTGGTATGGGCCATGCTCCCCCAGGAGCTCCAGAAGAATTCAGCCTGCAGGTGAGAGGAACAGTGCATTAACCGTCCTCTTGGAAACTGCAACTCTCCCTGGGTATAGAAAAGCAGGGAGCATGGAAGATGGGTCTCAGGCATCAAGGGGCAGGCAGATTTTGCACTGGGGAACTGGTGTGGGCAGGTCCCAAATGTCCTTACTGCAGAGAAGAGGGAGTACCCCTTTCCCCAACTGTGCTTTAGTGGGAGCAGTGTGACACTGAGTCACTGAGGACTCGTCTGTAGGAAAGCTGTGAGAAGGACAGCTTGCCAGTCTCTTCTGTCTCCCTGCTCCTTCCTCAGCAACTTCAGCAGCGGCCCCCTGAGAAGGTGGAAAGGAAAGAGCTGCCTCCAGAGCATCAGTCCTTGAAGACCAGCTTTGAGAAGCTTCTACGACGCTGCTCCCTGTCTGCCACTGATTTAGTAAGTCTGAGCCTTCCCCACAGTGTCCTCCTCACAGTGCTGGCTTGTTCCCAGAATTCCTGAGCTATAGATCAGTTCCTTGTGTGACTCTTGTCAGGGTCCCTGAGCCGCTGTCTGTGTCTTGTACTTACTTGGTATCTCCATGTGGGGCAAGAGTGGGGGCTCATCTGGTCTGAGTCTAGCACCTAGGAAGCAGGGCCCAGCAGCACGGAGGCTTAACTCTTGGCAAGGCAGTGTGGGGCACTGGAGGGAGGGTGAAACTAGGAGTAAGGAGACCTGCCATCCATGCATTGGCTGTGTCAGCTTACGCAAGTCACTTACCCTCTTTGGGCCTCCATTTCCTCTCCTGTGGAATGAAAGCAGTAGCATGAAGTCCTTCCAGCTCTGATATACTGTGATTCTTTATAGTCCTGTGTAGTGTTAGTCTCGGGGGCTGGAGTCACAATCCATTTCCCTCCCTGCAGAAGACAAAACGGAAGCTGGATAAGGCAGCCCAACGTCTAGAATGCTTATATGATAAGCTCTGCCAGGGCACAGTAAGTACACTTCGTGGTGCTCCTCTGTCCCCTGCCCTCCACCATCAGCCGTGACCAGAGGGACCCCAGTGTCCTTTTCCATAGGTCTCAGTGACCTGGGTTCCCCACAAAATATACACATAGACCTCTTGCCTGGCCCTGGGCTTCAGAACTTAAATCCTCTCTTACTGTTCCACGCTCCCAGGGCAGGGGCTGTGTTGGGCTCCCTGACCTAAGCGTCCATCCCCCCACAGCTCTCGCCCCATGTCCTGGCTGGGCTTCATGAGGTAGCCCGATGTGTGGATGTGGGAGACTTCGAGCAGGGCCTGGCCGTGCATGCCCAGGTGGTGGCCTGCAGCAGCTTCAGCGAGGTCTCCAGCTTTATGCTCGTCCTGAAGGCCGTCCTCACCATTGCGCAGAAGCTGCACATGTAAACCAGGTAGCCTCTCTTGCCAGGAGCTACTTCTGCTGTGACTTAACTCCTCCCTGCAGAAAAGGGGGAATTTTGGAATGGGTTTTGTTTGTTTTCCCCGACCCTCTTCCCTTGCTGCCAGGTATATGATGCAGTGGGCTTGCCTCTAAGCTAGCAGACTGCCTGCTTTCCACTCCTTTATGCCTGGCCTTCTAGAATCTGCCCAAGGCTCTCAGCCTCTGAGGCAGAGAGAACTGGTTCTTCCCTTTCCCTGATGCTGGACTCTGACAGGACCCCGAGCAGGGCATCTTCTCCCCCAGGGGGATTCTGTTTAAGTGTGGCTTCCGAGGGGCTGAGCGAGATCATTACCTTCAAGTCTACCTCTGCTGTACGCATCTTGTGGGGATTTGTTTTCCCCTTCTATGGGTTATGAGCCTGACCTTACCTTCTCCTTGCCTCTGACTTCATATTTCCAGGTCCTTTTATTTCTGAGCCCCAGAGACTGGGCTAGAATGGACTGTCATTAATCTTTTGAACAAGTCATGGACATGAGGGGTGGGTGCTGGGCAGAACCAAGAGGAGGAACTTTGGCCCATTTTACAAGACCTTCTCTTCTGCCAGTATCATAGGGGTGGGCTGGGTTAGGCGGAAAGTAGAAGGGGCGCACCGCCTTTTGCTGGGAGCTGTCCTAGGCTGTGAGACAGGAGCAGAGGGACCACTGCCTGCGGGGACCTGACCTGATTTGACCTGCCCAGGCTCTGGCCCAAGGCCCTCAGCCATTCATTCTGTGATCATCAACCCCATTCTGCAACAGGAGCCATATTAACAAAAGACTTTTCTGGCACAGCTCCTCAAGGGTTGGAGGCCCTTCTCCTCAGCGCTCACATGTCTCAGGGCTATCTTCTCTGGCTGCACTTTTCATGGTTGAACTTTGCATTTGAAGCACTGGTGTACTTAGTGGGCAATAAAGCCGCTTTGATTTGGTTTCCTCAGTCATCTCCCAATTATTGTCTCCTCTGGGTCCTATTTTGCCCTTACCTCTCTTCCTATTCTCTTTGTTCTTGCTCCCTGCACCCCAGTAAGGCAGGAGAGAGGCTTGAAGACACATGGGGAGTCTAGAGAGTTGGAGAAAGGAGGGGGTGCGAGGAGAAAGCCTTGCAGCATCTGTGGCCACTCTGGTGTGTGTGTCCGTGCCTGACGTTCAGCTCTAGGGTTTTCCCCACACCACTTCAGGGCTGAGCTCAGCTGCACAAAGGGGCTGGGTGTGAAGCCGGGGGTACTATCTCTAATCCTGTTGTAGATCCCATCATGTCTGTGGGCTAGATGTGTGTGTTTGGAAGGAAGGGATTGTTAGGCAGTATTTGTTTGTAAAGCCACTTGCTCTTCAGATAATACTTGCACTAACTTCTATTGAGGAAGCAGTGTGAGCCCCAGCAAAGTCCTTTCCCAAAGTGTCTTTGAAGCCAAGAGCCCATTGAAGGGAAGAAAGGCAGGGAGAGGGGATTAGTTTGTTCAGCAGCTGTGAATTTCAGTGGGAGGTTGATGAACTCTGAAGTCTTTGTTTAAATTAAAGGGGGGGAGAAAAAAGCCGCTGCTGGAGCGAGAGCCCCACTTGGGGCCCTGAACTAACACAAGGAGAAGTCTGAGCTGCAGGGAGCTGTGTACTGACTGCGAAGACTTTTCCCAAACACTTTCGGGAAAGGTGTTGTGAGAAGAGAAGGGGCGGAGTGGGGGATTAGCATGTGAAATGAAGTTTTCATTGACTCCAGTGGGGGTAGAAGGCTATTTTAATGGCATTTTGTTCTCTTATTTTCTCTCCTTGAGCTCTTTAGAGATATTGTTTTGCTAAGGCAGGCTTTCTTTCCCCTTCTTTCCAGTCTGCGGATTGCCTCTATGGGAGCCAACATAAATATTTCTCCTCCAGGAATGCGGGTTAATTAAAAGGAAATGAATGAGTGGAAGCATCCAATCCAGACCCACAATAGGCGGGTGCCCTGGCCTGCCCTCCCCTCCCACCACCGCCAGCACCACCGGGGCTGAGCACGACCCTGGCTCTGTCTTTGCCCTAACCTGCTGCTAAGGCCAGTTGAGGCTGGGATTCTTTTCAAGAAAAGAAAGCCCTGCCTGTGTGTAGGCTCACAGGCCAGCAACAGGAAGGAGAGTGTTTTGCGCCCCCCTTCCCCCCACGCCGTGTCCTTGTCACTTCTCAGGATCTCCCTCTGCTTCTCTCTGGTGGAGACACATGGGCCTTAAAGGGTATGCAAGAGGAGGGTTCCACCCCACAGTAACTTACTAGTTGGCTGAACAAGACAGACATTTTTTTCAGCATCGGTTTTAATCTATAAAACAAAAGGTTTGACTAGTTGACCTCCAAGGTGTCCTACCAAGCAGGTGTTCTGAACTTGTCCATATTTTGCAAAGGGGAACACAACCCTGGTGATTGAACGTAAGAGAGAACTTAAACTCCATGCATGCAAGGAGATCGCTGTGTTGTTTGTTCACCACTGTATTTGTTCACCAGTGTTTGCTGAATGACCAGATGAATGCGTGGATAATGCAAGAGAGGAAAAAAAGCAATACAGATCTGAGTTAGCTCAATAATGTTTTCTTTATAGAACTCAGATGAATCTGGTTATCAATCATTTCCATTTAGCAATACAAAACAACAACCTATGAAACAACTTTCTGGCAGCAATGATGGTTTCAAGTACTGGCCTGGGATTATCAAATATGAAGCACAATAATTGTCCTGCTTTTATGCTGAGAGACTTGGAGAATGCAGTTTTCCTTTACAGCCCCGTTCTTTTATATTTTCTAGTGGCCTTGCCAGATTTTCTTACGGTACACTATCAAGTAATTCTGCCAAGTGGGACAGCCAGTTTAATATATGCTGCTACTTGATTAGGGAAGAAGGACAAGTTGGGAGGTTCACGAGGCCCAGATCAAAGCTGAGGGAAGGAGCAAAAAAGGGCTTTTGCTGATAGAGCTGGAAATGAAGCCCTAGGAGATCCTGAAGGGAAGTGTGTCCCCCATGAGGAAGGGCAGGCAGCCTCTCCTCTCAGTAAGTGTTAGTTGACCAGAGGATGTACAGGGATGAGGCTAGGGGTTTGGAGTCTGACCTGGCCACTGTCCCAATTTGGAATATACAAGGAGCCTTTCCACTCTCCTGGGTTGGCCTCGAAAGCCTTAGCCCGTTACCTACTTGGAGCCACATCTCTGTGCCCTTCCTACTCTGGGAGGTAGGATGAGGTGGACTGGCATCTGACCAGTTCTAAAGAGCTGTCCCGTGTCCAGACCCATGACCAGCTTAGGAGGAGGGAGGTGGCTGGGAAGCTCCGTGGGCTACAGAGAATCTGACAGGGTTTGACTCTTCCCTTTCCAGAGCCCTCTTTCAGAAGCAAGTTCCTGCTGTACTGCTTTTCTCTCAAGCAGTGAGCTCTTGGCTTCTGAGTGAATGTACTGAGGGAAGATTTGTGTGGATGATTCACTAATTGTTGGCAGGCTAGCCTCAGTCAGCCCAGTGTTAACTATGTAGGCCATCAGGAAAGTGAGGCTTGAGGGAGGATAGTGTTCTGGCAAGGGGGGAAGGAAGAGAGGGCCTAGAGGTTCTATCTTCCACCCACCCTCCCCAATGTCCCCAAGAATAAGTTCAATACCTAGAAAAGAAGGCACATATCACAGGGACTTCAATAAATTAAAGTTCAAGGTGCTGAGCTTCCAGCTGGAAAGTTTCATCGCAGGAAGTTTACCTATTGAAGGCAAATATCCAATGCCAGACCTGAATCCTGCCTGTTTGAGATCCAGGTTTTGCGAAAAGGAAAGGTCCCAGCTTCTCCTTCCTCATGACCTGCTTTTAGAGGTACAGAGTGGGGTCTGAATGGGAAATGGGCTTTATTTCATTCAGTCTTGGCTCTGAGAAACAAGGATCCTTTGAGGAAGGAGGAGAGGTAAAGTCGGTTGCTAGGAAAGGATAGGTTAGGAGCAGGGAGAAGTTTCAGGGGCAGGGAGTGGCTGGTCATCTGCCCTTACATAGTTCCCAGACATTGTGGGTATGCCTGGGGCACCTCGGGTGATTGTCCGAAGGTCACTAGGTTGCGGCCTGACCGGTGAAGTCACCATATCCCATGGATGAGTAGCACCCGTGGTTTCCAGCAAGTCACCCTGCTAGGGTTCCCACTTCTTCATCCTCAGGCCCTGCCTTTGGGAAACAAGCCCCAAACACATGCTTTTTCCGGGGTCAGTTTTGTCAGTTTTTCTGCAGGGAACGGGAACAAGAGAGAAAGCATTAGAGATTGCTGGGGTGTCTGCCAGCGGTTAGCAGGGAATCAGAAGCAAGGAAGGAGCTCTGAAGAAAGAAAAGATGTGGCTGTGGTAGAGACCTGGCAGCAGAAGAGTGGGGGGAGGGGTGCAAGAAAATGGGAGAAAGGGAAATGCATGGCTTTCCTGGGGCCAGGCCCTGTGAATCTGGGCAGTGCTCTTCCACAGGCTCCACCGCCAGCCCAGGCCAGGCCTTAAGGCAGCTAGGAAGGGGAGGAGACGCACCTGTTCTCACCCCAGTCCAAGGAAGATCAGGAGCTCAAAATCTCAGGACTGGGAGTTCTCACACCTAAGTGTGGCCAGTGAGGGTGGACAGAGGTGGAGAAGAGCACGGAAGAATTGGGGAAAAGGGCGGGAAAAGGGTTGGAAACTGGAGAGATGGTGGTGTCTCTCCCTCCTGGGATCCCTGGGGGGGGGGGGGGATGCTGGGGCGGGGGCATTCCCTAGGTTCCTCTATCACTGGGGTCTCTCTAAAAGAAGCCTAGGACAGATGGGGAAAGGAGGGGGCCAAGGAGCCCCTCAGGGTTTTCGCCCGGCTTTGTGCGTGGCGCCCCCACGCGGCCGTGCGGCGCGGCTGCAGAAGTACTTGGTGACCCGGCGGCGACACTGCTCGCAGCGGACCGCGCAGCACCAGTGGAACTTGCAGTTGCAGCTGGACACGGTCTCCGCGCGGCGCTCCTCCACCGCCAGCCCGCAGTCCCCGCAGAGCCGGCGGCAGCTGCGGCGCTCCCAGCGGCCCAGGGCCCGCCCGCGCCGCAGGCACTCTCGGCCTTCCGTCCCCAGCAGCCCCAGCGTCTTGTTCTCCAGGCAGTAGTCCGGGGAGTCCTCCAAGTGCACCAGCTCCCGCGTGGAGATGGAGCGGAAGGTGTCGGCGATGGCGCCTCGGCCGGCAGCACTGTTGCCGGCCCCCTGCAGCAGGTCCACCTTGAGAGCCGCGTGGTACTTCTCTTTCAGGTGCGCGCCCACCTCACGGAACTCGGGCAGCTGCAGCCAGCAGGTCTGCGTGGTGCAGCTGCCGGACACTCCGTGGCACTTACACGTGCGTTTCATAGTGCCCTTCACCGCCTGGGGAGAGAGCTAGGAGTGAGCCGGCCAGGGAGTAAGCGGCGGGGCAGTTGGCCGCTAGGGGATGGCGAGGCGGCTAGCTAGTCCATGTAGCTGGCGAGCCTGGACCCTCGCTTTTCCAATCTGTTAAATGAACTGAAGAGAGGTCGGTACCTAGGGCTGATGGGGGGTGGAGCCAGCTGCCTCACCCTGGGGGCTGCAGGACTCACCTTGCGGCCGGCCTCGTTGTTGTGCAGGTTCATGGCTGCCCGAGCATCCTGTCCTGTTTCTAGAGCATCGACAAACTGCTTGGATATTGCCTCTCCGAAGCCCACGTTGTCACTGCAGCCTCCCCACAGCCAGCCTTGGCCCCCTGGAAGGATACGAGGTTAGGAAAGGTCGTTGAGCAGGCGGGCATGGACTCCTGGGCTACTGTTTCTAAGTGGGTTGGCGTTGGGCAGGTATCCTCTCTCCAGATCAGTTTCAGCCTAGATTTGTTTAGGCCACATTCCCGCTTCCACTTCCAGCCTCAGCCAGTTCCCTGCTCTGGGCTCCATGACCTAAGTCCTTGCGGAGTGGATTCTCTGCAAGGTGCCTGCGGCTTGGCCCTCTACACGCCGTCTCTGGTCTTTGGGCAGAGTATGTTTGTGCCTGGTGAGCGACTGACAATGGCCAGAAAAAGGAGAGGAAAGCACCAGCTTGCAGGGCGGGGGCACAATAGAAATAATATGGACCAACCAAGTTGGAAGTTGAACTGGAGGTCAGAGAGGATTCCAGAGGACAGCAGAGGTAAAGCGTAGAAAGGAAACGGGTAGGCATGTCTCCAACACGGGGACATGGAATGATGTTCCTCCTGTTCTGAGAGAGTAGCAGGATTGAATCCACAGGGAGTGTTCCTTGGTTGTGTTTAAACTAAGGAAACCCCCCACTTGGAGAAGGAGGGCCCTGAGCTACATTGAGCCTGGTTTGTCACTTCTAGGGTTTTGGCTTAAACTGGGCCGCCCTGATTTCCCCAGATTTAGAAGAATACAACTGTCCTTCACCCACCAAACTACCCACCGAACTTTTCTTCGTAGTGAACTTCACCAGCCTGCCCTGGCCACCTCTACTCACCCAGCTGCCCATTGCGGGAGTCGTCACAGCCGCAGTTGTCAAAGTCGCCGAGGCTGCAGTTCCTAGTCAGAGTGTACATGACCCCAGCAGAACTGATGGCATGTACAAACGCTGTCTCCCGATTAGCTGGCAGGAACCAAAAACGGGGAGTCAGAGCAGGGGTTACAACTCACTGTCAGTCATGCTGTCTCCCTTGAGCACCATCACTGTGCTCTCATCCCCAGCTCCAACCTGTTTCCCCACCTTTACAATGTACTTCACCCTTGTCCATGGTCTGCTCCAGCCTCCGTCTGAGCGCTACGCTTCTCCCCTCCCATCTTTTTCAGGTCACACATTATGATTAGGTGGCTAGATGACTGTTGACCTACAGGATTCTTAAGGATTTAGGTGGCAAAGAGCCAGAGGAAGAAATGGGGAAGGAGATGAATCTGAAGGCCAGGCTGTAAAGAACTCATGCCCTTTCCTTCCTGAAATACTGAAGTCTAAGAGGCACGGGCCAGCTAGTCCTAAAGAGAAAACCTCTGCTTGGCAGCTATTTCATTGACTGGTATGGCCACTCTTTATCTTCTTGGGAATATGGTGTCCAAGTTAGTCCCCACTTATCCTGTACCTCTCTGCTGAGCTGCTGAAAGAAGGGCTAAGAGACATGAAGAATTAATACTCCTACCTACCTCCTGATGCTCTTTATAGTGTGAGGAAGCCCTTAGCCAACTGGGAGGCTGAGGATGTTATAGACTAGGGGTGAGGCAAGGTCCATGCATTGAGCAGGGAGGGTGTTGGGAAGAGAGAGAAAAAAAAAAAGCTTCCTAAGAAGGAGGAGATGGAAAAGGGACAGAGAAGATCCCAGAGGCAGGATCACCTGAGAGTAGAGACCAGGTGAAGACTAGGATGCTGATGTAGAAGCAGCAGGGGGCCATCCCTGAAGAGCGGGGCTCTAACCTATGGCCAGGGGGTCAAGGGAGCTGTGGCGGAGGCTTTCCTTACCACTGCGAAGGCCACCATGGCTGGACAGCTGCAGGGCTCTCTCGGGGCAGTTCCATCGGTCCCAGGCAAACTGATACTTGCATTCTTCAATACCACTCTGGGCACCAGCTGCAACACTGCTGGAATAGATCAAGTAGGCCTACAGAAACACAGGGGTCGAAATTCAGACTCCCAGCTGAACTTGGGAGGCATTTGCACTGAAGTGGCCATGCATCTCTTTTCCTGCCCACTCTTCTCTCCTTCTAAAATAATGACAGGGATGCCTGGGTGGCTCAATCGGCATCTGCCTTTGGCTCAGGTCATGATCCCAGGGTCCTGGGAGTCCCTTGTTCAGCTCCTTGCTCAGTGAGGAACCTGCTTCTCCCTCTCCCTCTGCCTGCTGCTCCCCCTGCTTGTGCTCTCTCTCTCTCTTTCTCTCTCTCTCTCTGACAAATAAATAAAATCTTTTTAAAAAATAAAATAATGACAGAGTAAGCACTTTAACATCACAAATAACCTTGTGAAGTAGGTACTATTTTTATAGGTTAGGAACCTGAGGCTCAGAAAGGTGAAGTAAAGCGTTTTGTTCAAGGTCCTGTACAGCTAGTATGGTAACAGTAGGAATGAAATTCAATGTTACCAGATTCTAGACCTCACTAACCTTTTTTAAAAAAAATATTTTATTTATTTATTTGACAGAGAGACAATGGGAGAGAAAACACAAGCAGGGGGAGGGCAGAGGGAGAAACAGGCTTCCTATTGAGTAGGGAGCCCCATGTGGGACTCAATCCCAGGATCCTGGGATCATTACCTGAGCCGAAGGCAGATGTTTAACCAACTGAGCCACCCAGGTGCCCCTAGACCTCGCTAGCCTTTATTCACTATACTATTCTGCCTCTCCAAAATGAATCCAAATTACATAATTCATGAATTTTTGGCTGTTCTCATCCCATTACTGTCTTAGAAAAGAACATTTGGCAGCTGGAACTGTTCTTAGAGATCGTGGAGTACAAAGTCAGCATTTTAAAGATGGAGAGCTGTATCCTAACACTGCACTGAGAAGGATGTGTGGCTGCAACCTGACACTGGGAAAGGCCATTGACTTTTGTGGTTCTGGCACTTCTGGCCATAAATTCAGAATCAGTTCTCCTGAGTTCTTGCCTTGGTCCTGACAGTAGTTTGCTGTGTTCTTTTGGGTGCATCCCTAACCCTCTCCATGCCACGTCTTTCCTTCTGTAATATACACAGCTAATAAAAAATGTGGATATCATGAAAAGAAATTGACATGTATAGTCTTCAGTCAAGAAGCTAAGATCAGTGAAATCCAAATAAATCAAAGGCCATTTTTTCTTACCTTTGGACCCGTCATCAGGAAATTGTTCACTGACCTAGAAGAGACAAAAACCACAGAGCATAATGGGGATATACCAACTCATTTCTGTTGCCAAGCATTATAGGGATTACCTCAGCAAACATAATTGATAGGAAGAAATGAAAATGGTTTTTCCTAGGAAAAATTATGCAGAAGGGATCTATTAAAGATAAATTTATCTAATAGAATATGCACTAAAGGAGTTAACATTAGGATGCCTAGATGTCTCAGTCAGTTAAACATCTGACTTTTGATCTCAGCTCAGGTTCTGATCGCAGCATTGTGGTTTCAGTCCCTGCACTAGGCTCCATGCTGGGTGTGGAAGCTACTTTAAAAAAAAAAAAAGAAGAAGAACTAACATTATGCTTTCTTTTGATTTTTAAAATTTCAAATAACAAAAATGTTGCAAGTAATATTTGATTGTTATTTTGCCATGGAGTGGGAAGAGAGAACATGAACTTACTACTGTGTACCAGCACTCTACTATGAGTATTTTACATGCCGATCTTGTTAAATTCTTACTGTCTTGGCCATTAATGTTCCTATTTTTTAAATAGGGAATCTGAGACTCAAAAAAGGTAAATATCTTGTTCAGTCTCACCCATCTAATAAGTATTGAAGCAGGATTGAATCCAAGGCCATCAGACTCCGTAGGACTCTGAGAAGGATAGTTCTCTAATCAGAAAGAGGTAAATAGGGCACCTGGGTGGCTCAGTTGGTTAAGTGTCTGCCTTCAGCTCAGGTCACAATCCCAGCGTCCTGGGATCAAGCCCCACACTGGGCTCCTTGCTAAGCAGGGAGGCTGCTTCTCCCTGTCCCTCTGCCTGCCATTCCCCCTGCTTGCGCACGTGCTCTCTCGCTCTCTCTCTCTGTCAAATAAAATCTTAAAAAAAAAAAAGTAAGTAGTAGAGTGTCTTTCTAGGAACTGAGTCATAATTAAATTCCAAAAATAAATAATCTGACTCTGGAAAATATGTTGGCAATTTCTTTCAAAACTGAAATATATGGACTTGCCATTCAACTGAGCAGTTCTGCTCTTGGGTATTTAGCCCAGAGAAATGAAGATTTGTCTTTACTCGGGAACTTGTACATGGGTGTATATGGATGATACTCCAAAACTGGAAGCTACTCAAATACCTTTCCCAGGGTAAGTGGATAAAATAACTGTGGTTCATCCATGCCACAGAGCACTACTCGGTGGTAAAAGGAATGAACTAATTGATACATTCAATAACACGGATGAACATCAAGTACATTACACAAAGTGATCAAAGCCAATCTCAAAAGGATACATACTTTGGGGTATCTGATTGGCTCTGTTGGTTAAGCATCTGACTCCATTTCTGCTCAGGTCACGATCTCAAGATCGTGAGATAGAGCTCAGTGTCAGGCTCCCCACTGGGCATGGAGCCTGCTTAGGAGTCTCTCTCTTCCTCTACTCCACTCGTGCTCTATCTTCATGATTTCTACATATTTCATGATTTCATTTATGCAACAATCATGAAATAGGTAATCATAGAGCTGGAGAATAGATTAGTGGTTGTCAGGGGTTAGGGATTGGGGATGGGTGTGGCTGTAATAGGGTAACACTGGAGAGTCCTGCTCTCGGTCATAGAGGCAATCTTGATGTTAGTCATAATTTGCAAAGACTTTTGGACATTACCACGCCAGACAGAGGCTAGTTCCCATTCAGAGGCTAGACAGTATCAGGAAAGAAAACAGCAACAAAACAAAAATCAAGTTGTGGAGAAAAGAGAAATCTTTGCCATGAGCCTGGGTTGTGAGAGGATACTAAGTTGGGATCACAGAGAGCCATGGTGGGAGATAGTAGAGGATTCTTCCTCAAGATCCTACAATATGTAAAGATTTGTATGATGAGCTGGTTGAGCCAAAATGATTAATCAATTAGATTTAATTGAACACCTGCCATGGGACAAGACTGTAGGCTTTGTGTAGACATTTCCATTAATTAATGTTTGTGAACCCCAGAGTTATTTGCAGACATATGTGAACCATTATGGCTGGCTTCCTCATATCCAGACCATCCAGTATTAAGAAGACTTGGGATTGTTAGCTAGACTTCTTGTAACGGTCATTTTGCAGTATGTACATATATCAAATCATCCTGTTGTGTACTTGAAACTAATATAATATTATGTGTTAACTATATCTCAATTTAAAAAAAGATAGTGTGTCCTTGTGAACGAACACCAAAGGAGGAGGATCTTGTTCTTAATTAATGAGACAATGGCAAGATATTTTATTGGGGAGTAAAATACAATATGGATTACAGATAGCATAGTTAGTATGTGATGTTAGAAAGTGGAAAGAGAGCGAAAAAGGAAGGAATTTAAGTGTTTGTATGGGTATTACCCAGAGACAATTAGGTGATTGGAGGCAAGATGATAATAAACAGTAGAAGATACAAAATTTGTTTACCAAGTGGAAGTAGCTCTATAGAACGTGGTATAATCACCATGTTCCTAGACGAAGTACAAGCTTCCCATTCCCCATATGGACTATTGCTGAAGATACCACCCAGATTGATTGTCATTCAGAAGGTTTGTGCCTTACCCTCCTAACAATTCTCAGGCCTTTTCTTGAACTCCAGACTTGCATATTGCACTTCAATATTTAATGGGCATCTCAAACGTAATCCATCCAAAAGTTAACTCCTGATCTTTGCTGCCACCATCCCCAAACTGCTCCTTCTGTAGTCTTACCCACTGGAGTAAAGGACACTTCCTCCTCTAGTTGTCAGACAAAAATCTTGGAATCATCTTTGGCTCCTTTCTTTCTCTCATATCCCATATTCATTCTGTCATCAAATCCTGCCAACTCCGGTTCAAATTATATCCAGACCCTAATCAGTTCTCAATACCTTCACTGCTGTCCCTAGGTCCAAGCTATCATTGTCTCCTGTCTGGATGATTGTTTTGTTTTTAAGGTTTTTCTTTTAAGCAATCTCTACACCCAATGTGGGGCTTGAACTCACAACCCCTGGGATCAAGAGTCACATGCTCTATCAGTTGAGCCAGCCAGGAGCTCCATTGCCTGGATTATTGTTAAAGCCTCCTGTGCTCCTTGTTTCCACCCTTATTCTCCTACATTTTATTCTCAAAATGATTGGTCTATTTAAAGATCAGTCCCTTGGGGCGCCTGGGTGGCTCAGCGGGTTAAAGCCTCTGCCTTCAGCTCAGGTCATGATCCCAGGGTCCTGGGATCGAGCCCCGCATCAGGCTCTCTGCTTGGCTGGGAGCCTGCTTCCTCCTCTCTCTCTCTCTGCCTGCCTCTCTGCCTACTTGTAATCTCTATCTGTCAAATAAATAAATCTTAAAAAAAAAAAAAAAAAAAGATCAGTCCCTTGAAAATATAGATCAGGGGCAGGCACCAGGGTACCTCAGTCAGTTGAACAATTCTTGGTTTTGACTCCGGTCATGATCTCATGTGGAATGAGACTGAGCTCCATGTCAGGCTCCACGTTCAGTGGGGAGTCTGCTTGAAATTCTTTCTCTGCCCCTCCCTCCACCCCCTCTCAAGTAAATAAATAAATAAATAAATCTTTAGAAAAATAAAATGTAAATCAAATTTTGCTACTTTCTGTTCAAAGTCCTCCAATGATTTCCTCTTTCTTTTTTTTTAATCTATTTTTAAAAAAAGATTTTATTTGTTTATTTGACAGACAGAGATCACAAGTAGGCAGAGAGGCAGGCAGAGACAGAGAATGGGGGAAGCAGGCTCCTTGCAGAGCAGAGAGCCTGATGTAGGGCTCAATCCCAGGACCCTGAGATCATGACCTGAACTGAAGGCAGAGGCTTAACCCACTGAGCCACCCAGGTGCCCTGATTTCCTCTTTCACATAGAGCAGAAAGCCAAACCTTATCATGGTTTATAAAATCCTGTGCAATCTGGCCGCCAGTAACACCACACTGGTGTCGTCGTTCCTCCAGCACACCAGGCACTCTCCAGCCTCTGGGCCATCACATTGGCTGTTCTTTCTGCCCAGAATGCTTTTTACTCAGATCTCTAAATAGTTTGTTCCTTCACCTGCATTCAGCCTTTAAATCCTGTGTGTCATTCTCCCTAAAGCTTTTCTTGGTCATCCTGTTTAAAATTGCAACTCCCCCACCCTTCTCTGCTTCATAAATTGTATGATTCTCTTTATACAAAATGTCCAGAATAGTCAATTCCATATAAAAATTTTACTTACTCTTAATATCTACTTCAAAATCCACAACCAGCATTTCCTAAAGATTCATAGCAACTCTCTTCTGCCTCATATTAAGATTTCCTTTTATTTCCTAATATTCGACTGTAAGTAGGGGTTGCCTTAGTTATCCTTGTATCCCCTCCAACTCCTATTACAGTACCTTGAACAGAGTAAGTGCTCTTTAAAAATAGATTGAATTAAAGGGTTTTGAAAAAAGGATGGAAGGATCATCAGAACGAACAGAAAATTGTAGGATAATAGGATCACTGGAAAAGATCTGGGGGAGGATATGGACAAGGAAGTCTGGCAAGCCAGTGCTCCCACTAATTTTCTAACATTGAGAGCAGACGACCGTGCCACATTAGCAGATGATCATACCGCAAGAGCAACAGACAGTTAACACTAAGCATATGTACACAGAGGTTGGTGTTATAATCAAAAGTTTTAGCAAAGTCAATCTGACACACTTAATGTTATGTATAATTGTTATTGTGCTTCATGGTAATTAGACATAAGTGGTAAGTGATTTACATAAACAACTGCAGTTAGTTTTGTTTTTATGCTGCCAAATAAAAATGTTGTAATTGTTTCTTCTCCTTTTGACAGTCTTCCAGTATATATACTGATGCCATTTAAAATTTAACTTCCATCACACAATAATAGCTAACATTCATGGAGTACGTCTCTTCTGAAGCAGTGCTTCACCTGTATCATCATTTTTCATTTCCATGGCAACCCTATGGGGTAGGTACTATGCTATATACTGAATGTTTATCCTGTGAACAGAAAATACTTTAAGTGCTTTCTTTGCACGTTTTTAGCTCATGTCATTGTCACAACCATTGTATAAGGTAGAAACTATAATGTCTTCCATTTTACAGAACCAGAAACGGAAGCATGCAGCGGTTAGCCAGCATCCCACAGCTGGGTAAGTGGTAAAGCCAGGATGGGAACCTAGTCAGTGTGATCCCGGAGCGTGTATTCCTTCGCTGCTATGCTTTTCTGCAAGCAACCCGTGTTTCTCTTGCTCATATTCCCACCTGCTAATTCAGGACTCCTGATCCCCCAAAAGTTCTTGATAACTACTTCTTGAAGGTCTTAGTGACGTTTTGCACACACTGATAAACAAGCGCAGTTAACTATCACATTGTCTCTGCTGCTTTTCCGTTCTTCCATTGCTCCAACCCTCCCTCTGTGTGTCTGTCCGCCAAGCACCCATATCTGCCAGGCCTGGCCTCTGCTTTATCTGGGCACCACCATATTCCCTGGGCACATTGTAGGGAGGACCGTTTCTGCTTAGACTGAGTTCGATGCATAAAAAAAGTAGCAATGTACCACACTAATTTGGGATGTTAATAATGGGGGAACCTGTGCAGGGGGAAAGGGGAGTATTTACGGGAACTCTGTACTTTCTGTTCAAGTTCTCTGTGAACCTAAAACTTCTCTTAGAGGAACTATAAATTTTTTTAAAATACAGGGACAGATGTCTTTTAATCCACTTTAGAGCTTTGCTTTTCCACTTAGTTATCAAAACTGCCATTCGTGTACACTTTCTTAGAGGGTTTCAGTAAAATAATTCTTCAGGTTTGGCCTGTAACGTGGCCTCCTCGTCACCCACCAGCCTTCTTCATTGGACCGAAGCTGAGGGGCTTGCTAACATGTTCCAGTGACTGGCTTCATGGCTGGGATCTTCTTGATTCCCTATCCTGCTATCCCTATCCCATGCTATCCTGGGAGGACTCTACAGCCACTCATTTAGATAAATTTCTGGAGCCGTCAGCCCTGCCAATTCTCCTGACCTGCCCATATACCCAGACTCCAAGTGGTGGTCCCAGTGTGGAGCACCTTCAAAAGGTGCCATCCTCACAAAGAAATGGGCGATGAAGAGAAGTATCAACTAGAGTTTCTCTCATGTTTTGTTGAGACCTTTCCTGGGCTCAGCTTTCAGTGACCTCCTGCTCAAAGTGCCTTTGTCCACCCAGGATCCATATCCTTGGCCTTGGCACACTGCCTATTACTGATTCACCCACACTGGACCTCCTCCATCCCTAGGACGACTCCCTCAAGAATAAGCACCAGTGTAGTTTCTGATTTAGCTGAGCCTCTTTATTACGCTGGGAGCTGGCAGTGTCCATTGGCTTAAAAGCAAATAGATGGGGCTCTCCTGCCAGATAAGCAGGATAATTCTTCAATGAGACTCTGCCTGAAGCTAGCCCTGCTCCTTTCCCCAGATGCCCAAAGAAGGTGACTTTGGTGAGCGCATCCCCCCAGATCTGCTCCTGGCCTTCCTGTCAGTCCCAGTGGTGAAGGGTGTAAGCAAACAGCCACACTCCACCAATTCCCTTTAACTGTCAGGTGGCCATAGTCCACCTAGGACCTGTCCACCTAGGACATAGTCCACCAGTCCTGACCTAGGCAGGACTGCAGTCTTCTACCTCCTGACTCCTGGTGTTAGTCCTGCTTTGGCTTTTTGTTTTGTTTTGTTTTGTTTTGTTTTGTTTTGTTTGGAGGGTTCCAGTCTAGGGCAATGGAGTGTAAACTTTAGTGTTGTATGTAAAACTGAGAAGTCTGAGTAAGCTTTGTGGAAGAGATACTATGGTTATAAGATCTTAATACTGGGGAAGGCTGGGGAAAGGGTACATAGGACTTTCCGGTACAGTTCTTTGCAAACTTCTGTAAATCTGCAAAGTGTCATTTATATAAAAATAACTTGATAGGGGCACCTGGGTGGCTCAGTCGATTAAGCATCTGTCTTCAGCTAAGGTGGATTGAGCCCCAGGTCGGGCACCCTGCTCTGTGGGGAGCCTGCTTCTTCCTCCCCATCCGCCTGCCACTCCCCCTGCTTGTGCTCTCTCTTTCTCTCTCTGTCAAATAAGTAAATAAATCTTTTAAAAATATGTTTATAATTTAAATATGTAAAGTATAAAAATATATATAAACATATGAAAATTAAATGTTATATACATACATATGTACATGACCTGGAGTGCCAGAGATTTGGAGAATAGACTTCAGTGTAGGCATTTGAAAATTAATCCACATGGATTAGCTGGTAGAGTCCATAAGAATCCTCTGGGGAGTTTATTAAACATGAAGATTCTTGGGTCCCAGTTCCAGAGACTCCTGTTGAGTGGTGGTAATGGGGGGAATAGATGGTAGGAATCTGTATATACCACATTCCTAAGATGATCCTCAGAGTCCACTTCGAGAAACTCCCTGGTCCAGGGAGAACAGGCCTCTAATACCTAAGTAATAATTTGAGGGCTTAGAAAATTTAAATTATTGCTTCAGTCTTCTAGACAATTGCTGCTCCAACTGTAGCAGTCACAAGTTGATGGAATTGTCTTTTTTTTTTTTTTAAAGATTTTATTTATTTATTTGACAGACAGAGATCACAAGCAGGCAGAGAGGCAGGCAGAGAGAGAGAGGAGGAAGCAGGCTCCCTGCAGAGCAGAGAGCCCGATGCGGGGCTCAATCCCAGAATCCCGGGATCATGACCTGAGCTGAAGGCAGAGGCTTTAATCCACTGAGCCACCCAGGCGCCCCTGGAATTGTCTTGTTTTGTTTCTGGATGGAGTACCTTCTGGTTTCGGTAGCTCTCATAGCTCTCTCTGGTCACTGCCTTGAGGGGCTGGGTCTCTGGCTGCACTGAGCATTAAAATCATGGGGATTTCTTTCCTTCCCTGTGGTTTTTCTTGATACTGTAGTTTTTCCCCCTGGCAATTATAACTGACTTGTTTATGTTTACCTTTGTCATACCAGGAATAAACTATTTGGGGGGGTGGAATGTGCCCACAATGATTCTAAGTGTTTGTCTAAGGACCATCTTTCCTCTAGGAAACTTGCTAACTACCTCCATTCATGGAAGTCTTCAATGCCATAGCTATGATTTTATATTCTTAGACCACATTCTTGTCATCAATACACTGTCATCAGTGACTCTAACTCAGTCTTTGGTTTGTACTTTTTCCTTTTTAATTTACCAACAGTAAGAATTTGGGAGAGTAGTAATTTCTCTCTCTCTCTCTTTCTCTCTCTTTCCATCATTCCTTCTCAGCTCTCACAATAATGTTTCACCATACCCTCTGCTGTCACTTGCCCCCATCTAGACTGGTTAGCTAAATCATGCCCTCTTGTCCCGTTTTCCCTGCCCTCTGCCTAGCTCCTTTACTGTCAATATTTATCAGTTCTTTCCCCTTCATTTCAATGTGTGTCTACATTTACGATTCCTAATTACCGAATATTTTTTTCAGTTCTTGTTAAACAACCATCTAGATACAGATGCATTTGTAGTTTTGAAGCTATGGGTAATGCTAGAGGAGAGTCCTGTGGACTTTCCATCTTTTTCCCATTTCTTCTCTGCCCTGTGGATCTCCTAGCCTTGCAGCACCTCAGTGGCTATATTCAGCCACGATCTGACCCCAACTGAAAGTTCTTTGATCTCCAGGACTGTAAACCCCCAAACACCCACAGCTCAGTATTCTGCAGCTTCTCTCATGAACCATATTGCCTCCTGAGTTGCTTATTTCATAATCAGCCTGATCAGCGCAAAAATTTTTCCCAGAGAGCTGGTACAGGAGGGGAGGGACATTGGACAACCCAAATACAAATGACATATCTTCTCTTTTAGTTCTTGGAAAGTCTCCAAGTTTCTTTTGTTTCTTTGTGTTTTCTTACCTCACATTTATGATCCATAGATCCAAACACCCTACTTTCAAAGCTCCTCTTCATTTGATACCACTTGACGAAATTTATTTTACCACCTTAGGAAGTTCATAGAAAATTGGAAGTTCCCATTCTCTGGTAGTTATGTCTAATTGTAGATGAGCAGTTTAAACCACTATCCAATTAGTTTCTGCAATTTCTTCCTGTTTGGGGGCATTTTCCAAAGTAGTGTAGCCCACGAGGCTGTCTGTAGCACACAGCAGTTTGGCAGCTGTGGTGAGAACACATGGCTGTTTCTATATGGTCTGGAGCACAGATGGACACAGAACCAGTAGTACCAAATACCATCCTGTCTTCAGACTTACTTCTTCCTTTACATGACTAGGCCCTTTTTACGGGTCAAGTTCATGTGCTGGACTCCATCTCCCCTGAGTATGAGAGTTCTTTCCCAGGGAAGAACTCAGTGCCATGCAGCAAACTTCTCATAGGCAAGCATTACTTGGCCAAATGTGCCCTGATTCATTTGAATCCCAGTGGTTAATGTAGGGGCTTAGATTTAAGTTAGGATTCCCTTTTTGCTTCCCCCACACCTATGTATATGTATTTTTAAACCTGTATAGGGTTTTTTTTTTTTAAGATTTTATTTATTTATCTGAGAGAGAGAACACAAACAGGGGTTACTGGCAGAGGGAGAAGCAGGCTTCCCGCTGAGCAAGGAGCCTGATGCAGGGCTTGATCCTAGGACCCTGAGATCACGACCTGAGCTGAAGGCAGACACTTAACGGACTGAGCCACCCAGGTGCCTCCCCCTCCCCCACATATTTTTAAAAAGCAAATTCTGAATGTGAATCTCCAGAATTTAGTGTTTTCCTCTCAGGGTCCCAAACTTTCATCTCAATGCACTCTGACACCTTGTTGGTTCGCCCCCCACCCCAGCCCTCACACACACACCTTCACTTTCCTCACAAGTTTTGAATAATAGGTTTGGCTTCTCCCTACCCTTTAATCTCATCTTTCGAAGTCCATAAAAAGTCTCTGGGTCCTGAAGCTCTAGGTGGCCTGCTTCGGGAGGGACCATCTGATTACAGCTTGGGGTGAGGGGAAACAGAGAAGTGGCGGTAAACAAATGCAGGTGCGGATCTCTGTGTGGTGATCTAGCACAGAGAGAGGACGGGAAGGAGCGAACAGGCTGAGGGGAGGATCCTGAGGAGAGTTGCTGCCTGGAGCTGTAGATAGAAGGTGCCCCAGTGAAGCAACTTCTCTTAGAACGAATGTGTAACAGCCGGCTTTTCACCTCCTAGAACTCACAGAATGTCTCTGGCCAGGGAGAGCCCAAAGATAGCTCTTTCTGAGCGAGTTTCCGTGTGAGTCTCTCCATCCTCTATAGCATTGGACCCACAGAATACAGGCTCATCAGCACACATGGGGCTGGGCACACACACAATGACATAGAAGGCAAGTTTTACAAATGGCTGTGAAATAATATCCCATCTGTCCAAAGTTTTTCACTACCCCCTCTGACAATACCCAAGGATATTTAAGCTAGGAGCAATTCACTGTACAATTAGAAAGAATTAAAGTTAAGATGCAAAAAAAAAATTTTTTTTCAAAGATTTTATTTATTTATTTGACAGAGAGATCACAAGTAGGCAGAGAGAGAGGAGGAAGCAGGCTCCCTGCAGAACAGAGAGCCCGATGCGGGGCTCGATCCCAGGACCCTGAGATCACGACCTGAGCCGAAGGCAGCGGCTTAATCCACTGAGCCACCCAGGTGTCCCGCAAAAAAATTTTTTTAAGGACTGAACAGCGTGACTAGTTCTTATTCATTGTAAAGTCCAAATAATTGAAATCAGGCTCTTTCCCATTTAGCTAGGGGAAGGGATTAGAAAACAGAAGGCACAGATCTCTGAAGTCTTGAAGGGAAGAGAAATACCCAGAATTTCAAAGACACGTTGCCTCCTACTTTAAAAATTTGCCCAGAAGGGACAGAGGTGATATCAGCGGAGAGATCTATTTTCAGTAGAGCAAAGGAACTGAAGCGAGGTTACAGCAAATGAGCAGTTACGAAATGAAAGCCGCCAGTGTAGACTCACTGAGGGAGGATGGCATTGAAAGTAAAGACAGACATGATTGCAGTGCAGACTGGGGCCAAGTGAAGGTTTTTTCCCAAGATAAGTATTAAAAAAATGAAGGAATGTGTAGTTTTCATTCTATTCCCATATCTATGTCTCTTTCTTCCAAGGGAATTCAGGCCTATAAATAATTCTCAAACTGTTTTTTGTAAATGTGAACTTTCCATATTATAATGCAGTGCCCTAAAATCAACAAAAAAGTCTTATAAACTACTTAGCTAAAAAAAAAAAATTAAACAAATGCATCAGTTTTAGTAGAAATCGTATTAAAATTTATAATAAATTCCCACATTATCTCAAATCCAGCCTGTGCCCAATAATTCTTGGCAAAGACTATATAATAGCTGATGGGACAATTGTGTATTCTAGGTCTCTGCAAAACAATCCCAGGCTGATTCTTTACTGAGCAAATCACAAATGTTCAAGGGACAGTCTTTTCCTCTGAAACTAAAATGCCATGTGTATTCCAGGATGTTTTATAAATCGATAGGCTGTCTTTCCTTGTCCTCATTTCCTTCCTTCTTTATGTATTGTAGCAAACTCTGCTGAGAAACGCTGAGCTACAAAAAAGCACTTCAACACTTAGCATTTAAATGAGGACTCTAACTGGGAATAAGCTGTATTCTTTCTCTGTTCTGTGCCCTCTAAGCAAAAAGCTGCTAAGGAACAGCCCAAGCCACTGTTCCCAGAAAGCCTGGGACTACAGGAACCTCTTCCAGGATCATTATGGAGGCAGAAAATTTTGTTTTGTTTGTTGATTTTGTTATTCTGGTCCCTGTAGTATAGACCTTAGAAAATACTTATGTTCTCAACTGCATTGTTGGATACAATATCAGGTTATTTCAGGATCAGGAAGGTAGGTGTATACGGTAACTCTGAGAATTATCCTACAAAACAACTAGCTGCACAGTTCAAGGTGAGAAAATTGACAGGTTACGACACTTTAGTATCATTTTTTACTATTTAATGGAACTAAATCCAATTTAATGGAACTATTTAATGGAACTAAATCCAATCCAACGCTCCACTTCTGTTGCCTTTGCTGATCAGCCGCAGCTCAAACAGAAATAAACTAAATGTATTTGAATGAATTTTCTCTTTTTACTGATTTTTATTCTTCATTTTTCTTCCCAAGGGCAGCTGGTCTTATCTATACGTTCTCCAAGATTCACTCTAATCACTGACTCTCGATCTCTCAGACACAATAGGAGATTTCTTTTCCTATTGCTCTTCTTCCAGTTTTAAACCATGGTAGTATTTAGAAGATTTAGACAAAGAGAAATACATGCAGTTGAAAATGTGAGAGAAGATGAAGCAAGATGAGCTAGCAGAGGCCAGCTGTTGAGGCAGGGTTGTGGGGTCCATTATACACTGTTCTCTCTCTCTGTTGAAAAATGAAATTTTCCATAACATAGAATTAAACAATATGCTGCTTCTGAACCAATCATGTATGCAGTGTGGGCTCCACCAGGCACCTTGGATTAACGTGAAGAAATGTTAGGGTAATACGGTTCGCTATTTATTATCCTGGCTACTCGTGTAGAATGGAATCTTTCAGTTCAACTATGGTGAGTCTGAAGAGCTTGAGTCAAGGAAAAGGACTGTGATTTATGGTAGCAAAAGAGAATTAGTTTTGAATGAAGAGGAAATTTCTCACAAGGCAGGATGGTTTAAGCTTGGCCTAGAAAACCTAAGAATTTCCACGGAGTTGTACAGAAAGACTGAACTACTGGTCCACTTACAGGGCTTTATGGAGATGACTGGAACACAGCCTCATAGTGTGTTGGGTCCAAAAGGATGCTGAAGGTGGGGAAACAACCAAAAGTGAATTTGGACTGGTTGAGTAATGATGAATTTAAGCGATCCCCTTATGGTCTGATTGCTCTTGGCTTAGAGATAACTTTGACCTAAGAAGCATACAGAGAAATGATATGATCAATAACCAGGGCCTACGAAAAAGATTGAGAAAAACAAGCCATTGGCTTATAAAGAGACTAGAGAGTCTGTCCAGAGTGAATGGTAATTTCTTTTGAGAGGTCCTCTGAATGTAGATGTATTGCAATGGGAGGCAATGGGGAATGTTACTTATGTGAAAAGAGCTCAGTTTCCTCCAGGCTAGTCTTTTACTGAGGATTAAAAATCTGCTCTCTGCAAAGTCAGGGTTTATCCTAAGAAAAATTATATTGACCTCTCTCTCCGAGCCCTATGAATTCTCCTCTGCCTTTCTGAAGGAGATAGAACAGAGTTCTTTTTTATTTTATTTGTGGTTTTTTTTAAGATTTTATTTATTTGACAGACAGAGATCACAAGCAGGCAGAGAAGCAGGCAGAGAGCCCGATATGGGGCTCGATCCCAGGACCCCGGGATCACAACACGAGCCGAAGGCAGAGGCTTCAACCTACTGAGCCACCCAGGCGCCCCTGTTTATTTTTTTTTAATTTTATTTGTTTTTATTTGATTTTATTTATTTGAGCGAGAATGTGCACACAAGCATAGAGGAAGAGGGAGAAGCATCTCCCTGCTGAGCAGAGAACCCGACTCTTGGGGCTCAGGACCCTGAGATCATGACCTGAGCCAAAGGCAGGTGTCCAACTGACTGAGCCCCCAGGTGCCCCTCTTTCTTTCTTTCTCCTCCCTCCCTCCCTTCCTTCTTTTTCCTTCCTCCCTCCCTCCCCCTCTCTTTCTTTCTTTTTCTTTCTTTCTTTCTTTCTTTCTTGACCAACACTGTAACTTTATTCTTTACATCTCCTTATCACATGCTCGAATTAGGGATCTTGGGGAATTTGTTTTTGCCTCTGCCTTTTACTTTGAATGTAAGGGGAATCAAAAGACAAAAGAGCTCTAAAGATTCTAAGTGTCTCTTTAAAAGCTGTTATATGAAAAATAATGAAATGGAGGACACTACAATAATTCTCAGGCTCCTGCAGATCCTAAGATGTGCTACAAAAATGGGTCTTTATCCTTAGGAAAATATCATCAGAACTAGCTTTCTTATACTATACATAAAACCTTAACATCAGAAGCAGTACAGATAGTACAGATACTTTTTGAGTGATCTACGAACAAACACAGGCCCACTACATTAAAAAGAACAGGTAACTTGAGGTTTTGGGCAACAGTACACATGTAATCCAAATCAGCCTGCAGACAGTTTTCAGTGAGATGAAAGGAATGAAATAACAGAATGAAATAATATAAATTTGTTGGATAAATAAGTGTAAGATAATTTAAATAAGCTAACAGAACTATTTTTTTTAATATAGAAATACTAGTCAGGCACAAGCTTTTGTTTCTTAACGCCAGACTTCTAAATGTGTATGAGACTACTGTTAACATTATTAAACATTCCCAGAAGAATTAGAGTGTCAGACAGAGAAAGAAGGATGGCCACAACAGAAAGGACCATGGTCCAGTGTTCTGGCTCCTGAGCTACGAATGTGGGCAGGGAAAACAAAGCAAGGTCCTATCTGAAGCAGAAAGGCTTATTGCAGAGAAGCCATGAGTGCTGTGGATTCAAATCCTGTCTCACCAGTGACAATTTTTGTGTCTTTGGCCAGTTACTTAGTGAACATGTACTAAGCGTTGGTTCACATTATCATTATTTCTTTTTTTTTTAAGATTTTATTTATTTGACAGACAGAGATCGCAAGTAGGCAGAGAGGCAGGCAGAGAGAGAGGAGGGGAAGCAGGCTCCCTGCTGAGCAGAGAGCCTGATGTGGGAATTGATCCCAGGACCCTGGGATCATGACCCAAGCCAAATGCAGAGGCTTTAACCCCCTGAGCCACCCAGGTGCCCCCTCATTATCATTATTTCTGAGATAGATTTTGTCCCAGGGTATGGGGCAGGGCCAAAGCTAATCTTAAATTATCCTTTTTCAGAAGACTATAACAGTACAAGAGTAAGGACTTAAGTAAACCATGGAGTCTTCTACCTTTAAAGAAAATATGAAGATGCTCTACTTCTGAGAACTGATACCTATTTCTAGAAGTTTCTGAACTTAAGAAAAGATTAAGTTTAAATTAAGGTTAAGGTTTCCTGTCATGGTTCTTCCCTTATGTAAAATGGTTTACATGCCAAAGTCAATTCAAAACACATTCATCAATTCAAAACACATTCATCATCATAATGATTCAGCATGAGGCCTCAAGAACCAGGTCTTCTGGGTTCAAGTTCCATCTGGATCATTACAAGTTAGGTGATCTTGCCAAGTTATTTAAGATCTCTGGGCCTCCCACATTGGGCTCTCTGCTCAGCAGGAAGCCTGCTTCCCCATCTCTCTCTCTCTGCCTGCCTCTCTGCCTACTTGGGATCTCAGTCTGTCAAATAAATAAAATCTTTAAAAAAAAATATCTCTGGGCCTCAGTTCCCTCACCTGTAAGATGTAGATGACCATAGTATCTAATTCGAAGGATTAATAGAAGGATTGGTAAAGCACAACAGTGCCTGTAAGTTACCCATTATTACAATTGTGGTTAATTTCTGCATAGGAGACACGATGATAAATAAGGCAAGGTGTCTGATTCTAGAGGAGCTTCTGGGCTAGTGAAGAAGACAGATTCAAAAGCAGAATTCCAGTAAGAGGTACCAAGTGCCACAATGGCTTAACCTGCCACTAGCTATAATGGGGACAGAGAGAAGAGGTAGCTAATTTAACTGTGAAGAATTCCGGGAGGAGGGAATACCTAAACTAAGTCTTCAAAGATGAGTAGATGGCAAAGTTCTAGTGGAATCTTTGGAATCTTTTAGCCAAAAAATATTTCACCGAAAATGTGAACAAATAAAATCCTTTCTAAATGTCCTGATTTTATTAAGATTTTTTTTTTATTTGACAGAGAGAGAGAGAGAGAGAGAGATCACAAGTAGGCAGAGAGGCAGACAAAGAGAGAGGGGGAAGCAGGCTCCCTGCCGAGCAAAGAGCCCAATGCGGGGCTAAATCCCAGGACCCTGAGATCATGACCTGAGCCGAAGGCAGGCAGAGGCTTTAACCCACTGAGCCACCCAGGTGCCCCTATTTTAATAATAGTAAACATCCAGCAGATTAAGAGAACTTGATCATATCAGTTGGAAAAGAAAAAAGCTAAGAGTAGTTGGAGCCCAGGAAAAGGGATTTACATTTATAGTCCCGAGAGAATAGCATTCCCTAAGATACAGCATTAAAGCAAGTGTCCCAGCTGGGAAAAAGAGAAAAAAGTAAACTCTTTCCATGGAAGAGAGAGGGTTTGGATTGAAACTCCTTCTGATCCTTTTTTAATATCCCTGCTTATATAATATCACAAAAAGGAGATGCTTCTTTGTGTCATATTATCAACCACACACATAAAATAAACATGTATCATGGAGCATCTGCCTTATTTATACAAACTGGTTTTGTAAGAGAAGTTGTAATGAAGTGTCTCTTCCCAGGACCTCTTAGCCTTTGTAAATGATGATGATGATGGTACTAATAAATATCATTAACTAATTTATTATTATTATTATTATTAGCTAACCATTATTTTTATTCATGGCAGGAAGTATAGAGACTCTGAAAGCAAAAATATAGGGCTCAAGTTGTTGACAAATCAATGACAAAACTGGGAATTCAACTTCGGTGATCATGTCTCAAGCCCTTAGCAGGACCTCCAACATTGCAGCTACTGACCTAATCCCCTCAGAGTTACCCCATAAATCCCAAGTTTTTTCATCGGTTATGAATTTTTTGTTGATCAGGGGAGCTATTGGTATGTGACTCTTTGATTTTGGCATATTATTTTCCAGATTCCAAGGCAATTTTCACTCTTTTATTTCCCTAACTTCAGAGATTCCCAGCCTCTCTGAGGATGAGAATTTCTTTTTATGGTAGCAAAGTTTAGTGCATCTTGTTCTTTTTTGTATCTTTTAGTGGAAAAACTTAACAGAAACTTAACAACAAATTATCATGAATTCATACTTTTAAGTATGTATTTTTATTATTCATAATATATATTTGAAAGATAGTAGCACATGTATGTGGAGAATAATTTTAGTAATAAATGATGCTGGGAGAGAGTATGGATGCAAGACAGCCCCCCTACACTCACTGAAGCCCTTGCTGATCCAGGGTTCTGCAGTCATCATCAGATGAAATTTCATAGAAATTCATAGAAAGTTCATAGAAAGGTTACTTTAAATACATAAATGTAGCAAACCAAGGAATGGTGTATTTCAAAAGCTGTCTTAAAACCCAAAGATTTTCAATAAATTCTTGCTCTACGGCAGAAAAGAAATTGACTCCCTTTAAAGTCTTTGGAAAGAATGAGAGCAGAGCCATAGTTAACCTCTGTGTTCCAGTGCATCTTTCTGATTCGGTCATCAAGTTGGGCAGGTAAAGGGGAGAGAGAGAAAGGAGAAATGTGCAGAACTGGGCAAAACCTAGGGTCATTACGAGACATCATTTAAAGTAAAATGAAGGCCACAGTTAAGGAAAAACATGTTCTAGGCCCATTCATGCCAGATGAGTAAGAGTAATGGAAACAAAAAGTCAAATTGGCTCATCTCTGCCCACCACTGTAACCGTCACTATCTGCTTAGCTGTATCACGTGCTCCCATTCTCTTTTTGGGGGAGCCATTTGGATTAAGGAAAACAGATTCAAAGAAAAGATTTTTCTCAAGTTACTAAAGGATAATTCTCAGAATTGTCCCAGCAAGAAGACATGGTAGAGAATGTTTTTAAAAAAGTTTCCAGTCATCTTGCCTTGAGAACCCTAGTTAAACGGCATGCTGTAAGTCGGTGTCATCTTTATTTCCTCTATCCAGCCCAAGAGCTTCTGTTGATGGACTTTTTTGACAGTAATTTCAGGCAAGCCTACAATTGAACAGCCAAGCAGAAATTGTGGTTCTCTATTTGTTAAATGCTTTTGCGGTCCTTACATAAAAGGTTGGTAATGAAGTATTAAGAGAAACATCTGAAAGGCTGTGGTTGGTCAAATTTCTCGGCATGGCACAAAGGGGAGGATGACCTTATGCAGAACCCTGATAGTTCCATTATAAGAATAATCAAGATTTAATGTTAAATTTAAAAATCACTCTTCAAATGCTACCAAAAACAGACTCTTGGCAAAGTCTAAGTGTTTAATTCAAATTAGGGCTTATAGAGAAAAAGCAATTAAAATCTAATTACATTATACAGGAGATTTGTACATTTTCTCCTCAAAGTCAGGCAAGGCGAGGAGGGGTTCTTAAACCCTGTTTTTAAATTAGAACTTTCTTTCACATCTCTTTTTTCTTTTTTCTTTTTGAATCCAGACACTTGAATTTGGACAGACAAGCAACCCAGCCACCTTTCAGTGTGGCTGTGTCAGTATCGGAATGAAATGAACATGACCCCCTCCAGCAGGGAAGGAACACACAGTAAAGGTATTTTTTATAGAACAATTCTTCACACTGCCCTGGTGACTGGGGAAAGGAATCTCGTGTTTCTCTTTTGCTGATACTGAATCAGCTGAAGAATACCATGAACATCAGTAGAAATGCTCTGAAATAGTCTCCGCTCCCTTTTGTCTTTTTGTTCTCATGAGGGGAAAAAGAGAGAGACTTTTTTTTTTTGAGCGTGAAATATTTAATTAAAATGCCAATTAGAAATGAACCAATTATTTGGTGGTTCACTTTGTAACTGGAAGTGTTACAAATGACTGCGTTAACTTACAAATCCTTGCATAAATTGGGCATATTTCTTACCAACTCTGTAATAAAGATGGCTATAATCATTTATGATAAGAATACCTTCTTGGCACAGGAAGCTGATTACAGCAAAGAAATGCCTATCCTTGCTTCCTGAACAGTTTATGCAGCAGTTTGATTCAGACCTTGGTTAAACAGATGGTCAAAATGCAAACCGATAAAGAGACTGAGCTTATGTATCTCAGTTGGGGAGAAACTCCAAACACCCTAGCAACTTGCACTTCCCAGGTCTTTCTTTTGTATCCCATTGCGTAGTTACTTGTTAACATTTCCATGTATAGATACTTCATGTGATTCCCAAGAGCTACATGAAACTGACAATAACATCACCTATCATTGGTGAGGTGGTTTATAATTTCCAAAGCACTTTCGCCAACATTGCCTCATTTTCGGAGCAGCGTAGAAGTGTTTGTAAATTGTATACATTAAATAAATTTGTAGAAAGTTTAGATTTCTAAAATATTTCATTTCAAATGTGTTTATTTACCCAATACCAACTCAACAGCTCAAGCTAATTTTTATCTCTAAGACATGATGATGTAGTTACTTGCAATATCCTGAACAAAGTGAAGTTAAGTCAGAAAGTGCAAAGTAAGAGCCCATTGCATTTTGTCTCCAGCCTTCATCTCAAAGATCAGATTCAAACACAGTAGAACTTACTTTGAACCACCTTCCTTTTCTCCACAATGCTGACATCAGGATTTGGTTAAAAACGGGAGGAGAGGGGGACTACTGTCCATTTCCCCCAAAACCACTTAGAATATTTGTAGTATAGCAATTTATTAATCTACTTTTAAATCTATTAGTTAATTAGTCAGGGTCCTAAAGATTTACTGAAATCAGCTATAAATTTAGGAAGAGCCCCTACTCCATAGAACAGTTTTCTCTAGAAAAGATCCCAAATCTTCCCACACTTCAGGAAGTGAAAAAGAGCCCTCTCCCTTACATACATTTACTTAGTCCCGTTCCAGGTAGGAGTCCAGGTTACTTACCAGGTGTAGCTGAGTCGGAGGATACAGGTGAAAAGGAAGATGCACACAGAAGGCTTCGTAAGCAACATAATCCTCAGGAGCAGCAGATAGAAAATTCTAAAAACGTGGGAGCCAGACAAGATGGGGAAATATACTCCTCAGTGGGAGTGGGGTGGAATTCTCCTCAAGTCCCAACTTTCGTGGTGTGTAAGCGATCCCAAACAGAGTTAAGGGGAGGTGAAATGGAGCTGCCAAACTTCCAAAGAAGAGATTATCTACTTAATTAAAGTTTTTTTTCCCCCTTCTAAGTCCTTCAGCCAATCAGAACTCAAGTGCCAGAGAAAGATTGAGTCGATCAAAAGAACACTCCAGGATCCTCCCAGACAAATGCAGAAGAAGGAGACAAGGAAAAGGGGACAAAGAGAGGAACACGGAGAAAGAGGACAAAGAAAGAAGGGGGGGAGGAAAAGAGACATAGCAAATCCCCTCCACATAATCACCGCTTGGGGTTTCTCTCCTCCCTCTTGCCTATGCCCTCCCGCCCCACGACTGCCTCCCCCACCCAGGCACACTCACCCGCAGACTGAGACACACAGAGAGGATAGCCTGGTCCCCAAGGGGATTTAGAAGGGACTGTGCTTTCCCGGTTGTCCTTTGTAGGGCTTTGAGCCTTAATCTGCATTCAGAGTAGCTTTCTTGAGAGAAAAATATACCATGTACTGGGTGAACCTCAGCCCTCTGATTTGCAAATGTGGGGATTCAACCAACCACCTCTGTAAGTTAGAAAGAAGCTTGGGCTACTTTAGGGAACCTGAGGGTTTCTTCCTTTCAACTTTTCCATAGAACACTTACTTGTTGAACGCCTGTTACATTGTCAACCCCACGCTAGGCAGCGTGGACATTTTAAAAAGACAAAATACAATTTCTGCCCTAGAGACTATAGCCCAGTAGGGTGGTAAGATAAGAATGTAATTTAATAAGGTATTAACTTGCTTCAAAGTACCTGTAAATCATATGGGCTTATTTAGGGAAGGTTTTCTACAGAAGGTAGAATCTGAACTTCAAAGACAGGTTGAGATTTCAATAGGTAGCCAAACCCTAACTTCTTAAGACTCTGGTGGTGAAGCATGTAGGGCACTGAGATTCTTGCTCACACATCTGAGTTGCTGCCCCTTTTGTCCACTAGAGAGGAAGGGTCACCTCAGCCACAGTGTTGGGGTCCTCAAAGCACCCCCAACTGACTTCCACATGGCCACATCTCCTGCTTTGGCATCCACACCTCCTTTCCTGAGGACTCCCCAGAGGCAATGGTCTGTCTTTGTTCTCTTCCTTTTATCCTTGTTGCTCACTCTTCAGAACCCTTTCCAGCCAGATCTACACTGGCAAACTCAACTGACAAATGAATTATTAGCAGATTAATTCATTATCAAATTATTCAGGCAGGATGATTGAGGGCTCTTGACCTAAATATTTTGACTATCTTTGTCGTCCACCTGGAGTCTTCCAGACCAGGTCATTATTTGGGATTCCTAACTGTGACATAAGCTTGGTGGGTTTTGACTCTCACTCAACTTTAGGTCTTCCGTTCTCTCTTCTTTTCCCCCTCAGCTTTATTGAGGTATGATTGACACATAAAAATTGTATAAATTTAAGGTGCACAATGTGATATTTTGACATATGTATATATTATATTGTGAAATGATTGCCACAATTAAGTTAATTCACACATCTATCACCTTACATGGTGTGTGTGTGTGTGTGTGTGTATGTGGTGAGAAAATTTAAGATCTGCTCTCTTAGCAGATTTCAAGTATTATATACAGTAATACAAGTATTATTAACTACAGTCACCGTGCTGTACATTCGATCCCTAAAACTTACTCATCTTACAACTAAAAGTTTGTACCCTCCTAGATCTTTCTGTCTTTTATCATTCAGAAAGGAAGCAGCCAGGGGCACCTGGGTGGCTCAATCAGTTAAGGTTACTCCTCAGATTCTTGGTTTGAGTTCAAGCCTCTGACTCTTCACTTAGGCTCAGGTTGTGATCTTGGATTTCTGGGATGGAGACGGGCACTTCTTGGCTCAGCAGGGAGTCTCCTTCCCCTCTTCCTCTGCCTCCCCCCCCCCACCAATCCCCCTCCTTGTTCTCTCTCTCTCTCTCAAATAAACCTTTAAGAATAAGAAAGAAAGAAAGAAGCCAAGTCTTTAAGACCTAGTGTCAAGTCCTAGGAAGGTAAAGAGTAATGACTCCCGAATTTCAATCTTGACTTCTTCCCTGATAACAATAGGAACAAAGTTCTTTCCATTTACTTGACTAGGGAATTGATTCCCAGGGGATAGAAAAAACTTCTAGGAGGTAGAACAGGCTTGGGCGATTTTTTTGTGAAAAAAGAGTAAATTTAAAACAAGTTTCTTTTTTTTTTAAATATTTTATTTATTTGACAGAGAGAAATCACAACTAGGCAGAGAGGCAGGGAGAGAGAGAGGAGGAAGCAGGCTCCCCAAAGAGCAGAGAGCCCGATGCGGGGCTCAATCCCAGGACCCTGGGATCATGACCTGAGCCGAAGGCAGAGGCTTTAACCCACTGAGCCACCCAGGCGCCCCTAAAACAAGTTTCTTGATGCACTCTTCCATCACCTCAGAATTTTTTCCCACAAAGGGAAAATTTAATACCCTTATCTTTTGTACAAAATTAGTGCATTCTCATTGTAAAAACGTAAACGTAACAAAATGCATAAAGAGTGCAAATCCTCTTTGACGAACCACTTCCTACTCTGCCCTCCAGAGTCTGATGCTTAACCAACTGAGCCCGCCAGGTACCTAAGTAGTAAACTCATTTAAATGATTATTAATGTCCTAACGCTCTGCTCTATTGTTTAATCCCTATTTAAAACTTTGATAGTGTCGCATTTGCTTTGTTGTACTTTTTCCTGAGAAAACCTAGAAATGTTCATTTGTCTCTGTATTTAATTGGCAAAAACTTAATGGTCTATGATGTATCAAGCCCTGGGTAAGACCCTGAATTAAAATGAATAGAGAAGTCTGTCACCACATTTACAGTCTGGAAGAAACAGATCAGTACACTCAGAAGTGGTAAGGGAAAGAAATGCATGAGACGCTATGAAAGCATAGCGGCTGGGTACCTAAAGAAACAGGAGGGGGTGCCTGGCTGGCTCAGTTGGTTAAGCATCCGACTCTTGATTTTGGCTCGGGTCATGATCTCTGGGTTGTGGGATCAAGCCCTGAGTTGGGCTCCCTGCTCAACAGGAAGCCTGCTTCTTCCTCTCCCTCTCCCCCACTTCGATTTCCTCTGCCTGTCTCTCTCTCTGTCAAATACATAAATAAAATCTTAAAAAACAAAAAACAAAAAAAAACAAGAAACAGGAGAGAGCAGACAGGCTTCTGAGCATATGTAAAGAGTGGGGGAGCGTCCAAAAAATAAATAAAAGTTCATCAATAGTCACCAGGAGGAAGGGGGTTCCACACAGAAGGAATAACAAATCTGTGAAGCCTTGGGGTACCTGTGGAGAACTGTGGGCAGTTCTCTGCGGCTGCAGTGCCGGTGATATGGAGATGGAGGGCCAGAGAATTAGGTAGAATGTGGTGGGGGTGGAGGGTAGGGGAAGGACCTTGTGCTGAGGAGTTTGGATTTTATCCTGAAGGCAACTGGAAACCACCAAACGGTGATGAGCAGATGTGTGACATAAAATTTGTATACCTGACAGATTATTTTTTGGCAATGATGGAAGATGGCTTAGGTGAGACTAGAGGCAGAGACAGTTTAGGGCCAGTGGCAGAAATCCAAGTGACGAGTCTAGAAGACTGTATAAGTGAATGCGGATCCATGTTAAGTGAATGAAAGAGGATGGAATTAGCTCCTTAGCACAACGGAGGCCCCTGTGGTCGAATATGTGCTTGACACTTCATGCTTACTAAGTTTTCAGTACTTATTATTAATATTTTAATCTATTGTTTTCCAGAGTATTTAAAAAAAATCTATTCTTAAATTTGATCTGCAGACAGGGGCACCTGGGTGGCTTCGTCGGGTAAGTGTCTGACTCTTGATTTTGGCTTAGGTCATGACCTCAGAGTTATGAGACAGATCCCCAAGTTGGACTCTGTGCTGGCCGTGGAGCCTGCTTAAGATTCTCTCTCTCCCTCTGCTCCCCCCACCTGCCATCTCTCTTTCTCTCTCTCTCTCTCTAAAACACACACACACACACTGATCTGAGGGCGATGTTTAGGCAACAGTATCCTTTTTAGATTGAACCAGGCATCCAAAAAACAAGCAAACACCTCTTTATAAACAAAATAAAAAGACTAATAGAAATAGAAATATTTTCAACGTCTATGTTGCTCTTATACAAACTATTAGGATAAAAAAAAAAAAAAAAACCAGCCCTATCTATATGGGTAAGCTCTTCAAAAATTAAGAAATAAAAAATCCAAAACACAGATGAAAAAATTTAGCTTCACTGATTTTGAGAAAAGACAGATTAAAACAATGAGATACCACCTTCATTTATCAAACTGGCAAAGGTTTTTTTTTTAAATGGGACCTGGGGCACCTGGCTGGTTTAGTCAGTTGAGTGTCTGACTCTTGGTTTTGGCTCAGGTCATGATCTCACAGTTGTGGGATCGAGCCCCATGGTGGGCTCTGTGCTCAGTGTGGAGTCTACTTCAGATTTTCTCTCCCTCTCCTTCCCACTCACTCTCTCTCTCAAATAAATAAAATAAATAAAATCTCTTTTAAAAAATGAGACCCGGGGCGCCTGGGTGGCTCAGTGGTTAAAGCCTCTGCCTTCAGCTCAGGTCATGATCTCAGGGTCCTGAGATCGAGTGCCACATCGGGCTCTCTGCTTGGCAGGGAGCCTGCTTCCCCCCTCTCTCTCTGCCTGCTTCTCTGCCTACTTGTGATCTTTGTCTGTCAAATAAATAAATAAAATCTTTAAAAAAAAATGAGACCCAATATTGACAAGAGTATTGTGTTTTGTCAAATGGTTGTTTTACACACTGATGGTAGGAGTGTGAATTAATCCGATGCTTTGCAGAGCAATTTGATAATATGAATTCAAAATTTCAATCAAAATAATTAACAATAAAGAAATAAATAAAATTTCAATCATGTTAATACATTTGATCCAATAATTCCACCTTTATAACTTTTATCCTACGAAAGCAATCAGACGATGTTTTTCAGAACATGTATATAAGGGTATTCATTGAATTAGTATAAATAACAGCTTCGGTAGAACATTTTTTGAGCGTCCACCCAGCTCATAATGACTGCTTTTATGGGCTATTCTACCTCCAGTTGGGGACCTTCAGGAGCGACTTTGTGCCACATAGAAGCCTCTACCATCTGCAACACAAATGGTTATAAGCTGGTATCACCCAGCTGAGCCGGTCAAGTTTCCTTCCCTGAGAATTTGGATGACAGGGGAAATGACAGAGGAGAAATGGTTTCTCTGCCAAGCTGAGCTTCTCAGGGTCTTTGAGATATATTCATTCAATGTTTTTTTTTTTTTTTTTCAAAAGAAGAATGCTGATGGTACAGAGAGAAGTATAAAATGGCAAAATGCATTCTGAAATAGATGACTGAGAGAGTCCAGAAGACCTGTACGAGTGAGTGGAAAGAGCCAAGGCTGAGCATAAGCTTTTGTACAACCAAAAAGGATAGCAGCAACCGGTTTAAGCTGATACCTGCCTGAGACAGTTTAATGCTGAATAATGTGACTTGTGGCAGTGATCCTCTTTTTTTTTTTTTTTTAAATATTTATTTATTTATTTGACAGAGAGAGATCACAAGTAGATAGAGAGGCAGGCAGAGAGATAGAGAGAGAGAGGGAAGCAAGCTCCCTGCTGAGCAGAGAGCCCGATGCGGGACTCAATCCCAGGACCCCGAGATCACGACCTGAGCCGAAGGCAGCGGCTTAACCCACTGAGCCACCCAGGCGCCCAGTGATCCTCTTTCACAGTAAATGACCTCTACTTAGAATTCCTAGTCTTTATATAGAAATAGGCAGAAAGCAATCAGTAACCCAGGGTTCCTGGTTAGCCCACTCCTTTTTACTTTACTGTGCCATTTCCACTCAATGCCAAGATTGGAAGAAATATACCAAGACTGAGAAAGAAAAATTGATAGGGAAAACGGATTTTTTTTAGCATCCCTTTGCTGTTCACATATTTTATTCCTAAACAATACTGTTTGGCTTGGTTCTTTGAACGATATTAGTGAAATTGAACCGTATGTATTCTTCTGCAGTTTGCTTTTTTTCATTTAACGTTACAGTCCTGAGATTATCCTTGCTGTTATGTGTAGCTGTAATGAATTTATTTTCTCTGGGATATGGAGTATTCAATTGTATGGATTTATCCATTTTGTTGTTGGTAGTATTAGGGTTGTGTCAGACCTTTTGCTAGTATTTAACAGTGGTGCTGTGAGTATTCTTTTTTTTTTTTTTTAACATGATGGCCAAATCCTCTAATGGTTTTCTTTTCTTTCTTTCTTTTTTTTAAAGATTTTATTTATTTATTTGACAGACAAAGATCACAAGTAGGCAGAGAGGCAGGCAGAGAGAGATAGAGGAGGAAGCAGGCTCCCTGCCAAGCAGAGAGCCCGACGCGGAACTCGATCCCAGGACCCTGGGATCATGACCTGAGTGAAAGGCAGAGGCTTTAACACACTGAGCCACCCAGGCGCCCCTGCTGTGAGTATTCTATACATGTTTTTGAGAACACGTATCCCAACAGTTTCTTTAGCGTATATACCTTAAGTGGAATTTGTGATCATAGGGTTAGCACATCTGTTTTACAAGATGATGTTAAATTATGTTCCAAAGCAGTTGCTACATTTACACTCCAACCAGCATTTCGCACCCCTTCAGGCACTTTATGTTGGGTACATTTAAGTCTTTCACCTACTTTTTCTATTAGATTATTTGTTTTTCCTATTTTAATGATGTATATAAATTCTTTATATACTCTGGACATTCAGCTTTTGTCAACTGTATGCATAGCAAATGTCTGCTCCAAATTTGTGGTATGTTTTCTCACTATCTTGATAGTGTCTTTTGATTAATAGAACTTTATTTTTTTTTACAAATTTTTTAAAAAGATTTTATTTATTTATTTGACAGAGAGATAGACAATGAGCACAAGTAGGCAGAGCGGCAGGCAGAGGGAGAAGGCGAAGCAGGCTCTCTGCTGAGCAGGGAGCCCGATGCGGGGCTCGATCCCAGGACTCTGGGATCATGACCTGAGCCAAAGGCAGCCGCTTCACTGACTGAGCCACCCAGGCACCCCTAGAACTTAATTTTAATGTTATGATTAACAACATATAATAATTTAGTATTATTACTGGTAGTAATTTATTCATATTACTATTACCATTTCATGTATTGTTCATCCCTCTGTATCCTATTTAAGAAATCCATCCTTACACCTATGTTGTAAAGGTAGTCTCTTGTGTCGAACTTAACAAAT
This sequence comes from Meles meles, assembly GCF_922984935.1. Classification (NCBI taxonomy): domain Eukaryota; kingdom Metazoa; phylum Chordata; class Mammalia; order Carnivora; family Mustelidae; genus Meles; species Meles meles. Next base: position 59,575,339 of record NC_060078.1, on the reverse strand, counting down.
AAGTAATTATACATAAAGCTCATAGAACAGTACTTGGCACATGAAAGCAGATTAGCTATTTTTTAAAAGATTTATATATTTACTTACTTATTTAGAGAGAGAGAGCACAAGTGGGAGGTGCAGAGGGAGAGTGAGAGAAAGAATCTCACGCCGACTCTGGGCACCAAGCACATAGCCTGATGTGGGGCTTATCACACGACCATGAGGTTATGACCTAAGCCGAAACCAAGAGTCTGATGCTCAGCCAACTGCACCAGCCAGACGCCCCAAAAGGAAACTGGCCATTATTGATATTATCATGTCTCATCAATTCATAGATGCCTATTTTTTCACATTTATCATCTGTGGTAGGTTGAACAGAGTCCTCCAAAGACATCCACGTCTGAAACCCTGAACCTGAGACACTTACCTTAACGTTACTAACGCTACTTTGCAAGCGTGATTGAATGAAGGATTCTGAGATGGAAAGATTATCCTGGATTATGTGGGAGGGCCCTCAAATGTAATTGCCAGTGTCCTTATAAGGAAGAGGCAGAGGGAAGTTTGATTGCAGTGACAGAAGGGAGAGGGTGTGATAGGACGTGGCAGTACATAGAGATTTGAAGGTGTTTTGCAGGTGGGCTTTGGAGAGGGAGGAAGAGGCAACGAGCTAAGGAATGCAGCTCTAGAAAATGGAAGAGGCAAGGAAATAGGCTCTCACCTAGAGCCTCTGGAGGTAGCATGGCCCAGCCCACACTTGCTTTTGGCCTGCTGAAATTGATTGCAGACTTCTAGCCTCTAGCTGTGTTTGAAGCCCCACAGCTGTGGTCATTTGTGATGGGAGCCACAGGGAACTAACACAGCAGCTCTTTAAAATTGATGGGTCTTCCATGCTCACCAGCTGGGCAACAAGTCACGATTTAATTGTTCTTACCTGCCCTTCCAGGGACCTGGTTGTGACTCCTGATCTCATACTGGACAATGACAATTCTTTGAGATCTCAAAGAACAGACATTTTTTTTTAGAGAGGGAGAGGAAGAGGGAGAGGGGGGAGTGGCAGAGGGAAAGGGAGAAAGAGAATTTTCAGCAGGCTCCATGCCCAGAGGGCTGCCTGACACAGGGGCTCCGTCTCATGACGAACTCTCCACAGCTAATCACAGAGACAAGTCCACATTGAAAACAGATCTTATTAAATAAATATCCAATCTCATAGCAAAATACCCAAATTAAAAAAAAAGAAGCAACAGCAGCAGTCATCATTGGTTACTGATGGTAGAGGGTGCTGCTGTGTGAAAAACAGAGCTGTCAAGAACAGAATCAAAAACTATTTTTAAGATTCAGGCTCTGAATATGAAAACATTTTAGGAACATTTTGACTAGTTTATTTCCCTCAAATTTTCTTTCTTATGCATGCATTTAAAATCTTAAAAAATAAGTTTATAATAGTGTAATTTTAAAAATTCTAAGTGTGAGAACACATTGTCCTACAATTTAAATAGCAATGTTTTTCCTTTTTAATATAATGGTGCATTGTAGAATTGTTGGCATCTGAGATTCAAACACATTTATTATTATTATTAACTTATGCCTTTTTGTCTTGTTTAAGAAATCCTTTCCTACCCATCAGTTGTACAGATAGTCTTTGATGTTGATTTCTAAAAATGTTATAGTTTAGTCTTTACATTACCTTCCAGGATCGCTTAGAATGGATTTTTGTGTATGAGGTAAGGTAATTATTTAGTTATTTTTCATCTGCAACCAAGTACCATTTATCAAAAAAGCTATCATCTTTTTCATGGTTCTTTACTATCAGCTCTATCATAAGCCAAGGTTCCATTTATGCACGGGCCATTTTATTTCATTAGTTACATTGTCTCTAAATCAGTAAGATCCTTTTTAATTATTAGGGATTTATAATAATTCCTTATATTTTGTATGGCAAGTCCCTCCATCTAGTTCTTTAGAATCGCCTTGTCAGTTCTTCCCTCCTCCCAAAACACTTTCAGGATTTTGATTGGAATTTGTCAGATCTGCACATCAATTTGGGGAGAACTGGCATTTTCTCAACACTGAGTCTTCCAGTCCACAACTATGATAAAGCCCTCAATTTAGTCAGGTCTTCTATAATGTTTTTCAGTGAAGTTCTGTAATATTTTCCATCAAGGTCATAGATGCATTTTGTTAGGTTTACCCCTAAGTACTTCATATTTTTTATGCCACTGTAACTGAAATCATATTTTAAAGTTTCATTTTCTAACTGATTGTTACTGATACATAAAAATTCAGCTGATTTTTATGCATTGGCTTTGTATTCCAAAACATTATTCACCTTAATTCCCGTGTTTTGTGGGATATATATATATATATAATTTTTTTGCCTTTTTCTATGTTGACACATCTATAGGATCTGAAAATGGTGACTCTTTCTTCCTTTTGTTTCTTTTTCTTGTTTTTCTGTGTCAGCTAAGTCCTCTAGTCCAATGCTGAATAAAAGTGTGGTAGTGGCAACCTTTGTATTTTTCATGAAACTGAAGCGGATAATCTGAATGTTTCACCATAAAATAAGATACTCAGCATGGTGTTGTGATAACCCATCCCCAAGATTGCCCCCAAACAATCTTTGTCTAACCCTGAACAGGGTTGACCTGTGTCATAGGATCCTGAGGAAATGGCGGTTTGACCTCTGAGACTAGGTGATAATAGATACTGCGGTTTCAATTTGTTTTTTTTTTGGAAGCCAGAAGCTGTGTCGGGAGCATCTGATACAGCCTTCTGTGGGATCAATGCAGCAGAGAAGCCTTCGGCCAGCAGCCACCATCAATTGACCAGCTCTGTGAGTAAGCCGCCCCGGAAGTGGTTCCTCCAACCCCTATCCTGCCTTCAGACAACTGCATACTGACCAGTATTCTTGGGGTTTCCTCAGAAACTCTGAGCTAGAGTCTCCCAGCTAAACCACTCCTAATTTCTGACCCACAGAAAGTGTGTGAGAACACACAAGTTTGTTACTGTGTGAAGCCATTAAGGTTTGGGGTAATTTGTCACACAGTGATGGATCCCCAATACGGGGAATTTTTTTAGAGGCTTTATCAGAGAAGGTTCCCACTTATTCCTAGTTTAATAAGAGATTTTTAAGAGTTATGAAAGATGTTGAATTTTATCTTATACATTCTCTCCATCTAGTGAATAAACATTCTTTCTTTATCCCAAAAAAATACATGAATTATATTGGTTGATTTCTTTTTTCTTTCCTTTTTGGTTAAGTTTTCATTTAAATTCCAATTAACACCTGTAGGATTAATGTCAGTGGTACAATATAGTGATTCAACACTTGCATACAACACCTAGAGCTCATCACAACAAGTGTGCTCCTTATCCCCATCACCTGTTTCACCCATCTCCCCCACCGCCCACCCCTACCTCTCCTCTGATCACCATCAGTTTGTTTTTTTAGTGAAGAGTCTGTTTCTTGGTTTGCCTCTGTCTTTTTTGCCTTCTGTATTCCTCTTCTTTTTTTCTTAAATGCCACATGAGTGAAAATACGTGGTATTTGTCTTTCTCTGACTTATTTCACTTAGCATAACATCCTCTAGCTCCAACCACATTGCAAATGGCAAGATTTCGTTCTTTTTGATGGCTGAGTAATACTCCAGTATATTTATGTACCATCTCTTCTTTATCCATTCATTAGTCGATGGACACTTGGGCTGTTTCCATAATTTGGCTATTGTAAATAATGCTGCTATAAACATGTGCCCCCTTTGAATTATGATTTTTGTGTCGTTTTGGGTAAATACCTAGTAGTGTAATTGCTGAGTCTTAGGGTAGTTTTATTTTTAACTTTTTGAGGAACTTCCATTCTGTTTTCTGAAGTGACTGCCCAAGTTTGCACTCCCATCAGCAGAGCAAGATGGCTCCCCTTTCTCCACATCCTCACCAATACCTGTTGTTTCTTGTGTTTTTGCTTTTAACCATTGTGACAAGTGTGAGGTGATATCTCATTGTAGTTTTACACTTGATCTTAGCCAAAAGGCCAAGAAGCGATTTTCATTGTAGTTTTGATTTGCATTCCCCTGATGATAAGTGATGTTGAACATCTTTTCATGTGTCTGTTGGAAAAATGTCTATTCATATCTTCTGCCCATTTTTAATTGAATTATTTGGCTTTTTTTGGGTGTTGAGTTTTGTAAGTTCTTTATATATTTTGGATACTGATCCTTTATCAGATATGTCTTTGGCAAATATCTTCTCCCATTCCATAGGTTTGCGGATTGTTTCCTTCACGTACCAAAGCTTTTCATTTTGATGTGGTCCCAGTAGTTTATTTTTTATTTTGTTTCCCTTGCCTCAGGAGACATATCTAGAAAGAAGTTTTACACTACCCAAAGCAATCTACACATTTAATGCACTCCTACGTATCAAAACACCACCAGAATTTTTCACAGAGCTAGAACAAACAATCCTAGAATTTATATGGAACAACAAAAGAACCCAAATAGCCAAAGCAACCTTGAAAAAGAGCAAAGCTGGGGCATCACAATTCCAGACTTCAAGCTCTATTACAAAGCTGTAGTCATCAAAACAGTATGATACCGGCACAAAAATAGACACAGAGATCAATGGAACAGAACTGAAAACCCAGGCTGCCTGGGTGGCTCAGATGGCTAAGTGTCTGCCTTCAGCTCAGGTCATGATCCCAGGGTCCTTGGATTGAGTCCCACATTGGGCTCCCTGCTCAGCCGGGGGGCAGGGGGGCTGCTTCTCCCTCTTCCTCTGCTCCTCTCCCTGCTAGTGCTCTCTCACTCTCTTTGTCAAATAAATAAATAAAGTCTTAAAAAAAAAAGAACTGAAAACCTAGAAATGAACCATGAACCCACAATTATATGGTCAATTAATCTTTGACAAAGCAGGAAAGAATATCCATTGGGAAAAAGAATGTCCAATGGGAAAAACAAATGGTGTTGGGAAAACTGGACAGCAACATGCAGAAGAATGAAACTAGAGCACTTTCTTACACCATACACAAAAATAAATTTAAAATGGATGAAAGACCTAACTGTAAGGCCAAAAGCATGAAAATCCTAGAAGAGAACACAGGCAATAACTTCTTTGACATCAGTCCTGTCCTTTTCTTCTTTCTTTCTTTCTTTCTTTCTTTCTTTCTTTCTTTCTTTCTTTCATTAATTTGATGAAGTCTTCTTGGGGTATGCATTTGGAAAGATATCCTAAACTTGTTCTGTGGGAATGAGGTCCTTATTATCTTGTTTAATAAGATTCATTTATTAAAGAGATTTTTAAATAAATATATATGTTGTTTTGTTTTTAAAGATTTTTTTTATTTATTTGACTGAGAGAGAGGGAGAGATCACAAGTAGGCAGAGAGGCAGGGGGAAGCAGGCTCCCCACTGACCAGAAAGCCCGATGCCACCCCTTTTAAAAATTTCAGACCTTGGGGCGCCTGGGTGGCTCAGTGGATTAAGCCTCTGCCTTCGGCTCAGGTCATGATCTCAGGGTCCTGGGATCGAGCCCCGCATTGGGCTCTCTGCTCCGCGGGGAGCCTGCTTCCTCCTCTCTTTCTGCCTGCCTCTCTGCCTACTTGTGATCTCTCTCTCTCTGTCAAATAAATAAATAAAATCTTAAAAAAAAAATTTTTTTCAGACCTTGCTCCTGTGACCTGCTTTGTGTGGGTAGCTGAAGCACAGGTGGGCCAGCCATGCTGAGGAAGCTTTCCTAAGATCTACACACTCTAGCTATTTTGCAACTTCTCATTTGTACCTGCAGATTCTTGAGAAGGTCCAAGCATCCAAGCATCCTTATGAATTCACATGCAGAACCTGTAGAAAAAGAGATCAGGAAAGAAGTGAGATGATGTATGGACTACTCTTTTTAAGTTGAGATTTCTGTACATAGCACATTCGAGCAGTAGTAGTCATATTTAGTGCTGGACTCACAAATGAAGCTTGAAACAGAGAACTCTAACAAGGACAGAAAAGAATAGTGTTAGAAAGTGTGGGAAGTAGCTAGTGTTAAGAGGACCAATAACAAATTTATTACTGACTATAAAAAGGCAATTTAATGATTCTGTTGAGGACCAAATGAGAAGAGACAGCAATTGCCTTAGGAAGGATTTAGGTTGGATATTAAGAGGACCTTTCTGACAATGAAAAGTTATTGGATGCGGGAATTCATTTTTCAGAAAATGGTGGAATCTTCTCTGGAGGTATTTAAGGAGAGAACAGGCTACACCACTTTCAGGTTGCTTGAAGGTAGTTCATTCATTCATTCAGACTGTATTTAATGAGCACCTGTGTTGTGCTAGAAATTGCCTGTGGAGCAGAATGCAGCTGTGAAGAAAATAGAGACCAATTCATGTCATGGAACTTACAGAGGCGGGAGAGGAGATAGATATTGAACAAATGACAAAATAATTTCAGATGATACATGCTATGAAACAAGGTAATTAATAGGAAATGACCACAGGCCTTTTATTTATTAAGATTTATTTATTTATTTATTTATTTATTAAGATTTATTTATTTGAAAGAGAGAGAGAACACACGTGTGTGTATATGCACATGATTAGATGGTGGAAGGGCAGAGAGGGAGAGAGAATCTCAAGGAGGCTCCTTGCTGAGCACAGAGCCCTACTGAGGGCTTGGTTCCAGGACCCTGAGATCATGACCTGAGCCAAAATCAAGAGTTGGATGCTTAACCAACAGAGCCACCCAGGCGCCCCAAATTTCTATTTAGGTTGTGTGATCATAGAAGACATTTCAGAGGAGGCAATTTATGAGGTGAAACCTGAAAGATAAGAAGGAGCCACCTGGCATAGATTCAGGAATAGCATTCCAATGAAAGAGTAAATACAGAGGGCCAAAAGTAGGAACAATCTAGGCAGGTGTACAGAGCACAAGGAATACCTGCATGGTTGGTGTATAGCAAGCGAAGCGGGGAGAATGGATTAAGGTAAGTTCAAAGAGGTAGCACAAACTAGATCAGAAAGAGCCTTCAGAGAGTTTGGATTTCATTGAAAGGACAGTGGGAAGACAGGGGAGTATCATGTATGGCTTATACTATGTGAAAATGTATTCTGACCATCGTGTGAAGGATGAATCAGAAGGGTGTTAGAATAGAAGCAGGGAGAACAATTTAGGAGGCTCCTGTGGTAGTCCAGGTGAAAGATGGGGCGGCTTGGCCAGGGGTGGTAGCTGTGGACATAAAGAGAAGTGGACAGACCAGAAGAGTTTTTTTCAGGACTTTGGTTCCATGATTGTCCAGAGGAGTTATATTTCTATTATTTCCAACAGAAAAATAATACAAGAGGCAAGAACATTTTACTTTCATTGCCTGCGATTTCACAATGGTATGTACTCTTACATCGTTCGGGGATAGGAAAGGCATTCTTGAAGTGAGAGCACTAATGAAATCAGTGTCACAGTAGTGTTATGGCATGGTCTTTATGGAGAGGCATTCTTTGCCTTGGACATAGAAGATGGCTCTTTTCTTCTTGCCGATCGCCTGGAATCATGCCATGCTTATTGGAGATGAGGCTAAAAAGATAAGTTATAGCATCTTAAGCATAACCTGGTTTGATAAGCTAAGGACACCATCTTTTATTTTGTAGGGGGAGTCACTGAAGTTTTTTCTGAACAAAGGAGTAGCATGATTAAAAACTTTTAAAAAATGTTAATTTGGTTTAAAAAATGTCTCTGGTGAGAGATCCTGGAGATAAGAGAATCACTTATAAAACTCTTGCCGTTGTTACCTTGGAAAGGAAGGGCCTGATGAGATGAGAAACATCTTGGAGACTGGCTCAATCAACAGAACTTACAGATGGAAGTCTTGGAGTCAGTAAGTGATTGGAGTCAGTAAGTGAAACAGAAGTCGTCAGAGGTTGTTGGTTATTGCTGAGATTTTGAATCTGAATGATAAGGATGCTGTTAAGAGAAAGAGTACAAAAAAGGAGGTAGTCTGGGGCAAGAGGAAAGAGAATAGATCTATTTCACAACAATGTGAATACACTTAACACTACTGAACTGTATCCTCAAAAATTTTAAGATGAGGGCTCCTGGGTGGGTCAGTTGGTTGAGCATCTGCCTTTGGCTCAAGTCATGATCCTGGGTAGTCCTGGAGAGACCAGCCCCACACTGGGCTTTCTGCTCCCTTTGCCCCCCACCCATGCTCTCTTTCTCTATCTCAAATAACTAAATAAAATCTTTTTAAAAAGTTAAAATGGTAAATACTGTTAGGTATTTTTCCCCCACCAAAAAAAAAAAGATAAAGTTAAAAATTAAGGCAAACTGTACTGTGTTGGCAACAGCAACCTGCTAAAAGACAGTCTGTAGAAGGCAAAACTACGGAGACTGATATCAACGATTGCCAGGGAGTGGTGAGGAGGGATGAACAGGTGGAGCACAGAGGATTTGGGGGATGGTGAAAGTATTCTGCATGATACCACGGTAATAGATATGTGTCATTATACTTTTGTGCAAATCTATAGAATGTTCCACCCCCAGAGTAAATCTGAATGTGTCAGTGTAGGTTCTTGATTATAACAAACTCTGGCCGGAGACGTTGATAGTGGGAGGGGCTGTGCATGTGTGGGGACAGAAGTTGATGGAAAAATCTCTGTACTTTGCTGGTAATTTTGCTGTGAACCTAAAATGGCCCTGGAAAAATGAAGTCTTTTTGAAAAAAAATTTTTAAAAAGCTAGAGGACAGCCTATTCTGGTATTAGAAGTTGGCATGCAGAGGTAGACTTCCCACGCTTAATTAGGGCGGCCCCTTGAACTGCCATGTTGTTGTAAAATCTACAGAAATAAGGCATTTTTTGGGTATTCTTTTTCTTAAAGAGGGCTCCCCATGTTGCGTAAGGACCCATAAAATCTGGATCAGTTCAAGATATAAGGGTTCCTGACCCGTTTCATTCTCTTCACCTGAGTGTTCGTTTTTGTAACTAGCTAGAGGAAACCTTCCTAGGAAAGGGGATTTGAATTCTAATTAGCAAAACAACTTCAATAGCATTGAACAAGCTTTTAGTTTAAGCTAAATTAAAAAGTTAAACATGTCTAAACATTTATGTTCCCAATATAGCTGGAGTCTCTCCCAATGGTAAGAGTATCGATATCCAAATCCCTACATTGGATGTTCTTATTTTATCTTTGGTATTTGTCACTTTCTCTTGTATTTTTTTTTTTAATGAACCCAATGCAGGCTTGAACTCATGAGCCTGAGATCAAGACCTGAGCCGAGATCAAGAGTCAGACACTTAACTGACTGAGCCACCCAAGCACCCCAATTTCTTTTTGGTTTTTAAATTTCCCTCCTTTTCACTTTCTATTTATCTTAAGCCATCATCTGTGGTTTTTGTTTTTTTTTTTTTTTTGCTGTGATGTTCCTCATCATTTAATCTTTATTTCTGAATTTTTTCTTTTATTTCTAATTCTTCTGTGAGTTTTTTAACTTTATTTCTGAATTTTTCTATTTCAGTTTGTACTATTCTTTTATGTCTTGTATTGTTTTTTTTAATTTTTTTTAAATTTATTTATTTTTTCAGCATAACAATATTCATTGTTTTTGCACAACACCCAGTGCTCCATGCAAAACGTGCCCTCCCTATTACCCACCACCTGTTCCCCCAAACTCCCACCCCTGACCCTTCAAAACCCTCAGGTTGTTTTTCAGAGTCCATAGTCTCTTATGGTTCGCCTCCCCTTCCAATTTTTTTTTATAAACATATAATGTATTTTTATCCCCAGGGGTACAGGTCTGTGAATCGCCAGGTTTACACACTTCACAGCACTCACGATAGCACATACCCTCCCCAATGTCCATAACCCCCTCCCCCTCTCCCAACCCCACCTCCCCGCAGCAGCCCCCAGTTTGTTTTGTGAGATTAAGAGTCATTTATGGTTTGTCTCCCTCCCAATCCCATCTTGTTTCATTTATTCTTCTCCTATCCCCCTAACCCCCCATGTTGCTTCTCCATGTCCTCATATCAGGGAGATCATATGATAGTTGTCTTTCTCCGATTGACTTATTTCACTAAGCATGATACGCTCTAGTTCCATCCACGTCGTTGCAAATGGCAAGATTTCATTTCTTTTGATGGCTGCATAGTATTCCATTGTGTATATATACCACATCTTCTTTATCCATTCATCTGTTGATGGACATCTAGGTTCTTTCCATAGTTTGGCTATTGTAGACATTGCTGCTATAAATATTCGGGTACACGTGCCCCTTCGGATCACTATGTTTGTATCTTTAGGGTAAATACCCAGTAGTGCAATTGCTGGGTCATAGGGTAGTTCTATTTTCAACCTTTTGAGGAACCTCCATGCTGTTTTCCAGAGTGGTTGCACCAGCTTGCATTCCCACCAACAGTGGAGGAGGGTTCCCCTTTCTCCACATCCTCTCCAGCATCTGTCACTTCCTGACTTGTTAATTTTAGCCATTCTGACTGGTGTGAGGTGATATCTCATTGTGGTTTTGATTTGTATTTCCCTGATGCCGAGTGACGTGGAGCACTTTTTCATGTGTCTGTTGGCCATCTAGATGTCTTCTTTGCAGAAATGTCTGTTCATGTCCTCTGCCCATTTCTTGATTGGATTGTTTGTTCTTTGGGTGTTGAGTTTGCTAAGTTCCTTATAGATTTTGGATACTAGCCCTTTATCTGATGTGTCGTTTGCAAATATCTTCTCCCATTCTGTCAGTTGTCTTTTGGTTTTGTTAACTGTTTCCTTTGCTGTGCAAAAGCTTTTGATCTTGATGAAATCCCAATAGTTCATTTTTACCCTTGCTTCCCTTGCCTTTGCGGTTGTTCCTAGGAAGATGTTGCTGCGGCTGAGGTCGAAGAGGTTGCTGCCTGTGTTCTCCTCAAGGATTTTAATGGATTCCTTTCTCACATTGAGGTCCTTCATCCATTTTGAGTCTATTTTCATGTGTGGTGTAAGGATCTTTTATGTCTTGTATTGTTTTTAAAGGGCTTTCTGTTTGTTTTGAAGCAGAGTAAAGTAGTTGTAGTCTTTCTGGTGTGCTTGCATTATCTGTAGAAATGTTATTCTGCTTCTTATTTTTCTTTTCAGGATAATGAATTCTTTTATCAATTTAACCTCGATACTTTTCTGTTGTTTTTTTTTTTTTAAGGTTGATTTGTTTATTTTTAGATAGAGTATATGCGTGCGGGCATGTGAGCTGGAGAAGGGCAGGGACAGAGGGAGAGAGAATCTTGAGCACACTCCCCACTTTGCGTGGAGCCTGATGGGGTCTCGATCTCACAACCCTGGGGTCTCGAGCTCAGGTCATGATCCCGGCGTCCTGGGATCGAGTCCCACATCGGGCTCCGTGCTCGGCGGGGAGCCTGTTTCTCTCTCTGTCTCTGCCTGCCACTCTGTCTGCCTGTGCTCACTCTCTCTCTCTCTGACAAATAAATAAATAAAATCTTTAAAAAAAAAAAAAAGAGTTGCTAAGGGGTTAGACTGCTCTAAGATGCAGATTTGAACCATGAGCCCCATGCCCTCAGCCACTAATAGGATTAGGCCAAACTCTTAGTTTAATCTCATGTTCTCAAATCGACTTGCCTTCCTTTCCTTGGCTGTTTTGGGGTTTTTCAGTTTGGGGGATCTGTCAGAGGTCTTGTTGCTTTCTGGCACAGATGCTGAAATTATGCAAATGTGTGGCTGATTTGCTCTCCCCTGCTTGGCATTCGTGGAGATACCCTGTCACCTAGCTTTGCAAAATGTGGTCCATAGATTTTTGGTTTGCTTTCTGTTGCTCTCCCGCTTTCTATGTGGGGATTTAGAGAGATTAAATAACTATGGTGTCATCACTGCCATTTATCTACTATCTGTATTTGATTTTTTAAAAAAGATTTTATTTATTTATTTGACAGAGATCACAAGTAGTCAGAGAAGCAGGCAGAGAGATAGGAGGAAGCAGGTTCCCTGCTGAGCAGAGGGCCCGATTCGGGGCTTGATCCCAGGACCATGGGATCATGACCTGAGCCAAAGGCAAAGGCTTTAACTCACTGAGCCACCCAGGCACCCCCGTATTTGCTTTTTAAAAAAGATTTTGTTTATTTATTTGTCAGAGAAAGAGAGCAAGAGTGTGAGCACAAGCAGGAGAAGCAGCAGGCAGAGGGGGAAGCGGGTGTCCTGCTAAGCAAGGAGCCAGATGAGGGACTGTATTTGATTTTTGAGATATATAAACTGAGACTTTCTAATTGTTTTTTTAAAAATTTAGAGTTATACAAAATAAAAAGGGAATGCTCTCCTCTCTGCAGGCCCATTCTCTGGAGGTATTTATTGTTAAGAGGAACATATTCTTCTAAACATTTTTCTGTCCCTTCACCATACACACACACGTATGTATATATGTGTTTTTTCCTACTGCTCACAGTCTACATTTTTATTGCAATTTGGTTTCCCCCCCTTAATGATATGTTGGGGATATCTTTAAGGACTAATATAGTCTGATAATTTTGTTATTGATCACCATTATCAGGTGGATAGTTCCCTCAAGAAGGCTACAAACTGCTTTTGGTTGCTTTGAAAATAAACATTTAAAGAGTGTTAAGATCTATCACAAAATAATTAGTAGTATTGGTCTGTAGTCTGAGAAAGCTTTGGCACTCGTGGCCATGGCTCAAGGCCTCCATGACCTCTCACTGCTTTTCTCAAAGAAAATTCTGTTTGGTGGCATAGTCCAGGCTGGAGTAATCCTCCGAGGTTAACTTTCCTGATGCTATTTTTCCTTTTCTCCCACTGGGTATGAGATTTAGTGGGCCAAAGAAGTAGACTATTGAGTCCCCTTGTGAAATTATATGGCCTGGTGACCAGGGCATTCAGAAAGTGAGGCTCTGGGCCCAGCTCTATCACTACTCAAGTAGCATTGAGCAAGTCCTTTTATGTTTCTGGGCTGAAAGACAAATTTTATTTGTTTAGAAAATTATTTCAGTTTATGCATTATCACTTAATTTCTAAAAGCAAAGAAAGACATATACTTTCCAGTTCTATTTGGTAAGCATCACACCTTTTTTGCCTTACGCTCTGCCTCTTCAACCATGTGCATGATCTGCTTGACCCCGGGAGCTTTTCAACTTGCTACCCTGGGACTCCATAATTCTTTGTCCTCCCCTCTCTCAGTCTATTACTGAAATAGACTTGATATATAACATTGTATACACATAAGTTGTACCACACGCTGATATGATACATATATATAGTGAAATGATCACCACTCTAAGTTTGTTCATACCCATCACCTGGGACTACATAGTTCTTAAAGCCCTGGGTCTCAAAGTGTGAGCTGGAGGTTCAAGTGGAGAACTCTGTGCCCCCCACCGGGTTCACTTAATCAGAGTCCTGCTGAGTGGCCTCGGAAACCACACTTTTTATATGTGATTCTGATTATTCTGTTGCTCACCAGAGTCTGAAAACTCATGCTCAGGTAAATTCCAACTATTTCATTCTAACATTACAGGGGTGGGGGTGTGGGAAAGGGAATTAAGATGGATAAATATAGTTATTGTATCTACCCATGCCAACTCTGGGGAGGGAAGCATGCTTTCCTTGCTTTACTTTCTTCCCAAGTGATTGGAGGGCAGGCCAGCAGTTCTCAAAACAGGGTATTGGGGTGTCTGAGGAGGTGGTGGGTAATCCGAACGTGGAAGAAAGGCTTGGGGGGTCGGGGGGCAACTAGCAGCCAAAATGAAGGTGAAGATGCTCAGCCGGAACCCAGACAACTATGTCTGCAAAACCAAGCTGGACTTACAAAGAGTTCCAAGAAACTATGATCCTACCTTACATCCTTTTGAGGTCCCACGAGAATATGTAAGAGCTTTAAATGCTACCAAACTGGAACAGGTATTTGCAAAACCATTCCTTGCTTCTCTGGATGGTCACCGAGATGGAGTCAGTTGCTTGACAAAGCATCCAAAGAGCCTGGCCACTGTCCTTTATGGGGCATGTGATGGAGAGGTTAGGATTTGGAACTTGACTAAACGGAAACGTACCCATACAATACAAGCACATGAAGGTTTTGTACGAGGAATATGTACTCGCTTTTGTGGGACTTCTTTTTTTACTGTTGGTGATGACAAAACTGTGAAGCAATGGAAAATGGATGGACCGGGCTATGGAGAAGAGGAAGAACCATTGCATACGATATTAGGAAAGACAGTGTATATGGGAATTGATCATCACTGGAAAGAAGCTGTTTTTGCCACATGTGGACAGCAAGTAAACATTTGGGATGAACAAAGAACAAGCCCTATCTGTTCAATGGCCTGGGGATTCAACAGTATAAGTAGTGTTAAATTTAACCCAATTGAGACATTTCTCTTGGGAAGTTGTGCTTCTGGCAGGAATATAGTACTATATGATATGAGGCAAGCTACTCCGCTGAAAAAGGTCATCTTAGATATGAGAACAAATACAATTTGTTGGAACCCTATGGAAGCTTTCATTTTTACTGCAGCAAATGAATTTGATTACAACTTGTATACGTTTGATATGCGTGCGCTGCACACTCCTGTAATGGTACATATGGATCATGTGTCTGCGGTGCTTGATGTGGATTTTTCTCCCACTGGGAAAGAGCCTGTGTCTGCTAGTTTTGATAAATCTATTTGTATCTTCCCTGTGGACAAAAGTAGAAGCAGGGAAGCTTATCACACAAAGAGAATGCAACATGTTATCTGTGTAAAATGAACTTCTGACGCAAATATATTATGTGTGGATCTGATGAAATGAACATTCATCTATCGAAAGCTAATGCTTCTGAAAAATTGGGTGTGCTTACATCACAAGAAAAAGCAGCCAAAGATTATAACCAGAAGTTGAAGGAGAAATTTCAACATCATCCTCATATAAAACGCATTGCTCGTCACCGGCATCTACCAAAATCTATCTACAGCCAGATCCAAGAACAGCGGATCATGAAGGAAGCTCGCCGATGAACGGAGGGGAATCGTCTCAAACATAGCAAGTCTGGATCTGTGGCAATTGTGTCAGAGAAGAAGAAACACATAGTGGCAGTTGTGAAATCATAGTTGGTATTCCTACCGATCCTGATGTATAATTATTTGTTATATTTTGATGTGCAGACTCTGCAAATAAAGTACTGGCTCTAGAATAATAACAAACAGCTCAGTTACATGGGTAGAACACTACCCTGAAAAACTGTCCTGAAAGGTGGCCTGGTTGATAAGACTATCCAACATTTTATCCTTGATCTGCTTGCTTATTTCATTGAAGAATACAGTATTGCAAACTAACATGTTTATTGCTGCTAGAAATTGCAGCTACACTTTGATCTATTATTGCAGATATACTGTACATTTGAATTTACATTTATGACCAAACATCTCTTTTGTTACCTTTAGTATTACTTTGGGTAATTATTGCAAGGATTCTTCCAGTGATTACATATAATGTGTGGAAGAATCATGTCAGAACTTTCTTTAATTCATTTAATTTTCTGTGCTTTATTTGTGTTTGGCTCTTTGAGACTTTAAAGATAATCAGGTTGCATTTATATAACTTTTATAAATAATCATTATAATTTATAGTCAAGTTAAGATAATAAAACATCCTTTTCTCAGTGTTGTAAAAGCAAAAACAAAAACAGGGCATTGGGACAAGGAAAAACTGTGAACACAGAGAGTCATTAGATGACACAGGTGCTTGAGATAAGTTCTAGAGATCAAGGGAGCCGGCTACTACTACTATGAATAAATGACATTTATTAAACACCGTGCACCAGGCAGATGGCTAAGGATTTTAAAAGATCTCATTTGAATCTTATAACAGACTTCAGAGGCAGGTATGACTAATTTCTATTATAAATAAAGGCAGAAAGGCTACGTAACTTTTTTAATGTCTCGTAGTGGATGACTTGTTAAATTAAGATTCAAATTCAGTTCTGAATGATGCCAAAGAGAGCCAGATCACCCTTGTTCCCTAACTGGGATGATTGGTACATAAAAGGTAGACAGTGGCGTCTGGTACTAGGGAATTGCGAATCTTTTGTGTCACAGAGTTTTTGCCAGAAACGGGCAAGAGAAAACACCAAACAGAGGTCTGCTTAGTAAGCTCCTAAAAGATATAGATGAGTTTACTCAATAAATTGTGTTCTAATTTCTTAGAGGACTCACTAGCACAGAATAGATGCTCAGTGCATTTGCTGTTATTGAGTTGAAAAATGGAAGCCCTCTTTGCAGAGCCCTACAAGGACTGCTTCCTCTTAAAACGATTGTTTCCCTTCCAAATCTCGTGTAGACAAACCCCCAGTGATCTTCAGGAGAGCTCTCTTTTAAAGACAGATGACTGGGCCCCTCCTCAAATTTATGAATCAGAGTTTCTTGGGGGTGGAATTGAATCTGGGAATTGGTATCTTTAGAAGTGTCCTCCTGGTGATTCTGTTGAGCAGCCAGGTTTGAGAACTATTGGGTTAAATGATCCAAAAATGAATTACTTTGATTAGGGAATGCCTTTACTTACTGCAGTGGATCTAATTTGAGGAGCTAGGGACGTTCTTTCTGGCAGAAAGAACTGGCTTGCTTTCTTAACCTCTCCGGCTTCCTTGTGCCCCCACCCTGTGCTTCCTCCTCTATGTCCCAAGTCTTCCTACCCTAAGCTGGCTGAAAAATGACCTTGAGAACAGCAGCGCCACATTGTGGAGAGATGAAATCTAGTGCTACAAAATGAGCAGGTCGCTGTCCTAAAAACAAAAAACCAAAAAACAAAACAAACCAAAAAAACCCCACTAGGGCTGCAATTGCCACTTTTTCCAGCAGGGTGCACCACTTCCTTATGCTTTTAGGTGAGGCAGTTTCTTTTCCTTACCTATGGGTTAATCTCTGTAAACATCCCCTAGAAGTCATGGGGTGGAACATCCTTGCCAGATCAGAAATCCAAAACCTCCACGCTGTGAAACTAGAATGAACTGGGAAGAGGCTCTGCCCAGGCATGCACAGGCCTTCTGCTGAGGTTAAAAGTCAATCGCTGTGACCGTCTTGGTTAGAGTGAAACTATGGTAATCCCCAAGTCAATGTGTGACTTTATAAAAACATGTCTGTGTGGCCCAGTACCTACTGTAAGATATGCCTTGTTAGTTATATTTTTATTTGGTATTTATAGTCAGGCATTAGGTAATAGATCTAGCTTCTCGTCTGGTGCTATTTCCACCCAAAGACACACGGGTTTATATTGGTGGAACAGACTGGATCACTGATCGTGCATCTTTCAGTTGATGCTGACCAGGCTAAGTCTCTCTCTGTATCTCTCTGTCTCTCTGTCTCTGTTTCTCTCATGCACACACACTCACACTTTTCTGATACTTGTACCTGGACATGTTTTTCCATGGTTTCATCATGTTTGGTGACATCCAGCTAAATTACTACAATTAGAAAGGAGATGTGTGAAAGTTTATATAAATCCGCCAGTCTAGCTGGGTGCACTCTCTGCTTGTTTTCTAATAACCAAAGTTCAGATAGCCTGAGAAGGCTTTGCACCTCTGCAGATTTGCATAATATTTCCTGGCAGATGGTGGCATGGTTTTTTTTTCTTTGTTTCTCTATGTCTGTGTCTTCTACTGCTTGGTTTTCTCAACCAAGAGTTTCTAAAGTTATACCGGTGAGCCAGGATGGCATGGCTTAGTGTAACGATTTCCTCATGGTTTTGTTTGCTCTGACATGTTTGCTATCCTCCCACCTAGACTGTAAGTCTTTGACTGTAGGCTCCAAGCCCAGATCTGTGATATCCCTCAAATTCTTGCTTCTCACATTGTTAGATGTGCACTACTTGCTCAATACAAATGTTAAGATCGAATGATGAGGAAAGGTATGTTGACAGAGTGAGAAGTAAAGGAGAGCCAGGAGAGACAGAAAGAGAGAGAGAGTAGTGTTTCCAGAAGACAGGCTTAACAGGGGCACCTGGGTGGCTCAGTCGGTTAAAGTGGCTGACTCTTGATTTCCACTCAGGTCGTGATCTCGGTGGGGAGTCTGCTTGTCCCTCTGCCCCTCCCCCTGCTTGGGCTCTCTCTCTCCCTCTCTCAAATAAATAAATAAAATCTTAAAAAAAAAAAAAAGAAAAGAAGAAAGTTGAGCCAGGTTAGTGTCTACTAAGAGTTCAAAGAATTCTGCATTAGCTTTAGCTTCTTAAATATAGTGAATAAAGAGAAATAACCTTGGGGCACCTGGTGGCTGTCAGTAGAGCGAGCAACTCTGGATCTTGGGGTCGCAGAGCTTCTTTAAAAAAAAAAAAGAAAAACACACAAGATCAAAAGACAAGTAGTCGTGCTGATACTCTCATCAGTGAGTTACACTTTCCAGAGAACTTTATTGCGCATGTTTTAAAACTTACAGGTATTTGGAATTTAGAAAGGATTAAGGTTTATTGAAATATAAGCATACTTGGAAAATAGTTGCTTTATTTCTTTTTTTTTTTTCCCCCTTGCTTTCTAATTGCACATACCTTAGAGTATATCCGGAGTGTTTTAAAGCAACTCAGAATTTTATCATTTCACTCATACCTATTTCTTGTTTAAAGAACTGCTTTTTCTGTCTCTGAAGTGATTATTCTGGTAGCTTTTTATATTGTTTGAGGGGGAAATAATCCATTGATTTTAGCAGTATAAATGTGGGACAACTGAGATCTGGATCAGTGATTTGGTCTTGGTTGTAAAGAAGAATAAATAAGTCTAGAACAGTAAAATCTTGGAATAGAGCATACTGGTTAATTGGGTTTCAGATTAACTATGGGTTAACGAGAAGACACTTTGTTTGAAATACCCTTAAATTGCCTTGGGGTATTTTCTTGCTTTAATAAGTAGTCTAATGAACATAATTAAATCTTCTCTTACTGAGTCAGCATCCTGCAATTCCTTGGGATCATTACTCTGAACATAATATATAATTCTATACTGTACTGTAGCTACAGAAGGAATAAAAGTTTAAGATGACTCTTGGATATTGCTATACTTTAAAAAAAAATCTCTACAATCTGTGCAAATCATTTACCTTAAGCAAGCAAGTGAGTAAATGCATGTTACCTGTTACGGAATAATAGACTAAAACCCAGAAGAGACTTTTGAGATTATGAAATTCGATGCCATTACTTAAGAAATGAGAAGGCTAAGACCCAGAAAATAATGAAGAGGATTAGTACAGTTAGACTACAATCAATGTCTCCTGATTGCAAATCCAGTGGCCCTTTGACTCCACATCCTACAACTTTCATATGATCTGGGATTCCTGTCATTTGTCTCCCTTGCCCCTAAAAGTGCAGAGTCCATTCTCAGAACTGATTATTTAGGAGTTTGGGTTCAATGATTGCAAACTGCACTAACATCCTTAGGGGCAGGGAATTTTCTCTGTTTGCTCACTTATGTATCCTCAACACCTCCCACAGAACCTGCCCTTTAGAAGGCCTTCAGTAGATGTTCGTTGAATGAAGGAATGAACTGAAATTGCCACATTTGTTCTACACAAGATAATTTGATGTCGAGTTCTGTGTTCATTGACTCGGCATTCACCAAGACTGGCGGAAGAAAGATTTCAGATTCATTACCAAGTTCATAAGGAGAAAAGGAAAGGAAAAGGATGAATATTGTTAAATTGTCATGGCATGACATCCTACACTTCTGTCTCACTTTGCCCGTATCTCAGTTTCAAGCACCAGGCGTTTGAAGTCAGGAACCGGATAGTACATTGTAAAAGCACTTTTGAGGTTAAGAGTGGTTAAAAAAAGAGGTTAAGAATCAAATTAGTTAACAAAACAGAAGACACCCCAGCTGTGGAAAGCTGTTTGTCAAATATGAGTGCTATGTAATAATTAAACATGTCTTTCAAGGCAAACTAATCCATCAAAACTAGGGAGAAGAGTCCTTTTCCTCAGGCATCTGAGTGATGCCTCAAGGGTAGCAGCGGCTCTCAGCGGCTCTCGGAGTTTCACCAGGCAGCCCAAGAACAAGAAGAAGAGAGAGGCCGGAAAGTCAGCCAAGACAGACAAAGTCCTAGTGACCAGAATTGTGGTCACTAACAAGCGGTCCAAAATTGGCCAAAAAGAAGTGGTCCCAAGGCAAAGTTCGAGAGGAGCTCAACAAATGTTTGATCAAGTGACATATGACAAACTTTGTAAGGAGGTTACCAACTCCAAGGTTACCACCCTGGCTGTTGTCTCAGAGCCTGGAGATAACGCAAACACCCCCCATCCCCTTGGGCATGGGCAGCCAGGGCTGCCCTTCAGAAGCTCTTCAGTAAAGGACTTACTCAGCGGGTTTCAAAGCACGGAGCCAAATCATTTACACCAGAGACACGGGCTGGAGTTATCCTAGCTGCTGGTGAAGAGGCACGAACAGATCCCTTGCCATCCGCACATACCGAACAATAAAACTTTGTTAAAAGATTTTTTTAAAGAAACTAAGGAAAAGAGAATATTCGTGAACAAACCCTGTGCTTATTAACACATACGCCCTTTGACTCTCAAAATTGGTGGGTATGCTTAAGTCTTCTGATAAGTGCGTCAGTATTAAGAAATACCTCAGAAAAAAACCCAGAATGAATGAATTGCAAAAGCCCTCTGCTTAAGGACCGGTTTAAAATTTAACAGTGTAAACATGTAAGGTTATATGAATATACAGGTATATTTAGATTTGGAGTCATGGTTTCAATAACACAAAATCATAAGATGTACTTAGCTATAAAGTAGATCAGGTGTTATTGCCTTTAAGTGACAGAATATGCTTTAGGTCGCCAGAAATCTTCTGATTTCTTTTTTCTTGGGTCACCACTAAACCATAAATTCCTTGAAGTTGAGGATCAATTCTAATTCACAATTGTAACTGCAACCTTTGGCACAATGGTGAAAAACAAAAGAAACTTAAGTCTTTGTTGAATGAATGAATTTTAGGGACAGACTTAAGGGCCCTTTTCTAAATTATCATGAGAGATGGAAATAATACTAGGAAGGAGTTTATGGTATCCGGGTACACTTAACTGGAGAAAAAGAGATGCGTCAAGATGACAGGAAATGAAGACTTGTCTTTTTGGAGTTCCCATCTTGGGTATTTTGGAGTTTGCTTCTAAGCCCCTTAATCCTCATTATCACTAGCAGCCCCTGGGGAGAAATACACACAAAAACACGTTTGCCATTACCAAAGTACATTGAAAAGACAGCTTTCCTATAACTTCTTTATTCCCAATTTTGCCTAATTTCTGAATTAGCAATTTTATTACTAAGACTCTTATATGTGCCATGGAGATGTTGCTTTTGTAGAAATTCGACTTCCTAAACTTTCTGCCCTCAGATTTCTTTTTCTTTCTTTCTTTTTTTTTTTTTTTAAGATTTACTAATTTATTTGAGAGAGAGAGAGAGAGAGTGTGTGTGTGTGTGTGTGTGTGTGTGTGTGTGTGAGTACATGTGCGAGATGGGAGGGCGGGGGTAGGGGATGCTGAGGGAAAGGGAGAGAGACAGTCTCAGGCCATCCATGCTGAGTACAGAGCCCAACACTGGCAGATCCCAGGACCCTGAGATCATGACCTGAGCTGAAATTAAGAGTTGGATCCTTAATCCACTGAGCCACCCAGGCGCCCCTCTGTACTCAATTTCTATTCAAATCAACTTTAACCTCTTCTGAACAAGAAGTTCTTTGGTAGGAGAGATTACAAGGTGGTGAAAATGATTGGGCACAGAGAAGGCAGGAAAGACGAGACTCTTCCCCACCCCTTAAGCTGGGAAGATAAGACCTTTACAAAGCAGAAAACTGCTTTGTTTTGGCTGGCCAGGCCAAGTAGGTGGGGTGTACAGCCTCCTAACTGGGGTGCTGCAAGAATCCAAGGCCACTGGGGGATCCACCGAGGTCAGGGCAATGGTGATGGTCTGGTTTTCTGTACTTAAGGATTAGAAAGGCATTTTTTCATGCCAACTTTCCCTGGCCTTATAATCCTAGAAGTTTCCAAATCAGAAACAGAATCTGTAGTTTATCTTTCCATTTTTCTAGTTAGCAATTGGACGGAATGTGTAACCCTCCGGTAACAAATGGCACTTGAGGTTAATGTTTAATTTATAAACCCTTAGGAAAGGAAGTATCACCTTGTATTTTTATCACTGACTTTGTTTAAGCATTTCACACAAATGGTTTTATTAGTTCAGTTAACATCCCTATAATGAGATAAAGGGCAAGAATGATGATACAGGATAAATCAAATCCCTGAACTATAAGTTAACTAAATATTAACCCCAGGTTCTCAGCTAAGAGAAGTTTTGTTGTTGCTGTTTCTTACATGTTCTTTGCTCTCCCCTGGATAGCTTCTTTGCAGGGAAAATGTTGAAAAGCTTGGAGACTTGTCCTAAAGTTTCTCAACAGAACTTTATCTTCTAGCTATTTGGGTGAGGGTCTTAGCAAAATCTGTGAGAGGTGGCGTTCCATTGGCTAACTAAGTCCTGACAGTAAATCCTTTGACATTCTTTAAATGTGAGGATTAGGGCTGACCCAAGGCAAAATGATGAAATAATCTGTTATCTATCCTATTCTCCTCCCACTTACAGGCACTCACCCTGGGGACCTATTGTTCCCCTGAACCTCCGTGCAATTGCCTCATCAAGGACTTGAGTTGACTCAGGTTCCACGCTGCCTTTTTTAAAAAATTCAAGTCCTTCGTTTCATTCTCTTGGGAGTATAATGGTTTTGAAAGATGACAACTAACCTGATAAATGAATTACGGGACTGGTTGCATTGTCTAAATCTATTCTCTCGCCCCTTTTCCACCTTAAATCACTCTGGCTTTTGCCCACCTCTATAGTGAAGTGGGTTGGGGTGCCTGGGTGGCTCAGTGGATTAAAGCCTCTGCTTTCAGCTCAGGTCATGATCCCAGAGTCCTGGGATCAAGCCCCACATAGGGCTTTCTGCTCAGCGGGGAGCCTGCTTCCTCCTCTCTCTCTGCCTGTTTCTCTGCCTACTTGTGATCTCTGTCTGTCAAATGAATAAATAAAATCTTTAAAAAAAAAATAGTTAAGTGGGTTATCGAGTACCTCCTGTGTTTGAAGGTTTTTTTTTGTTTTTTAAGATTTTTTTAATTTTTATTTATTTGACAGACAGAGATCACAAGCAGGCAGAGAGAGAGGAGAAAGCAGACTCCCCGTGAAGCAGAGAGCCCAATGCGGGGCTCTATCCCAGGACCCTGGGATCATGACCTGAGCTGAAGGCAGAGGCTTTAACCCACTGAGCCACCCAGGCGCCCTCTGTGTTTGAGTTCTTAAAGGTATTAGACACCCTGACTCCTTCTTTCTTAAATATTCTTCCCTTAAACCTCAGAGTCCATTATTTCCTGGGTTTCCTCCTACCTCCAACCACCCCTCAGTCGTCTTTGTAGGCTCCTCCTCAGCACAGTCCTTAAATACTCAATCCTCAGAGGGCTCTCCCTGGTCTCTTTTCTTATTCTAAACTTGCTAATTAGGCTATCTCCTATACTCCCTGGCTTCCACTGCTTTCCATACACTCATGACTCCCACATCCGTCCAGCCCATCTCTCTCTCCTGAGGGTTAGACTCCCTGTTTCCAATTGCTCACAGGCCATTTCTGTGTGGATGTTTCACAGGTAGCTGAAACTCTGCAGGGCCAAAACTCATTTCTCTAAACTTCTCCTTCCTCCTCCATGTCCCTAACTCAGTGAATGATACCACCAGAAACCCATCTGCTTATAACAAAAAAGTATAATTTAACCAATAAATAGCTTTTAAACACAGTTACATGCCACATACCATGCAGAGCATGGACACAAGGGAAGAAGGTGTTCAGTATGGTTGGTCCCTGGCCTTGGGTTGCTTAGAACCCAGTGAGGAAGGCAGAGATTAAATAAACAATTGCACAGATAATGACTTTGTCATAAATTAAATCATTATAAACACTACCATGGAAAAGACAGAGAGTCATCTTTGACTCTTCCTCCTTCATAGATTGTATGAATTTCACCAGTTCTGTCTATCCTACCAATTCTAACTACTAAACTTCTCTTCATTGTGTCCTCCTCTCTCCGTGCCACCACCACTGGTATCTTAGACTATGGAAATAGCTTCTGAACAGGTTCCCTGTGCCTTATCCTTATGCCTGAAGTCCATTCACTACACTATATCCATAGTGGTCTTTCAAATGTGCAAATCTGCATGTCATTTCCCTGTTTAAAAACTTTCAGTGGGGGAGCACGTGGGTGGCTCAGTCAGTTAAGCGTCTGCCTTTGGCTCAGGTCATGATCCAGGGGTCCTGGGATGGAGCCCCACATTGGGCTCCCTGCTCAGCAGGGAGCTTCTCCCTTGCCTCTGCCTCTGCTCCTTCCCCTACTTGTACTCCCCCCCACTTCAAGTAAATAAATAAAATCTTAGGAAAAAATTAACATAAAATAAAATAAAGACCTTCAATGGGATAAAGTCAATACATCTTACCATGGCCCTCTGTGCCTGGTCCTTCCTTCCCTGCTTATAAATTTACCTTATCTCCAGCCACCCTTCCTCCTTGCTCTCTTCTCTACTTTTTGAGCATTAACACATTTCTTTCTGTCTACATGGAGCACTCCGCTGCCCCTTCTCCCACTAACATTTCATCTGTCTAGTTCCTATTTTCTTCAAGTTGCCAGAAAGTTTATCCAGGTCAGCTCTTCATGCTGGGTCCTCTCCAAGCTCCCTGTGGCTTCTGTTTTCATGACATTCATCATATTTGTACTGTGATGTTCCATGAGGACAGGGACTGTGTCTGTCTCATTTTGTTGCCGAATCCATATCAGTACCTGGCCCAAGAGATATCTTCAGTAGTATTTGTTGAGCTGCACTTGCGACATACACCACAAATAGAGGATGTGTAAAGGACTCTTGCTTTAAAGCCTGTTGTCTTTCAGGCAAAAAATGTCCATTTAAATAAAGACTTCCTGAAGGCTATATCCCAATCTTTTTTTTTTTTTTACCTCCCAAACTGTGTGACAAAATGTGTGAATTTCAGAGTACGTAGAAAAGGAGAATGGTGACAGATCAGTGGGGAATACTCTTTTCCAGCGGCCATTTGGGACCTCCCAGTAATCCTTGAGACACGGTGTATGGCATTAACTCTACCTTGACTTTCTAAACAAAAGGCAGGAGCTAGCCAGGTGAAATCATACAGATGAGATGGTGATACACTTGGCCCTACAAATTTTTTATCCTAGCTCAGCAAATCATTTGCCATATGACCTCGAGATATCTATCTCTTTCTCAGTTTTTCCATTTAGAGGAATATCACACCATGACCTAGAACCCCAGCATTTCTTGTCCAAATACCTCAAGTCCCCTTTCAGAGCCTGTCCTCTTGCCTGTGTCTTTCCTCTAAGGGTGGACTGTCACTCCTGTGCATACATTGCCAGACCTCATGGGTGGCTGCCTGAAGGCTATGTGCCTGGAACTAAATCGTGGGAGTGACAGGGTTCATCTGAAGGAGCATAAGGGCCCTCCCAGTGTGGGACAGGGATAGGTAGGGGTAGGGAGAGAAGGGTGCTAGCGGCTGGGGGCCAGCTCTTCCCATCCCATTACTTCCTCATATAGAACTTTAAGGAGTTTGAGAAGTATGAACCCAAATCTAGTCTTCTAGGGCATGAAGGCCTGTGTCAAGGTGAAAGGAAAAAATATTCTTTTATCCCATTTTACTGAAGTTTGTTCGCTTGGTTTATACATTTTAGCTATTTAAGCATGGTATGTGGGCCCTCATTTGCTGTCTCATAGGTAGTTCTGCAAATGTTAGAGGCAAACCTGTTGAAAATCCTCCTGGTAACCTTTGTTTCTACCTAGTCATTAAAAAAAAAAAAAAAAGAGGAAGAAGAAAGAAAGGAAATTAGGAAAGTGTGATTTAAAATCCCTCTGAACCTGTCTGTGACTTTCATCACAATATTCTAAACTGCTTATAAACATTTCATAAGCCAAGTTGGCAGAGGAGTCATTTAGCTATAGGAAAAACCAGCACAGGCCAAGAAGTCACTCTAGAGAACAGGGAGGTCAGTGACTGGAGGTGGCATGACCCGGTTAGACAAGCCACAGCTCCCTCTGACATTTTCGGAGGAGCATGTCTCTGTCTCACTGAACCTGGCTGCTCTTGCTATATGTGACCTTCCAAACGTTTTACCTTATTTGGCAAAACAAAGCTATCGTGTCTACCTTAGTGCAGGCTCCTATTTTCAAACTGGCCCAAGTTTGTATTTTTGTAAAAAATTGATGTTTGAAATTGTTCTGGTTCTCTCTCTCCTTTCCTTCCTGCTTTCCTTCTGTCTTTCCTTCTCCTACTGTCTCTTGTGATGCTCTTTTTCCTCTCCTAACACTATGATAACTTTTCACATTGTCAGTTATTTCCTGTCTGTTCATCCCATTGGACCATGAGCTCTGCGAAAGCAGGAACCGTACTGTATGTGATGGGTACGCAGGGCCTGCCATTTTAACAAGCATCAGTAAGGAATAACATTTTTTGATTTAAAAGAAAGAGGAAGGGATTTTTTTTTTTTCTGTCCTGGAAACTAGATAAGCTTTTTTGTAGGGAAGAAAGCAAACCAACTTAACCAGAGTCTAAGACTTTTGACTTTTCATCTCATTTCTAAGTGGATCCCCCCATCATGTGCTCTTAAGCAAATTCTATAGTTTTTCATGCATCTTTTGCTTAATCTCCAGCAACACAGAGCCAATACCTCTCTCCTACTGCCCAGGAGGAAGTGGCTATCTGCATTGACTGAATAAGGGAAGAAAAGTACAAAATGTCATGTGAATATGTTTTATTCATGAGCAACAGTATGAAAGCAGAATACAGTGAAGAAAGAACTCTTGGTCACAGTGGGTATTTTTTTCCAGCTGCACCCACATACTGACAACAATCTCGGCCAGTTGTGTTTTCTCTGATTACAAAGAGGTAACAGACAAAAAACTCTGGTTCACCAGAGTCCTACTTCACATAAAGGGGCATTTTTGGAGGCAAGACTCATGGGTTCCAAGACGGAGGGGAAATCACAAGGACAAAGGTCCCATCCAGTTCTAAGATTCTAGAATTTTAATTTTGTTGAGAGTTTGGGAGCAGGGATGCCTAGCTGAACCAGAGAAGCATTCCACTTTTCTATGTTAGTATCAAAATTCTGGCATCTGGCATCTTGGTCTGTCCAAGGTTGAATTTGACACTTTATCTTAATCGGGCTTTAATCAGTTGTAGCCTCACAGGATTACAAATACAGGATTTTAAAAAATTTATTGGCTTTGCTGGATGAATACAAAAGATAAGAAGGTATACCTTGTACTGGCACCCAAAAAAGCCTGACCAATTCCTTTTCCTTTTATTGAATCACTCATTTAATTACCAGCTTGGGGAGAAAGAAGTATTGATTTCTAAAGCCAGAGATAATTGAAAGTAAACCCTTCAGTGTTATATTAAGAACAGAGCTGTGAGGGGCCGATGTCTATTTCTTCCAGAGGGCAGAGTGGGATGAATATACTGAACACAGCCAGAAAAGTGTATGCTCACAAAATGGAAAGGAAGAAGTATTGACAGAAGGAGCAGAGGCAGCTCCCATTCATTCCTGCCCTAAGCAGTCAGTCTACCCTTGGCCAGCACCACTCCGTCCCCCCTGAATCTTAAAGCCTATACCCGGCTGGAGAGACTCGCCATCC
Organism: Meles meles; assembly: GCF_922984935.1. Taxonomy (NCBI): domain Eukaryota; kingdom Metazoa; phylum Chordata; class Mammalia; order Carnivora; family Mustelidae; genus Meles; species Meles meles. Next base: position 59,547,704 of record NC_060078.1, on the reverse strand, counting down.
TCTTTATCTCACACTATGTCCTTATAAGGTCCCTTATTGAATGGTTATGAAGGGATTAACTTTCTTCATACAAGTCTAGTAACTGATAGAAGTATTATAATCATCTTGAAGTTTGGAAACATTTAGAGATGGTTTATACTGGTCCCCCATCACCAGAGTGAAACCAGTGGGTTCCCATGTGTTTCCTCCCAAATCCTGTAGTAACTAAATCATTTCAATAATAGCCTTTTTTGTGAAATGTTTTAAGAGAATAAAAAGTATTGTGCTTGTTATTGGAAATGTCTTCATCCCCCCACCCCCACCCCCGGTCTCCTATCTTGGTTCTAAGACAAGATGCAAAAGGCATTTCCCTCATGAAGAAATCTAAAGATTGTCACTATGATATGCAAGTACTTGCCTCTTATCTTCCTTAATGAAAGAGCTCCCATTGCCATTCTTTGTAAGGGTAGACCTGTTAGGAGATTTTTATTCCAAGCCTGGTTTCCACAGATATGTCCAAGCGCCAAGCGTGACTCAGTGGCAAAGAGAATCTAAGGGACATCTTTGATGTTTGCTCTTTGGTGTCTCTCTCTCAACCTAAATCCTCAGAAGTTGAAGGTTAGTTTTGTTGTTTTTAATTTTCATTACAGTATAATTAACATACAGTGTTGTGTTAGTTTCAGGTGTACAATATAGTGATTCAACAATTCTGCACATTACTCTGCAGGTTGCTTTTTAACAAAGAGGATTTATAAGCCAGTATAATTTTTCTCCTATCCACAAATATTTTCATCTATGTTTTCATAGCTTTCTGGTTTTATCTATATAAATAGTATCATTAAGTAGACATGTATAAAAAGCTGTGGGGGAGGGGCACCTGGGTGGCTCAGTGGGTTAAAGCCTCTGCCTTTGGCTCAGGTCATGATCCCAGGGTCCTGGGATCGAGCCCCGCATGGGGCTCTCTGCTCAGCAGAGAGCCTGCTTCCTCCTCTCTCTCTGCCTGCTTCTTTGCCTGCTTGTGATCTCTGTCAAATAAATAAATAACATTTTTTTTTTTAAAAAGCTGTGGGGGAAAAAAACTATTTCATACAGGTTGTTAGGTTATAGCTTATATATTTCTCATAAAATCCTGGAGCACAATCAAATTCCCTATTTCAATATGGAGTGGGAAAACAGTTTGGAAAAGAAAAAAGAAGACTCATAATACAGAAAGTAGAAAAGCCAACAGCTTCCAAATCCTGAATTGCTTCTGACCTCTTTTCAAACCTTGCTATACCAAAGAGATACGCAAATATTTTTCATTCTGCTGATGGGTACAGTGGTAATGAATTAGTGTTGGCAAGATCTTTTGAAAGGAGAATGTAGAGTTTATTAAGGAAGCAAGAAACAGAAAACTAGAGAAAGCCCTCTTGGTTGGCCAGATTTTATAATGTTACATAACATGTTTTCTGCACCAAGGAATAGGGCAGATGACCTTAAAAAGAATTTGTTTGTTTGTTTGGTGGTTTTGAAGTCTTCCTGTTACTTCAACAATAGCAAAAAAAGGTCTGATTTAGCAATTACTTCAAATGTTTAAAGGGTCAAGTATCTGGGAGAATGGAAGCCAAATGATGTAGCCCCTACTCCTTTGTTTCAATCCTTCGCTCAGCAGGCATTAACTGAACACAGAATGTGTGCCAGCAATATTCTAGGTTGTATGGGAGATATCTAGATGCCTAAGAGGTCCATACCTTCCACGAATGACTTTATCATTTAGCAGAGGAGATAAGCTATACATATACAATTATCTATACGGCAAGACAATGTAATGTTTGGGACATTTGGTAGAGAGCTGGCCTTTGAGCTGGCCATGTAAAAGATGAGACTTTCTAGGCAGAGGTAGGCCTTGGTAAAAACTACCTCCTCTGTACCCCCACCCCAAACAAAGGTAGATCTGTGTGCTCCTTCTGCTTGACTGCGTACTGTAATTTGTACCGACTTTCATTGTGACAATTATATTCTAATTGTTGTTTACAAGTCTGTCTCTCCAGGAAACAATAAAGTCCTTTAGAGCAGGAACCAAGGTCTTTTCAAAATGACAGGAAGTGGGGCACCTGGGTGGCTCAGTGGGTTAAAGCCTCTGCCTTCGGCTCAGGTCATGATCTCGGGGTCCTGGGATCAAGCCCCACTCAGTGGGGAGCCTGCTTCCCCTTCTCTCTGCCTGCCTCTCTGCCTACTTACTTGTGATCTCTGTCAAATAAATAAATAAATAAAATCTTTTAAAAAAACAACAACAAAATGACAGGAAGAGATCAGGATTATTCTCAGCCCCACTAACCTGGTCCCATGTGCCCTTAGTAGATATTTATGCTTTTGCCAGTTAATTTTTCCAAACCATTAAAAACATGTATCAAGAACACAATATTCAATAAATACATCAGTGCAACAAAAAAGTATTTACACCAGTTATTAAAAGACCATTTAGATTTCTTTTCCCATAGCTTCTCTTAGAGAGATGAATTTTCTAAATTTATTACCTACTGTGATAGCTAATATTGCTTCAACTTGGTTGAGCCAGAGGGCACCCAGATATATGGTTCAACATTATTCTGGATGTCTCTGTGAGGATTTTTTTCTAATGAGATTAACATTTGACTCAGTAGACTAAAAAAGAATGCTCTCTCCAGGGTGGATGGGCTTCCATCCAATCTGTGGAAAGCCTGAAGAGACTAAAACGGTGAGTAAAAAAGAATTATTTTTCTCTTCCTGACAGTCTTCAAACTGGGGCATAGGTCTTCTCCCTTCTCTAGACTCTGCCTTAGACTGGAACTCCACCGCTAGCTCTCCCAGGTCTCTAGCTTCCTGACTGCAGGTCTTGACTTTTGTAGATCTTGGCTATTCAGCCTCCATAACCATGTGAGCCAATTCTTTCTAGTAAATCTATCTATATATTGACAGAGAGAGAGAGAGAGAGAGGGAAAGAGAGAGAAAGAAGATAAGGATAGATATTCCATTGACTCTTTCTCTGGAGAATCCATACTAAAACACCTGCTAAATAAAATAGGATTTTATTTATTTTTATAAGCTTGGTTTGCTCTCATTTCAAAAACTCTTCAATTTAGCATCTGTATTTGATTAATCATGAAATGTTCTGAAATGCAATTCTGAGAGTCGGTTCTAAGAGGCAGTGTGGTGTACAGAAAGGGCTCATGCTTGGGGATCAGACTGACACGGGTTGAATTCTGGTTGTACCATGTATGAGCAGTGTGACTTTAGACAAGTTATTTAACCTCCTGAGGTTCATGTTCCTTATTTGAAAATAGGACTTGGGGCACTGAGGTAGCTCAGTCGGTTAAGTGTCTGACTTGTGATCTCAGCTCAGCTCAACTCTTAATCTCAGGGTGATGAGTTCAAGCCCCACACTGGGCTCCATGCTGGGTATGGAGCCTACTTAAAAAAAAAAAAAAAAAAAGAAGGGGCGCCTGGGTGGCTCAGTGGGTTAACCATCGCCTTTGCCTTCGGTTTAGGTCATGATCCCAGGGTCCTAGGATTGAGCCCCACATAGGGCTCTCTGCTCAGCAGGGAGCCTGCTTCCCCTCCTTCTCTCTCTGCCTGCCTCTCTGCCTACTTGTGATCTCTGTCTGTCAAATAAATAAATAAAAATCTTAAAAAAAAAAAGAAGAAGAAAAGAAAGACAATAGAGCTAGTAACTTATGTCTCATCAGGCTGTTATGAGTGTCAGCAGCACCAGCAGAGTGCCAGACATGTAAATACTCACTTAAAGTTAGTACCTTGTATTGTGACCCTGAACAGAAGAACATTACTTGGCCATCTGATCATGAAGCTAGCCCGTAAGAATGTGGGTTGGGGCTTATGGGTGGGTGGATGGGAATAGTAAAGTCAAACCAGCTTACCTCACTATTACCCAACGCAAATCTAATCTAATGCCCAGGGTAATCTGAATATTTTCTCCCCGTCAAGAAAATGTGGGCTATGTCAATCATCTGTCATTAAAATGTCCTTATAATATCTCTATTTTCATTATACGTTTCCTTTACTAATCTTTGAAGCTCATGGATACTAGCTTTCAGGAAGAGAATGAGGTCCAGCAGTTTATGATTATTCCACATACAAATAAAGACGCTGAGATTCAGATGGTGTCTTACCTAAAAGAATATGACAGGTCAGCCCCTAAGTTCAGATATCCCTCCAGGCACTTAGGCAGCCAGCATCGTCAGGTCCTTTGTAAAATTATGTGCCAGGTGCAGTGAAGGTACACAATAAAAAGAAGACATCGGTCTATCTTCAGCCTAAGAATAAAGAGAGGATAAATCTTGTGGAAAATATGTAGAAACACATCCTATTAGGAAAACACATATTTATGAATGTAATTCCCTCAAGTCTTTGCTTAAATTATACTTTCTCAGGGCCACCTACCTTGATCACTCTAAATTCTGCAGCTTTCCCCCTGCCCATTACTTTAAATTCTCCATTTCTTGCTCTACTTTTTACCTGACCTATATAATACCTGTTATGTAATGTATATACTTAGGTTTAATTTTTATTATCTCTCCCTCCACACACACACTAGAATGTAAACTCCACAAGTGCAAGGATATTCTGTTTCGTTCATTGATGTTTCCCAAGTGTTTCAACAGTACCTAATATAAATGAGGCACTCAATACATATGTGTGAGATAAATAGGTTCTGAGAAACTACAGGAAAGTTTCAAGACAAGGAAGAAGTTGTGAACACATGCCATTGCTCCCTCTCCAAACCCTAGTAAAACAATAGTAAGAGGATTTTTTTAAAAGGCATAATTGCAGAAGATCAAAAATAACAGGGAAGAGATCCACGAAAAGACTTGGGAAGCTGGAAAAGAGGTGGATGAGGGATTAACTGTCTTAGTAGAACCTAAAAAGCTGAAGCTTAAGCAGGCAGTGGGGAAACCCAAGAAGCAAATGATTTACACTAAAGAACCCAAAAAGGTTCAAAATTTGGTGTACCTGCTACCTTTGGAAGTGGGGGTAGGGCGGGGAATGGCGTGAAGGTATGCCCAAGGACAAGGTAATTGTTCTGTTGGGAAGAGATTCCTCCCCCGACTCCACGCAAAACGCTGGAAACCTCCAAACCTCCTTATTCATTGGTAGGGTTGTAATCAAGAATCTCTTGACTGGGGAACACCAAATTCTTCTAAGGGCAGAGTTACTATCCCAGATCCAAGCAGGGGACAAAAACAACATAGTATTATACCAAAAAAGTGGGGATTAAGTAGAATATATATTCTCTTACATTTCTCAGTAGCTTCTCTTCTTTCAGCTTCTAAAATGCTGGCAGCCAGGTGAACTTCTTTGCAGACTCTGACAGCCTACAGAAAAAACTTATGACATAGTATTGGGAATGATGCAAAGAAACAGTCCAGTCAGGAACACAAAGATCTGCTTGCATCAAATGTGCCCTATCACATGCTCAGAGCCTCTGATTGACCTTTTGGTGCCTCACTAAATACATAAATAGATAGCCAAGGACCATCAGTTATCTGCGGAAAGAGATCTGCTAAAATAAAAAACAGGAACAAAAAATTTGGAGGACAGGAGACTATGTAGTGAGAAGAAAAATATTCCCTCAAATTATTATTAATAATCTCAAAGGAAAAAAAGAAAATATTGCATCCATGGAACAAGACAATATGCAATAAAAAGGAAAATTCCAAAAGAACTATTGCCAATTGAAGTATGATGGCAAATCTTTAAAACTCAATACAAGGTTTATAAGATGAAATTGAGGAAACTTCCTAGAAAACCAAGCAAAAGAAAAAGAGGAAATAAAAGAGAAAGATTTTTTTAAAAAATGGAAAATCAATTCTGGAGATGAGAGGAGGAGAAAAAAATGGGAGGAAATAATTTAAAAATTTTTGGAATGGAAGAACAAGCATTTCCAGATTGAAAGAGTCCACCATGGCCTTGATACCAAATGAAAATGGATCCATAGCAAGACACATCATCATGACATTTTGGAAAATGAAAGACAGAGAATATCTTAAGAACACTCTTTTTCATGAGACTAATTGAGAAGGATCCTCTACAAAATAAGAAGAAACCAAGAAAGGAAAACACAAAGGATCCAGGAGCAGGTAATCCAAAGTAGGAGAGAAGAAAAGGACTCTAGAATGATGCTGAAGAGAACGGGCAGAATAAGACATAGCAGGTTTGGACAGCATCCAGTCTGGGCTAGAGCAGGTGAGAAGATTTCAAGAGAGATCTCTTTAAGAAGATGAGATTGATAGGACACCCAACGTAACCAAATGTATTAAGAACAGATATAGACTGCTGGTAGGGAGTTTGGGTTGAATTAATGATAAGTGCCTAGAAAACCAAAAGAAAAAAAGACAACCATTAGGCTCACAGAAAACAAAGACTTAGTTGCACAGGAGAGAAGTCATGGGTATATTATATGGCTTGTGAGTGAACAATGTGTACATAGTCATGGTAATAGCAACACTGAATATTGATATGGCCAAACTTAAGACACAACAGTATTGGGAGGACAGGGAATGTGAAACATGGACATGCCCATGTGCATGAGTGGAATGTGGCAGTGGGGGAGGTGGTGATGGTGAAGAAGGTGAAGTTCTCATCTTTTATGGTGGGAGACAATAAGTGATACATAAAAACATTTTAAATGCATAAGTAGCCACAGAAGCATGGCAAGGAGTGGTGAATGAGGTATTGCTATTTTCAAAATAAGCCTTATAAAATGGTTTGGCCCTTTCACCTATGTGTACGTGTAACTTATATATAAAATCAAAACAAAATGCAAAGAGACTATAACAGATGTTTCGAGTGAATAGAGCCCATTGGGACATCCCCCACCACCACCGGACTGTACGATCCCAACATTGTCTTATCTCCTATCTCACCAACCGCCCCCCAGAATGGCCACCACTTCAACACCCAAACCAGGGCACCAAGAGAGGAAAGGGAGACACTAAAAGAGTCTGGGATCTGTTCTGTCAGGATCTTGTTGGAAGCCCTGGGTCACCTTTAACTTCTTATTAGTATACAGCTCTAGGCAATCTAAAGGTTTTCTACTAAAATTACAAACATCAAAACTAGATTGTCTCTCCTCATGTGTTTCATCCTCCTTACATTTCACCGAGTGTCTTTATTTCAAAACCCTTGATTCGAAATGCACCTTCTCCTTCTTTCTCTAGGTTCTCCTCCTCTAGAGGCAGGAATGGCCTCAAGGTCCATCCGCTTTGGGCAAACACCCACACCTGCCAAGTCTTCAACACTTGGGTAACACATTGTTACCCTTTCACCTCACTGTGTTGCCTTCGCCATGGCTGAGAGGCAGGCACTATTAGCCATGGTTATTGTTTAGTACCAGATATTACTCTTAACCTACTATATTCTCAAATATTTTCCCTTTCTCATTCACTGACTATTCTATGGACTATTCTAGCTGATTCTAAGGCTAGTCTATGACATAAATAGGGAACTGGCTGGAGGACACAGAGTGAACCTGGTAGATCAGGTGAGCTCGTCCATTCATTGCACAGTACTCAGGAGAGAAGAATGTCTCATTTTAGATTAGTGGAAAACAAAACAAAACATTTCATGCTATCCTTGGCTCTGACCTAGACAGCCCCCTTATTTGAGATAGGGAAACTGTACTTATCCAACTTTCAAATAAACAAAGCTAGAACAGATATTTAATACCTCAGAAGAAAGAATTAGGATTCAAAAAGCCCTCAATAGATTCCAAATTTAGGATTAGCAAATAAATGAAACTTACTAGAACTAATTGTAAAGTCCCATACTTCTATTCAAAAAACATCTGTTCAGGGGCGCCTGAGTGGCTCAGTGGGTTAAACGTCTGCCTTTGGCTCCCGTCATGATCCCAGGGTCCTGGGATTGAGTCCTGCATCAGGCTCCCAGCTCAGTGGGGAGCCTGCTTCTCCCTCTGCCTCCCCTCCCCACTTGTGCTCCTGCTCTCTCTCTCTCTCAAATAAATAAAATCTTTAAAAACAGAAACAAAAGTCATGCTATATCAGTCAGTTTACCAGTAAATATTTACCAAGGATCTGCTATGTGTCTAGTATGAGTAAAGTGCTGTGACAGGTGGAGAACAAGAGGAAGGGCTCAAGGATCTTTGAACAGGTTGACAGACAGCAATATGTAAGAAATGATGGCAGTAATGATGGCTTATATTTAAAGAGTGCTTAAGTTTATCATGTACAACCATTTCTATCATTTCCTTTGACTTACAGTCAGACTCCGCGCTGAGCAAGCCCCTCGCAGGAACCAATCCCATGACCCTAAGATCATGACCTGAGCTGAAACTGAGAGTCGGATGCTTAACCAACTGTGTCACCCAGGCGTCCCGACACAGAATTTTTAAAAGACATGTTCTCAATGGTCAGGATTTAATACCATTTATAATTTTTACTCCTTTAAAAAAACACTTTTTAATGAAACCGACCTCTCTCCAAGTGCACGGCTGTGGAGAATCCAATGACCGTTAGTATGGTACGGAGCCACTGCCTTGATTCCCGTCAAGGTGCAAAGAGTTTACCCACCATTACTTGGGTACAAATGTTAACATGATGGTGAAAAAAGGCAAATAAGGGCTTAATATTATTATGAGACTCTTTTTTTTAAAAATATTTTATTTATTTATTTGACAGACAGAGATCACAAGTAGGCAGAGAGGCAGGCAGAGAGAGAGAGGAGGAAGCAGGCTCCCCACTGAGCTGAGAGCCTGATGCGGGGCTGGATCCCAGGACCCTGGGATCATGACCCGAGCCGAAGGCAGAGGCTTTAGCCCACTGAGCCACGCAAGCGCCCCACGAGAATCATTTTAATCTCACAGATCCACTGAAAGTGTCCAGGGAGACCTTCAGGGGTCTGGGGATCACATGTTGAGAACCTCTGTGTCAAAATGTCTCTTCCAGTTACACATCTAGTTAAGTAGTGAAACCACTGCATGAAACCAGGGTCAACAGACTCCTCATCTGAGTTTCCTCACTGTACCACAGAATGCCAAAATGAGGGGCACCCAGATGAAGTCGAATGTGAACTCATATAACAAACATAGTTGATCAAATACAGTTGTAACCAAACACAGTTGGCTCTTGAAAAACACAGCTTAGAACTGCCTGGGTGCACTTATATGCAGGATTTTGGTTTTTTGTTTTGTTTTGAAAGATTATTTATTTATTTATTTGTCCAAGAAAGAGAGGGAGAGCACAAGCAGGAGGAGCAGCAGGCAGAGGAGGCAGGGGAGGCAGAGGAGGTAGAGGGAGAAGCAGGCTCCCTGCTGAGGAAGGAGCCCCTCCCCCCAATGTAGGACTTGATCCCAGGATTCTGGGATCACGACCTGAGCCAAAGGCAGCCGCTTAACTGACTGAGCCACCCAGGCCCCCCAGATTTGTTTGTTTGTTTTTGATAAATCCAGTACTGTGTTATAAATTTATTTTCTCTTATGATTTTCAAGGAACATTTTCTTTTTCCTAGCTTACTTTATTATAAGAATACAGTATAGAATTCATATAACATGCAAAATATGTGTGAATCAACAGTTTATGTTATCTTTAAGGCTTCTGGTGAACAGTAGTCTGTAATCAGTTAAGTTTTGGGAGAGTCAAAAGTTATAGCAGATCTTCTACTGCATGGGGATCGGTACCCCTAACCCCCACGTGGTTCAAGGGCCAACTTTAATTAAATTGCTATCAGAGGTCTAGTTAAAAATGCAATTAGTGGGGGCGCCTGGGTGGCTCAGTGGGTTAAGCCTCTGCCTTCGGTTCAGGTCATGATCTCAGGTTCCTGGGATCGAGCCCCACATTGGGCTTTCTGTTCAGCAGGGAGCCTGCTTCCCTTCCTCTCTCTCTCTGCCTGCCTCTCCGCCTACTTGTGATCTCTCTCTCTCTGTCAAATAAATAAATAAAATATTTTTAAAAAATGCAATTAGTGGTTATCAGCCACATATGATCATTTTAAGCTCATCCAGCCTAGGTCATTAAAGGTCACTTAAATAGACGTGTTTAAAAGCATGAAGAGATGGGATATTAGTAGACGGTCCAAAGAGACAAGGTTGGCATCCATTCCACATGCTGAAAATAACAGAACTTAAATCCTATCACCTTTGGAAAGGGTTTCATGTACTTAAAATCAAGGAGTCAAAAACTAGGTGGAAGTGAAGAGGTCATCCACAAGGGAAACTCTGGGCTTCTCTGACAGGTCAAACCAATCTGGTAAGGAGTGGCTTCCTTCTCCCTAGACTTCATAACAGTCCAAGTTACCTTAACTTAAAGTTGGCTCGACTCCCCGACTCCCATAAGCCACACTCTCATTCCCCCCTAGTTTCCCTCCTTTATCCCACCCTCCAAAGCAATAAGCAATATGTCTCTCTCCTCTTCTGTGGCATATATTAAGCCAGCACCAAGGCCCCTCATCTATACCAAGTCCCAGCTTCCTTTTGGTCAGTCTAAAAGTACTTCTAAGAGAACTCCGTTTCTTCCACTTTCTTTTTTGTCTGGACCTACTCTAGGGTGTGTGTGTGTTTATTCAGGGTTTTGTGTCATAGGGCCACATGTAGTCTCATCTTTCCAGGCCTTGTGTCCAGTGTCTCCTCCTCCATGCCGTGGTCCTGGGTTCCCCTTCTCTTTTCTCCTGAGTGAGCTCTTCTTGTATTCCAGGCACTGTACCATTTAATTCTCAGAACAACCCTGTCAATAGTCTCCACCCCAAACCCTTTTTAAGGCCTTACAGTTTGAGGATTTTGGTAATTATATACAGCTGCGTAAACACACACACACACACACACACACACACACACACCCACCACCACCACCACCACCCCACCCAGAGGGTCAGGATCTAGAACAGTTCCTTCACCCTAAAAGTGTCCTTATGCCCCATTTGCAGTCACATATGTATTTTTTAATGGGATAATTTTGTATATACTATTTTTTAACTTGAATGTTTCTCTTAACAAGATGTTAAACATCTTCTGGTGGCAATTCATATAGTTTCACAACATAACTTTAATGTTTGTATCATAGTCCATTAAACGAATGTTTCATAATTTAACCAATGTCCTTTAGTCAGATATCTACTTTTTTTTTTTTTTTTTTTACAATGTCCTACTCCCTCTTCCTAGAATGACGCTGGTTTTTTTTTTTTTAATTGTTATTATTTTTTAAATTTTTTTTTTATTTGACAGAGAGAGATCGCAAGTAGACAGAGAGGCAGGCAGAGAGAGAGAGAGGAAGGGGAGCAGGCTTCCTGCTGAGCAGAGAGCCCGATGTGGGACTCGATCCCAGGACCCTGAGATCATGACCTGAGCCAAAGGCAGCGGCTTAACCCACTGAGCCACCCAGGCGCCCCTTTTTCATTTTTATTATACTAGTGTCGTTTGGTTTTCTTATATCTGATATTTCTTTGTTTTGGTAACTCTATGTCCTCTTTCTACATGTTAAATGTTGGTACTTCCCAAGATTCTGTCGTTGAATCTTATCTGTAATCCCTTCCTAGGTTACCAATTTCCTTTCTAGTTTCACTATACACTCTTTGGCTCTCCTCTCTTTCTTTTCCGAAGACCAAGATCCTTATTCCCTACTGTCTGCTGGGTATTATTTCCAGGTCGATATTCATCTGATAACTCAGACTTCACATGTCAAAACTTGAATTCCTATTCCTTTTCCAAAATCTGCTTCTTTTTCTCTCTCTCCTTTTCTCCCCGACTCCCTCTGTTGCTCCCCCTCCTTCTGCCCCCACCACCACGTTTCATGGAGTAAGTGTTAACCCTCGCAGTCACTGAGAGGAATCTGAAAGTCATCTTGAAGTCCTCTCTCATCTCGCCAATCAATTAAGTGCTATTGATTTTGACTCCAAAATGCCTCTCAGCCTGTGCCCTTCCTATCCATTTCTACTGTGACTCTCCTGGTTTTTAGGTTCCATGACTTGCTAACTAATCTTCCAGCCCCTCATCTGGCCCTCCTTTGATCTGTTTTTAAGGCTAGCACCAGTGAACTTTCGGAAACACGGAGATTATTTTCTTCTGTCGCTTATAGAAGCAAGCCTAGACTCTCCGGGCCAGATTTCTGGTCCTCCTTTCCACCCTTCCTTCCCACTCTCCCACTCCTCCTTTCTGTTCGGGCCACACGAGCCACGAACTGTTCTCCAGCGCATTCGTGCTTCCGCTTTACCCTGTGACTAGCCAGTCTTCCGTCTGTTTTGCGGAGTCTTTGCTCCCTGCCTCATACAGGGCAGGAGTCGGCGCTATTGCAGACGAGATCAAAACTACCGCTGCCGACCGGCCTGTCCTGGTTAAGGAAGGTTCACACCTCAAAGGCAAGCCCTGGATTTCAGAGCCCATAAGGGTTAAGTGGGGGCTGGCAGCGAGGAGGGTTAAAAAATCTCCCTTTACGTCTCTTTGCAGCAGAGAAGCGCTGGTTCTGCGCGGGTAAGGAACAGTGTTCGCCATTCCTACGTTTCTGTAGTGCAAAACGTCTCCAACTGAAGGGCATTTTGGTATCTTCCCCATTCCAGAGAATGGCAAACTGAGGTCTAGAAGAGCAGAGCTCTGAGTCAGGGTCCCCTCCCTAAAAGAGGCAACAGCCGGCCTGCGATTCAAAGGGAGAGAGGCTTTAAGGATAGCACCTCCTGATTGGAGCCGACCGAGTCAGACAAGCTTGGGGGCTGCTGATTGGTCGCGGCTTGATCAGGCGCTGTTGGGCTGTTGTAAATGTAAATAGCTCTGTGACCGGCAGTAACCCCGGTGGGCGGGGGTGGAGAGGGAAGCTCTCCCTCTCCATTCAAGTCTGCTACCAGCCAGGCCCAGACAGGCAGGCTCTTTAGAGAGGGGGCTGGGCAGGACGAGGCGAGGGGCTGTCATTGGAGATCTTCAGCTGGAGCTGAGAGTTGAGACCGGCCGCGGGGTCTGAGCCAGGACTGGCAGCTTCCACACAGAGATGCTTCCTTTCTGCACTCAGCTTTGACTGTTTAAGAGGATTTAATGGAATGTTCTGTGTGAGGATGGAGGCGTTGCAGAGCACAGAAGGGTGGTTTATGGGGTAACCGAAATGGCTGGAGTGGGTGTGTCTCAGGGAGATGGGAGCTTGTCCTTGCCTGTCCCTGGTCACAGCGTCCTGTTTTTGGAAAAGACAAGAGTAGGGACATAGCTTCAGGCAAGGGAGGTCCCTTGTTGCTCAGTGTTCCCTGATGATAGCCTTTCCACTAGAGGTGTGGCCTTTCTCCCACCCAATCTAGGGGAAATGGAAGTCTGTGGGGGACTGACTTTGTGGAAAGTAGAGAAGAGAGGAACAGATGGGTACATGTTAAGAATAAGGGGCGACACTCACACATTGCTTGTGGAAATGTCAACCGCTGCAGCCCCTGTGGAAAACAGTTTGGTGCTTCCACAAAAAGTTAAATACAGGGCGCCTGGGTGGCTCAGTGGGTTAAAGCCTCTGCCTTCGGCTCAGGTCATGATCTCAGGGTCCTGGGATCCAGGCCCGCATCTGGGCTCTCTGCTCAGCAGGGAGTCTGCTTCCTCCTCTCTCTCTCTGTCTGCCTCTCTGCCTACTTGTGATCTCTGTCTGTCAAATAAATAAATAAAATCTTAAAAAAAAAAAGTTAAACGCAGAATTGCCCTATGGCCCAACTCCGCTCCTAGGTATATGCACAAATGAAAGCAGGTGCTCCAGTACGTAACAGACAAAATGTGGAAACAACTCAAATGTTCATCAGCCAATGAATAGAGAAACCAATTGTGCTGTTTATGTACAATGGAATATTATTCGGCAGTAAAGCGGGATGAGGCTACAGTGTGCATGAACCCGGAAGCATTATGCTAAGACTAGGAAGCCAAACTCACAAGGTCCCTTTGGCAGGATTCCCTTATCTTGCATAGGTAAAGTAATAGCCACAGAAAGCAGATTGGTGGCTGCCAAGGGTTGGGGGTGGAGGGAAGTTGGAGAGTGACCAGTTAACAAGTACAAAATCTTCTTTTACGATGATGAACATGTTTGGAAGTCGTTAGAGGTGATAGTTGCACAACACAGTGAATGCGCTAAATGCCACCAAATTATTTCCTTTAAAACGTTAATTTACTGGCATATGAATTTGACTTCAATTTTAAAAGATCTACCTATAAAGCCAACAAACAAAAAAACAACAGGGTGAATCCTTACTGCTGTCCAGAATTGCCCAAGAAAGGAATGGGACTTTTAGGAGCCATTTGGCACCCTCCCCCACCTTTCACTTTCACTTTCCCCTCGGTGGTGCTCATTTCCTCTGGTTGGTCACACAGTTTTTTTAAAAGCTTTACATGGTCCTGGCTGCTCACCGATCCTGTGGGAAATGGCCTGGAGGGACGGGAGGGAGAGGGCCTCCGGCCCCCGGGGAAACTGTTGTAGCCTGGATGGGGAGCCGCTGTGAGTCAGCACAGCAGACACTTGGCCTTTGTGAGCTCTCTGTGGCCTGGGCGTAGCAGGCAGGCAGGGAGGACCAGGCCCTGTTCTGAAAAGTGGGGGTGGGATGGGGAGCGGGGCTCTGCCTCCAGCAACCCCAGTATAGAATCTCCACTCCCCGGAGCCTGCAATTAAAGCCTGTGGTATTTGCCCCAAAGTTGGTGTACAAGAATCAGCACTTTGCCTGCCCGCCCACAGCACACAAAGTTAACTACAGGTCACAGAATACGGCTCCTTCTCCCTGTGACATGTCCACAGTTGGCAAAAGACATGTGATGTTTTAGTAATTTTATCAACCACCAATTGTTTACAGGCAGGAGATACTCTAAAAGAAGATGCCCTTGGGGTGCCTGGGTGGCTTAGTGGGTTAAAGCCTCTGCCTTCGGCTCAGGTCATGATCTCAGGGTCTTTGGATGGAGCCCTGCATCAGGGGTCTCTGCTCAGCCGGGAGGCTGCTTCCCCCTCTCTCTCTGCCTGCCTCTCTGCCTACTTGTGATCTCTCTCTGTGTGTCAAATAAATAAATTTTTTAAAAAAGAGAGAGAGAGAGAAAGATGCCCTTAAGGATCTCAAAACCTGGTAGGAGGGTGGAGTATGGTTTGGAAAAACATAGAGGAAATGTCACAGATGTTTCTACCATTTGAGAAGTGAGCTTCACTCAGGTGTGGTTGAAATGGGTCATGAGGTGGAGCAAGTTGGGTTTTTCTGGAACAGAAGACTCATCTGCAGTTTGACTTTGCAAAAATTGAGCTCCCTCCGGTTACAACCCGGCTTGTCTGAGTATAACTGATTACCACAGGGCGTATACTGGAATATGTGGGACTCACACTCTTGGGCTTTGGCTTGTCATCTACTCCATACCCAACAGAGAGTCATGAATGACCACAAATCTGGAGCTGGATCACAGCACCATCAATTGCTCTCTCACAGCCCAACTTCTCTCCAAGTGAATTCAAAGACATTATCAGTAAAGTTGGGGTAATCATAGTACCTACTTCCAATACCAGGAGGTAAGGCACTAGCAAGCACGCAGTGCGATGCTGGGCTGTGTGGTAAATGTTGTTGTATCGTTGTGTACCTAGGTTGGGTGGAGGCAGACTTTGGATTTCCTGCATCTAAAGGTTGTTAGATTTGTATGACGTGCTCAACCCCTTTAACTAATGTAGAATATGGTATGTGGTATATGGATTTTTCCAAGACTTTGGTTTAGCAAGAATATCATCCTATACTTTTTTTAATTTTAAAAGATTTTATTTATTTATTTGACAGACAGAGATCCCAAGTAGACAGAGAGGCAGGCAGAGAGAAAGAGAAAGAGGTGGAAGCAGGCTCCCTCCTGAGCAGAGAGCCGGATTTGGGGCTCAATCCCAGGACCCCAGGATCATGACCTGAGCCGAAGGCAGAGGTTTTTAGCCCACTGAACCACCCAGGTGCCCCTCATCCTAGACTCTTTAGCTTTGCAGCATGTGCCCTTTCTCACGTAACTGGTGTTGGTGTCTCTTGTCTCCTTGCAGTTTGAGAACAGAGACCACATCGCTATATAATTACGAAAATACTGAGTGCTTCTTTTGATTATACATGAGTTTGAATCTCAGCTATTTACAATTAATGGTAAAAACATTAAAACTGAGAATTTTTTTTCCTACTTTTTTTATTGAGATATAAACCAGAGACCATAAAAATTGCCCTTTAAGTGTATGATTCAGTGTTTTTTAGCATATTCACAGAGTTGTGCAACCACCATTACAATCTAACTTTAGATCATTTCATCATTCCCTCCCCCCTCAACGAAATCCGTGCCTCATTTCAACCCCCAGCCCCTGCCAACCACCAATCTGTTTTTGTCTCTGGATTTGCCTGTGCTGCATTTCACATAAATGGAACCATATAGAATATGGTCTTTTGTGTCTGGCTTCTTTCCTTTAGAATAATGTTTTCAAAGTTTACCCGTGTTGTAGAGGCATCTGTAAGTTGTGTGTGTGTGTGTGTGTGTGTGTGGCTGAATACCATCCCATAATATGGCTGTACCACACCGTGCTCATTCATCTCTTGGTGAACCTTGGGGTTGTTTCTAGCTATTGTATGGTAAATAATGCTGCCATGAACTTTCATGTACAAGTTTTTGCATGGGCATGTTTTCAGTTCTCTAGGGTATATACCTAAGCATAAAATTGCTGGATCATACAGTAACTATGTTTTATTTAACCTTCTGAGGAACTGCCAAACTGTTTTCCAAAGTAGCCACGTAATTTTAGATTCCCCCCAGCAATACATGAGGGTTCCAGTTTCTCTACATCCTCACCTACACTTGTTATTAACTGTCTTTTCATTAGAGCCATCCTAGTGAGTTGTGAATGGTTTCTCACTGTGGTTCTGACAGGCATTTCCTTGAGAGCTATACTGAGCATCTTTTCATGTGCGTATTGGTCATTCATGTATCTTATTTGGAGAGATGTTGGTTCAAATAAGATTTTGCTTATTTTAAAATTGGGTTGTCTTTTTTATCATTAAGTTGTTCCTTTTTCTTTTTTTTAAGTAAGTTCTACACCCATCGTGGGGCTTGAACTCACAACCTGGAAATCATGAGTCACATGTTCTTCTGATTGGGCCAGCCAGGTGCCCCTGTGAAATCTCCTTTTGTATTCTGGGTGCCAGTTTTTAAAATCAGATATAGCTTTACAAATATTTCTTCTCATTCTGTGGGTTGTCTTTTTCCTTCATTTTCCTTTTCTTTTTTTTTAAGATTTTATTTATTTATTTGAGAGAGAGAGAGCACAAGCGGGGGAGCAGCAGGCAGAGGGAGAAGCAGGCTCCCCACTGAGCAGGGAGCGTGCCATGGAGCTCCATCCCATTACCCTAGGATCATGATCTGAGTCAAAGGCAGATGCCTAACTGACTTAGCCATCCAGGTGCCCTGTCTTTACTTTCTTGATACTATCTTTTGAAACACAAATTTTTTTACATTTTGATGAAGTCCAATTTATTTTTTTTTCTTTTGTTGCTTTTGGTATTATATCATATCTAAGAAACCATTGCCTAAACCAAGGTTATAGAGATTTATACCTTTGTTTTCTCTCAAGAGTCTTATAGTTTCAGCTGACCCATTCTGAGTTAGTATTTATATATGATGTGAGGTAGTAAGCCAACCACATTCTTTTGCATGTGGATATCCAAGTGTCCCAACACCATTTGTTGAAAAAACTATTCTTTCATCATTGAATTGTCTAAGCGTTTTAGTCAAAAGTCAGTTGGCTATAAATGTATGGGTTTATTTCTATATTCTCAATTCTACTCTATTGATTATATATCTATCCTTATACTGGTACGACACTGTCTTGATTACTGGGCCTTTGAAGTAATTTTGAAGTCAGGAAATGAGTTCTGCAATGTGTGCTTCTTTTTCAGGTTTGTTTGGACTATTCTGGGTCATTTCAATTTCCATATGAATTTTAGGATCAGCTTGCCAATTTCTGTTAAAAAAAGGCAATTGGAATTTTGATAAGAATTGCATTGAATCTATAAATTTGGGGCATATTACCAATTTCCATCTTCCAGTTCATGAACATGAGATTTCTTTCCATTTATTTAGGTCTTCTTTAATTTCTTTCTTTCTTTTTTAAGATGTTATTTATTTATTGTTACTTTTAAAGATTTTACTTATTTATTTGAGAGAGCGAGTGAGCTAGAAAGAGCCTAAGGGGGGGCAGGGAGAGGGAGAAGCAGGCTCCTCATTGAACAATCCCCGCCCCCCCAACCATGGATGACTAGATCCCAGGAGCCCAGAATCATGACCTGAGCTGAAGGCAGTGACTAAAAGACTATGCCCCCTAGGCACCCCTAAGTTTTTTTTTTTTAATAAAATCTTTTTTTTTTTTTAAGATTTTATTTATTTATTTGACAGAGAGAGATCACAAGTAGGCAGAGAGGCAGGTGGGGGGGGGTGGTGGCAGGGGAAGCAGGCTCCCTGCTGAGCAGAGAGCCCGATGAGGGGATTGATCCCAGGACCCTGGGATTATGACCTGAGCCGAAGGCAGAGGCTTTAAACCACTGAGCCACCCAGGTGCCCCCCTAAGAGTTTATTTTTAAGTAATCTCTAAGCCCAGCATGGGGCTTGAACTCACAACCTCGAGATCAAGAGTTACATGCTTTACTAACTACGCCAGCCAGGACCCCTTCTTTAATTTCTTTCAATGACATTTTGTAGTTAACTATGCACCATTCTTTTTTTTTTTTTAAGATTTTATTTATTTATTTGACAGAGAGAGAGAGAGCTCACAAGTAGGCAGAAAGGCAAGCAGACAAAGAGGGAGAAACCAGTTCCCCATTGAGCAGAGACCCCGATGCGGGGCTCGATCCCAGGACCCGGAGACTATGACCTGAGCTGAAGGCAGAGGCTTAAACTCTGAGCCACCCAGACACCCCAACCATGTACCATTCTTATGGGCTTCTACTGCTAGATTTATTTCTACTTATCCTATTCTTTTTGATGCTGTTACAAGTGGAAGTCTTTTCTTATTTCATTTGTGTATTATTCATTGCCAGTTTATAGCAATACAATTGATTGATTTTTGTGTTTTGATCTTGTATTCTGCACTTTGCTGAATTTGTTTATTAGCTCTAATAGTTTTTTCCATGTGGATTCTTTAGGATTTTCTTATATACAGAATCATGTCATTTGCATACAGAGATGGATTTACTTCTTACTTTCCAATCTGAATGCCTTTTCTTTTTCTGCCCCAGTGGATACTTCTAGGGACTATCTTGGTTCTTCCTTTAGGGAAGAGGGAGAAAATTGGTGGCCACTGGGCATCAGAAATCTTATTTCTATGCTCTTCTCCATTATTATCTTAAATTATTTTATCCTTGTCCCATGGTTAAACCTTGGTTATTAAGTAGAGCCTTAACCTCTTTCTACCTCCGCACACAAAACACATCAAGAAGAGTTCACTACCTTGCCCCCCTGGGAGCTCTTTTTGTCCAACTCACCCTTACAGGGAGTTCATGATATATTCCTTTTCTCTCTCAATCTTGAATTCAACTGAACATTCTGGTCAAGCTCCAGGAGCTCTCCCTTCTTTCACCTTCTTGGAACTTTTGCAGACAGGAATCAGGAAACTGCCACAGGGTTAAATAGCAAATGTACAGAATACAGACTGCCTGGAGGAAGCAGAGAAGCCAGTTCCATCAAGACAACCCGGCATCAGAGAGGAGGAAAGGAAAAGAAGTAGCAGAGCTTAGTGAGAACCAATTGGATGCCAGTTAATGGGAAACAAAAGCTGATACTCAGTTTCCCACCGTGGGAAACAATAGTCTAGCCTGAACATTTAATTTAATTTTTTTTTAAGATTTTATTTATTTATTTGACAGAGAGAGATCACAAGTAGACAGAGAGGCAGGCAGAGAGAGAGGGAAGCAGGCTCACTGCTGAGCAGAGAGCCCGATACGGGACTCGATCCCAGGACACTGAGATCATGACCTGAGCCAAAGGCAGAGGCTTAACCCACTGAGCCATCCAGGCGCCCCTAATTTAATTTTTTAAAAAGATTTTATTTATGTATTTGACAGAGATCACACGCAGATGGAAAGGTAGGCAGAGAGAGGGGTGGGGGGGAAAGCAGGCTCGCTGCTGAGCAGCGAGCCCCATGCGGGGCTTGATCCCAGGACCCTGGGATCATGGCCTGAGTGGAAGGCAGAGGCTTTAACCCACTGAGCCACCCAGGCGCCCCCAGCCTGAACATTTTAAACAAAATAGAAGGAAAGGGGTGGAAAGGCAGATACTGGTGAAGAGAATGCCACTATCCACTCAGGTTATTAAGGCCTGACGAGGCCTCCATGAATGAAGACTTGATTCTGCATGCTCGGAATTACTCTGAAACAATCTTGCTTCTTCTCATCCAAGGTGAGGGCAACCTGCGTCAGCTAGCCAGGAGAGATGGTTCTGGGCAACTCAGAAGCCTAGGCATTGTCAAGGCGGCTCCTACCGGAAGATGAAGCTTCCTCAAACTGTAAAAAGTCTACATTCTCTTTTCTACATTCTAATGAGAATTCTCAGGTAAGTGGTAAAGGCTAAGGCTTTTCCACCTCAAGATCATGGAGCGCTCTTTATCCTGGGAGCTTACAAACCCTCCCTTGGATTGTTTTTCCTTTCTTCCTGCTGTGGTTCATCAGCATTTTCAGGAAGCCACTGAATTCCCAGGAGGGACCACATTTCTTTATGTTTCTTTGGATGAATGACCTAGACTGCCCAGCCTGGGCCTCTCCTGCTGTTCTCTTCCTCTCTGTGCCTCTGTCTTGGGCCCATGTGACCATGTGACACACCAGACACCTGGCATTTCCCCAGGGCCGATGCGCCAACTGGTGTAAATGTGTTTGACTTCATGGCAGCAGACTCCTGGTTTCCTGCTGCCAAGGCTGCATTTAACCTAAAGTTACCCTTAGGCAGGGCAGGGCGGGTTACCAGGGTATGAGTCAGCCAGTGTAGCATCTGACTTCTTTTTTACTCTTAAAAGTACATGGAACAGGGACAGTCAGTGTGGTAGACCATAGAGATAAGTTCCAGGAAACTTTGAATCGCAGCCAAAAATCACCCAGACACAGTGCAATCAGATTCACTTCACTTTTATTATGAACAAACACAATTTCAGATCAGTACAACTAAGCTTCAGAGTTGATATTAATAGAAATTATTCCAAAATTATCCTTAGGTCACAAATAACTACTATCCCACATAAAAGGGGAAAAAAATCCCACCCAATCAAGGAAAAGGTATCCTGTGTATCGTTTCCATGGCAATAAGTTTATGCATTCTCAAATTTTGTCTGGCTAGTTATCCACCACTTATCCAATGGATTTATCCAATCCCTCAGAGAGAATCGTATCGATTAATGATAGCATCCAGGACGCACGGTTTATGGTGGACACAAGTTCACGGTGGATACTGCTACTATAAAAATACTCAGGACTTAAAAGAATTCCTCTGCTGAAGGATCCCAAAATGCTTTATAAAAAGCATTAGTCACGCCTCAAAACTGCCCTGTGAGGTAGGTCAGTATTATTATCCCATTTTAACAGAAGGAAAACTGAGGCACATTATAGTTAAGTGACTTGCCCAGGGTCACACAGCAAGTCAGTGGCACAGTGGTAGGAGAGGCGCTGGCCTTAACCACCCGCGTCACGTGGACACCTTGCTCTCTTTGACCTTTCACGCTGACCCATTTGAGCTATACTTACAGAGAATACACTCAGGATACTAGCAAACCAAGGAGAAAAAGTTTCCATTTTAAATGCTACAACCATCTTTTAATCTAAAAAATATCCTAAATCAAATACATTCAGATTACTTCCACCCTCCATCAAATGTGGGCACTTAATAAAAACAGCCCTAAGAAAAGTTTCCGAAATGAAGCCCAGAAGGGAATCTTGTGAACAGCTACACTGATAATTCTCCAGCCAGGCCCCCTCTCCTACCAGCCACTTCTGTAGGGTGTCAGGGGCGAAGGAACTCCACGGAGGGAGGGAGGAGGGAGTGAGAGCAGGCTCATATGCAACACTGATTAGAAAAGATGTAAGGCACCCAAATAAGCTGTCGGCACACCCACAAAGCCAAGAACTGTTAGAAATTCAGACTTGAGTTTCTGGATCATTAATGTGTCAATTGAACTCAGCTTTAAAATCTTGAAGACAAGTATTCCTTACTTAGCAGAGACCCCTCTACCTCCACATTCTCCTATACAGAGGGGCCCTCAGCCTGAGGACCCTGTCCAGCCTTGTGTAGGGTCATGGTACAGACCAGATCCCTGGGACAGGATTAGAATAGAAAGATAGACTTGGTTTTGGTCCAAAATTATAAAGCAGGCGTCTGATAACCTGCCAAATTGAAACCACCCAACAGGCATTTCCAAGGGCTAAGTCCACAAGCCAGCAGATCTGAACTACAGTGATGTTCTATGAGGGTCTTTTCTACTGAGGGGAATAGCTCTAAAGGTGAGGATGCCTTTAGTCCAGGGAACCCGTGTACTCTTGTCTATTCAATTAATACAGGAAGAAAGGCCCTCTTCCCTTCCACTACTGGGGCTCAACAGCACAGAGAAAGAACATTTGGTATTGTACATTTCCAATCTTTCAGAGAGTAAAGCCAGGCTTTTGCATTGATGACTGAGGTACAGGGACAGGGGTAGTCCAAGGTTCTCAAAATACTGGTGCTTTCTTCAGACCTCTTCTACACTACCGTGGCCCTAGGCTGTGTGGTGGGGAATGCTGGTTAGTTTGCTGAACAGAGATGCTGTTCAGCAAAGTTCATGGCATTTCAGATCCCAAATCTCGGGCTTTGCAATACACCCTAACTCCAGGGAACAGGGCCTCCTTTTGCATGAGGCACTTTGGAACTTTCCTTTGCTTCTTGTGCTTCCCAGTGAAGACCAGGCTCCCTCCTACCTCTACAAGCATTGCACTGTCCCCTGGGAGCACGGACTCAGGCTGGGCAGCCGTACTGAGCGAGACAGAGAAGGCTAAAAACAAACCCCTTTCTTGCTCCACGTCTGCCTCACTGGCACAATCCAAGCCTCTGGCCTGGCTGTGCCTCATGAGAGAGAGTGCCTGAGCCAGGGATGTTTATAGTAAGGTTTGCCAGCCTCCTCTTGAGTCATCAGTGTGGCAGGAGAGCTCGGGGGTGTAGGTGGAGGGCCTTTGGAGGCCAAGTGAAAGTGGCGGCTAACTTTATAAAGAGAAACAGTGGTTCAGTGACCCTGAGCGTTCTGTCTGCAGGAGAGGGAGCTGCCTGGTGAGCAAGAACCATCACTACCTCCGAATACACACAGAGGAGGCTTCCTGTCCAGAGAGAGAAGAAAACATCGGGGAGGAGATAGAACTGGGGAGGGGGGAGGAGAGATGCACAGATAGGGTAGAGCCAGGAATCAAAACCCACAGTAATTAAGAGATTCCTACCTCACCCCGCAGGCAGTCCTACACTTTACACTAGAAGTTAACTGAGAAGGACTGGGAGAAATGGTTCAGCACTGCAGGGAGAAGCCTTCTAGTTTGTACTCATTCCAAGGACAAACTAGAATGAATGAATGAACGTAACATCTAACTTGTTTGTATAACCAGCCTCCAAATCAGGAGTAAGCCCAATGACTTACTCAGTAGTAACCTTCTGAATCCCCTGGCAATGTGTTCTCAGAGCCCTTCTTCTGTAAAGTCATCTCTTAGGAACTGCCAACAGACCTAGCCCTGAACCTCTCCATCTCCTGTCCAGCAGTGAGAGGAGAGTGGACAACCCACCTCATTTCTCCTCTTCTTCAAGCACCCCTCTTTCAGAGGGAAATACCCTAAGTGAATTACTTGAACGTTCCAAGCAGAGTGTGTATGTATATATATTTTGATGTTGGACCCAACTCCGCTTAAAATCCTTCCTTTTTTGGAAGACAGCTATGCTCACCACTATGCCACAAACACGTTCCTTTTTTGGATGTCTGGAAATGCTTCAGCCACCTTATTCCCATGATGGGAGATGACCGATGGCCCGAAGACAGCAGAGCAGAAAGATGAAAGAATTTTGATGATTCCGTGATATGCTTGATTCTCCAATTCTGGAAACAACCAACCTCAAGATTTCTTGTCATATGGAATAAGAAATCTTCCTGCTGTTGAAGAAAAAAAAAAAAAAATCCTTCCCCAGGAGAGACCACTTTTATTACAAACTAAAAGCTTCTTTATCCCCAACCTTTTAAACTACACTGGGACACTGAGATTTGCTTTTGTGTTCTAGCATTGCTGGGCTCTATGGCCATTCCCTAGTCAGAGTCAGGAGAGAAAGGAGGCATGCCGTCTGGTGGGGCTCCAAATCCTCACCAGGCAAGCAACTGTGTGTCCAATCCCAGCTGGAGCTCCTTGCCTTGTTTCCCACCTCACCCCATCTTTACCTCTCAGTCATACCATGCACGCGAACTCTCTCCCCTGCCGGTTTACCTGCTTTAGAAGCTTTTTGTGCCAAATAAGTTACTTTCCATTCCAACTCGCAAAAGCCTGAGCTGAAGTTAATTAACATGGGCCTTCCCAGAAGGTATGTTCTCATACCTCTTACATGAGCCACCCACCCTAAAGCTCACGACAGCTCAAGAAAAGAGTTATGTGGGGCAAAGACCACTGATTCTGGACTACAGAAAGGTTGTCTAGGCTGTGGAAACTGGACACCCACCCACGAATGACCAGCTGCTTGCCTGGGAGGCAATGAGCAAGGAGAGAAAGGAAGGTGGTTAAGAACCAAACAGAGAAAAGGACAGTGGACTAGAAGAGAGAGAGGACAAGAGAAGAACTAAGAATCTCGGCTTAGCATCATGAAGGCAGAGTTGTTGGCTTTCAATTTTAAAAGAACACTGTATTGGAATGGGTTAACATCATCATCTTTAGCATCCTGGTAGCATTATTCAGTAGTTAATAAACAGAACATTAAACCTGTGCCTGGCTGGCTTTTGGAAAAGGAACCCGAGGGACCCCAAACTCAGCCACTCTTGTAGCTTCCGTCTCCAGTTCTTTTAATCCTGGCCAAGACGGCAGCCTTGGATACTCTCTTCCGGTCGTAAGCAAGACCGAGGGCAGCCATGCAATCAATAAAGAAGGTGGTGAAGTTGATGTGCCAGCGGTACTCGCTGGCAGAGTAGTCGTAGGGGAAGGAGTGGTGGTAGTTGTGGAAGCCCTCCCCTGGAACAAAAGCAAGGACAAGAGTTACCGAGCTGCATAGCACAATGCGGTCTTCTCGGTTTCCGCCAGCGGGGTGTCCAGCAGCTGACCTCAAACCTAGCAGAAACTTGCTGTTGCTGAACAAATGAGCAAGTCCAGTCGCTTCGGCTCTGAACCAGACTGACTGCCTCAGAGTCATCTTAAGAAACAACTGGGGAGACCTGGCCACCAAGTCTTTCTAGGAGCCTGTGTCAGAGGAGGACCAGGGATTCCTCCCAGAGGATAAGCCGATTAGAGAGAAAGGGCTCAGGGCCGGGAAGGCATTTTAGGTGGGAAAGTTCCCCAAGTATTGGTATGAGACCCCCACAGGCTCTTGGGGTGCACAAGCATGTGTCAGGGTGGGGAGAGCAGAGGGTTCCGAATGAAGGACTTTGGCCGCACTTCTTCCAACCACCTCTAAGTGGGGACAAGGGGGTACAGTATAGACGGAACTGGGCAGTTAACAGCCCAACGTCAGGAGAAAAGGGGCCCAGTGCAGGGTCCCGTGTTTCCTCAGCTTCTCCTGGTTTGGAATGAACTGCTCCGGCTTCTGGTTCTTTGAGCTTTGACCCTGGGGTGTGTGTGTGGGGGGGGGGGGGGGTTGTAGGGGGCGGCGGCAGCGGGGAGAGTCTAATAAAACAGAATTTCTCCGAAGGAATAGGAATGAAAATGCTTAGATATTCCCTCTAACCTCTGAGGTTCTGAGAGGAGCAGTTCACTTTGCTGGGTTGAGGGAAAACAAAGACATTCTGGTGTCCGGAGAATTTCTGGAAGAGGTAAAGCTTTGGAAACTCCACAGAAAGCAAGTTCTCCAACCCTTGGCAGGACTCCTCTTTTGCATGGTGTTCAACAGTTAACAATACAGACCCTCCTAAAGCTGGGGGAAAGCTTGGTCAAGAACAGCTAATAAAAGAGCCCAGTGAGCTCTTTGAAGATAAAAGAACTCTGGGAGAGTAGTAATGATATTAATAACAAGCAAGTGAAGGAAGTCCTACGGAGTAAATGACACCATCCAGGGCAAGTCGAGGTCTCTCCTCTCCGTGTGACACCTGATTATTCAGTGTGAACTGAGTAGGAGGCTGGGATAACCACAACTCCAAAGGTACTGACAGGATTACTAATTTCCATAAGTGGCTTTGTCCCAGCGCTCCTTGAAAGCTCGAAACAGGGCTCTACTTATCAGATTTAAAAGCGGAATCAGATACACACACTGCCGAGAGACAAAAAAAAAGAGGAAGGTCCACAGATAGAAGAAAGGACAAGACTTTTGGAACTGGGGCAGCAACATATGTCGGGAGAAAGGCTCAAGGGAGGAGGTCAGCTTTGACTTCCAGCAAATGAGCATGTGACTGTGTGGCAGGTAACTCAGGAAGTACAGAGTAGAATGGGAGACAGACCCTAGCTCCTGCAGAACAAAGGCAGAGGTGATAAGGGAGAGACAGCGAGCAGAGATGAAGGGCAACTGAGATGAAGTAAGACATTGGCCGCCATTCTGAATCGATGCTCCTAAAGAGGCTGGAGTTGGGGAAGCTCAGTGTAGACCCCGTGGTGACGCAGGACAAATCTCATTCTAGAAACTTCTATTTCTATGAAAATCTCAGACTTACATAGTCGAAGTGACTGATTTCAAACATGGGTCAAAGGAAGAACAGGCACAAGGGTAGAAAGTGAGAGGCATGAGAGGGCGAAAGAGACAGGAAAGAATGCCTTAGTCCACACAGTAGAGATAACCCAGGTTGACAATCTAAAGGCTGATATTCTAGAGAGAGAAAGCAAAGGTGAGGCTGTGGTGTGCAGAAACGTGTGCACCCGTGACGCTGCCTAGATATACTGTATGACCAATGATGGCACCTGATGGCCGGTGAGGAAGAGGCCACAGGGGTCTGATTAAGGAAAATAAATTCCAGGCCTTGGCCAAGGTCTATATTTAGGTGCCAGCAGTGACAGAGAAAGAATGGAGACAGATGGCAGAAGCCCGTTCTCTTAGGCTCTGGCTAGTAGGACTGGCACAACAGAAAGAAATTCATAAACAGTCAGCATCAGATCCGCCAGCAGGCACTTGTGAGCAAACCAACCGCTTTAGTGGTGCTTCCCAAAGCCACATTGTGGGGAAGGGCTGCTCCCGGCACAGGAGAAAAGCAGGAGAGAAGCGAGAGAAAAAGACAGGACAAGAGATAAGACTGATAGGTGGTCATTAACGGCCATAAACAAGTGCTTTGATGTCCTCCATATTGGCACCAGCAAGCCGTACAGCACGGCATACACTTCAAATACCGCCTACTCGAATATAGCAAGAGAAAACAGAAGCTGATTAAATGAAACGACAAGGACTTATTCTACATTTTATAGAGCATATTTCTTTCTTTTTTTTTTTTTTAAGAGTTAAGATTTACTTAATTTTTTTTGAGAGACAGAGTGCAGTGGGGAAGGGCAGAGGCGGAGGGAGAGAGAATCCCAAGCAGACTCCTCCATGAGCTCAGGGCCCAACATGGGGCTCGATCTCACAACCCCAAGATCACAACCCAAGGCGAAACCAAGAGTGGAGCCGGATGCCTAACTGACTACAGCACTCAGAGGCGCCTACAGCACGTATGAATATAAAGCACAAGGCTCGCGGCCTATCCAGATGATCCTGTTGTTCCATTTATGCATTCCCTGCCCTGAGCAAGACTTGGGAGTCCGGCCCCAAAGGTGACTGGGAACAGGAACACCCAAAGGGGCTGATCAAACATAGCGTTTGTGAAGGTTCTGGAACCTGAAATCAAAGGCACTGTTGCTTTTTACCCTTTCCTTTTTACATGAGACCTGCTGCCCAACTCCAAAGAGTCTTCTCATATACTGTCCCTTAGTGGAACACCAGCCAGCAAGAAGTCCTAAAACAGGTTCATCTGGTTTTTCTGGCTCCTCGTCTAATACCCGAACCAGTGGACCACTAGCAAGGGTCTTGCTGTGGACAGTGGACTTACCTACAGCTCCCAGGGACACCAGGATGTTCTCTCGGGGGCTAATGTTCTTGTCGTAAGGGCGGTATCCGTACAGGTGGGCAGCACTGTTCACCAGCCATGTGGCATTGAGCACAATGGCATAACGCAACAGAGTGGCGACGAACAAGCTATGTTGAAAGGTCTCGCCCCAGAAATAGCAGGGCACAAAGGTGGGCAGGATAAAGCACATCAGCAGAATGCCGGGTTTGTAGTACCTACAGTGAGAGACCAGACGCCGGGTCAGAGGGCAGAGGACGGCTCCTGGTCCCGCCTGATTTTCCTGTGTAGCTGCTGGGACCGTCTCTTCCCCTCTCCTTGAGTACCATGTAGCCAAAGGCATAGCAAGAGGGGATGGGGTGGGGCAATCTTTTGAGAACATCCCAGCTTTTAGAAAATGAGGTAATGAGGGGTTATTTGATTTTTCTAGGATCACACCGGTAGGAACCGGTGGAACAAGGATTGGAAGGCTTGTCTCCAGCCTCTGAATCCATTGTTCTTTCTGACTGTAGCAGCACACCATCTTGGTGAAACAGTTGAGGTCCAGGTTACCAGCTCATAAACTTGAGTTCTCCTTCCCAGGCTGTTTTTCCATTCTGCCTTTAGGCTCTTTTCTCTTTCCTGTCTATGTTTTTTGCAGAGTCTAGGGTTTGTGCCTTGCCTCCAGGTCCCGCTAGCCACCTCAAAATCGTTCTTCCTCCTCCTCAGGGAGTCTCTGTCCTTCAGGCACGCAAGCCCTCTGGAAGCCCCACACCATTCTTCCCTGTCTCAAATGTGGACCACGCCATTGACGTGCCCAGGGAACGGATTTCCTGCTTCTCTTCAGCACTCAAGTCTTACACTCTTGTATCATTAGTATTCCCTGCATCAGACTTTCGTTCCTGCCACTGCTTCCGCAGCACAGATCCCCATTAGCTCCGAACTCCTGGCCCTGCTTCTCACCTCTCTGACTCGGTGTTTTTCTTTTTTTCTCAACCCTCCTGAGAGTGACCTTTCTAAAGCACACCTCCAGTTACACCACATTCCTGCTCAAAAAACTTGTAATGGGTTCCCACTGCCTATCGAATTAAATCCTAAATCTGCTTTTAAGGCTCTACAAGAATAACATCAACTTCTTTCTGGTCTTTCTTCAACCACACCCTATGCTTCAAGCAGAAGGCCTTTGTTGCTGGAACATGCTTTCATGTTCTTTCTTTTTGTACTCTCCCTCTTGGCACACACCTGTGAAAACCTCTATCCATCAGTGGATTCCAAAGCTCTCTTCTTTATAAACCTTTCCCCAATGACCCCCACCCACTACACTGTCTCCCTTTCCTTTGTGCCTCTCCTTGGTAAAGAAAATATCTCACCATGTATCATAGTCATGCAGACCCTCAGTTTTCCCTCTGTTTCCCAACAGGCTACAAACTCCTTGAAGGTAAGGATTATGACACATTTGTCTTTGTATCCGTGACCGTCCTAGGTCAGTAAGTATTTGCTGAATCTAATTGGTTTACTTAAGAGGACTCTGAGAGGAAGTACAATAGTCCACAGCCCTGATATAGCCTGTGGGCTATTAACTATTAGGGTTTTAAAATTTAATTTGGAACATGCAAACCCGGTATATTTCTCAGGTTAAGTTTATAAGCTCTCAGAGAAAAAAAGGGGTCCCCCAAACACCAGATGCCCAGCTCTGTTACTGCTTCACTCACCTTCTCTGGAACATCACCAGCTTCTCAGCCTTGAGGTCAGACAAGTCTAGCAAACCACCCTTCTCCTTGACAGCTGGGTGTTTACGCACAAGCAGCCAACCCACGTGAGAGAAGAAAAAACCACGTCGGGAATTGTGAGGATCAGCATTCGTTTCTGAAAACTTGTGGTGGGCACGGTGATCTCGGGCCCATTCATACACGTCGTTCTGGAGGGATAGAGAAGAGGAATGTAGGCCTGGCCACAGATTCCCTCTGCGGAGAATTCCAAGGGAGAGGCAACTGTAAGAGCCTCTGGCTCTCAGCCCACCCTCACAGAATACCCAGGAGTCGGGGTACCCAAGGAGTCCTGCAGCGGGCCCCCTCTGCTCCTCCAACTTGCCACTGAAGCTTAAGTGGAAAAGCAATTTGAAGTCCCAGGACACCTGAGTAGGGCTAGCCTCTTGAGGGTTATAGAGTGGGCGGAATGGAGGAGGAGATCGTACAGAAACAGAGCTCGGTTTCATTACAAAAGCATATGGCAATTCTTTAAGCAAGAAAAAAGCGCTGGAGAAGGTCCTCATGGGGTGCCAAACCCCTGGGCATGGAGAACCCAAGGCAGGCAACCTGCCCCCCAGGTCCTGGTCAGTGGGTGAAGCTTCCAGGAGCTCCAGTCTCAGGCCACACAGATCATGGCACAGAAATCACAGTCCGGACCGCATTCCCAAATGATCTCTGCACTCCTCCGGGATTCTTTCAGTGCCTTAAAGGATGTGCTAAGTCTCCTCCTTTGCCCCACAAAGACAACATCAGGGCCCTCAAGGCATGAAGTGCTGTGACCCAGGGATTAGCTGACTCTGGCAAGTACACGGGACACTGCCATGAAGAAAGGGATCTGTTCAGGTTTCTCTCCTTTTTCCTCTCACTCCCAGCTAAGCCTCATACCACTGGCCATGTTTTGTCCCTTGCTCCCCCTTACCAACCAGGAGTTCCCTTCTTCCAATCCCCTGCATTCTGTCTCTGCTACTCACCTTCTGCCTCAACAAACCTCAATTCTTGACTCAGCCCGGCTGGCAGCCTGATACAGGACCGTAATGTCGGTCCGCTTAACTTCTCAGTGACCCCATTTCCTCATCTGTAAAATGGGCGTCACAGTACCTCCCTTCTAAGACTGTTTTGAGGATTTAATGAGCTAATTTATGCCAAGGGCTTAGAATAGTCAGGCACATGGGACTACAGAAGTATTTGCTCTTATACCTGAGGACACGGAGTTCAAGAGTCTGTGAAACATCAACCTCCACCCTGTTGTGGAGGAATCCTCAGCTTTTCACCTCGAATCGTGAATTTATTGTCCAGCGCCTGCCCAGGAAACCAGGGTCAATTCCTGGTTTAGGCACAGGGAGCCCTTATGATAAAGGCCTACAGTGGCCCAGACTGCGTGATAACAGAGGGACCTGAGGATCAGAACACCACCCCGTGACACTGAGACTGTTACCTGTGTATCTCTTACTTCCCTCTTCCGGTGTGGACTTAGGGACTGGGGCTGTGCTTGAGCTGACCGTAAGGGGAGAAGACAGGCAAGTGCTGTCCGCGTGTGGCTCCTCTCTAGGTGCTGAGCTTCTCCATTCTGCCTCGGGACCATCAGAAGAGCAGAGAGAAAAGAGCTGAGCAAAAAGGCAGCTTCTCACCTGAAAGGCCATCGTGTTGGCAATGATCAGGAAGAGCCTCAGCGGCAGCCGAGCTTTGTAAGTCCGGTGACTCCACAGGCGATGAGCTCCTGCTGTTATGCCCAGAGCACTGAGCAAATAGTAGAGGAATCCTACCAGGGAAAGTCAATGTGGGCAGTCAACTCATCTGGGAAGGCATTCACATGAGGGCTCCCGGCCAAGTCTGTGTGTTCTTTAGACTTGAGTAAGATTTATTTCACCTTGAACTCCGGGGATGCCTTGGTCTCCTCTGTCCCTTCACTTTTACCCCTTGAAAAATACCATCACTGCCCATCCTCTTGGAATTAGCTGAGTCCCAGGCGCTTGAGAAAGGCCAGGCAGAGAAGCAGGCTCTAACCACCACCCAGCTAGCTACTTGTCTTTCTCCGTAGTGAGGGACACTGTCCCTGGTCCTATCTCCTTTGACCTTCAGCTAACCTTTTCCAAAGTTTTAAGGACCACAGGTGACTCCTGCAAAGTTCACGACCCATAAGCAAGGGTGGTATTAAGCTACTTGAAAGCTAGGATGGTCTGAGCACTGAGCAATTCAGGGGACCCTGAGCTCTCAGGGTCACTCACAGGGCTCTGAACGATGGCTATTTACCAACTAGCGTGAAAGCATTTCAATATTCTAGCAGGCAGTGCAGTCCTATCAGGGGAAAATCTGCCCTGTCTTAAGCTTTGCTAAGGACTTGATCTTCTCGGAGTCACTGAATACCTTGAATGGTGTTTAACATCCTCACTTTGAGGTGGAAGAAGGAATACACACTGAGAAGTAAAGTGTTTATCTAGGGTCACATGGCTGGTGAGAAATGGAGCCATGGTTGGAGACCAGGTTTTCTGTCAACAAGCACTCTTTGTTCTTGCTGTCCTGTCCACCTCCCCAAGATACCCACATGGTTCCTGCGTCTCTCCTTTGCCACGTGCCTTGGTCAGCCCATACTCCCTCTGGCAAGGCTAATTCTAGATGGCGGCAGGAAATCCTCCAAGTGTTCGCTGAAACACCCCAGCACCGACCCGCCACACCTTTCCTGGAGGCCTGCAGGATCTAATCTCTGGATGATATAGAGATACAGTCTCTAACTGGGAACTGGGTTCCTGGGTATACCCGTCCTCCTCTGTTGGCTGAGGCCTTGATAGAGCAGTGACTGTTGACAATGTTTCATTCCTGGGGAAGCAGCTACAAACAATGGATCTTCAGTGGCCACAGAACTCAGTCGCAGTCAGACACACTGCACAGTGTCACAAACTGTCCCGAGTTCTTCTCCAGCCATAGATACCAGTTTCCTAAACAACCCCGCCCCCTCCTCCCCTTACCCTATCTTCCTCCATGCTCTCCTATCCCTCCTCCAGGATCTGGAAGACAACCATGGAGCCAGAGTCTGTCCCAGCACAAGTTCTACCCACCGTCCCATACTCTGGGCTGACATAAGGGCCTCGGGCAACTTGCTGGCCTCCAGCCACGTGCTGACTTCTCTCCAGATACACTATCTGCCTACACCTGGAAAAGTGAGTTGAGCCACAGCCCAGCAAACATGGAGGAAGAAAAATGGTTTCGGGCCTGAAAGCAGAAGCACTCAGCTTGGAGCCCAGGAAGCTCTGAGGTCCTCCGAGGTCTTCCACTGAGGACCCTGGCAAGTCAACTCAGAAAGTGCCTAAGATCGTAGCATTACCAGGGTCCTTGGGAAAAAAGCTCATACACTCCAGTGCCTCTTCCTATCAACCCTGAAAGCCTGTCTAACAGAAGACCGTCAGCCAGTGGGAGAGTCATGTCTCTACTAACGTCCAGATTGTCGGCCTAAGTCAGGTCTCCTCATTTTGGTTCCAAGAAAGAGACCTGAGAAGTTTTACCCCTCGGCCCTCAGTGTTCCCAGAGATCTCTCTTCAGTCCTCCCCCTAAGGGCTCTTCAGAGAGGCTCTCAGAATTGCTCAGAGTCATGAGAAATACTGGAATCACAACCAGTTGTTAATTTAACACTGTCCTTAGGGATAAAACAAGAAAAGGTGAAGCCAAGCTCCTCAACTCTGAAGGTGGACCTCTGACCCTCCCCTTGCTCCTCCTGTTCTGACTGCCCTTCCACCAGCTGGTCATCCGCCTAAGTCATCCAGCACGGGGCCCAGGAACAGGAAAAGAAAGTCACCATCCAGTCCCCGTGGGCCATGTTTCTCTGTCCAAAGGCATGGTACACATCCAGGGGCAGGACACCAAAAAGCTAGTGGCTGCAGCCTGGGCTTGGGGATCGTCCTCTGCCCGCCGCTCCCCCTGCCCCAGCAGCCAAGGGTGAGGAGCAATGAGCCGCTGTCTGGCCACACTCTGGGCTTCACCAGGCCTACAGGGTGTCCTGAGGCTGGAAGGGGCTTTCCAGGTGACAAAAACGACTTGTGAAGACTTCCTCTACTGGGGAGAAAGGGTGGAGAGGGGAAGCCACAGTCTCCCCGGGAGATCCTTACTCCTGCTCCTGACCTCTCCCGCTGCAGCTGAAGTTCTTCCCTGGGCTTCTCGGAGGGGCAGAGAACACACATACCCTGCCCTTCCCAGATAGAAGAGCCCTTCCTGGTCTGCAGATGAACGGATTCTCTGAGCCTGGCCGGCCCCAGCAATGACCCACATTGCTCATCTAAGGAGAACTACCTTCCTCATCCTAAAAAAGCACTGTTGTCCCAGTTGTACCTGGGAAATTAGAAATCCCGAAGACAGTGCATCTGCCCAGCTGTACTTCTCTGTCTCTGGCACTCGGAGGATTTCCCAAGACAACCACCTTTAGAAAAAAGAGGTCCTGGGGGAAGCAGCTACAACTGGGCCCTTCCACACACTGTCCTCCAAGAGTGCAGCTGTCGGCAAGCACCCCATACCCCAGACTGCGCTGGAACCCCTCAAGCGGTCTTTCTGGAGGGCAATCCTGGCTCACCATTCTCAGAGAGGGCCAAGGCGGAGCCCCTGGGACACTGGGGCTCTCTGCTCCCACTTCCCTCTTCCCCCTTCCCAAGTCTGGCTCTGGGTAGCAGAGGGGAAAGTGCCTGCAAAGCACGTGTGTGTGTCCAGGGGGCAGGGCCCTGCATTAGCTCATAGCCAGGCATCCCGGAAAGAGCTGAGCTAAGGGCAGGTTAGGGACAAACTGGGAACTGTCTCCCTCACTGCCGCAGCCTCGAGGCTGGGGCTGCTCAAGGCTCTCTTCTCTGGCCTGGCTGCCCCAGGCAAGAGGTTCAGGGTGGGGGGGGGGGTAGGGGGCACTTCATGACATTAGGAGACACAGGCTGGAGCAGGCTAGATGGGAACTGGAAATGTTTTCTCGACCTCATTTCCTTCCCAGAACACGTTCATTCGGTGGCATGTATAGCTCCCGGGAGACTTCCATGGAGTCAGAGCAGCACATCTGTGTAACCCAGCTTATTAAGGAGCCTTCTTCGGCCCTCTGTTTAACAAAGCAGCCTGGCTGGGCCAAGGGCCAGGGCAAAAGAATTTTGTGGGTAACCTCTTCTCTTCCTCCCCCTTCTGCTAACTCTTGTCCTGAGCAGTTTCTCTTGCTGTGCTCTGAGTGTGCTCCGCACAGCCCCCGTAGAGCTGCTGCTCTAGTCCCCTGTTCCCATGCCTCCCAGGTCGTGGCCTTGGCAGTGCTGGGCCAGGCAGCCAAGCAAATGACCTGAAAACAGGGAAAGCTGACTCTCTGGCACAGGTCTACTCACTTCAGGGCCTGCAGCACGTGGTCTCAGGGCTCCCTGCCCAGCACCCACACTGAAGGACCCCCAGAATTGTCACTCCTGCACCCCGACCCCCCCAGACCCCACTCGTGTGGCCCACCACTGCCGGTTCACCAAGAGACAGGGCTGGGAAAACCTGGGCCTGAAAGGGCTGTTGCCTCTGCATGCAAGATCCTGCGTTCTTAAAGGAGTGGGGAGAAGCAGGGGTATTGGGTCGGAAGCACAAGAGAATCTCTTACCCCAGAGCCAGGTGTAGGTCTTGCAGGTGGGAACCAGCGTGATCCCGTACAGGGCTCCCACGTGCAGCAGAAACATAAGGATGATGTTTCTCCAAACATACTCAACCTTGGGCTTTGGGCCCTCTGGATCTTTGTAGCTTGGGTCATAGATGTCATCTTTCATTTCAGGGCGGATGTCTCCTTCCAAGTACAGAGAAGGCTTCTCCAACTTGCCGCCTCCATTCTGCAGGATCCTGGAGGGAGGTGCTGTGATGGTGGTGGTGGTGGTGTAGGAGCTAGAGATCTGGAAGGGGAGAGGAATCAGAGTCAGGAGAGGAGAGGACACGTGCAGTAGCCCAGCCACTTCACTCTCTCAGCAAGCTGGGGGAAGGGTGGAATACAGACACAGACCCTGCCCCCAAAGCCCGCGTTAACCTCTGAGAGCCCGGTTTACCCCTGGTGGGAGTGAGGGAAGTCCCCAGGAACTGTGCCGGATAGGTTGGGGAGGGTGCTGGGACCTCAAGGTGAAGGTGCAGGGGGGAGGAGGAGTAATAAAACACTCACATCCCTAAAAACACACAAAGGAAACGCCGCATGCACACAGACACGAAAGTAGGACAGGCATTTTCTTTAAAGCTTAAGAAACAAAAGTTGGGGAACAAAGTCCTCAAATTACATTCCACGTTCCCGACAAACTGAAAGCAGTACAACCCGCAAAAGATGGCTAGGAGTCCGCGGGGATCTCAACGCGCTCGTCCACCCAGCGCCCGCGAACCCGCGGTCTGGGGCAATCGCCCGGAGCTCACCTCCTCTTGCAGCAAGTGGGCCGGCATCTGGGCTCTCTGATGCTGGGAGCACTTGCCCGCGGCGGAGACGGCAGAGCGCGGCTCCCGACAGCCCGCACAGCCAGAGGAATTCGGTTACAGAGGCGGCGTGTGCGCGGTGACCCGCGGCGCTGCTCTCGGAACCTCTTCTGCGCTGTGGGCGCAGGATCCGTGTCGGGCTCCCAGCCGCTGTGCGTGGACCTTCCCGGGCCGGGGATTTAAAGGCTAGAGCTGGCAGTGGGTGACCGACACCCGTATTTCCTAAGACCCCTTTTATTCGCTGCCAACAAGGGGCAAAGTGCGCAGAGTTGGCTCGCCGTGGGAGAGCCGCCTGGGCGGGAGAGGGGAGGAGACAGAGCTGAGGCGCGCTGCGGGCTGGAGACGCGCAAACAGGATGCCGCAGACACACCGCGGCTCCGCAGCCGCAGCTCCAGCCCCAGCCCCTGCCCCTGGGGAAATGCTAATGGGCTTCTGTAGAATCCGGCGCGTCATTGGCCGAAGGGAATTTGGTGCCACCTCGTCCAGCCGTTTCCATTGGCTCGGCGCAATCTGCTGTTCCCTCTGCCGCGAGCTACTCGCTCCCCCTCCCCTCTCTTTCTCCTCCGCTCTGCTTCCACCGGCGCTGGGCCTGTGCCCGGCATCCCGCCGCCACGGCGGCGCTCGGGAGCCTTCCCTCGGCTCGCGGGAGAGGATCGGGGCCGGGAGTGGGAGTGGGCACCTGCCCAGGACCGGCCCCTCTCTCCCCTCCCCCGCACTCCGCGGCCGGACCGGACCCGGGGAGGTCTCCCTGGCAACAACCCGGCAGCCCCAGGCCCCAGCACCGCGCGCCGCTCGCTCCCGCTTTCCGGCTCGCAGGGACGCGTGGGAGGGCAGACGTGGCTCCGAGCTAGGGGGCCAGAGCCCAGGGGACCCGCGAGGTGCCGCCTGGCTCCCCCGCGGGCGCGGGGCCACGGTTCGCTGCGGAACAATGGCCCCGCTCCGGGCCCCCAGTCCCGCCGCGCGAACCCGAGCCCTCGGAACGCGCGGGTCGCACGCAGGCACATCCACGTGTGCGCGTGTGTAGAGCTGCACGCGCGCACGGTATGCCGCCAGTGGGCGCGCCCAGCGGGGGACAGTCCCCGCCAGGCACCGCGCTGCGGGAGGAGGGGGGGATCCCATCCCTCTGCCCACGCGTCTGGGACGTGCCGGGACGTTCCGGGGAGTCTTGAGGCTGCCAGGCGGTCACTTGGGGATCACCTTCAAGCAAAAAGGCAGAGAGCACAGGCACGTGCTTTCACACAGACGCAGGCCAGAGGACTGACCCGTGCGCGCAGCACAACTAACTGACAGGTATCGCGTTAGGATCAGGAGCCGGTTCGCAAGGATCGGTTTATTTCATCCCCACGGCGACCCCAGGAGGTGGGTGGTCTGTCCTAACCCTTTAAAGATGAGGAAGTGAGATTCCGAGTCGGTAGGGCACTTGTCTCTGGTCACAGCAGCCAGGAACTAAGCCCAAAGTCTCAGTCCCTTCCCAGAATCCCGGGTCCCTGAGATGCTCTGACCTCACTGACCTGTGCCTCATGCCCCCTGTCTTTCTGGGCCTGTGGCGCCTTCCCCTGCGAGTAAGGTCCAAACCAGACAGGGCATGCGTTCTCCCAGCCTCCTTCCACACCCAGGCCTCCCCAAATACTCTCCCAGGATCCCTCCTCTGAGAAGAGGGGGAAAAGGAGGAGCTCTGGGCCAAGGATTGGTTTCTCAGCAAGAGAGGCACCTGGGATTGCCAGGGGGAGGACTGAGAAGCTCCCTTGTTGGCCACTGCTCTCAGAGTCAGGCCAACTCCCTGGCCAGTCACCAGCACCTCCACTCTGCTCCTGGCTCCCTGGCCAGTGCAAAGGTCTTTTTTTTTTCTTTTTTTTAAGATTTTATTTATTTGACAGAGAAAGAGAGCTCAAGCAGGAGGAGTGGCAGACAGAGGGAGAGGGAGAGGCAGGCTCCCATCAGAGCAAGGAGCCTGATGTGAGGCTTGATCCCATAAACTGGGATCATGACCTGAGCCCAAGGCAGATGCTTAACCAACTGAGGCACCCA
Source organism: Meles meles (assembly GCF_922984935.1). Lineage (NCBI taxonomy): Eukaryota > Metazoa > Chordata > Mammalia > Carnivora > Mustelidae > Meles > Meles meles. Next base: position 59,509,393 of record NC_060078.1, on the reverse strand, counting down.
TGCGCCGCATCCCCACTTCCCCGCAGCCCCACCACCAGTGCAAAAATCTTGAATGAGACTCGATGTTTCAGTTAAGGACAGCTGGTCTTGTCATAGCTCAGAAGTGCTGGGCGTGGAGCAGAGAAGTCTGCACGTGCTGCTCTTCTTCAGGCTTGCTCTGCCCTGTCTCTTGACTTAATTCCTCTGCCAGCCACAGGGTTACTCTGCAAGGGAGAAGATCCAGACTTTCTTGAGGGCTGTGCCCTTAACTGCGCAAAGGTGGCTCTCTAACTTAGAGACCAGCTTTCCTTCTCCTTAACTGCCTAAGTGTATTTGACCTTGTTTCATGCAGACCCTAGACCTCTGCTGGCATTATTACTTAGGCCAGGAGCTAGATCCTGCATTTTCTGCCAGAGACAGAAAGGGAAGGCCTGCCAAGACAAAATGTAGAACTGGACTATCGTATTTCTCTCCAAAGACAAAATGCTGCCCTGTGGGGAAGCTTTGGCAATCTAGGGAAGGTCTGGGTTACGGAGAGAGAGTTTCGGGGAGGAATGGTCAGAGCCCATGTCATTATTGATAATGTGATAGAAAGGTGACCTCTGGTTGTCTAGCTGGGGCTTCCTCCCTGAAGTTTAGCCGGGGCATATCACTTGGAACTGACTGTGTCACCCAGGATGTTAAAGCTCTCAGTAGCTTTGGGAGTGCCTAGGTGGTGCATTTGGTTAAGTGTTGACTCTTGGTTTCAGCTCAGGTCCTGATCTCAGGTTGTGAGATTGAACTCCGCATTGGGCTCAGCTTGGAGTCTGCTTGAGATTCTCTCTCCCTCTGCCCCTCCCACTCAGGTTCTCTCTTTCTCAAATAAATAAATACAAGGTTAATAAATAGTAAGAGTTAAGTAAAATTTTTTTTATTGGGGCACCGGGGTGGCTCAGTCGGTTAAGCGTCTGCCTTTGACTCAGGTCATTTTCTCATGGTCCTGGGATGGCATGATCTTAGGGTCCTGAGATGGAGCCCTGCATGGGGCTTCGTGCTCAGGAGGGAGCCTGCTTGACCCTCTGCCTGTCCATCCCCCTCACTCATCCTCATGCTCTCTCTCTCCTTCTCTCAAGTAAATAAATAAAATCTTAAAACACACACACACACAAACAAAACAGGAAGTCACAGATAATGGTCTCTCTGTTCTTCAGCCTTTCTCAACTGTTCTTGCATCTGGTTTCTATAGGAACAGAATTGTTCATATTCAGGACCCAAGTTGGAATGCAATCTGTGCTTGCAAAAGTCCTTGATTCCCTCCCATTTCTCTGGGTATCCTGGTACTCTGAGCCTGGAAATCCTGAGGTTCTCTTAACCAGCCCAGCCTAGTAATATATGGATCCAGAGAAGTTTTTTGTTTTTTTTTTAAGATTTATTTATTAGAGAAAGAGTGAGTGTGAGCAAGGAGAGAGGCAGAGAGAGAAGGAGAGAATCCTCAAGTAGACTCCCCACTGAGCAGGGAGCCTGACATGGGGCTCAATCCCAGGACCCTGGGATCGTGACTGAGCCACCCAGGCATCCTTGTAAAACATTATTTGAGAAAGGAGGATAAAAATGTTCGGCTAAGAACCTGGTTCAGAAATTTATTGAGACACCTGGTAACTTTGGACAGTTCACTTGTTCTGTGAGCTTCAATTTCCTCATTTGTAAAAGGGTGATTATTTTTGTGCAAAATTGTTGTGAATATGAAGTAATTTATTAAGGTGATTCATACACTATGGAATACATAGTAAGTTGCAATTATTTCATTTACATCTCATCTCCCTAACTTTAGCTATTTAAAGTGCTCCATGATTTAACCCTGACCTTCCTGTTCTGGCCTTAATTCTCACTACCTGTTCAGTGCATGTTACTTACACCTTCCTCAAACTGCACTTGCTGGTTTCTAAACATGCTCTATCTTCCTGGTGTTTTCTTTCCCTCTTCTCTCCCTGTCCAAATATTAGTCATTTTTCAAGGCAAATTCAAGCTCTATCCCTTTCCTAACGTTTCCCCTGATCTTACCATTACTGAATATGCTCTCTTTCTCTTTTACTCAGGGCCTCCAGAGGGCTCCATCATTTCTGGCCCTTCCTCCAGACTTAAGAGTAATTACCTGCATGTAGCTTCTCTCTCCTATCAAAGTCCAAGCTCCTCCAGACAAGGCTCCCACTGAGTTCTTTCACTGGGCCTCAAAGAGGGACGTGAATAGGAAACTGTAAGTACTGAGGAGTGCTTACCTAAATAAGGGAGTTAACTGTGAGTTGGGGGTCATACTGTTGTGTCGGAAGGAAGCATCAAGAGGGCTCAGTACTGTTGTTAAAGCCTGGGTGTAGGGGTAGGAGGATGGGAGGAATAAATCTCTCAGATCCAAGATAAAAATCTCTTGGAAAACTAAGAAAAGAAGGAAATCTCCCTAACCTGATAAAGACTATACACAAAGGCCTACAGCTAATATTATACTTCATGGTGAAATATTAAATCCCTTTTCTCTAAGATAGGAGAACAGGCAAACGTGTCAACTCTCACCACTTCTATTCAATATTGTGCTTAAAATCCTAGCTAGTACAATAGGCAAGAAAAAGAAATTAAAAGGCAAAAGATAGAAAAAGAAGTACCTGGCTGGCTCAGTTGGTGGGGCATGCGACTCTCGAGACCCATGTTGGTCATAGAGATTACTAAAAAAAAAAAAAAAAAAAAAAAAAAAAAAAAAAGGAGAATTGTCATTATTTGCAGAAAACATAATGTGCATATGAAAAACCCAATGGGATACACAGATACACACCCACAAGCCAAAAGTAGTAAGAGAATTTAGCAAGGTCAAGGATACAAAGTCAATATAAAAAAATAATTCCATTCTATATACTATTAAAAGACAACTGGAGAATAAAATTTAAAAGATATTCTTTGAAATAGCATCAAAAATATTATATACAAAGGAATAAATCCAACAAACTATTTCCAGGATCTCTACACAGCAAATTAAAAAAAACATTTATGAGAGAAATTTTAAAATTCCTAAAGAATTGGAGAATAAAAGAAATGAATATATACTATGTCCAGGGATGGGAAGTCTCAATGTTGTTCTATGAATTAACTTGATCCCAATAAAAATCCAACAGATTTTTTTTTTAAGATTTATTTATTTGAGACAGAGAGCACAAATGGGAGTGGCAGAGAGAGAGGGAAAGGGAGAATCCCAACCAGACTCCACACTCAGGCAGAGCCACACACAGTCTCCATCACTAGACCCTGAGATCATGACCTGAACCAAAACCAAGAGATGGATGCTCAAACCTACTGTATCAACCTGGTGCTCCCAACAGCTTTCTTTGAGGAAATGGTACAAGGGGTCTAGAATAGCTAAAAACAATTTTGAAAAAGAAGAAAGTTGGAAGAATGGAATTATTTCAGGACTCACTGTAAAGCTAGAGTAGTCAAGACAGTGTGGTATCAGGAGACGTAGAGACAAATAGATCAATGAAATGAACTAGAAATTTCAGAAATACACCAATACATATATGGTTAATGGATTTTTTTTTAACCAAACTCCCAGGTCAATATAACGTGGAATGGAAAGTCTCTAATGAATATTGCTGCGGGGTGCCTGGGTAGCTCAGCCAGTTAAGCAGCCACCCTTGCTTTCAGCTAGGTCAGGTCATGACTTCAGGGTCCTGAGATCAAGCCCTGAGTCAGGTTTCCAGCCAAGTGTGAAATCTGCTTAAAGATTCTCTTCCTCTCTCCTTGCCCTACCAATCCCCACCATGCCCACTCTCTCATTCTCTTTCCCTCTTAAAAAAAAAAAAAATTGCTGCAACAACTATATATCCATGCAGAATGAGTGAAACTCAAACTCACTTTATGGCCCTAAATTAATTTGATCATAGTGCTAAATGTAAAACCCACAACCATAAAACTTGTATATAAGTCCACAGGACAACATCTTTGTGACTCTCTGGTAGAAAAAGATTTTTTGGATACAACACTAAACGCAATAATCATAGAGGGAAAAATGGATAAATTAGACCTCATGAAAGTCAAAATTTTCTGGTATCAAAAAAATATTAAGAAAACAAACAGATGAGCCAGAGAATGGGGCATATATCACAGCACATAAGAAGATAAACAACTCAATAAGAAAAATGGCAAAAGATTTGAATAAACACCTCACAAAAGAAGATATAAAAATGAACCAAAAGTACATCAAAATTGCTCAACATCACTAGTCTCCGATGTTACACCTAAGGAAAAGGAAAAAATAGATAATTTGGATTTTGTCAAGATTAAAAACTTCAGTGCTTCAGGGGATATTATCAAGAAAAAGAAAAGACAGCCCACAGAATGAGAGAGAATGTTTGCTTATCACATATCTGAAAAGAGACTTCTGCATAGAACACACAAAGAACTCTTGCAACTCCACAATAAGAAGACAAATGACTCAAGGAAAAATTGAATAGACACTTCTCCAATGAAGACTCACAAATGGTCTCTAACCACAAGAAAAGATGCACAGTCTCATTATACACATTAGGGAAATGCAAGTCGAAACCATCATGAGAAACTTTGTACCCATTACGATGGTTTCTTTAAAATGACAGATAATAACAAGTGTTGACAAGGATGTGGGGAAACTGGAACCCTCGTACACTGCTGGTGAGAATGTGAAATGGTACAGCCACTTTTTAAAAAAATGATTATGTTATGTTAGTCACTGTACAGTGCATCATTAGTTTTTGATGTTGTGTAGCATGATTCATTGTTTGCAGATAACACCCACTGCTCCATGCAATAGGTGCCCTCCTTAATACCCATCACCAGGCTAACCCATCCTCCCATCCCCCTCCGCTCTAAAACCCCCAGTTTCTTTCTCAGAGTCCATAGTCTCTCATGGTCATCTCCCTCTCCAACCCCCCCCTTCATTTTCCCTTTCCTTCTCCTAATGTCCTCCATGCTGTTTCTTATGTACCACAAATAAGTGAAACCATGTGATAATTGACTTTCTCTACTTGACTTATTTCACTTAGCATAATCTACTCCAGTCCCATCCATGTTGATGCAAAAGCTGGGTATTCATCTTTCCGATGGTTAAGTAATATTCCATTGTGTATATGGACCATATCTTCTTTATCCATTCGTCTGTTGAAGGGCATTTCAGCTCTTTCCACAGTTTGGCTATTGTGGATATTGCTGCTATGAACATTGGGGTGCATGTGGCCCTTCTTTTCGTTACATCTGTATCTTTGGGATAAACACCCAGTAGTACAATTGCTTATCATTGGATAACTCTATTTTTAACTTTTTGAGGGACCTCCACACTGGTTTCCAAAGTGGCTGCACCAGCTTGCATTCCCACCAACAGGATAAGAGGGTTCCCCTTTCTCCACAGCCTCTCCAACATTTGTAGTTTCTTGCCTTGTTGATTTTTGCCATTCTAACTGGTGAAAGGTGGTGTCTCAGTTTGGTTTTAATTTGAATTTCCCTGATGGCTAATGAAGGTGAACATTTTGTCATGTGTCTGTTAGCCATTTGTATGTCTTCTTTGGGGAAGTGTCTGTTCATATCTTCTGCCCATTATTTGACTAGATTTTTTGTTCCTTGGGTGTTGAGTTTGAGTTCCTTGTAGATCTTGGATATCAGCCCTTTGTAGTGTCATTTGCAGACATTCTCCCATTCCTTGGGTTGCCTCTTTGTTTTGTTGACTGTTTCCTTTGGGCACAGCCACTTTTCAAAACATTTGGCAGCTCCTCAAAGGCTAAACCTGGAGTCACAATCTGATTCAGCAATTCCACTCGGGCGTATACCCAAGAGAAATGAAAACATATGTCCCCACAGAAACTTGTACAGAAATATTCATCCAGCAGTATTCATAATAGAAAAAGTGGAGGCAACCCAATTGTCCATCAAATGAGTAACAGATGAATAAGATGTGGTAGGTTTTTACAAAAGACTATTATTCAGCAATAATAGTGATGAAGTGCTGGTACGTGCCACAGTGTACATCAACTTCAAAGATACAACGCTAAGTGAGAGAAACCTATCACAAAAAACCACACACTGTCTTACCCATTTACAGAAAATGTCCAGGTCGAGGAAATCCATAAAAATGGAGTAGACTAAGGGTGGCCTAAGGCTTGGAGAGAGTAAGGAGGGAGACTGAAGAAGGCAGTTGAAGGCTAAGGAGCGCATTACCCCTCCTGGGCTAATGAAAGTGCTCTGAAATTGATGCACCACATCGTGACTGTAGTTAAAGCCACCGATTTGACAACTTATGTGGGTAAATGGAAGGGGATGTATATTATATCCTAATAATAGTATTTCTGAAAAAAGCTGCTCACTGCAGTGACTGAGTTTAAAAGACTGAGAACAGTAAATGTAGGTGAGCATGTGGAAGAACTAGAAGACTCATCCATTGGGTGGAAGCAGGAGAGGCCACAACCACTTGGGAAAACAGGTTGGCAGTGTTTTTGTTTTTGTTTTTTATAACATTAAACATTCATCTATCCTAAGAATCAGTAAGTCCACTCCTAGGAATTTCCTCAAGTGAAAAGAAAACCCATGTCCACGAGAAGACTTGTACAGGAAAAACCATTGCAGTTTCATTTATTATTGCCCCCAAGGGGAAACATCCCCAAAGCTTGCCAGTGGGAGACCAGACACACAATCGGTGGGCCATTCATCCAGCATAGACACTCTGAATGGAAGAGAATGACAGCAGGGACATGTAGCAACAGGGATGATTCTCAAAACCATGCACAGCATAGAAGCTAGCCACTGAAAGGACATAATGGCTCATTCCCTTTATATGAAGTCTGGTGGCAGGAAGAACTAATCTCCAGTGAGAGAAGTCAGAATGTGGCTGCCCAGGACAGGGGCGCTGGATTTGGAAATGGGCCAGAGGGAAGCTTTGGTCATGGAAATGTTCCATATCCTGTGTTGGGTGCTGGATGTCTGAGTATGTTCAATGGTCAAGATCATCCAACTGAACGCTTATGAGGTGCACGTTTCAGTGTATGGTCATCTTACCTCAACTTAGCTAGAAAGGGTTGGGAGCCAGAGTGTGTACCCAGGAAAGGGAGTCCTAAAAGTTGCTTGCTTCATTCATTCATCCAGAATACAATACATACCTATCGAGCCCCTGCTAAACAGGCAGGCACTGTTCTGGAAACTGGTATCACTGGTGAGTTAGCTCCATGTTCTTGCCCTCATGGAGCTTACATTCCAGTGGGAGAGAGAATTAACAAAATAAACACATAAGGTCAGGTGCAGGGGGGGAATGGATGAGGGGATTTAAAGGAATAGTTCTACTATACGCAGGAACTTTGCAGATTCTGGGCATCACCTTTGCCCTACAGGAACCCAAAGGTCCCTCCCTCCCCTGTCTCTCCCTCCCTCCCTTGTTTTCTTCCTTCCTTCCTTCCCCTCTCTCTTTCTCTTTCTCTCTTTCTGTTTTTCTCTCTCTATCTTTTCCTCTCTCCCTCCCTTCTTCCTTTCTCTTTCTTTCTTTCTTTCCTTTGCTACCCTCCTGCCCTATAAGCCTGGTGCTTCAGTGTTTGGGCCTTATAGATTTCCTAGCTGAGTTCTCACTAGCCTATGATTTTTCTGGCTCCCCTCTGAGCAACAAATATTGTCATCAAGATTCACCATCATAGAGAAAAAAAAAAAAGAAAGATTCACCATCATGGATGTGCTCAGAGCCTGGCCCAGAGTGGGCAGAACCTCCATCAGGTGACGTTGATTTCTAGATTGCTCACAGTTGTCCGGGACAGCAGGGCAGAGCTCACCAGAGCAGCCTGAGTCTCTCCACCTGACCTCCCAACTTTCCTGGCCTCTATCAGGGACAAGGATCTTTCTGAGGAATTCTGTGCACTAACTCTGACTTGCTTTTGCTTCCCATCAGAATCCCAGCAGCTGAACGACACCGCACTTGCACTGCCACACTTATTTGATCTTTGTCTCATAGGGACACCTGATGGAAGGGTGGGCAGTCAGAGGACTCTTCTGCCTCTTCCCACCACTGGGAGGGCAGAGATGTTGATTGTCCTGTCAAAATTCCTCTCCCTGACAAAGGAAGGACATGACCCCAAGCAGGTCACTTTCAGAGATGAGAGAGACTTCTCTGTCTCCCAAAGGTGCCGGCACTTCTCAGTGGCATCGGCCTCCCTTTCATGACCTCATGGCCCCAAGTGTGGCTTTGGGCTTCCTGGTATAAGCAGCCCCATGTGAGGGGGAAGACTTCTCTGGGAAGCCATGATCTCCCTGGAAGGGGAGCCTCCCAGGCCTGCGGTGTGGGGGGGGGGGGGGCAGGTAGTGCGCCCTCCCAGAGCTTTGAAGAAGCAACCTTGCTGCTTCTCCCTGTCTCTCACCTCCCATGGCTGTGAGTCACTCTTTGCTGCAAGCTCAGCTGTCATGTCTGTCAAGGCAGTCCCTCTGGTGACTCTGACATGGCCTGGCCAAGGGTTCAGAAGTGTCTGGGCACCAGCTTCCTGGACTCGTGTGGAGGACCCCAAGTCCTGGGCATCATGGTACTGGCCCTGTGTTGCATTGCGGCCATCCAAATCACACCTTTGAAGGTTTCGATCTCTTTTTGCTAGGCCACAGTTAGGAAGGGGGTGATCCTGGAGTCACAAGCTGCCCCTTGGGAGGAGGGAAACTAGCAAGATTCCAGAGCCTGTTTCTTTTTTTTCTTTTTTTTTTTTTTTAAGATTTTATTTATTTATTTGACAGAGAGAGATCACAAGCAGACAGAGAGGCAGGCAGAGAGAGAGAGAGGGAAGCAGGCTCGCCACTGAGCAGAGAGCCCGATGCGGGACTCGATCCCAGGACCCTGAGATCATGACCTGAGCCGAAGGCAGCGGCTTAACCCACTGAGCCACCCAGGCACCCCCAGAGCCTGTTTCTATCTTCCAACTCTACTCCCAGATTTGTTCTTTCAATGCTTTGTCCTTCTGTTTCTCTTCTGTGAAATGGGGGCAAACAGACTTGGATCAATATGTGCTTCCCTCCTGGTGGGCAGGGGAGTCAGTCTCCCGGGGTTTGGGGACAGGATGAGGGCCTCTGCGAAGGGCTTTCTGAACATGAGTGACCTTCAACCCAGGACATCTTGTGATTCTCTCGAATGCTGCCTCATGACATGGACGGGCCCCAGGCCTAGGGACAGTTTTAGCCTCCCTTTTCTCTTGTCTTGACCCGTTCAGGGAGAGGGAGCTTGGGGACACATCCATGGACTCATGACACATTAGGTTGCATAACGGAAGAGCAACATGGAGCTGAGGCGCAGTGATGATGTCTGGTCCTTGTACAACACCTGCCTTGTGGGTCTCTGAGTGTCCCTAGCCAGATGTCAAATGGGGGTTGGGGGCACTGAGGGCAGGTATGCTCCCAGATCTTCACGCAACCTGGACAGCCCACTTGACATCCCCCTTCGTTTTGTCCTTCTGGGCTCCTCGCAAGGAGAGGTCAGCAACATCCATAAGGCTCTGGACCCGGCGAGGGAAGGCCCCAGGAAGACTGTCTGTGAGCCCCAGAGGCACTTAGGCAACTCACTACTGTCCCCTGGCTCAGCTGCCCTCTAGTTCTAGCTTTCTTACCTTCTCTTTCCTCACCCTGTGACACTTCAAAAGACAGATCTATGTCAACTTTGGGTATACATAAGTAAAGATAATACATTCCCTTGACCTAAGTCCCCACCCTATGAGTCACAAAGAATAGGCCAATCTCCTCCCCCATGACCTATAGGGGCTGGATCCAAGCCTTCTCCCAGCTGCTGTGGCTTCAGTCCTTCTACATCCCAAGATTACGGTGTCAGCTTGCTCAAATAAACAAGCACACTGAGACAAGCTGTGATCCAACCAGCCCCACGTCTTTGTCCATCCACACTGCCCATGGCATCATGACAGCTGGGCAAGAGGCCAGCGCTGTACACAACTCTGACCTTGGGCTTTCCCATGGGATATGACCAGTGTGGAGAGGGGAGGGAAGCCAGCTCCTGCATCTGGCCCAGCATTTGCCCTGCCAGTTCTCTGTGTGGAGAGTCGGGGCAAGGACCCTCTTGGGCTTTGGAATCTTCCCTGTCCCTTGATCCAAGCTGAGTCCCAGGTAGCAGACAACCAGGAGAGCCAGGAGGAGTGGACTCCTCTCTTCCTTCGCAAAGGAGAGGAGCCAGGGTGGTCTGCCCTTCTGGATCCCATCCTGGCACCACTGGCTTGAGTGCAATAGGGGATGGGGCCCCCACACTTCCATGACTATGTTGGTTCACCCCTTCAGTGAACGTTTATGGAACATCACAAGGTCCTAGGCATAGTGCTGAGTGCTGAGGTCATAAGAAGCTCCTGACCTTGGGCAATCGCCATAGTGGAGGAGAGCCTTATGACTGGATGATGGAGCTTAGAAGTGTGAGGAGAGGCACACAGCAGAGCAGGTTGGGAGAATGAGGGAAGACTTCCTGGAGGAGATGGTGGTGCTAAATACCATGGGTGCCATTAATGGTAAACATGGACAGGTGCCTGGATGGCTCAGTTGGTTAAGCATCTGTCTTTGGCTCAGGTCATGAACCAGGGGACCTTGGTTGGAGAACTGTGTCAGGCTTCCTGCTCAAAAGGGAGCCTGCTTCTTCCCCTCTCTCACCACCCCCATTCTCATGCTTGCTAGCTCTCTCTCTCTCTCAAATAACAAATTCTCTTAAAAAAAAAAGAAAAAGGAGGTGTGCCTGGGTCGCCCAGTGGGTCAACTCTCTTCCTTTGGCTTAGGTTGTGGTCTCAGGGCCCTGGGAACCAGCCCAGTGTCTGGCTCTCTGCTCAGCGGGGAGCCTCTTCCCCCTCTCTCATCCTGCCTCTCTGCCTTCTTATGATCTCTCTCTCCATCAAATAAATTAAAAAAAAATCTTAAGAAAAGAAAAAAGAGTAAACATGGAGAGGGCCCTGTATGAGTTTCAGACACAGAGAGAAGAGTCTCTGTAGGGACACTTCCCTCAGTAGATCCTTCATGGTGGTGCCTCCTCGACTCCAAGCCAGACAGATGATGCCCCAGGTCCGGAGCTGAGTCACCCTGGTGTTGAGGAGGCAGTGTACTTCCCTGGCCCTGTGTCCATAGCCCCTGTAGAGCCCAGCATAGTCCTTGTAGCCCTTCTCCTGGAGGTTCTCTCCTGGGAGCAGATGGCAGTAGGAGTGAAGTGTGTGTGTGTGTGTGTGTGTGTGTGTGTGTGCCCACACATGCTCACGTGTGCAGTTGCTTCCCAGAGTAGGGTCCTCTAACAGGTTTTTCTGTCCCCAGGGTATGCCTGCAGATCACATAGTGTGGCCAGGGACAGGTAATGTCTCTGGGCAGAGTGCAGGGGACTGACAGGGTGGGTGACATGCAGATAGAAAGGTCTTGGGACCAGGGCCAGGGCTAAAGATTTCACTGACTGCTTGCTAGGTGAGACCTGAGGACAAAGATCACAGGACAAAGGCCTTGGCAGGAGATTCCCCAGCCCTTGCCATTGGCTCGGCACAATCTGCTGTTCCTTTGCCGCGAGCTACTCGCTCCCCCTCCCGTCTCTTTCTGCTTCTTGGCTCCGCTTCCGCCGGTCCCTGGGCCTGTGCCCGGCATCCCGCGGTCTCAGTGGCGCTCGGGAGCCTTCCCTCGGCTCGCGGGAGAGGATCGGGGCCGGGAGTGGGGGTGGGCACCTGCCCGGGACCGGCCCCTCTCTCCCCTCCCCCGCACTCCGCGGCCGGACGGGACCCGGGGAGGTCTCCCTGGCAACAACCCGGCAGCCCCAGGCCCCAGCGCCGCTCGCTCCCGCCTTCCCGCTCGCAGGGACGCGTGGGAGGGCAGACGTGGCTCCGAGCTGGGGGGCCAGAGCCCAGGGGACCCGCGGGGTCCCGCCTGGTTCCCCGGCGGGCGCGGGGCCACGGTTCGCTGCGGAACCATGGCCCCGCTCCGGGCCCCCAGTCCCGCCGCGCGAACCCGAGCCCTCGGAACGCGCGGGTCGCACGCAGGCACATCCACGTGTGCGCGTGTGTAGAGCTGCACGCGCGCACGGTATGCCGCCAGTGGGCGCGCCCAGCGGGGGACAGTCCCCGCCAGGCACCGCGCTGCGGGAGGAGGGGGGGATCCCATCCCTCTGCCCACGCGTCTGGGACGTTCCGGGACGTTCCGGGGAGTCTTGAGGCTGCCAGGCGGTCACTTGGGGATCACCTTCAAGCAAAAAGGCAGAGAGCACAGGCACGTGCTTTCACACAGACGCAGGCCAGAGGACTGACCCGTGCGCGCAGCACAACTAACTGACAGGTATCGCGTTAGGATCAGGAGCCGGTTCGCAAGGATCGGTTTATTTCATCCCCACGGCGACCCCAGGAGGTGGGTGGTCTGTCCTAACCCTTTAAAGATGAGGAAGTGAGATTCCGAGTCGGTAGGGCACTTGTCTCTGGTCACAGCAGCCAGGAACTAAGCCCAAAGTCTCAGTCCCTTCCCAGAATCCCGGGTCCCTGAGATGCTCTGACCTCACTGACCTGTGCCTCATGCCCCCTGTCTTTCTGGGCCTGTGGCGCCTTCCCCTGCGAGTAAGGTCCAAACCAGACAGGGCATGCGTTCTCCCAGCCTCCTTCCACACCCAGGCCTCCCCAAATACTCTCCCAGGATCCCTCCTCTGAGAAGAGGGGGAAAAGGAGGAGCTCTGGGCCAAGGATTGGTTTCTCAGCAAGAGAGGCACCTGGGATTGCCAGGGGGAGGACTGAGAAGCTCCCTTGTTGGCCACTGCTCTCAGAGTCAGGCCAACTCCCTGGCCAGTCACCAGCACCTCCACTCTGCTCCTGGCTCCCTGGCCAGTGCAAAGGTCTTTTTTTTTTCTTTTTTTTAAGATTTTATTTATTTGACAGAGAAAGAGAGCTCAAGCAGGAGGAGTGGCAGACAGAGGGAGAGGGAGAAGCAGGCTCCCATCAGAGCAAGGAGCCTGATGTGAGGCTTGATCCCATAAACTGGGATCATGACCTGAGCCCAAGGCAGATGCTTAACCAACTGAGGCACCCATGCGCCGCATCCCCACTTCCCCGCAGCCCCACCACCAGTGCAAAAATCTTGAATGAGACTCGATGTTTCAGTTAAGGACAGCTGGTCTTGTCATAGCTCAGAAGTGCTGGGCGTGGAGCAGAGAAGTCTGCACGTGCTGCTCTTCTTCAGGCTTGCTCTGCCCTGTCTCTTGACTTAATTCCTCTGCCAGCCACAGGGTTACTCTGCAAGGGAGAAGATCCAGAGTTTCTCGAGGGCTGTGCCCTTAAGTGTGCATGAAGGTGGCTCTCTACCTTGGAGCCATCCAACATGTTCCATCTTCCCAACTTTTTCTTCCCCTCTACTCTGCCTGTCCAAATATTAGTTATTATTCAAGGCAAATGCAACTCCATCCGTTTCTTAAGGTTTTCCCTCAACTTCACCACTGGTGGGCATTCTGTCCTTCTTACTGGGTCCCACAGAGGGTTTACCACATCATTTTTGGCCCTTTTAACTCAGACTTAAGAATAATTGCCTGCATGTGTCTTATCTCTCCTATCAAACTCCAGGCTTCTAGAGACAAGGCCCTGCTGCCATCTTTCACCTGTTTCATTGGGCCTAGTAAGAGAAATGTACAGGAAACTTTAGTGACAGAGCCAGTTGCTGAGAATAAGGGAAGTAACTGTGCATTTGGGTCATCCTGATTGTGGCAGAAGGAAACAGTAAGACAGCTCAGTACTGTTGTTAAAACTGGGGGTAGGATTCAAAATAGGAATCTCTTAGAAAGCTAGAAATAGAAGGAAACTTCCTTCACTGGATAAAGAACATCTACAAAAAGCCTGCAGCTAATATTATATATAATGGTGAAATACTAGATCCTTTTTTCCTAAGATAAGGGAACAGGCAAGCATATCTGCTCTTACCTCTTCCATTCAACTTGCACTTAAAATCCTAGCTAGTATAGGGGCGCCTGGGTGGCTCAGTGGGTTAAAGCCTCTGCATTTGGCTCAGGTCATGATCCCAGCATCCTGGGATGGAGTCCCACATCAGGATCTCTGCTCAGCGGGGAGCCTGCTTCCACCTCTCTCTCTGCCTGCCTCTCTGCCTACTTGTGATCTCTGTCTATCAAATAAATAAATAAAATCTTAAAAAAAAATCCTAGCTAGTATAATCCCAAGAAAAAGAAATGAAATGCATAAAAATATGAAAAGAAAAACTTGTTATTTGCAGAAGACATAATTGTGCATATGAAAAACTCTATGAATTCAACCCCAAATTGCCAATATTGGTAAGAGAATTTATAAAGTTCAAGGATACAAAGTCAAGATAAAAAAAAATTCCTTCTGTATATTATTAAAGAACAATTGGAAAACAACATATTTTAAATATATTTTTGAAATAGCATCACAAATATTATATAGAATGGAATAAATCTAAAAAAATATTTGAAGGATATCTCCACTGAAAACAACAAAGCATTTTTGATAGAAATTTAAAAGTTCTTAAAGAACTAGAGGGAATAAGAAAGATATATACTATGTTCCTGGATGGGAAGACTCAATATTGTTCTGTAGATTAATTTAGTCTCTATAAAAATTCAACATTTTTTTAAAGAAATAGATTAGCTGATTCTAAAATGTAAGTGGAAATGCAAACTGCCTATAATAGCAAAAACAATCTTGAGAAAGAAGAACAAAGTTGGAGGAATGAAGCTTTTATTTCAGGACTAACTATAAAGTTATAGTAGTAAAGACAGTGTGGTATTAGCAACAGTAGAGACAAATAGATCAGTGAAATGAACCAGAAATTTCAGAAATACACCAGTATATAAATGGTTAACTTCTCTTTTTTACCAAGCTCCCTCATCAATACAACATGGAAGGGAAAGTGTCTTTAACAAATATTACTGCAACAACTGTATATCCATACAGAATAAATGAATCTCAACCTCAACTGAATTTATGCACAAAAATTAATTTGATCATAGTGCTAAATGTAAAACCCACAACCATAAAGCTTGTATATAAGGCCACAGGACAGTCTTTGTGACTCTCTGGTAGAAAAAGATTTTTTGGATACAACACTAAACACAGTAATCATAGGGAAAAAATAGATATATTAAACCTCATGAAAGCTAAAATTTTCTGGTATCAAATATTAAGTAAACAAATAGATAAGCCAGAGAATGAGGACATATATCACAGCACATAAGAAGATAAACAACTCAATAAGAAAAATGGCCAAAAATTTGAATAAACACTTCACAAAAGAAGATACAAAAATGAGGGGCGCCTGGGTGGCTCAGTGGGTTAAAGCCTCTGCCTTCGGCTCAGGTCATGATCCCAGAGTCCTGGGATCGAGCCCCGCATCGGGCTCTCTGCTCAGCGGGGAGCCTGCTTCCTCCTCTCTCTCTCTCTCTCTCTGCCTGCCTCTCTGCCTACTTGTGATCTCTGTCTGTCA
This sequence comes from Meles meles, assembly GCF_922984935.1. Classification (NCBI taxonomy): domain Eukaryota; kingdom Metazoa; phylum Chordata; class Mammalia; order Carnivora; family Mustelidae; genus Meles; species Meles meles. The sequence continues at coordinate 59,493,976 of NC_060078.1, read as the reverse complement.
AATAAATAAATAAATAATCTTTAAAAAAAAAAGATACAAAAATGAACCAAAAGTACATAAAAATTGTTCAACGTCACTAGTCACAGATATTACACCTAAGGAAAAGGAAAAAAATAGATAATTTGGACTTTATCAAGATTAAAAACTTTTGTGCTTTAGAAGATATTATCAAGAAAAAGAAAAGACAGCCCACAGAATGGGAGAGAAGGTTTGCTTATCACATATCTGAAAAGGGACTTCTGCATAGAACACACAAAGAACTCTTGCAACTCCACAATAAGAAGACAAATGACTCAAGGAAAAATTGAATAGACACTTCTCCAGTGAAGACTCACAAATGGTCTCTAACCACAAGAAAAGGTGCCCACTCTCATTATCTGCATTAGAGAAATGCAAGTTGAAACCATCATGAGACACTTTATACCCATTAAGATGGCTTCATTAAAAAAACAGATAGTAACAAGTGTTGGCAAGGATGTGAGGAAACTGGAACCCTCATACACTGCTGGTGAGAATATGAAATGGTACAAGCACTTTTTTTTTTTTTAATGTATTACTTGTTCCAGGGGCACAGGTCATGATTCATCAGTCTTACACAAAACACAGCGCTCACCATAACACATACCCTCCCTAATGTCCATCACCCAGCCACCCCACTGCTCCCGCTCTCCTCCACTCCAGCAACCTTCAGTTTGTTTCCTGAGATTAAGAGTCGCTTCTGGTTTCTCTCCCTCTCTGTTTTGGTCTTGTTTCATTTTTCCCTCCCTTCCCCTATGATCCTTTGTCTTGTTTCTCAAATTCCACTTATCAGTTAGATCATATGATAATTGTCTTTCTCTGATTGACTTATTTTGCTTAGCATAATAGCCTCTAGTTCCATTCATGTCTTTGCAGATGGCAAGATTTCGTGCTTTTTGGTGGCTGCACAATATTCCATTGTATATATATACAACATTGTCTTTATCCATGGACATTTGGGCTCTTTCCATAGTTTGGCTGTTGTGGACACTGCAGCTATGAATGTTGGGGTGCAGGTGTCCCTTCGGATCACTACATTTGTATCTTTATAGTAAATACCTCATAGTGCAATTGTGGTACAGTCACTTTTGAAAACATTTTGGCAGCTTCTCAAAGGCTAAACCTGGAGTCACAATCTGATTCAGCAATTCCACTCAGGTGTATACCCAAGAGAAATTAAAACATATGTCCCCACAGAAACTTGTACAGAAATATTCATCCGGCAGTATTCATAATAGAAAAAGTGGAGGCAACCCAATTGTCCATCAAATGAGTAACAGATGAATAAGATGTGGTAGGTTTTTACAAAAGACTATTATTCAGCAATAATAGTGATGAAGTGCTGGTACGTGCCACAGTGTACATCAACTTCAAAAATACAACGTTAAGTGAGAGAAACCTATCACAAAAGACCACACACTGTCTTACCCATTTACAGAAAATGTCCAGGTCGAGGAAATCCATAAAAATGGAGTAGACTAAGGGTGGCCTAAGGCTTGGAGAGAGTAAGGAGGGAGACTGAAGAAGGCAGTCGAAGGCTAAGGAGTGCATTACCCTTCCTGGGCTAATGAAAGTGTTCTGAAATTGATGCACCACATCGTGACTGTAGTTAAAGCCACCGATTTGACAACTTATGTGGGTAAATGGAAGGGGATGTATATTATATCCTAATAATAGTATTTCTGAAAAAAGCTGCTCACTGCAGTGACTGAGTTTAAAAGACTGAGAACAGGGGCGCCTGGGTGGCTCAGTGGGTTAAAGCCTCTGCTTTCGGCTCAGGTCATGATCCCAGGGTCCTGGGATCGAGCCCCGCATCGGGCTCTCTGCTCCGCGGAGAGCCTGCTTCCTCCTCTCTCTCTAACTGTCTCCCTGCCTACTTGTGATTTCTGTCTGTCATATAAATAAATAAAATCTTTTAAAAAAAATAAATAAATAAAAGACTGAGAACAGTAAATGTAGGTGAGCATGTGGAAGAACTAGAAGACTCATCCATTGGGTGGAAGCAGGAGAGGCCACAACCACTTGGGAAAACAGGTTGGCAGTGTTTTTGTTTTTGTTTTTTATAACATTAAACATTCATCTATCCTAAGAATCAGTAAGTCCACTCCTAGGAATTTCCTCAAGTGAAAAGAAAACCCATGTCCACGAGAAGACTTGTACAGGAAAAACCATTGCAGTTTCATTTATTATTGCCCCCAAGGGGAAACATCCCCAAAGCTTGCCAGTGGGAGACCAGACACACAATCGGTGGGCCATTCATCCAGCATAGACACTCTGAATGGAAGAGAATGACAGCAGGGACATGTAGCAACAGGGATGATTCTCAAAACCATGCACAGCATAGAAGCTAGCCACTGAAAGGACATAATGGCTCATTCCCTTTATATGAAGTCTGGTGGCAGGAAGAACTAATCTCCAGTGAGAGAAGTCAGAATGTGGCTGCCCAGGACAGGGGCGCTGGATTTGGAAATGGGCCAGAGGGAAGCTTTGGTCATGGAAATGTTCCATATCCTGTGTTGGGTGCTGGATGTCTGAGTATGTTCAATGGTCAAGATCATCCAACTGAACGCTTATGAGGTGCACGTTTCAGTGTATGGTCATCTTACCTCAACTTAGCTAGAAAGGGTTGGGAGCCAGAGTGTGTACCCAGGAAAGGGAGTCCTAAAAGTTGCTTGCTTCATTCATTCATCCAGAATACAATACATACCTATCGAGCCCCTGCTAAACAGGCAGGCACTGTTCTGGAAACTGGTATCACTGGTGAGTTAGCTCCATGTTCTTGCCCTCATGGAGCTTACATTCCAGTGGGAGAGAGAATTAACAAAATAAACACATAAGGTCAGGTGCAGGGGGGGAATGGATGAGGGGATTTAAAGGAATAGTTCTACTATACGCAGGAACTTTGCAGATTCTGGGCATCACCTTTGCCCTACAGGAACCCAAAGGTCCCTCCCTCCCCTGTCTCTCCCTCCCTCCCTTGTTTTCTTCCTTCCTTCCTTCCCCTCTCTCTTTCTCTTTCTCTCTTTCTGTTTTTCTCTCTCTATCTTTTCCTCTCTCCCTCCCTTCTTCCTTTCTCTTTCTTTCTTTCTTTCCTTTGCTACCCTCCTGCCCTATAAGCCTGGTGCTTCAGTGTTTGGGCCTTATAGATTTCCTAGCTGAGTTCTCACTAGCCTATGATTTTTCTGGCTCCCCTCTGAGCAACAAATATTGTCATCAAGATTCACCATCATAGAGAAAAAAAAAAAAGAAAGATTCACCATCATGGATGTGCTCAGAGCCTGGCCCAGAGTGGGCAGAACCTCCATCAGGTGACGTTGATTTCTAGATTGCTCACAGTTGTCCGGGACAGCAGGGCAGAGCTCACCAGAGCAGCCTGAGTCTCTCCACCTGACCTCCCAACTTTCCTGGCCTCTATCAGGGACAAGGATCTTTCTGAGGAATTCTGTGCACTAACTCTGACTTGCTTTTGCTTCCCATCAGAATCCCAGCAGCTGAACGACACCGCACTTGCACTGCCACACTTATTTGATCTTTGTCTCATAGGGACACCTGATGGAAGGGTGGGCAGTCAGAGGACTCTTCTGCCTCTTCCCACCACTGGGAGGGCAGAGATGTTGATTGTCCTGTCAAAATTCCTCTCCCTGACAAAGGAAGGACATGACCCCAAGCAGGTCACTTTCAGAGATGAGAGAGACTTCTCTGTCTCCCAAAGGTGCCGGCACTTCTCAGTGGCATCGGCCTCCCTTTCATGACCTCATGGCCCCAAGTGTGGCTTTGGGCTTCCTGGTATAAGCAGCCCCATGTGAGGGGGAAGACTTCTCTGGGAAGCCATGATCTCCCTGGAAGGGGAGCCTCCCAGGCCTGCGGGGGGGGGGGGGGGGGCAGGTAGTGCACCCTCCCAGAGCTTTGAAGAAGAAGCAACCTTGCTGCTTCTCCCTGTCTCTCACCTCCCATGGCTGTGAGTCACTCTTTGCTGCAAGCTCAGCTGTCATGTCTGTCAAGGCAGTCCCTCTGGTGACTCTGACATGGCCTGGCCAAGGGTTCAGAAGTGTCTGGGCACCAGCTTCCTGGACTCGTGTGGAGGACCCCAAGTCCTGGGCATCATGGTACTGGCCCTGTGTTGCATTGCGGCCATCCAAATCACACCTTTGAAGGTTTCGATCTCTTTTTGCTAGGCCACAGTTAGGAAGGGGGTGATCCTGGAGTCACAAGCTGCCCCTTGGGAGGAGGGAAACTAGCAAGATTCCAGAGCCTGTTTCTATCTTCCAACTCTACTCCCAGATTTGTTCTTTCAATGCTTTGTCCTTCTGTTTCTCTTCTGTGAAATGGGGGCAAACAGACTTGGATCAATATGTGCTTCCCTCCTGGTGGGCAGGGGAGTCAGTCTCCCGGGGTTTGGGGACAGGATGAGGGCCTCTGCGAAGGGCTTTCTGAACATGAGTGACCTTCAACCCAGGACATCTTGTGATTCTCTCGAATGCTGCCTCATGACATGGACGGGCCCCAGGCCTAGGGACAGTTTTAGCCTCCCTTTTCTCTTGTCTTGACCCGTTCAGGGAGAGGGAGCTTGGGGACACATCCATGGACTCATGACACATTAGGTTGCATAACGGAAGAGCAACATGGAGCTGAGGCGCAGTGATGATGTCTGGTCCTTGTACAACACCTGCCTTGTGGGTCTCTGAGTGTCCCTAGCCAGATGTCAAATGGGGGTTGGGGGCACTGAGGGCAGGTATGCTCCCAGATCTTCACGCAACCTGGACAGCCCACTTGACATCCCCCTTTGTTTTGTCCTTCTGGGCTCCTCGCAAGGAGAGGCCAGCAACATCCATAAGGCCCTGGACCTGGCGAGGGAAGGCCCCAGGAAGACTGTCTGTGAGCCCCAGAGGCACTTAGCAACTCACTACTGTCCCCTGGCCCAGCTGCCCTCTAGTTCTGGCTTTCTTACCTTCTCTTTCCTCACCCTGTGACACTTCAAAAGACAGATCTATGTCAACTCTGGGTGTACATAAGTAAAGATAATACATTCCCTTGACCTAAGTCCCCACCCCATGAGTCACAAAGAATAGGCCAATCTCCTCCCCCATGACCTATAGGGGCTGGATCCAAGCCTTCTCCCAGCTGCTGTGGCTTCAGTCCTTCTACATCCCAAGATTACGGTGTCAGCTTGCTCAAATAAACAAGCACACTGAGACAAGCTGTGATCCAACCAGCCCCACATCTTTGTCCATCCACACTGCCCATGGCATCATGACAGCTGGGCAAGAGGCCAGCGCTGTACACAACTCTGACCTTGGGCTTTCCCATGGGATATGACCAGTGTGGAGAGGGGAGGGAAGCCAGCTCCTGCATCTGGCCCAGCATTTGCCCTGCCAGTTCTCTGTGTGGAGAGTCGGGGCAAGGACCCTCTTGGGCTTTGGAATCTTCCCTGTCCCTTGATCCAAGCTGAGTCCCAGGTAGCAGACAACCAGGAGAGCCAGGGGGAGTGGACTCCTCTCTTCCTTCGCAAAGGAGAGGAGCCAGGGTGGTCTGCCCTTCTGGATCCCATCCTGGCACCACTGGCTTGAGTGCAATAGGGGATGGGGCCCCCACACTTCCATGACTATGTTGGTTCACCCCTTCAGTGAACGTTTATGGAACATCACAAGGTCCTAGGCATAGTGCTGAGTGCTGAGGTCATAAGAAGCTCCTGACCTTGGGCAATCGCCATAGTGGAGGAGAGCCTTATGACTGGATGATGGAGCTTAGAAGTGTGAAGAGAGGCACACAGCAGAGCAGGTTGGGAGAATGAGGGAAGACTTCCTGGAGGAGATGGTGGTGCTAAATACCATCGGTACCATTAAAGGTGAACGTCTAATTGGGTAGTTGATATGTCTATGTGCCCGGAAGAAGGATAGGGACTCTAAACTGCCACCCCACTGACTAGATCCCTTGAGCATGCCTTCTGGGCTTGTGGTTACATGTGCAATTGTGCATACCAGGTCCGGCGCCTCTACTCGGCCTACTATCTATCCCCTGGACTTTGGGGTATGTGTCGAGATGAGATAGTGTGATTTGGAACCCTTAACATCTTGGTGCATAATATGTGACCTAGGGATTGACAACCTGGGTGGGTGAGACCCGGGGGACAAGATCACAGGAACAGGTCAGGCTGGAGGTTTCTGTGCTGGGCTGACTGCTACAGGGCATCTGTCCCCATTCTGGGAAGGCAACCTCACGTTTCAGGATTCCATACAGATGGACAGCATAGGACACAGGACAGAGAGAGGCCCAGCAGCCCCCACAACGTATGAGCTGAAGGAAAGTCTTTCTTGCCTTGATTCTACTCTTAGCCAAAGTTGGAACAGAAGAGGGGTGCCCCAGCCTTTCTTGTGTGGTCAGAGAGAAGTATACCCCAATTTGTTTCCCCTAGTTGCTAAGAGTACACTGAGGGCATCACCACCAGTTTTCAAGATTTCCAAACTAGTGCCTCCCTCCCACAGGTTAAAGGGCCAGGACCCTAGCCATTGCTAGCCCTTCCCCCCTCACTCTTGTTTCTCTCCTCTGTTTTTCCTCCCTTCCTGAGCTCCCTGCAGGCCCCTGTGAGAACTGGCCCCCAGCCCCACAAACTTTCCCCCTTCCATCCCATGCCAGGGAGCACAGATGATTTTATCTTTCATGGCCTTCCCTTTGCCTCATAGTAACCTCTTCCATAGCTGATGTCACCTCTGCTTTGCACTGACACAGCAGCTGAGTGGGGCGCACAGGGCCACGAGGTCCCGAGCTGAGCTTCCCTCTGTGTCCTCTCCACTAGCCTTTTCCAGCCAAGAATCTGCTGCTCACCCATGCTGTCCCTCTGAACCAATGTGTCCACCTGGGGATTGAGTGTTGACTGAGTGCCCAGTGGAAAGTCAGAGCTGTGCTTTACAGCTGGGGGAATGGAGCCAGAGTTCTGTCCCACCCCTGGGGAGCTCACAGATTTCAAAGAGAAACAGGACAGGGACACCTGGGTGGTTCAGTTGGTTAAGCAGCTGCCTTTGGCTCAGTTGATGATCCCAAGTACCTGGGATCAAGTCCCACATCAGACTCCTTGCTCAGCGGGAGCCTGCTTCTCCCCCTCTCTCTGCCGGCTGCTCCCCCCTGCTTGTGCTCTCCCTTTCTGATAAATAAATAAATACATAAATAAAATCTTTCAAAAAAAAAAAAAGAGAGAGAAACAGAACAAAGCACAGTAGTCATCTGGGCAAGATAGTGTCTGATCATGGCATTGTGTAAACATATTACATAGAGTACATGTGGCCCCTCCTACTAGAGATGCCCTAGAACTGCTCAGGGGGAGACGATGAACTTGAAACAGACTCACTTGGCATTCTTTCAGTGTCTACTGATGTGCACCATGCTAAGTACTTCGACAGTCTATTAATATTTACCCCTATATTTAACCTTACTTTGCAAGGCTCAGAGAAGTTGTGCCAGCTCAGGGCTTGGGGTGGGGGAATGGCGTGATGTGGTAGGAGTACACCTGTTGGGTGTGTGGTGCATACTTCATGGATTGTCTAGCAAGGAGTTCTTTCTAAGCACAGAACAAACATGCTAAGCAGAGAGTGGGTAGGAGACTTGATGGGTTCCCTCTCTTTTCTGCCCTGCCACCACCCACCCCTGTCCCCATGGTCTCAGCCACGCTTCATAAACCCTGGAACGTAGGGTCTGGCCACCGGGCAAATTACAGTCCCAAGGCCCCCTGGTCACTCAGAGGCTTTTTCCTTCTACTCCATTTCCCGTTCCACCTTTCTTCTCCACTCTCCCTGCCGAAGAGGAAAAAGGGAAAATCCCATGCTTGCTTTCAGTCTTTCCTTTGACATTTAAGGTGTAAAATTATGTAATCCTGGTGAATTTCCAAGCTATGTCTCTGCTACTCCCACATCAGGATTTGGCTGGATTCCCCATCCCCACCCTCTTTTTTAAAAAGATTTTATTTATTTATTTGAGAGAGAGTAAGGGAGAGACAGAGCATGAGCAGAGGGGGACCGACAGAGGGAAAAGGAGAAGCAGACTTCCCACTGAGCAGGGAGCCTGACATGGGGCTCAATTCCAGGACCCTGGGATCATGACCTGAGCCAAAGGCAGACGCTTAACTGACTGAGCCACCCAGGCGCCCCAGGTTGGATTCCCTTTCATTTCATTTTCTTTTATTATTTTTAAAGATTTTATTTATTTATTTGACAGACAGAGATCACAAGTAGGCAGAGAGACAGGCAGAGAGAGAGGGGGAAGCAGGCTCCCTGACTAGCAGAGAGCCCGATGCAGGGCTTGATCCCATGACCCTGGGGTCATGACCTGAGCCGAAGGCAGAGGCTTTAACCCACTGAGCCAACCAGGAGCCCCTGGATTCCCTTTTAAAGCCTGGAATCATTGCCTTTTATTTACCTTGGGGACTCAGGATTTGCAAAGTCATCTGCCACAGACATACTCTTCAGAATTGTTGGTTTCCCCATGCTCTCCTTTCAAGCTGCAGCACAGAGGGCCAGCTGTATTCATCCCATTCCTCCCAAGCCTATGTTTTAAAGAACTAGCCAAGGGGAGAGAGGAGTCAAACCCAGAGCTCCATACGCAGCAGGCCCCTCAGCCCCAAGAGCACTCAGGGAAGCCCCCAGGAGCCATTGACCCAGTCAGTCCTTGTCATGCTGGATACCCAGTACTCTTCTCCCCTAACACCCTCCTTACCAAACCTGTGCTTTCCCTGCACTTCATCCTGACCCCCAAGAGCTACCTGGCCCTCTGGACCACCTGGCAAAGGTAGGGCTGTCCTATCATGTACTTGGTCTTGGCTGAGGCCAGAACCACACTGCCAATCACTCAGGTGCCTGGGGAGGGTTACCTGAGGCTGTGGGGACCACAGGAAAGGGATGGGGGCCTGGTGCTGGCCAATCAGCTACCTGCCAGGACAGGCTGGCACCTAGGCCTGTGGGTCAGGACTAAAGTCAACACACAGCTAAACCTGTTACCACCTTCAAGTTTCCAGGTTCATCCGCAAGAAGGAACAAAGACAGAGGCACGGAGAATGTAGGCCTTGCTTGGGAGGATGCTTGTATCTGGCTTAATCAGCGAGGGCAGGAACAGGGTCAGATGCAAGAGATGGGAGGGGTCTATTCTCTGGTGGGGGTGAGGGTGGGGGTGGGAACTCAGTCCATGAGGTGAGAGGTAGGGATTGAACTGTCCCCCTTAGGGGTGGGGGACAGAGATGACACTTGGCAGAGTGAGGGCTGCCTGAGAGCTTAGGCTATCCCTTCTCTAAAAGAAGGTGTGGAGGCCATGAGAATGGGCTTCATGGACCTCCAATGATGAATAATTGACCAAGAGCGCTCACCTGGACCAGAGTTCCAGGTGAGCAGCCTGGGAACTTCCCCTTCCTAGGAACTGCCCAGCCACTGATTGAGCTTAGCAAGGATACTCAGGTAAGCCTCATCCTGTGAGACCCAGACCTCCCCTGATGGTGTATTTTGGCTCCCTGAAGGCCTTGGCAAACCTTTCTTAGATTAACCACGCTGCAGAAATCCACCCAACCTTCCCACCCTCTCTCCTTCACTCAGGGACAGACTTTCCTCACGGTCTGACAGCTCTCCTAGCCTTCCTTGTTTCCCTTCCTCAAGACCTCACAACTGCCTCCCAGCCTTGGTGTCTGCTTCTCCAAATGCTCCGATCAACACAGAAGTGTACTAGGTCTCCAGAATGATACATCCCTGTGGGTTAGGACCTGTTAGCAGGACCTGTCACGAACCTTTAGAGTCACCTAGAAGAAAAGGATAAGCAATAGGAAGGAGCGGGGAGAGGAATGGTTTCTGGAACCTTGGAATGCCAATCCCTCCAAACGGGTTTGGCTCCTACTGACTGAGACAGGGCAACGCTTCTGCTGCCACCTGGTGGTCATAGTGGGCAAAGCACCTTTGCATCTTCCCACTCCGTTCTGTGGCTCTCTGCTCAAGAGGGTGTCAGCGGACAGTTTGTTGGGGTCCCCTTCTCCCTCGTCTGCAGTATTAAATGTAAGTGTTGGCAAAATGTAAGTGTTGTGAAAATCAGTGAAAAATGTTCTCCTTTAAAATTAGCACCATAGTTACACATATCTGAGTATATGGAAAATTATTGAATTGTATACTTTAAATGGGTGAAATGTATGGTATGTGAATTATACCTCAATAAAGCTGTTTTTAAAAATCAGCACCATAAGATGATTTGGAAGCAAGGGAGACTTTTAGAACACGAAGACAAGAATGGTTGGTTTCAGTTTCTTGGGACATACTCAAACAGGTATGTAAGAAGTTCAGACAGTATGTGTTCAGTAAATACTTGGTAGATTAGTTGTGTAGCCAAATGGAGCCACTTCTTTTATTTTTCATCACCCACTCTTTAAACCTCTACACCCCCACTTCTCCAAATAGACATCCACAGTCTTCTCACTTTCCAAGGTTGCCTGAGAGAGTCTAGTCTAAGCATCTGAAGGCTTTGAATTTATCAGAACCCTTGACCTTTTAGCACTCTCTGATAGACTCTATAATCACTCCCTTCTTAAAACACTCCTCCTCTGACTTTTGTGTCTTGAAAACTCTTGGTTCTCCTCCCGCCTCTCTTGTGGCTCTTTTTCTCCTTTCTGGCTTCTCTTCCTTCCCCCTCAACTCCTTAAGTTTCCCCTTTTTCCTGCATGCAATCCTTTGGCAATCTCAACTGTTCCTGTGGCTCCAATAAACACATCTAGCTACACCGTCACTCTCACCAGTGTTTATTACTGCCTCACACTTTAACCCAGATTGTCCACCCTGCCCTCAGATTTCATCATCTTAGTGACCCATTAACACTTGAGACTCACATGTACCTAAAGCTGAATTTCAGGCTGAAATCTACTTTTGATCCCTCTCCTCCCACCGCACCCCGCTAATAGCATCACTGACCTTCCAGTTGTAGGGGTTTGAGACCTTGGAGCCGCCTTTGATTTTGCTCTCCCTTGTACCCTACATCGAGTCAGGTGCTAATTCCTACAGGTTCCGCCTCTGAGATGCCTCACACATCTTTCCATTCCTTTCTATTCTTCTGCCACGCCATCATTCTGACTTTCATTCCTGTCCCTACACTAGCCCAGCAACCTTCCAACTGATTTCCTGGCTACCAGTCTCCCCTCAGAGCAAACCCTTATTGTCCGATTAGGTTTCCTAAAATGGAACTTTCATTTCACTGCCGTGTTTGGAAGCTTTCTTTGTCTTTCCTTTGCCTGAATCCAGTTGAATTTCTATTACCTGAATGAATTAAATGTGTGGCATTTGAGGCCTTGCATATTCACTCCCAGCCCTCTTTCCAGGCTTATTTCCTATTCTCCAGTGAGAACGGTGGGACTGTTCTCCCACAAGGGTGAGCAACGTTCCCACCTGTCTTCTTTTGCACACGCTGCTGTCCCTGTGTGGATGACATACAGGAAGTCATTCTCAGTGGGATCAGACAGACCTGACTCAAAATGGACTCCAGCACTAGTTATCTCTCAGGTCCTCCATTTCTTTACCTGTAAAATGAGACAGTAAAGTCTACTCCACGGGATGATGTGAGAATTAACTAAGGTAATGCTCAGTAAAGCATCTGCCATGTGGATGGTTAATAAATACTAGCTGTGCTTTCTTTTTGTCTCTTAAAATATTTGTCATCCTTTTCCAAATGATGTCATTAAAGTCCCATTTCATTTCTTTTAAAAGATTTTATTTATTTGGGGCACCGGGGTGGCTCAGTCATTAAGCGTCTGCCTTCTGCTGAGGTCATGATCCCAGGGTTCTGGAATCGAGTTCTGCATCGGGCTCCCTGCTCAGTGGGGAGCCTGCTTCTCCCTCTCCCACTCCTCCTGCCTGTGTTCCCTCTCTTGCTGTCTCTCTGTCCCTCTGTCAAATAAATAAATAAAATCTTAAAAAAAAAAGATCTTGTTTATTTGACAGGAGAGAGAGAGAGAGAGAGCACAAGCAGGGGAAGTCAGAGAGGGAGAAGCAGGCTCCCCACTGAGCAAAAAGCCCGATGCGGGGCTCGATCCCAGGACTCTGAGATCATGACCTGAGCCAAAGGCAGACACTTGACTGACTGAGACACCCAGGTGTCCCTGAAAGTCCATTTCAATGCCATTTGCTGCAAAATACCTTTCTTGACCTTTCCACTGGCCACCCCAGTTAACTTCCTTCCTCAGAGCTGCCGTCATGCTGTATTTCTCACGGCAGCTGTTCTCATACTCATCACATGCCTCACCCACAGTCTTCCCTAACTCTAGTCTTCAAGGAAGTAGCGATTAATACAAAGTCTTGGAGCAAGCAGGTGAAAAGTAAAGTGATTGCATGGATGAGTCTCATGTCAAAAAATGAACTTTCATGATTCCTGCCTGAAGTGGAGAGCTTGTGTGGTGAAGGCAGCCGCCCAAGAGAGTTTGTGAGTCTAAGATGAAAATGGACTTCAAGTCTTTATGAACATAATAACTACTGACTACTGGCTTTTTATTGAAAATATTTTTTTTAAAGACTTTTAATTTACTTATTTGACAGAGAGAGATCACAAGTAGGCAGAGAGGCAGGCAGAGAGAGAGGGAAGCAGGCTTGCTGCTGAGCAGAGAGCCTGATGCGGGACTCGATCCCAGGACCCTGAGATCATGACCTGAGCCGAAGGCAGCGGCTTTAACCACTGAGCCACCCAGGCGCCCCTGACTACTGGCTTTTTAAAAATACCTTTTTCTGTATATAAAAGTATTCATTCTCACTAGAAAAAAATTAACAGAAATAAAATAAACAAAATAAAGCAAAAATCAGGGAAATAAAAAGCATCCAGAGATATCACTACGACATTGTTAAATTCTTTAATATTAGTCATTTTTAATGTATCTAAGTATAATTTATGCATGAAATTTGGACTCTGTAGATATATATATCAGAATTATGATGAGCATTTTCTCATGACATTAAATACTACTCAAAGTGTTGATTTCTGCACAACAACCCATCATGTGTCCGTAACTTTTTTTCTTTTTTTCTTTCTTCTTCTTCTTTTTTTTCTTTCAAATTTCTAGTCGGTTTTAATGAATGGCAGTACCGTATCACATGCAACTCTGGGTGAGTTCAGGATGAGAATTTTCCAGTAAACCTTGTCTAATACTAAAACTGCTTCTTTTTGTGTCATCCAAAGCCCACCTCAAGTTGAGGGAAGAAAAGCCTGGATGGGTCCTAAGTTTCTTGGGGGAAATCCAAGTCTATACAGTTCTCTCTTCTCCAGGAGATGGAGCAGGAGGAGCAAGTTCTAGCCCCAAAAGAATGAAGGACTAACAAACAATAAACACATCACTCTGTCCTTCTTATGAGGCCTGCCTGCCCTTTAACAGGAACTACATCCTTAATTCAAAGATATTTTTCTTTTTTTTTTTTTTTCAAAGATATTTTTCAAACTCGTATCTTTACTTGTCTAATATTTTTTTCTGTTGTTGGGTATTTGAACTTCCTCTTTTCTAGCTTTTAAAAAATTGTTATCAATTATGCTGAAAGAAACATCAGGATAGGTTTCTAGATTTGGGAGTATAAGGTGAACAGAATAAAAGAAAATCAAGCTCTTGGTTTCAAATTCCCATTCCGGAAGTTTAAAAGATTTCTCAATATTAACCTTTTTTGAGGTAAGATTGACATACAAAAAGCTATACATCTTTAATGTATACAACTTGATGAGCTTGGGGATAAGTATACACCTGTAAAGCCATCACCTTGGGAAACTTTTCATCGCTTTGTAGTTTTACTACTCTAGCTCTCTTATTAATTTCTGCCTATTTCCCAGGTGTCAAAGAGATCATCGATTTCAGGAACGAAAAGCAGTTGGATCCCACATGTTCAGAAGGAATCTATTGCAAGCCTTCAAGCTGAGCTCAACTCATGTTCCCGTGACCATGAGGGATAAAGGTTATTGTAAGTTGCAACATTTCTTGCATTGTTGCATTGTTATAACTTTTTTTTTGTTTGGTCATTTAACTCGGTCTGTTTCCTTGTACAAAGTAGCAGTTAAACATTTCTGAATCTCAGAAAATACTGTTTGCTGCAGGGCTAAGAAGGGGCATCAGAGGTAGAAATCATAATTCTATTCCTCATTTGCCTTAGAACTTTGCGTCTCCTGCTGCATTGCCTCATAGCTCCCTGTATTTCTCCCATGTATCACTTTTTATGATTAAAATTAATAAATTATCCATGTATTTGTTTAATGGCTATCTTCTTCACCAGAATGCATGTGCTATGAGACAGAGGCCCTGATCTTATTTGCTGCTTATCCCAGAGTCCCTGCTGTCTAGTCAGCACTCAGCAAATACTTGTGGAATGAATTATGACTGCAATGAGGACTCAGGATGCAAAAATATGTGTCCCCTGTATTGGGGCCCTCAGAAACTGGGACAAGCATGTGTGTGTGTGTGTGTGTGTGTGTGTGTATGTGTGTTGGGTGATTGCCCTGAGACCCTGAAATGATGCTGGAAGGGTGAGCACCTGGTCGGTATGCCCAGGTGCTCCAGTCTCCCCTTCTCACAAGCTTGGGACAGTCAGTCAGCCAAGTCTCTTGTGAAATTTGGTGAGTTGCTCTGAAGGAAAGAACTGTGTTCTCTCAGGTCCTCTTCCCCATAATCCGTCTTCTCTCTTATTCCTTTCTGTCACCTCCACCTTCCCCCCTTACTTTCTAGCCTGGTGTCTCCAATCCACAGGGAGCTCTTTTGTCGCCCACTCTACTCTCTGTGGCAGGAGACCGGGCTGACACTCACCATCCTGTACAGAACCCTGCTGGTCACAGTGGGAGCTCTTCCTGGGGGTGATGATAATGCTGACTGATTACTTCAGGACCGTGTGGGCACTCCATGTCCGGACTGTGCTCAGCAGGGGGCATGATCATGGCCTCAGACCCAAGCTTCTGGGCAATTGCAAACTAACTTCCTTATTTTTGTGGATGATGTCATCTGTTTCTCACTACCTGGGTGGGTTTGGTGGGTTCCCTCTACCTGTCCAGTCCTCTGCAGAAGGCATGGGCAAATGGGGATAGCTGTCCAGGAGGGTTCTCTAGAAATGGGAGGAAAGCTGAAGGGCCCATTTAAAAAGGTTCTCTTTGGAGAGATGGAAGATGCCAAAAGGTATTCCAGCAGGACTGGTTAAATCCAGGAGGCAGTAGGAAGGAAGTAAAAGACTGAAGTGCGTCATGTTGTTGATGAGGGAAGCAGGTTTCCTCAACCCTCTCTGTGAGCCCAGGAAATATAAGAAAATGCTATTTTCTCAGCTTTCTGGGTGGGGACAGCTGCAACAGGACTTCATACATCTACATCTCCCAATGGATGTGGTTTGTCTGTTCTAAGGAGCTGTGGCTTGTGGTGGCCCCTGGCACCGGGCTGGGATGTCATTGTACAAAAACAGGGAGGGGGGACTCCCTTGGGATTAGTCTTCTCATGTCAGTTAGCTTGGTCCACAGTGTTTGTTGCTAAAAACTTCAGCTACTCAAATTTTGGTGTTTTTTTTTTTAAAGATGTTATATATTTATTTGACAGACAGAGATCTCAAGTAGGGGGAGAGGCAGACAGAGAGAGAGAGGAGGAAGCAGGCTCCCTGCTGAGCAGAGAGCCCAATGTGGGGCTCCACCCCAGGACCCTGGGATCATGACCTGAGCCGAAGGCAGAGGCTTTAACACACTGAGCCACCCAGGCGCCCCAAATTTCGGTGTTTTTGCCATGCAGATGACCGGTGGTGGTATATTAGTGAAGGGTAAGACCTTATGTGCAGGGTTTTCTTACAGATAAAAGATCACCAGTATCTTCCATTGAGAATCATGGCCATTGTGAGCCCCTGTTGTTTATGGAGTAGGCTCTATTATTTATGTTTATTGGGATGGAAAATGTTGAGGGTCACTATGTGAAACACAGAAGGTCATTTGAAGCTTCTCCCTGTAGAAAATGGACTGCGAGTCACCCCAGGGTTCCTCTCTCTAGAATGTGGAAGGTGGCTTAACCTGGGGGAATTTACATAGAGAACTGATGGGAAAATGAGCCACAAGTTTCCATCCTATGCCCTTTGCTGTTTCTGGGCTCTATGTCAGGACCTAGTGGATCTGAGTAGCACTAAAAGCCTGGCTAGGATGCCCCGGCGTGAAGAAGGAGTGTACTGGGGGCAGAAATGTAGTAATCCTTTTCCTGGTGTGTGCAATAGAATAGCACGCCACCAAAAAATGTATCCCAGTGAAGCAATGGGGCCAATTCACCAAGTGGGCTAAGAGGCATCTTGATGAAGAAGTATATTGGGTTCTAATGGACGGCAAGACTTGCCACGTGCTCAGGAAACTCTTCTAAGAGCTACTTTCTCACCAGACTACTGTTATAATAGCCTCCAGGTGAAATGCCATCTTTCCACTCTGCTGGCATCAGCTGGAGTGCAATGGGGGTGGACACAGAGGGTTCTGGGACCCTTGTCTCTCAGAGGTAATGACAACAGAGTCCTGACGGAAGCTATCTCCCTGAAGCATGAATTGCCGTGGCTGAGTAGAGTTCACAGGGATGGACGGTACGGTAAGATAACTGAATTTATTTTGTGCTTTATAGCACACAGTTTGTAACGGTTTCTGTATCTACTGTATTACTCCTAAAACAGTCCTTCAGGTCAGCAGGGCAGGCTTGAATATGAACACTTTGTAGATACAGAAATTAAGTCTCGAAGGGACATGCCCAGAACTATACAGTTACAGAACCAAGACTTAAACTGGGAGTGTGCGTTTCAAGGTCAAGACTCTTGGGTTTTGCTAAATTGCTAAAAGGCAACCTGAGCCCCGGGATTCTAACATTAGTTGCCCTTATTAACTGGGCATTCAGGAAAAACCAAGTGCCATAGATTACCATACTTAGGACTTCCTGAGTAAGACTAAACCACCCAGGAATGCTCAGCACCTTTTGAGAAAATTTCTCAAGCTTGGTGCATAACCTGTGCTCCCCCGAGGGTATTAGTGGGTTAATCCACACACATAGGGTATGCTCAAGACTGAGCAGGGAAGAATAATGTTTCCTGGGTGGGTGACTGTGAGTAAAGCAGTCCAGCTCTGGCCTTAAAGTCACAAGGGTGTGGGTCCTGTCACATGATGAACTTCTTTGAGTCTATCCAAACTCTTGTTGATCACGAGCCTCTCTCTCAGAATATAAAATTACCTCCCAAGGAATCAGAAACCATCTCTTGTTCCTCTCATCACTTTTTTGACCTATACTGCTAGCTTCTTGTTCATTACCTCTGTCCTAATGTTCAGCTTTTCAAGCCAAGGGTCCTTTTGCAATTGTGGGTGAGAGAGAGCAGCTCCTGTTCATTCACCATCTGCTGATTTCACACAAAACGATCTTTCGTCTTCCCAAAGAAAACAAGCATCTTGGAATGTCTCATTGCTGCCAAAAGATAGAGATGAAGTTCTTCCATCCAGGGAAGCTCCCAGGGAGGTCTGAACTCTAGCCCAGACAGCCTTAGGTCCCTAACAGTATCTGGGCCTGGGGTAAGAGAGCTGTTGCTTCTCCAACCCTTTCTCAGGCTTTGGAGAGCACCTATTTACCAAGGACCTGAGGCCAGCCTTGGGTTGTCTGGGATCAGGATCTCTTTAGGGGGACCACACAGGACTCATGACTTCCACTGGGCTGGTATTTTACTGAGGGGGAGGTGGGCTTCAGTTGAGTGGGGCACTAGAGTGGCCCAGATGGGGAAGCAGCAAGGGGAGAGAGGGCAGCACTCACTGCAGCCATCCGGGAGGAGGGGATAACCCCCTGCACCTGTGAGGCCAGTGCCATTCTGGGCCACATCACGTGCCTGTAGGGGAGCCAGGGCAAGGGATCAGAGGCCAGAGCAGGGCATAGGCAGGGACGTGCTGGGGGAAGTCTGCAGTGCCCCCCTCACTGCACCCACCCCCACTTCGACAGCAGTCGGAGACCCTGACCCTTAAGTGTCTAAAACAGAGGCTCCTCCTGCTACTAGCTTTTCCCCCAGCTGTAGGGGTGGAGTGAGGGAGGGGAGCCCCCCTTCTCCACCCCACCAGGGGACAGCTCAAGGTGAGACATTAAAGGAGCCTCAGATGCCATTGAATGAGCCTGGAAAAGAGGCAGCATTTTCTAGTTTCCTTCCCCCAGCCTTGGTCTGCAGCCCAATCCATGTCGGCCCTTTCAGGAGCTTTTAGTGGAAATTAGCCCAGACCTGCCGAGGAGTCTGCCAGCTCCTCCCACTGCTCTTTCATCTCCTCTTCTGACTGGGACCACCCCCCACCAGGCCCCTTCTGGAAGCAACCGTCCTTTCTCCCCAGCGCTGGCCTCTCTCACCCCTCCTTCCTTCCACCCCAGTCTCCACATCTCCCTCCCAGTTGTCTCTTTCACCTGCCAAAGCCCTGCCTTACAGCTCCCTCCCAGCCCATGTCTTGAAGCTAGAGGAAGAGAGAGAGAGAGCCCCTGACAGGACTAGGACTGATAGCCATTCCCCACCCTCTCCTCTCTGCCCCCTCCCCCCAGCGGGTGCAGATTCCCTCTACAAAAGGCAGGAAGCAGAGTCTTCCTGAGACCAGCTGCTCTCAAGCTCCTTTGCCTTCTGCTGGCTAGACGGGGCTGTGTCTTTGCTCCTTTTTTTTTCAGATGCAGTGGATTCCTGAGGTGCCAGTCCCCCTACCTCATTCCCCATGAATGCTGTGGAAAGTCCCGAGGGGCAAGAGCTCCAAAAGATGGGGAGTGGAGCCTGGGACAACCCTGCCTACAGTGGTCCCACATCCCCACATGGGACACTGAGGATCTGCACCATCTCCAGTGCGGTGCCCCTCCAGCCCCAACCCAAAAAGCCTGAAGATGAACCCCAGGAGAAGGCATATAGGACCCTGGCATCCAGCTGCTGCTTCCAGATCTGTCGTGGCATCAGAGGTATCTTGTGGGAGGAGGGATCTCCCTCCTGGGATACTGAGTTAGGGAAGGAGTCCCAAACCCTTGTGGCGGGAGATGTGACCTGAAGAAGAGGTGGATCTCAGTCTCTTTGGGCTTTATGAATTGTCTGTTAGAACTGAAGTCCCCAGAACACAGAGGCCAGTGTAGTGGTCTCTTAGAGAGAGAGCCTGGTACAGTCATCTCTGGGGGCCCAAAATAGTATGGAGGGACTTAGCTTGAGGAAGGACATGTTTGTGGTGATCCCTTAGACTGCCCCACGTGAAACAAGGACCTCCTTTCCATGTCTTCATTCTCTGCTATCCAGTGTCTTTTCCACTCCCCTCGGGGTGTTTGATGGAGGGCAGGCTTGAGTGTGGTTAGAGTAGCTAGATTCAGCCAAGATACAAGGTGATGTGTGAGCCAAGGACCGGGGTAGAAATGGGAGTAAAATCCAGGGACTAGTGGGTCGGGCACCTGGGACGAGCCCTGCTGCTTGCGATCCTAGGCATCTCTCCCATGTCCCTTAGGACTTTGGGGAACAACCCTGACTGAGAACACAGCTGAGAACCGGGAGCTTTATGTCAAGACCACCCTCAGGGAGCTGCTAGTATACATCATGTTCCTGGTGGACATCTGTCTTTGTGAGTAACACCTGTGTCTGTGAGACAACACCTGTGTACACACTTGTGCAGCAATGCCTGTGGAGACAGCATCTGTCTGTGTGAGCAGGCTGTGTCCTGGCATTGATTACCTTTTCAGTTTAAGATATTTTGATTAAAAGGAACTTGTCACTGGGTTCAGGAGAAGAAGGCAGGTTGTTAGGAAGCGGTCAGTTACTTTGTCAAGAGTTACAAGGGAAATACAGTTTTTAAGTTCACGTTCCTGACACCAACTCAGCAGCCACCATGTTCTGTTGGCAAGTGGAAGTTTTTACCTTTCTGTAAAAAGTGGAAAACCATTCCTTTCTACTTGGAATGAAAAACAGTTTGGTGGGTTTCAGTGGTTATTATGCTAGGTCAGATCTCCATTTCTTTAAAGGCAGAAGGAGAAAGGTTCAGCAGACCTTAGAGCTCAGATGCCCAATAAAAGGGCTAAAGATGTAAGTGGTGTAGTTGTGGTCAATGCAGCTAAGACTCTCCTGTATGAGAGACCACCATGTTCCAGACATTGAAGGAAGCTTATTTAAAGTTCTAGCTATGGACACAAACTGGAAAGGTTTGGTGTCTAAGTTGAGAGGACTAAGTGAAAGGATAAAACAAGTGCACCATGGAAGGATAGAGTCAAAGAATTATAGATCGAAGGTAAGGCTCTGAATTTACAGACTTGGGTACAAACACCAGGCTCTACCTACCATTCAGCAGTTGAGGAAACCTGAGCAAGTTGGTTAATTTCGGTGAGTTTCAGTTTCTTAATCTATACCTATCCAATCCAATAGGATTAAATGAGGCTCATGTAAGATAATGTTCATGAAGTCATTACCCCAGTAAAGAGTAACTAGTACCAGTAAATAAATAGGCATATGGTAAAAAATTCTTCATAATGGTCACTACCCTGGTCTCCAGACCTGATGCTCTCCCTATTTGATGGGTCTCCCTATATGAGGCCCAGTACTGGATGAAATACTCCAAGGGCCAGTACAGTTCTGACCAGTACAGAGTTCTGAGATGCAATTCAGTTGTATTCAGATTTGAGGGATCTATGAGGACAGCAGAAGAAGTGATATCTGAACTGGAAGCTGAAAGATGAGGAGGATTTAGTTCCTTGAAAGGAAGGTGAAAAGAAGGGAAGTTCCTGGGAAGGAAGACCAGCATGTGCCTAGGGCTATGAAGACCTTTACATTTTGATACTTCCAACATGTAGTAAAAGAATACTCTTACTAACTTTATAGCCTCCATTCTCTTCCAGGCCTCTTTCTTCTTTCAGGCAAAACTAGAGGCAATTATGAGCCTTGGACATGGTCTCAGTGGGGCTACTTTGGCACTCTCCAAGGTCCTGACCTCACCTTCCTATCAGTTCCCTGTCAGCCTCCCTGAGTTCTGACCATCTGCAACTAGACTATATATTCTCAGTGGGAATGATATACCCCCAAGGGGATAGAAATAGTTTCTTGGAGGGAAAAAAAAAAGAAAGAAAGAAAGAAGAAGAAAAAAACCCAACTTAGATATTACAAAAGTTTTTGGCCCTGGAAAAGGCCACAGTACATAAATAAATGTAGTATTTATGTGCTATTAAAATTTAACTAGGAAGAAAATGTCTAAAGATGCCCTCGAGTTGAGGGATAGTGCCAAAAAAGGTTAAGAAACACTGAACTAGACCCTTGTAATTTTGCTACTCTGTGTGCTAAGCTCGCCTGCCTAATGAAAGGGATGCAAGTTAGCCATAAAATCTGACACAAAATATGGTGGCTGTTGTGTGGTTCTATCAGGAGGCTGTCCTCTAAGAGCTTTAATGACATGTAGTTGCCTATGCATCTTTATCAGTATGCTTTTCCCTGTCAGTTCTTATGACGGGGTTCAGATCCTCTAGGACCCACGTTTGGAATCAGGGTAAACACGTTGGCATAATGGAAAGATATAAACACTGGAGTCAGACAAACTGGATACAGATACCAGGTCTGCTGCTTACTGGTTTTGTGACTTTGGGCACTTCCTTGGGTAGAACAAAGAGACTAGTACCTAACTTATGGGGATAACATATATAAATAATCTAACACAATCACGGATAGTGATTATCTGTGTATTACCTAGTAGAATTTTAAATACTTATTTGGTCCTCTAGACTGGTGATTAAAAATACCTTTCAAGAAAAAAGCAAATCGGGGGTGCCTGGGTGGTTCAGTCATTAAGCGTCTGCCTTTGGCTCAGGTCATGATCCCAGGGTCCTGGGATCAAACCTCTCATTGGGCTCCCTGCTCCACAGGAAGCCGCCTTCTTCCTCTCCCACTCCCCCTGCTTGTGTTCCCTCTCTTGCTGTCTCTCTCCTTGTCAAATACATAAATAAAATCTTTTTTTTAATTACTAAAAAAAAAAGAAAGAAGCAAATTTGAAAGGACTACATATTGTATGTACGTTTTGAGGAAGGCAAAACTATGCAGAGAGTAAAAGGATCCGTGGTTGCCAGGGATCTGGGAGGAGAGCGAGATGAGTAAGTGGTGTGCAGAGACTTTTTAAGACAGTGGAACTACTCTATATGACAATATTATGGTAGATACATGTCATTATACATTTGTCCAAACCCATGTAATGTACAACATCTAATGTGAAGTGTGGACTTTTAATAATAATGTGTCAATGTAGGTTCATTGATTGTAGTAAGTGTGCTACTCTGGTGGGGGATTTTGATAATGAGGAAGGCTGTCCATATCCAGAGGCAAGGGTATAAGGGAAATCTCTATACCTTCCATTCAATTTTGCTTTGAACCTAAAACTGCTCTAAAAAGCAAGGTCTGTTTGGCTTGTAGCTGGCTTCACCTATAGGGATAATATCATTTGAACAGCATGATTTAAGTTAGGGCATTTTTTTCTGGAAGACATCAGTTAATCCTTAGAACTACTACCATCATTGTTATTAACAGCACACACACCAACCTGTTATTAAATAAAAACACTACACTATGTACCTTATCTTATTGATTATGCACATTATCTTATTGACTATGCACAATGATTCTAGGATATCGGTTCTGTTATCACTTCCATTTTATAAATCAGGAAAGGTTTAGATATGTCAAATAGCTTGCCCAAGGCCACACAGCAAGCCAGTGGCAGAAGCAGGAATCCACTACAGTGTGGACCTGACTCAATTTTTGAGCCTTTCACCTAGAGTCTACTATAGTCTCTCTGCATGCAAAGGTGTTATACATAAATTTATTAACTCCTGTCAACATCTTTGCAAGGATGACTATGTGTCCTATATTAGTAGAAGCATAATTTTAATTCTACTGGCTGATTACTTTTTTCTTTTCATTGTTGTATTTCTAAAATGATACAAAACATTAAAGAATATTTTGAAATATAATTCACCTATAATTTATCAACATAACACCAAAGATATTATCATTTGTTATCAGCCATTATCCATATATTTACATATTTTACCCAGTTGTATCATATGGTTCCCTTTCTTCCTTTCTTTTCTTTCTTTTTTTTTTTTTAAGATTTTATCTATTTATTTCAGAGAGAGAGTGAGGAGAGCCTGAGCAGGGAGGGAGTGGCAGAAGCAGGGAACCTGCTCAGAATCTGAGCTGAAGGCAGCCACTTAACCAACTAGGTCACCCAGGTGCCACTCGTGTGGTTCCCTTTCACTTAGAATTATATCTTAAATATTCCCTTATGTTTGTAAGTAGTTTTTATATATTCGTTTTAATGACTATAGTCACATCACAATTAATTAGAGCATTTCTCTTGTTATTTCCATATTTGCCAACTGTAGATAAATCTATACTTGCTACTTTTTGCCATTTCTGTTAAAGTATTTCCTTGGGAATTGCCAAAATTTGTTTTAGGTGTACCTTCTTAGTACATATGTTGTCATTGTGCTTTTGTAGGGAATCACATAAATTTATTATGCCACTAATACTTTGAGATCATACCAATTTTCTCATGGTCTCACCAACATTGGATATTCTCATTTTTAATTTTTATTATTAAATAGGCATAAAATGGTACAATTTGCCTTAACTTGTCTTTGATCACCAGTGAGGATGGATTGTTTTTCTCATGCTTTAATTTATTAAGTAAATCTATTTTTGTGTAAATTGCTAAAGAAAGGTATGTTTTAGGAGGGACAAAGGAGGGGATGGGGGTAAAGTTTGGACCATTCAACCCTAGGTGAGAGACCAACCACCAGGGAGCTCATTTCCAGGATTTGGGTTCCTGGGGCTAGGAAAAATAGCCAAATTTGGCCTGGGACAGGCCCTCATAGACTTCAGTGCTCAGCTATACTGACCACATTTCTTCTGCCCTATGCTTTATTTGAGGACTTGGGTGAGATACCAGAGCTATTTGGAGTTTCATCAGCTAAAATAGAGCTATCTTTTTTATGCAGGCAATGTGGGTGAACCATCTATCTTCCCATAACAACCATATCAGTTGGGCAGCCTTTTAAATCTTACAAAGAGCTTGTATACCTATTACCTCATTTGATCCTGACAGCAGTCCTGTAAGGGACAGATATTATTTCCATTTCACAGATTAGGAATCCATTGTTATTGTCATTATGAATAGTCCAGGAGTGATCAGTAATTCAGAATGGTCCTTGATGGGTGGAGTTGGTCCTATTCTTCCACATGAAAGCACTGGAGAATGATTTTCCTGCCTCCACTCCTCCCCTCCCACCATCATGATATTTATGAAAGGCCTTCCAGCTCTTTGTCTTCTTGGCAGGATGGCTGTAGCCTTTTGTTGATGGAGGAAACATTGAAGGTCTTTGTGTAGAAACAATGGCTGTTTGTTTTAGGAGATAGTATTGTTATCTCAAAGGTGCACCTGGGACTGGCCCTGTTTAGGAGCAGTTCTGAGACAGGACAAGCCCGGGTCTGGTCTCCATGCAGTTGGGGAGGAGGACGGAGACCCTTAGCCTTTGGCGACTTGTGTCTACACACCAACTAATGTCAACTGGATGTTCTTTGTTTATCACTGGTTGTAAGGAAATGCCTATCTCTATTCACTCTGCCTTTTTTGAGTGGATTTCAAGTTTCCATCCATAGATTGGTGGAATCTTATATTGGTAGGGGAGGTTGAAGTAAGTTTGGAGACTAAGAAAAAGATGTCTTTTTTTTTTCTTTTTTGAGATATAAGTGACGTACAACACTGCATTTGTTTTAGGTATAAAACATAATGATTTGATATATGTATATGGGAAATGATCACAATTAGTTTAGTTAACATTCCTCACTACACATAGTTAACTGTTTTTTCTTGTGATGAGCATCTTTAGGATTTAGTCTCTTAGCAACTTTCAAATACACAATACAGTATTGTTAACTGTAGTCATCATGCTGTACATTACATCACCATGCTGGATTTGTTTATCTTATAATTGGAATTTTGTACCTTTTGACCACTTCACCAATTTCATACTCCTCCCCCGCCCCACCCCTATGTCTGGCAACCACCAATCGGTTTTCTGTATCTCTAAGTCTGATGGGGTTTTTTTTTTTAGATTCCACATATACATGACATAGAGTATTTGTCTTTCTCTGGCTGACCTCTTTCACTTAGTATAATGTCCTTAATGGCCATCCATGTTGTTGCAAATAGCAGCATTTCCTTTTTGATGGATGAATAATATTACCTCATATATATGTACCACATTTTCTTTATCCATTCATTTGTCAACGGACACTTAGGTTGTTTCCATGTCTTGGCTATTGTAAATAATGCTGCAATGAACATAGGGGTGCAAATACCTTTTTTGAGATAGTGATATCATTTTCTCCAGATAAATACCCAGGAGTGGAATTGCTGGTTCATATAGTAATTCTATTTTTAATTTTTTGAGGAACCTCCACAGAAGATGTCTGTCTTTCTTTCTTTCTTTCTTTTTTTAGAAGATGTCTTTCTTAACTAAGCATTCCTAGAATTGACAAGGAAAGGAACAGAAATATGTTGGAGGTTCAAAAAATGTCTGTGGGTGAGCTCCTATACCCTATGTAACTGTAATGATGGCAGAAGATAATGGGTCACATAGAACCATGACATTAGTGAAGGTGCAATGGTGATGGAGAAAGCATGGGACCTAGAATAAGATGACATGGTTCAAATGATGGTGCGACCAGTTGTTAGCCATTGCCTTTGGCAAGCTAGGTCAAGATACTTAAATCTCTGGAAGCCCTGATTTCCTTATATATTGAGTAATGATAATGACTGCCTTTTGAGATTGGTGGAAAATAAGTAAGTACAAATAGTACAATGCCTGGCATATAGTGGGTTTTCAATAAATATCAGTGATGTGGAATGCCACATCAAGGTATAAATTAGAAAAATACTGAAATGTAAAGTTAAACCCACTGGAAGCCTGAGACCTGAGAAAGCATCAGGATAATGCTTATCAAGGATCAGAAAGACTCGGCCCTCTAGAAGCAGTTGCCAGGGATCAAGACTGGCCATGGGATCATGATTTCATGCTTTTCCTAGCATGCTCTATTACCCATGGCCCATCCAGACACACAGAATTACAAAGTCCTTCTAGTACTAGGGTGAGGTCATCTGAGTCACCTCAACCTAAATAATAGGGATTTAGGTCCCACCAGCAGGCTTTGGCCTATATTTGCTGTAGCAGGGTTCCTTGGTGCCCCAGAATTCTGAGGGCCTGGATCACTGTTACAAGACTGGTGAGCCTGGACCTCTCCTGTTGTCCATTGCTAGGTGACAACCTGTCATGTGGTTTTCCCGCATGTGGGGCTGTCATTGGTCTCTAGGAATACTGTACATTTAAATGCCAGTTCTTGGGAGCGCCTGGGTGGCTCAGTGGGTTAAAGCCTCTGCCTTTGACTCAGATCATGATCCCAGGGTGGGGGATCAAACCCCACATCAGGCTCTCTGCTCAGCAGGGAGCCTGCTTCCCCCTCTCTCTCTGCCTGCCTCTCTACCTACTTGTGATCCCTTTCTTTCTGTCAAATAAATAAATAAAATCTTTTAAAAAATAAATCTAGGATTTTAAGTTGAAGCAGATCATTAGGCCTGTGTGGAGGTTCTAGTCACAGATATAAGGTAAAGGGCAATGTTCTCAAAGATGCACTCCAAGGAACTCTGGGGCTTCCTGAGGCCCTTTCCCTTACCAAATTACAAATTTGTGAGAGATCATATTTTCTTCATATACTTCAACAAAAACAACATATAGCAGCAGATTGAATTCTGAAGTAGATATGAGAATCCAGCAATCTTCTCTAAAGTCAGATATTTAAACAGGCTTGCAAAAATGTTAAATGATCCCATTTTTCTCACTGAATTTATTTGTTTCGCTTTAGAAAATAGTTGTTTTCATAAAAATATATTGTTTATATTTATGTATGTGGGGTTTGTTATCATTATTTTAACATGAACCATTATTATAAATGTCTCAATTTTTCCTCAGCTTTAATTTCTATAAGGTAATTACTGTTAGTTATAACCCAAATAAAAACTTTTTGGGGGCGCCTGGGTGGCTCAGTGGGTTAAAGCCTCTGCCTTTGGCTCAGGTCATGGTCCCAGGGTCCTGGGATCGAGCCCCGCATCGGGCTCTCTGCTCGGTGGGGAGCCTGCTTCCTCCTCTCTCTCTCTGCCTGCCTCTCTGCCTACTTGTGATCTCTGCCTGTCAAATAAATAAATAAAATCTTAAAAAAAAAAAAACTTTTTGGAGTTCCTAATAATTTTTAAGAGTTACAAAGGGGTTCTGAGAATGAAATGTTTGACAACCCCTGGTTTGGAGAATGAGTTTGAGGTGGTCAAATCAGATTATTTCTTAGCAAAGAGTGCTCAACAAATGAAATGTTGAGAGCTCATTAGCAAAAGGTTCAAACTAAGGACACGATCCTGGCTACTCGCACATTCAATTCCTTCAGACTTTTACGAAGTCTCTATTATGTGGCAGAACCTCCTAAAGGTTAAAGACTTTGAAATACGGGAGATACACCTTCTGCCTTCAAGGAGCAAAGGAAACCAATGTCTGTAAACCAGCAGTGACCTGAATTGCTACAGATGCTATGGCAGGGTGGGTGTGGGGAGGGGGTGCTCCAGGATGATGGCAAAATGTTGGAGGACAAAATGTTCAGAGAGACCTGGGAACTCTTGTGGGTCTCAGAGGCAGGCAACCATTCAAGTCTGAGGAGACCCAAAGTCATTGCCATTTGCCATTTGCCATTGCCATTGCTTGTGTTTTTTTGGTTTTGTTTTGTTTTAACATTATTGGCGCTCAGCCTGGAGGAGGCAGAGGTGGGAGCAAGAGCCAACTAAGGCCTCAGGCTATGAATATGCAAGAGCTTTGCTAGAGTCAGAGTTTGGAAGGGCAAGTATGAAAGGAAAATATAAAGCAGTGTTTCTCCTCATTTCATTACAAAAGAATTCTACCCCTTTGACCCCCAAACCATGGGAGTATCTTTATTAAAATTTAACTACTATAGTTCTTGTTTTAAAAACAAAAGAGTCAAATAATATCGAAAATGTTAAAGGCCACTATTATTAAACACTATTTAGAGTCTGGTATATCTGGGGCACCTGGGTTGCTCAGTTGGTTAAGCATCTGCCTTTGACTCAGATCATGATCCCATGGTCCTGGGATCGAGCCCTGCATCGAGCCCTGCATCGAGCCCTGCATCGAGCCCTGCATGGGGCTCCCTGCTCAGTGGGGAGTCTGCTTATCCCTCTGCCCCTCCCACTCTCTGTCAAATAAAAAAATAAAATCTTAAAAGAGTTTGGTATACATAATTTCAGCCATTTTCTGAGCACATATAAATAAATATATTTGAATTTTAGGGAAATGCACTGGTTTTATAATCCTCTAGTGAATGTTCTGAGGATTTAACCCTTCCCTCATTTTTTTTTTCTCAATATTTTATTTATTTGACAGAGAGAAATCACAACTAGGCAGAGAGGCAGGCAGAGAGAGAAGAGGAAGCAGGCTCCCCGCGGAGCAGAGAGCCCGATACGGGGCTCGATCCCAGGACCCTGGGATCATGACCTGAGCCAAAGGCAGAGGCTTTAACCCACTGAGCCACCCAGGCGCCCCAACCCTTCCCTCATTTCTAAGTTGCAATTGTCTTCTGCCTACTTTCCATCTTAAGAAACATGAGGCATTTGGAATCCAATTTTAAATGACCTAATAGCATTAATTAGAATGTGTGGGTGAAAGAAGGAATTGCCCAAGGAGAGCAGTAGCAATAAGAGGATTTGATTTCTTTTCTTTTTTTTTTTTTAAAGATTTTATTTATTTATTTGTCAGAGAGAGATCACAAGTTGGCAGAGAGGCAGGCAGAGAGAGAGAGAGAGAGAGGGAAGCAGGCTCCCCGCCGAGCAGAGAGCCCGATGCGGGACTCGATCCCAGGACCCTGAGATCATGACCTGAGCCAAAGGCAGAGGCTCAACCCACTGAGCCACCCAGGCGCCCGGATTTGATTTCTTAATAGGGAACTTCCTACTAAGCAAAGGAAAAAAGGGTATTGTATACTCAGTACATGGTTTTTTGTTTGTTTGTTTGTTTTTGTTTTTTTAATTTTCAGTACATGGTTTTAACCAAGAGTTCTGTGGTTAGATTTGACTTTTCTTAACATAGGAATTTTGTGTTGTCCATTTGTTAACTTCAACTCTTTTCCCCTAATTTTCTTAGAAAAGTTCCTTTTCCAAAGTACCCATCTGACGTGGACGTAATCATATAAAAAGCTTCTGTTGGGATATTGATTTAGCGGTAGTAATGGTGTTTAAATAAACAAAAGTTTATTTCTCTCTCACATAACAAGCTGAATTGTATAAGAAGCCCTGGACTGGGGGCACATGGGTGGATCAGTCCATGAAGCTTCTGACTCTTTTTTTTTCATCTCAGGTCATGATCTCAGGGTTGTGAGATCGAGCCCCAGGTCAGGCTCCAGGCTGAGTGTGCTGAAGCCCTGGACTGATATGGGGATCCACAATCATGTGGGGCCCAGACTGCTTCTACCTCTTTGGGTTGTCATCCTCAACATACGGCTTCTACCTCATGCTCCAGCTCCTGCCCTTATGTCCCTATTACAGCTATCAGGAAGTAAGAAAGTAGAAAGTACATTCCTTCCTTTTAATGGTATGAGCCTGGAGTTTAAGCGGAAGCATACCACTCCATTCACATTCCATTGACAAGAACTTATTCAAATAGTCACCATAACTAGCTGCAAGGGAGGCTGGGTAATGGGGCATTTAGTTCGGCAACCATGTGCCTCTGCATAAAATTGTGTGATCGTGTAAGAAAGGGAAGGAAACTATTGGGAAATGACTAGTAGTCTATGACAAATAGGGGGAGAAGAACTCTTGTTCATAGTTTGACATGTTCACGTTAAACTTGAAGGCACAGAGTTTCAAATAGATGAGTAGTATAGACATAGAAAGGAATTATAATTATACAGTTGCTGGCAGAAGCACCCCAACTCTTCAGAGTTCTTTGTCAATTAGTTGACACTCTCCTGCCCAAGGAGAGTGTTGTTAGAAAATGACTGCTAAGTTATATCACACGGTAATTAGGAACAAGAAAGGAACTCAGTAGCATATAATGGCCTATATGGTAAGCATCTGGGAAAGTAGGCACAAAAAGCAACTGCTGACTTCTTGCTGTTGCCCTGAGCTGGGACGGTCTTCCAACAGTTCAAAAGAGAGGACAATAATATTCAGGCTCTACTATAAACATTGGAATGGATAAAATCAGGTTATTATCCAAGCTCATGATAATGATGATTAATAATAATTATTACAGTCATACTTCTTTAATAATACTATATTTATGCCCCACCTGTGTCTAAAAGGGACCTAAGCCAGCTTACATTAAAAAGCACAGACACGGGGCGCCTGGGTGGCTCAGCGGGTTAAAGCCTCTGCCTTAGGCTCAGGTCATGGTCCTGGGGTCCTAGGATCGAGCCCCGCATCGGGCTCTCTGCTTGGCTGGGAGCCTGCTTCCTCCTCTCTTTCTCTCTGCCTGCCTCTCTGCTACTTGTGATCTCTATCTGTCAAATAAATAAATCTTAAAAAAAAAAAAAAAAGCACAGACACAATAAAATATAGCCCATTAGAACTATAATAAAAAAGATGTAGCAAAAAAAGTGGTAAAAGATAGGGGAGAAAGATAACTTGTACCAGAAAACCCAAGATAAACAAAAGTATAGCAAATAAGAATAAAACCTG
The DNA here is from genome assembly GCF_922984935.1 of Meles meles. Classification (NCBI taxonomy): domain Eukaryota; kingdom Metazoa; phylum Chordata; class Mammalia; order Carnivora; family Mustelidae; genus Meles; species Meles meles. The sequence continues at coordinate 59,463,211 of NC_060078.1, read as the reverse complement.
AGGTTCCTGGCAACCAAAGCAAGAAGACATAAATAGGTTGCTCAGTTCTCACTGGTACTAAGAAAAAGCACACCAGTTAATAAGGAGACACTAGCTCTAGGAAGAGTTGGCTTTGTTGGATTTTATATGAGTCATGGAATATCATAATAGATAAAAAGCAATATCCAAGACTGATGCTACTTCTCTTTTGACTGTGTTTTATATCTGCCTCCTTTAAAACCCATATTAAATCCTTGTTCTTAAAGCATTCTTAAGAGTAGGGATATATTTGTATACTGTAGATACATATGTACATATACAATTTGCATTGTGTTTACTACCATTTCAATGGCTGTGTAATACTCCATTAAGTGGCTCAATGATATCATAATTTCCCTCAATATTGTCTCTTTGTAGGACATTCAGGTTGTTTACAATCTTTCAATACTATGAACAACCCAGGTCATGTTTTTGGGCATATGAGTTTTTCCTCCTTTGGGACTTAGCTATGTCAGAGTATGACTCTTGATACAGATTTATACACAATTATCTGTTTATACCAGAATGAAGGGATTTGGAGCTTCCTTTAAGATGGTGATGTTTTGAGTTTACCAAATGCTTTTTGCAATTCACCTCCTAACTCAGATATTAGACTCTACAAATAGAGTTTTCTTAAAAGAATGCCTTATAAACTTGTGTAAAATACTAAACATTTGGCTTGATTTTTGGAAGGAGAGTCGAGTCCCTGATTAGAAGGATTTGAGTGATAGAGGATATGGTAATGTATTGTATAGTGGCTAAATTCCTGGTCTTTGGAGTAGGGCAGACCTGAGTTTGAATCCAAGTTCTATTTACTTGCTATATGATCTTTGGACAAGTTATTTAATAGCATAAAATACAGATGGTAGTTCCTACTTTATGAAGTTTTTATGAGCTTATTGGACAATGTATGCAAAGCCCAGTGCACAATATATGTCAGTGATGTCGATTATTGTTATTATTCAGCAACTGTGAATTCGATCTGAGGCTTAGGTTAAAAGGCATGATATAGTATATGCAAGAGAACTTGATTTCTGCCCAAGAGAATAAAAATCAGTTACTCTGTGCTGGACAGTGAGACCAACACCTTGTCCCTGATTCTTCTTCTTTTTTTTTTTAAGATTTTATTTATTTATGTGGCAGAGATCACAGGTAGGCAGAGAGGCAGGCGGGGGTGGGGTGGGGTGGGAACAGGCTCCCTGCTGAGCAGAGAGCCCGATGTGGGGCTCAATCCCAGGACCCTAAGATCATGACCTGAGCCAAAGGCAGAGGCTTAACCCACTGAGCCACCCAGGTGCCCCTTGACTCTTCTTGACAACGTTCTCATTGTCCAGTGTCTGAAAACTTCCAGCAAGGAGACCCTCACTATATTAAAAAGTTAATAATGTACTGACACACAGACATTCCATATACTGACTCAAATTCTGATTCCTTCCCGTTTCCACTCATTTCCTGATCTAGTGTTGCTTTTTGAAATGGAGCAATTCCACTCCTTCACTGGACCGTCAAGGAAGGAACCAGGGAAGCCCCTTGCAGGAGACCCTCCATGTGATCCTCAGCAGGCAGTCCACGTTGACATTCTCAGAGATGAAATGGATGTTTGTGAAGTGGTCCATTTCATAATTTGAAAGTGCAAGCTGGTCAGGAAATTCTTCCTTTGATGGAGTTTACTCCATTATTTGATGATGTTCCTCCTGTAACTTCTACTCCTTGGATATAGCTCAGTCCTAGAAACAGAACAGAATTAGTTTGCTGTGGGAGCAGTTAGATTTGCATTGGAATCCTGACTCTTTGGGCACATTTCTTCAGCTATTTGCAACTGGAAAATAGGGATGATAATAATAGCCACACACACACACACACACACACACACACACACGGTGCTGTTGTAGGGTTAAATGAAATTGGCATGTCAGGATGTCAGGCACTTTGCATAGGGCATATAATAGATGTTCTGAGGTAATAAATGGCTACTCTGTTCTGTTATTTCTCCTGATATGGAGAATGATGATGGATACACTGAGTGGATGGATAGAATGGATACACTGAGTCCCTATCAGATTCAGAAACCTCTGAACCAGATGTTCCACTTAGATAAGCTGGTTTTTCGTGGTAAGGTCAAATGATTTACCTGAAAGGAAATTAATAGGGTGGAGTGAGGGAAAGGAGACAGCAGGTAAGATCATTGAGTTGGTTTCAATCTTTTTTGTCCTACAATATGCTGGAGGGATGTGGTCCACTCCCATGACTGCCAGTGGCTCCATAGGACAATAGATTCAGTGATTTTCCCTTGGGGTGAGGACGGGGTCCTCTAAGAGGTCTAGGTAGTTTGTAAAAGCTTTCCTATCCCTCCCTATCTCAGAAGGAAGGTTCTGACAGCCTCTTGGGAAAGAAGTTATTTCTTCTTCCTCACTCCCACTCATGAGAATCATGGAGACAGGCACTGTGAAACACCCTGCCTTCTTGACAACTCTATCAAAGACAAGTGGGATTATGTAGCAACAGGTCAGGGCAGTGGTTCTAGTATGGTCCCAGAACCAGTAACAGCAACATTACATGAGAATGTATTGGAAATGAAAATTATTGAGTCTCATCCCAGTCTGTTTTAGTAAGACTTCCAAGTAATTCTGATGCATGCTGCAATCACCATAACATATTATGATGGGGAGAGACATAAGATTTCACATAATCTAGCAATCCTGGACTTTTTCTGCCCTGCTTCTGGGTTCAGATTGCAGTAACCTCTAAGCCTGATACTCATCTGATGTTCTGGATGGTTAACATATTAGGAAGATTGAGCTGTGCTATCAACATTTCTACCATGGCATTGTGTAAGGGTTACTGGCCAACTGTACTTGCTCCCTAGGGCAGCTAAGGACAGCTTTGTTTCTCTTACCCAAGACTATGAATTTATTGCTCTCTTTGGGCTGAGGAACATTCCAGCCTCCTTCCAACATCTATTAAATAGGAATTATTCTTGACTATTTTGATGACTTTGCTGCCATGTGTCAAATATGGAGCCATGATACTTTATTTTGTTTGAAAACGATTAATTTATTTCATTCTACTCCTTTTGTGGTCCCCCCACCACCACTTTTGATTTAGCCCAACAAATACTTATTGAGGAAAATATTAAATACCGGGCACTTTGCTAAATGAATGAAACGTAGTCCTTGTCTCCTGAGGAGCATATGATGGGGTGACTAGAACTAATTGTTAAGCACCCACTGTGTTCAATGCATTCTAAAGACATCATCTTTCATCTTTATAATATTACAAGAAAGATATTGTGTTCCCCCATTTAGTGATGAGGAATCTGAGACTCAGAGCCCGAGTCTATACTGTAAGTGACAGAACTAGGATTTGAACTTAGGTCAGTCTGGCTTCTAGGCTCATGCTCATTCGACAACAATGAATTCATTCTGAGTGCATGCATGAGCAGGGTAGGTCAGCATACTATTAAATCTTCTATTCTGTACAATTCAATTTTAAATGTTAAGATGTACTAAAAAAAAGTTCATTCTGAGACATCTTTCTCAATAGGTTTTTCTTTTAAGATTTTATTTATTTATTTGACAGACAGAGATTACAAGTAGGCAGAGAGGCAGACAGAGAGAGAGGAGGAAGCAGGATCCCCGCTGAGCAGAGAGCCCATGCAATGCGGGGCACTTGATCCCAGGACCCTGGGATCATGACCTGAGCCGAAGGCAGAGGTTTTAACCCACTGAGCCACCCAGGCACTCCTCAATAGGTGTTTTTTAAGGATAGACACCAATGATCCAGCAAGATGTTTCACATGTTAGATTTTGAGTAATGTTTGCTTAATGAATATAAAATGTGTCTTTAGAATAATCAGGTTGGTAGACTGGTAATATGTTCTACCAAGTATCTATCTGGGGTATGAGATATAGTAATTTGAATTTCAGAGAGGCGGGGGTGTGGCTAAGCACCCCTCATCTCCTAAGACAAAGTACAAACTTTGCTTAAATAAGAGTTAACAAGGAAGAGAAGGTATCTGGGTAGAGAAGGTATTGAATAGGTACTACACAAGGCATAAACCATAATTTAGAAAGTTTTAAAATGGTTTCTTGGTCTTTTCTGTTTACATGGACTTCAATTAAAAAGTTACAAAGAATATTGAATTTCTGAGTGTCAGTGGGCATTTGACCAGGTGAAATCATTTTTCTCGAAAGACATAGTCTTTACTACTTGGGTAATAATCAGAGATGTTGTGCTTCCATAATGGTTGACAACCAGTTCAGAGCAAGTTAATTCTGAGTATAATTTAGAACTGGAGAACTGGAAGAGAAAAAGATACAGCAAGGAGTACCACCTAGTGGCCATCAAGTAGCTGCAACAATTTAATCAGCCTTAGGCATTAGGAAAAATTTAGCACCCTGACCATCCTTCTAACTCTGTGGTGGGCTCTCAGCAGGCAGAAGCTTGACTTCCAAACCATTTTCTAGATCTGGAAAAGCTGAGTTTGAATCCTCCAGATACTAAGCACGGGTAATCACAGATTTTAGTCAGAGAGAATTAAAGGTGTTTCTTGGACTTAATAGAGTGGAATGGGGAAATGTGAAATCATAATGCTTCCTTTGTTGATTTCCCCCTGGAAAAGTGTGATATTGCTTGTGCCCAATCTATGACCACTCATCAGTCCCTTTTTCCTATAAGACTATAGATGAACTCCAGAGGAGGTAAGAACACATGTGACCCAAAATTTGAAAAGGACAAAAAATTTTTTTAAAGATTTTATTTATTAGAGAGAATGCACGTCTGAGAGAGAGAGATAGAGAGAAAGAAAGAAGGAGTATGTGTGTGTGTGTGTGTGTGGCAGAAAGAGAGAGAGAGAGTGCAGGGGCAGGGGGAAAGGGATAAGCAGACTCCCCACCAAGCAGGGAGCCCAACATGGAACTTTATCCCAGGACCCTGGGATCATGACCTGAGGCGAAGGCAGATGCTTAACAAACTGAGCTACCCAAGCGCCCCTGAAAAGGAAAATTCCTAAAGAGAATTGCTCACAAGAGACTGACAAATCCTACTTTATTTTTTTTTTTTGTAATTCTAAACTTACAGAAAACCTGCAAGAATAATACAAATAATTCTTATATATATTTCCCAAATACATTTTACCATGCTTACATTTCTTTTATTGCTCTCTTTCTCTCCACACACACACACACACACACACACAATCTGAGAATAAATTACAGATGTAATGCCTTGTTGTTCCTAAATACTTTAATGTGTAACTCTAAAAATAAGGACATTCTCTTCCTAAAGTCAGGAAATTATCATTGATTCAGTACTATCATCTAATGAACAGACCTTATTATAATTTCATCAATTATTCCACTAATAGACTTTATAGTAAAAGAAAAAAATTATTGTCCAGGATTTAATCGTAACTAAATGCACATATTACATTTAGTTTTTATGTTTCCTCAGTTTTTTTAAATCTAGAACAATTCTTTAGTCTTTCTTTATCTTGCAGGACTTAGCTAAAAAATTGAGCAACAATATCATCTACTAACTAATTTTAAACTATAGAAACAACAAAAATCCATGAGTTCATGCTGATACATATAAATGACTAACTAAATGAGTCCAGGAAGAAGGAAAAGTTCTTCCTTTTTTTTTTTTTGAAAGTTTTTTTTTTTTTTTAAGATTCTAACTAACAAATGCAGAAGGAATGATGGAATGGAATGAGAAAAATCACAACTTGACCACTGATGAAGTTCTAGAACCTAGGTGAGGTTTGGTGGGCTGAGGTCCGGAGCCGATGACCAAGAAAGAATTCTTGAGACATCTTTGGTGCAAAATGGTGGTTTATTAAAGCACAGGGACAGGACCCGTGGGTAGAAAGAGCTGCTGCCCTGGGTTGTGAGGGATGGCAGGTTATGTACCCTGCGGTTGGGGGAAGGTGAGGGAAGGGAGGTTTCAACGGAGTTTTCATATGCTAAAGAGGGCCTACTTCGGGGATACTGGGAGGTCTTCCGGCTTGATTAATGTGGTCTTTTGGCAAGCCATTAACATCAAGATAGTTGGGAGATTCCTGTCTTGCAGGCAAGTTAACTATTTGTTTCTCGTTTATGGCGGTCAGTGGTGCCTGAGGGGAGCTGGTGGAGAGGGGGTGCAAGGTGCCAGCTTTTGCTTTGTCCTCAGCCAGCCTCTTGCTCCCTCATCAACAACCATGGTAGTAATAATCAGGCAAAAGTCATTAATGGATATTAAAACTAGTAGGTAAAAGATTGATGAGTAATAGGATGTTTACACAATTTCGAAGTATTTCCTCACAAAATACATATTAATTACAAAGAGAAAAATAATTTTACATTGGAGAAAGCTGGAAGACACTGCCTTAACAAGGGATGAAGTTTAACATCACTAGTAGTGATACAGTTAGACGATGTGTACCTTCTGATAGGAAGCTCTGAGAAGGACACACATCACTTTTTGGGTATTCTTTGCCAAATGTATAACTTGATTTTAAACACAAGGAAACATCAAGCAAATCTAAATTGGGGAACAATCTATAAAAGAAATGGCTTATATTCTTCAAATACAGAATTTTAACTTAGAAAACTAATAGCTTCCATTGACAGCCAACTTTAGACTGGGTGTATGGGTTAGGGTGGTTAAGGAAGAGTCAGTTCTTCAGGGCAAAGGTCAGGTCTTTTTTTGATCTGGGGATGCTCTGAGTCCTTCCATCAGGAGACAACTGTGCCCATCAGGATGCCCTGGGGCCAGAGGTGTTATGCCTTACCCCTATTCCCATTACTGTAGAGTCATTGACTCCAAGATCCAGGAGACCACATCTCCATTGTAATGTGTTTGGCCTGGGCCTTGGAGTACTTTAGAATTCAGAGGTACTTTCCCAAGGGCATAGATATAGGACAAATGAAAGGAAGCACTGCCTGGTGCAGATGGAAATATCTTGGTTCTGGGGAATAAGGAATTTAAATTCTTTAAATAGGAATTTAAGCTGGTTTAGGAAGACAAAAGTGAATTTTCAGAATGACGATATGAAGAGATAATTTCTGAGTGGAATTCAGTCTTTCTGAGGTAAGTTGAGAGTAGAGGAGGAGACCTTGTAGCCTACTATATTCCCTGGTTTCCCCAATGCCCTATTAGCCTTCCCAACCAACTCTAGGAGTGGGTCCAATGGGGTCCCAACTAGGTAGCCATCTCTGGCCCCAGGGCAAATAGGCTTTCCTGTCTCCTCTGGAGAATGGATATGGGAAACAGTGAGCAGGACACAGTCTCTTGGGTTGGTTTCTAGTGACCTATGGAATGACAAGCTCCAGTGCCTATTATTACACCAAAGTGATGTCCGAGCTCTTCTTACATACCCCGTCAGACACCGGAGTCTCCTTCCAGGCCATCAGCAGCATGGCGGACTTCTGGGATGTGAGTATGAGATCACCTCTACCTCTCCCCTCTCCTTTTCAATGGCCTGAAGCATAAAGTCACAGGCCAGGCCTCAGGAATGTCAGACAGTAGACCAGGCCATATCCAGAGACCAGATCATTCTGGGACAAGGCTATGTAAAAGGGTCAAGCAAGAATCAACGGGTCAGACTAGAGTTTAGGTGAAGGTAGATGAGAGACTGGGATGATGGGTCAGGAAGTCAAGCCAGTAGTTAAATTAGTATTGAGAGTCAGAAGTAAGGCTGGACTTCAAAATGCATTTTGAATAAAGGATAGTACCACATCAGGTCAAGAACTGGTCAAGGTTCACAGGTCAGCTGAGGAGTCTAACAGAAGCAGATTAGAGACAAGCTGGAAAATCAAGAAGTGAAGGCAAATGTCATTCCAAGAATAAAGGTCAGGATGAGGCAGGGTCAAGCTCAACCCAGCTTGTGGTCTAGTTTGCCCAGGGCCCACTACTGGACAGTTTGTATTGGACCAAATGGTACAACAACCAGAGCCTGGGCCATGGCTCCCACTCCTTCATCTACTATGAGAACCTGCTGCTGGGGGTTCCAAGGCTACGGCAGCTGAGGGTACGCAATGACTCCTGTGTGGTCCATGAGGACTTCCGTGAGGACATTTTGAGCTGCTACGACGTCTATTCTCCAGACAAGGAAGAGCGTCTCCCCTTTGGGCCTCTCAATGGCACAGCGTGAGTGAGTCCCCCCACCAATGTTGCTGGGCTTGCTTCTCTGAGCCACCATCTGAGGTTTGGGAACCATTTCCACTTAGTCTTAAAGAGCCTTGGGGGAGTGGAAGGTGGGGAGCATCTCTCTGGAGTCCCATCTGTGACTGTTTGGAGATCTTTGTTTTGGTCACTCAGGAACAGAGAAGGTACATTAGCAAACAGACCCATAGCTGCTAGACTCATTTCCACACACAGATAGCAGTCATATTTGCCATACTCTGGAGGCAGTCCTGCCAGAGAAAGCATCCTTTCTTGCCCAGATGTTCTTAGAGGTATAGAGCATGGATGAAACACTGATGTTGCCACTTAAGTCATTACTGAAAAGTCTGACCCTTGGACCTGATAGGGGAAGAAGCAAGGGGTTGAGGATGGATAAGGAATTATGAAAGAAAGGGGAAAAGAATGGATAAGATATGGAAGAAGGGGAAGGATGGAAGAACCCAGGGAGGAAATTTGTGGGACAGATCAGAGAATCATGGGGTGAAGCAGCCAGGTGCACAACCACAAGAGCAGAAAGGGTCTTTTCTGGATTATATGAGCCAGGTGTTTCCCCAGTGTGGACTACTCAGTCTGGGATCAAAAGTGGGGCATGGGTTTGTCATCCATAGTTTTGGGGGACATCATGAGAAATCAGGAGATTTATATTTGAGTTTCAGTTCAGCTACCAACTAGCTGGATTATCTCAGACATCTCTGAGTCTTAAGGTTCCTCATTTTCAAATGTGGATAATATTTATCCTCCTTTCTCACATAGTTGTTAGTATCAAGCAAGATAATATATGTGAAATGTATATATAATATATATGAAACTATAAAGTCCAGGCAATCATAAAGTGTTGCCTTGCCTTAGGAGATAAGCTTTTGGACTGGCTCAGACCTCTCTGCTCAGATGGCCTCTTCTGTGACAGGTGGACATACCATTCACAGGATGAGCTGGGGGGCTCCTCTCACTGGGGCCGGTTGACAAGCTATAGTGGAGGTGGCTACTATCTGGACCTTCCAGGATCTCGGCAGGCCAGTGCAGAGGCACTTCAGGACCTTCAGGAGGGCCTATGGCTGGACAGGGGCACTCGCGTGGTCTTCATCGACTTCTCAGTCTACAATGCTAACATAAATCTTTTCTGTGTTTTGAGGTGGGACCCCTTTCCCTATTTTCTCTCCATCCATGGTTCCTGGTACCTTTCTATGCTTGAGACCCTTCCTTAAACTTGTACCCTATAGTGGGGGTGTGGAGGAGAGGGGATGGGAAGAACTATCCCAGTCCAGGCTTCACCAGGTACCTTCCCCTCCTCCCACAGACTGGTGGTAGAGTTTCCAGCTACAGGAGGTGCCATCCCATCCTGGCAAATTCGCACAGTTAAGCTGATCCGCTATGTCAGCACCTGGGACTTCTTTATCATTGGCTGTGAAGTCATCTTCTGCATCTTCATCTTCTACTATGTGGTAGAGGAGATTCTGGAGCTCCATATCCACCGGCTTCGTTACCTCAGCAGCATCTGGAACATTCTGGACCTGGTGGTTATCTTGGTGAGGGATAGATATCTTATACTTGGGATATATTAGAAGGAGGAAGGGGCTCTATGCTGTTAGGGTCTCCAAGTTCTTCCTTTTGGAGTGTCAAGTTTTCTTTATGACTTCTACTCAAGTCACTGTGTTAAAGCTCCCAAAGCCAGAGGCTGATGTTCCCCTGGCTCAGCTCCTGGGAAAACCCTGTTCCCAAATGCCCTTTCCCTCTGACCTGTGATCAAGCTGACCTGTGAACCCTTTCTTTATGTACTTGCTATTTTGTTCCTCTTCTGTCTTTTGCCTTTATGACCTGTCCCTTTGGAACCCCTATGTTCTCTCTTCTCTTCTATTGAAATATTCTGCCTCTTCTCTTTCTCTTCTTCTTATGAACAGGACTTATTAATTTCTTGACCAATGCTAGGAAGTGTCAGGAGAAATAAAATTACTTGGCTCCAATTCTCCGTGATCTTTTATAACCTACATATTTACTACTGGCTCCATAGCCTTCTCCTTGGGATTAAGACATTCCCCCATTACCCTATTCAGTTCCATTTGAACCTGAAATAGTCAACAACTCAGAAGGGAAGTATTTTTTTCCCCCACCTGACTGACTTACCCCAGCTCTTCCCTAGGACCTTATCATTGAACTTCCCTTGAGTTCCTGACTTCTCTGACACCTCTGACCTCTGTGATGACAGCTATCCATTGTGGCTGTGGGCTTCCACATATTCCGAACCCTTGAGGTGAATCGGCTGATGGGGAAGCTCCTGCAGCAGCCAAACATGTATGCTGACTTTGAGTTCCTCGCCTTCTGGCAGACACAATACAACAACATGAATGCTGTGAACCTCTTCTTTGCCTGGATCAAGGTACGTTGGGACCCCTCACCCCCAGGAACACCTCTGGGCACTCATTTTCCCTCCCTCAGTACTTGTCTCATTTTCCTGGTCTGGTTTGGCAACTCTGATGACCTCCATAGGTCCCTGGAGTGGACTATTGAAAGCTTTTCTCTCTTCTTCCTTAACTGCTTGGTTCAACATGGCCCTTCCAGATATTCAAGTACATCAGCTTCAACAAAACCATGACACAGCTCTCCTCCACGCTGGCCCGCTGTGCCAAGGACATCCTGGGCTTTGCTGTCATGTTCTTCATTGTATTCTTTGCCTACGCCCAACTCGGCTACCTGCTTTTTGGAACCCAAGTGGAAAACTTTAGTACTTTCATCAAGTGCATGTGTGTATCTTGGCCCCTTCACTCCTCCCTGGCCCTCACCCTCCGGTTCTGGGGGTGTGTGTATCCTTGGGGAAGCTGGGTGTACGTGTGCAGGCATGTCTGTGGTTAAAGCATCTGTGTGAGGATCTCCAAAAGCTCTGGTGTGTGTGCTTAAGTATATCTGTACCTCGTTCTGTCTTTATCAGCTTGGAAGTACAGTGAAAGGTTTGTCTGAGTTCACCGAAGAGCCGCAATTGGGAAAGTGGTTTGGGGGTGTGAATAGGGGTCAGGGTTATGATTAGGCTCTGGGTGAAGCCCAGAACCTTGTCTCTCAGTTTCACTCAGTTCCGGATCATCCTTGGGGACTTTGACTACAATGCTATTGACAATGCCAACCGCATCCTGGGACCTGCCTACTTTGTCACCTATGTCTTCTTTGTCTTCTTCGTGCTCCTGGTAAGGGTGCCTCTGAGAGGTGGGGAATTGGGATCCTGAGGGGTGGAGACATAAAGGACCTGAGGGTGGTTTTGCTCCCCCACCACGTTCTATACTCAGGATTAAGACAGGTGTCTCAAACCATGGGTGGAGAATGAGGTGGGGGAGCTCTGGGTCTTCTGAGAGCTGGCTAGTGTGCTCAATATTGCTAGCACAGTCAGGCAATTTGCAGAGTGTCAGGGAATCTGCAGGCTCCCCAGTAAAGTGAAACCTTTATTCTCCAAGGATAGAAAGGGAGATAAATGTGCCCCATGAATAGAAGTGGTTGAACTTAGAAGCTTCTCTATCTATTCTCTCCTTCCTCTAGGACTAACTGGCTATTTCTATCACCATTGCTTTATATTGTCTCTTTCTCTCTGTCAACTAGGAAAGATCTGGGTTTAATATGTATTAACAAAGCCAGTAGGTTTCTTTATTTGATCATGGTTAGGGGTGGACGGGTTAGATTTGGGTTAGATGATAAAGATAGCAAAACTGTACTCTTAGTGAATGGTTGTTCCTTATATGGAGGTAAGCTCTTGCGTATGGTGGGGTACCGTTGTAGTCAGGTTACCGAGTGAGGAGAGCAGGTGGATGAGGGAGCTTGATCCATCCCTATCAGGATTGTGCTGAACAGGGATCTTGGGGCCCTTAGATGTGGGGGTTAGTGGGCTGCAGAGCTCCAATTGAAAGCAGACCCAGGTCCCCGCTTTATCTCCAGAACATGTTCCTGGCCATCATCAATGACACATATTCAGAGGTCAAGGAAGAGTTGGCTGGACAGAAGGATGAGCTGCAACTTTCTGACCTCCTGAAACAGGTAACCACTCAGTATCCTTGAGCCACACATCTGAGTCAGAGCCGAGGTCCAAGGCTCTGTATCCTGGTCTGTTCCTGACTGGTGTAGGGCCCTGTGCCCACCCTTGTGTAGTTGTGACTTATCTCTGGAAGCTTGGTATTCTGTGGGTGGGGAAGAGGGCAGGGGATGATGAGAAAGCTATGGGAACTGGTACCTGTTTCCTTTTCCCTTCCAGGGCTACAACAAGACCCTACTGAGGCTCCGTTTGAGGAAAGAGCAGGTTTCAGATGTACAGAAGGTCCTGCAGGGTGGGGAGCAGGAGATCCAGTTTGAGGATTTCACCAACACCTTGAGGGAGTGAGCAACCAGAGATCCAACCTTCTCTGATATTGTTCTATAAGTCCTTGGCCCTCGAACATATACCCTTTGCCTAAAAACCTCTGATATTGGCCAATGGGCCTATGACCTTGGCTTATGGCCTTTAATTTTGGCCTATAGATCTCTGATTCTGACCTTCAGAATTGTGCCCTTGGTTTAAACGTCTCTGACCATATTCTGGAACATTCTGGACCTCACTAAACAACTCTTAGGACTAACATAATAATATAATTTCTCCATCATTACATTACATTTCTTACTCCCACAAAACTCTGTAGTTGGTTCTGTGCTCCCCAACAAACACTGGCCTATTCTCTTAGCCTTCCTGTTTCCCAGGTAAATATATGAACAAACACTGAACAAATATATTGTAAGCACCAGTTGTTAGCCAGGCAGTGAGTAGGGCACACAATTAATTAGACAAAATCTTTGTTCTCCAGGAGCTCATACACCTATAAGCAAATAAACTGAATCACAGAACAAGTTCAACAAAAAAGTGATTAGAAGAGAGGGAGCACAAACTAAAGAGAGTATTCAATTCTATTTTTGAGCTTAAGGGAAGGCTTCCTGGAAGAGGTGATGTATGAATACCTACAGAAGGATGAATAGCCTACATGGAGACAAGCAGGGGAAGTCCATTCCAAGAGATGAAAACATATACAAAGTCATAGAGGTGTTAAGTTGAACAACATGTATAGGAGTAATAAGCAGCTAAGCATTGTTATGGTATCAAATAAAAGTGGGGGATAGGAGGAGAGGAGATCAGGGGAATAAACAAGGGCTACATTGGGAAAGGCCTTGAATACCACCATTCTGTCCAAGGAATAGGGTGCTCAGTAGGGATTTTAAGAAGCGAAGGGGTGTATTTAGACCTGGACTTTAGAATGATTATTTACTGTAGTTGCATTACAGAGGATGGATTTCAGGGGAAGAGGGTAAAGGGGAAGCCAGTGGAGTGGCAGTTGGGGGGATGGGTTATTTAGGGGTAGAGATTTTGCAATAATTCCTATAGAACATTAGGAGGGCCTGAACCTCGTCAGCAGGACTAAGAGAAGGAAGATATCGATTAAAACAATTTCTTGGGGGTAAAATTGCCAGACCTTGGAGATCCTGGCTTTCCCACATGGTCCCATTCTTTCCCAGAGAGCAAGAGTCAGAGAGTCTGGAAAAAAAGTGGGGAGTTCATAATTGAGAGATCACAGCCACAGCAGGTCAGAAGCCATTTCATCATACTGTTTTCCCCAGACTTGGGCACACAGAGCATGAAATCACTGAGCTCACAGCCGCCTTCACCAGGTTTGATCAAGATGGGAATCACATCCTGGACAAGAAAGAGCAAGAACAAATGCAACAGGACCTGGAGGACAAGAGGGTGAGCCCAGCTGGTCGGTGGAGAGGCAGTGAAAGAAAACCACTCACTCTCCCCTCCCTGCCAACACACCCAGAAAACAAATCCGAACTGAAAATGCTTCAGTAAAGAACTCTCTAGAACAGTGGTTCTCAAACTGCTGCACATTAGAATACCCTGGTGGGGTGGGGGTGGGGATTCAAATAATCCTCATACTCAGGTCACATATCCTAGACAGAATCTCTGAGGGAGTGAGGGACCCAGACATCAATACTTAAAATACTCCCCAGCTGATTCCAGTGCATAGCCAAGGTTGAAAGCCACTTCTCTAAAATACAGTTTTGGGAAAACATCAGTTACCTGAGAATCCCTGATAACTCTTTCTGAAGAGTTGCCTTCTCCTTGGGCTTTCAAACTCGGATCCTTAGCTGTCCCTGCTGTGCCTGCTTCATCCCTATCCAGTGTAGACCCAAAAATCAAGGGCAGGAGGGAAAGTGGCAGGAATTCTACTACTATTCTTCTTTTCCCAAACAGAGTTGGCTTCTCGTGAGGGTCTTCTTAATCAAGGCTTCCAAGAGCTCAAGTTTTGTTTCTGTGGCAGGTGATTCCCTCCCAGAGGTGGGGCCAGCTTTGTGTCTAGCACCACCATACTGACCTTTTTATCTCTAGAGTTTGAGAAGGAAGGGGAATAGCATGAACTAAAGCCCAAGGGCTTGGTCTTGGGAGCCCATGAAAGCAAGTGATGAAATAGGAGCTGATTACTTCCCAGGGTCATCTCCTCTCTGACTTCCTGAACAGGTGGCCCTCAACGCCGAGATTGAGAACCTGGGCCGGTCCATTGCGAGTAGCCCACCAGACGAGTTGGGTCCAGAGGCTACCAGAGCAGGTGGCTGGGTTTCAGGAGAAGAATTCTGCATGTATGTGCAACCAGTGGTCCAGGGCTGAGTGTGTTTGTAATGTTCTACCCTGAGCTTTTTTTCTCAACTTTCTAATTTTCTGTCTTAGCCCGGGGAGAACTTCTGTCCCCCTTTAATTCTCCCTACAAGGTTGGGCCTTACCTTCTTTGCACCCATCCAGACACAGATCATAATGGCTCCCCTGCCCCTATAGGTGCTTATTCCCACAGATGCCTATTTCTGCTCCCTTGGTCTCTCTCAAATCCTGCAGACTCACAAGGAGAGTTCTTCAGTTGGAGACTGTTCTGGAAGGAGTCATGTGCCAGGTGGATGCTGTGGGCTCAAAACTAAAGATACTGGAGAGGAAGGGGCAGCTAGCTTCCTCCCCAGGCACGGTGAGTGGCCCCTCACCTGGTGGTTCTTGGTGCCCCACATTTGAACTTTACCTACCATCTTTTCTACTCAGCAGGTAGAGGCAAAACATTTTTTTCCATTTCATTTTATTTTATTTCTTTTCAGTGTTCTAGCATTTTTTGAAAGAGCCTGTTTTCAGGCTCCTGGGGCACCATGTTCCCTCAGTGGAGGGAAGGGGTGGAAGGAAGGCCTGAAGTTGGTTGTTCTGGCCTGAGAGCTGCCTTGGCCTCCAGGAGACGTTCTGAGGTTGAAGAATCAGATCCAGATTTTCTAGAAAAAAGGAAGTGGGACACAGACTCCTCCTTCAAATGACTTGTCCTTTTTTCTTCCAACAGGGGGATCAAGACATTTGGGAGCAACAACAGCCAACCCCAGCTGTGACTCCAGACCCCTGGGGAGTCCAGGGTGGGCAGGAGAGTGGTGCGGGAGGGGGCCTAAAGCATCAGACAGCAGGCTCCTCTCTCATTACCTCCCCAGAGACATCCTCAGGACATGTCTTCCACTTCTAGGGCAGAAGTTCCCTCCACTGCTACTGCTGAGTCCCACCCTGGGTTTGGCCTTTTGAACCAAGGTTTCTACATGTAGCTTATATCATGCTTAGTAGCTTGTGACTCAGTGTTTCTGTGTGCAGCCATGTAGCTCAGTGCAGCTCTTTGAAGTAACATTTCCCACTGGGCCCCTCACTCCCTGTGCTCCCAGCTCTACTGTGATGAAAAAAAAAAAGTTAATAACAAACAGAATGAAGGGAGGGAGGGTAATGTTCCCTAGGCACTTGGCATTTGGATAGCCATGATCTGGGAAAAATGTAGAAGCCAAGAGGGCAGCATTATCTAGATGTCTTCCTATTTGTCAGTGAAATTTATCCTTTGTGCATCTAGAGATCTGCTGTTATCACCCATGGGATTTTGGTCTTCCCCATAGAATTTCCAGGTGAAAGAGAAAGGGAAACCTTGGGGGAGAGGAAACTTTCTCACTGTGGAGATTACAGTGTTGCAGAGAACTTGGAGTGATCCCTCCATCCAGGACAAAGACCATGAAGGCTCAGTTGAGGAGGCTGCTCATGACATTCCACTGACCTCTGGGAACAGACAGGGCTGTAAACAGGGACACAGATGGAGCCTGAAGAGAATCAGAGAAATGACTTCAGGATTCAAAGGTCTTTGGAATAAAATGTGGTGGGCTCTGATCCTATTTTTGCAAAGGACATATGGGTTTCTCTGGTGACTATCAATAAAAATCCTTCAAAAAATCAGGACTTTGCATTTGCTTCTGGGATTGTAGGGGAAAGAAGAGAGGATGGAGCTGTGACCCATTCTTATACCTGGGCTGGAACACTCATCCCTGCCAGGAGAGGTCGACTGGCAGCAGTGACAATGTGAAGGGGCTGAAACAAGAACTTCTGGCTCATAGGAATGATTTGAAATGGTGGGCATTATGACTGTACTGTTTAGAGAGTGGAGACAGTGACCTAGGGAGATCTGGTCCTCAGGATGAAAAGAGTAAGGTAGCCCTTATGCTGGCATGAGGGGTAGCTGGTGTGTGTGTGTGTGTGTGTGTGTGTGTGTGTGTGTGTGTGTGTGTGTGTGTGTGGTGTAGGATGTGGGAGGTAAGGGGGGAGATGGAAAATAACTAGGAATAGGATAGGAATAGGACTAAAAACTTCTACACCAAGATTTGGGGTGTATAGGTCTGTGTCCCAAGTCCCACTATGTATGCTTTTTCCCTTTCCCTGTGATCTTTACCTCTTTCTCATTTTGCGCCTTGCTCCCCAGTTGCTTTTTCTCATCCATTCCCTTTTCCCACCCTTTTCACCATCCCATCATCTACACTCTATACACCCAGGAGACTCGTGAATAAATGCAATCAAGATAACCCGAGTGTGTCCTCAGCTGTAAAAAGTTACAAAGCTTTCTTCCAGAAAGACTGTATCAGCTGAAGAGAAGTAGGTGCCAACCTGCACCTTAAGAAAAAAGGGGCGGGGCGCCTGGGTGGCTCAGTGGGTTAAGCCTCTGCCTTCAGCTCAGGTCATGATCTCAGAGTCCTGGGATCAGCCCGCATCATCATCATCATCATCATCATCATCATCATCATCATCATCATCATCATCGGGCTTTCCGCTCAGCAGGGAGCCTGCTTCCCCCTCTCTCTCTGCCTGTCTCTCTGCCTACTTGTGATCTCTCTCTTTCTGTGTCAAATAAATAAATAAAATCTTTTTTTAAAAATTAGGGGCGCCTGGGTGGCTCAGTGGGTTAAAGCCTCTGCCTTCTGCTCAGGTCATGATCCCAGAGTCCTGGGATCGAGCCCCACATTGGGCGCTCTGCTCGGCAGGGAGCCTGCTCCCTCCTCTCGCTCTCTCTCTGCCTGCCTCTCTGCCTACTTGTGATCTCTATCTGTCAAATAAATAAATAAAATCTTTTTAAAAAATTTAAAAAAAAAGAAAAGAAAAGAGAAAGAGGCAAATCACTTATTTCACCAAGACATTGGAACGACCAGTATTTCAGCCCAGGGGTCAATGAGTGAAGGTTTCCCAAAGGCTGGGTGAGACTACCTTCAAAAGCATGGGTTCTCCTAGAAGTCTTTGGCAACGAATACCAGCCTGGGTGGGAAGTGCCTAGGAAGAGGATAACCTGTCCTTGTGGCTTTGGTCATCAGGCCACCAGAGCTCAACTAACCCCATATAGGTCGTCAGTTTTACTAGATTAGTGACGGGGATGAGCGCATTCTCAGTTCCAGACATCGCGGCTATGACAACGGATCGATTTAGGATAGCTCATTTTAGCTTCAATTTCAGCTTTAAGCTTACTCTTTGTTATTACTCCCCATAAGCCGCAGGACTCAGCGGAGAGGTGAAGTATCCCAGGTCTGCGAACGAGGGCGGGGAGGGTGGGGACAGCGGGGTGGGCGGGGCACGCCCGGTGCGCAGGCGCGGGCATCCCACAACCGGAAGCAGCGCGGGGCCAGGCATGGCGGCGGCGGCGGCGGCGGCCGAGGGTATACCAGCGACCCCAAGAGAGGAGCCGGTTCGAGGTACGTAGAGTAGCTGGGGATGAATTGTCCGGCAGGAGGCTGGGGGCTCACCTGGCGGGGGCGAGCAGGTCGGAGGGGCGCACCTGACGGGACGACTGAGGTGAGATTTGGCCACGGGATCGGGTCCGAGCCAACGGCGGGTGCAAGGGAGCAGAATTGGCATGTCAGGTGGGGCAAGGACAACGTGAGGGATTTGAAATTATGGTACAGGGAGAGCGGAGCCGACTTGATCGAACGAGGACAGGTGAAGGAATGTGAGGCTGTGGGGAGAGGGTGCCATGGCTGGATTAGGACCCAATGTAGGGCGAGACACTTACTCGTTCTCCTTTGATTCAGACGATGCCGCCGTGGAGACAGCTGAGGAAGCAAAGGAGCCGGCTGAGGCTGACATCACTGAGCTCTGCCGGGACATGTTCTCCAAAATGGCAACTTACCTGACTGGGGAACTGACGGGTGAGGCGGGATGTGGGCTGATTCGGGTACCGCCCTGCATCACTCGCTGGACCTGTAGTTTGGCTCTCGGAGCTGTGAGGTGCTTTAGCAGCATCGGTCTTTGGCTCCCTTCCCAACTCCTCATGCCCTGAAATATGCCTGTTGGAAGTTTTGGAAGTTTATGAGTGAGAAAGAAAAAGGTTCGTTCCTTCCCTGGAGAAATTCACTAGCTAATTTCAGAAATTCATAAAAATGCCTAATATAACTCTGCAAGCCTCAGTAGTGTACACTAAGTATGAGAAGACAAAAAAGCATTGATCAAGACGTGCTTCCTTGGGGGAGGTGTATTTTTTAGCAGGATTGTGAAAGGAATGACTGACCAAAAAGGGGGGAAACGATGAGTGAGTGAGGCGGTATAAGGGAACAGTTTGTTCCCTTAAAGCAGATTTATTTACTGGGACAAAGAGAAATGAAATTGGGGAATGGAGAGTGACCTGTAGATTTAGGAACCTACTAGGTTGCTCTGAGGATTTGGCCACCGACACTTCGGGGCATGATTAATTTTGAGTCATTTTGTATTTGCAGGTGAACATATAACCTATGTGTGGAGAAAGGTCCAAAAAGTGAAGTTTGCTCCTGTGGCCTCTCATAAGCATTGTTTCACTTCCCCCAGGAAATTGCTGTGAGCTAAATTTGGGAACCAGAATTAATGAGAAAAGGCTTGCAGAAGGGGAGGGCTTGTGAGGCTCTCTGTCAGTCTGATCAGTTTTTTTTTTTTTTTTTTAATATTTTATTTAACAGAGAGAGAGAGGTCACAAGTAGGCAGAGAGGCAGGCAGAGAGAGAGGGAGAAGCAGGCTCCTCACTGAGCAGAGAGCCCGACGTGGGGCTCGATCCCAGGACCCTGAGATCATGACCTGAGCCGAAGGCAGAGGCTTAAACCACTGAGCCACCCAGGCGCCCCAGTCTGATCAGTTTTTAAGTTATTTCTGAGCAAGAAAACTAAGTAACGAATACAAATTTTTTACTTCCCTTTAAAAATTCCAAAGATTTGGCAATACTAGTTCCCTGTTCTTGTAATACTGTGATTGACTAGAGCTGAGCAGCTGTCTCTAAATGGACTAGTGCCATGCAATGGTTTCCTCACCACTCTTTTTCGTCCCTTTTACTGGGACCTGATCAGTTACCATTTATCACTGTTCTTATAGTGTTGTTTTGTTAGTAATGGTAGAGAAACAATTTTCTGTACCAATATTTCTATCCAGGTTGGTAAAGTAAATGATAGGTAAGGTAAGACGACTGTGTGTTCTAAGAAACTTCACTTCTTTGAGGAAGTGAATAATCTTAGGTGTTTAACATGCCAACACTTGGCTTGCTTCATTCATTTACATGATCGTGCAGGCTCCTAGGTATTAGAGTGTGACCCTTGGTTTTTTTTAGAGAGACTAATTTGCTAGCAGTGAGGGTATGGTTATGGAGGAGAGAGCTCAGACACATGAGCAAGTTTTTGGGTGAAAAGTAGTGATGATGGTCAGTGACAGGGTGATGGTGAAAGGAACGGGAAGGAAAGCATGGGTGCAAGAATACCACAGAAGTGGAATTTAGAAGTGCCTGTGGAGGTATGGGAGCAGCCTAAGGTGTTTTAGGTTTTAAACTGATGGTGCCATCATCTAAAATAGAGAAGTGGGAAAAGCAGAACAATGTTTAGTGTAAAAATGTTTTGGTTTTGGCTTGGCTGATTTTAGATATTACCAGGACACTCAAGTGACTTGTAGACGTGAGCTCACTCAGAGTGATCAGAGTAGGGGAAACAGATCTGGGAGTCACCTGCACAGGTTGTGAGTCAAGGCTCTGCAGGATGAGATAGGCAAGAATATGCTTAGGGGTAGCTGACTATACTTATGGCCTCAACTATATCTCAGTGAATGCTTGTATAGGGCAATTAGTTTGTTTCTCACCACAGTTCTTAAAACATCTATGTTTACAAATGGTTTACTTACAATAAAATTAATTTTATTTATTTATTTATTTATTTAAAGATTTTATTTATTTATGTGACAGAGATCACAAGTAGGCAGAGAGACAGGCAGAGAGAGAGAAAGGGAAGCAGGCTCCCTGCAGAGCAGAGAGCCCGATGTGGGGCTCGATCCCAGGACCTTGAGATCATGACCTGAGCCAAAGGCAGACGCTTTAACCCACTGAGCCACCCAGGTGCCCCAATAAAATTAATTTTAAACAGAATGAATTTCCCTCTGATTGTCATTCTTACTTGTACAGATGCTTTTTTGAGTCTGAAAGGAAGCTAGCATCACCCTGGGAATGCCCATAGGAATGTGCCACCCATGTAAACATCAGTTGGGTCACAGCTGAGAAAAAGTTGGGAAGTGACAGTTAAGGATGAATGAGAAAGGACCCAGCATAGAAACCTACAAAAAGTGAATTGAAAGAGATGAGAAAATCAGGATAAAACGATGATGTGGCAACCAAGGGAAATGAGCATTTTGTGAAAAGAGGGAGATCACAGGGTCAGGTACTATGGAGAGATTCAGGAGGATAATAACTGAGAAAACGCTGTGGATTTGGTGCTTTGCAGAACACCAGTGACCCGGAGCATGTAATTTCCTTGGATGATAGGGGCAGAGGCCAGGCTGTAAGGGTTTTCATGAGTGAATGCTGAGGAAGAGGAAGCAGTGAGTCTGAGCTTTCAAAAGGGTTAGCAGTGAAGCTCCTTTGCTTTACTGAGCAAATGATGTAGGTGTAACAGAAGAGAGAGTGTGCTTTTGAGCTGGAGAGAAACCTGAATGTATTTCTGGAGAGAGAGGAAGCTGCCAGGGTAGAGAATTTGAAAATGCCAGGGAAAGGAGATGATTGAAAAGAGGCCCTGAAGAAGAGGAAGCAAGAGCACAGGAGACGTGTTGGCAAGAATAGGGGGCACTCCTGCCTCTTGGGAAGATAAAAAGGTACAGAGAAGTGTTGAAGTGAGGCAGAAAGGTTGACGCAACTCATGTAAGTGGAATTTTCCACTTTTCAGGAAAATTGGAGGAGAAGCCATTTGCTTTGAGTAGAGATGGGGAAGGGAACTGAGGATATAAAAGGAGTACATAAAATGCAATATAGAATCACACAGTAATGAATGAGTTATTAAGAAATGGTGAGGTCCTAGTTGATTTTATATGTATTTATGATGCAGTCCTTCAGATTACATGTTATCATACCATAGAAATACCAAGACTGTCACCTCTCTCTTCTTAGAACATGAATTTATTATTTACCTGTTTAACCAAGATTCTGAAGACTCTGGATCTTACTTGGTTTAAATAGTTTGCTGATTATTACCTGAGTTTCTGCTTAGGCATTCAGAGTACACAGGCTGAGTATAAATGTCATAAATCAATACTGGCCTGCTCCTTTGACATTCTCTGGGTCCTGCCTGGAACTATCATTTGGCCCATGATTCCACATTCCAGTGATCTATGACAGATTTTTTTATTTTTTAAAGATTTTATTTATTTATTTGACAGACAGAGATCACAAGTAGGCAGAGAGGCAGGCAGAGAGAGGGGGGGAAGCAGGTTCCCCGCTGAGCAGAGAGCCCGATGCGGGGTTTGATCCCAGGACCCTGAGATCATGACCTGAGCCGAAGGCAGAGGCTTAACCCACTGAGCCACCCAGGCGCCCCGATCTATGACAGATCTTAAAAGCATCACATCTTCTGTTTCTTTTAAAGCCACCAGTGAAGACTATAAGCTCCTGGAAAATATGAATAAACTAACCAGCCTGAAGTATCTTGAAATGAAAGATATTGCTATAAACATTAGTAGAAACTTAAAGGACTTAAATCAGAAATGTAAGTAATAATTTTTATAATTAAACATGTTTGTATTTAGTATTCTTTTGTGCTTGGGGTTGTGGAGAAGTGGAGGGAACATGGCACCTGTCCTGAGGGAGCTCATTCTCTAATAAAAGTGAATTACAAAGTTATGGTGAATTTCTTCCATTTTGAGGCTTAGCATATTTTGGTATGGTAATTTCTGCTTCTGAATCTTGATATGATCACTTTAGTCCTGTCAGATTCTAGTAGATTTATTTAACAATGAAATCTGTAAAGGACTACTATATAAGCAGAAAACCAGAACATCTATAAATGGAAAATGCTAATTTAGACTGGCAGAATATATTTTTCCATTGACTTATATTTGTGCTCCTTATCTCTAGAGTACTCTTTCTTGGTAGCGGATTACTTAAGAAACTGAATCTGTAAGGGAAGGATTGTTTGAGGAGCAAGAAATTTAAAAGAGAGGAAAATTAGTGGATGAGAGACTTGCTTTGTCCCGGTCACAGTTCTGCCTGATCAGCTAGCTACTGTCTGCTAGTGTTTGTCCTGCCAGTGATCAGAATCATGTCACCCTACCTACTGTCTTGGGCAGAGCTGGAGGGACACTAGCGTTTTTACTTTCCCACTCTTTTCTACACTCTGTGTTGAAACTGAATGAACATGGGGTCTGTCTTCGTTTTCAAAGATGCTGGACTGCAGCCTTATCTGGATCAGATCAATGTAATTGAAGAGCAAGTGGCGGCACTTGAGCAGGCAGCCTACAAGTTGGATGCATATTCCAAAAAACTGGGTAACCCTTTTTGTGTCAGTTTTGACTAATAAGAGTGCCCTGTCCCCCAGCCTGACCTTAGTTAATAGGATAGTTAACATTGATGTGCCTGTGATGATCTGTTTTAATTAAGTTTCACGAAAACCTAGTGAGACTAATTTTTTAATGGTAGTAGTAATAAGAATACTATTTATATATCATTAAGCATTAATGATATATATCAGGCACTTATTGCTTTACAAGTATTACCCTTTTATCTTCCCAGTGTTCTATGAGATAAGTACGTGATTTTTATCCCCATTCTTTGAAGGAGGAAACTGGTCAAAGGGGTTAAATAACTTGCATAAGGATACAAAGCTAGCATGTGAAAGAGCTATATTCCCAACCAGGTCTGTTTGATTACAAAGCTCAAGCTCTTAAAATTGGGGTTCAGCAGGCTGAAGCATCCTTAGTAATGTAGATGCGTATGTCTTAAAAAATGGAAAAGTCAGTCAAGAGTTTTCTTGAAGGGGGGGTGCCTGGGTGGCTCAGTGGGTTAAAGCCTCTGCCTTCGGCTCAGGTCATGATCCCAGGATCCGGGATCGAGCCCCACATCGGGCTCTCTGCTCAGCAGGGAGCCTGCTTCCTCCTCTCTCTCTCTGCCTGCCTCTGCCTACTTGTAATCTCTGTCTGTCAAATAAATAAATAAAATCTTTAAAAAAAAAAAAAAGTTTTCTTGAAGGATTAATTTTCCTTTAATGAGGAAACTGGTACTTGTATTGTTGATGGCTTGCTAACTGGCTCTGGGTTTTTACATCTGTGATTAAAAATAATGGAGTTGTCTTTATCTTAGATATAATTTACAGATTATTTTATTTTCATCATTGACAATTGTTGGCTACTTCGGGAGAGAGGTCTGTAACAGACTGAGATTTGACATGAGTGGTGATTAACAGTTTCATTGTCCACAATTAAGTTTACTAAATGGTGACTGAACCTTACTGTATAGAAGGTATTATACCAGATGATTTCAAGGTTTGTTTTGATTTATTTTTTCAAGGTTTTATTTTTATTTATTTATTTTTTTTTAAGATTTCATTTATTTGTTTGACAGAGAGGCAGGCAGAGAGAGAGGGAGAAGCAGGCTCTCCACTGAGCAGGGAGCCTGATGCGGGGCTCAGTTCCAGGACTCTGGGATCATGACCCGAGCTGAAGGCAGCTGCTTAACGAACTGAGCCACCCAGGCGCCCCTTTTTCAAGATTTAAAAGAAAAAGATAATCTGTCACATTAAGATCCTTATTTGATATTCTTTTAAATCTCTGTGTCTTTCAAAATTGATTTCCTATAGTGAGATGTAGGAATAAGAAAGTAAAAGGGGAAACATACATTTGTATGTCTGGAGAGTTCCAGTCTGCCCACCAGAGAGTGCCTGGGACAGTGCCTGGAGAAGCAATTTCCTGTGCTTAGTAAGACTTCCCATGACTCCAGGGCCGGTAGACCTGCTTAATCCTGACGGAGTTGTCTGAGCAGATGCTGTTGACAGGGTTAGAACTTAGTGAACTTTTTCTTAATTCTGTGTGTGTGTGTGTGTGTGTGTGTGTGTGTGTGTGAAACTTCTTTTTTTTTTTTTTTTTTTTTTTTTTTTTTTTTAAAGATTTTATTTATTTATCTGACAGACAGAGAGATCATAAGTAGGCAGAGAGGCAGGCAGAGAGAGAGGAGGAAGCAGGCTCCCTGCGGAGCAGAGAGCCCGATGCGGGGCTCGATCCCAGGACCCCGAGATCATGACCTGAGCCGAAGGCAGCGGCTTAATCCACTGAGCCACCCAGGCGCCCCGAAACTTCTTATCTTAAGTTGTGCACATCCAAATATCTGTCTAGCTAATATGAATGTTAACATTTATGGTGTGCCTCCAATTTGGACCCAGTTTGGACAGATTATGAGATTGAAGGCAATAGATTGTTTTTTTTTTTAAATGTAATAGATATTGTTGAACTTGCCTGGAAATGCTGACTAAAAAGATCTTTGTAAGAGCTGGTTTTAAAAGATTTAACTTCTTCCCCCTCTCTCCCTGGCAGAAGCCAAGTACAAGAAGCTGGAGAAGCGATGAAAAACTTACTCCTGTGGATCAAAGTCTTTTTTAACATGGAAGAATGTTTTATAAGACCTGAATCCTGAGGCTGATGAATTGTCAAAACTCCTCGAAAGGAAACTGTGCTGGTCATCCCAGGAATGTACCAACATTGGAGTAAACTGGAGGACTATGGCTACCCCTGAACTTCTTTTGAGGCAGTATCCCTCAGAAACTCACACTTATAACTTCTTACCTTTTACTTGAATGTTTCATCATCCACTCAGGACAGAGAGTCTCTCAAAGTTCAGGATAAGCCTGGGCTTGCCAGTGGAATCAAATGAGAGGAACCATTCTTCTCTCATAGTGGTTGATTACTACATTATTTTCTTAATGGCTGGTTTTTTGAGTTTCTGTGTCAACAGTGTTTTTTTCTATTAATGATGCTGATGTATTGCTAATAAGATCCTAAATTAAAAAAAGAAAAAAAACTTGTTCTTAACAGATTACCACCTTGTGAATGTCAGTAATTTACTTTCCCATAACATTGCAAATAATAGGAAATCTTAAATAATTATTGGCTGAGCCTTCTAGATTGAGCAGAAGCAGTGAAAGGAGTGTTTTGATAGCTTGATATATATGATGGGCCCCTCCTGTCTCTTCTCTCTGTGACTCAGATGTCTGGAGGTGGATGACATCTTGACACATGGTCCCTTTTGGAAATGTGATAAAGACAAAGACTGTGTATGTGTGTATGTGTTAGGGGAGGGAGGTGGGGCTGCCACTCATAAAATAGAGCATTTTCTGAAACATCTTCCTCTTTGTGCCTGTGGGGTCAGAGGGGGCTCCCAGGACCCTGACTGTCTTGTTTTCAGACTAAAGACATCAGTGGTTGGAGGATACTGACTGACAGGCCGGTCTAGTTTGGAGGACAGGCATCCTTATTCAGAGTTGGGAGTCACCAGCCAGGAAGGGGTCTGAAGTGCTCAGTTCTGTCTCCCAAAGAGTTCTTAACCCTGTTTCTGTCTTTTCCTACTATCTCTGTTCCAGACTGTTACTTGTCTCCCACCCCACTGCACTATAGCTGTGTCTTCTCACCAGAACGATCCCTCCAATGCATCTTCCAAACTGCTGTCAGAGCAATCTAAAATGTCAAGTGGCTATGTTACCCCTCCTGCTTAGAATCCTTTAGCGATTTCTCATAGCTGCTTTGAAAAAGCCAGATTAATTTTGTTTTTTTACTCAGAAACCAAAATTTTATTTATTTAGTTTTTAAATATTTATTTGAGAGAGCAGGGGCCGTCGGAGAAGCAGACTCCTAGCTGAGCAGGGAGCCCGATGTGGGGCTCAATCCCAGGACCCTGGGATCATGCCCTGAGCTGAATGCAGACACTTAACCGACTGAGCCACCCAGGCATCCCAATACAGCTGTTTATTTTTAAAGTTAAAAGTTTTTATAGTTAATAACTATAATTAGGGGGCTGCCTGGGTGGCTCAATCGGTTAAGCTGCTGCCTTCGGCTCAGGTCATGATCCCAGGGTCTTGGGATCGAGTCCCGCATTGGGCTCCTTGCTTGGTGGGAAGCCTGCTTCTCTCTCCGCCTTTGCCTGCTTGTGCACTCTCTCTCTCTCTCTCTCTGACAAGTAAATAAAATCTTAAAAAAAAAAAACTATAATTAGGATAGAATACTGACTTATTACCCAGCCTTTTCTTTGAAGTCTGTAACTCATTCCCAAGGGTATTAAAGCATGTTGTTCAGTGTTCAGAATCTAACACATTCTTTTTTTTTTTTTAAAGATTTTTATTTATTCGACAGACAGAGATCACAAGTAGGCAGAGAGGCAGGCAGAGAGAGAGGAGGAAGCAGGCTCCCTGCTGAGCATAGAGCCCTATGTGGGGCTCGCTCCCAGGACCCTGAGATCATGACCTGAGCCGAAGGCAGAGGCTTTAACCCACTGAGCCACCCAGGTGCCCCAATCTAACACATTCTTGACTCCACCTCTACTTCTAGAGTGCATTTAATAATAACATTCAACAAATTCATACCGAGTGTTAAGCCCTGTGCTTGGCACCTGGATCAGCAAAGGAGACAATGACCCTGGCCCTACTCTCAGGGACTATTATTTCCTGTCCGGGGTCCAACAAAACTCACCCCTGCCTTGGAGTTTGTTTTTTTTTTTCAGATTTCACATAAGTGAGATCATACAATATTTGTCTTTTTCTGACTTATTTCACTTAACGTAATACCCTTGTGCTTCATCCATGTTAACGCAAATGGCCGGATCTCCTTTTTTCATTGTAAATATATAAACACCACATTTTCTTCATTCATTTATCAATGGACACTTAGGTTGTTTTCATGTATTGGCTATCATGAATAATGCTGCTGTGAATGTGAGGTTGTGGATACCTCATTATGATTTCATTTCCTTTGGATATATACCCAGAAACAGGATTGCTGGATTATATGATAGTTCTGTTTTTAATTTCCTGAGGAAGCTTCATGTTGTTTTCCATGGTGACTGTACCAATTTGCATTCTCATCAGTAGTGCACAGGGTTCCCTTTTCTCCACATCTTCATCAACACTTACCTCATCTTTTTTTTTTTAAGATTTTATTTATTTGACAGCGAGAGATGGAATACAAGCAGGGGGAGTGGGAGAGGGAGAAGCAGGCGCCCACCGAACAGGGAACCCAACGTGGGCCTCTATCCCAGGACCCTGGGATCATGACCTGAGCCGAAGGCAGAGGCTTTAACCCATTAAGCTACCCAGGTGCCCCTCATTACATTTTAATAGAGATTGCATTGACTCTATAGATGGCTTTGGGTAGTATGGATATTTTAACTATGCTTCTAATCCATGAGCACAAAATGTCTTTCCACTTTTTTGTATCTTCTTCAGTTTCTTTCAGCAGTATCTTATGGTTTTCAGTGTATAGACCTTTCACCTTTTTGGTTGAATGTATTCTTAAGTATCTTTTGTTTTTGATGCTATTTTAAATGGGATTGCTTTATTTTTCAGATAGTTTGTTAGTAAGTAGTATATACAAACACAGCTGGTTTTTATATGTTGATTTTTTATCCTGCAACTTTACTGAATTCATTTATTAGTTCTCTTTTTGTGTTTTTGGTTTTTTGGGGGGTTAGAGTATTTAGGATTTTTTATATATAAGATGATGTCATCTGCAAACAGAGACAGTTTTGCCCCTTCCTTTCCAATATGGATGCCTTTTATTTCTTTTTCCTGCCTAATTGTTCTGGCTAGAACTTCTGGTAGTGGGCACTCTTGTCTTATTCCTTATCTTAGAGGAAAAGCCTTCATCCTTTCACCACTGAGTATGATGTCATATATCTTGTCATATATCACCTTTATTATATTGAGGTACATTTCTTCTATGCACACTTTGTTGAGAGTTTTTTTTTATCATGATAGGATGCTGAATTTTGTCAAATGTTTTCTTTACACCTATTGAGATGATCATAAGATTTTTATCTTTCATTCTATAAATGAGATTTATTGCATTTATTGATTTTTGGTATGTTGTAACATCCCTACATCCCAGGGACAAGTCCCACTTGATCATGGCATATGATCCTTTTAACGTGCTGTTGAATTCAGTTTGCCAGTAATTTGTTGAGAATTTTATATCTATATTCATCAGGAATATTGGTCTGTGGTTTTCTTTTCTTATAGTATCCTTATCTGGCTGGCTTTGGTATTGGGTAACGCTGACCTTATATGAGTCTGGGAGTGTTCCTCTTCAATTTTTGGAAGAGTTTGAGAAAGATTGGCATTAATTCTTTAAATGTTTGGTAGAATTCAGTGAAATAATATGATCCTGGGATTTTCTTTTTTGGGAGTTTTTTGATTACTGATTCAAACTCCTTACTCTTTATTGGTCTGTTCAGATTTTCTATTTCTTCTTGATTCAGTCTTGTTGTTTTATGTTTCCAGAAATCTATCCATTTCTTCTTGGTTGTCCAATTTATTGGTATATAATTATTTACAGTGATCTGTTATGATCTCTGTATTTCTGTGGTATCAGTTGAAATGCTTCCTTTTTCACAGATAATTTCATTTATTTGAGTCCCTCTTTCTTGATTAGTTTAGCTAAAGGTTTGTCAATTTTATCATTTTCAAAAACCAACTCTTAGTTCTGTTGATCTTTTCTATTGTTTTCCTATTCTCTGTTTCACTTATTTCTGCTGTAATCTTTATTATATCCTGCTTTCTGCTAACTTTGGGCTTAGTTTATTCTTATTTTTCTAGTTCTTTGATGTGTAATGTTGAGTTTTTTATCTGAGACCTTTATTTTTTCTTTTTTTTTTCCTTTATTTTTTCTTAATATAGACATTTACAGTTATCAACTCTCCTCTTAGAACTGCTTTTGTTGCATTCCATAAGTTTAGCATGTTGTGTTTCTATTTTCGTTTGTCCCAAGATCTTTTTTTCTTTTTCTTTTTCTTTTTTTTTTTTTAAAGATTTATTTATTTATTTATTTGACAGATAGAGATCACAAGTAGAGAGGCAGGCAGAGAGAGAGAGACGAGGAAGCAGGCTCCCCGCCAAGGAGCCCGATGCG
The DNA here is from genome assembly GCF_922984935.1 of Meles meles. Classification (NCBI taxonomy): domain Eukaryota; kingdom Metazoa; phylum Chordata; class Mammalia; order Carnivora; family Mustelidae; genus Meles; species Meles meles. The sequence continues at coordinate 59,433,306 of NC_060078.1, read as the reverse complement.
GGGCTCGATCCCGGACCCCGGGATCATGACCTGAGCGAAAGGCAGAGGCTTTAACCCACTGAGCCACCCAGGCGCCCCTTTTTTTATTTTTCTTTGAGATTTCTTCTTTGGTCTATTAGTTGTTCAGGATTGTGTTGTTTAATTTCTATGTATTTTTTAACTTTCTAGTTTTCTTCCTTATTTCTTATTGAATTCTAGTTTTGTACCATTGTGGTTGAAAAGATACTTGATATAATTTCTATGTACTTGAATTTTTTGAGACTTGTTTTGTGGCCTAACATTCTATTCTGGATAACATTCTATTTCTTTCATTTTTTTTCCAGTTTCATTTTCTATTACTCTGACACACTGTATTTAGCTATCTTGAGCTAGCTTAAATACCCATGGATGAGCTTTCCTTCCATAAGCTTTATATTTCAGAGTAGATTTATAAGAGTTGAAAAGATAATACAGAATTCCACTGATGAATTTTCGTATCTTACTATTGTTTCCTCTTCCTGAAGGGATAACCTGCCCATGTTTGGCAAATTTCTACTCCATTATATTCAGTCTTGATTTCTACTTGTGGGCTGTGCTGGATTGCCCCCAAAGTAGAAAAAAGCACATGCTTTGTGTGCTATCAAAAAGCAGGGGCATTGTTAAGGTGATAGGGAATTTAATATTTCCCTCCAAAGTGAGGAAAGCCAGAACTTTGTGGTTCTTCCTTAAACTTATTTATGTTTTAGTTAATTTCTAATTACGTGGCTGACCTTAGTGAATTTTCTCTGCCCCTCAGTTGTCCCAAACCCCTTTGTTTCCATTTCCTTATATACTGTTGTCTCCTATAAATTGGACTGAATTCCTCCAAAAAGCCAATGTCATGAAAAACAAAACCAAAAAGGTAGGTGGGCTGTTGTAGATTTAAAAAGACTAGAGAAAGAACTGAATACAAGTGTGAAACTTAATTGTATCCGGAATTAAAACAAGCTCCAGATATTTAAAGGGGGAGGGGCACAAATGGAGAACTTTAAATATGGATGTGTATTAGATGATATTATTGAACTTATTAATTTTTTTGGATGTGTTAATAGTATTTTGGTGACAGTAGGGACTGTCCTTATTCTTAGGAAATGCAACCTGAGTTATTCTTGGTATCTGCAATTTATTTTCAAATGATGCAGTGAGAATGACAGTGCTGTGCACCTTTAAGGAGAGGGAGTCTGTCTTTGCCCACTGAACTGATAAGTTAGGTTAGGGCCCAACATTGTGTCGGGAACGTTCTAGAAGCTCCGTAATTCAGCTGCTCCGAAATAAAACATCGTAATTGGAATCCTTTTTCCCATTACCCCTTCCTTCCTCTACTGCTTTTCGATTCTTCTTGGAGGCGAAGTCACCTGAGAGAGGCTTCTGTCCCTCGGCGCTCTCCGTAGATAACTGAACCCTCATTGGCTGGGTGCACTGACGTCTTAGTGTGGTGCTGCCGCGTTTTTCAGAGGAGCGTGGATTCAGAGTCTCGGCTTTGGGTGGTCGGCCTAATCCCGGCTGTTGGAACAAATGGCTCAGAAACCGCTGCGTCTGTGAGTGACCATAGCTCGGAAGCGCAAGTGCGCGCGCACGTATGGGTGCGCGCGGGTGCGAGTATACGCTGGCCGGGGGCTCTCCCGTCCCTGGAAGTGAGGGGAAAAGGCGGGGGGTGGGAGCGTGGTGGCGGCTCGGGAGCTCCGATAGCGTCTTAGCCCGGCCGGAGCCGGTCTCCTTTCGCTTCCGAGAGGGGACTCTTGGAGACACACGCTGGAAGAGGCGGAAGCGTCCAGCGTCAGGCCTCCTCCATCTTAGGCTATCCTGGACCCTGACACCTTTCTCCACTTTTCCCCACACCCCACTTATGTATTGATGAAAATAAGTTGCCGTGGGTTCCACTGGTGGGCCCTTGTCAGTTGCGAACACGAGCAAGATAGGCTCCTGCGCAGGCGCACTTTTTTGGGAGGAGGAGGCGCTGGAGTGAAGCGACACCATCCATCCGTGCATGCATGGACCCGTTGAACAAATATTTATTGAACAGTTGCAGTGTACCAGGCATTGTGCTAGACACTGCACAGATGGAGTTCCTGCCTTAATGGAGCTCAGAGTCTTGAGTAGATATTAATCAAAGAATCCAGGTTAATGTAGAATTACGGTGGTGATAAATGTCAGGAAGAAAAGCTTCACGGTTCTGAAAGAGGGTATAAAAGGGGATTTGGCTTATTGTGAAGAATCAGGAGAGGGAGGATTGAGCCTTGGTTAATATTTTTGTCTTTATTCTAAAGTCATCGAAATCTTTAAGAACTCCTTGGCAGGATCAGATTTTTGTTTTGGAAAGGGATTCTGGCTGCAGTGTGAGAACATATTAGAGCCAAAGAAGTGGGCAGCTAGGATTAGGGAGAGTGATGGCAGAAGCCAAGTGCAGAGATTCAGGGCTTGGAGATGGTTTGGCTGTGAGAAGGAGTTGGCACTGTTGGGTCCAAAATTTCTGCCCCTCATTGGGATAGGAAACACTGGAAAAGGGCCTATTTGGGGGAGCTGACGAACTTTGAGATGTCCCGTGATGTACAAACCGGATGATGGCTCTCTGAGAAACAATTATAATTCCATGTGACAACTTCTATGATAGAGGGAGCACCTGGAATTGGTGACTGATAAGCCCTGGAGGACTTTTAGAGGAGGTGGTGCTCAGGAGGTAAATAAAAACACCCAGTAGTTTATTACAGAGCTTCTCTGAGATGCTATATGGGTTTCTGAAGTTTGAGAAGAGAGTGACTTTCTGAGCCAGTTAAAAAGGCTTTAGAGATGTGCTGGGCCTTGAAGGATGGGAAAAATTTAGATTCAGGGTGGCTAGGGTGGTGCTGTTAGGAGAGGTAACTACCTTAGGGAATGGCAGAGGCAGAGAATGATCAGATTGACAGTAGGGGAAGTTTCTGTCATGGAAACTTGGAGAAAGCCCTGGGGAGAGGGACCAAAGACTTGTGGAAGCCTGTGGCTCTGCAGGTAGTGAAGTTCTCTTAGTGTTTTTGAGGAAAGAACATTAAATTGTTGGCTTTATATAGGATAGTTAGGAAGAAGAGTAGGCATTAGAGGAAATAAATGTAAGTTTACACCTTATGTTATACCCGGTACCTGATTCGTTAGATCTTTGGCTGATTCTGCCTTTGCCTTATCACAGGACTCAGTGGCTCTGCCTAAGTGTCCTCCATTCCTCCCTCCTCCCTCATTTCTCACCCTACTTCTCCAGTTTAAGTTGTATTCATGTGTTCAAAATTCTAATTTTTTCATGTTTCTCTCCTTCCTATCTTCATTCAATATTGCTTCTTTTGCTGATATTTTTGCTTATAGTTACTTGTTTCTCCAGACCATCTTACACTGTTACTGAAATGAACTTTAAAAAAAAAAAAATACAGATTTTATTTATTTATTTGACAGACAAAGATCACAAGCAGGCAGAGAGAGAGAGAGAGAGAGAGAGAGGAGGAGGAAGCAGGCTCCCTGTGGAGCAGAGAGGCCGATGTGGGGCTTGATCCCAGGACCCTGGGATCACGACCTGAGCCGAAGGCAGAGGCTTTAACCCACTGAGCCACCCAGGTGCCCTGAAATGAACTTTTTAAAACATTACTAGCCAGCTTGAAAATATTCAGTGATACGGACATTCCAGAAAGATGTAGTGGCCAAACAGTAAGAATTGTAATATTTCAAGATGAGTTCAAAGACATTAAGAAATGGTATGAGAGGGGCACCTGGGCGGCTCAGCGGGTTAAGCCTCTGCCTTCGGGCCAGGTCATGATCTCAGGGTCCTGGGATCGAGCCCCACATCCGGTTCTCTGCTCAGCGGGGAGCCTGCTTCTCCCTCTCTCTCTGCCTGCCTCTCTGCCTACTTGTGATCTCTGTCTGTCAAATAAATAAAATATTAAAAAAAAAAAAGAAATGGTGTGAGAAATAGAAAAACCGTGGAAGTCAGAATTATAAAAACTCAGAAATGAGTTGATAAAACAAGTTACTTTACAACTTAGGGCCATTCTGTCTTCCAAACCTCAGTTCTGGCCACTTTCTGCCTCTTTGCCCCTTAACAATTTACACGTATCTCCTATTGTAGCCTTCTTCATGTACATTTTTATTAGAGTATCTCCCCTTCCCTGATCATCAACTTTTTGAGGTTTGAACTGAGTCTTTTTCCTCTTTGTACTCCTAGCGTGTTCTTAGCCTGGTACTGGGTGTATTGCCTTAGCATATTATAGGTGTCTGGTACGTCATTTTTGGGTGGATGGTTGATAGTGGCAGTGGAAAGGAAAAGGGTGGAATGAATGTGAAAGATGTTTGGAGAAGGGGATTGATGAGCCTTGATAACTGGATAGGGGATTTTTGACTCTTGGCGACCAACTGGACAATACAGCCATTTACAAAGTTTGGGAAGTGAGGAGAAGAAACTGCTTCGATTTGCTGTTTGATTTGGTTCGATAAGCAAACTTGTAGATGTGGCGAGTAGAAGGTTTTAGTGACTTTTAGGTGGAGCTGCCCCATGGTAAGTAATAGTTCTGAACCTCTCTGGTAACCTCAGAGAGACTGGGTCACATATTCACCTGATCCGGGAAGGCTAATGTGTATGAAATCCAGCAGGCCCATTCATGTTTCCTGAATTGCCTTAACACGTATCTCTTGTTCGCAGCTTGGCTTGTGGAGATGTTGAAGGAAAGTTTGATGTTTTGTTCAACAGAGTTCGAGCAATTCAGAAGAAAAGTGGAAACTTTGATGTAAGACATTTCCTGTTACTGAATCTAATTTTACTGTTATAGTCAAATGTACTAAAATAGAGTTTGGACTCCTTTATTCCTTTCTCGATGGAACACACATGCTCCTTTTTTGTGAGACTGAGTTCCTTTTGTGAGCATAGGAATTTAGTAGCTGTGGAATGGTAGGGAAGGGGAGACTTCTTTACCTTTTAATACTTTTTGAATTTAAATCTAATTACCTTCTTACTTGCACAAAACTGAAAACAGAGGAACAAAACCTCCCTAGGTGATTCTAAGCCCTGGGTTTGGGAACCACAAATGTATTCCATGAGTGTATGGTATGGATTAAGTCAGATAACACGTGCAAATGCTTCACTAACTGAAGAGCCTTATGTTATGTAGGATCGCCAGCTAGACTCTAAACCCCTAGCAAACAGAAGAGTATTCTAGGTTAAAGATGGAGTAAAGACAATGGCAGGAAGTGTGTTTTTTTGCCCTGTATCTCTGAGGATATCTAATACTTAATGTCTTGTGTTTCAAGAGAGATTTTTGGAAGTAGATTTCTCAATTTTTCCCTGACCCCCCTCTTCCCCATCCCAACTTGTCTGATGGCCAGTGAGCCAAAATTTAGTGATTTGTAGAATCAGATAAACTACCAAAATTGCTGCCAAAGAATTATGTGTTGCGAGTCTACAGATTGATGAAGGAAAAACACCTACTTTGAGGCCATTAAGTAGAATAATTAGCTGAATTATGTTACTATCTATTATGTACTATTTGATAAAAAAAAATCTCATATATCTGTTTAAAAAACTCATTTTAGCTGCTGTTGTGTGTAGGAAATTTCTTTGGCTCCACTCCAGATGCTGAATGGGAGGAGTATAAAACTGGCATCAAGAAAGGTATAGAAATTATTTTTATTTAACAAATGATTTCTAACAAAGTTGCAAGGTTACATAATTCTTGCTGGGTTCTTTTCGCACATACTAGTTATTTAAGAATTTCCCTTGGAGCTCCTCATTGAGCTGGGAAGGATGCCTGTGCATCTAAATGTACACATTTTGAATTTGGTTGGATTTGGTTTAGAAAGAGAATTCTCAGGGTGCCTGGGTGGCTCAGTCAGTTGAGCGTCCAACTCTTGATTTCAACTCAGGTCATGATCTCAGGGTTGTGAGATCGAGCCCTGCTTTGGGCTCTGTGCTCAATGAGGAGTCTGCTTGAGGCTTCTCTCTCTCCCTCTCTGCCTTTCCCCTCACTCATGCTCATGTGCACACACTCTCTCTCTTCTTCAAATAAATAAATAAATCTTAAAAAAAATTCTCTTCTAAGTAGGCAGGAATTGAAGAAATTCAACCACATGTGTCCTTTCCTTTTTCCAGTTTGAGTGTTTTTTTTTTTTTTTGTTTTGTTTTTTTAATGAAGTTCCTTATGGTCTCTGTTTTCCTTACTATACATTAACCATCCTCCTTAAGATGTCATTTATCAACTAGTGGTAATATTAGATAGTCAGGCCATGGGTGGGGTAGGATATCCTAAGTGGTGAGCACATTCCACAAATAGGATTGCAGATTCATTATTTTTGCTATGATTATTTTTCCTCTGAGGAGATATTTCTCAAATTCCAAAGCAGATCTGGTAACTGTATGTTGTCATGTCTGTTTCTCTCACCAGTTCCTATTCAGACGTATGTACTGGGTGCTAATAACCAGGAAACAGTAAAATACTTCCAAGATGCTGATGGGTGTGAGTTAGCTGAAAACATTACGTATCTGGGTAAGTTTGTATTTTTTGTGTTTGAAATTCACATAATAAAGTGTCCCAGGAATCAGTCTCCTGGGCAATTTGTGACTCGATTCTTCTGCCATTACTGTTGAGAGAATGGGGTTCTTTCCCAAAGTCTTTGTCTATACCCTTAAGACTCTGGCATTTTTTCCTTTGTAGTCTTTTCCAACTTTCCCCAATCTCCTTGCACTCCTACGACCCAGTATATACTCCTGCAGCCAACCAGAGGAATCAACTACTTGACTATAGTATAGGGAGTATTTAAGTTATAAATTTTGTTGAAAAAAATTCCGTGTATGTGATCTCACCATGTAACATTGCTAGATATGTACAGCTTGTTTGTATAACTATAGCTGTGTGTCTCACTAAGCTTTCAGAAATTCAAGTATTTAGTGCTGATTCTCACATTTTTCCCTCCCTTTGTCCTGTCTTAGGTTCCTGGTTCACTTTTTTTTTTTTTTTTAAAGATTTTATTTATTTATTTAATAGACAGAGATCACAAGTAGGCAGAGAGGCAGACAGAGAGAGAGGAGGAAGCAGGCTCCCTGCTGAGCAGAGAGCCCGCTGCGGGGCTCGATCCCAGGATGCTGGGATCATGACCTGAGCCGAAGGCAGAGGCTTTAACCCACTGAGCCACCCAGGCGCCCCCTGGTTCACTTTTTAATTTCAGGTTAAAGTTGTTCCCTCTTTAGCCTCCTGAATCTCTTTTAGTGATTCTTTTTAATGTCTATAGCTATAGACTGTGTGTCTCACTAAGCTTTCAGAAATTCAAGTATTTAGTGCTGATCCTCACATTTTTCCCTCCCTTTGTCCTTTCTTAAGTTCCTGGTCCACTTTTTAATTTCAGGTTAAAGTTGTTCCCTCTTTAGCCCCCTGAATCTCTTTTAGGTGGTTCCTTTTAATGTCTGTCGTTTAAAAAAGCACTGTCAGATTTTGTTTTTGTTTTCCCCTCACGGCCTGTCAGTCTATGGCTTCTTGGATAATTCAACTTATTTTTGTCTAAAATGAGTCCACTGCTCTTCCCATTTCCTCTTTCTTGGTCTCTTACTTCTCCTGAAAGCCTCTACAATTCTTTGCTGTCTGTGTCCTCCCCATCCTTCCTCACCATAGTCCATCTTGGCCTTTATTTTCTGCATCTGGCTGGGGCTCTTATGTAAGCAATCTTACTCATCTTACTTCAATCCCACAGGGCACGTTTAGGCAAAAAATTGATGGACAGATTTTTGTTTGTTGTTTTTAACCATTGTTGCGAGATACATCTTTTGAAATCCTTTTGTTGTGTATCTTAACAAAGGTCTGACTTGTGGCAATTCTTGTAGTAGTTATTAGATTTGAATTAAGATCGCTGCCGTAGATATTTATGGTAGCTGTTTTGCCATATGAATTTAGTGCCAGGAGTGGAGAGACCATGGAGGTATTTGGATTATTTCTGTAAAAGGTATTTTTTGAGATCCAGTAGGAGAGCCAACAATGAACTTGATAGTGAACATGGGATAGTGAGCTTGAAGTGTTGGCAGAACATACAACATATAGTTGGAAGTGATCTTTCTAGAGTGTATAAGCAAGGTCAATGTGGAGGAGTAGGCTTTGGGGAGTTGGTCCCATAAAGATGAAAAACAAAGCTGAGTAGGATCAAATTGTTTCAGAGGAAATATAATGAGTAGGGGAGCATCACTCTGTGGTGTGGGCAAGTATCTTCATTGAGGAAGTAGGCAAAGAGAGCTGAAAATGATGAGAACAGTGTTGGGAGAGGTAAAGATATCAAGTTCGTAGACTCTAAATGAAGAGAGACTGGTTCTTGAGACCAGGAGAGACCATTGGCAGTTAGTTACAGGGTGATTCATGACCTGTAAGAGAATGGCGGGAGAGGGAAACCAGAGTGCAGTGGGTTTAGGAACCAAGAGGTCAAGCACTTAGAGAGCATGGACTGCTCTTTTGAGAAATTAGAAACAGAAGACAAGGAAGTTTCTTTTTCAGTTAGTGTGTGTGTTCCTTTCTTAGGTTTTTTTTTTTTTTTTGGTCTGTGTTCCTTTATCAGGTCACATGTGTGTTATCGTTGTCCTTTATTAATTAGTATGTCTCTTAGAGTCTTTAGTACTCTCTTCTCTGAGGGGAGAGAGTCCTGAGAAGAGATTCAGTAGGTGAAAGGAAGGTGGAAGTTGATGGAGCAGGGTCTTGAAGGCAACAGGAAGAAATGGGATCAAAGGCCCACACCAGGAATAAAGTTAAAAGGGAGTATAGTCTTTAGTTCTTCCCAGCTGCTGTTTCCACATGTTTTCCTTCCGTCGGACGCTTGTGTGACGTTGGATGCCTGTGTGACGAGCGTACGCATTCTGGACTGTACTTTCCTCAGAACTGCTGCTTGATTCTTTTACTGCCTCTCCCTGGGTCCAGGTGTCTGGGTTTCTTTTAGCCATGTAGAGTCTCCTCTAGAAGGCAGGAAGGCTTTTTCTTAATTAGTGCTTCCCAGCTTTTTTCATTCGTAAGGCCCCTAGGGTAAACCCGCAAAAGGGCTGCTCTCCCTGAATGGGATCATGGTTGCAGCCATCCACCCCTGAGACCCTGCAGCCAGAAAGGGGCTCTAGAAGTCTGTGCTTGTTCAGATCCACTGAATGGCAGGGAGGTACGGGGCTCGTGGCGTGGGGAGAGAGATTCATCATAATAATATTTCATTCTGCAGTTTTGATTAAAACTTGTCTCTTTTTCTTTGAACTCAGGGCGTAAAGGCATCTTCACTGGAAGCTCGGGGCTGCAGATTGTGTACCTCAGTGGGATGGAGTCCTTGAATGAACCGGTCCCAGGTTACAGTTTCAGTCCCAAGGATGTGTCTTCCCTGAGGACAATGCTGTGTTCAACATCCCAGTTTAAGGGTGTTGATATCTTGCTCACATCCCCATGGCCCAAGTATGTGGGGAACTTTGGGAATTCTTCTGTGAGTAGTGCTTGTTCAGTTGGAATTTCTATAAGCAAATTGCACTGGCTTAATTTGGGCTTTTTGCTCCTTTTTTTAAAAAAAATTTTTTTAATTTTACTTATTTATTTGATAGAGAGAGGGCACAGAGAGAGAGGGAAAGAGAGATAGAGCGCATGAGCATAAACAGGGGGAGGGGCAGAGGGAGAAGCAGACTCTCTGTTGAGTGGGGAGCCCGATGTGGGGCTTGATCCCAGATGCTGGAATCATGACATGAGCTGAACGCAGACACCTAACTGACTGAGCCACCCACGTGCCTCTTTTTGTTCTTTATATTGAGTATTTTAGCTCTTAGTACCTTTCAGTAGGAATTTTTCGTAAATTATTTCAGGATACTTCAAACTCTGTCAGCTAACCAAAGCAAAAACTTTGAAACTGGTTGATGTTATGAAAGCACAGTTCGTAGATGAAATTGCTGAAATCTTAATTTTAAATGAATGATTCTTTTCTATTTTTTTTTTTTTATATTTTATTTATTTATTTGACAGAGAGAGATCACAAGTAGATAGAGAGGCAGGCAGAGAGAGAGAGGGAAGCAGGCTCCCTGCTGAGCAGAGAGCCCGATGCGGGACTCGATCCCAGGACCCTTCGGTCATGACCTGAGCCGAAGGCAGCGGCTTAACCCACTGAGCCACCCAGGCGCCCCTTAAATGAATGATTCTTAAAATTATATTCTCTGCTTCAAGTGGCTTCTTTCAGGCTTCCCCTTAATATGTTTTGAGGGTTCAGGAGCGCCTGGGTGGCTTAGTTGGTTAAGCGACTGCCTTCAGTGCAGGTCATGATCCCAGGGTCCTGGAATCGAGCCCTGGGTCAGGCTCACTGCTGAGCAGGAAGCCTGCTTCTCCTTCACCCTCTGCTGCTCCCCCTGCTTGTGTGCTCCTGCTCTCTCTGTCAAATAAATGAATAAAATCTTTAAAAAACATGTTTTGAGGGTTCACTAATTTTTAGTGGAAAGATTTATAGTTAGTGGCAGCTCTGCAGTTATATTTTTCTTACCTTCTGTTCCACATTGTAGTACTTAGCTTTCAAAATATCTTTTAATGGAGTCAGAAGGCATCTGAGTTTCAGTGAAGGAAGCATAAGAATGCATTTAGATGCAGAGGTATCAGTAATGGATGCAGAGGTATCAGTAATGATCCAGAAAAGGGTCTTCTGCCAACTTCAGCGCCATGTGTCTGTGACCAAAAAGGCCAACAAGATACCAGGCATTGTCAGGGGGGATGTTGAAAGGAAAAGGGACAGTGCTCTCCTCCCCTTCTATAAATCCATGGCTCTTATTCACCACAATTCAAGGGGCAGTGCTGACTGCAGTGAGAAGATACGGTGAAGCTAGGAAAGATATGGCGAAGCTAGGGAAGGTGCAGAGAACGAGGTTTGAGTTGCTGGTGGAAGGGAGAAGGAAAGATGAGAAAAATGAGAACCCTTCATTTTGGGGCGCTAACAAGGATTTTGATTAAAGTTTATAAATGACTACATAAGATCTTTATAGGGGATAAAATAATTTAGTTTACCAGTCTCTAAGATACTACAACTCACCTCAAGGCTGATTCATGCACTTAAGCAGAAACCCGACGGAAGCAAGCATAGCACATAAGGAAGAAATTCTTGCTTTACTTAGTGGAAAACTAATTTTGGTAATTTCTTTATATCCAGCTAATACCTTTATATCCAGCTAATACCTTCTCTTAAGTTCATAAATAATATTATGGATGATTATTGTTAATGAAAGCTAGGGATATGTGGGAATAAGCCTAATATTTTTCTTTTTTTAGATTTTATTTATTTATTTGACGGAGAGAGAGAGATCACAAGTAGGCAGAGAGGCAGGCAAAGAGAGAGGGGGAAGCAGGCTTCCCGCTGAGCAGAGAGCCTAATGCGGGGCTTGATCCCAGTACCCTGAGACCATGACCTCAGCTGACGGCAGAGGCTTAACCCACTGAGCCCCCCAGGCCCCCAAGCCTAATATTTTTGATAGACTTTATGCTACAGACTTTAACAAGGGCATAGTTGTGTCCTTCCACAAATCACACCTTTCTTGACTGAAGCAAAATAAAGGATCGCAAGCTTATGTCATGAAGTCCTTGAGAATATTCCATTCCAAATAATCTGAATAATCTGTGGATCCTGGGGGCACTGAGAGGTAGCTTTTAATTTTTATTTTTTGCATTGACTAGGACTGTCTGCATTGTTGGAACTACAGGCACACAACAAAGCAAATTATAGAAGCGAAATGTGTGGGCTCCAGGGAGAGAAATCAGTTTCCAAAAAAAGACCCTAATAAATCCTACTTTGGGTATTATATGGAGAGCTTATCTTACCTTTAACCCCTAGCTTCCAGCAGTTGTTCCTATCTCTGCATTTGTAATAGCCCAGTTCCTCTTAATATATTTGAGATTTCTCTGATTGCCACAAGCATGCAATTCATTATCCAAGTCCTACTGCCTACACGTGTATCAACATAAAAATTTAAAAGTCATTTTAAAGTGTCTTGTTATTTGCCTGCTTTTCTTGGTGACTTTTAGGTCCTTTATGATGGACTGAATTTCTGTTTACCAGGGAGAAGTGGATACCAAAAAATGTGGCTCCGCTTTGGTCTCCAGTCTGGCCACAGATTTGAAACCAAGATACCATTTTGCTGCTTTGGAAAAGACCTATTATGAGAGGCTTCCCTATCGGTGAGTGGCATTGCATTATTTTGGCTTTTTAAAGAAATTGCCTTGGATCTTCTGCGAGACCTTCTCCTGTCCATCTTAGCCATGTAGCATCTTCATTCATTTTACTTACTCAGTCAGTAAAGTGAGTAGCTCTCAAATTACTCAGCTCTTCTCATTTTATTTTCTAATTTGCAATACAAGGGGTTGGACTGTATACAATCCCTTAAAAGTGTGCAGGTCTGAAGTAACAATACTGTTTAATCCTCACAGCTTCATGTAACACAGGTATGTCCTTTTTTGATCAGGTCAAATAGTTACCTTTTATATGGTCTTGAAAATTCATGTCTCAGCCTAATAATTTAAGAAGTGTTTCAACTTGAGAATCAAGAATTCGTATCAATTTTTCCCCCTTTCTTCGTAGTTTGAGTTTGGAAGTTAGTAGAGTTTTTAAAGCATGTCTTGTAGAGACAATAAAACCAGTGTTTGTAAGTGGCAGAATTAAGTTAACTCTAAATTATCTTCACTGATAATGGTAAAGAGCATGGATAGTTTTGAAAATAATCTGTAGAAACTTTTTTGTTTTTTCAAAAAGTGTTGTTTGAAAGTTCAAAAATATAGGCAAGCAAGGGAAGAAAAAAACCAAAAACCCTATCCTTCCTCCGTAATCCCAAAGCCTAAGATATAATCATAAATATTACAGCTTTTTCTGTTTTATCTTAATATATGCCTTCTAGAAAAGCATATTGTTCTCTAAAACCCTGCACTAAAAGCAGAGGTTATGGGAACAAACCTGTCAAAACCTGTTGAACTTTTTTTTTTTTTTTTTTTTAACTTACCTAGCTTTTAAGGATCTGAATACACATTTCCCCAAAGAACATATACCAGTGGACAGTAGGCACATGAAAAGACATTCCAGCCTTAGCAATTAGGGTAATTTAAGTCCAACCCACAATGAGAGATCACTTGACATCCACTAAGATGGCTACGGTCAAAAAGGCAAATAATAAGGTAGCGAGGATGTGGAGGAATTAGAACCCTTGTGTGTTGTTGGTGGTGATTTAAGAAGGTGGAGATGCTTTGCCAAACTGTTGGCAGTTCCTCAAAGTTAAAGAGTTACTGTCTGACCCAGCAATTTCACTCTTGTTCCAAGTGAAGTAAAAACGTTGACCCATGCAAAAACTTGTACGCAAATGATCCTAACAGCATTATTCATGATAGACAAAAAGTGGAAACAACCCCGATATCTATCATCTCATGAATGGGTAAAGAGAAAATGATATATCCATACTTTGGAATGTTATTGAAGAAAAAGGAATGGAGTACTGATAATGCTTCATGGGTGAACCTTGAAAACATGCCAAATCAAAGAAGCCAGGCGCAAAAGACCGCATGTATGGTTCCATTTATATAAAATATCCAGGGCGAGGGGACAAGGTGGTGGAGGAGTAGGAGACCTAAATTTCCTCTGGTTCTAGGAATTCAGCTAGAGAGTTACCAAACCATTCTGAACACCAACAAACTCAACAGGAGACTGAAGAAAATACCAGCAATTCTGTGAACAGAAAGCCACCTGCTATCTGGAAGGTAGCAGATGCAGAGAAGTGAATCCGAGGCAATATCTGGGAAGATACACTACGGGGAAAGGGAGCCTCTGTCAGCCGGCTCCCTGCAAGGGATAGAGCAGTGGAGCACAAAATCAGAACTTTTAGAAGTCTTGAAATAAGGCTCCACATATATGGGGTATATGGCCTCAAAGAGTCAGAATTTATTTTCTTTGTTGGCTTTGTTAGCTCAAAAGCCCATGCTTCAAATGGACACACACTAAACCACACAGCTCTGAGCTAACAGCTTGTATTAGTTAGGAATGTTTCTGGCTTCCAGGAACAGAAAGTGTGATTAATGGTAGCCTAGGCAATAGACACGGAAGTTTTTGAAACGATGAGGAATATGGAGGTACTTGTAGGTTGGTACAATGACTCAGCAATGTGTTCAAACGTCTAGGAACCAGGATTTTCCTGTCTTCTTCCCTCCACGCTCAGTAGATTTTTTTTTTGCCCTCATGGTTGTCATGCTCCGCTGAGGGACGTTGCTCCAGGGACTAACCAGGGCAGAACAGTAGGTGGGACAGTGTGGTCTCAAGACCCTTGGGGTCACAGAAAGACCGGGGGGGTTGGTGTGAGGGTGGCAGAGCTCCCAAGTATTGGAGCGGGGAAGTCAGCTGCAAAGACGGAGCCGAGGAGTGGGCTCTCAGCTTGGGGTTGCCATACACCAGGATCTGCGGCACAGCAGGGGCCCAGCCAGCGGCAGATCTGAGGAGACCCCCCCCCCCGCTTCCTCCCCTGGGAGGAACAGCCAGGAGTGCACTGCAGGAATCTGCTGGGTTTGGAGACTGCAAACAGGGCTGTGCGCCAGAGATAGAGACACTCTGTCACAGGCCCGGTGAGCACAGAGTGCCGGTAGAGACCAGGGAGATAGGTGTGATTGACTGCTTTTCTCTGAGGGCGCACAGGGTGGGGGTGGGGGAGGTGGGGGGATAGGGACTGGGAGGCTGCCATTTTCATTCCCATCCTTCAGAGCTGTATGGAAAGCCTTCTGGGAATAAAAACTACAGAGAACAAACTGGAGCAGATTACTGAGCCTGGCCCCTGGCAATGGCAGTGCAATTCTGCCTCAGACAAAGACATTTGAGAATCACTGCAAGAGATCCCTCTCCCAGAAGATCAACAAGAACATCCAGCTAAGACCAAGTTTACTGATCAATGAGAACTGCAAAATTCTAGCACTCTGGGAATACAGCACAGAGAATGCATGGCTTTTTCCTCCATGATTCTTTAGTCTTTCAAAGTTAATTTTTAAAATTTTCTTTATTTTTCTTATATATTTAAAAATTTTTCTTCTTTCCTTATGCAACCAATATCTTATCAATTCCTTTTTAAAATCTTTTTTAGGGGCGCCTGGGTGGCTCAGTGGGTTAAAGCCTCTGCCTTTGGCTCAGGTCATGATCTCAGGGTCCTGGGATCGAGCCCTACATCGGGCTTTCTGCTCAGCGGGGAGCCTGCTTCCTCTTCTCTCTCTGCCTGCCTCTCTGCCTGCTTGTGATCTCTCTCTCTCAAATAAATGAGTAAAATCTTGAAAAAAATCTTTTTTAATTTTCATTTTTACAGTCATATTCTACCCCTTCATTGCATTTAACCTTATTTTTTATATATATATGTTTTTCTTTCTTTAAAATTTTGGGATACCCTTTCTTCTAACAGACCAAAATATGCCCCAGATCTAGTGTATGGTTTTGTTCTAGTCTCCCACCTGATCACATTCTCTCCCTTTTTTTAAAAAAAATTTTTTCCTTTTTTTTTTCAACAAACTTCTTATCAATTCCTATTTTTAAATCTTTTTAAATTTTCATCTTTACAGTCATATTCCATCTCTTCATCGTATTTACCCTTTTTTTGGTATATATGTATATATGTTTTTCTTTCTATATGAAATGTCCAGAATAGGCAAACACATAGGGATATGTATGGGGCTAGTTGGAGGGAAAGTGGGGAGTGATTGCTCATTGGTACAGAGTTTCTTTCTCTGGTGATAACAATGTTCTAAAATTAAATTGTGGTGATGGTTGCACAGCTCTGTGAATATGCTAAAAAGTATTGAATTGGGTACTTTAGATGGGTGAGTTGTGTAGTATTTGAATTAGAGCTTAAGATATGTTCCATATAAGGGCGCCTGGGTGGCTCAGTGGGTTAAGCCTCTGCCTTCGGCTCAGGTCATGATCTCAGAGTCCTGGGTTTGAGCCCCGAATCGGACTCTCTGCTTAGCAGGGAGCCTGCTTCCTCCCCTTTCTCTGTCTGCCTCTCTGCCTACTTGTGATCTCTCTCTCTCTCTGTCAAATAAGTAAATAAAATTAATTAAAAAAAAAAGGATATGTTCCATATATACAATGGAATATTATGCCTCCATCAGAAAGGATGAGTACCCAACTTTTGTATCAACATGGATAGGACTGGAAGAGATTATGCTGAGTGAAATAAGTCAAGCAGAGAGAGTCAATTATCATATGGTTTCACTTACTTGTGGAGCACAAGGAATAACACAGAGGACATTAGAAGGAGAGGAAAAGTGAATTGGGGGAAATTGGAGGGGGAGACAAATCATGAGAGACTGTGGACTCTGAGGAACAAACTGAGGGTTTTGGAGGCGGGGGGGGGGGGTTAGGTGAGCCTGGTGGTGGGTATTAAGGAGGGCACGTATTGCATGGAGCACTGGGTGAGGTGCATAAACAATGAATCTTGGAACACTGAAAAAAATAAAATTAAAAAACTGTTAAAAAAAAAACCCACAAAAACACAACAAAGAAACCTGTGCAACTTTTCAGTCAGAGCTGTAACAAAAACCCATAACCAGCATAATAAAAATACTAAATGTAGGTAAATATCCACTAACATTTGCACTTCGAATTACAGTCCATGCTTTGCTTTCCATTATTTTGAGTGTTACTATGTTTTTCCTTCCTTTAAGGAGCATTTTAAAAACACCATTCATGGCTGCCTGGATGGCTCAGTTGGTTAATTGTCTGACTCGTGATTTCCGCTCAGGTCAGGATCTCATAGGTGATGGGGTTCAGCCCCTGGTCAGGCTCCGTGCTCAGTGGGGAGTCTGCTTGAGAGTCTCTCCCTCCCCTGACTTGTGCACACGTGTGCGCTCACTCTCTGTTTCAAATAAACAAACAAATCTTAAAAGGGGTAGTATCCTTCATCAGTCATTTTTATTTTAAAATAAATGAGGGAAACATCATGACTTTTTGTGGTTACTTGCAGTTTCCCTGTAGTACTAGTTTTCTATCGCTATTGTACAAATTACATAAACTTTGTGGCTTAAAGTAATCCTATTTATTATCTCACAGTTCTGTAGCTCAGAAGTTGGACATGGGCATTACTGGACTAAAATCAAAGTGTTAGCCAGGTTATGTCAGTTCTACCCAGGCAATCCAGGATCATCTCCCTGTCTTAAGGGTAGCGGATTAGCAACCAATTAATTCCATCTCTCACCTTACTCCTCTTTGCTGTATAAGCTGACATTCACAGGTTATGGGGATTAGGACATGAACATCTTTGGAGAGCTAGTGTTTTGCCTGTCACACCTGGGTAGCCTAACAGTGGGAACTATTAGCAGTTCTTGAGGCCACTGCCCTAGTCACTACTTACAGTAAAGAAAGACACTTCCGTAGGACATTCAGCTGTTTCCCCTTACTATTAAAGCTTCTATTTAATTATGAGTAAACTTGTTTCAGTCATTTTAAAAGTTTCATAGGAAACAGCATGACTTTCACCTTAATACTGACATCAGTCCCATTTACCAATTATGAATGTCTTTCCTCTCTTTAAAGAAATGGGTTATAGCAGACAAACTGTATTTTGGCTTATTTCTTTTTAGTAATGTGAATTTAAAACGAGTATTTGTGTACTTGTTTGCTAGATTTTTAAAAATAAAATTATAATTTTTGACAGACTCAGGAAATTTCTGTAGCATGAGGAAAGGAAAGCGCTCTAAGGGTTGGTATTTGTATTAACAGTCAATTCACTAAAATTAAAAAATATATATAATGCTGTAACTTTTTTCTTTTAATTATTAAATAATAGTTGCTCAATGTACAATACTTGTAAAACATAGAAAAGCTCAATAAAGTGTTTTGGTGTATTCAGTTATATTTTTTCTGTAAAATTATATAGACATTCATGTGTTTTTTTATTTTTCCTAGAAAAAATGAAATCTTACTATAAATTACTGTTTGAAGCATATTTTCTCCTCTTAAAACTTTTTTCTATTTGGCTTTCATTATTATAGCCTTTATTTGGTTGGTTTTTGTTTTTGTTTTTGTTTTTTTTGAGAAGAGAAGAGAAAACATTGAAGGTTTGGGGGTAAAGGGAGGGAGAGAGACTCTTAAGCAGGCTTCATGCCTAGTGATCATTACCTGAGCTGAAATCAAGAGTCCTACACTTAACTGACTGAGCCATCCTAGTATATCCTCTCTTATAGCTTTTCATTACGCACAAAAAAAGATTAGTATAGTGAACCCTCCTGTACTCATCACCCAACTTGAGCAATTATTATCATTTTGCCAATTTTAACAACTCTTTTAAAACCAAATATTGGAGTTTTTGTGCTTTTCAAATATGTGATCTCATTTTCTCCTACAAATATCCCTGTTGAAATAGGGATGACTATCCTACCGGATTTACAGGTGACATCTGAGATTATGTTACTGGTGGTAATGGATTTAGGATCTGTGCTTTCTCGTCCTGCCGAGTACATATTTCATAATTGTAAATCAAAATTAAAGTTGTTGGTGACCTATTGTCCGTTAAATGTATTGTAGAAACCACGTCGTTCTACAGGAAAATGCACAGCATGCCACCAGGTTCATAGCTCTGGCGAATGTTGGAAATCCAGAAAAGAAAAAGGTAAAGATTTGAGTGTTTGGTCATAGGTTAATATTCTATTTCTGCCTGATAAATGTTCCTCCTGCCAGTTCCTTGCTAATTGCAAGGTTCCAGCACTTCAGTGACTCCTTTGTGAAGATATAGTAATGAAAGGTCATGTTTCCTTGAGTCCTTTGTAGGGGATTTTAAAGAAGGGTTTGGGAAAATAGGCCCAGTGAAACCAAGGCAGAATTTGCACTGAATGATATTCCTTTCTTCCCACATCCGTGTGGTTGTCTTTGTAAGTATTCATGAGTTTGCCCTCGGATGGTACTCTTGCTTTGCTTCTTTTGGCACCTTCATTCAGCAGAAATAATAACCTTTATAGGGTTTATATAACCCCTCCTTGGCTTTGGGAAATCTTAGTGATATCTGGAATGTGTCTTTGTTCTGGAAAACAGTAGAGGTGAATGAAAGAATATACCAGAAAAGTATGTTATTTTTCTCAGTTCCAGAAATTAGCATTTCTGATTCTCCAGGGCCAAAAGCAGGATGTTGTGGATTGAGACAGCTACAGTCAGAACAGTCAGGCAAAGGAAGGATAGACAGATGAATTACGTGAAGACTATTCTGTAACATGTCATAAACATGACATGTTAAACAGGTCATGAAAAGATATGAAAAAACATGAAAAGATAAACAAACACATATTCTGTTTTTTCCATTGTATCTTAAGCTTTTCAGCCCAGTGTGTTCTTAGCAAGTTTAGAGTTGTGATTTTTTTTTTTTTTTTACTGCCCTTTTCAAGACCCTGTAGCACTCACAGTATTTTCACTATAGCAATATTTTACTATTGCTTTACTCTCAGGGGCATGTTAGCCCCAGTTCTGTGCAACTTGTACTACAGTCAAAAAGTATGGACATTGTTGGGGCGCCTGGGTGGCTCAGTGGGTTAAAACCTCTGCCTTCGGCTCGGGTCATGATCCCAGCGTCCTGGGATTGAGCCCTGCGTCGGGCTCTCTGTTCCGTGGGGAGCCTGCTTCCTCCTCTCTCTCTGACTGCCTCTCTGCCTAGTTGTGATTTCTCTCTGTCAAATAAATAAAATATAAAAAAAAAAACCAGTATGGACATTGTTAATTTTGACCAGCTTTACTAAATTCATCTGAAAATTTTGTTCCAGTTTATACCCCCAGCAACAGTGTGTGAGTTTTTTTTTTTTTTTCTGTCCACATTCTTACAGGGTAGTGTCAGTTCTTTTTTTTTTTTTTTTTAAGATTTTATTTATTTATTTGTCAGAGAGAGCATAAGCAGGCAGAGTGGCAGGCAGAGGCAGAGGGAGAAGCAGGCTCCCTGCTGAACAAGGAGCCTAATGCAGGACTTGATCGCAGGATACAGGGATCATGACCTGTGCTGAAGGCAACCGCTTAAAGGACTGAGCCACCCAGGCATCCCGTGTAGTGTCAAATTTTTATTAAGGTTTTTGCCAATGTGATGGGTGAAAGATAGTGTATCACTCTTTAGTTGCATTTCCCTGATCAGTACTGAGGTTAAATATTTATTCCTAGCTCATCTAAAGTTTTCAATATCTCCGCCATTAGTGTGAGCGTCTAGATATCTATATGAATATTTATATCTTTGCTCCTAGCCCTAAGAAGACTCATCAGCATATGCAGCAGAAATTGTATAATATCAGAGGGAAGCATTAAGATGTCCAATTTAGTTTTCATTAGAAGAAAAGAATGGCAGTGCCACAATTCTGTTGACAAAGTACACAAAGTAAAGGACTAGAGATAGAAGCCGTTTGTCTTCAAGGGTTATGGAACAAGTTTCCCCTGGGCCTTGTGATAGTTTTGTGTAAGAGCTGATTTTTGTAACGGCTAGGGCTTTGATTTGTTGCCTGTGACTTGATCAGCCCTTGGTTAGCCCCTACAGAGATCACTAAATTGATATTTGATTTACTATGTGTTCTCTGAGCCATAAACAGGCCAGTTGCTGTTCTTTTACTCAGTTTCTGTGAATAAAATATGTTGATGACTTTTGGATAAACAGGATTCCCCCTAATGTTATGTTTGGTTTTTTTCTCCACAGTATCTTTATGCATTCAGTATTGTTCCCATGAAACTAATGGACGCAGCAGAACTCGTCAAACAGCCTCCAGATGTTACTGAAAACCCTTACAGGAAATCTGGAAAGGAAGCATCCACGGGAAAGCAAATTCCTGCCCCTGAGGTGTGTTCTGTTTGAGAGGAGGCATTTTCTGGTCTGGATTGCCCATTACACATATACTTTTCCTGGCTGTGGTTTCACCCATAAGACCAGTTTAATCTCTAGAACCTAAGTCTTTTTTTTTTCCCTTGGGAAATCATGATGGTGTTTAGAAAGACTAAGCAGATTTCAAATAAGCTCGGTGTTTTTTATTGTAGTTTGAGGTTAACAGTTTCATATCTTAAGTCTTTCTTTGTCTAAACTGGGTTCATGTGCTGGAGCTACACATGTTAAGTCTTTCTTTGTCTAAAGTTGAGTCTTTATTTTTAACTTAAAAATTTTTATTTATTTTAGAGAGACAGATTGAAAGAGAGAGAATAAGCAGGGGAAGGGGCAGAGGGAGAGAGAAAGAGGGAATCTCAAGCAGACTTCCCGCTGAGCTCAGAGTCTGATGCAGGGCTCGATCCAAGGACCCTGAGATCATGAAATGAGCCTAAATTAAGAGTCAGACACTCAATCGACTGAACCAACCAGGTGCCCCTATTTTCAACTTTTCAGGCAAGGATCCAACTGCTTGTTAGCAATGTAATTTGTGACTTAATAACGAGTGCTAGCAAGTAACTAGGACTCATTCTGAAGAAATGTCTTAATACCAGACTTTTCTGAAACTAATTTTCCCTCATTAAAATAAGGAATGTCAGATTCCATTACCAGTGTGCATGGTTTACTTTCATAGGCTTTTTTCCTTCTTGAACAACCTTCTCATCTTTTTAATTAAAGTTCAGTTAGACTTGTTTGACCTGTGGAATTATAGGACTACACTAAGGCCCTACTGAGAGTGAAAGGAAAAGGCATTTGGGTGGGTTCGTATTCTGTTTTAGCCAAGAATTGCTCTATAACTTGCATTTTAACTTGCTTTTACAAAAAGATGGATTTGGTGGTATTTTGGCTAAGTGTTGAGAAGTATGACTGACAGTCCAGGCATCAGTATTAGGAAGATACTTTTCTTACCTAGGGTAGACAGAATGGACTGGAAGGAAAGATAAGTATGATGTGGCAGGAATGATCCCTTATATGTGAATGGTTGGCTCCTTGTCTAAATATTAGTTTAATTACATTTTCTCTTCTGCCTTTGGCCATTCCAGGAAGAGTCAGCCTGTCAGTTTTTCTTTGATTTAAATGAAAAGCAGGGAAGGAAGCGTTCATCTACAGGCAGAGATAGCAAGTCTTCTCACCCAAAGCAGCCTCGCAAACCTCGTAAGTACCTTGGTTCCTGAAGTCTCCTCTGTGAGCAGTAACTTATTTCAGGTCTTGTGTGGGACATCGCTTTGCTAAGGGAGCCTCTTCTGGAGATGGAAAACCATATAGTGGGTCACTAAGACCAAAAATAAAATAATACTGAGATGGCCTGATTTTGAGGATATCTGAGGCTATTCCTGAAAGAACTATGGAGAAATCTCCTTTCCTTCCCTCATGTCTAAAAGAGGAGGTAAAGAGCCTACAAAACCAATGAGGTTCATAAAATAATGATCAAACTAGTAAAAAGGAATTTAAGGTTATTTCATTGAAGCCTACTTTCTCCACCCCTTGTTTCAAAGTTGGAGAAGCGGACCTTGGTGGCGTAAACTTATTACCAGAGTCATGGCTGGCTAGTGGCACAGCTGGGGCTGGAGTTGGGACCCCTGACCTCCAGTTCAGTGTTCTTTCACTGCAGCTGTTGCCAGTTAGATGCTACTTCAGTCAGTATGTGGTCATCCACTTGTGGTTATTGACCTGTGAATAGGTTGCAAATTCAGAGCTTTTCTTATAGGGGTCAGTTTCACTGATAATGGTGATGGGGCGTGGGAGGACACAGAAGCACAACAGGGCCAGCCCTTCGTGGCAGTGCTGTATACCAGTCTTTGCGGGCGTGAAGATCAAACAAGGCTGAGTTCTATAGGGTGATTATGTATATGCTGGAGTGCGTGGACCATCGTAACATCTGCTCTCTTCCATATGAAGCTCAGCCTCCAGGACCCTGCTGGTTTTGCCTTGCCAGCCCTGAAGTGGAAAAGCATTTGGTGGTCAACATCGGCACACATGTGAGTTACTTCCCAGGACCTTTTACAGAGAAGGATACCCTTATTTGTTTTTTATTAACTTAATAAAGTTATAATTTACATTTCATAAAGTTTACCCACTTTAATAAAGTGGGTAAATTCACCGGTTTGTAGTCCGCTTACCAGGTTGTGCAACCATCACATAGCATGGTTTCAAAACATGTCCTTCACTCGTGACCATTTACAGTTAATCCCCATTCCCATCCTCAGCCCCAGGCAACCACTGGTCTATTTTCTGTCTCCATGGGTTTGCCTTTTCTGCACGTTTCATATAAATGGAGTCATACAACATGTGGTCTTTGTGTCTGACTTTTTTTTTTTTTAAGATTTCATTTATTTATTTGACACACCGAGAGAGAGAGAGATCACAAGTAGGCGGAGAGACAGGCAGAGAGAGAGAGGGGAAGCAGGCTCCCTGCTGAGCAGAGAGCCAGATGTGGGGTTTGATCCCAGGACTCTGGGATCATGACCCGAGCTGAAGGCAGAGGCTTTAACCCACTGAGCCACCCAGGCGCCCCTGTGTCTGACTTTTTAAATTCAGCATAATATTCTTGGGGCTCATCTATGTTGTAGCATGTGTCAGTACTTCATTCCTTTTTGTCGTCCTTTTTATGTATTCTTTGTATCAGTTGATGGGCTTTTGCGTTGTTTCCACTTTATGGCTATTAGGAGTGATGCTGCTATGAACATTTGCATGCATGTCTTTATGTGGACATACACTCTCATTTCTTTTGGATAGAAACCAAGAGTGGAATTTTTAGAGCTGGTAAATTTATATTTAATTTTTTTTAAAAGATTTTATTTATTTATTTGAAAGACAGAGATCACAAGTAGGCAGAGGGGCAGGCAGAGAGAGAGGGGGAAAGCAGGCTCCCTGCAGAGCAGAGAGCCCGATGCGGGGCTCGATCCCAGGACCCTGGGATCATGACCTGAGCTGAAGGCGGAGGCTTTAACCCACTGAGCCACCCAGGTGCCCCTATATTTAATTTTTTAAATCTTTTTTTTTTTTTTTTAAGATTTATTTATTTATTTGACAGAGAGAGCTCACAAGTAGGCAGAGAGGCAGGCAGAGAGAGTGAGAGGAAAGCAGGCTCCCTGTTGAGCGGAGAGCCCGATGCGGGACTCGATCCCAGGACCCTGAGATCATGACCTGAGCCGAAGGCAGCGGCTTAACCCGCTGAGCCACCCAGGCGCCCCTTTAATTTTTTAATTAAACTGCTAAACTGTTTTCCCAAATGACTGTACCGTCTTATATCCCCAGCAGCAACGTGTGAGGGTTCCTGTTTTTCCCACATTTATTATTGTCTGTGTTTTTGATTGTAATTTTGATTGTTTTGATTGTAATTCTCTTGTGGTTTTACAAGCATGCCCCCTCCCTTCCTCCCTCTCTGACAAATACATGAATCCTAGGGTGAGGCCTTCATATATTTCTTGTCCATACAAATTAGAGGTGATGAGTTGCTTTCATTAATTACTCAGTATTTAAAAGAGGATTTTCTTTTTCTTTTTTTTTTTTTTAAAGATTTTATTTATTTGACAGACAGAGATCACAATTTTATTTGAGAGACAGAGATCACAAGTAGGCGGAGAGGCAGGCAGAGAGGAGGAAGCAGGCTCCCCGCTGAGCAGAGAGCCTGATGCGGGCCTCGATCCCAGCACCCTAGGATCATGACCTGAGCCGAAGGCAGTGGCTTAAGCCACTGAGCCATTCAGGCGCCCTAAAAGAGGATTTTCTTTATCCTAAAAAGGGAGTCCTGTGTCGCCTATATACACATTTGGATGAAAACTATAGATACCTTTTTTTTCTGTCTTCAGATTCAGAAGCCTGAGTTTATTCATTTTTATCTATAATTACTTAACACTGGGAACAGAGTCATGCTAAATCATTATATGAAAGACTAAAGTGATAAATTCCTGAGTTTTGCCTAGTAATAGAGGGTATAGCATCCCTAGACAGGAGTACCCATATCCACATTCATAGTGTGGGTAACAGTGTCATTATCCCAAGATAATAATGAAAAGGTTGCTTGGTAAGCACTGAATCACAGAACTGGATGATCCCGAGGAAGATTTTACTCAGGCTCTGCACAACTGATGAATTGTGTATCTCACAGTAAAGTCCCGTTTCAGACTTCAGATACTTTTCCTTGGGCAGTACTTGTTTAGATATCGACTAATACTGGTCTTTGACCCTTGTTTTCCTGGCATCTGTATAGACCATTATCCTTCTTTTTCATTCACTTAGAATGAAGAAAGCTTAATTTTCAGGATTATAGTTGCACCCTAGTCACCTGTGACTAGAATTGGCTGTTTCCCATGGCTCTTGATGGAATTATTTATAGACGGTTTCTCAGTGTAGTGCTTCTGCAAATAGATACTTTCATCTCTTCTTTCATTGATATATTCTAATTTTGGTTTCTGAGGGTGAGCATTTCCTCAATTTACCCTCACAATCTGAGAGCCCTTTATTGTGGCTTCCTGTAGACTGAGCAGAGTCTCATTTTCATCATTGTACCCTTTTTAAGTCATATCCCTCTCTGCCTTTATACTTCCATACTGAAGAGTCCCAGTCATCTACATTTAAATTTTATATTTTGATTATTGGCACACTCCTATCTGTAGGGGGAACATTATAGGGTCAAGGCCTGGGGCCTCATTGGCCATGGAGTCTATGAATGAACTCTTTCAGTAGGAAGAAGAGCAAACTTGAAAAGTTTTTGTTTTTACAGGAATGCCCTTTTTGGATTCTCTCTTGGACCTTGTTTTCTTCTTTGGATTAGTTGATGCCATTTTTCTCTTCCACACAGCTTTTATGGTAGGCAGGCTTTGGATTGCCTTCTGTTTGGAAAGCTTCAGTAGTTCAAAATGGCACACAGGGGGATACAGATCTGGAACAAGTCACTTAGCTCAGGGCTGCTCTAGGCCTCAGGGAGAAATGACCTTTCCTTTCCATTCACCTTTTAATTGCCCAGGATTATATAGCCCAGAGATGAGACTAGGGGATGTGCAAGGAAACCTGTTTCCTTCTCATCTAGGCCTGAAGCTACAGAGGCAAAAAATATCTCCGATCTTGTTTGTAGCCCAGCCCAGCACCCCAAAGTAGGAGACCACATGAAAATTTTAGCCTAGAGCCTACTAGTATTCAAGTCTACACTTACCTATATTGTTCTCTGTCTGATAGAAACTTCTTAGGAATCTCTGGGACCTTTAGGCATCTGGCAGAGGGTTTAGAATCCCTTCCCTGCAACCATTCCTCTTGATCTCCTCTCACTACCTTTTTTTGTCTTGGCTTGGTCTTTGCCATGCCTCTTCAAGGGATATACATGGAACTATGTTAATGGCCCATGGCCACAAACTGGTAAAAGGAGGGAAAGGCTGCAAAGAGTCCAGAATAATTGTTGCAGAATTCATGCATTTTTTAATTTATGGCAGAAACATTCATTCGGGTCCTATTTATACATTTTCAGAGATAATTCAAGTATAGGACAGAAGGTGAGAAATTGAAAGGAAGGGGAGGAGATTGGGCAAGCGTGAAACTATTCACAAGAACTGGGAGATAAAGCTCTGAGGGTGAGAGGTGCCCTTTAGTCTGGACTAGAAACCTTCAATAGCTTCGCTGCACATTACAATATAAAAACTGATGTTCATGGCAGTGACCCTTTGACATGAAGAAATCGTTAGAAGATTCAGGCTTCAAGAGTAATCGTTAAAAACATAAAATCATTGGGATGCCTGGGTGGCTCAGTCATTAAGCAGCTGCCTTCAGCTCAGGTCATGATCCCAGCATCCTAGGATCGAGCCCCATATCGGGCTCCCTGCTCAGCGGGAAGCCTACTTCTTTCTCTCCCACTCCCCCTGCATATGTTCCCTCTCTCACTGTGTCTCTGTCAAATATTTAAAAATCTTTTTAAAAAAATAAAACATACAATCAAAAATAGTTATTGTAAAGATTAGGAAAATATTTTAGTGTTTATGAGGTTTCGATGAACTTCAGTCATCTGGAAGATTAAATTTGTAGTATGTTCTATCCTCTATGCCAAGTAAATCAAGGATGATCATGCTTTAGATTGTTTTGGATACCTCTTCAGTCATTCTGTCGGATTATCTTGGTGTTAATGATAAATGACTCCTTTCTTCAGTCTTAACTTTGAACTCATGACACTAAAAGGAAATGCTGGATTGCTAATTCTAAAGCTCTAGTACCTTCATTTGCCAGGTGATATTCACTGGCCATTTCTCTACTCAGTGTTTTCCCTTCAGAGTGTCTGAGGGTAGAGCTGTCTTGCATGTTTTGGTTTTGACAAATATTTTTAGTTGCTGTTTAGCTGCTGACATCCACTATTGGGAACCATAGTTTTCTACTTCTTTGGATGTGTCTGAGTTTGAGGTTTCTCCTTCTTTTTTTTTTTTTTTTAACATTTATTTTTTATTTTTTATTTATTTGACAGAGAGAAATCACAAGTAGGCAGAGAGGCAGGCAGAGAGAGAGGAGGAAGCAGGCTCCCTGCGGAGCAGAGAGCCGGATGTGGGGCTCGATCCCAGGACCCTGGGATCATGACCTGAGCCGAAGGCAGAGGCTTTAACCCGCTGAGCCACCCAGGCGCCCCAAGGTTTCTCCTTCTTTTCTCCCATTAGGTTATATGTTTGCTTTCGTTTTGTATGGGTTAGGCAGCAGTTTAAGGCTGTTGGGACGCTGGATGCTAATCATGACATCTTTGCCTGTTTTGTGAGTCCAGAGGGTGGGGTGTGGGATTTGATGTTATCATAGGGAAAGTGGTCATTTTGAAATCAAGTGGTATCTTTCTATGGCTGAAGGCAATAATAACTGAGAAATGGTTTTCAGGTTTGGAGCCTGGGAGGGAAAAAGCTAACTATTTGCTGTTCCTGTCTCCTTTAGCTTTGGTGTGTTTGAAGCCAAAAGCTTGATGGTGTGCCAGTTCATTTGATAGTTGGATAGAAATTCGTTGCATCTAATTTTATTCTTCACCAGGCTCCTGTTATAACCTCTAAAATCAGGTTTTTTTTAAAAGTCAGAGAATTTCTCTTATAGCCTCTCAAGCACTTCGTCGACACCCTCATGCTCACTCTTTATATTGGCTTTCTTTCCCTGAAGAATCCTATATGTGGCAGTGACGTCTTGATTCTGTGTGCTTCCTCTGTAGTGCTACCTTGCCCTGGCCAAAGGAGGCTTATCTGATGACCATGTCCTCATCCTACCCATTGGGCACTACCAGTCGGTGGTGGAGCTTTCTGCAGAGGTGGTAGAAGAGGTGGAGAAGTATAAGGTGACACTGAGGCGGTTCTTTAAGAGTCGAGGGAAACGGTGTGTTCTATTTGAGAGAAATTATAAGAGCCATCATCTCCAGCTGCAGGTAGGTGGTCTCCGCCCGGAACTTGGAAGGACCTGTGGGGACCTGGATATTGACAAGTATTTAAATCACATCAATTAAGATTTCAATATATAATTCTAATCTAAAACCAAATATATACATTTTAAATATTTAAAATACTTAATACAAATTCTCATATTAATGTTTGAATAGTGTTCATTTAAAAGGTTGTAAAGAGTCTCCAGTGATAAATCCAGAGAATCCACAGGGAAGTGCATGGTCAGTATGAATGGGCCAGCACAGGTAGTAAGTGCGTTGTTTAGAAAAGGAATGGGTACTTGAGGAAGGTTTCAAGAAAGATTGGGGCCTTGATAGAGGTAGAGGTGGAAGAGAGTGGGTATTTATGTGAGTGGGTATTATTTCAGCAGCATGAGTGAAGTCTTAGAGGTGAGAAGTAGTCCCAGAGCCTTGATAGAGCTATCAGCTCAGGAACTGGGGAATTTTTTAATCAATCATTGGTTTGTAGCTGTGGTGGTTTTCTTTCTGGCACATTTGTTAAATTTTCAAATGGGCCTGACTCTGCCACATATATTACCTAGGAGCCGGCAAGGGCTTGATGACAGAGAGATCTCTCTCCAGCCTTTCCTGCATCAGGCA
Organism: Meles meles; assembly: GCF_922984935.1. Taxonomy (NCBI): domain Eukaryota; kingdom Metazoa; phylum Chordata; class Mammalia; order Carnivora; family Mustelidae; genus Meles; species Meles meles. Next base: position 59,404,453 of record NC_060078.1, on the reverse strand, counting down.
TTGACTCCCACATGTGGCAAGCTATCTTGTAAGTTTAAGTCCTTACAGACAGGCTGACAAGCCTGGCTGGCCTGAGGAGAATCTCTGCTGAGGGGTATTTCTCCACCCCTGTGATGGATTTGCTGCTTCTCAGGGACTTGTGCAGGAGGCCTGACCTCTCAGGGACCTGTATGAAGAATATCTTCCATCTGTCCCCCCACACCGTCCTCAGGTCATTCCTGTGCCACTCAGCTCCTGTACCACAGATGACATTAAAGATGCCTTCATCACCCAGGCTGAGCAGCAACAGATTGAGCTGTTGGAAATCCCAGAGCACTCTGACATCAAGCAGGTGAAATAGGAGGGGAAGGATGTAAAGTAAAGGATGAGAAGTAAAAACGTGGTTTCTGACATGTTGAGCCTGAGGTAATATCAGGGCATCCCAAAAATGTTAAATAGGCAGATGGACCATTTGGACCTAGACCATGGGGTACTGATTGGACTGGAGATGAGGATGACGTTACAGCAATGCCTCGGTGCATTCCTGGGAAGAGCAAAAAATGCGAAATTTCCCAAGGCAGGAACTTCGAAGGTTGGGTGCCACTGGGAGGATCTTTGTAATATCTGGTAGTTTGGCTTTTTTAACTGTATTCCATTAAGTGGCTTGGGATCTGTACTGCTCACATTCTTTCTCTTATGCTTCTGGACTGAATTCTTTGCCAAATAAAAGTTTATAAGAGATGAGCTAGGTTTTAGATTTTTAAAGCATTATGATTTGTCCTCATACAACTCTGTTTACTTTAGATTGCACAGCCAGGAGCAGCGTATTTTTATGTTGAACTTGACACGGGAGAGAAGCTTTTCCATAGAATTAAAAAGAATTTTCCTTTACAGTTTGGAAGGTTTGTATATTTTTCTTATTTTAAATGTATTTCCACTAGGCCTACTATGAACAGAGTAGTGGGCTGCATAGACAATTGAATAAAAAGCCAAGTAGGAAACAGTGTTTGCCCCAAAGAACTTATAGTCTTAGGGCAAGTCAGATATTGCATATGTGACAGTAATGTAATGCAGAATGTGAAAAGCACCATAAAAAAGTTTGAAGGAATAGTGGACTTCAGAAATTCAGAAAAGGAGAGTTTATTTCTGCTTTGTGAAAGGCTTCAAGAAGAGGTTGACATTGAGCCTGAGAGATAGAGTCATAAGGCAAATATTAGGGTGTGGGCCTTCTAGCCGAAGAGTGAAGTGCTACCATTAATTGAGTGTATGCTGTTTGCCAGGCACTGTGCCAAGAGCTTTACATGTATTGCTTCATCTAATCTTCCCAATTCTGTAAGATAGGTTCTGTCATCCCAATTTACCAAAGCGGAAAGTGAGGCTTCAGCAATGTGCCCAGTAGAACTTTCCATGATGTTGGAAATGTTTATAAATCTGCACTGCCCTATATAGTAATCACTAGCCCCATGTGTCTCCTGAGCGCTTGAAATGTGGCTAATATGACTGAGGAACTAAGATTTTTTTTAAAAGATTTTATTTATTTATTTGAGAGAGATAGAACACAAGTAGGCAGAGCAGCAGGCAGAGGGAGAGGGAGAAGCAGGCTCTCTGCTGAGCGGGGAGCGTGATGCAGGGCTACGACCCGAGCTGAAGGCAGCCACTCAACCTACTGAGCCACCCAGGTGTCCCTAGGATTAAAATTTAAATAGCTAGATCTGGCTAGTGGCTCCTGTTAATGGACAGCATTGCCTTGGAGGGGTTAGATAGCATGAGCACACACGGTAGGTTCAAACCCAGGTAAGTTCAACTCCAAAACATGAGATTTTAACCTCATTATTGTGTACTGTCCTTAGGCCTAGATGAGGCGTCGTTTATGCTCCTCATACCAAACAGAACATGATTGTAAAACCATGTAGGGAGTGTTATCAACTAGGCAGACTGAAGATAGGAAGTTGTTGGCAATAAGGAATAGAGTATAGAGGGAGGGCAGTATAAGATGTGCAGAAGAGATTAGATAATGCTTGTGTCTGATTTGCATTTTTTTTTCCTGGCTAGAACTGAGCTTTGAGTCAATTTTGCACCCTTCTTGGACTAATTTGGTAAACTTCCAAGAGATTGCTACCATTGGATAAGTCCAGGAAATATGGTTGTCTACATTTTCAAAAAGATCATTGATAAGTGAGAATAGGTGTGATTAGGGACTTCAAACATCTGATGTTATCTTTTTGTTGTTGCCTTAGCAACAGATGCAGATGTAGATACTGATGACTTAGGCACATAATTGCAGATACACACACAGGCACATAAGCCCACAAGAGAGGTTCTCTGAATGGTTTTGTGCTCATGATAGTTTGTTGTATTTTCAACGTTAACTGTTTCTCAAAATACTAATGTATAGTTACATAGCATTTTATAATTAACAAAATATTTGAAAATATTTTTTTCCACCACTGTACAAGAAAGATGGTTCTGTCTACATTTTATAGATGAAGAAGTAGGCTCAAGGCTTGCCCAGGGAGCTAGAGCTCAGATTCTGTGACTTTTAGAAAACTCATGTGATTTTGTTTTCAACTCTTCTGTTTATTGTAGTTTAAAGTGAAAAATGAACCATACAGATGGACAAATAGAGTTCTTTCTTTAAAAAAAAAATGTTTTATTTTTATTTATTTATTTTTTTTAAGATTTTATTTATTTATTTAACAGACAGAGATCACAAGTAGGCAGAGAGGCAGGCAGAGAGGGAGAAGCAGGCTCCCCCCTGAGCAGAGAGCCCGATGTGGGGCTTGATCCCAGGACCCTGAGATCATGACCTGAGCCGAAGACAGAGGCTTTAACCCACTGAACCACCCAGGCGCCCCAAAAATGTTTTATTTTTTTTAAGTAATCTCTATACCCAGTGTGAGGCTTGAACTCATAACCTCGAGATCAAGAGTTGCATGCTATACTGACTGAGCCAGCCAGGTGTCCCAAGTAGAGATATTTCTAATATATCAAAATGAGTGTAAAAATAAATAAAAATGTAAAACAGTGATAATTAGAAGGTAGCCTCTGTGTGTGTATGTATCAGGATATATTTTTTAGTCCTGAGAGCCAAGATAAGTTATTTTGTTGATATTGAGCCTGTGCTGTTGTGCCTATGTAGGCGTGAGTCCTCTAGGAGAGGCAGAAAGTCAGTGGCGTATGATACTAGGCCTGATCTGCACCATGCCCTCAGCAAAGTCATGGTCTAATTGGGACAACAAAACTAGAGTTCAAGGCAAGATGTATTTATAGCTGGTTTGGTGCTTGGATTGTGTTATTTCCATACTTCACAAAAACCCTTACTGCATTTCATAGGCGAGGAAATCAAGACTTCGCGATGAAGTCATGTTTAAGTTAGAGACAGCAAGTGGTTAAACTAGGAATGGAATTAAGCCTCTGATCTTTCTTTTTTAAAAGGTTTTATTCGTGGGGCACCTGGGTGGCTCAGTGGGTTGAAGCCTCTCCCTTCGGCTCAGGTCATGATCCCGGGGTTCTGGGATCGGGCCCTGCATCGGGCTCTCTGCTCAGTAGGGAGCCTGCTTCCTCCTCTGTCTCTGCCTGCCTCTCTGCCTACTTGTGATCTCTGTCTCTGTCTGTCAAATAAATAAATAAATCTTTAAAAAATAAAAGGTTTTATTCATTTTAGAGAGAGTGAGTGAGCGAGAGAGAGAGCATGCGTGCGTGTGTGGGCAGATGGAGAGAGGGAGAGAATCTCAAGCAGACTCCCCGCTTTGAGCATGGAGCCTGACCAGGGCTCGATCTCATGACGCTGAGATTGTGACCTGAACTGAGACCAGGAACTGGGTGCTTGCCCCCAGCTCTGATCTTTCTGACCAGGGCCCAGTGTCTTTGTACTACGTCAGTGTTGCTTCTATAAGTGCCAGTAATATTCCAGCTTGTTCAAGAGAGAAAAGGAAGTAGGGTTTGAAGGTTTAGAAAAGAGATAGGACCTGAGCTGGTCACTTAACTTGAATATGATTTTTTTTTAAAGATTTTATTTTTATTATTTATTTGACCACAAGTAGGCAGAGAGGCAGGCTGAGAGAGAAGTGGGAAAGCAGGCTCCCTGCTGAGCAGAAAGCCCGATGCGGGGCTTGATCCCAGGATTGTGGGACAGTGACCTGAGCCAAAGGCAGAGGCTTTAATCCACTAAGCTACCCAGGCACCCCTTGAATATGATTTTTGATAGAATGGCGGAGATGGTACTCTGGGCAAGAGAAAATGGTATGAACAAAGTCAGAGGAATTTGCATACCTTTTTGGGTGACACTGAGAAGAGCTCTCTAGCTGAAGAGGAATAGAGAGGAGAGGGCTTCAGGCTGATACTGTCCATTTTTACTTTTTTCTGCAGGGAGGTGCTGGCCAGTGAAGCCATTCTTAATATTCCTGACAGGTCTGACTGGAGGCAATGTCAGGTCAGCAAGGAAGAGGAGGAGATGCTGGCTCGCCGCTTCCGGAAAGACTTTGAGCCCTTTGACTTCACTCTGGATGACTAAGCAAAGGAAAAGGCAATTTATGAACTTGACAGGAAGTAGTAGCCTGTTTTTTAAAGGAACTACAGTCTCCCATGGGGACTGTTTATCTGCCTCTTTTTTGTGCATTCCCATGGAACCTGCCTGTAGCAAGAGGCCCAAGATTGAGTATTTTTTTGAAAATATTTCTAGGATGAAGAGCCTGTTAAAATAAGCATGTCTGTCATCCAGCTTCAAGTACAGCTTATGTTAATCAACATTTTAGAAAACATTAATCAAATAAAATCCAAATGCTTTTCCATGGTTGGGAAGTTATATTATGTCATGTTACCTATACCATTAAATGAAGTTTAGTGGGTGTGTGTGTGTTAATAGGGTGTCCAGGGCTTTAGACTCCGCTATTATTCCAGGATCTCACAGGTGGCTTCTCCCTGAACAGTCTAGAGTAGAGAAGGGACCTAAGGCCTTTGCCATTTTTCTCTTACAGCATTCAGCATTCATCTTATTGATATAAAAAGCTCTTTCAGCCCTTCAGCAAATACTTAACTCCTATGTGCCAGGTATTTTTCCAGACTCCAGGAGTATTGCCATGTCCCAACATGGTCCCAGTTATCCCAGAGTTTACAGTCTAATTGGGAAGAGAAGGGGCAGATTTTAAGAGAAGGAAGATGAGTTCTGCTTAGGATAGTTGTGTTGTGCTATTGGGTAGTTCTAAACTCATGGAGACCTGGTTTGGGGGATCATCAGGGTATAAGCCATAGTTGAAATTATAAGAATGGATGAAAATAAGATAGGATGAATACAGTCCTAAGCTAAAGATAAATACCTAAGAAGTATCAGTATTTAAGGAGTCCTTGGGAATAGAGTGATCCACAAGTACATGGAAAAGAGAGAGGGAAAGATCACAGGAGAATGCTGTATCTTGGAAGCCAAAAGAAAACTAATTGCTCCTTTATACTGGGCACTTACCCGGGGCACTTTATACTGGGCACTTTATACTGGGACTTACGGTCCAGACAATGTTTCACTTAATCCTCACAAAATGTCTATGAGGTATTATTGCCTCCATTTTATACATGAAAAAAACAGACTCAAACTTGAAGATTGTGAAGCCTGAGGTTGACTGTCCTGGAATTTGAAAACAAGCTATGCAGCATCCCTGAGAATGGGAATGTTCAAAGAGTGAACTATGGGAAACAACCTGGTTTCTGCAAAGATGGCCACCTTAAGGTCAGCCCACTCATCAGTATCCCCAGGTCCTCAGCATTCCTCCTCAGCTCTTGCAAGTGAGTGTTATAAGACTCTGGCTCCTGCTTTCCCCCCATGGAGATCAGACACACTCCAGTGCTATGCTATGCAGTACACCTAGCAGACAAAGGGCTTTATACTGTTAGGGGCAATCAGTATCACAATCCTCTATGCAGTCTGCCCAACTCTCACAGATGTGTTTGGGAGGTACCATTTGCCCTCACCTCCAACTCCAGCTCCATGGCAGCTAAGCACATGTGAGAATCCAGAATCTGCTACCACACATTACTGAGGCCCAACACTGTAACATGGCTTGTACATGCAGTACTCAACATTCTGGTTGCACCATTCAGGGATTCTGAATCAATAGATCCATGTGCTCTGCCAGAAGCCAGTTCAGCGCTTTCAGAGCAGCCAGCAACACTGCTGTGGTGCACATGCTGTATCCACCTTTAGGCATCTCAGCATGTTACATCTGTTTGTGGGTCACAAAGTGTAAGTTGGAATTTGAGTACTGAGATCACCACAGATGGGGCTGTGCAGAAGATGGTTCACGCACACACGATCTCAAAGGGTGCTCCAATGACAACTTAATGCAACTGATAACATTTCTTCAGAGAATTGGATGCCACAGTGATTTTTATACCCAGAGTGACTGACTAGATCCCCGAGGTCTGTGAGGCTGAGACATATGACCAACTCAAAGTGAAAACGGAAAGCTGGTTCTTCCATGCTAAGGCTGTCCACCACTGGGAAGCATTTCTTGTTGCACCAACAGTATTCCTGAAGCTTGCCTCTGCAGCCCTGCACCAAGCATCAGAAACAATCCCCCACAATAAGGCACTACTGCACTGGCAAACCCATAAATGGGAGACCAGTGGACTGCAAGCTCCGCAAGGAATTCAGGGGAAAGCTCCCGAAATCAGGAGGAATATTCTTTACTTTGCAACAGCATCACATCCTTGAGTCTTTTGTGATTACAGGGGAGATCCTGGAACAGGTGTACAAGAAGTCAAGCAAAAGAAGAGCCGAGCCTCACTTTATGGTAGATGATTAATCGTTTAAAAAAAATAGACTGTAAAATTTAATGCATCAGTAGGCCTGTTAGCGCAGGAGTCTTTCTAGTTTTTAGATTCCGCAATATTTGAATCATTGGTGGCTTTTGCCAGTGCCAGTTCAGCGGGTGGTGGAGTTGGATGACAGATGGCAGAGGTCTGAAGAAAGGTGAAATGTAGACGGGGTGGAGACGATAACTTGAAAATGACTTGAAAGGAATGGAGAGCTTATAGTTTTGAAGCCTGGGAAAACATATATGGGTTCTCTCAGCCAGGAATTTAAAAAGGGGACTTAGCGAACTGAAAGCGAGCTCCACTCTTCCCAATCCTTTCGCTGGCTGGGCTCCTGCAGGGGTGCGGGAGTACCTGGGGCAGGGCGTGTCCCGTGGCGGTTACCGGAAGTGACGCATACATCTCGCGAGAAGAAAGGCGCGCGAGCCTCGGCGGCCGGAACCGGTCTGAGAACAGTGGCGGAACGTGAGGCCGCTTTCCCTCCCGCCCCATGGAGCGGCCCCCGGGGCTGCGGCCGGGCGCGGGCGGGCCCTGGGAGATGCGGGAGCGGCTGGGCACCGGCGGCTTTGGGAACGTCTGCCTGTATCAGCATCGGGTGAGGTGGGCGGGAGAGGGAGCGGCGGTGGGTGTTTGTCAGCGTTTGTGGAACACCGCGACTGTCAGTACGTGAGAGATTGTCGGTGAGACTTTGGGCAGTACTGTGGGCCAGTGAGCCGCCTGTGAGTGAGTGAATGTGTGAAACTGTGCTTGTGAGTCTGGTGACTGAGTCCGAGGTTGTCTCTGAGGGCCAGGGTCAGTGTGTGTGAGAGCTCTTAGGGGGAACTTCGGGTATGATTGTCAAGGTGTGACAAACTGTTTACTGAGTGGGACACTACGTCTGTGTCTCCGAATGCAGAGAGTGTCGGGATGTGCGAGACAGGTGCACATTTAAGTGCGTATTGCGAGCATGAATGGGTGAGAAAATGGGACTGAAGAAGGGGGTTGACTGTTGGAATGTGTGTGTTCATGTGTGTGCTTGGAGGCTATGTCGTATCCGTAGGGGCTGGAATAGACACGAAAGGTTTCATGGGGTCCACAGTTAAGCATTTGGAGTCATTGGGTAGGCTTCAGATTTTGGGGATGCATTCTGGGTAGGGAACAGTGTGAGGATCAGCTGGTGAAGTGATCATGGCTTCCTAAGGGAAGGAAGTAGATTGGGTGTGAGGTGCTCCAGTAGGTGAAGACAGCTAACTTCAGACTCAGGAATTTTGCTTTAATTTAATTGAAAATGTTTAACCATTTAGCAGCAGTTAATAATCATGTTTGAGCTATGCATCTTTCAACATACCAATAAAAGCTGTGAACCCTTTCCCTAGCAAAATGCACAGTTGCACATCCCCACCACCTTATGCATTGCCATTTGATGGGGGTCATGCTCTCCTGAAGGCCATTCACAAACCTTTTAGAGGTATAGATCCTTGACTAATATTCCTTGCAGTACACCTTTATTCTGTCATCTGTAGAAGAGTTAAAACAATTATTTACATCCTGGGTCTGTTTAAGACTAAAATAAGATAATATGTGTAAAGCTAAGTACAGTACCTGGCCTAAGGTTAGCCCTCAAATGTAGGCTCCTGCTGCTGCTGTATTGTTGCTGTTTTCATCATCTTTACCATTATTAATTGACTTTAAAAAAAGGAAATGTCAAGATAAAATTGCTGTCTTTGAAAGATTGTTTTGTAAAAGATTAGTCTGAGTGAAAAACATGGGGCAAGATGAACAGTTACAATATTATTAAAATGTTTGCAATTGACCTGTGAATGGAGAAATAAATTCAGGATTTTCTGTCTTAAGGAATAGGGGGTATAGGTAGAGAGTCTGTAATATAGGGTGCGAGGTAGGGAACATTAGAGTGTACCTGGGAGGAATAGGCATGTTTCTCTGGCAGTCACAATGACAAGTGTCACTGAACTGAGGAAATTTTGTGATGCAGCTTTCTAGATAGATCATAGGAAGACATCTTGGAGAGAGGGAGAATGGGAGGTAAAGGACTAAGGTGTTGAGTGCGTTGACAGCTAGACAAGTAGTAAATTTAATAATTCTCATAATCAGAGAGGACATAAGGCACTCAAAGAGAAAAGAGGGAGCCAGGTATTTCTAGTGGAATGATACTTATGGCCTTGTTTTCTAAGCCTGCCCATCAGCTTTGTCATAAGAAAAAAAATATCCTTGTTAGCATGCTTTTGTGACTGCTTTTCTTGGTCCCTAACTGGGGATAGATAGATCAACACATCACTTTTTTAAAAGAATTACAGTAAAGTATATGTAAAGTTTACCATTTTAACCATTTTTAAGTGTACAGTACAGTGGCATTAAGTACATTCACACTGGTATGCAAACATTACTGCCATCCATTTCCAGAACTTTTTAATCTTACTGAACTGAAACTCTGTAATCATTAAATGATAACTCCCCAAAACTCCACATTGTCCCCACCTCCCCGCAACCACACTTTTACTTTCTGTCTCTATGAAATTCATTACCTTTTTTTAAAGATTTTATTTATTTATTTGACAGAGAGAGACACAGCATGAGAGGGAACACAAGCAGGGAGAGTGAGAGAGGGAGAAGCAGGTTTCTTGCTGAGCAGGGAGCCCAACACAGGGCTCGAGCCCAGGACCCTGGGATCATGACCTGAGCCCAAGGTAGAGGGTTAATGACTGAGCCACCCAGGCACTCTTGGAATTCATTACTTTTTAAATGGAAGAGATTTGGGTTCCTCTAGAATCCTAGAAATCTCTCAGGAACTTTTCCAGGTATCTAAACTGGCTCATCCCCTAAACTGGGACATTTGACAACTGGGCCTGTAGTGAAAAGAGAAGAAATACTCTGTCCTAAGAATTGGAAACAGCATCATTACTTTTTTAAGCCTGACTTCACATTTTCCCTTAATAGCTTTAAATAATTTTGTGTTTGGGTGGAAGCCTTGTCCTAGTATTTTATCTATATCTCTGAAATCACAGTGAGGAAGAGAAAAGGATGTGAAATAGTTTATTATCTGATTATTATACTGGGTGCTGATGGTACCCAAGTCAACAAAAATATTTTTCTGCCCTCAGGGAGATTTCAAGTCTAGTGGGAGAGGCAGACAATGTGGTAACCTATATAATAAATGTATTTATGAAGTAATGTGGAAGCTTGGCGAAAATAACCGAAGAATTCTTCCTAGGGAATAAGGTAGCACTTTTCAAAGTGCTTATGTGTTTGGAAAAATTAATCATGTGAATTAATCATGCTTTGAAAAAAGAATACTGTGGTCAAATACATTGGGTAAATGCTGTATATAGCATTGTTTCACTTGGAGAGTCATAATCCACATTAGCATATTAAAAGCTCTGAGAAGCACTTTAGTAAATAAACTAATTTAACTTTGTATTTTCCAGTTTTTTTATTGTGGTAAAATAGATAACATTTATCATTTTTACAGTTCTGTGGCATTAAGTACATTCACATTGTTGTGCAACAATCACTGCTATCTGTCTCTGAAATATTCTCATGTTTTAGGGCTTAATGTTGTTCATGGTTATACTAAATTGTTTCCATGGTGGTAAAAGCTTACATGGGACCTGGCTACAGACAGATACCTGCTCAAAACAAAAGAAAGGTTGAAAGGAGTGAGGACTGTATTTAAGCTAGATTGTAGTGTATCCTACTCCTTTCTTTTTTCTCTGTACATGGCATATCTTATATCTAGCTTCTTCCCTTTACTATCCTTCTGCCCCCATTTAGAATATCCCATACAAGTTAATGTCTTGCTTCCTCTTCTATATACTATATATATATATATATATATATATTTTTTTTTTTTTTTTTTCCTTCCTGTTTGGTCCTGACTGCTGTTCCTGGGCTGCATTATTACTGTTGTTGGAATATAATGAGGTCTGACTATTTCCTGTAATGTGCATCAGGTTGGGTTTAATTTTAGTCAGAATTGGCTAAATTACTAGTCATAGCCATTGTTAGGATTTTTAAAACATCGTTTGAAATGTAAAGGTTAGGAACAAATTTTGGAGAGTTTTTTGTTTAGGTTTGGTTATATTGAAACTATTTATTGCTGCTGAGGCCAAGTAGCTCTGAATTATCATCTTCATTCTAATTATGCTGAAGGCTGGGGCCCTTGTTAGCTGTCTTGACTAAGCTCAAAAAGGGGTTTGTTGGGGAGACAAGTCTTTGTATTTTTCTAGTTGTATATAGGAGACGGTGTTCTGAAGAGACCTGTAATGGGTCAGACTCAGTCATTTTTTTGCTTCTGTGCTTTGATGTGTTTGAAGTTTGATTGATGGAGTTTCTTCTCAAGCCACTTCAGAACCTCAGAGTCTCACTCTTCATAACTTTCATCTTTTCTGAGTATTTCTAAACAAAAATTGTTATTTCCCTAAGAACCTGGGTGACAGGTGTGACTTTTTCTTAAATCACTAAAAAAAGTAAGAGAGATTTGGTTCATTCTATAAAGAAGTATTCGTTTAATTATTATTATAATTCTCAGTTCTAAGTATGTTAGAACCAAGTGTGTTAGAACTGTTCTGTGTTAGAACTCAGTTCTAAGTATGTGAGTACAAGAGGTCTTTCATTTATTTATTTTTATTTTATTTTTTATTTATTTAATTTTATTTATTTATTTATTTTTCTTTTAATTATTTTTTCCTCTTAGAGGAAAAAGCAATTTATCTGTCTGATCTTCTTGGGCATTTGACCTGTCAAGATTTTCCCCCCTTCTCTTTCTTTTTTCTTTTTTTGTTGCTTTTTATTTTAATTCCGTTAAGTATACGGTGTGATATAAGTTTCAGATGTACAATATAGTGATTGAACAGCTTGTACATTACTCAGTGCTCATTAGTGTAAGTGTACTCTTTAATCCCCATCATCTATTTCACCCATTCCCCATATACCTCCCCTTCTGGTAACTATCCATTTGTTCACTGTAACTAAGAGTCTATTTCTTGGTTGTCTGTCTGTCTCTTTCTTTGCTTGTTTTGTTTCTTAAATTCCACATATGACTGAAATCATGGGTATTTGTCTTTCTCTGGCTGGTATTTCATTTAGCATTATATTCTGTAGCTCCATTCATGTTGTTGCAAGTGGCAAGATTTCATTCCTCTTTATGACTGAATAATATTCCATTTAATACCACATCTTCATTCATCTGTTGGTAGACACTTGGGCTGCTTCCATAAATTGGCTGTTATAAATAGTGCTGCAGTAAACATAGGGGTGCCTGTATCTCTTTGAATTAGTGTTTTTGTAGTTTTCGGGTACATACCCTATGATGGTAGTTGTATTTTTAACTTTCCAAGGTACCTCTATACTGTTTTCCACAGTGGCTGCACCAGTTTGTATTCCCATCGACAGTGCATGAGGTTTTTCGCCACATCCTCACCAACACTTGTTTCTTGTGTTTTTTATTTTAGCCATTCTGACAGGTATGAGATGATAGCTCATTGTAGTTTTGACTTGCATTACCCTGATGATGAGTGATGTTGAGCATCTTTTCATGTATCTGTTGGCTATCTATTTATCTTCTTTGGGGAACTGTCTATTCCTGTCTTCTGCCCAGTTTTAGTCGACTGATTTGTTTTTTGGGTGTTGAGTTATATCAGTTTTTACATATTTTGGATACTATTCCTTACCAGATACGTCATTTGCAAATATCTTCTCCCATTCAGTGGTTGCCTTTTACTTTGGTTGATTGTTTCCTTTGCTGTGTGGAAGCTTTTCATTTGATGTAGTCCCAGTAGTGTATTTTTGCCTTTATTTCCCTTTCCTTAGAAGACATATCTAGAAAAATGTTGCTATGGCTGATGTCAGAGAAATTATCCCGTGTTCTCTTCTAGGATTTTTATGGTTTCAGGTGTCATATTTATGTCTTGAATCCTTTATTTGTTTATTTATTTATTTATTTAGAGTGCACACATGTGCAAACAAGGGGAGGGATGTAGGGAAGACAGAGGGAGAGGGAGAAAGAGAATCTTAAACAGGCTTAAGGCCCACCCTGGAGCCCAACACATGGGCTCAGTCTCACAACCCTGAGATCAAGGCCATGACGCAAATTCAAGAACCATATGCTTAACTGACTGAGGTACCCTGGCACCCCTGTTTTTAATCCATTTTTGAGTGTATCTTTGTGTATAGTGTAAGAAAATGGTCCAGTTTTACTCTTTTGCATGTAGTGGTCCAGTTTTCCAGCACCATTTGTTGAAGAGACTATCTTTTTCCCATTGCATATTCTTGCCTCCTTTGTCATGATTAATTGAGCATATAATGGTGGGTTTATTTCTGGGCTCTCAGTTCTGTTCTGTTGATCTATTTGTCTATTTTTGTGTCACCATACTGTTTTTGATTACTACAGCTTTAAAAACAATTTTAAGCCTGGAATTGTGATATCTCCACTTTTAGTTTTCTTTTTTCAAGATTGCTTTGGCTATTCAAGGTCCTTTTTTGTGGAATCTTTACTTAGGGTTTTTTGTGTATAGTATCATGTCCTCTGCAAATAGTGAAAATTTTACTTCTTCCTTACTAATTTGGATGCTTTTTATTTCTTTTTGTGGTCTGATTGCTGTGGCTAGGACTTCCAGTACTATGTTGAATGAAAGTGGTGAGTGTGGACATCTTTGTCTTGTTCCTGACCTTGGGGAAAAGCTCTCAGTTTTTCCCCATTGGATATGATGTTCACTATGGGTTTTTCATTTTATGGTGGCCGGGGTAAAGGTTAGTTTTGAAGCATTGCTTTAATTGTCTCATGGTTTACCTAAAAAGGCATTGACTTAAGAGAGCTTGTATATAAATCTGTTTAATTAGTAAAGCTAAAGAATTTTGTTTCCCCAGGTTAGCATTTCTTTGATAGCAAGTAAATCTACACAAGAACCTAATTAATATATTTTTCTCTGTTGATTTTCTATTTTGACAGGAACTTGATGTCAAAATAGCAATTAAGTCATGTCGCCTAGAGCTAAGTACCAAAAACAGAGAACGGTGGTGCCATGAAATCCAGATCATGAAGAAGTAAGTGTATTTGGTAACTTGTATTTCCCCAGCTCTGCAGCCTAGGAAGATGTCATCATAGGAAAGGAGGATAAGATTCTGTTCTTCTCAGGATCTTTTGGAGAATGTCTTTTTTCCTCATCAAATATGTATGTTCTATTTCAAATAATAGTATCACATTATGATTAAGTAGGTTTAGTTTTAAAAATCAGCTAAGGGGGCGCTTGGGTGGCTCAGTTGAACAGTAGCTGCCTTTGGCACAGGTCATGATCTAAGGGTCCTGGGATCGAGCCCTGGGTTAGATTCCCTCCTCTGTGGGAGTCTGCTTCTTCCTCTGCCCCTCTCCCCCATCTTGTGCTCACTTTTTCTCTCAAATAAATCTTAAAAGAAAAAGTCAGCTAGGAATTATCGGACTCCATTCTCTGTGGGCAGAATCTTTTTCTTCTGGATATTGGACAATGTTTATCCACTATACTTTCTCATTAAATATGATCACTACTCTCATTTCTTTACTCTTACCTACTTTTGTTGAATAGTGTATCTGTTGCTTCATACAGAATTACCCCAAAACGTAGTGGCTTAAAGCACCAACCATTTGGGGACACCTGGCTGGCTCAGTCGGAAGAGCATGTGACTCTTGATCTCAGGGTCATCAGTTCAAGTTCCACATTGGGTGTAGCGATTACTTAAATAAATTTAAAAAAGAAATCCTGACAAACATTTAGTATCTCACAGTTTCTGTGGTTTAGGAATTTGGGAGTGACTTAGCTTAGTGACTCTGACTCAGGAGATCCCTCCTGAAACACTGTAAAATGTTGAGTGGAGCTGCAGTGTCCACTTCCAAGCTCATTTATATGGCTGTTGGCTAGAGGTATTAGTTGCTTATCATATGGGTCTCTGCATAGGGAAGCTTGGATATTTTCATGACATGGCTCCTAGCTTTCCCCAGAATGAGTGATCTGCGGGGAAAGAACAAAGTGAAAGCTCACATATCTTTTATGATCTTTCCTCGGAAGTAATATCTTTTCTACCACATTCTGTTTGTAGAAATGAGTCATTAGGTATAGCCTACACTCAAGGGGAGGAGAAAAATTAAGCTCTTAAAGGGATAAGTGGGCATATTTTAAAATCTGCACAAGTATTGTGCTAAGTGCTTTACAAATAATTCTACTTGTCACAGCAACCCTATTTTTAGGTGTTATCCCTGTTTTAAGATGAGGAAGTTGAAGCTTATAGAGTCATACAACTGATAGCTAATAGAGTCTGGATTTGAAGTAAGTACTTTCTGACTCCATTGTCTTTGCTCAGTTCACTATTAAAGTACTCAGACTTGGCTATGTGGCAGAATCACCAGGAAACCTTGTTAACAGTAAAAATTCTTAGGCCCTGCCCATGGAGAATCTGTTTTCTTAGGTCTCTAGGACTTTGTAATCTATTCCAGTTTTGAGTTCCATTGCATTGATGATGATGCTGATAGATGATGGCTGGGATGATATATTGTTAAGTTAAAAAAAAAAGATGTTAGAAAACAATATATAGTGAGATTTAGCATTTATTTAAAAACGTGTTTATGTACAGATTGAAGCTAGAAGAAAATATGCCAAAATTTTAATATATACCTATGGGTAGCGTAAGTGACGGTGGGAGAACCAATATGATAAAGACTTTGGAGCCAGACTGCCAGACTTGAATCCTTACTTGACCACCTCCTTGCTGTGTGATCCTATATTATTTAACCAATTTGTGCTTCTGTTTTCTCCTGTGTGATGAGACTATTAATAAGTCTACCTATAGTAGGATTATTGTGACAAGTAAATGAGTTAAAGTATGTAAAGTGGGTACTGTTTGGCACATAGAAATGTAATAGTAGTGATTGTGGTAGTATTTTTATCTGTATTTTATTTATTTTTAAAGATTTATTTATTTATTTTAGAGGGGGTGGGCTGAGGGAGATGGAGAGAGAATCCCAAGCAGACTCTCTGCTGAGCCTGATGTGGGGCATGATCCTACGACCCCGAGATCATGACCTAAGCCAAAATCAAGAGTCAGAGGCTTAACTGATCAAGCCCCCCAGGTTCCCCATCTTATTTTATTTTGAAAATTATTAATTCTTCATTATACAAATAAGAAATTAGAATATTATAAATAATGCCAGCCTTTCTTCCACTGCCCCTCAATTAACTACCATTTCAAACCCAGTCTCTTTTCACTGGAAAAAAAATTTTTTTTTTTTTTTTTTTTTGAAAAAAAAATTTTTGATTATGTTTTCCCCCTCTTGTTAGGTTGAACCACGCCAATGTTGTAAAAGCCTGTGATGTACCTGAGGAATTGAATTTTTTAATTAATGATGTGCCTCTTCTAGCAATGGAATACTGTTCTGGAGGAGATCTCCGGAAGGTAGTGTGGATGTTTTGAGAAGATGAGATAGTAAATCATGAACCTTAGCAATGTTTGAATCCTATTTAATATGATAATCTAAACTAACAGTCAGTAAACTGTGGCCTGTTACCTGCTTTCGTGGTTGCTTTTTTACTACAACATCAGAATTGAGTAATTGTGGCAGAGACCTATGGCCTGCTCTAAGATATTTACTGTATAGTTCTTTACTGGCAACATCTGCTAATGCCTGATTGAGAACATGCATTTTTTTGTAGGTGGTGATGTTTGCAGGGTGGGAGTGGATTGATTGTGTTAGACCAAAATATCAGTATCTAAGGTGTTTATAAAGAAGTTGTGTTAAAAAAAAAAATTTTTTTTTCTATTTTAGATCTTTCTCATCTCATTTTAAATCTGCCATATGACTATTATTAAACATGTGAGGTTTTTTCAGCCTTTTTCAATTTCACATACTTTCCCCCTTTATCTTTACTTGTATAAGTCTTGTCATGAAATTAATTGTCCTCAGTATGGTTTTAGTAATTTTTCCCTTCTTACGTTTTCTTAATTGTGACTTGTTTTCTTATTTGAATATTCTGTTAGTGTATAGTGATTAATGTATTGCTACTACTGCCCAGCAGTATTGGCAGTATACATTTTTAGACTTCTTTTTTTTTTTTCTTCAGTTACTCAACAAACCAGAAAATTGCTGTGGACTTAAAGAAAGCCAAATACTTTCTTTACTGAGTGATATAGGTATGTAATCAATTTGAAAATACTATCATAATTTAATGCCCCTTTGGTTTATAAAAGGATCTATATGCTACTTGGACATTAAGGAGAATTTTTGATATACTATACAAAGCACGCACTGCTATCATCTATAAGAAATTATCAGAAAAATTTAACTGTTGCTGTTGATGCTAAAACTTGGATACTTTGTTATTTTTTGTTTTTTGCTAGGAGTCCACTTTTAACTAATAGATGTTCCAATTGCTGACAAAAAATGGTGTGAAATGATCTTATTCAGTTTTATTCTCTCTCCATCCCTCTCTGCCTAACATAATAATTTTATTTACCAGTGGCATTGCACCTCATGGTTATTGGTCCTCAAGTCAACTCTTAGGATGAAATCTCTTTTTAATAAGAATTATTCCTGAAAAATCCCTAAAATTACATGCCAAGAATATGTTTCCCTATATATTTTGATATTGCTTCTATTCCTAGGTAGTGGTCAAATCTAGTTGAAGAAGATGGTTTAGGTGGGAGGGAAAACTAGGGGGATTTATATAATTCTGCAGTATTTTTTTAAATGTTAACTGGATTTTCTGTGGTGAGAATCTTAACTGGTATAATATCATTAATCATATAGTTATGAAGGTCCTTATAAATATGAGTATTAGAGGGGTGCCTAGCTGGCTCAGTCAGAGGAGCATGCAGTGCTTGATTTCAGGGTTGTGAGTTCAAGCCCCACGTTGGGTGTAGAGATTACTTAAATAAACAAAACTTAGAAAAAAAGTTCAACTGTCAGTAGATCTGTATAAAATGTGAGATGAATTTATTTTTAATAAATTTCTGTTACCTTAAAATACATTTTAAACTTTATTTAGGGTCTGGGATCCGATATTTGCATGAAAACAAAATTATACATCGTGATCTAAAACCTGAAAACATAGTTCTTCAGGATGTTGGTGGAAAGGTAGGTGAAACCTGAAGAAATGTTACATGCCAATTGAATACAGTCTCTCTGGTGTAGTCTTTGAAGTCTGTTGTCTTTCCATAGCATTTTATACTTTTTCTAACCCAGCCCTCATTACACTGAACTGTGGTTTTGTGTTTAGATGTTTGTCTCCTCTGCTAACATAGTGGTTCCATTAGAGAAGGAACTGTGCCTGTCTTGCTCACTTCTGTTTTCTAATATAGTATCTAGTAGAGATAATAGGCAGTGAGTAAAAATAGTTTGTTAATCCCTTATAAAGCACATCCAACGCACATCCTGGATTTAGTTAAGTATGTTTATTTAACTGTGTTTCTTTTTTTTTTTTTTTTTTTTTAAAGATTTTATTTATTTATTTGACAGAGAGAGACCACAAGTAGACAGAGAGGCAGGCAGAGAGAGAGAGAGGGAAGCAGGCTCGCTGCTGAGCAGAGAGCCCGATGCGGGACTCGATCCCAGGACCCTGAGATCATGACCTGAGCCGAAGGCAGCGGCTTAACCCACTGAGCCACCCAGGCGCCCTATTTAACTGTGTTTCTTATTTAAGAAGAACAAACTCATCCTCCTCCCCGAAAGTCCTAAGTTCTATATTTAAGTAAAATTCAAAGTCTTGATTTCTCAGATTCTTAAATGAGTCATCTTGAGGAGAACAGAGATTATGCATTGATTCCTGAAATACTTGTATTTATCAGAATAATTTAAACAGTTTTCTTGTGACTAGCACTCCGGTTCCACTCCAATAAAGATGTAAAACCAAGAGTCTGAATTTTGAATTTTGAATTTTGATTGTGTGGTCTTTAGTTGGTGATGGTGGTGGTCAGTTGAAGGTGATGAAATGCTGATGGTGCCTCTTCCCTTGGGAGCCTTTCATGTATGATTGGCAGCAACTGTTGCTGTTTTTTTTGTTTTGTTTTGTTTTTTGTATCCAAAGACTTCAGGATATTCTTGGAGTTAGACTCACTCAGTGGTATGATGCTTTTTCAAGTTTGGAATTATCTTTACCTTTCCCTTCTGGTTTAATGGATCAAGCTTATTCTGAATATACCAAAATAAAAATTAATAGTCTATACTTAATTTTTAAGCATTTTTTATCATGTATCAGGTACTGTGTTAGATTCTTTTCTCTCATTATTTCATTGATCCTGATAATAATTCTGTGAAGTAAGGATTGTTGGTAATACCATCATTTAGGAACCAGAAGTAACTTGATCAGGGTCACATAAGCGGTGGAACTCAGGCTTGAAATACGTTTGTGGTATTCCAGAGCCCAAGCTCTTCCCCACCACCCTCTCCAGAGCCTTATAAGGACATTGTTGGCTCTCCCTTCCAGAGTTCTCAATCATTTAATACTTATTTTATTGCAGATTATGCATAAAATAATTGATCTGGGATATGCCAAAGATGTTGATCAAGGAAGTCTGTGTACCTCTTTTGTGGGAACACTGCAATATCTGGTGAGACATGGATTGTTTCTTTGAATTCAAGTGTATGGGATTCATGTTCTTATTTCTGAAGGTCAAATATAGTAGATCAAAAATAAAGTAGCTTTTCTCTTACAGTGTTGATGTTTAAGGCATTTTTGTTTTTCTTTATAAGGCCCCAGAACTCTTTGAGAATAAGCCTTACTCAGCTACTGTTGATTATTGGAGCTTTGGGACCATGGTCTTTGAATGTATTGCTGGATATAGGCCTTTTTTGCATCATCTACAGCCATTTACCTGGTAAGAAATGGAAGAGAACCTTCGTGTGTTTGATGGGAATAGAAATTTTCAGTTAACCTGCTCTTTTTCCTTCCACTCCCCTCATATGGCGTAATTGCCTTTTAAACAAATAATTGAATAAAAATAAATGTCAAAAAATTACAGAGTGTGAGAATCAGTTGTCAACTGAGGTGACTTGTTTTATAGGCATGAGAAGATTAAGAAGAAGGATCCAAAGTGTATATTTGCATGTGAAGAGATGACAGGAGAAGTTCGGTTTAGTAGTCATTTACCTCAACCAAATAGCCTTTGTAGGTAAGTATATTTTAGTTGAGAAAGTTCACCTTAGTTTCTTTAGGGTTATAAAAAAAAACAGTAGAATTCTCTGTTTGAAGTAGTACTGTGCAGTAAAACTTTCTGTGATAATGAAAAAGTTTTATATCTGTGATGGCCCCATGAGACTGTTGAGCACTTGAAAGGTTGTAATGTGACAGATGAACTCAATTTTAAATTTTAATTTTAATTAGTGTAAATGTAAATGCAAATAACCACTTTTGACGAGAGGCTACCGTTTTGGACAGCACAGGTCTAGTAGAAATAAGAACTCCTGCTATAAGAAGATTCTTGGGATACTGAAGTAAATGGGTTTCTTGGAGAAAGGAAGGGACATACCTGTTGAAGTTTCCAGTACTTACATATGTAGGTTTTGGGTTATTTTTTTTATGGAAAAAAATTTATTCCCTGTCATTTCATGAATTACTTGAACGTAAGATACAAAAGGATACAGGTGGGTAATGAGAAAGGACAGGACAACTTACCAAATTACCTTTTTTCACAATACTATAGGGAAACTGGAACATAATGATTTTTCACCCTATTTTTGTATGCTTTCTAGTTTAATAGTAGAGCCCATGGAAAACTGGCTTCAGTTGATGCTGAATTGGGATCCTCATCAAAGAGGAGGACCTGTTGACCTTACTTTGAAGCAGCCAAGATGTTTTGTATTAATGGATCACATTCTGAGTTTGAAGGTTAGTTTGAATGTGGTCTACTTCATAAGACTTGCATTGAAGTTAACAAATTTACTTGGAAAATGAGCCTAAACATTTTAATCTTTTCTGATGCTTATTTGAAAAGAAAATTAAAGTTTTGGAGCTGATATGTTTTTAACTT
Source organism: Meles meles (assembly GCF_922984935.1). Lineage (NCBI taxonomy): Eukaryota > Metazoa > Chordata > Mammalia > Carnivora > Mustelidae > Meles > Meles meles. The sequence continues at coordinate 59,383,687 of NC_060078.1, read as the reverse complement.
CTTTAGTAAGCCTTCTCAGTTTTATTTCTAAGTGGTCTTTGTTGATTGCTTTTATGAAACATCTTTTGGATTTTCCTCTTCCTCCTGTTGGTGCCATTAAACCTCATTCATTTGGGTGCAGTCACACTGGATTTGGTTTGTTGAGGAAGTTTTCTGCTTGACTTTCATGCCTCTATACTTCCTCTCCATCCTACAGTTCATGCAGCAAGAACTACCCTTCTCTTCTTCTGAAAATGCTTTTTATTCTCCTGTCCAAGAAACCAGCATAGTTCTTCTTGCCTACCAAGTCAAGTCTAAACTGATCTGCCTGCTTTTTGGAGCTCTCTTCATGCAGGTCCTCCCCAACCAAGTGCTTGCCGCAGCCATGCTTCTCTTACCTTTTACTTTGCTAGGTCCAGCTTGTCATTGCTCCTTATGCCATCAAGCACATTATCCATTTTTGTGCTTTGACAGATGCTCTCTTTTTGCCCAGAATGATCTCTGTCTCTGTGTATCTTCTCAGCTACACTGGCAGATTCACCTCTCCTTTTCTCTGAATGGTCTCTGTCACATATTTTGTTATTTAAATCATATTTACTATATTTTCTAATTGTTTCTCATCTTCCACTCATGCCTCTCCATATAGGTTATCTTCTTTAATGCTGGGATTATTCTTACTACTTTTATTAACAGTCACTCACCCTACCATCATGCTATCCCTACTCCTGTGTTCTGTACAAAAGCCATGTATCAGGTTCTCAGTAAATATTCATTGGTATGAATGAGAGGCTCTGTTATGCTCTATACCCGGAAACAACCCTCATCTGCAGTCTTTCTATAGTTATTGATTGGGTAGTAGTAGATAGGGTTTCTAAAGTTGGAAGAATTTGTGGTGAGCGCTCGGTGGTGAGCATCCAAGTCCATCTTGGAAGGCAGGAGGAGGATAGTTGGGGGTCGGATTAAATTTTATTTTCCAGAAAAAAAAAATTGAAAAGTTATAATCATGTAAGGTTTTACTATAATATTGGCATAACTTATTAAATAGGAACTTGGGGCCACGTTGATGTCATTCTTGGCTAATGCTGAAAAATTATCTGGCTTCTTGATTTGGTTTTCTTCTGTTGTGCCAAGGAATAAATTATTCCTTAGTGTGTTAGCCCAGCAGCACTTGGTGGCATCTTTTAGTTCTTTGGTGCTCCTGAAAATTTTTGTCTTTTATTCCAGATTTTTTTCAGGCTTGGCATGTGATTGTAGCATCATTTCCACTCTGAGGTGTATGTGAACATGTGCTTATTATTGAACACAGGGAAAGAGTCCTCCTTACATGTTTTGTGGTCTGTAGACTTCAGTTTGCAGAACCACCATTTACCTGTCTGTGAATCTGGGGCAAATACTTACTTTATCTGTCTGTCTGTCTATCTATCTATCTATCTTCAGCTCAGGTACAGTAATATCTTCTTTAAAGGCTCAAAATTGTGAGATTGTGCAGGATAAGGTATGTGTGGGATACTATTCATAGTAATGGGGAGATGCTTCTGAGACATGATAATAGAACTGAATTTTGAAAGATGAGTAAGAATTAATCAGGGGAATGCACAGGGAGAAAGGCTTACAGACAGGGGAATATCAGTAACACAGGAACATGAACTGCAAAACAGTTTGCATTGTAGGACATTTTCTAAGGTGCTTATTATATTGTTCAAAGAAGGAATGATGTCTGTTTGATTTTCATTTAAAAAAGAAATCAACAAAGCGGTTACTAGAATACGTCTTTCTTTTTGAAAAGATTGCATGATTTTCCAACTGTGTATGATGAAAAACTTTAAATAGGAAAGTTGAAAAAAGTATACTGAACTTTCCACTGAAGATAGTGGTAAATCAGAAGTATTTGATTATTCCTTCTTTGCCTCCTTTTTCATGCTCCTAAGTATAAGTGTATCCTAAGTGTCTCTCCTTGGTTTTCTCTTTTTTGATACTACTTTTTCTTCCTTTCCTTTGTCATCTCTTTAGTTGTAGAACTTTACCTATAAACTGAATATGGACAACTTACTTCCTCAGTTGTGACTTTTCTACAGAGTGTTTGTAACTGCTAAATAACTGTATTTGGTGGTCCACTGACACCCAAAACTTAATTTATGAACACATTTGCTCCATTAAATCTCTCCTACAGCTTTTCCTATGCTTCTTGCCACTGTCATCTTTCCAGCTACCTAGGTGGCATGGCTTGTTTGACTGTTCCTTCTCATCCAGTTGCATATCCAATTGTTTTGTCAGATTTATCTTATGAATGTTTTAGCAATTCTGAGCTTGTCAGGTTCTCAATTTAAAAAGACTTCTTCCATAGTTTCTCTTTGCTTATCGAATAAAGTCCAAACCCTTACATTTCGTATTCAGTATTTGTCTTGGTCTCCTTTCATCCTATCCTTGCAGCCTTATCTCCTATTATACCCTAAGGGGGCATCATTTTAGGTACATTTGGATTATTTATACTTATTTTTAAAAAGATTTATTTGAGGGGCACCTGGGTGGCTCAGTGGGTTAGGCCGCTGCCTTCGGCTCAGGTCATGATCTCAGGGTCCTGGGATCGAGTCCCACATCGGGCTCTCTGCTCAGCAGGGAGCCTGCTTCCTTCTCTCTCTATGTGCCTGCCTCTCTGCCTACTTGTGGTCTCTCTCTGTAAAATAAATAAATAAAAATCTTTAAAAAAAAAAAAAAAGATTTATTTGAGAGAGCGAGCGGGAGGAGGGGCAGAGAGAGAGAATTTCCAGCAGATTCCCTGCTGAGCGTGGAGCCCCGATGCAGCTCTCATCTCAGGACCCTGAGATCATGACCTGAGCCAGAATCAAGAAATGGGTGCTTAACTGACTGAGACACCCATGTGTCACCCATGTGCCTCTGGATTATTTATAATCTTTGATTATTCTCATCCATTTTTACCTCTCTGCCTCTGCCTACCTTGTTTTCTACCTAGAACCTTTCTTCTTTCAATCTATCCTTGTTCTAATCTTCCTTCCTTTTCCTAAGTTTAGCTCATAGTGCCTCTTTTATAAAGCACCCCTTTCCTTCCATGAAGTAAACTCCTTTGGAATCTGCACAATACTTAATAATATTATAGTACATATAGTATTTTGCCTTGTATTTTAGTTCTCTTCATGTTTAAAATCTTCTATTTGGCCATTATCCTGTGGAGGGCAAGGAACATAAGTTACTCAATTTGCATACCCGCTACCACCACAATGCACTTAATAGTATTTACCACAGTAGTCACTTACTAAATACTTGAGGAACAAAAGGATAAATGTAAGTTGTATTTCCTCTCCCTTTCTTTTGCTCTCTTTTTTTTTGTGTGTGTGTGTACACATTTAGTTTTATTGTAACAAAGCAACTTGTACACTTTTAACGTTTAAAACTGAGCATCATCTTTCCTTTCCAGTGAAACAAAAAGAAAATTTAAAAATAAACAGGAATTCTTTTGCTCTCTTATGGTTCAGCTTTGGTTGTGGGATTCCATGATTACTTACCTAGTTTGACATAAACCATGTGTAGAAGTATATAGCCACCTTAGAATATTCATCCTAAGTTTCTGCTGTTGCCATTAGTGGTAGCTGTCATATTATAAGATCTGCTTAGAATGGGAAGGAATGGAAGGTCTCAGTTGGGATACTGGTTTTGTAAATCCATGTCAACTTTGACAAGTCCCTCCCCTTCCTCTCACCTTTTTCAAACATGAAGATCATTATAAAAGGAAAGTTAATGTTTTACCTTGGTAATAAGCGTTTCTAGCAGAAATAATTTTAATCTAATAATATATGTTAATTGAATTTAAAGAAAAAGTAATTTTAATCATTTGCATATACTGGTCAGTGTAACACACTAGAGAAACATAGGTATTAACTTTGTATGACTTATCTAAGAACAGTAGAAGGAAGAGGATTTAAAATCCTCTTCTCAGGGCTCTGGTTTCTCTCTGCCAAAATGGAGCTTAGAAGATCTAATTAACAGGATTTTATATGAAAACACTTAACTCTGTGGTTAGCATTTATTAGGGACTTCATAAATGGGAATATTTCCTTCCAGGTCTACAGTAAGTTTCTGAGAATAAGTAAATGTTGCCTTTTTATTTTTAATTTTTAAAAAGTAATTAATTTTTTTAAAGAGGGAGAAAGAATCCTAAGCAGGCTCCATGCTTAGCGTGGAGCCCGACATGGGGCTTGATCTCACAACCCTGAGATCATGACCTGAGCTGAAATCAAAAGTTGGATGATTAACTGACTGAACCACCCTAGGCTCAGTGTTGACTTTTAGAATTGGGGTTTTTGTTTCTAGATTTTGTAACATCCCTATAATTTTGAAACTTTATTCTTTGGATCTAAGATCTGCTATAGGAAAGTAAACTCTACTATTCAGTTTTCAGAATGTCATTTCATAATTATGGAAGGAGATCTCCCTTTAGAAAATGGTAGAACCTTGTGTAGTATAGAGATAATGTCTTTTGCTCATATTCCTTTAATATATAGCAGTGAATCTTTTATGTAATAAATAATCAGTAATCATTTTTTTGGGGTGCCTGGGTAGCTCAGTGGGTTAAAGCCTCTGCCTTCAGCTCAGGTCATGATCCCAGGGTCTTGGGATCAAGCCTCACATCAGGCTCTCTGCTTGGCGGGGAGCCTGCTTCTTCCTCTCTCTCTCTGCCTGCCTCTCTGCATACTTGTGATCTCTGTCAAATAAGTAAAAATCTTTTTAAAAAAAAACATTTTTTCTCATTTATACAGATAGTACACATCCTAAATATGACTTCTGCAAAGATAATTTCTTTTTTGTTACCACCTGATGAAAGTCTTCATTCACTGCAGTCTCGTATTGAGCGTGAAACCGGAATAAATACTGGTTCTCAAGAGCTTCTTTCAGAGACGGGAATTTCTCTGGATCCTCGGAAACCAGCCTCTCAATGTGTTCTAGATGGAGTCGTAAGAGAATTCTAATATACCTAGAGTATAAGAAATCTGTTAGCATAGAGGGATTGCATGCCCTGCATTTTTTTGATGCATAGTTGGAATCTTCTTGGGGGGGGTGGTGGGATGTACCTTACAATTCTTATTTTCATTTTATCCTACTCATTACTCTTATCATTGCTTTGCAAAGTGAACAAAATACGTTTTAAACTTTGTATGACTTTCTCTTTGGTGCCAGTTTTCTCCCCCCTTTTTTTTCCTCTTGTACTTAAAGCCTAGAACCTTGAAATTAGACCAGCAGTCTCATAGATCCTGCCAGAGGATAGATGGATGGTAAAATATTGTGCTCATGACTCTTTTGTTGTTGTTGTTGTTTTACTTTTTTGAGGCAAATTTTATATATCGTGTAATTTACCCATTTCATGTGTACAATTCAGTGCTTTTTTTGTTTTTTTAGTAAATTTACCTAATTGTGCAGCTGTTACTATAAATCCATTTTAAGATATTTCCATATCAATAAGATCCTTGATGTCCACTAACTCTTAATCTCCATTCTGTTCACTTCAGACATCCACTAATTTACTTTCTATCTCAGTAATTTGTCTTTTCCAAATACTTCATATAAGTGGAATCATACAGTCTGTAGTCTCTTGTGTCTGACTTCTTTAACTTTTTGTTTGTTTTGAAGGTTCGTTTATGTCCTAGCGTATATAAGAACTTCATTCCTTTTGATTACTAAATAGTATTCCCATTGTATGGATATATGTTGTTAAGACTTTTTGCTTTTGTCCTTTTGGGTCTTGTGATTGTTTTTCACTTTAGCCCATACTATAGTTATTTATTTTTCCAAAGTAGTAATCCAGACCTTAAATTTGTAAGATGTATGCTAATAAACATTAATGTTATTCATTTGCATTTCACAATGAATTTCATAGGAAATGTGGTGTTTAAGTACTTAGAGAACCTAGTATTTTCAAGGATTTTTTTTTTAATTGTTTCTTTTTCAGAGAGGCTGTGATAGCTATATGGTGTATTTGTTTGATAAAAGTAAGACTGTATATGAAGGACCATTTGCTTCCAGAAGTTTATCTGACTGTGTAAATTATATTGGTAAGTATAGCTTATATGCTGACCGAGCTTTAAAGCTGAAGTAATGTAATTTTGACTCAGTATGGTTAGTAGAAATGGTCTTTTGGTGTTTCTGTTCTATATCTCATACTTTGGGTTCATAAGTGTGGTAAAAAATGAATTTATATAGTTTGGAAGGTGAAATGGTAGATTTCAAGACACTTCTAGATCCCTCATTTGGAAGAAGACTTACTTTCCACAGGATAGGGCTCTCATAGAAGAATGAGTCTCCCCTATTAAGTCTACTTTCTAGTTGTTCCTTATTTTGTTTTATCATATGAGTACTGCTTAATGTTCAAATGATTTCATTTATCCTGTGAAAATTTTTCTTTTCTTTGGAAGAAGTGATACATTTCTGTATACTCAAAACTAAAATCAAGCATAATATATAAAATCAAGAACAGGACTGGGCATAGGGCTAAAATTATGTAATCTTTCCTCCGTGTTACCTTTTTGTTAGTTTTTTTAACTATATTTTAACAACATATATAATATATTGTTATATATATATGATATAACAATATTATATATATTATATATATATAATATATATATGTTATATATATATAATATAACAATATATATATTTTAACAATAGCTTTAAATTTACAGAAAATTGAGTAATAGTACAAAGTTTTCGTGTTATTTGAGTAGATAGTACAAAGTTCTCATGTTATTCCCTTTCCCAACACATATCATTTCCCAAGTTGTTAACATCTTATATTATATAGTACATTCGTTATACATAAAGAACCAATAATATATGCTTATTAACAAAAACCTGTACTTTTTTCATTTTTCCTTAGTTTTTATCTGGTGTCCTTATTCTGTTCCAGGATCTCACCCAGGATACCACATTACATTTAGTGTCTTATTTCCTTAGGCTTTTCTTGGCCATGACAGTTTCTCAGACTTTTCATTGTTTTTTTTTTTAGATTTTTATTTATTTATTAGACAGACAGAGATCACAAGTAGGCAGAGAGGCAGGCAGAGAGAGAGAGGAGGAAGCAGGCTCCCCGCTTAAGCAGAGAGCCCGACGCGGGGCTTGATTCCAGGACCCTGAGACCATGACCTGAGCTGAAGGCAGAGGTTTTAACCCACTGAGCCACCCAGGCACCCCCTTTTCCTTGTTTTTGATGATCTTGACAGCTTTGAGGAATACTGGTCAAGTATGTTTTTAGGATGCACCTCTGTTGCAGTTTGTCTGATTTTTTTTTTCCCCTCATGATTAGAATAGGGTTAGGCTTTTGAGACATCACAGAAATAGTGTCATTTTCATCACATTTTATGAAGAGTATATACTTTCAATGTGATTTATGACTCTTGGTGATGACCTTGGATCACCTGGCTAAAGTAGTGTCTCTCAGATTTTTCCACCTTAAAGTTTAGTCTCCCCTTTGACCCCTGCCATGCTGTGAAGGAGGTCACTATGTAGAACCCAAGGAGTTACGCTCCCCTTCCTTTAAGGATATAATACATAATTTATTTGGAATTCTTTTGCATATGAGATTTGTCTCTTCTCTCCCATTTATTAATTTATTGTCATTTATTCTATCAATATGGATACATGGATATTTGTCTTATACTCTGGATTATAACCCGAGACTAATTTATTTTGTTCTTCAGATTGCTGCATTTTTGGTCACTAGGAGCTATTTCATTTGGCTTCCTCTGCCTCTTTCACTTGTGCCATCAATTAGGGTTTTTTAATTTCTTTTTTTTTAAAGCACTTCCTTTCTGACACCAAAACATGTTCCATGTCTGTCTTGTGTATTTCTTGTCCCAGTCCTAGGATCAGCCATTTCTCCAAGGAGCCCTGGTTCCTTTAATTGGAAAATAGTGTTAAAAACCAAAATCTGTACACTAGGAGTGCTTTTTGCTACTGAAGTATCATTTCTTAGACCTTTTTATTTTTTTTTAAATATATGATTTGTTTGTGTGGGAGAAAGACTCCCCTCACCTAGACTCTTTTTCTTTAAAGTGTTTGGGTTATTTCATTTGGTTGGTTTGTTTGTTTGTTTGTTTTGTCTGTTGTAGGAAGTCTCAGGAGTAAGAATGGGTATATAAGAATAGAAGAAAGGTTATTTGAAACTATTAATTATTAGGGGAGGCAAAGATTTTTTCCAGATATATATAGTTTTATTTTCTTTAAGTCTGCTTCAGATATTGTGGTTTTTCAGTACTAACCCAGTGTAGTATCATTTCTCTGAATGTTTTCATTGGAAAAGAATAATGGAGACTATAATTGCCACCTTAAAGTATAGGATGACTCTCTTTCAGCCTTGGAGAATTTCAGAATGTTAAAGTGCAATTTCATTGTACTTAACATATATCTGCCATAGTTTTATTTTTTTAATTAATGAATTAATTAATTTGAGAGAGTGAGAGGGAGGGAGCATGAGAGGGGGAGGGGCAGGGGAAGAAGCAGACTCTCTGCTGAGCAGGGAGCTCAGTCTTCCGACTCTCATATCATGACCTAAGCCAAAGGCAGATACCCAACCGACTGAGTCACCCAGGTGCCCCTGCCATGGTTTTAGAAAGTAGCATTCCCTTTACTAAGGGCAAGAGATAACCATCAATAAATAATTTTATATATCTGGCATTGAAGAAGGCATATTTTACTAAACTGCTGGTTACCCTGTATGTTTTCCTAAAGTTGGATTGGTAGTCCAGGAGATGAAATTTATTATTCAGAGGCAAGAAAGACCATGGAAAGTTTGTGGAGGACACGGGATTTCATTTGGAACTTGAAAGAAATAAAGAATTCCGATTAATGGAGAAAAAAGGGCGTATTCCCCGTTAGATGCAAGAAAAAAAAAAGAGGAGTAATTACAAGCTTTGTGATTATGTAGTGATTATTTATTTTTATTTCCCCTCATACCTGGAATGGGGCTTGTGTATTGCAGGTCAGTAAATGTATGTTGAACGAATGAAACAGTAACAATTGATTCTTTATAGCATCAGTTTCTAGAATCTAGAGGAATAGTATTTGTATGGACAGGAAATCAGAAAGAAAGATAGACGAACTCTAAAATTTTAAAAGTAATTTCCCTTCTCTTTTTCCCCATCTTTTTATATAAAGTACGGGACAGCAAAATACAGCTTCCAATTATACAGCTACGTAAAGTATGGGCTGAAGCAGTACACTATGTGTCTGGGCTAAAAGAAGACTACAGCAGGCTCTTTCAGGGACAAAGAGCAGCAATGTAAGTGGATTCTGTAATTTATAGGTGCAGTGTCATGTGCATTAATGCTCAAGAATTAGTCTTGCTGTTTTCATTAAACAGTATTCCATGCAGACTGAAATATTGGGCTAATCTGAAGTGTAATTGTAATATTCTGACCAGACTTTTTAAGAATTCTTACTAATGGTCTGAAATCATCCAATTGCAATAGCTTGAGGGTAGTTCCTGAAAGGTCCTAGTATAAGAAGATTGTTTTATCTTAGAATATCATAGACAGGGAGTTTTTAGAGACTAGATTCTAGAGATTAACTAATTCTCACAGATTGATAATAGAAATATAGGCTTTTGATTTACAGCAAGTTAAGCTATTAAATTTTGTGCACTGTTTCTGAAATACTGATTTTTTTTTTCTGCTGTGGTTTAGGTTAAGTCTTCTTAGATACAATGCTAACTTGACAAAAATGAAGAACACTTTGATCTCAGCATCTCAGCAACTGAAAGCTAAATTGGAGTTTTTCCACAAAAGCATTCAGCTTGACTTGGAAAGATACAGTGAGCAGATGACTTATGGGATATGTAAGTGTTTGGGTAACATGTTTGAAAGAAATGTTGCTATCTGCTGTCTACTATGTTGCCTTCTTGCCTCATAGCCCATTGTTTCACTTACATTCAGGTTAGAACAAAAGACAGGTTGCCTCATCATCATAAACAGTGTTTGTACTAAATAGTACCTCCTTTTAACCTTTAGATTAGGAACTTTACTTCCCCACAATTGGACTGTAGTTGGACTAAAATTGTTTAGCTCCAGAAAAATTCGAAGCAATTTAAGAGCTTTTGATTTTCAAGCCTGATTTTTAAAATAGATAAAAAGTCTTGGGGCGCGTGGGTGGCATAATTGGTTAAGTGTTCAACTCTTGGTTTTGGCTCAGGTTGTGATCTCAGGGTCCTGAGACTGAGCCCCACAGTGAGCTTCGTGCTCAGCATGGAGTCTGCTGAAGACTCTGTCTCCCTCTCCTTCATCCCTTCTCCCCTGCCCCATGTGTTCTCTTTGTCTCTCTCACTCTCTCTCAAATAAATAAATAAACAAATAAATAAATAAATATTAAAAAAATAGATACAAAGTCTGTATTGGGGTGAGTCCTTAACCAGGGAAATCTTAAACTACTTATCTTTTTCTTTTTTTTTTAAGATTTTATTTATTTATTTGACAGACAGAGGTCACAAGTAGGCAGAGAGGCAGGCAGAGAGAGAGGAGGAAGCAGGTTCCCTGCCGAGCAGAGAGCCCAATGCGGGGCTCGATCCCAGGACCCGGGGATCATGACCTGAGCCGAAGGCAGAGTCTTTAACCCACTGAGCCACCCAGGTGCTCCTTTAAACTACTTATCTTTCTGTAAATAATAACACAAATAATTCTGGGGTTTTCTTCAAAACCTCCTACTGTCGAGTCCCAGTTTTTTTTTTTTTAATATAGTACACAGCCTCTAGTTTTTCAATATTTGACTCTGAGCTCTCTTCCTTCATATGTATTAAGGAAATGTAAGATGCTGAAGGGGCCACCACCAATATTTCTGTTTTCTGTCATAAAACATATTCTTTCAGGGCGCCTGGGTGGCTCAGTGGGTTAAGCCTCTGCCTTCGGCTCAGGTCATGATCCCAGGGTCCTGGGATTGAGCCCCACGTTGGGCTGTCTGCTCAGCGGGGAGCCTGCTTCCTCCTCTCTCTCTGCCTGCCTCTCTGCCTACTTGTGATCTCTGTCTGTCAAATGAATAAATAAAATCTTTAAAAACAAAACAAAACATATTCTTTCTTTGGGAAACAAATCCTGTTCATATACTTGTCTTGAGCAAGGTATGTGTATCTCAGAATAAATGATCAGCAGTGTCCAATTGAGTGAATCAGTTTACCCACTAGAGCTGGTTCTATGATTGATGTTTTATTTCTATTTGTGTATAATAGGCATTCTGGTGAGTGACAAAACACTATAATTTTTTCACCAGATTATCTCTGACTAGTCATTTGTATATCTTATACAAGGGTTAAAAAAGAATGACATAGACCTGTGTACTGATATCAAAAGATCACTTAGGTCTTTAATGGCAATGATGTTTTAGGTTGGGGAAAAAAAAAATCAAAGAAAGAAAAGCATGTAGAGATAGTTTCACTTGTGAGGGAAAAGGCTATGTGTCTATGTAACAAAAGATTAATGTAAGATCCTTAGAGTGGAGAGGAGGAAGAGAGACTTTTCTTTGTATATCCTTTTATAGTGTTTGATTTTTTAAAAAAATCATGTTCATGTATTACTTTTTTTTTTCATTTTTAAGGGAAAACTATTTATATTGGTTTCTTAGGGGGGTGCCATAACAAGTTACTATAAATTGGGTGGTTTAGAACCACAGAAATTTACTGTCTCACAATTCCAAAGGCTGAAAATCCAAAATCAAGGTGTTGGCAGGGTCATGAGCCCCTTGAGAGCTATGGGGAAGAATATTTCCTTGCTTCTTCCTAGCTTCTCGTGGTTTGCCAACAGTCCTTGGCTCCTTGGATTATAGCTGCCACACTGTAATCTCTGCCTCTGTTATCAACGTAGAGCTCTCCCTTCTTATGTCTGGGTCTCTGTATCTCTTCTCTTCTTATAAGGATATTAGTCATACTGGACTAATCAAACCTACTCCAAGATGACCTCTTAATTTAGCTAATTGCATCTGTAGTGACCCTGTTTCCAAATAAGTTCACATTCTGAGGTTCTGAATTAGGACTTCAACATATCTTTTTGGGGGACAGTTCAACCTATGATGTCATTTCCGATGTTAATATGGCAAGAAAGTAGATAGGTCAGTAAGTAAAGGTGTGGTTATTTCTGAGATAATCAATTAAGACTTTTTTTTTAGCCTCAGAAAAAATGTTAAAAGCATGGAAGGAAATGGAAGAAAAGGCTATCCATTACGCTGAGGTAAGATCACTAGTTCATTCTATATGCTTATTAATTCCTGAGGTCTCTCTTAGAAATTGTCTTTGGTTTTGGTATGTAGAATATTTTTCATGTTATTCCTGAATATCAGACAAAAGTCTAGTAGATGCTTTGTGTGTGTAGAGGGAAGGACCATAGTTGATTAAAAAAAAAAAAAACAACAAGGGCTTTGGGCAAATGAGATAAAACAGAAACCTCACTAAACTTCAGTTTCCATATTATATTATGTGGACTTTTTAGTAGGCTTATGCAGATTAAATGGGAGTACATAATAAATGGTAGTTATTGCTGTTATTTTTAGGAGTGGTTTATTTTTTTTAATTTTAAATTTTTATTATGTTAATGTCAGTCACCATACAGTACATCATTAGTTTTTGATATAATGTTCCATGATTCATTGTTTACATATAACACCCAGTGCTCCATGCAATATGTGCCCTCCTTAATACCCATCACTGGGCTAACCCATCCCCCTGCCCCCATTCCCTCTAAAATTCTCAGTTTGTTTCCTGAAGTCCATAGTCTGTTATGGTTTGTCTCCCCCTCCGATTTCTGCCACTTCATTTTTCCCTTCTCCTAATGTCCTCCATGCTGTTCCTTATGTTCCACAAATAAGTGAAACTATATGATAATTGACTTTTTCTGCTTGACTTATTTCACTTAGCATAATTTCCTCTAGTTCCATCCATGTTGATGCAAAATTTTGGGATTCATCCTTTCTGATGGCTGAGTAATATTCTATTTTATATATGCACCACATCTTCTTTATCCATTCATCTGTTGAAGGGCATTTCAGCTCTTTCCACAGTTTGGCTATTGTGGACATTGCTGCTATGAACATTGGGGTGCATGTGGCCCTTCTTTTCATTACATCTGTATCTTTGGGGTAAACACCCAGTAGTACAATTGCTAGTCATAGGGTAGCTCTATTTTTAACTTTCTGAGGAACCTCCATACTGGTTTCCAAAGTGGCTATACTACCTTGCATTCCCAGCAGGATAATAGGGTTCTCCTTTCTCCACAACCTCTCCAACATTTATTGTTTCTTGCCTTGTTGATTTTTGCCATTCTGACTGCTGTAAGGTGGTATCTCAGTGTGGTTTTGATTTGAATTTCCATGATGGCTAATGAAGGTGAACCTTTTTTCATGTGTCTGTTAGCCATTTGTATGTCTTCTTTGGAGAAGTATCTGTTCATGTCTTCTGCCCATTTTTGACTTATTTTTTTGGGTGTTGAGTTTGAGAAATTCTTTATAGATCTTGGATATCAGCCTTTTGTCTGTAGTGTCATTTGCAAATATCTTCTCCCATTCTGTGGGTTGCCTCTTTGTGTTGTTGACAGTTTCTTTTGCTGTGCAGAAGCTTTTTATCTTGATGAAGCCCTAAAAGTTCATTTTCGCTTTTGTTTCCTTGCCTTTGGAGACATGTCTTGAAAGAAGTTGCTGTGGCCAGTGTCGAAGAGGTTACTGCCTATCTTCTCCTCTAGGACTTTGATGGATTCCTGTCTCACATTGAGGTCTTTCATCCATTTAGAGTTTATCTTTGTATATGCTGTAAGCAAATGGTCATGTTTCATTCTTCTGTATGTAGCTGTTCAATTTTCTCAGCACCATTTATTGAAGAGACTGTTTTTTCTCCATTGGATATTTTTCCTGCTTTGTTGAAGATTAACTGGACCATGGAGTTGAGGGTCCATATCTGGGCTTTTTATTCTGTTTCACTGATCTGTGTGTTTGTTTTTGTGCCAATACCATGTTATCTTGGGAATCACAGCTTTGTAAAATAACTTGAAATCAGTCAATGTGAAGCCCCTAGCTTTGTTTTTCTTTTCAACAGTTCCTTGGTGATTTGGGGTCTTCTTTGGTTCCATACAATTTTTAGGATTGTTTGTTCCAGCTCTTTGAAAAATGCCATTGGTATTTTGATCAAAATGGTGTTGAGGGGCGCCTGGGTGGCTCAGTGGGTTAAGCCTCTGCCTTCGGTTCAAGTCATGATCTCAGGGTCCCGGGATCGAGCCCGGCATCGGGCTCTCTACTCAGCGGGGAGCCTGCTTCCTCCTCTCTCTCTGCCTGCCTCTCTGCCTACTTGTGATCTCTGTCTGTCAAGTAAATAAATAAATAAAATCTTTAAAAAAAATGGTGTTGAAAGTATAGATTGCTCTGGGCAGGCATAGACATTTTAACAATGTTTATTCTTCTGATCCGTGAACATGGAATGTTTTTCCATCGTTTTATGTCTTCTTCAATTTCTTTCATAAGTGTTCTATAGTTTGTGGAGTATAGATCCTTCACCTCTTTGGTTAGGTTTATTCTAAGGTATCTTACGGTTTTTGGTGCTATTGTAAATGGAATCAATTCCCTAATTTTTCTTTCTGCAGTTATATTGTTAGTGTATAGGAAAGCAGCTGATTTCTGTGCATTGATTTTGTATACTGCCACATTACTGAATTGCTGTATGAGTTCTAGTAATTTAGGGGTGGATTCTTTTGGGTTTTCCACATAAAATATCATGTCATCTGTGAAGAGAGAGTCTGATTTCTCTCTCCCCTCACTCCCCACTTTTCCCCCTAACTTTATAAATCTTATTCTTGGATTTCATTTTGGCTGGTTTTCTTGGTGTGGTAGCTTCCGATCACTCCAAATTTTCCAAGGGTGCATCTTGCTTGGAAGGTGGTTGATATTTTCAACTCTGTACATTCCCTCAACCACACCTCAACAGAATGACTAGGAGGAGGAACTCCCAACAAAGAAAAGAATCAGAGACTGTGGCTTCTCCCATGGACCTAAATGGATATGGATATAAGCAAGATGTCAGAAGTAGATTTCAGGGTTACAGTTGTGAAGACAATAGCTAGGTTGGGGAAAACCATTAAAGGCAACATAGATTCTTTAAGGGCAGAAATGATAGCTAATCAGGCTGAACTTAAAAATGCTATGAATGAGATGCAATCTAAGCTAGATACTCTTAACAGCTGGGGTAAATGAGGTAGAAGAAACAATTAGTGATGTAGAAGACAAACTGATTGAAAGGAAGGAACAGGAGTCCTGGAACAAACACCTTAAAATCCATGAAAACAGAATTAGAGTGATGCCATGAAATGTTCCAATGTCAGAATTATTGGGATCCCTGAGGGGGGAATAGGGAGAGAAAGAGGAGTTGTAGATATATTTGAGCAAATTGTAGCTGAGAACTTCCCTAATCTGGGGAATGAAACAAGCATTCGTGTCCTAGAGGCAGAGAGGACACCTTCCAAGATCAAGAAGAACAGACCAACGCCTTGGCATGTAATAGTAAGACTCAACAAATCTCAGAATCAAGGAAACCATTTTTTTTTTTTTAATTTGACAGAGAGAGATCACAAGTATGCAGAGAGGCAGGCAGAGAGAGAGAGGGAAGCAGGCTCCCTGCTGAGCAGAGAGCCCGATGTGGGGCTCGATCCCAGGACACTGGGATCATGACCTGAGCCGAAGGCAGAGTCTAACCCACTAGCCACCCAGGCGCCCCTCAAGGAAATCATCTTAAGGGCAATTAAGAGGTAGAGATTCCTTACATACAGAGGGAAGAACATCAGAATAACATCAGACCTGTCCACAGACACCTGGCAAGCCAGAAGGGGCAGCAAGACATATTCAGGGTACTAAATGAGAAGAACATGCAGCCAAAAATACTTTATCTGGCAAGGCTGCCATTCAGAACAGATGAAGAGATACAGAGTGTCCAGGACTGGCAGAAACTGAAAGAATATGTGGCCATTAAACTAACCCTGCAAGAAATATTAAGAGGGGCTCTATAAAAGGAGAAAGACCCCAAAAGTGATATAGAACAGAAATTTACAGAGACAGTCTGTAGAACCAAGGACTTCACAGGCAACATAATGACAATAAAACCGTATCTTTCAGTAATCACTCTCAACGTGAACAGCCTAAATGCTCCCATGAAACAGCACAGGGTTGAGTTTGAATAAAAAGACAGGACCCATCCATATGCTGTCTACAAGGGACTCAATGTGAGTGGTTTAGATAGGATAGCTATACATCCTGGTTACCTGAAATGGTCCCAGTTTATACCTGCCTTGCCATAATTACTCCCTTTTACTCTCAAAATTATGCTTGTTTGGACAATAAATTCTATATGTGGTCATGCTGGTTATAGTTCATTCTCTAGGAGGCATATTCCTTCCTCAGCTGTTAAATCTGTCCATGGTCCCACTAAATTGTTACTCTCCTGAATGCCAGTACTACCTGAAGGACATGGGTAAGGCAGTTGATATCCTTGGGTAGGAAATCCATTGTCTTTATCTTTCTGCATTCTTATTCAAGGCATTTGGGCACAAGAGGCAGTGAAAATCATAAAGCTGAGATGCAGCAGTTTTGGCCGTCACTTTTTCTCTGTCTTGTTAGTGACACCTCTGTCTTTCTGCTTCTCAGGAGGAGAAAGCAAATGCTAGTAATTTAGTGTTGTCAGAAGAGAAAAGAGAGAAGCATAGGTATTAAGTCTGTCCTTGTATGAAAGATTTTCAGAATCTGAAAGATAAAAAAGCTTGAACAAAGTCAGTGTTTCATGTTAAATCATTTATTTCTCCTGCTGTTGCAGCAAATCATTCTCTGAGTTCTTTTCTGTTTTGTGGTGGTGAGCCTGTAATTTCTTTTGTGATTCATCATATTTTAGGTGGGTATCATTGGTTACCTGGAGGATCAGATCATGTCTCTACACACTGAAATCATGGAGCTGCAGAAGAGCCCTTATGGAAGACGTCAGGGAGACTTAATGGAATCTCTGTAAGTAGGGAAGTCTTGTGTTGCTGGTATGGATGTCTGTAATTTTTTGTCTCAGATGGTACTTTCTGTGTGTATCTGGCAGAGTAAGCCTATATTTTTCCTTTTCCATAGATTTTCTTTCTCCAAATATATTGCCATAATTTTATTTATTTATTTATATTTATTTTAAAGATTTTATTTATTTATTTGATACAGAGAGAGACAGCAAGAGGGGGAATGCAAGCAGGGGAAGTGAGAGAGGGAGAAGCAGGCTTTCCACAGAGCAGGGAGCCCAGCGCAGGGCTTGATCCCAGGACTCTGGCATCATGACCTGATCCGAAGGCAGATGCTTAATAACTGAGCCACCCACGTGCCCCATTGCCATCATATTTTATTTTATTTTATTTTTTTTAAAGATTTTATTTATTTATTTGACAGAGAGAGAGGTCACAAGTAGGCAGAGAGGCAGGCAGAGAGAGAGGAGGAAGCAGGCTCCCTGCGGAGCAGAGAGCCCGATGCGGGGCTCGATCCTAGGACCCTGAGATCATGACCTGAGCCGAAGGCAGTGGCTTAATCCACTGAGCCACCCAGGCGCCCCTGCCATCATATTTTAAAAGGAAGTTTTTCTTAGTCACAGAAATTTTGGGAATAACTTCAGGGATCACCTTTGCTTTTTTTTTTTTTTTTTTTTTTTAAGATTTTATTTATTTATTTGATAGAGATCACAAGTAGGCAGAGAGGCAGGCAGAGGGGGGAGGGGGAAGCAGGGTCCCCACTGAGCAGAGAGCCTGATGTGGGGCTCGATCCCAGGACTCTGGGATCATGACCTAAATGGCAAAAAGGCAGAGGCTTGAACTCACTGAGCCACGCAGGTGCCCCTGACCTTTGCTTTTTTAATCAGAGCATCGTTTCATGTGAATGTTAACAGGTTTTCAAGTATTCTAAGTTACAAACTGTTGCCCTACTTACCATAGTTCTAGCCCCAAGTTATTGTCCATTAAATGCCCTAAATGAGGTTAACTTCCTAAGTGTCTGGATGGAAATTTAAAAATTTTACCCTAATCACAGGCCTTCATTTTTGCCCATTTAAGTGTTTCTAATGCAGAGATGTTGTATATGTGATGGTAGATCAGAGCAGATATGAAGTATATTAAACTTTGTGTTTTTATTTATTTTTTAAATTTTTAAAAAAGATTTTACTTTTAAGTAATCTCTATACCCAGTGTGGGGCTTGAACTCATGACACCAAGATCAAGAGTCGCATGCTTTACTGACTGAGCCAGACGGGTGCACCTAAACTTTGTATTTTTAGATCTTGCTTATTACCCAGTGACATGCTGTGTAAAATATTCGTTGGCAATATGTATTTGCTTTAAAATAGGTTTATACTCTATTCAAATAATATGTTCATTTCAAGTTGTTGATTATTAGTCATTGAGTTATCTTCACTTTTGGAAGCATGTTTTCTCTTTCATAGGGAACAACGTGCCATTGATCTGTATAAGCAGTTAAAGCACAGACCTTCAGGTAAGACACTTAATCACTGTACACAAAGGCATTTTAGGAAACCATCACAAACTTAACAAATCCAGGGGATTGGATTTTAAAACAAGCTGCAGAATAAATTCCAGGTTTGGTATTGCCATAGAGCTGTTTATGGTAAAACAGCTTTTAAGTTGGTGAGAATGTGAGAGATTAGGAAGGCAAAGTAACAAGAAAATTGAGATAGAAGACTTTCTAAAGGGAAATGAAAGGAAGGAATGAAAGAGAAAAAAGGAACTCAAAGAAAGGGAAGAGGAAGCAAGAAAATGTGAGGAAAGATGGAAAAAATAAGTGCTGCTTAAGATTAGAGAAGTTGAATTTGGTACAACGAGTTCAGGTGTGGAGTTATTAGAGGGAAGGCCCATGTTCTAGACCAAAGTAGCATACCTTGAAAATGATGCCTTCATCTGCATCTGGTTACCGCTTATTTCACTGGCAAAACAATTCCTGTCGAACGTGTGCTGAATACAGAACATGGAATATAGAACATGGTCTGTTGACAAGAGCATTGGAGCTTGGATTCTTGACTGGGCAGCTTACTGACCAAGTACCTAATTTCCTTTCCTTTTTTTTTTTTTTTTTTTTTTAAAGATTATTTATTTATTTATTTGACACAGACAGAGATTACAAGTAGGCAGAGAGAGAGGAAGGGAAGCAGGCTTCTTGCTGAGCAGAGAGCCCGATGTGGGGCTCGATCCCAGGACCCTGGGCTCATGACCTGAGCCGAAGGCAGAGGCTTTAACCCACTGAGCCACCCAGGTGCCCCTCTAATTTTCTTGTGTTCAATTTTCCTCTTCTGTAAAATGGGGCTGAAACCTCACTTTCCTAATCCAGTGAGTGTGTGTAGCAATGTATTTGAGAGGTGTTTTGTGAAAATGCCTTGAGAAGTATAAAGTATTATGTATCTGCGAGATACTATCCTCTGTTAAAAATTGATTTGTTTTGCTGGGTTGTAGAAGAAATAAAAGGTTAAGCCTGTGCCTTAATTTGCTATATATACCTAAATTACCAATAAGTAAAAGACATGTTTTATACTTTAAAATTTACAAACATGTGCATTTTAATATCCATCCATATGAAATGCTATCTTAACAAATAATGTGATCTCCTCTACATTGGTTTTTATTGGAGGGGAATTCATTCAGTTTATTCCTGTAGACAATTATGAGGTATATATATATAAGATAGGCACCTAATGCTGCCTGGGGTCAGGGATGGTTAGAGGAGGTTATTGCAGGAGATGACATCTGAGATAAGCCTTAAAGAGTAAGTAGTAGGGAAAGGAGCCGGGTTCTTGGATGTACAAGTATAGTGAGTAAAGACACATATGTGTAACACTTAGCATGTTTGAGGAAATGCAGTGACTGGATTGTAGAGTTTCAGGGGAGAGGCTGGATCAGATGTGGCTGGATCATAAAGGATCTGGTCTGTTATAGTAAAGAGTTTGGATTTCATCATGATAGCAAAGAGAAACTTTAACATGTTTTAAGCAGGGGAATGGCATGACCAGATGAGCATTTCAGAAGCACGGCTTTGGTAACATTGCACATAGTGAGGCTAGACTGAAGACAGGCATTGTTTATGAGGCTTTTGAAATAATCATAACTCAGTATAGGATGGGCCATGAGCTAAGGCAGAGAGCCTGAACTGTGGAGACTGGGTGAGAGGAAGGTAAAGGCAAGAGAGACATTTAGGAGGTAGAACTGATAGTGTTGGGTGATGGATTGAATATGGGTGGCTGGAGCTGGACTAGGGATGCCTCCCAAGATTCTGGCTATGGCAGCTGGGTGCATGGTCAGTAGGACCACTCACCATAAAAGCAAGTATAGAAAGGATGGCGGACCTGATGGAAAAAGAAGATGAATTCATTTTTGTACATGTTGATGTTAGGGAGTCAGTGGGATATTAAAGTAGCGATGTCTAATAAACAGTATTAAATATATATATGTAGGTACGTATATGTATGTATGTATACATAAGTACACATATACATACATGTACATATGTATATGGAATTAGTAGAAAAGTTGGGGCTAGATATTTAGCTATTTGAGAATGATCAACCATAGGACTAAAGTGACCATCTTGGAAAAGTAAGTCGAGTGAGGAAGCCAAAGATGAATCCCAGAGAATACCAACATTCAGGAAATGGCTAGAAGCAGAAGAGCTGGCAGAGAAGATTGAGAAATGACCAGAATATATAGATGGAGACAGAGAGAGTTTCAAGAAGAAAGTGTTCAGTGAGTGGGATGAAATGCTACAGAGGTGTGGGTAATAAAAATGTGATGTAAGCATACATTCAACTTAGCAGTTTGGACATCATTGTTGATCTTGGCAAAATACGGCCTTTTGGGAACAGAACTCAGATTATGGGAGGATGAGGGAGGAATGAGACAGGAAGAAATAGAGAAGTCAGTCTAGACCAGCAATTCCCAAATTGTGGTTCATGAACCCCAGAGGATTGATGAGGACAAAACTATTTTCATAACACTAAGACATTTGCGTTTTTCACTATGTTGACATTTTCACTGATGCTGTGAAAAGCATTGGTAGGTAAACAGCTTATACCTTACTTAGCATGGATCATGGCACAAGTACCAAACTATATAAGTAGTCATACTTTTCACCACTATGCAATCACAGTTAAAAAAAAAAAAAAGGTTCATTTAAGTATGTACTAGATAAGTAGTAAGAATTCTATTTAAATCTCAACCTTTGGGTTCATGTCTTTTCAATATTCTGTATGATAAAAGGGGAAGTGCCCCTAGAGCATTTCTGCTCCATACTGAAGTCCTCTGTTTTTCTCAGGAAAGCCACTGTGGCAGGTGTCTTCTCAAAAGTTAATGAAGCATGACTGTCATTTTAAGGGAAAAAAACAACGTTAGTTGGCAATGATAAAATTCCATATTTCAGGCAAAAAAATAGAATTTAGAAAAACTTGTATCCATCAAGTGAAATTTGTCAGCTTCTTAGGACCTAAACTTTTTTGAGGAGAACAGTGGTGATATTAAAAAGACTTGCAAAAATGTAAAACAAGGCTAGTTTTCTCACTAACATATTTTGGAAAATAGTTATTTTTAATAAAAATATGTTTCAAAGGTAATGAGTTTTTTGTTATTTTTAAGTAAATAAGTAAATATTTTTAAACTTCTCAGTTTAATTCCCAAAAAACACCTTTGGGTTCTTAAGAATTTTTGAGTGTACAGGGGTCCTGAGACCAGTGAGTTTAGAACTGCTTATCTAGGCTATTCTTTTCAGAAACTTTGCTGTTAAGGAAAGAAGAGGTGAGGAGCCAAGAGAGATAGATTCCGGGAGTTCAGTCTTCAGAAGGTAGACTTGAGCATATTTAAGTGCTTGGGCCCAAAAGCCTGTGGAAAGGGAGGTCCCTAAACAAGCTTGAGAGGCTGACTCAATTAGGCTTGCTTCCACTGATATTAGAGCGATTGTCAGTGCAGATACTGACACTTTTGTGAGTGTAGGGGTTGGAAGGTGGGGATCTTACTGTCTTGTGGCCACCGGTCCTGAAGTAAGAAGTGGAGTTAACTGTTAACAGAAGAGGTGATGGGATTAACAGAGGAAGTGATGACTACATAGATTTAAAGAGTATGCTAAAGATTTTTAAAAGCTGGTGTATGCAGTGGAAGATGTTGCTGATCCAGAACATTTATTAAGAATCCAGAGCAGAGGGGTGCCTGGGGGGCTCAGTTGGTTAAGTGACCACCTTCAGCTCAGCTCATGATCCTGGAGGGCCAGGATGGAGTCCTCCATCAGGCTCCCTGCTCAGCGGGTAGTCTGCTTTTTCCTCTGTCCCTCTTCCCTCTCATGCTCTCAGTCTCTCAAGTAAATAAATAAAATCTTAAAAAAAAAACAAAAAACAAAACAAAACAGAATCCAGAGCAGAAGTGAAGACCTGTAAATTAGTAGTGACGACAGAGGAAATGGTAGTATAATTTTTTTGTTGGTGGTGTTTAGTGGCTTGGGCTTGGCTGCAGAAACTGATGGAGCAGATGGTTAGACTGATCCAGGCTTAGGATTTTGCTCATAGAAGACAAAAAAGTTCAAGGTATTGACAGAAAGTGATATAAATAATAGAAGTTATGGTTAGAATAAAATAATTGAAACTTAAGATTTCAGTAGAGCAAGTCTAATTCTTTTTTCTCTTTAATCAATAGTACTCCTAGTCTTCTAGCCAGTTAATTGGGTATTGCAGATAAAGAGATATAAAATTCCATCCATTGGGTCAGTCAAATTAACTTCCTGTAGTCAGTGATATCATTTGTTTGGCTTGTTGTTGTTGTTACTATTGTTGTTGTTACTATTGTTGTTATTATTATTAAGGATTTTAAGTAATCTCTACACCCAGTGTGGAGCTCAAATTCATAAAACTGAGATCAGTCGCACACTCCACCGACTGAGCCAGCCAGGCACCCCCAGATTATTTTTATAAAAACTTTGCAGTAGCCCTGTCAGCATACTAGTGTATCATAGAGCCTAGAAATAAATTTGCTATCTGGGTAGCTTCTTTGAACTGATCATTATCTTGAGTGACAAATTAGTTGTAACAAGAAGTTTCATCTATTGTTGGAGCTTATGTAATCATACTTGATAAATGGTCTCTGATGTCTTTTCTAGCTTAGAGTTGACTTGAGACTCTTGTTAAGCTAAAAATGGTGAAAAACAACTTTCTTCATTTTTGTATTCTGGAGAAGGTGAATGTTCTGAGGTCTCTGACCATCTAAACAAGCTAACTATATGGGGAAGCTTTTCTGGTCTGTGGGATTTAGGAAGGACTGCTGTTGGGAGAGGAGCCTGTTTGGAACCTCTGTATTTCAGTGTTAGTAAGGGAGAGACAAAGAGGGACATGTGTGGGGAATAAATCTGGGCTATGAGGGAGAGGTCTTTGCAGTGATAACAAAGGATCCTGAACTTCCTAAAAACCTTTTGGGATTCCCCTTTCATAGTAAAATGTGGGTAATAATAGTAGCCATCTCACAGGACTCCTATGAGGGTTAAATGAGAAGTGTTAAGTATATAATAGCAAATAATATTTTTGCATTGAGATTAATTATTGTCCAAGGAAATAACCAGCATGATCTATGAGCAGTCTTCCAGTTTTAAAAACTTTGAATACCACTTCCTGAAATATAACAATGCTTTTTTGTTTTTGTTTGTTTGAGAGAGAGGGAGACAGCACAGCCTGGACAAAGGGAAAGGGAGAGAGTGTGGAGCCTGACAATAGGGCTCAGTGTCATGACCCTGAGATCATGACCTAAGCAAAATCACCGACTGAGCCACCCAGGCACACTGGTTTTTTTGGTTGTTGTTGTTGCTTTGTTTTGTTTTTTTAATTGAGGTACGTCTCCTATAAACTGTAGAACTCACTCACGGTTTCCACACAGCCATCCTATTTGAGGACATTTGTCATCTTCCAGTTTTGTCCTCAAACTAAACTTTCAGCATCTGCAGGTCCTTTTATTAGTGCATCAGATTTGCCTTAAGTCGTCAGTTTTTTTTTTCAAAGTTTTCATGGGCTGTAAACAGATGGATAAACATAAAATCCCAAGCAACCTAGATGGGGGAAGGGCCTCCTTCTTTTGAACCAGTGAAAGTTTGATGAATTGTCCTATTTTTTTTGTTGTTCTTTTTTTTTTTTTTTTTAAGATTTTATTTATTTGACAGAGAGAGAGAGAGAGAGCACGCACAAGTAGGAGGAGTGGCAGAGAGAGAGGAAGAAGCAGGTTCTTAGCTGAGTAGGGAGCCCAATGTGGGGTTTGATCCCAGGACTCGGAATCATGACCTGAGCTGAAGGCAGACGCTTTACTGACTGAGCCACCCAGTCACCCCTGTTCTGCTTTTTTAAATAAATGATGTTAATCATCCAAGGGAAATTGATATTTCAGCCAGAAAGCTGCATATGTATCTGGGATTTGGGTTAATATGGGTTAAAGATGGGTAAACATATTCTTCTCAAAACAGGCAACTAAGTTCTGTGAAGATAACAGTGATAAATTTAAATATGCATTATACACAGACAAACGTGCTTTGTTTTTAGATATATAATTGTTTATATATTATATAATCTTAAATTTTTAATCAGTTTTAAATTTAAATGGAGATGCTTATTAAAAGTAGCTCCAGATTTTTAGGAATTTTTTTATTTGGAGGCTGATGTATTTATTCAGAAGAGAGGTTATACCCACTGATTGAGATCTTTTATAGATCAATACTACAGCGACAGCACGGAAATGGTGAAGATCATTGTGCATACTGTTCAGAGTCAGGACCGGGTTCTCAAGGAGCTGTTTGGTCATCTGAGGTAGAAAAGTTGTTTTATTTCCTACGGAAAATCCAGGGTACTTTTATCATTTTCCTTTCAAAGAGTAGTATTCCTTTTTGGTAATACATTAGACCTAGGAAGATACCTGGCAATCCTTTGGGTGGTTTGATCCCAGTTGTGTCCTATTTGTGTACATCACTGTGGAGATCAGTCACTAAATCTGGTGATGATTGTGGTTCATTTTCCCAACTGGGTGTGGGAGTATGGTGTACAGTCTTGGGGAGGATGTATAATTATCTGACACTGATTTCATCTCTCCAGCAAGTTATTGGGCTGTAAACAGAAGATTATTGATCTACTGCCCAAGGTGGAAGTGGCCCTCAGTAACATCAAAGAAGCTGACAATACTGTCATGTTTATGCAGGGAAAGAGACAGAAAGAAATATGGCATCTCCTTAAAATTGCCTGTGTAAGTAACTTCTAATGAATTATTATTTTTTTCAATTTGAAGATTTTATTTATTTGACAGAGAAAGAGAGCACGAGCAGGGGGAGTGGCAGAGGGAAAGGGAGAAGCAGGCTCCCCACTGAGCAGGGAGCCCCACAAAGCACTTAATCCTAGGACCAGGATCACAACCTGAGCTGAAGACAGACGCTTAACCGACTGAGCCACCCAGACGCCCTAACTTTTAATGAATTATTTAATGTGACATTGATTTGCTGGTATTCCCTGCAAAAGGGATTCAGCATGACCTAGGTCCTTTTAAAGATGTGTGCATTTTGTGTTAGGTTGATGCTCATGTTCTTTGCTTGGTGTTTCACTAGCAATTCAACTCAGGACTTCCTGATCATCCTCCATTATTTCTTTCCTCTCTAGTCTCATGTTTATCCATTCCTTCCAGCCCTAGACCACTGTGGTATCCCAACCCAATTGGGGGGTAGATGTGCTTGATGAGTTAATGAAACTAACTCCTTGTTCAATGGGTTCTTTTTTCCCTCCAACTAACGTGGAATGAGAAGGGCAGATACATTTTGTTTTAGTCAAGAAAGGGGTCCAGGAGAGGACAGTTGTACAGAAATCCTTACATAAAGATGGGAATAGTTTTGCACAGAAATACTCTGGTTGTGTATATGAGAACAGTAGAAGTGTAAATCTTAGGAATGTTGTAGGAATTGTATGAATCAATGGTGATGCTTGACTATAATCTTTTTATTTACTTTTTTCCCCTTCAGACACAGAGTTCTGCCCGGTCCCTTGTAGTATCCAGTCTAGAAGGTGCAGTAACCCCTCAGGCATCAGCATGGCTTCCCCCAGCTTCAACAGAACGTGAACATCCTCTGTCATGTGTGGTAACTCCTCAAGATGGGTGGGTTCACTTTGCAACAATAGATAGTTGTTTTCAAGAGTAGTGGTAGGAATGAGGTAGAGTAGAGCGTAGTGGTTAAGACATAGTCTTTGGTGCCTTATAGACCAGGGTTGAATCCTGACTGTCCCTTTGTAATAACCTTGTGCAAATTAACTTGATTCTTTTAATGTTCACATTCTTCACCTGTTAAATGGGAACGGCTGTGAAAATTGAATTAGATGTTGTATGTGAAGTGCTTGGGAAGTAAATATCAACAAATATTATTTATTTAGCTAAATCACCTAATCCTAGTTCTGAGTTCTTTCTCAACTATTTCTTCCATAACCATTTATCTCAGAAATTATGTTCTTTTGCATTTATCATTTTGGTGTCCTTTACCATCACCACTCTAATGAATTATTGAGCTTATTCTACTCATTTTATAACTTAGTGTCTCCAAAATCAGACTTTTTTCAGTGCCTTAAATCAGTTTTGCAAAGAACTCAAGTTTGAAGCTCTATATTTTCTTTTATTAATTCCTGCTCTTCTGCTAAAAGCTGAATGACTATCCATTTCTGTTATTTTTCTCAGCATAAGATGTGCTGTATCCAGAGCCAGTGGCTCTGTGCTAGTTTGTGTATTGTCGCTTTTTTCACAACTCATGGAGACCTCTGCAGCAGCACCAGCATTACCTAGAAGCTCTGCCCATAATTAGTTTTGCGTGTGCAGCATCAGCCATGTACATCACTGCTCAGGAGGTCATGCAGCTGCACATTCTGTACTCTGCTTTTATGAGAGAAACGCACATGGCAGGAAGGAAAGCTGATATCAGGTATTTTATTTTTTTTTAAAGAAAGCAAGTTGAAAGGTATATCTTGGGATCATTAGAGATTTGGCCCAATGTAACACACCCACAGATACAGCATAGGCTGTAATTCAATTGACTTTAGGAAATATTCCACTAATCAGAGTTGAAGCAAATAAAATTCAATACATTACTAACCTTTTTGCTTTTATTAAAGGCATTTAGGTTTGTTAGGGGATGCTAATGGTTGCAAATGTCATCTCTATACAGGTAATTTCTAATTTGAGGTTGTGGTTGTTAGCAAAAGCATATCAGATAGGAATTTTAAATATGTTTTCCAGTAGGAATACACTATGAAGTAAAAAATTGATTTCTATTATAATGTACACATAGTACTTAACCACCAAGGATTAGAATCTGTTGGCCTCAGTTTTTCCATCTTTTGAATATGAGCTAAATTAGAATTTAGTTCTGAGCTTATAGTGGCTACCATTCATGGCCTAGTAAGGTAGAGACAGAGGATTGGAAAAAGGTAAAGGATAGAGGCCATAAGGCAGAGGGAAGTGGGGAAGGTAGAAACCAGAATCAGGATTTCCTTCAAATATAAACTTCCAGGGATACTTGTTGGTTCTGGGAAGCTCCTGAGTGACGCTATTTTCTTCTGCTATCCTCAGGAACTAGCTTGCTTGTTTTCTTTTTCATAGCTATCATCTATAGTTTCCTTTTTTTTTTTTTTTTTTTTTTTTAAGATTTTATTTATTTGACAGAGAGAAAGATCACAAGTAGGCAGAGAGGCAGGCAGAGAGGCAGGCAGAGAGAGAGGGGGAAGCAGGCTCCCTGCTGAGCAGAGAGCCCGATGCGGGACTCGATCCCAGGACCCTGAGATCATGACCTGAGCCGAAGGCAGCGGCTTAACCCACTGAGCCACCCAGGCGCCCCCATCTATAGTTTCCAACCAGAGTTTTCACCTTCCCTCATCTTTGCAGACCAGATTGTACTTTTTTATCTTCACCCCTACCTTTGTGTCTCTGAAGTAAGCATACTGATGTTGCTGCTACTTAGAAGGAAAGAGAAATAGTCCAGAAACAAAGATTTTTCATGTCTCTGTGCTACAGTTATCTCCCCCACCTCCCAGCAAGCATTTTCAGTGGGGGAAATGTATGTACGTGCCACTTACATTTCAGAGGAAAGTGAGTTTGTACTTCTAGTGGACTTCTTATCATTTGAGCTGGGTAGAGGCAATAGTCTGGGGTAACAAGTAGCATTCTGCTTCTGGGTGGGAGGGAGGAGGAAACTTGAAGACCCTAGGAATCAGCTGCACGGGGGTGCTGGCTTGCAGGGCTGTGGGAAGGGCAGTGATCATTCTGACCCTGAAGACCAGAAGATAGAGTAAATTCATATGCCTCTTTGCTGCATTTGAAAAGGTTTTGTTTTTTCATCATACAGGGAGACTATAGCACAAATGATAGAAGAAAATTTGAACTGTCTTGGCCATTTAAGCACTATTATTCATGAAGCAAATGAGGAACAGGGCAGTAGCATGATGGTAAGTTTTATATGGTATGGATGTTTTAGGTTTGTTGGGTACAAAGGTTTTTAACTTTCCATGCTAGCCTCATCTGGCATTTGGGATGCATATGGGGAAGAGAAGAACTCAGAAGAAAGACAAAGAACATTTGAGTTATATCCTCGACCTCAAATTCCTATCGTTTCTTACTCACAGATATACTGGGATTATGTCATCGATAGTCTTCAACAGTAGCGTATTTGGTCAAATTAAATGAAGGGTGAACTTTTTTTGCAGTGTGACCACTGAAATTGAATGGTTTGTACCTTTTTGGTTTAGCAATCAATTTTCTCCAATAAGATGGGACAGGATTTGTACTATAATTCAAATCTAGTAACTACTGTATGCAAAATGAATATTAATACAGTTGTAATTAATAGAAGTATTAAGATTTGGTTACTGTCAATTACTGATTTGTTAAAACTTGGAGAAACCACAATAAAATGTTTACTGAGTTAACTTTACTACAGTTACTCTCAAGGTCAGCTGTTTGAATTTCCTTTCACTAATTATTTACTTCAAATATTTATGAAAACTCTTTGAAATATTTTATTAATCACACGGAAAGAAGGTAAAACTAAACTCTCTAATTGTAACTTATACTTTCGATTTTTCAACTTTTGTTTATAAAATGTCCAAACACACAGAAAACTTGCAAAAAGTAACACCCCTAAACCTACTGCTTATAGTCAACATCTAACTGTAACTTTTTCATGCCTGATTTTAGAATCTTGATTGGAGTTGGTTAACAGAATGACTTGCTACTTATTCACTGCCCCCAAACATATGGAAGTTGTTGGTGCACGTGTTGGAAATTTGTTTTTCTCCCATGAAATCATTCTTCAGACACCAGCAAATTGAAGAAGTGGCTATGAACAGAAAATATGCATGATTTTACAAGCATAATACTTTGACTTTAGGAAATTCCGAGTTCTGAACAGATTGAATTTTTTGTCAGTGCCCTTGTTTAAATGATAACTCCTTAAGCACATCATGGCAATCCATTTGTCTTTAAACGTGATACGACAGTTAACTGACTAAAAACAACTTTGATCATTTAACTTTTGGGTATAAGACCAAAAGTAGTATCTATACGTGGAAAACAAAACTTCAGCTAATGTAAGTGTTCTAAGTAAAAGTTGTTTGTCCGTTTCTGTGAGAGTCTCCTCTCAAGACTATACTGTACCTCCTTGTGTTGCATTCAGAAGTGCTTTTCCTGGCAACATAAAGAGTTGGCCTAATCAACTGCACATTTGACAGTATCCCTTCCTAGAGAAGGAATTATGCATCTGTGCCTTTAATACCAGTTAATTCTCACAAATCTTGTTAAATGTGCTATGTGTATATGTATTTAAGATGTACATTTAATAATATCAAGAAGATGCCTGTTAATTTATAATGTGTTTAAAGACTGTTATTTTTTCACTTGTAAAAATGGGTCTTGTTTAATGAATTTTTCAAGTCTTGTACAAATTATAAAGATCTGCACTCCTTTATCTGTAATTCCAAAAATCTAAAAAGCTCTGAAAGCAAGGTCTTTCAAAAGCTTGGTAACAAACTCATTTGCTTCCAAATCTAACCTGAATTGACAATCTACTTCTCCCATTTAGTGTGAATATTCATTTTGCTGTGGAAATATTAACATATTTGATTACGGGGGGGGGGGGGTGTGGGGCTGCTACAGACCATGCTGGGTGTTTATGTAGTATGGTATATGCACTGAATTACCTTTCTAAAATCTGAAAGTTTCATAATTCTGAAACATCTTGCCCTAAGGGTTTCAGATAAAGGACTGTGGATCTGTCATCTGTTAAATAATTTAGAAGGTATTATGTGTTTTTAAAAAAAATGTGAAATGCTTTTATATTCTAGACACTTTTTTCTACTTTGTGTATTAAATATTTTTAAATTACTTTTGTAATCTCTATTCATTATAATCAGATTATGATAGAATGTTTGAATATGGTTTAGGAAAAGGTCCCATGAAATGGAACTGGAGCACAGTATAACTTTTAATGGGCCTTAGGAATTAAATAGGACTTAACAGTAAAAACAGCATTGGGCAGCTTATTTTAATATAGCCTTTTCTCCTGAGATGTCCTATCACCACTTTCCATATCTAAAAACCATGCTCATATCTTGCTCTATAAACTGAGGTCTTATTCACCCCACCCCCATTTTGCTAGTAGTGTCATTTTCCATCATGGAAATCCAGTTTGAAATCTTGGGGCTGTCTCCCCCTAACTTTTTAGTTATCTGGTACTATTGTTTCTCTAAATATGGAAATTCTGACTGTCAACTATTTCATTTTTTTTTTTTTTTTAAGATTTTATTTATTTATTTATTTGACAGAGAGAAACCACAAGAGAGGCAGGCAGAGAGAGAGGAAGGGAAGCAGGCTCTCCGCTGAGTGGAGAGCCCGATGCGGGACTCGATCCCAGGACCCTGAGAACATGACCTGAGCCGAAGGCAGCGGCCTAACCCACCGAGCCACCCACTTGACAGAGACAGCGAGAGAGGGAAACTAGCAGGGGAGTGGGAAAGGGAGAAGCAGGCCTCCTGCTGGGCAGGGAGCCCAACGTGAGGCTCATTGGGCCCCTCAGGGGCTCAGGACCCTGGGATCATGACCCAAGCCAAAGGCAGATGCTTAACAACTGAGCCACCCAGGCACCCCTGTCAGCTATTTTAATAGGCAGTCTATTTCTTGCTTCTCTAGTTCTAGAAGGTTTTAATCAACAAAACACATATAGAGTACCTGTTGCTTGGAAGACAGTGAGCTCGATGGCAAGATTAGAAACAGTTAACAAAGGCAGTACAAGAAGAATGCTTATCTGGGAGTCTGAATATTGTAAACCATCCAAACACTGAAATAATTGTTTAAAGAATTTACTGTTTAGATGACTGCATATTTTCTAAATATCACTGTAATAACTGATGAAAGATCTGCTGTAGGGTGTGGCCATTTTATGGTGTGGCTTGGGTGATATGGGAAGGTACTACTGAGTCAGAACAGGTTATAGCGAGAGATCACCTAAGACTTGTTTCTATACTCTTATTTTTTATTGGGTCGCACCTCTTCAGAGTTGGATGGCAATTGCGAATATACGTTTCATTCTGTAATTCCAGCAGTATTTGAAAAACGAAGAAAATCCATCCAGAAAATGAGCTGGAATAAGTTGTTTTTTGTTCTTCTTACTTTCTAGAAGTAAAATAGCTAAGTTTTGCTAATATCATTTACCCGGAACAGACAAGGTCTCAGATATTTGTAGGTAATAAAAGTCCTATGAACAATACAGGTAAGTGCATTTACTGAAGGGAGAGGGCAGAGTGGTCTGGGAGGGCTTGCTTAATGAAGATCTGAAATCCTATTTAGGACTTCCATTTCCAATTACTACCTTAGTAACCTTGGGCCTGCAGTTTCCTAAGTACTTGGCTTCTCTGCCTCCAATCTGTTTCCACTCTAAGCTATTTTGCAGACTCACCAGCCCGAGGGTACTGTTTTCCCATACTTCCCTGCTCAAGGTTACAAAGCCCTGCCATGCCCTCCCTTGTCCAGCTGTTGTTCCACTAGCCTTTCAAGGTTTACAGGATTACTGCCCAACCTACTCTAAATACACTGCCTTTATTTCCCTTGTATTTATCCATCTAATTCCCATCTCTGCTTTTTAACTTTGTCCATTTTGGTCTTGGTAATGTATGCACAAAATCTGTAACTTAACCGAAGACTCTGGTTAAAAAAGTCTGTTCTCTAGTCATCCAGCTCCCTCTCTCTACGGAAAACATGCATGCAAGCCTTTCAGAGTCTGGGCCTGGCATAGCCTGTTCGGTTCCTTTCCATTACGTGGGCTTCAAGGAAGTTGCAGTGTTTTTTTTAGCCTACCTGGAGGCCCTCCGCTCCAACACACCCACCCCCACCCCCACCCCCACCCACTTTTACGTGCTTAACTCATTCTGTTCCTATTTGGGATGACCTTTATGAAGTCCTCACTGGATCAATATTGCGGGACGTTAATCGGTGTTCAGAAAAATACCCGATAACTGACCGACGTGGTCAAATTGAATATCTTTCTCTTCTGAACTTCCACAATATTTTTCTTGCAATAGGTCTATTGCTCCTGAATTCGCACAGGATCCGTGCCTGAAGCACGGTATAAACAAACAGCTACCACGCTGAGAGTGCAGAAGTGGGTTTCTGCACAGGAACAAACTGACCAGTCCCTCGTCCCAGGCTCCATCTCCTTTTCTCTACATCTTTGCTTACTCCAGGCGGTCGATTTCCCTTCTCTTCCAGTGCAGGAAAACAGCACGGCGCAGACATGAGCGCGCGTACCTCCGAAGGCCGGCGGCCGGGAGAATTTTGTCCCGCGCGCTCCCCGTCTTCTAGTGGCGCGGTGAGCGCTGCGACGGCGTGCGTGGCTGCGCAGCCGCAGTGCCGGGCGAGTGGGCGGGGCCGGCTGCTGGCGGCGGTTGGAGCGGCCCAGGAGGTGGCTGCACGTGCGGGCGGCGGCGATGCGTCACTGATCCGTGAGGCACGGCCTTAGGGTCGGCCTCCCTGTGGAGTCTGCGGCTGGCCCCTTCCCAGTTAGTGCCCTCCGCCGGGTTTGGGTGGGTGGGAAGGTGGGGAGCGCCCGTTGAGAGAGGGGGATGTCAGGACGCTCACCCACGGCACGCTTGCGGCTGAGGGGTTTGCTAGGGGGGAGGTAGTCTATTTGTGGAGGGGAGAATGCGAGACAAGGGCCACAGGACTCTCTGGCTCGGCCTGCGGAAGGACGGCAGCTCTCCCGAGGGAGGGTGGAAACTGGAGGGGGTGGGCTTGTCACTCAGGGGGCTGGGGATCCTTTCCACCCTCATATAGGAGGAACAAGGATGAATATGACTCAAGCCCGAGTTCTGGTGGCCGCAGTGGTGAGTCTGGTGGTTGTCCTTCTCTACGCCTCCATCCACAAGATTGAGGAAGGACACCTGGCTGTGTACTACAGGTGAGCGGCGTGTGCAGTCAGCACAGGTCTAAAGTAGGTAGGAGACTCCCCTTGGACTGAGTCTACGAAGTTGTACTCTTGCGGCATCGGGGAACTCTTCCAGTCTTAGGAAGTCGTTTTAGTTCTAGCCCTGGAGGAATATGGGGGCCGAGCACTCTCTAGGTATTGGTTCTGGTGCTCTGTGCATTTTGTGCAGACGTTAAGATGTCCTCCAGAGAAGTCTTCCTAGTAGACCGAGAACTCAATTACTTGTGGGAAAAACGAAGAAGGAAGAAAGGACAGTAGTCACTCCTCCACTGTAACTGAAGAGGATAAATCATTGTTACATTCCATACCGCTGTCCAGGCTTTTAGTTTGTAGTTAGAGATGTCGTTTAGAAACTCTGGTCCTGTTTGTGGTTGTTCCTTAGACTTTTTCCTCGTCTAATAGTGGAAGTAGTGACCGGTTTTGGCTTAGGAGGCCAGATGACCATGACAATTATTATATCCCTGGACCTTGAGGGATATACTTCTCCCACCTTACTCTTTCTTTTCAAGTTGAGGAAAGGAATAGTATGGGATTTGTTGCTCTCTAGGTGAGATGGAATAGTTTTTCCTTCAACATAGTTCCAGCCAGTTCCTTTTGATGTAGGCAGAGGACATTTTGGAGAAATTTCGTTTATAATGTATTTGAAAGAGCTTCAACTTCCTGCTTGTTTTTGTTATCCTCCGAAACTGATATTTCTACTTTCACATCCATCCTGAATCTTAGAAAGGGTCCTCCCTGTGAAGTGCTAGTTTCAAATACAATTTTAGTCATAGGTCTTAGCAGATGGAGATCTAGCATAACAAATGACAAATTAGTCTGTATTTCCACCTAGTTCAGCATTGTCTTTCTGACAGTAAAACCGAGGAAAGAACATTTCAAGGTAAGGCTCTCAAAAGAATTAGGGATGGACCTCAGTTCATCTTTTCTTAGTTATTTGTTATGAATTCTTTGAAACTTATTTATGTTTTCAAGATAAGAAAGTAAGTCCTATAAATTTATTATTCACTGTGTAAGTAGGACTTCTTTTTTATACTTGCCCCGAAATGCCTACTTTGTGGAATTTTTAAGATGTACTTTCATATTTCTCACATTCCAGAATCTGGTGAACAAGTCCACGGTTATATACTACTGTTTATAGTCTTATCCCTTAACCCTTCATCTTTCCATGCTAAGTTTTTGTTATTTTTAATAGAGACTTTAGTCCTCCACTATTTTAATATAGGCAGGTAGAGTAAGAGTCTTGAGCGTCAGAAATTTTCTCAGTCTTTGAAACTTTGTGTTATCTTCTTTTTTGAACCTGGTGGCTAAAAGTATTCAGTTTTGATTTGGTTTGTGTTGTGTACAATTAAATTACAGCAGCTAAGAGCCATTAGAATTTTTTTTTTCCACAATTAGTTCTCAGAAGCTTAAAGACCAAGGAGAATCCTTTGTATGTGAGAGCAGTGCTGGAGACCCAGAGGTATCGTTGTTGGAGCTTATGAAACAAGATGTAACATTGGCAGTTTAATTTAATCTTTTTTCCACCTTTGCAGATATTTTAGGGACTGGTAGTTGTTCATAATGAATAACTCATATTAGTAAGGCTTTAGTAGGTCAGTAGCATGAGTAAGAGTGAATGTTTATTATAGCACTTTAGATTTAAAAAGAGGATTTCTCTCTTTATAATCTTGTCAAATTGAAACATCTTTTTGCAGGGGAGGAGCTTTACTAACGAGTCCCAGTGGACCAGGCTATCATATCATGTTGCCTTTCATTACTACGTTCAGATCTGTGCAGGTGAGTGATTCCTAGGGAAGCCCCCACACTGGATAGACAGGTGCGACAGGAACAGTTACCACATTTGTGGGTGGAGTTGGGTTTCTTTATTGCTTATGCAAATGGTGGTATTTGCTTAAATACAGGAGTTACAAAGTTCAGAGTACAATTGTCACAGTACAAGTTACAATTTTGAACTACCTCACTCTCTTGAAATATTTAGAAGCCAGGCAACTTGGAAGGACTAAGGGCTTTCCCCATCTATATAGTGCTATACAGCAGGGTTTTTGTTCCTGCTGTCAAAATAAAAGCTTGAAACAGAACTAGAAATACAAACCATTGATTACTTCATTTAAAATGATGTTTGGTTTCCATAGAAGCCAGTTCCTGGACTACTGTTAATATGGAAGATCTAAATGTTTATACACAGCTTTTCTGCCTCACATTTTTGCCTGGGATATTAAGTACAACTTTATGCGGAACCTTAGTGAATATTCTATTTTGACAGCATCCCAGAGTAATCTAAATAAGCATCTGTTCGTTGAAAACAGTATCTTGGCCTTGAGAGACACTTAGTAAATACCTTTTGATGCAACAAGATGACAGAACAGGATTAGATTCTGACTGCTTTTGCAAGCTCAGTGTGATCATAAATCTTTGGATTCAGAAGTTTGTGTACTATCTGCTGCTGATTTTTCCAGGACTTGGGAAAATTCAGTGTATTTAATCTCGTAATTTAGATCTAGGCTCTGTGCTAGTGAGAGTTTCATTATGAATACTTAAATCCTCCAGGTTTCCTTCCAGTTCTCTTTTAGTTGGCTTTGGGAAAGAACTGTGTCTGTCAAAGTGAAATGTAGTTAGACATTTCCCTAGTCAGACTGATTTCCGTATTGTTTTCCCATGTTTATTTTTTCACTCTTGCCTTGGTTCATGTTGTCACCTCTTCTCTCGCTATCTCTACCTTCATTACTGCTCTCCTATCTCAATCTTGCCAGCCTTTTAAAGTCTCATTGCAAATCCCTCTTCTCATTTATAGCTCCTAAAGTCTGTATGGTAAATTTTGGCTCTTGTCCTGTTTCCTTTAATAATGTTGTTTGTATTCTCTTAAGTTTCTTTGTGTATTTTCTTTCCAGAAAGTCTCCCAGCTTCCTGAAGGCAGGGGTTGTAACACATTTATATTTCTGAGCTTTCTGCTTGTGGTGAAAGTTGTTAAATTGAGCTGATTTCTTAGGAAGCAATGAGGTATAGTGAATGTGAGACCAGAAACCTGGAGACTTAGGTTCTGGCTCTGGCTCTGCCACTGACTGATTACATGACTTTGCAGAACGTTCAATCATTGTAGACCTAAGTTATTCCTCCATGAAAGAAGGAGTTTTAATTACATGACCTCACCAATAGCCCAAACAGTTGGTAATGACGTTATGAGTGGCATGCTCAAACCCTTAGAGATAAAGAGCTTTTTAAAAATCTTGTTCAAAGCCAGGCAGATCTGTTTCTGCCTTCTTGGAACTTATCAAGTCATACTGATGCAGAGCTATATAAAAGAGATAATAGTAAACATTAAAACACATTTAGAAGTTAATAGCATGTGACAGACGTGTGTGTGTGTGTGTATATAAATATGTGTATATATATATAAAAATAGTAACAAATTGTCATACTTATAAGACATGAAACTAGTAAAAAGATTTTAGTGTAAACTAATATACTTCATATCTACAAAATATTAAAGGCTAGAGCTAATGTGGCTAAATAGGAATGTTCTTTCTTTATACATGACACAATAACATTCTAGGAAAGAAATACATTAATAAAACTCTTAAGAAATTGTTCTTATAAGAATGGGACATAAATTTATTTTTAGGAATTTTTGGAACACATGATAACACAATCTGTGCAAACAAATGGCTTAAACTTGGCAGTTGAAAGGAATATATAAGTAGCATCTTGGAAAATGTGAGATCCTGCATATGATATTTAAAAAAAAAAAAACCCTATGCTTAGAGAAGTATGAAAACTTTCACCCTTTAAAGTCTATATAACATAACCAAAGGCTTACTTTTAAAATAAATGTTTATATTCGGAAGATAATTTTGGGGATGATAGAAAAGAACTATAAATGTACTTGAAGATAGGATATTAAGTAGAAGATTTAACATTTGAACTCTTTGCTAGTTCTTGGCTAGGTGACATCCTCTAGGTTGAATAGGAATGTATATTAAATATACTAATATGGTTTAGGGAAATTGAATTTGATTAGTATTTTGAAGGAAATAAATTGAACTCATCTCTTTATCAACTCCCCTTACTCTGTCTAGAACCTGTCATTAATGTTTACCATCCCCCTGGTAGTTGTTCATAATGAACAATCTCTCAACCCTAGAGTTATCTTCTTTTCTCTCATGGAATGTTATATGTAACTACTTACTGCATCCTTCCTTTTACTTCTCCTGAACTGAAAGCCTTCAATTTGCATGGCCGTTTACTAAATTAATCTAAATAAATTAATACTTTAGCTTCCCAACTGTTTTTCTTGCCTCCAGATAAGATGGATAATGAGAACTGTATCACATGGACGTACAGGAATTAAGGGGAAAATTTTTTTTGAAAGGTCCATTTTGTGACTCAGTGTAAGATGGACTAGGGAGAGCCAAAGCCCCCCAGCAAACATCCTGGGCCCTCTGTCTAATACCACATTCTTTATCAGAATTTGCCCTCCTCTGTATTGCCTGTTTTTCTCCAGGCAAGCCGGCTCACTTCCTGTCATCTGTACATGCAGTTTGTCATCAGCTTTGTATATTTACTAGGATAGATCCTTTTTTTTTTTTTAAAGTTTATAAAGCTTTATTAAACATTTCAAGCAGTTGTGCAACAAACACACCAAAAATAAAAGCTACAGAATAACAGTCCAGATGTTCTACATGTGTGGCCTCATGATGCCATTTCCTAGATGGACTGTCTCCAGTTCTGTCCTCTGCCTGACCTGCCTCCCTTCCTCAGGCAAGGGAAAGATGGATGGTTTAGACTGGAAGGACAACCATGTTGGTCCCCGGTGGGCAGGGACCAGGAGAAAGTCTAATTTGCCAACACTTGTTGCCAAAGTTCAGAAAAGGCAAAAAGCAGTTGTGGCTCAGTTGGTTAAGCATCTGTCTTTGGCTCAGGTCATGATCTCAGGGTCCTGGGATTGAGCCTCATGCCAGCCTCCCTGGAGAATTCTGCTTGTCCCGTCTCCCTGCCTCCACTCATGTTGTCTCTCTGTCTCTCTCTTTCAAATAAACAAAATACTTAAAAAGAAAAAAGAAAAAAAACAAGTGACAGTCACAAAGTCTTCCTGTGCATTCTTCATAATGTACAGTCTATATGTGTGGGCCTGAAGGAGCTCCTGTCATGAAGAATCATTGAACCTAAGATGTGTCTCTGCCTCATCTTTCTCATTTCTCCCCCTCTAGACCTGGCTTATAAACACTTCACTGCAGAGAGCTTTCCAAACTATTATTTTACTCTTTATCACTTAACCTAATAATGTAGCTCATACTCTGTTATTTTATACTCGTTAGAGATTGTTTTATGACGGTTTTATCTCCTATGTTGGATTGTGAGCTTTTTAGAAACAAGGGCCATATTTCCTTTTTTGTTTATATTCCATAAAGTAAGATTTTGCTGTATTCTAATAAAGGTTCAGTGTGTCCAGAATATGCAGTGGAATTAAAGTTCAGAGCATAAGTCCTAATGGTAGTATCCTTGTGGGTAAGCCATGTAGTTTCCAGTCTCAGGCCAGCTCTGTGAAAATAAGGGACTCTGAAAGACTGAACATTGAAACTTTCAGATTGAACGTTGAAACTTTCCAAGTGTACTTTTTTTTCTTTGCCTCAGCTCCCACCCCCAATCAACCTCTCCACTCTAGGTTGTGCAAGTGCATCTTGATTGGAACATTAGTTATAAAATATTTTGTCTTGTTTTTCACGTCTACTAGGATACGAAAAGAAATTACTCTGATAGCTAATCTTTGGGGACTGAAATTGTAATGGAGCTCTTCTGTACTTACCTCTTAGCAGTTCTCTGGAGGTTTTCCTCTGGGACCAGTAGTTCTTTGATGATATGTGTCCTGAGTATTCATTAAGTATTTTTTTTCCCAGACAACACTACAAACCGATGAAGTTAAAAACGTGCCTTGTGGAACAAGGTAAGCTTTCTCCTTGCTAACCAACCTGCCTTTAGCTCAGATAGAGTTTCTGTTCATAAACTCTGGTTACTTAAACATCTTTCAGATAGACATGATAGTAACCAAGGGAGATTTCTTTTCTGAGCATTCTTTGAGTAAAGCTCTGTCTCTGAGCTTTCCATCTTGGAAGCTCCTTGGTTCTTGAGAAAAGTAGTTTCAGAGCTGGCAGACCTAACTTCATGTATTAGCACTGCCACGTCTGCTTTATTGACTTTGTTTTTTTAATAGACTTTAGTTTTTAGAGCACTTACAGGTTCACACTAAGCAAAAGGACAGAGAGTTCCCATATATTCTTTGTCCCCATACATGTGTTTATTGACTTTGTAAGCTTAGTTTCCTTGTTTGTAAAAATCAGGTAATAAGACCTGTCTTGAAGAATTACTGTGAGGATTAAGATTAGTATTTGTAAAGTGCCTACCCCAGCACTTGACTAAGAATAGGTACTCAATAACAAACAGTTTGAATGAAACCATCTCACCTTCTTGCCATCTATAGTACTAAATGCCATCTAACAAAGGTTTTTTTTTTTAAAGGCTTTATTATTTACTTATTTTAGAGATAGTGAGTGAGCAGGGGGAGGAGCAGAGAGAGAGGGATAGAATCTCAAGCAGACTCCATGCTAAGCTCAGACACCAACGCAAGGTTGGATCTCACACCCCTGAGTTCATGACCTGAGATGAAACCAAGAGTCAGACATTTAACCTACTGAGCCACCCAACATCTCCTAAATGCCATCTTATTAGAGTTTCTGGTTCAGTAGGTCTGGAGTTAAGCTCAAAAATTTGCATTCTGAGGGTACCTGAATGGCTCAGTCAATTAAACGTCTTCCTTTGGCTTAGGTCATGATCTCAGGGTCCTGGATTGAGTCACACGTAGGGCTCCCTGTTAAGTGGGGAGTCTGCTTCTCCCTCTCATTCTCCCTCATTGCTCTCCCTCTCTCTCTTTTTCTCAAATAAATAAGTAAAATCTTAAAAAAAAAATAAGGCAAAAAGAATTTGCATTTCTAGCAGAAGTTTCTAGGTGATGCTCCTGCTGCTGGTCTGAGGACCTTATTTTGAAAGTCTCTGCTATGAAGAGTTTTGGGGCAGAATGGCAAGCAAAGTCCAAATTATTTACAGAATATCATCAGTATGTTGAATTGTGTCAAAAGGAGAATGTAAAATTCAAGGTATTTTTTTAAATGCTCTGTTTTAAATGACTAAGATATCAGTGTTTACAATTCTGTAAAAGAGGCTTGGACATCTGTGAAAGGACAGACTGCTTTTAAAAAGGGAGAATCTCCCTCTGTTTTAAGTTTACATATTTGATACTAAGTTCTTCTTAGGTATTTCTGTAACTCTCTTCTATGGAATCTCTTTAGAGAGGACTCAGAATTGGCAACTTACGAGATTTGGGGTAAATTTGATCTTCACGCTTCCCTTATTTTCTCAGATTTTTTTCTGTGAGCAGGTTATTAGCCTTTTTTATCCGGAAAAATGTCACCATAACTTGTTAGGAAGACTTAGTTGTTTAGTTTCAAAATCTCTAACTTCATGTATCTTAAATTGAGATTCACATGTGCCTTAGGTCTGTGCTGATAGGCCAGGAAGTATAGGGAGCTATTAATTAACAAGACCTATCTTTCCGAAGTGTCAGTTTTACTTGAGGGTTTAGGAGGAAATTCTTTTTTTCATATTAGAATAAATACAGATTAAAAAGTAGATTAAAACTCTTCATGCATTACTCAGATAAGTCAGGAAACTAAGAAAAATGTCAGCCCTTGCCTGTCTTTCATACCTCTTGGGGAACCATTTTACTTCGTTCTTCAACAGAAAAGTTTGAGAAGGGCACTGCTTTAGTTGTTGGCTTCAGTTAATAGAGGCAAAGTGCTAAGTGGCCCTATGTTATAGGTTTAGTCTTCATGGGAGCTGTTTTGATTCCAGCACTTACAGAGGTGAGCCCTGTGTGTAGGGACATCTGAGTGATAAGTGACTTATATCCTTAGATTTTCCTCTAAATTTATGTCATGTGGGATATGTTTGATGATGTGGGAATCTGGGATTGTAATTTTATTTGGCTCACACTTTTTCCATTTCTTTGTTTTTAGTGGTGGGGTCATGATCTATATTGACCGAATAGAAGTGGTTAATATGTTGGCCCCTTGTGCAGGTATGGTACCCATATATTTCTGTTTTGGTTTTGTTTTTTGTTTTTAAGTAGGCTCCATGCCCAGTCCGGAGCTCAACACGGGGCTTGAACTCATGACTGAGATAAAGACCTGAGCTGAGATAAAGAGCTGCGTGCTTAACCAACTGAGCCACCCAGGCATCCCTATTCTGTTGTTTTTATATTTATAATTAGAGTATTTTAGGGAACCAGAAGCAAAAATGAAATGAAAAGGAAAAAAAAAAGCTTATGGATGGTGAAGGAAATAAATCAACAGAACTAAAAGGCAACCTATGGAATGGGAGAAGATGTTTGCAAATAAAATATCTGATAGAGGGTTAGTTTCCAAAATTTGTAAAAACTTATCAAACTCGGGGCACCTGGGTAGCTCAGTGGGTTAAAACCTCTGCCTTCGGCTCAGGTCATGGTCTCAGGGTCCTGGGATCGAGTGAGCCCCGCATAGGGCTCTCTGCTCAGCGGGAAGCCTGCTTTGATTTCTGTCTGTCAAATAAATAAATAAAATCTTTTTTAAAAACCCCAAAAAACAAAAAAGAACTTATCAAACTCAACAACCAAAAAAACAAATAATCCACTTTAATGGGCAGAAGATATGTTTAGATATTTTTCCAAAGAAGACATCCAGATGGCAAAGACAGATAAAAAGATACTTGACGTCATTCATCATCGGGGAAATACAAATCAAAACCATGATGAGATATCACTTCACACCTGTCAGAATGGCTAAAATTAACACAAGAAACAACAGGTGTTGGCAGGGATGTCGAGAAAGGGGAACCCTTTCACACTGTTGGTGGGAATGCAAACGCTACAGCCACTCTGAAGAACAGTTTGGAGTTTCTTCAAAAAGTTAAAAATAGGGGCACCTGGGTCGCTTAGTGGGTTAAGCCTCTGCCTTTGGCTCAGGTCATGATCCCAGGGTCCTGGAATTGAGCCCTGCATCTGGTTCTCTGCTCAGGACAGCCTGCTTCCCTGCCTCTCTGCCTACTTGTGATCTCTCCATCAAATAAATAAAATAAAATAAAAATTTTTTTTAAAAAAGTTAAAAATAGAACTACCTTACGATCCAACAATTGTAATACTCAAAAGTTTACTCAAAAGATAGAAGAATACAGATTCGAAGGGGTACATGTACCCTGATGTTTATAGCAGCATTATCAACAATAGCCAAACTGTGGGGACACCTGGGTGGCTTAGTTGCTTAAGCATCTGCCTTCTGCCCAGGTCATGATCCCAGAGTCCTGGGATAGAGTCCCACATCAGGCTCCTTGCTCATCAGGGAGTCTGCTTCTCCCCCTGCTTATATACTCTCTCTCTCTGGCATATAAATAAATAAAATCTTTTTAAAA
Organism: Meles meles; assembly: GCF_922984935.1. Lineage (NCBI taxonomy): Eukaryota > Metazoa > Chordata > Mammalia > Carnivora > Mustelidae > Meles > Meles meles. Next base: position 59,340,688 of record NC_060078.1, on the reverse strand, counting down.
AGTAGCCAAACTATGGAGAGAGCCAAAGTATCCATCAACTGATGAATGGATAAAGAGATGGTGTATATGTGTGTGTGCATGTGTGCCATGTGTGTGCATGCACGTGCGCACGCACACACACACACACACACACACAGGAATATTACTCAGCCATCAAAAAGAATGCAGTCTTGCCATTTGCAGTAACATGGCTGGAGCTAGAGCATATTATGCTAAGTAAAATAAGTCAGAGGAAGAGAAATACCATATGATCTCACTGAGATATGGAATTTAAGAAAGAAAACAGATGAGCATATGGGAAGGGGGAAAAGAAAGAAAGGAGAGAGGAAAAGAAGCCATAAGAGGCTCCTAAAAATAAAGAACAGACTGAGGGTTGATGAAGGAGGTGGGTGGGGATAGGCTGGATGGGGGAATGGGTATTAAGGAGGGCACTTTTGATGAGCACTGGGCGTTATATGTAAATGATGAACCACTGAATTGTACTCCAGAAACCAATATTGCATTGTATGTTCACTAACTAAAATTTAAGTTAAAAAAAAAAAAAGTTGGATGCTTAACTGACTGAGGTACCCAGGAGCCCTTATTCTGTTGTTTTTATGGTTAGAGTATTTATAACTGAAGAGATTCCTTAAGGAATAAAAAAGTGCTTTTAAAGATTTATGACTTCATTCATTTCTGATATATATATATATATAAAAATGATCCCTGGAATCTTTTATACTTCTGGGGAATGGTGGCAGAAATAGGTCACAAGGGGGCGCCTGGGTGGCTCAGTGAGTTAAGGCATCTGCTTTCGGCTCAGGTCATGATCCCAGGGTCCTGGGATCGAGCCCCACATTGGGCTCTCTGCTCTTTGGGGAGCCTGCTTCCTCCTCTCTCTGCCTGCCTCTCTGCCTACTTGTGATCTCCGTCTGTCAAATAAATTAAAAAATTAAAAAAAAAAAAAGAAATAGGTCACAAGTCCTGAACAGAGTTGACTTTCTGCAACTGTATATGTTACTTTTCTCTCATCATAGTTTTTCTAAGAGCGAGACAATCATTGATTATTTCTAGAGTTTGTAGGAAGTAGCATTTCCTTTCATGAGAGAGCATTTCCTTTCATGCTGAAAACCTATAACTCATCAGTTCCTTGGCCAGACTGATTTATGATCATAGAAAACTCTTTTCTAGTTGAGATTGCTATAACTTGGAAAGTGATCTGAAAAATCTGTTTGGGGAGAACATTTCCTTGGTAAAAGATGAAAATCCAGAGAGATGGCATGGTTTCCATTCAAATCAAAAACTTATCTAGAACCTGGCGATTCACAGACCTGTACCCCAGGGCTAATAATACATTATATGTTAATAAAAAATTAAAAATTATTAAAAAAAACTTATCTAGAAGTTCTGAAGAAAGAGTTGCTTTTTTTTAAAAAATGTTTTATTTCCCCCCTTTTTTATTGTGGTAAAATACACATAACTTAAAATTTACCACCTTAAGTATTTTTAAGTATACAGTTAAGTGGTATTAGATACATCCACGGGGTTCCTAACTGACTCAGTTGGTAGAGCATGTGACTCTTGATCTAGAGGTTGTAAATTTGAGCCCCGTATTGGGTGTAGAGTTTACTTAAAATCTTAAAAAAAAATTGACATTGTTGTATAACCATTACTACCATCCATCTCCGTGTCTTTTTTAATCTAGCAAGAATGAAACTATCCCCATTAAACATAAACTCCCCAGTTCCCTCTCTCCCCAGCCTCTAGCAACTACCATTCTATTTTCTGTCTCTGTGATTTTTTTTTTTTAAAGAATTTATTTATTTATTTGACAGAGAGAGAGATCACAAGTAGGCAGAGAGGCAGGCAGAGAGAGAGGAGGAAGCAGGTTCCCTGCGGAGCAGAGAGCCCGATGCAGGGCTCGATGCCAGGACCCTGAGATCATGACCTGAGCTGAAGGCAGCGGCTTAATCCACTGAGCCACGCAGGCGCCCCTGTCTCTGTGATTTTGTCTAAAGTACCTTGTGTAAGTGGAATCATAGTATTTATCTTTTTGTGACTGACTTATTTCACTTAGCATAATGTCCTCAAGATTCATCCATGTTGTAGCATGTGTTAGAATTTCCTTTTTTTCTATGGCTGAGTAATATTCCATTGTATAAATATACCACATTTTGTTTGGTCATTTATCCATTGATGGAAACTTGGGTTGCTTCCACATTTTAGCTATTACGAATAATGCTGCTATGAACATGGGTGTATGTGGATCTGTTTGAGATCCTGCTTTCATTTGAAAAGAGCTGCCATTCTATCCTTACTATTAAAATTGGCATGCTTAACATGTACAAGATACTGTGTTTGGCAAAACCAATTTAAAAAGGTGTAATTAGACCCTTTTCCCTAAGGGGTTTCATATTTTATGTCTGAAGACATGATGCCAACCTAAAAAAAAGTGTATGTATTTATTGTTAAAATATATATACATGTATGTATGTACGTGTGTGTGTATATATATATATACACACATATATACGTGTGTGTATATATATACACACACATATATATGTATATAGGAATGTAAGTTCATGCTAAATTTCATGGCACTGATACAGGCACAAAAAGCAAAAGGATTTCAGAGTAGAGAGCAAGTTGTATTACTGCCATGTGGATTTGGATTATATTTTCCTGTGATTATTTTGTCTTTTTCTCATCTACTTTCCCTGGTTATAAATCAGTGGAATGGATTATGATTGGGAAAATAGACAAAAGGAAGATATTGCTGGTTCTGTAGCCACAGACATGGAAACTGTTGGATCACCAATTCACTTGGAAATGACCAGGCAGGTGAGTTAGTCAGCAAGTATTTATTGATGGCCTGACCATCATTTGTGATCTAGAATCCAGTTACATCTGAAATCTTCCATGGGAAAGCCAATAGAACAAGTCCTTGGGTCTGAAGGAAGAAAACAACATGTTTTAGTAGGTAGAGCACAGATTCTGGTGTGGTCTAGTATGTGCCCTTAGGAACATTTCTGAAATTCTTGGTTTCTGTTTCCTATTATGCAAAATTAGGAAATATTTTTGTGAAAATTAAGTGATTAATGTATGTAAATTTCCTGATATAAAGCCTGGGCCAGTAAAGGTTCACTTCTTTTCCTTCTAGGTTGGTGTCTTTTTACAGCCTTTATTTATTTTAAGATTTTATTTATTTGTCAGAGAGAGAGCACATAAGCAGGGGGATTTGCAGGCAGAGGGAGAAGCAGACTTCCTGCTGAGCAAGGAGACCCCAAGGAAGGACTCCATCCCAGGACCCTGGGATCATGACCTGAGTGGAAGGCAGATGCTTAACTGACTGAGCCACCCAGGCATCCTTTTTTACAGTCTTTAAAAACTACCTTTTCAAAAATGGTCTTTGGCAGCTGCTTCCTTCTTTTATTTCCAGTGTTCTTCAATTAATTCAGGCTGCTTTACATCCTTGCTAAACTTTTGCTTTGCAGTAATTGCCTTACACTTTCCCTGCCTCACAGTTCATCTTCACACTGCCGCCACAGTACAAATGTGATTGTGTCATACCCTTGCTTGAACATTTGACGGTTCCTTATTATCTCCAAGATAATGTATACTCTCCTTAGTATGGAACTCAGAATTTGCCCATTAGAATTGCAAATGCAGTCATATTTGGAAAATTGAGCACAAGGAACACATCAAGGTTTGTGAGCTGTTTCATTTTTCCACTATTTTTTTGTCACTTTTCCTCATATATATTGTAACTTTTACCGTGGCTGAATTAGAGGATACATGAATAAAGATGGATTTTACCTTTCCTTCAGTGTTTGATATTGTGAGGAACTACACTGCAGATTATGACAAGACCTTAATCTTCAATAAAATCCACCACGAACTGAACCAGTTTTGTAGTGCCCACACTCTTCAAGAAGTTTACATTGAATTGTTTGGTGAGTATCTTACTCATTATAAATTAAATATGTGAATAACCAATTGGAAATCTTAGTCAACTCTATGGATTCTATAATATTAGTAAACATTATCCTATTTAAGCACTTCTTCTGAATTTATAAGAGAACATTTGCCTTTAAAATATTTCTCTAAAGTTTAAAATTTCTTATGATTAAATTAAGTGAATACTTAAAAGATATTTTAAGAATGATAATTTTCTGAATCTATTATATGTAACTTAATAGAGATTGGAAAAAGATTATTTGCAGGCTATATTCTGTTTTTACCATGATAACTTAATGAAAATTAGCTTTGTTGCTATTTTAATAGAATATTTGGGGAAGTTTAGAAGTCTTTTCTTAGAGTTTCCCAAGACCCATCTCCATGTTTGATGACTTGCTAGGAAGACTGACAGGACTCAATATATGTTCTACTCATAGCTAGGATACAAAAGGATACAAAGTAAAACCTGGAAGAAGCCAGACATAAGCTTTCAAGAATTTTCTTCCAGTGGAGGCATACAGGATACACTTACTTCAGTATTAAAGTGTGACAACACATGTGAAATGTTGTCTGCTAGGAAACCTCATTAGAGACTGCCCAGAATTTTTTTTAGGTGGGAGCGGCAGAGGGAGCAGTAGAGCGAGAATCTTGTGCAGGCTCCACACCCTGTGCAGAGCCTGATATGGGGCTTGAACTTATAACTCTGAGATCATGAACTGAGCCAAGATTAAGAGTCGGACACTTAACCCACTGAGCCACCCACAAGCCCTGCTGCCCAGAATTTTTACTGGGGGCTAACATACAGGCATCCTCTGCCTTTAGCACATACCAAAATTCCATAGTCCCAGAAGAAAGGCACATGTTAGTATAACAGGTTAGGCAGAGTGAGTCATTACAAGTTCTGGGAATAGTGGGAATCCTTTCCAGATCCATATTCTGTGTGTCAGCTAACGGCCAATTTGGAAACAGGCCTTTCTGAGGATCATAGCTTCAGGCCTGCTGTGTTAACTCTTTTCTGCACAAATTACTTTTCATATGTGGTAGTGAAAGCTATGACCTGTGATAGAGTTATTGCTCTTGGCTGTTTACTTCTCCCCCCAGGAATTCTTATTGAATTTCTTTTTTTTTTTTTTTAAGATTTTATTTATTTATTTGACAGACAGATATCACAAGTAGGCAGAGAGGCAGGCAGAGAGAGAGGGGGAAGCAGGCTCCCCGCTGAGCAAAGAGTCTGATGCGTGGCTCAATCCCAGGACCCTGAGATCATGACCTGAGCCAAAGGCAGAGGCTTAACCCACAGAGCCACCCAGGCACCCCTCTTAGTGAATTTCTTACAGGCAGGCATAGGGTTGGCTGATCCTTTTGGAGATCTACCAGTTGAGTCCTCATTGATGATTGACAACTACTAGGTATATGAGAAAACTGTCCTCATTTCTCACATCACCAGTCATTTTAATAATGGTGAAAATACATTGAGGTGGATAGAAGATTCATGAGTTTCAAGGCCAAGTGAAGTGATAGCTTTATCGTCCATTCTTGTGTACTTCAAAGACCTTTCTGTGAGCCTGCCCCCTCCCTTTTTTTAAATTTAATTTTTTTAAAAGAGAGTGAGTGTGTACATGAGCGAGGGGTGGGAGGAGCAGAGAGAGAGAGAGGAAAAGAATCCCAAGCAGGCTCCATGCTCAGCGCAGAACCTGCCATAGGGCTGATCTCACAACTCCAAGATCATGACCTGAGCAGAAATCAAGAGTCAGACAGATGCTCAACTGACTTAGCCACCCAGTCGTACCCTCCACCCACCTCTTAAATCCAAAATACTTGCAGAGATCCATGGAAATGAAATTTAGTTATTTGGAGATTTGGGCTAAAGACTGACTGAGGGGCACACGGGTATCTCTGTTGGTTAAGCGGCCAACTCTTAATTTCGACTCAGTTCATGATCTCAGGGGCCTGAGATCAAGCTCTGCATAGGGCTCCAAAACTGTGGGGAATCTGCTTGAGGATTCTTTCTCCCTCTCCCCACTGATTCACTCATGTGCACGCATGTGCATGGACTCTCTCTCAAATAAATAAATCTCGGGCGTCTGGGTGACTCAGTCGGTTAGGTGTCTGCCTTCAGCTTAGATCATGATCTCTGAGCCCTGGGATCCAGCCCTGCCTCAGTCTCCGTGCTGAGCAGGGAGTCTGCTTCTCCATCCTACTTGTGCTCTCTCTCTAGCTCTATTTCAAATACATAAAATCTTAGAAAATGAATAAACCTTAAAAAAAAGAATGAAATGGGAATTTGGTTTTTATGAGAATCAGGACACGTATTCAGTAACCACACTGAATTAAGATACTAGAGACCTAGAATCTTCATTTATTGGATAAACAACCTACTTTTCATCTTTCTTCCTTAGTCTTTGTTTGACAGTTCTTCACACTTTCTCCCATACAAAAGGAAAACTAAATATGCATTTTTAATGTATATATAATAACTTCTATATTTATAATATATAATTAGTTTTTTATATGTACACACATATATGTGTATATATATATACATTACATACATGTATGTAACTTAATAGAGATTGTATGTATATATATACACATATATATACATGAGGTGGTTTAAGCTCTATAGAGCAGTACCATAGAAATTTGAGGTCTAATAATGATTGGGGTTTTTTCAGTATTAATATAATGAAAAAAAATTTTTTTGAGTATCATGAGAGATGTTGTTCTTGGCCTCAAAAACAGATCAAATAGATGAAAACCTGAAGCAAGCTCTCCAGAAAGATTTAAACATCATGGCCCCAGGCCTCACCATACAGGTAAGCCCATTTCCTAGGGAAATTCTCTAGGAATTTTGAGAACTTTGAATTGAATTGTTCTTTTATTGGACATTATTTATTCAGCAGTTATTTAATTGAAATGCTATGGGATTTTGTAGAATAGCTTTCTCAATTTGACTTTAGGTCTCTGCCAAAATAAAATGCTCTGTGGCTTGCCCTGGCTGGCATTTTCTATTGATAAGCTGATAAGCTGAGGCTTTTACAAGGAAATGAAATGCATGCACTGCTAATTGTGAGCCATTATTAAGATACAGTAATGGTTATTAATCAGTATAAGAGTAAGGCTTTAGACTCAGTAAGATTATGAACATGGATTTCAAGTATAAGATTTGAACAATAATTCTAGCAAAACAGATGTCACATATGATTAATTGACAGATGAACTGGTGGGATGATTATTGCTGTAAGTCTTTAGAATTCAAGAACATTTCAAGAGAGTCTGCCTGGAAACAACTCTAATGGAGTTGGGATTTTAGGTGGGTCTGGAAGAATTAAATTAGCAGGGTTTGTATGGTGGGGAAGGAGTAAGGCAGGTGTTTCAGATGGGTAGAATGGCCTGAATAAAAGGAAGGCGACAGATAAGTTTGGTGGTGGTGATCGTGGTGGCGGTGGCAGCGGCTTTGGGAGATAGAATGGTGAGGGGTTGTGGGCCGGCTTTTTTGGGTCAGTGTTTTTACAGATTGGGTTGAAATCCATGAGTAATTCTAAAATCAATTTTAGTAGATCATGACAGCATTTTAAATAAAATAAAATTGAGTAAGAAAAGAAATCAGAACACATGGCATGTATTAAATTTAAGTATTGTTCTGTAAAACTTGTTTTCTCTTAAGTGTGGTGTAGATGTTTGTATTGGGTGTCAATGTGAAATGCAGATCTTACAGTGGTCATAGTAACATTTAAAAGGTATCTATGGCTGTAGGTCCAGATTACCTGAGAAGTGGTAATATGGCTTCTCTAGTACCCTTTCTTAGAGTTTCTAGGAGATCAGTTGTGGTAATGGTTACTGCAGCTAAGGAGAAAAACTTTGGTGTCATGAGTCTCAAGTGTTGCACTGTTGTGAATGTGCATTCACTGTAAGTGACCATGTGTGATCTCCTAACAAGACTGGATGCCGTGCCGTCATCTCTGATGATGGGAAGCTGAGGGGAAGCTGCCAAAGTTAAGGGGTCATTTGAAAGGTCCAGTGCAAACTTCATAAAATCCACCTGGTTGTCCATTCAGTTGTAGTGGGAGTTGCTTTTCTATGTTAAAGATAATAAGTGTGAATGTCACAGATTTTTAGATTCTGCTCATGTTGTTACTTGGGAGATGTAGCTCATTCTTAACAGCTGCCTAGAATTCTTTGCCTTATATTACATAATCATTTCTCTGTTGTTTCCAGTTTTTTGCTGTTAACAATGGGGTAGGCATTTTTTGGCACATCTCCTTGTATGTACAAATTATCTTTCAAAAACCTGCACAAATCTATAGTTTTATCAGCAATATATGTGAGTACTGGTTTATCCATAAACCTCACCAGCAGTTGACCAATGAGACATGCTGATTTTTGCCATATGGAATGATGTTATATCTCTCTTTGATTTGCATTTCTTTGGTTATTAATAGGGTTGAGCATCTTGGGGTTTTTTTTGTGGGTTTTTTTTTTCTGGCCATTTTTTACTTGGTCAACTGCCTATTCATATTCTTTCCTCACTTTTCTGTTATGTTGTTTTGCTTTTTTTCACTGATTTGTAGTAGTATTTTGTATATTCTGAATATTTTTATACACACGTGTGTTCTGTATGTTTTTTTAAAAATTAGATATTGGGAAAAAGATGAATAAGAAAATAAAATTCACTCATAATTGTACCATGCAGAGATGAGTTTGTTGTATCTTTCCAGGCTCTTCTTAATCTATTTATAGGTATTTATAGGTATTTTTTATATATATATATGTTATTTATATATACATATGTTTGTTTATGGATATAAATAATGTTAAACTAGAGTGGGATTGTACCATAGCTGCTTTTTTCACTAACAGTATATATAAGCATCTTTTCAAGTCAAAAATATAGATTCACTACATTATCACTATTATCACTTTTAATGTTTTGTATTTAATCTACGGCTTCCAATTTTCATTGTTAGACACATGTCACAATGACAAGCTTATATATACATCTTTTTAAATCCTTTCCTTAAAATATAATCTTAAATGTAGGATTGAGGAATCGAAGTGTATGCCCTGTTTGGAGGCTTTTTGGTAAATATTGCCAAATGTGGCCTTTCAGAAAAATTTTAGCATCTTATTCTCTCATCGGCAGTGTTGGTGAGGTGTAGTTTCCTACACATTTGATTTTGTGATTGTACCCAGATAATTTATAGATGCGTGCTGACTCTCTTAATCCTTTGAGAGAAATTAATTTGGTATTTTGTATTAATTATTGAAGTTGAATGCCCTAGGATATTTAATGGCCATTTGTAGTTCATTTGTGAATTGTTTGTTGTGTTTGTTCATTTTTTAATTATCTTTTTCTCGTTTAAGCTGTTTTTAAATAAATAAATAACCTATTTTTAATGTTAATTGTTACAACTCTAAAATGGATGGGAAGTATTTTCTCCTAGTTTTTTCTTTACCACTTAATATCTTTTTCCTCCTGGCAATTCTGAAGTTTTAAACTTCTGTAGAAATTTTAGTATTTTTTCTTTGTGGTGTTTTATAGTGTTGGCATGTTTTAAGCTACTTTCAAATTACAACATTTTTTTCTCTATTTGTTTTAAAGAGAGAGTGAGAAAGCACGTGGGCACAGCAGTGGATGGTGTGGGGGAAGGAGAGAAAGAAACTTAAGTAGAGCATGCTAAGAGTGGAGCTCAACCTGGGGCTTGATCTCATGACCCTGAGATCATGATCTGAGTCAAAACCAAGAGTTGGATGTTAAACTGACTGTGCCACCAAGGCACCCCTTTACAGTTGTGTTTTTAGATTTGAATCTTTAATCCATCTGAAATCCATTTTGATGTCAGTTGTGAGATAGGGCTCTAATTCCCCATTTCCCCAACTTCCCATGACCCCTCCTTCCCTCTGACAAATCTAGATATGTGGGAGGCATCTCTAACAACCTTCTCACCCTTAACATCTAATCAGACCCCATACCCTGCAGATTTTACCACCAAAATCCATGTAAAGCAGTGTTCTTCTATCTTTACTGCTATTTTCCTAAGCCAAGCTACCATCTCTTGCCTGGACTTCCAACAGTTGTCTCCTACAATGTCGTCTCAGTTTGACTTACCTTTATCCACATCATTTTCTGCATAGCAGTGAGGAGGATCTTTTAATTTAGTTATAGTTTTATGTTGCTTTTATAAAAAGAATTACCGAATGAAAAAAGTGTCACTTCATGTTTTTAAACTGGTAGAGCAAGATCTCCATTGTTTTGCTTGCTTTAGTTTTGCCATAAAAATTTCTTAGGAGAGCTGGAATGCATTTTTAGAATTTCCGGTCTATTTGTCAGCCTTCCTTAACACATTACTATGTTTACGATAATCAACTTTTTATTCATTTTTAAGCTCTGGTAAGATGTATTATCTTTCTAAAAATAGCGGCCTTTGATATTTCTGCCAGCTTATTCTTCCAGCTGAGTTTTCATTATTGATATTTTCAAGATCTATCAGGTACCTAAATTGGCACATAAGTTTAAAATTGGGAACATAGTTTATGGCTTTACTTAATCATATCATATTTGTTTCTTTAAAATTTTTGACCAGGTGAGAAATTCATATCTCGAATTAAATTAATACTCATGGATTTACTGAGTTTTAATGCTATTAAATGTAGTCTTTTTTTGTATAATCATTGAGGATTGCAAATGATTCTTGGTAAATTTTATTGTGTAGCTACTGGTTTGCTGAATTTGCTGTTTCTTTCTTTTTTTTTTTTTTTTAAAGCAAATGCCTTTTTAAAAAAAATATTTTATTTATTTATTTGATAGGGAGAGAGATCAGAAATAGGCAGAGAAGGCAGGCAGAGAGAGAGGGAAGAAGCAGGCTCCCTGCTGAGCAGAGAGCCCGATGTGGGGCTCTATCCCAGGACCCAGAGATCATGACCTGAGCCGAAGGCAGAAAGTTTTAAACAGAAGCTTTAACCCACTGAGCCACCCAGACGCCCCAGAATTTGCTGTTTCTAATATATTTTTTGGGTTAATTTCCTTGGATTTTTTTCTTATTGTTGTATATATGGTATAAACATTTAACATGAAATCTATCCTCTTAAATTTTTAGGTGCACAATGCATTAATATTGACTGTAGGTGCAGTGTTACACAATAGATCTTTTAGAGCTAATTTATCTTGCTTTGTGCAACTTTATGAATTTCATTAGATTTTTTTATTTATGTAATTATGCCAAAGTAAAAAATCTTGATTTTCCCCTGTACAACCATTTCCCAGTATCCAAATCACCTTTAAATTCTTCACCTAACATTCATAACTATCTGAAAGTTTCTTATTCATTATTTGCTTTTTGTTATCTGTTGTGTTTTCTCCCTTTAAAATTTTCAATTCCATGAGAGCAGTCTTGCCTTGTTCACTACTATATCCTTAGTGCCTAGAACAAACAGCGCTTGGCACAGAGGCACCCAGTTAATACTTGTTGAATAAGTATTCTCTGTAATAATCAGTATTTTAATTTTGCTCTTCTCTGTGTTTATACTCCATTTTTCTTGAACAACTACTTTGTCAAATTTGAGTGGTGAAAGTATACATCCTTGATGTTTTTTCCCTATGTTATTAAAGAGAGTGACTATATGTTGGGTTTCCATTTAAAATATATATTTATAAGCCAGCAGTCCCCTTCAAGTATATTCATTTTCCACTCCTGTGTGTGTGTATTTTGGCCATTGTTTTTGGATATGTTGTCATTTATTTATTTTTTTAAGATTTTATTTATTCGAAAAAGCATGACCAGGGGGCAGAGGCAGAGGGAGAAGCAGGCTCCCTGCTGAGTAGGGAGCCTGATGTGGGGCTCAGTCCCAGGACTCTGAGATCATGACCTGAGCTAAAGGCAGCCATTTAGCCACCCAGGCACCTTGTCATTTTATTTTTAAAATCTGTTATAATGTAACTTACATTATCTGTTACAATGGGTGCTTATTTTACACATACTTGGGAATTCTGAGATTCCCAAGATTGGCAAGCATGTAGTGTGTTCTTCAGCCTCATACAGCAAGATGTCTTCAGAAAACAGTCATGTTTTATGCTTTTTAAAAAAATAAGACTAGAGGGGTGCCTGGGTGGCTCAGATGTTAAGCGTCTGCTGTTGGCTCAGGTCATGATCCCAGGGTCCTGGGATCAAGCCCCGCATCAGGCTCCTTATTCATTGGGGAGCCTGCTTCTCCCTCTCCCACTCCCCCTGCTTGTGTTCCCTCTCTCGTTGTGTCTGTCTCTGTCAAATAAATAAAATCTTTAAAAAATAAATAAAAAATAAGTCTAGAAGGATGTATAGCTATTCTCTTAATTAAATGCAAAATGACAGTGCTTCCTTCTGAATCATATTAATACATATTGGAAATCATCTGCATTTCTGGTAGTCACATAGTGAAATCTGGAATCTCACAAATGCTGGTTATAAATTTTTATTTGTCTTCTAGTTATCTCCATGAGTTGTTCCTTATGTCCTCACATACCTCAACTTCAGCATATAATGAGTACTTCACTACAGTCCCTAGCTTCTTATTCCATTTCACTACTTCTTGTATTTGGTTATGATAGTTCTCAAATTCTTTACAGATTTTACTATTCTCTTTCATGTAGGGAAGTCTGTGTTGCTTGAAAGTCTTCTTTCAAAAGCCTCTTTAAAAGAAGGTTATGTGGGGCGCCTGGGTGGCTCAGTGGGTTAAAGCCTCTACCTTCGGCTCAGGTCATGATCCCGGGGTTCCGGGATCGAGCCCCACATCGGGCTCTCCGCTCAGCGGGGAGCCTGCTTCCTCCTCTCTCTCTGCCTGCCTCTGCCTACTTGTCATCTCTCCGTCAAATAAATAAATAAATAAATAAAAATCTTAAAAAAAAAAAAATAAAAGAAGGTTATGTGCTTGAGAAAGAGCATGAGCAGGGAGGGAAAAATAAAACAAGATGAAACCAGAGAGGGAGACAAACCATAAGAGATTCTTAACCATTCTTAAACAAACTGAGGGTTGCTGAAGAGGAGGGGGCTGAGGGCTGGGGTGATTGCGTGATGTCATGAGCACTGTGTATTATATAAGACTAATGAATTGCTGAATTCTGCCTCTGAAACTAATAATATACTTTATGTTAATTGTATTTAAATAAAAAGAACATTATGTGCTCAAAGGTTTTGTCGCTTAAAGGTTTAGCCAATTTTTGAAGAGAAATTAAAACTTTCTTCAGATCAACAGTATTTTGTGTGTGTTTGCAGTATAGGCAGGGGTGGTGGTGAGTGATGTTTAACTAGTTAATCAGAAACTTAGAGAGTTGCCTGATGTAGAAAACTCAGCCTTCAAAAGGCTTCACTTCCCAAGTAAATAATCTTAATTAATGTCAAAGTACAGGATGGTTAGGGAAACACAGTGTCTAGTAAAGGGTATCTACAAAGACAAGTAGACTTTGTTCTAAGTGAGATTCTAGGAAGAAAGAACATAAGCTGTTAACTGGTATTTGTTTTCCTTCAACTTTGGACTCTCTATATATAGTTGGTACTGAGTGATTGCAGGTTTAGGAATAGTAAATACATTTATTGTTCACTGTATTAAGTTGCCTATACTGACCTGAACTTACTTTGGTTTAATTTTTGTTTTTACTGTTTCCTACTTCACAATTTAAATCTTGTAATTTTGCCTTCCTTCTGTTTCTTTGGTTTACAGACTTGAAAAGGAAATGAAAGTATCCAGCTGAAGAGCTTTGTAGAGGTCTTTTGAGGGAGAACCTAAAGGAGTTTGTTTCTGTAGTGGATAGCGTGATATCTGCCCAACCCCCACCCCCATAGGCCAGCATCTTTTAAGGAAAAAGAAGCTGTGTTATCTTTGATTCTTGGTGTGATGGCATTGAAGAGTAGATTTTCTAGTGGAATCTCCACACGTGTTAGTAGGCAGTTATGTCTTAATTGTTTTATTAGTTTCATTTGAGGAGCTTTTCTGTAGAAGATGTAGTTTGAAGATTTATTTTTCAAATATACTGTGGCTTTTCACTTTTATTTTTTAGGCTGTGCGTGTTACAAAACCCAAAATCCCAGAAGCCATAAGAAGAAATTTTGAATTAATGTGAGTAATATGCCTGGGATCCCAAAACATTTATTCAGGGCTGCCTAATATTAATATACCAGTGTAGAGAAAACTTATATGTGAGATGTTACACTCTGGGGTGGGGTGTGTATCTATTTTCCATACTTTAATTCTGATAATATTATCTATTCTTGTGTCTTAATTCACTAGGGTATTCTTAGTTTTTTCTTTATATATGAACATTTCAGGAGCAGCATTAGTGGCTAAGGATGCAGTTTGCTCTAGAACTATTGTTGAAAGGCTAAGGAGTTATAATTTGGACACAAATATCTTGAACTAAGTATGAATTTAGGAAAGAGTCCTAGCTACTAAGGTTGAAGAGAGTGCCCATGTTGTGTCACTGTGTTACAATAGTAAGAATAGACACCTTATCGGTACAAAGTTTGGTTTTCCATTATATGTGATTGTGTCTCTAAAAATACACCTAGATCTTTATAATTTGCTTCTGGGAAGCTTTGCCTAAATTGACTACTGGTAGTCTTCTCTTTTTTGGGTTCAGGGCTGAGTGGGAATAAGAAGTTATTTGCTTGATGTGAAATTAATTTCTTAGTGTTCTGAATATTCGTGTTAGGGAAATACCTACTGTGGTTGAAATGGCAGTATTATTTGTGTATGACAGGTACTGAAAAGAAGAAACAAAAGTCTTTAGGAAATTTGGCTAGTATTTTAAGAGGAAAAATATGAAATGCTGGAAAAAAAGCGTTGCAAAATATCTTTTATACAACTCTAAGTATAGAGGGTTCAAGAAATAATAATTCTTCTTCCTGGGGTGACTTACTGCTGAGTCCTTACTGTTTCCAAGTCTCTATCTTCTGTTATGTAGAATTTAATTTTCCCTTTTCATTAGTAGAAAAGGAACTCCCTCTTTTAAAGCTATAAAGCACAGACTGCCAGGCTGGATACATCATGGATCTGATCCATTGGTATAAAAAAAATTTTTTTTTTTTTTTTTTAGATCTTTTAAAATTTATTTATTTGACAGAGAGCATGCGAGAAAGAGCAAGCATGGGCAGGGGGAAGGGCAGAAGGAGAACCCCTCCTCTGAACAAAGAGCTCGAAGCAAGACTCAACTTGATCCCAGGCAGAACTCCATCCAAGGACCCTGGGATCACTACCTGAGCCAAAGGCAGACACTTAATGACTGAGCCACACAGGTGCCCTAAAAATTGTTTTTGATTGAAGGCTCAGGATGTCTTAGGTTTTCAGTATGGTAGCTTCTAGTGATAGAAACATGAAGACTATAAGTTCTTTGCCCTCAGATAACTCCTAGTATCGAAATGCCATTTTATGTATTTATCAATTTTGGCAGGAGGAAAGGAGAGTTCTTTGGGGGGAAATGTTTTGGGGGAACTGTTGGAGTTACGTTTCAGATAAATCTGGATCTTTCCTAATTTTATAAACTATTGCAGTCCCACATTTAAAAGCCACCTTGAGGTCTAACTGCCCACATAATAGTTAACTTTTTTTATACTTTTTCTGCTGTGTGGTCACCTGGTCACCACTTATACATGCTTAATGATGGGCCATCCATTTCCATTATTAGAAAGCTCAGATTCTTAGAAAATTCTTCTTACATTGAGCCCCAGTTCACCACTTAATAACTAACACCTAATTATAAATAGGGTAGCTGCGTAAGCCTAAGGAGGGGCTGAAATCTAGCTCCATTCTATTTATCAGCCTATGACCTGAGGGACTGCATCTGCCCAGAGGGAGTTGCATTTTGCTGATTTGCCCAGAGGTGCTGTATGGGCTAGCTGGAGGCCTAGCAACAGAAGAAGCATTTATATACTCTGGGTACTTGCAGATCATAGGCCTTCCCATTATACAATTAGAGGAAGAGGTCAGACTAAAATTCAGATGTGTAAATTGATTCCTATATCTGGGTGACTTTGAGCAAATCAGTTAACCTTTCAGCTTCAGATTTATTATAAGTAAAATGGAGTAACACCTCTCTAAGCACCTTAATGGATTAGAAAGTTCGTTGCAAATGGTTCTTTGACCCGCTATAGAGTCAGATTTATTGGCTGTGACTGCACATCATTTCTAATTTTAATAATATTTTGATTCACAGGGAGGCTGAAAAGACAAAACTTCTTATAGCTGCACAGAAACAAAAGGTTGTGGAGAAAGAAGCTGAGACAGAGAGGAAAAAGGCTGTTATAGGTACTTGGATTTCTTTCTGAAATGGATGTCTTAAGTCCATGTTTTATGAGTTTGTCCTGTTCTTTGTCATTCTGACACTGGATATTGATGGGATCAAATAAGATTGCATCATACATAGTGGAGAATTCTAGAAACTCTTTTGTATATTCAGATGTCCTACAGCCTTTAAAACTAGATGGTGTCAGTACTTAATGAAGTGCTTTGACTCTCTACCATGTCTTTGGCTGCTACTGCTTTTTCAAGGACAAGGAAAATGGGTAGGGTTTTTGGGCAACACTAGCCTCTGTGGAGTAGAGTTTTGTTCCTATAGTTTAAGAATAGGAAAGTTTTTTGGCCAAAGCTCAGGATTATAATATGCATATTATATAATATGCATATTATAATATGGCATACACTGAGTTTTATGTGGATGGATAGATGTTGTCCTCTTCAACAGAAGGGCAGGATTGCTTACAGCTTATTTTGAATCACAGTGAAACTTCTCTAACTCCAGGATACTATATATTGGACTGCCCTCTTAGACTCTCAGTTGTTTGTTCTTTGGGATGCTGGAAGTTTAAGAAGTATTTCGTTAATGATTTCAAGTATGCAGGAATGCACAAAGAATAGTAAAACGAAGGCTTAATATTTGCTTTCAGATCTTTTTTTTTTAAGAATAAATTTATCCATTTGAAGCCTCCTGTGTACCCTTACCTGGTCCTATTTCTTGACTTCTCTAATTAGGTTTTATTTAAAAATTATATACAGATCTTTCTGTCCGTATTTTTATACTATAAATATATAACAATATCTGTAACTGTAAATATATAACAGTAAACCACTCATAGAATTGTCTTAAACCATAAAAATATCAAACTCTTTATTTCACAACTTGCCTTTATTTTACCAACATTGTTTGAGTTTTATTCACATTGCTATGTGTAGATATAGTTAATTTTTAACTGCTGTGCATTCATTCTGTGAGTGTACCTCAGTTCATTCTAATAGGTTACTGTTGAAAAGTTAGGTAGCTTCTAGTTTTTCCTTATTATGAACAGTGCTGCAGTAGCACAGAGTTTTCTATGGTAGTGCTACTCAACATGTAGTGTCGGTCAATTCACCAGCTTTTTGCTTCTGATCCATAATGAGGTGACTTCAGAATTGAGAATGAGTGCTTAGAAGTTCTTACAGTATTGCACATTTTATGTCTGTTGAGTCTAATAATAAAAAATTGGAGCCTGTGTTTTAATAGTTTTCCTAATAATTAATTTTTATTCTAATTAATAAAATACTGCTTCCCAACAGACTGAAATACAAATAAGGGGGGAGGTTGCTTTCCCATAGGTAGTTTGAGAAGCATTGCTCTGGAATACATGTCTCGAAGTAGAATCGATATAAACTTTAGAACCAGCTCAAGTTCTGTAAAATGCTGTACTGAGGTTTTGATTAGAATTACATTACCTGTATATATCAATATGAGAGGATTACAATATTTATGATACTGAATCTTATGAATCTGTTTATATCTCTCCATTTATGAGAAAGGTCTTTCAAAAAAGGTGTTATAATTTTCTTCTTAAATTTCTGGTGCTTTCTTTCTTGGAGTTTTATTCCTGTTTATTCCTCGAGTTTTTTACTATTATATAGGAGTTTTTTTAGATTTTGCTCATTTATTCCAGAGGAGGATAAAGTGAGAAAGTGTGCGTGCGAACACAGAGCAAGGGGCAGAGAGGGACGAAGAGGGACAGGCAGATTCCCAAACAGGGCTCAACCCCAGGACCCTGAGATCAGGAGATCACGAGATCATGACCTGAGCCAATCTGAGCCAAAACCAAGAGTGAAATGCTCAACTGACTGAGCTACCCAGGTGTACCAAATAGGCTCTTTTTTGAAGGCACATTTTCTAACTGGTTTTTGCTTTTGTGGAGGTACGCTGTTAATTTTTTTATTTGTTTAGCAGTCTTGCTGAAAATCTCTTCAGTTTCCCATGTGAGCAGTCAAACTGTCTTCAGGACAGTTCTGATTTTTCCTTTGTAGTCCACATCTTTGTATTCTTCTTACTGGCTTAAGCTATGATTTACAGTGCAGTGTTGAAAAGAGGGATAGCGACAAGTAGTCTTGTCTTGTTCCTGACTTTAAATATTCCCAGTGATGTTTGCTCTAACTAATTTTTATTGGGTTAATGAAGTTTCTTTCTGTTTCTTGCTTGCTGAGAGTTTTTATCATGAATGACTATTAAAACTTTGAGAAATTTTTCTGTATCTGTTGAGAGGACCATATAATTTTTCTTTTTGAAGCTGTTAGTGTGGTGAATTATACTAATATATTCTCTATTAATGAATTATTTTGCCTTCCTGGGACAGACCCACTTGATCATGATATGATGTAGGAGAGTCACCCAATACACTACTCTATGTCTTGCTGATAATGTCTTTAAAGTTTTTACTTTTATTTATTTTCATTTTTACTTGTATTTCATAAATTTCAGCTTACTGTCAGTTTTTTCATGATTACATTCGCCTCAAAATGAGTTAGAGAGCATTTCTTCTTTTTCTGTGTTCTGGAACATTTTATATAAAATATGTTATCTCTTTGTAGGTTTGGTGGAACTCACTTGTAAAAACCATCTTGGTCTCTTGGGGTTTGTGCTTTTTTGTATGCTTATTTGTTTTTTGTTGTAGCATTTAGCCTGCCAGATTAATTTCTGTACTAACTATAGGTCAGTTTCAGATATTTGTTTCTTTAAGTTTGGGCAGTATATTTTTCTAGCAAATTGTCATCTGAAACTTCAGATTTGGGAGCATAAATATGCAGTATTTTCTGCTGATTTTTAAAACCCTCTACCAAATATGAATGCCCCCTTTCCTTTCCTAGTATTATTTTGTGCCTTCTCTTTTCCTGGATCAGTTTTGCCAGAGGTCTGTTACACTTCATTCTTCTTTTCACAGAACTGCATTTTTATTTCGTTGATTCTGTTATCACTTACTTTTTTATTACACTATTTACACTTTATTATTCTCTCCTGTCTTTTTGAATTTTTCTCATTGGTTCTTTTCTAATATCTTGAGTTACTTCAAGTCTTTAGGTTTCAGTCTTTTCTGATGGAAACATGTAAGATGATAAATTTTCTTCTACGTTCTGCCTTGGGTAAATCTCACAAGTTTTGAAATGTAGTTTATTGGTGTCCAGTTTTAGTTTTTAAAAAACTTTTCCATTATGATTTCTCCTTTCACTTATGAAGTATTAAAAGTATTTTTTCAGTTTTTTATTGGATGGGTTTTCAGGAGGCTACCACTTTACTGTTGGTTTCTAATATTGCATGATAGTCAGAAAATATGATCTAGTATATGGATTCTGAAATATTTTTTGAAATTTCCTTTGTGGCCTGTCAATACATGGTACTTTTTTGGTAAATGTTCTGTGTGTGCTTGAGAAGATTGAATGTGTTTTCTTTATTTGTTGGATACATGTTCTCTGTATCTATCCATTAGGGTCAGGCTTATGAATTGTGTTGTTTACATCTTCTGTATTCTAATTTTTGCCTTCTTGAACTGTCAGTTACTGAGGGAGGTGTGTTAAAATTAAAGTCTCCCACTATGACTGTGGATTTGTTGACTTGTAATTTTTTTTTCTTCATATATTTTAGGGCTGTATCATTAAGAGATTCAGGATTGTTACATCTCCCTGGAGAATTGGTCCTATTATGTAATAACTCTCATTATTCCAGACACACTTTTTGGCTTAAGATCTATTTTGTCTAATATTAAAGCTATGCCAGATTTCTCTTGGTTAGTAATTTTCTTGATGTATCTTTTCCCATCCTTTTACTTTCAACTTTTCTGTGTCATTATGTTTTAGGTGTGTCTCTTGTAAACAGCATATAGCTGGATTTTGTTATCTTATCCAATGTGAGACTCTGTCTTTTAACTGGTGAGTTTAGTCTTTTTATATTTATTGTGGTTACTGCTATATTTGGATTCGTTTTGTATCATTTAATTTTGTGCTATTTACCATACATTTTTTTCTTCTGCTGCTTTTTTCTCTCTTTTCTGATTGGTATTGAATTAATTGGATTTTCTTTATTCTTCCTTTTACTTGATTAGTAGATTTGTATTCTGTTTCTAGAATGTATAACTGGTCATACCTGTAAAATGTTAATAAGCATACCTGATTTGACAGAGTCTAAAGCTAATCATCCTTTCTGTCCTCTTAAATAAAACTAGAATGCCTTAATTCTTACCACTGTTTCCAGTTTTACATATTGTTGACTCATGTTCTGGTTTTATGTTCTTTTTATTCCCCCATTAACTATTATCATTGTTATCAATTCTTAGAGTAAATATCTATTTTGATTTATAGGTGTTACTTAACTTTTCCCTCTCCATTGTTTTTGGCAATTCATTCTTTTTTCTGCTAGTTTGTTGTTGTTACTTGTTTTTTTCAGTGAAGGCTAAGGAGTAGTTACTTAATCATTCCTCTTTGGTCTGAAATGGTTTTGTTTCATTCTTATATGGTAATCTAGCCTGTAGTTCTAAGCCTAATGAAACTTACTTTTCTTTGTCACTGTGGCAGTAGTATTTCATTTTTGTTTGGGTTCCTCTTCTTTTTACTTTTACCATTTTCACTGTGATGTGTCTAGTGGAGAAAGTGTTCTTATCACTGGGCTGGTGGGTAGCGTTTTTTAGCCTCTCTGGAGTTGAAGCCCTTTAGTGGTCTTCATTTTATAAAGGAGTCCCATTTCTAACATTTCAAGGCCTCATCTCCTGACCCTGCATGAGCAATAGTCCAATAGTCCCTCTCCCTCACTTGTCTAATAACCACCACCAAGGCCACCACTCTACTGGCTCTCAGCTCTCCCTTTTGTTTATGTTTCTTGAGGATCTCTCCTCCTTTCTTGTGATCTTAACCATGCATTAAAAAAAAAAAAAAATGTGGGCGCCTGGGTGGCTCAGTGGGTTAAAGCCTCTGCCTTCGGCTCAGGTCATGATCCCAAGGTCCTGGGATCGAGTCCCGCATCGGGCTCTCTGCTCAGCAGGGAGCCTGCTTCCTCCTCTCTCTCTCTCTGCCTGCCTCTCTGCCTACCTGTGATCTGTCTCTCTGTCAAAAAAAAAAAAAAAAAATTGTTATATTTTGTCTAGGACTTAAAAGTGTTGTTACCTAAAGGGTTTTCTAAGCCTACTCCACCATTTTTCTAGAACTGTTAAGTCTACTCATGCTCTTTACTGGTTTATCCCTGCATGTGAGAGAGCAGTGTTAAATGGGATAACCGCAACAGTTTCTCTATGTTGAGACACCATTCTCTAGGTCCTAGCTACACCATTCTCTGGATCCTAACTGTAGGCTCCAGATGCCTTACCTGTTAATTCAAGTTTTATCTTGAGTTTCAGCTTATGTTTCTAGTCCAGTTGAACATTGTAGTCTGTTTGGAGGGTGGTGTGATATAGGTTGATTTTTTTTTTTTAAGATTTTATTTATTTATTTGTCAGAGAGAGAGAGCAAGAGTGAGCACAGGCAGACAGAGTGGCAGGCAGAGACAGAGAGAGAAGCAGGCTCCCCGCCGAGCACGGAGCCCGATGTAGGACTCGATCCCAGGACGCTGTGATCATGACCTGAGTTGAAGGCAGCCGCTTAACCAACTGAGCCACCCAGGCGTCCCGATATAGGTTGATTTTAAGCTAATGAGGAAATAGGGAAGTATGTGCTGGAGTTGTTGCTAAAGGATACTGGATCTTCTGGAAATAGGAAGCCACTTGGAAATTTTTTTCCTGCTATGCACTTCCCCCAAGGGCCAGAGATAAGATGTGTTAAAATACTAACCCTCCAGCTGAAAAGGAGAATTGAGAATTATTCTTCAAGAATTGCAGTGATTGAATTGAAAGTGTATTTAGAATCTTTCCTCCCTGGCCTAACCAAAGGATTAGGCCTCTAGTTTACTTGAGGGTGTTTGGTTTTTTCCTGCTGCAGCTAACTTGTTCACCCCCAACATTTATTTTCACAGTGGTCAGATGAATTAGCCTGCTTTCTCTTTCATGTTCAGCAGCAGTCAGAATTATACTTCTCTGGTATTATTTTCATTTTGTCATTTCCCTGATGGTAACTTAACCATCAATCAAGTTGATCCTGAGTATATTAAAACTTTTTAGCCCACTGCTGAAGATGGGAGTCTTCTAGCCTTCTTTCTATTCTAATTATTTATTGTCTTCCCTTGTCGGCTGCCTCCATAATCACCTTTTCATTGTGACTTCATGCATTCTTCTTGTCTTTATGCCTTTTGCCATGACCTCCTAGGTCATGTCCATTATTTTCTTTAGGAATTCTTCCAGAAGGCGTTTCTTGGTTTAACTTACTTTCCTTGTTCTTTTTTTCTCCTGCCATTTTATAAAATTGTTCTTTGTTGCATTGCATTTATGTTGCTCTTTTTTTGTTCTGAATACTTTCATGAAGTATCATTTTTCCCATTAGCTTGTGGACTGTTGCTGTGTAATCCCATGAAGGAATGAAACCTTTTGTACTCCCCTTTTCCACAAAACTAGCTCTGTCAACAGAACAGTGAAATAGGAAATAAATTCCCTTTTTCTGTTGAGTAGTTTATAGTCTAGGGGGATAAAACTTAATGAAATAGCCCATAAAAATTGTATAATTAAATGTTAAGACAATGTGCTGCTTATTCTAAGTATTTCTGGAACTAGAGAAAATTTTTGAATGTGTCTTCTTTTGTATATAATTATAGAAGCAGAGAAGATTGCACAGGTGGCAAAAATTCGGTTTCAGCAGAAGGTGATGGAAAAAGAAACTGAAAAGCGCATTTCTGAAATTGAAGGTACATCAGGGAGAAAAGAGGCTCTGACTGTCCCAAACTACTTCTCTGCCTCAGAGACTGGGCTCTTGATTGTGGTAGGCGGGAGGGCCAGAGACAGAATAATCTGGTCTGGAGGATGTGGCTGCCCTCATACCCTAGACAAATTTTTATAAAAAATTACCAATACATGTTCAGCTCTTGGTTTGTGACTATAGGTAACTCATCCTTTCATTTTCTGTCCTTAACTTGTGGCTTATTAGCTACCACTTTGTTCTCAGGCAAAGTATGAGAATTACTTACAACCAGTTGTAAAGAACGTGTAAGATAAGAAACCCCACCACTACCAGTTTCTTTTCTACCTGGCAACAACAACAACAAAAATAACAAAAAAATTAAGGAAAAAATAAGCCCCAGTTTTCACAGAGGCTCTCAAACTCCTTGATTTCATATAGTGAGATGTTGATGTTCTGAGCTCACAGTCTAGAACACCAGACATTCAACCTCTTTTCTTATATACTACTACTTCCTGTCATTCTGCATTAACTGATTCTGGATCAAATTTGGAGGGGGTGGGGACGGTGCAATAAATAGAGCAGAGCTTTCGTATCTGGACTTCATTATTTTACTTGAAGCCTAGAGCCTGGGTAGGATGTGAGGCTTTTTGCGTGATGAGGGTAGAGGAAAGAAGGAACAAAATGAAGTAGACACTGATGAGCTGAGAGTTCTTTGACGTTGACAAGAGTATTCCGCTTTGAGAAGAGTGTGTCTGGGGACTGGGATTTGAAAACGGTTGTTGTTGATAAATGCCTTTACGTGATCAAGGAGTACCTGGCTGGCTAGTCAGTGGAGCATGTGACTTGATTTGGGGGTTGTAAGTTCGAGCCCGTACTGGATGTAGAAATTACTTAAAAGAATAAAATCTTAAAAAAAAAATTAAGTCATCAAACTATTAGGCAGTAGAGAAAGAGACCTCTACTTAACATAAAATCTGAACTCTGACCCAGCTGAGGAAATGGATTACAACTTTCCTTTGTTTTAAACACCCTAACTCTATTTTGCTTGCTAGATGCTGCATTCCTGGCCCGAGAGAAGGCGAAGGCAGATGCTGAGTATTATGCTGCACACAAATATGCCACCTCAAATAAGGTGACTGGCTCTCTGCCACTCCTAATAATAGAGTGTTTGGAATTTTGCTTTTCCTTGGGGCTGGGGTTGGGAGAGGGAGGCTGTATTGTGATAGAGGTGATCTGTCCAGTGTCAAGGAATGGTAGTTACCATCACACTCTCTAAAAACAGCCAATCATTTATCAAGACATATTGCACACTCACTGGGGAGAGAACTTTGTATGGTTCCTTATAAAAGTGGGGAGCTAGGACAAAGACAGGCAGATATATAAACACAGGTCAAATATCATAAATCATCCATCCATACTGCCGTATTAGGGCTCAGTAATCAGGAAAGGTGAGGGTCTTCTCATGGAATGACAGGAGTAACAGGAGAAGAGTAAAGTCCATTTGGAGTTGCTTTCCAGGTAAGATAGCTTTTTTGTATAAATGCTAAGCTTATTGAGTGTAGTATTTCTCATCAGCAGTTTTCCTTGCACTTGAGATGGGTTACTTTTTCGTTGTTGAAGACTGTCTTACGTATTACGGGCTATTTTGCATCCCTGACCCTTACCTGCTAAGCATCAGTAGTACTCCCTGCAACATACGTTTTCAAACGCCCCTGAGTACTGCTTGTTTACTGGATTTAAAAATAATCTAGTTGTGAGGAACTTGGTGTGTGATAATTTGAGAAAGGAGTGTGATACAGGTGAATAGTTTTTGTAAAAGGACTTGGGTTAATCTAGGTTTAGAGCACATAGGCCTACTTAGCAGGAATTAGGAAGAGGCAGCTAGAAGCCTTGTGGTATTCTGAGAAGGGAAGAATATGACCAAGGTTTTTAAAGTTTTTAATAGCAAAATAGATCAGAATATTGAAAGAGTTGAGAAGGAGGTCCAATGTGTTTGGTGTGGTTTAAAGGATTAGAGTCAAGATTGAAAGTATAGACAAGTCTTAAATTCTTTCAGTTTAGAAAGGAACAACATACTGTGGTTTCAGATGAAATGATAAGACATGATAGATTAATAGAATGAAAGTTGTCAATACTTTGAAATCTAGTATAAATTTAGAAGTAAATTTAACATATCGAGGAGACACAACTTTATAGAAACAATGGAATTTGGTCAACATGGAGACAAGGTGAGAAACGTATATAAAACTAGCAATTCAGATCTGTCATAGGAGAAGCTGGCTAGGCACACAAGTATCGAGACTTTGTCACTGAGATTAGCCTTATGCTGAAAGGGACAGTAGTTTATGCCATTTTGAAAAATGCTATCAGATAATGACCTATAGTAGTAAGGCATTAGGAAGTAATTTGGTTATGCGCTGTGACCAGATTTGATGGTAGTATTTCAGAAGAGAAAGTGTAGACCCAGGGAGTGGAAGGTGTTGGGGGTCTATGAAGGGTCTAGAGGACAGGCAGGGGATTTGAGATGTGGAAAGGATTACTAGGAAATGTTGCCAGAGGCTTTGGGGAAAGTATGTTCCAGGGAATATTAGGAATAAGTTTTGATTAAGCCCAGAGAGATTTGGTTGGATGTATCATGGCACCATGATTTAAATTTTAAAAACTAAAAACTGTGATAGGGAGAAAGATCTGTTTGATTGACAAACATGTGTTCATCACAGTCAGTTTTAACAACCAGCTTCTAAGTAAGGGCATGAGGCCAGACCAGGTAATTTCTTGAGGTCTTTTTCCACTTTTAGAATGTGGTTAAGAAAAGCAGAATCATGGATGGTTGATTATAAGGTTCTGAGCCCAGCCCCTTTGAAGTTCTGCCACTCTCATCTGTTGACCTGTTTACCGCTCAAGAGAACCTGCAGAGATTCCAGGCTGATTCCAGGTTGAACTCAGCTAGATGAAATAAGAAAGTAGATACAAAAACATTTTATAGGCTTTAAGTCACTATAGAAATATTAGTAGTTATCATTGTTCCCAAAACCCACCTCCTCCATCCTTTTTTTTTTTTTTTATTAAAAAATGAACAGCTTTTTCCTTTATTAGGACAGGAGCTTGTTTAAGGAACTTTAAGTCTAAAATACGGCTGTGAACGTGAGAGCTATACGTTAAAGTTGAGAGAAGGTCATGGGCGATGAGTCAGAGTTGAGTAGTGATGCAGGAGAGCAGTGGGGAAAATGCCTGTAAGGAAAGAGAGAGATGACTATTGGACCAAAGTGTCCTGATTCCTTTGCTCTTGTTTGCCCCCACACAGCACAAATTGACCCCGGAGTATCTGGAGCTCAAAAGGTACCAGGCCATTGCTTCTAACAGTAAGATCTACTTTGGCAGCAACATCCCTAGCATGTTCATGGACTCCTCTTGTGCTTCGAAATATTCAGATGTTAGGACTGGAAGAAAAAGTTCTCTCCTCTCTAAGGAGGCTCTTGAACCCTCTGGAGAGAGCCCCATCCAAAACAAGGAGAGCACAGGTTGATGCAAGGGGTGGAAATGTACTCCCATATCAGAATGTGGCCCAAGGGGTTATGTGGGAACAATGGTTATACAACACTTCAGATTCACAGAGAACCTGTGCTCCGTCTGTTCTGCCTCTCCCGTGGTAGCCCTGGTTTATCAGCCGATTGCAGGATAGAGCCAGTTGTCTGGCACCCAGATGTCTTTTCAGCCACAGTTTTATCAAGTATCCTGTGTGTGTTCCTTTCTGAACTGATACTCATGAATGAGGGAAAGTCTGATGCTAAGATACTGCCTGCACTGGAATGTTAGACATTAAGTATATAACAAGCTGTGTTTTTCTAAGCTGAGATCTATTGAATAATGTTTACATTGGTCCCCGGGGAAACGTGTGCTCAGCCATTCAAGACATAGGAGGCCAGAGAAGATGGCCCGGATGCGGTAAGTGTGAAGAAGACCGATCACACCTGGGGCCCAGGCTCTCTCTGTGGGGTTCAGTCCCAGCGTTCATCCATGTGATTAGCATCTAGTCCGCTGAAGTTCTCCAGGAAATGATCTTCCACTTGAGCAACCATTTACTTGATACTATTTGCACCTTTTTGTTTTCCTGTAGTTGAGTTGGCCTGCTGGGATATATGTACTTTGCCACCCAACCAGGGATTCCTAATCACTAGTTATTGCATTAGTAGCCTCGGAGATAGAGAGAGCTTGGCTTGAAGTTCTGGGTGAGATGAAACCTTTGCTTTGAACCAAAGCTCTGGGACTCCCCTCCATTGGATGATGACTACATTACTGCCCCAGGCCATTCATAACTAAGGTGCCTGGTTTTTAGCCACAGACAACTTCTTATATGTCACCTCTCAGCTCTGGCTGGCCAAGAGCAGGGCAGGGTTTTAACCAGAACTAAGGGCAGCATATAATTCCCAGCTGTTCACTGCACAGTATTGTATCATAACTGCAGGAAGTTTTCATTTTTAAAACTGGATTTGGGGTACATTTGCCCCAGTACCTCTGCCTGAAGGCCATGTCCTAGGGCTGCCATGGTTACTAGCACATTGATTCTCCTCAATATTGTCTTCTGGAGCCTACATAGTATGGAACAGAGTAACTTAGCATCTTTGGTCATCTTTGTCTTGTTTTTTTTTTTTTTTCCCCCTGGCTCTGAGATGCTGAAATCAAAGTTCTCCAGCTTTCACCCTCCCTAGGAAGTCAGGATTCCACTGACTTCCTGGGCAGCCAGGGGATTTAATCTCCCATGAGGGGATGACAGATTGAGTTATGAGTAATCCTGTGGCTATGGGAGACCTATCTCATCTGGGCCTTTTTTCCCTTCGGATTAGCTTTCCTGAAACAGTGTGCCCCATAGTTAGGTGTGAGTTTGTGCAGCTTATTAAGACACCTTTCATGTATACTATGGTTAAGCCAGACAGAAGTCATGGGACCACTTCCCCAGAAACCTTTCCGCTGTCAGTCCTGTCAGTCTCATGACAGCTTGCGGGTTGTGCCAAACACTTTCTATGCGGAAGGAATCCCAAATTTGAGTGGGTCTTTTCCCTGGGCCTTATACTAGAGAGGCATTTGTAATAATGGAGAGAATCCTTTTTTATTTTTGCTTATTATATGCACTCTTTATGAATGGATCTTGTGTTCTCTAGCCCTCCTTTAAAGAACCTTTGCACTATAAGAATAAACTCTTCACCCCCTGTCATGTATTGTTGCTGCAGATAGATAATGATTGTGGTGGGAAATTGGGGTCATTGACCTTTGTGCTTTCATTCCTAGAGCTGTTTCCTATTCCCATGAGCTGAAAGCTGTTGCCCCAAAGTGATGGATAGGGGTTTTCTTACAAGCTCCCCCCCTGGTGGCAGAGTTGAGGAACAGGGAACTAGTGTTACAAAGTTGTAAAGAAACTACTTCCACTTAAACTCTCCATGGAGTGTGTTTCCCAGTGCTCGCTCAGGCTCTAAGTCTATCCCTCCTGCGGGGATGTTCCTTTTGGCAAATATACACTGTAATCTTGAAGTCTAAATTTATATGTGAATTGCTACCTTTTTTTAAAAAAAAATAAAATTATTTTACTATCAGTGATTTGTATTTTTTCCTTATGTCTCCCATTATTTTCTGTTGTCTCAAACATATTCCTAAGGCTGTCTTGCCCATTTTGACTAGGTAGTCAGTTTATTTACTAGTTTCACTCAACTGTAGAGGTGTTTCTTATACTCTTCTCAGAATACTGCTTCCCAGCTATAAGAATTTTGAAAGCAAGGTTTCCACTCTTCCCGACACAGAATTTAACTAGGAATGTTCTGATTCTTGGTGGGATGTGGTCAGCAGCAGAAGAGGTAAGAGGGAGGCTGGAGCATCGTGCCCTTTGGAGGCTGTCTAAGAAGGGAGGAAGGGAGGAGGTGGGGCAGTTATACTAAGGCAGAGGAAGGACAAATTGTACAAATTATAACTGGCAGTGGTATGATGTAACTACTGTCACCAATTCAAATGTTAGTCCAAGATCCAGGGCTGGACCTCCTCTACCCAGCTCTCAACCTTTCCTTTCTGGGGAATAATTCCACAGTGATGTTGGGCAGCGGGGCTTGGTAATTGGGAATTTCGAGGACAGCAGCCCTTTACTTGGGTTCCCGTGGGCTCCAACCCCATAGTGTTTTTTGTCTGCTGCTGCAGACCAGGGAAATTTAACTCATTCAAACCAATTATCCAGTAGGTCTGGGTGGGTATTAAAATGAAGTGATTTAGAACTAAGTGATTTCTGCCTCTTGCCATGGAAGAGGAATTTTGTGAATTAGAAGTTGTGACCTCTGGTTGCTTGGTGATAAGTCCCAGATGTGTGCAAAAAAACTCCTGATAAGTCTTCACTTCTTCAGACAGGTCACCTAAACTGTTGGCTCAGGTCAGCACTTCACATTTCTGCCTTAGAACATTTCACACACCTCACTTTACCTGTTTGATGTCTTTCTTCACAAATGTTCAGCTCTCCAGGGGCAGGGACTGTGATTCTGCTCTTTCTTGGGCTGGTATCTGTTGCTCATGCCTGGCCCATATGAGTTGGTCAGTGTCAGTTTTGTTGCACAAAAGAAAAAAGGATGAATGTGAAATGCAGGAAAGTGAATAGTGGGGAAAAAAGAAAGACCTAGAAATTAGGGTAGAGTGTCTGTGTGAGGACTTAATTTGTAACCATAGGAAGTTACCTAACATCTCTGAACTTGTTTACATCTTCACGGGGCTCTTCAGTGGGTTCAGCAACATATTTTTATGCAGTTTATATAATGATTTCTGCATGGTGATTGTTGGGGTGCATTTTTGTCTTCCTAAAGTGGGGGAGGCTGATCCAGGTTTCCAAGGCCCCGTCCCACTCTCATAGAGGATGTATAAAGGGGAGAGTGATTTCCAGTAATGAGGATCTCATGACATCTTTTTCAAGATGGATTTTAAAAAGGAAGAAGAGATAGAAAATGTGATTGTAGCTCTAAGGTAATCAGTCCAAGCATCAACCTTCTTTAACCCAAATTCTCTTCGAGGACATCACATAGCACAACATTTGGGATATTGGAGCTTCTAACAGTTAATATTCGTAGAGCACTTTTCGTTTGCCAAAACATCTATATGCGCACTGAAGATGTAGTCAGTTTTTTGTAGTGATTAAGGGATGGGGTTTTACATTTAAACAGTTCTAAAGAATAAAAGGGGAGGAAAAGGTGCCAAGCCTGACCAAAATACTACAAAACAGAAATAGCTACCTATCTTAAAAATATCAGTGCAAAAGTCTACTAACAGTCTAGCGTCACATTAAAAATACTACACTACCACCAAACGAAGATAATCAGTAACACAGGAATGGTCTAACACTAGGAAATCTAGTAAAATTAACCATGTAGGGGAGCCTGGGTGGCTCAGTCAGTTAAGTGTTTGAGTCTTCATTTCGGTTCTGGTCATGATCTCAGGGTTGTGAGATAGAGCCCACTGTTGGGCTCTGTGCTGGGCATGGAGCCTGCTTAAGATCCTTGTTCTCCCTCTCCCACTGCCACTCCCTGCCCTTGCTCACACATGCTCGAGCTCTCTCTCCCTCTCTCTCTAAAAAATACAAATAAAAAAGTTCATCATGTTAATAGAATTTAGGAGCAGTCACATGATGTCTTGTTTGTATAGAAAATGGCGTTGATAATTAACATCCATTTTTTAATTTTTTAAACCCTTAATAAAATGGGAATGGATGAATACCTCCCTAGCCAGAGAAAACATTTCTCAAATCAGGCTAATTGATGAAAGACTAAAAGGATCATCATCATATCAGGAATAAAACAAGTCTATCTACCATTAGTAGAATTAGAAAAAGGGAATAATGAAATAAAATCTTAAAGGAGGCATATTTGTAGACGATACAATTGTACCTGTAAAGTACAAGAAAATTTTCTAAACATGATTGCAAAAATCAAATTCAGTGGTTAGGTACAAATTTACTAAAGATTTTATTTATTTATTTTAGAGACAGGATGAGCGGGAGGGGCCGAAGGAGAAAGAGAGAATCTCAAGTAGACTCCAAGCTGAGCAAGGAGCCCAACCAACATGGGGCTCGATCTCACAACCCTGAGATCATGACGTGAGCCGAAATCAAGAGTCAGATGCTTAAAACAACTGAGCCACCCAGGTGCCCCACAAATTTATTATTTTAAAACAATAGCTACCCTATATAAAATAAAACTTTAAAAATATAATGAAGTCCAGTTTTTATTAATTAAAAGCCAGGATAAAATACTTGGGAGTAAGCAAGAAATTTCAAGATCTATAGAAAAAACTTTAAACTGTTAAAGAGAGGATGTAAGATTTTTAATAAATTAACTTACTCTGTGGGAAGGAAGAGAGAGCAGTTATCCCAAAATCAATCTACACATTTATGAAATTTCAGTAAAAATATCAACCAGGTATTTTTTGAACTAAACTAACATCCCAAACTTGATAGGGAAAGTTTTAAAAGAATAGTCACAATAGCCCTACCTAATGTTAAAATATGAAGTCACAGTTACTGGGGCACCTGGGTGGTTCAGTGGGTTAAGTGTCCGACTCCTGATTTCTGCTCAGGTCGTGATCTCAGAGTCGTGGGACCAAGCCCCACATCCACCTTCATGCTCGGTGCAGAGTCTGCTTGTCCCTCTCCCTCTGCTCCTCCCCCTGCTCACTCTGTCTCTCAAATAAAATCTTAAAATCAGTTATTGAAGCTGAGTACTATAGCTTTAATAGGTCAATTAAAGTATAAAAAATAAACAATTCTATATGGAAACTTAGTACATGATAAAGGAGCCTTTTCCCTTGTAACCTAGAGGGAAAATATGGATTATTCAATAGAGTTCAGAAAACTTGGGGGGAGTTGGAAATAATATATGTCCCTAGCTCACATAAATAAATGAAAATTTATTCTTGGTGGCTCAAGTATATATACAGACAGTGTTAATCTGTAAACTGTAAAATACCTCTGTGGAAGGCAATGTGGCAGTATTCTTCAAAATTCAAAACAAAATTTAAAAAGCATTTCACTACTGGGAATTTATCCTTCATGAACCTCCCCCAAAATAAGAGTATTCATCATAGCAATATTTGTGATATTTAAAGACAGGAAGATCTCTGAGTGTTCATTTTAAAAGAGTTTTAAAAATTCCCTTATTTGGGGCGCCTGGGTGGCTCAGTGGGTTAAAGCCTCTGCCTTTGGCTCAGGTCATGATCCCAGAGTCCTGGGATCAAGCCCCACATTGGGCTCTCTGCTCAGCAGGGAGCCTGCTACCCCTTCTCTCTCTCTGCCTGCCTTTCTGCCTACTTGTGATCTCTCTCTCTGTGTCAAATGAATAAAATCTTTTTAAAAAATTGCCTTATTTCAATAAAGTAGAATACTAAGCAAGTGACAGAACACCCTAGGATGCTGCTCTTTGAGTGAAAATAGTGGGGGATGTATATATGTGTCTTTTTTTTTAATCTGTAAGCTATCTCCCAAAGGATATATCATAAGTGCGTAACAGTGATTACATAAAGAAGGAAACCAAAAGAATATAGGAAAAGAAGTGGATTCATTTTCACTTTTCACCCTTTTGTACATTTTCTTATATTTTATACCATGTGCATGTATTACTCAAATCATTGTAAAATAATATTTAGGGGAAATGCAAAATAAAGTAAATATGGAAAAAGGAAGCTTTCGCTTAAATATTAGGGATGCTTTTATAATCAGATAGAACCTGGTTCAAGTTCTAACCATGGCACTTGCTAAAAGTCTAACCTCAAATTATTTCTTCTTTCTAATCGTCAGTTTCCTTGTTTATACCATATGAACAAAGAGAGCCTACTACACATGGTTGAAGTGAAGATTAAATGAGATTTCTAAAAAACCAAGTGCAGTGTCAGGTAAATGTGAAGGGTCCAATATAAATTGTGGTTATTGTTACTATTTTGTCATTTAATCCTCAAAACTCTTTGTGAAAAAAGAAGAAAGCCTGTTGTTTTGGTTGCCCCACCCCATTTTACAAGTGCGGGAAGTGGGGTTTGAGTCAGTAATAGCATATCTCATTTTCTTCCATTCATATCTGGATCCAGAATTTGAGGCAGCAATTCCAGTGAAGTTTGTTGTCTAGACAAAATGGGTTACAAACTCTAGTTTTTCAAGAATTGCTTATTACACATTGACCATAATATCGTTCTTTCCACTGACAACCATCTCATTATTCAGTAAAATGTAATGTATGAGTGTGTGTAAAACAGCTATAACTCTAGACAACCACTCATGAGGCTAATTTAAGAGTGCTCAGTCCTATTCAATCCACTATAATTAAGAGTGTTAGGTGGTGGTGGTGGTATTTTTTTTTTTTAAACCAAGGATAAGTGTGATAGAGTAATATTCCACTCTCCATTTCTTGGTTCCAGGGCACTACTGTATTGCATTACTGTCTTTAGTTTTTTGGTTTTTTTTTTCAATGGCAAGGAGTTTCCCAATCCAGAGAAGTTTGATCCAGGACACTTTTTGAATAAAAATAGCAGCTTCAGGTAAATAGAATACTTTGTGCCTTTTTTTCCATGGCAAATACAAATAAATCCACCCAAGTCATACACATGCAAATTCTGGACAGTTTTTAGCTTCACTGAATTTATGGCATAACTCAGTAATCTACTGGTGATAGCAAAGTCGATCAAATCAAATTGTTATAACTCTCCAAATCTGGATGAAACCATTTAAGTATGTACACCAGTAAGATCAGATAGGTCATCCAGGAACTATTTTGTTGTTTGGTAATTGAGTACAAAGCAGGTTTTTAAAGAAACCAAAGAAGGGCAATCCAAATCAAGTATCATGTATTACCAGGTGACAAAGGAATTTGCTTTTGCCAACTTTTGTTAATCTCCCCTTTGTAATACAGACTTCTAAAACAAAATGTACAAGTTCTTTTCTTTTTTGTAAACTATTAATCATTATTAATTTTCTGATTCCTAGAGCCAGGGACCATCAAAAAGACCTTGGCCATTTTATCTTCTTTCTTCCCCTCTGAAATTTAGAGCCCCATATACCTTTGCCTCTGTGCAGGAGCTGGTTGGCTCCCAGTTACTGTTTTCCATAAGTTCATAAAAATAATTTAGGATTGGTCAGTACACATTTTTTTTCCTTGTTATCTAATCATTTGATTTGATTTGATTTGTATTTTCAAAAATAATGGTTGATATGTTTTGCTTCTAATTACAATGATAATAGGTGTTTAAAATAAAAAGTAGAAAATGAAAAAAAGCAAATAAATACCCTATAAAGATAATCACTGTCAATATTTTACTGTATATACTAGGTGCTCTTGATCCTTCCCATCACTCTTTTCTCTCCAACCGTCAGCCAGCTGTTCTCTGTGCACTGCCACCTGCAAATTGGGTTGAGGTCCAGCAGCAGGAGCAGGAAGAGCCAGAACTGGGAGCTGGATGTGGTCTGGGAATCCATGGCCTAGTGTTAGGGAGGTGGCAAGAAAAAAGTCAACTACTATTATGGTGATACTGGAAATTATTATTATGGACAGGATCAGCCCATGAAACCTCAGAATCCTCATGGCTCTGTAACTTGCTGCTAAGTTATGGCTTATACAAAAAAACGGAAATACACAGTCCCCATAAAACCACTGGTGAAGAAATAGCAAAATACCACAGTGATGAATACATCAAATGTTTATATTCAATAAGACCAGATAACATGTCTGAATATAGTAAGCACATGCAAAAATTTAGTGTTGAAGATAATTGTCCAGAGTTCAATGGACTAAGTTTTGTCAGCCCTCAGCTGGTGCTTGGGGCTGTGAAGTTAAACCAACAACAAACCAACATGGCTGTTACCTGGGCTGGAGGATTCCATCACACTAAGAAATCAGAAGAATTAGGATTCTGTTGTGTTAATGATATTGTACTTGCCATGCTTGAGTATTGAAGTATCATCAGAGAGTCTTATGTATTATTACTGATATTCATCGTGGTGATGGTGCTCAAGAAGCTTTTTATGCAACAGATCGTGTAATGACTATTATTCCATAAATACAGGGAATACTTACCTGGAAGAGGAGACATGAGGGATATTGGTACAGAATAGTCTGTATTCTGCTGCCAACTTTCCAGTGAGAGATGGTATAGATGATGAGTCAGGGAAGTTATGTAAACCTATTATCCTAAAAGTGATGGAGATATATCAACCTAGTGCTGTGATGTCACAGTGTGGTGCAGGCTCATTATTTGGTGATAGACTTGGTTGCCTCAGTCTGACAGTCAAAGGTCATGTCAGATGTGTAGAAGTGGTGAAAACTTACAATATGCCAATACTGATGCTTGGGGGAGGTGGATAGACAATCTGTAATGTTGCTCACTATTGGACATATAAGACTACAGTTGCCTTCAATTGTGAGGTTCCCAGTGAATTGCCATATAATGATTACTTTGAGTATTTTGGGCCAGACTGCAAACTGTATATTAGTCCTTCAAACATGACGAGCCAGAACACCTTGGAATATATGGAAAAGATAAAACAGCATTTATTTGAAAATTTATACATGCTACCTCATGCACCTTGCATCCAGATGCAAGCTATTCTGGAAGATGCTATTCATGAAGACAGTGGAGATAAAGATGGACAAGAATCAGGCAAGAGAATTTCTATTTGAGTATCAGATAAAGAGCTTGTGATGAGGGATTCTCAGATTCTGAGGATGAAGGAAAGGAGGTCATAGAAATGTGACTATCATAAGGAAAGAGCAAAGAAAACTAGAACCAAAGAAGACAAGAAGGAAACTTAGGGGGGAAAAAAATGTAGATGTTAAGGAAGAAGGACAAGAGTGGTGAAAACACAGATACCAAAAGAGCCAAATCAAAACAGCTCAGCAACCTTTGAAGTTGAGAGTCTCCCCACTTCAGAAGCCATAAAAAGGAGGGAAAATATTGGGGAGAAAGTTTTTTCCTTTTGAAGGCTCCTGGATTCATTTTATACTAGTTTAGCATGGACTGTGTTTATTTTCAAAATGGCTTTTGTTTTTCTTGGCAAATTTTTCTGTGACTTTTCTAATTATAATGAAAAATTTCTCTTCCCCATCCTGCTTTATGTAATAGTATTTAAAAATTGATGTTACTTTGTCAAACAATGATCTACTAAAGAAGTAAACGGACTTTCTGAGCTGATTTTTCCATGTTTTATAATTTTCTTTATTAAAAAAGTTATAGGTGAGAAAAAAACTACAAACTACAAAACTATAGTAATTAATAATGTGTGAC
This sequence comes from Meles meles, assembly GCF_922984935.1. Lineage (NCBI taxonomy): Eukaryota > Metazoa > Chordata > Mammalia > Carnivora > Mustelidae > Meles > Meles meles. Next base: position 59,304,406 of record NC_060078.1, on the reverse strand, counting down.
ACTGGTGTATAAATAGACATATAGATTGAGGATCCAGAAATAAAACTTCACACTTATGGTCAATTGGTTTTCAACAAGGGTATCAAGGCAATAGGAAAAGAATAGTCTTTTCCACTAATGGGGCTGGGGCAACTAGATATTCACATGCAAAAGAATGAAGTTGGACCTCTTCCTTAAACCATACACAAAAATTAACTCCAAGTGGCTCATAGACCTAAATGTGAGAGTTAAAACTATAAAACTCTTAGAAGAAAACATAAGAATAAATCTTCATGACCTTGAGTTATATAGTAGGTTCTTGAAATGACACCAAAAGCACAAGTAACAACAACCAAAAAAACTGATAAATTGGACTTTATCAAAATTTTAAACTTTTATGCTTCAAAGGACAACATTAAAAAAGTGAAGAGACAATCCACAGAATGGGAAAAGATATTTGCAAATCATATACAGTATGGGACTTGTACCCAGAATTTATAAAGAACTCTGGTAACTTGGTAATAAAAAGACAACCCAATTTAAAAATGGGCCAAGGGTTTGAATAGACATTTCTCCAAAGAAGATAAACAAATGGCCAATAAACAAATGAAAGGTTTCTCAAGATCGTTAATTACCAGAGAAATGGAAATGAAAGCCACAATGAGATACCACTTCACACCCCACTTGGAAGACTAAAATAAAGACAGGTAAGAACAGGTACTTACAAAAATAGGGAGAAGTTAGAATCTTCATAAATTTCTGCTAGGAATGTAAAATGGGGCAGCCAGTTTGGAAAACAGTTTGGCAGTTCCTCAAAGTGCTAAGTGTAGAATTACCATATGACCAACAATTTCACTCCAAGGTGTATACCCAGGACAAAAAAAAAAACACGTCCACACAAGAACTTGTACAAGAGTATTCATAATAGCATTATTCATAGTAAACAAAAAGTGGAAGCAACCCAAATGTTTCTCTACTGGTGAATGGATAAACAAAGTGTGGACGAGCCATACAATGGAATATTATCTGACCATTAAAAGGGAATGAAGTACAGATACGTGCTACAATGTGGATGAACCTCAAAAACATTATTCTAAATGAAAGAAGCCAGACACAAAAGATCACGTATTATATGATTCCATTTATATGAAATGTCCATAACAGGCAAATCTATAGAGACAGAAAGTGGATTCATGATTGTTTAGGGCTGGAAAGTGATAACAAGTGAGCACACTGTTTTCTCTGGGTGGTGGGAAGGGGGCTGATGTAAATATTCTAAAATCAGATTGTAGTGATGACTGTACAACTCATTTTCTAAAAACCACTGAACTGTACACTTAAATGGGTGAATTTTATACTATGTGAATTATATCTTAATAAAATTTCTTTTATTAAAAAAAGAACGTATATATACAATGCAAAATAATTTGCACAGGTTGTCCTGATAAAATAGAAGCATGACGACTAGTTAGTAGGTAACTTATGGCTTATAGGTAATCTTCTAAACCCCGCCTCAGGGCATGCAGTGTCAAGACTCAGATTCCAAAAGGCATGCTGGAATATCAGAAGTATGGAATTGGGGCGCCTGGGTGGCTCAGTGAGTTGAGCCTCTGCCTTCAGCTCGGGTCATGATCTCGGGGTCCTGGGATCAAGTCCTGCATTGGGCTCTCTGCTTGGTGGGGAATCTGCTTCCTCCTCTCTCTCTGCCTGCCTCTCTGCCTACTTGTGATCTCTCTCCCTGTCAAATAAATAAATAAAATCTTAAAAAAAAAAAAAAAGAAGAAGTATGGAATTGGAACAGGCCAGTAAGGAGAAAGGAAAAGCCCCAGTCCTAGGCACAACCAGAACTGGAAGGAATTGGGCCACTTTGGGGGAGTCAACAGTCCAATCTAGAATTTCCAAGAGGAGTTGGTGAACTTTGGCTGGACTGAGGTTGATGTTGATATAAGAGGAGGATTTGATACCAGGCATAGGTCCTGTCAAGTAAACAGGTAATTCTACAAATTTGCAATCACAATGGGAAAGATTTAGGGCAAAATACCTTTGGTCTCAGTGATGTCAGAGTTTAAGTCTCCAGACCTTTACATAAGTGGTACCGACATTATATTCAGGTAGGCAGTTCTAGTTCTGATTTTTTCATGGACTAGACTGGACTCAACTTCATATTCATGGTTGTTTAGGATGAAATAGGATGAAATAACCTTTATGAATTTCCATTCTCAGGGCTCTTAAAATCCAAACTCAAGAAGCTTGCTCAAGCCTGTTTCCTATCTGTCTGTTAGTTTCTAATATGGAGGGATAGGTTTGATCTTCAGTGATGTTCCAGTTGCTCAAACCGAAAAAATTTTCCTCCCACCTTAGATAACAATTATTTTTATCTTTAGGGTTAGTGCTTGCTTCAGGAGGGAACATAGAATAGAACAAAGCTAACAGATTTTAATCTGATCATTTGTGACATATTCTAGCTATGTGACTTAGGGCAGGACCAGACTTTCTCGATCTTCATCTGAAAAGTAAAATTAATAACTCTTACTTTCCAAGTTTAGGAGGTCGAGGATGAGTGAAATGTGTATATTTTCTCTGATAATTAGAGCTAATAAGTGATGGTTTTTTACACTCAAGTCTCTGAAAATTCTCCCACAGCCAATGCAAGTTTAAGTTTTTAGATATTCTTTGTGAGCCATTCATTGCTTTTTTTCCCCGCTCTGTTTCCTGTATGTATGAAATTCCAGGTTTAGGCACTATTCAATCAATTAGTATTTGTTACTATATTTCTCTGGTATAATAGTGATGCTGGATTTCTCTTATACTTACTATAATATTGTATTTCTCTGTATTTAAGTACATTTCAGTTTCAAAGACACTAAAATATGAACTAAGAGCACCTTAAAATCAATAAAATACAGTTGCCCCCTACTACATTTGGACCCATGGTCTGTTACTGGTCCATTAGCAGGCTGCTCAAAGTCTGACATACGTTAGACCCTTCATCCCAGATAACCAGGTCACTTAGAGTCAGCCTCCTCTTTTTCAGTTAACCTGCCTGATACCCTTATACCTGATACGATGTTGTATCAGTAAACACACATTACATTAGTTTTTTTCAAACTCAGAAAGAATCACTTTACTCCAACAAGGAGGATTACACAGGTACAGGCTATTGACAAATTAGGCAATACTGGTACACAAAACGGATTCAGAGTCCATGCTATGCCTGCTTTCCACTGGCTGGAGAGCAGTCTGAGTCAACATGTCACTGAACCAATGATTGCCCTATTGGAAGTAGGGTTAGTGGGGGCATATGGAAGAGCCTGGGTTTCTGGAATTCCACTTAGTCATTTCCTGCCCTGTTCTAAAGTCAACAAAATGTAAATGCAGAGGAGAGAGTTCATTATTAGTTATTGCTTTTCAACATTTGCTTAATTCTGTTATGCAATTCAAGTATAGGTGTGGGACTGGGAATCCAGGAACGAGGTATTACCCCTGGACTTAAGGGAGGACACACAAATAAGCGAACAATTATGGCATCACGCTATGTTTGTAGAGAAGTATGCACAGAGTTTATGGAAACGCGAGGGAAGGACACTGAAATCAGACCAGGGGTAAAGGAAAGGAGAGGTTTAGAGAAAATGATGCCTAAACTTAGTTTCAAAACACAAATAGGAGTCAGCTTCCAGATGGAAAACAGATCTCAACCTCTTTTCTGTTGGTGTATTTTATCATTATTTTTAAAGATTGGGGGCAATACTATGGAGGCTTTTGAAAGATTGTGGGTTGCTTGGTATTACTAGCAGGAAGGAGAGGTCATTTGGGGAAAAGAGGCGATCTGCTGTGGCACAGGCAGTAAACACCAGGCTTTGGAGGGCCTTGCTGCCAGGCAAAGAGGTTTAAACTTAACTGAGGAGAGTAGAGAACCAATAAAGGATCTGAACAGTGATGGGAGCAGAAGATTTGGTGTGGTTTGCACTGAAGAAAAATGACTCTGGCTGCTGTGTGACATGTGCAGCCGGAGGGATTTGAATCCCAGGCAAGAAGGCAGATGCAGTCCAGGATGAATGAGAACAGAGCTGAGACAGTGGCAGCGGAGGTGAAGAGCAAAGGCAGTGCTGAGAACCATCAAGAAAGAGAATGGAGAGGCCTTAGTGAGTGAGCACATTTGGGGAGTGGGTGAGAAGGGAGCATTCAGAAGGGCTCCCATGTTTTTGACTTGGGCAACAGGTGGTGCCATTTCCCAAGAAGAGCGGCTAAGGGAGAAGAGAAGCTGTGTTTAGATTCAAAGGGGTTGCATTCGAGGCCCCGGAGGAACAGGCAAAAGGAAGAAAGCATTCTAATCAAGGCAGCAAGAAATTAGTAAATACAGCTAATATATACACAGCACTCTACAATTTATACAGAACTTTTATTGAAAAATGAGACCTGATGAGCAGACAATATATGTGTGGGGTGGGAGGTGAGGTGGGAGGGGAGGGTATCTGGAGAACAGCTGCTCTCTAGAGAGCACTGAGAGTCCAACACTGGGGTCTGGGCTGGATTCAAAAAGTAGAGGAAACACCAGGAGGACTTTAGCTTCTACAAAATCCCAGAAGGGCTGCATTTAGAAAAAAATGTGTTCAAGAGTACTTTTTTTTTTTAAGATTTTATTTATTTATTTGACAGACAGAGATCACAAGTAGGCAGACAAGCAGGCAAAGAGAGAGGAGGAAGCAGGGTCCCCGCTGAGCAGAGAGCCCGACGCAGGGCTTGATCCCAGGACCCTGAGATCATGACCTGAGCCGAAGGCAGAGACTTTAACCCGCTGAGCCACCCAGGTGCCCCAAGAGTACTTATTTTGAAAAACTGAGTTAAAAATGTAGGAAAGGGGCATTTTGAATTCACTTCCAACTTTTGAAACCAATTGAAAGCAAAATAAAAGAGAAAAAAGGTAAAAACACCTTTCCCTTTCAGTAAACAAGGAAAATGTTATAAAACAAAACTATAAAGAATGACTGCCAAATGAAATTAATTTTGATCTAAAATATGTAAGCACACAAAGCCAACACATTCTTGCATAGACTCTGGAAAAGAGACCAATTTACCTAAAATTAAGTGTCATGTTCCTGGAAACTGCATCCAGTGACTCTCTGTGAGTAGACTGATAGGGTCTAAGGTCTGACTAAGGTGGGTCAGAGATGATCAGTGTTCTGCAGTCTCTATCCTCTCTTTTTATTGGAATAGAACCTCTGACTTTTAGCAGGGCTCATGGCTGTCTGGAGTAAACACTACATTTACCAGCTTCCCTTGCGTATAGGTATGACCATGTGACTACCTTCTAGCCTATGAGATGGAAGTGGAAGCTATGTGTAAAACTGGGAAGTTTGCCTTTGTTTTTATTTTTTTTTCGGCAGCTTTATTGAGATATAATCCATAACCACATACAAATGGAATCATGTAAGATGTAGGTTTTCATTCAGCCTAGTGTTTCCAAGGTTCATCCATGTTATAGCATGTGCTAGTACTTAATTACTTTTATTGCTGAAAATGTGTACACCACATTCCATTTATCTGTTTCCACCAGCAGTGTGTGAGGGTGGGAAGTTTCCTTTTCAAGGAAGAAGGTGGGTTCCTTCCTGGAGGCTGGAATGCGAACATCATGGTGGCGCTGGAACATCTGTCCACACATAAGATGCATTTCTGTGAAGTAAGATTGCTAGAGCAACAAACGAAAAGGGGCCTAGGCCATGTGATGATCACAGTGGTCTTAAACGGCTTGCTTCCAAACTCCACTCACTTGAGAAAGAAGTAAAGCTACAGTCTGTTGGTGTTTCCTATCTAATCTTAATGGGTATAGGGAGTTGAGGGGTAGACACACTCCTGGAAAATCAGAATATAAAGAAAAGCCATTCAGGAAGGCAGAATATCAGGGAGGTGACTGAAGGAAGAACTCAGGAAGAAAAATAAGAGAGAAAAATTAAGCGATTATGAAGAGCTCAGCACAGCCTCGAAGTACCAAGAGTACATGGCTTTTTTTTTTTTTAAGATTTTTTTTATTTATTTATTTGACAGAGAGAGATCACAAGTAGACAGAGAGGCAGGCAGAGAGAGAGAGAGGGAAGCAGGCTCGCTGCTGAGCAGAGAGCCCGATGCGGGACTCGATCCCAGGACCCTGGAATCATGAGCCGAAAGCAGCGGCTTAACCCACTGAGCCACCCAGGCGCCCGTACATGGCTTTTTTGAGGACTCTATTGTCAAGAATGTTAGAATAGACAAGACACCGACAACCTTGATTTTATGGCAGTCTTGACTAGGAAACAAAAGTTACTGTGAAAACCAGACAAATGCACTTTGAAAAGTTATCAACCTAATACCATGGAAAAAAATAACTTTTTTCATGTTTAAATTACATTTCTGTTGAGGTCTTTTTTCATCTCTACAAATTTGCTTTTTAATATGTAATGATGGGAAACAACAAAATTATTTTTTTTTCCTGAAAGAAAACCAAAGGAGGAGAAAGAGAAGTCACAGTTTTTAAACAATGATGATGAACATTGTACCATTTTAAATCTAAAAGACAGCTCAACACTTGTGAGAATTGAACACAGAACTGAATATAAATCTTAACAGCATCAAGTAATGTGACTAACATAATCTGGAGTCACTGGACTGCAAAGGAGCTTTTAGAAGAAAGGAGAGCTCACTTCGTGCGATCATTCTGTCTAAAGCTTGTCTTTACTCTTGGAATAAAATCTGAACTGCTTGCCAAATGAACAAGGTGTGTGCCACCTCCCTACTCTCCTCTCAGATGTGTGTGGCCTCTTTGGTCTCCAAGATGCTGCACTTTTTCTCCAGTGTCCAAAACCGTCAGCAGGCACTGCGTCTGCCTGGACTGCTTGCTCTCTGGTCCCGGAGATTCCCCTGACTCCTTTGATGATACAAAGCTTAAATAAATTTGTCACTTGCACAAGACAGGCCATCTCTGACCCCCAATCCAAATCAGCCACCCCAACCCACCCTAGCCTGCATTGGGCCAGTCTCTATCACCACATACTGTTTTATTTTCTTCATGAATAAAACCTGAAAATGTCTCAGTCATTAAGTATTCGCTGTTTATTTTATGCCCCCTACACCACCTCCCCTGACAGACCATGAGAGTGGGATCTTGCCCGTCTTACTATCTAGTCTCACACCAGAGCTTGACATGAAGTGTTCAATATATTTTCGTTAAATGAATAAATGAACAAACGTAAAGATCTATCACAGCATGGATTAAATTGTTACCACCTAAAAGTGAAGCATGTGGTTGGAAAACCTCAGCGTTAACAATCACCATCCCTTAATGCTTTCTATACTTTTCTTTTTCTTTAGAGCCATTATGTGGCAACTATTATTTCATCTTATGAAGGACATTTTTTGAAAGGTAAGCAATTCCTTTGGCTTTATTTCAACTTGTTTTTGTTGTTGTTGTTGTTGTTATTAAGTATAAGAAATATTCAGGGCGCCTTGGTGGCTCAGTCATTAAGTATCTGCCTTCAGCTCAGGTCATGATCCCAGTGTCCTGGGATTGAGCCTGCATCCGGCTCCTTGCTCCATGGGAAGACTGCTGCTTCTTCTCCCACTCTAGGTAGCTTATGCATCTCTCTCTGTCAAATAAATAAATAAGATCTTAAAAAAAGGAAATATTCAAGATAGTCATTTTTATTTTTAAAAGCATAAAGGCTATAATACCTTTTTTGTAAAATTATCTAACCTTCTATTTGAAAATTCATTTAACAAACATTTATGGACCACCTAGTATGTGCTAAGCATCATTCTAAGCATTGAGGGAAAGCAGGGAAACAAGACAGTAATCCTGACTTCAACAACTTACATCTTAGTCATAGATACAACAAACAAAAAAAGGAATGACTAATTGCATAATATGCTTTTAGGTAATGAAGGTATTACAAAGAAGAATCAAGTAAAGGGATAGAGAATGGAAAGGGATGGCAGCCAGGGACTAGTTTAGGTAGGTGGGAAGATCAGGGCCAGCTTCTCTAAAGTGGTGGTATTTGAGCATGAACTTAAATGATGTAAAGGGAGAAGCCACACAAAGATGTAGGAGAAGAAATGAAGACATACAAATGGCTATCAGACACATGAAAAAATGTTCATCATCACTAGCCATCAGGGAGATTCAAATTAAAACAACATTGAGATACCACCTAACACCAGTTAGAATGGCCAAAATTAGCAAGACAGGAAACAACGTGTGTTGGAGAGGATGTGGAGAAAGGGGAACCCTCTTACACTGTTGGTGGGAATGCAAGTTAGTGCAGCCACTTTGGAGAACAGTGTGGAGATTCCTGAAGAAATTAAAAATAGAGCTTCCCTATGACCCTGCAATTGCACTGCTGGGTATTTACCCCAAAGATACAGATGTAGTGAAAAGAAGGGCCATCTGTACCCCAATGTTTATTGCTGCAATGGCTACGGTCGCCAAACTGTGGAAAGAACCAAGATGCCCTTCAACGGATGAATGGATAAGGAAGATGTGGTCCATATACACAATGGAGTATTATGCCTCCATCAGAAAGGACGAATACCCAACTTTTGTAGCAACATGGACGGGACTGGAAGAAATTATGCTGAGCGAAATAAGTCAAGCAGAGAGAGTCAAGTATCATATGGTCTCACTTATTTGTGGAGCATAACAAATAACATGGAGGACATGGGGAGATGGAGAGGAGAGGGAGTTGAGGGAAACTGGAAGGGGAGATGAACCATGAGAGACTATGGACTCTGAAAAACAACCAGAGGGTTATGAAGGGGCAGCAGGGGGGTGGGGGGGGGTGGGAGGTTGAGGAACCAGGTGGTGGGTAATAGGGAGGGCACGTACTGCATGGAGCACTGGGTGTGATGCCAAAACAATGAACACTGTTATGCTGTAAATAAACAAATTAAAAAAAAAAAAAGATGTAGGAGAAGAGAATTCCAGGCACAGAAAACAGCAAGTATAAAGGTTCTGGGGGAGAAATAAGCTTAGTACATCCAAAGACTATAAAGCACATTGTTACTGATGCTGACTAGGCATGTATGAATTTTTTATGTTAAGTAAAACAGTGGGAAATCACTGAACTGTTTTGAGTTGGAAAGTAATTCAAAACTCTGGCTATGGTATAGTTAATAAAACTAGTGGGCCAAAAATAGAAACAAGAAGAATGTTTGAGGAGGCTGTTGTCATTATTCAAGCAAGAAATACATGGTCGCCTAGCCTAGGATGCTGGTGATCAAGGTGAGAGAAGTAGTTTCCAGATGTATTTCAAAACAGAATCCATATAACTTGGTGACATGAGGAGTGAGATAAAAAGAGGGATTATGGGGGCGCCTGGGTGGCTCAGTCGGTTGGGCCACTGCCTTCGGCTTGGGTCCTGGTCTCCAGATCCTGGGATCGAGTCCCGTGTCGGGCTCCTTGCTCAGTGGGGAGCCTGCTTCTCTCTCTGCCTGCTTGTGTGCTGTCTCTCTCTGTGTCAAATAAATAAATAAATAGAATCTTAAAAAAAAAAAGAGGGATTAGGGATGAGCCCTAGGCTTTGGCTTGAGAAATGGGGTCAATTGTGGCAATATTTGCCAGTCTGAAGAAGCAGAGGAGGGAAGGAGCGGATTTTGAGTCATCCCAATAGTGGTTACCAACAGTGGTTATTCCTAGTTGACGGGGTTTAGGGATAGCATCTTATTTTTATCCTTATTCTTTTCTATGTTGTCTACATTTTTATAACAAGTATATTTCCTTTTTACATAAGCATATAAAGTCATTTTAAAAGAAAATTCTTTTCAAGGACCCTTAAGAACAGGAAGCCAAATTGGAGGCTGTTTCATAATGTAACCAAGCCAATGTGATAGTTCTGGCACTGTGGAAAGCTTCGGAGACAGAAAGTTAATTTAATCTCCAGATTTGCCAAACATAAGTTATATGATCTGGGAAAATCATTTAAATTTTAAGGGTTCTCATATATGTAAATGGGATATAATGGTCCCCCAAGAAAGACTCAGATAAAGATCAGATGGGGTTATGTAAGAGCTTTGAATCATTCCATCAGTCACTCACTCAGCACGTACTTATGGGGAACCTACTACATCCAGACCCTGCTCTGGTTCTTAGAGACACATCAGAAAATAAAAGAGATCAATTCTCTACCCATGAGATATTTCTATTGTTACAGGGAGAGAAGAAAATAAATAGACAAATATACAGTATGTCAGATATTAGTAAGTGCTTTGGAGAAATATTAAGCAGGGCAAGGTGAAAGAGAGCACTGTGTGAAAGGACTGGTTTCTCCTCATCCAGTTAACCCACCATCATTTGGTGGCATTTGTGGACACAGTCTGCATCTGTAAGGTTCTGCTCTGGCTTCAAAGACTGGAGAGAGTGGGTGCTATTTGGCAGGAATGCCTAGTAGAAATCCTAGTGGAGATGGGAAGTGGGCAGTTGGAAATACAGTTCTGGAGTTCAGAGAGGTAGGAGCAAGAGACCTAAATGTGGGAATCATTGGGATTTGTGGATGAGATCATATATCCTATACATATATTGGGATTTATGGATGAGATCATTTGGGAGTAAGCACAGGTAAGGAGGAGAAATCCAGGAACAGACCCTAGCAGATTCCATGTGGTTGGGATGAAAAGGAAATAAGAGGCTCTTCCCTCTCAAAAACATCCCAAACACTCCACTGTTTTTCTGGGGTCACCATCTGCTCATTCAGATCTCAGATCTTAGTCATGCATTATCTTCTTCCTTCATTCTTCAATTTATCTAACACATTGTCCAAGGATCACACGGTGAACAGTAAGATAAGTTAGTCTTGGCCTTCACTGAGTTTGCCTTCTACTGGGGGGGGACAGCTAATAAATAAATCAACAAGAAAAGAAATAAGCAAGATAATTACAGACTGACAAGTGAAATACTCTGACTAAAATAAACAGGAGATAAGACCAAGCGTAACTGGGGAGCCCTGTTAGGTTGAGATGATCAGGGGAAGGTCCCCAGGTGAGAAGCCTCAAGAAGAACATTCCAGCAAGGAGAACTGGAGGGGGCTTGGTCTCTCCTGAGGATTGCCTTCCCTTATTCTCCACACCCAGCCAGGTTTTCTTCACCCTGCTCACTCATAACACTCAAAATCCAAATCTCCGAGAGTGGTTGCTGGTGTGAATGGAGCTGGACATGTGATTCATTTACAGGCCCAGCCCACTACTATTTATTTAGCAGGATTAAATGAGATTGCTCTGCAGAAACTCAGAGTTACTGCTGCATGTTAGAAAATTTAAAACTAAGATAATTAGAAGTGTGGGTTGGGAAACCACAACCTCCCCCTTCTCTCTCTCTCTTCCTCCCACTCCCTCTCTCCTTTGTCTAGGGTCTAGGGAGGAGTGACAGAAGGAAGAAGGATGACTGCTTCCCACCTCTTTACTTGATGTGAATATCCTTCTACCTCCTCCTGCTCCTTTGTAAGTTTTCATGTAGTCCTTTTTTTGCTCACATTTCCCTGGTGGGAACTTACTTCTGCTGCATATCTATAACCACTGGAACTGGCTGAGCAGAATATTGGGCTCACTGCCAGGGGGTGTGGAGTCCAGACCCTCCCCCACTACATAGTTATGTGACTCTGGGCAAATCCCTCCTCTGAAATGGGAATTATTTCACCCTTCTCCCCAGGCTCTGTGGGGAATAAGTAAGGAATGCGTTGGTACCCTGTAGAGCAATGGAGAATTGTGAAATATTGGAGACTTCTTGGTCCAGATGGGGGCGGCTTTGAGGATACCGAGAACCCAGAAAGAAGGAAATTCCCAAAATTCATCCTCCTTCTCACATCTCATCACTGTGGCTCTGACCCTCCTGCCTTCCTCTTTTACCTGGGTAATCCCACCATCTCAAGATTAGCTGGTAAACAACCTGAATTCCATCTGTAAACTTCATTGGGTGTTGCCATATAACATCACATACTCACAGGTCCCAGGAATTCGGATGTGGACAACTTTGGGGGCCATTATTACAACTACCTCAGGAGCAGAAAGGACCCTCTGATCTACTTCACCTCTCACATGCTGTCGCTGACCCTCCCGAGCTAAGTTACGTGACCCTGCTTAGTGGTCCCACTTGGGACCACTGTCCCAATTTCCCCCCAGTGTTGTGCTTGCTTATTTGTAGTTTTCAGGATAGAGACTGACTTTTTCACTCTTGACTGTCTGTCACTTCACCAGAATGTAACACCCCATGGACAGGAGCCCTTGTTGGTTTTATTCTAGATCAAAAATAATAATAGTAGAGGCACCTCGTGGCTCAGTGGGTTGAAGCCTCTGCCTTTGGCTCAGGTCATTATCCCAGGGTCCTGGGATCAAGCCCTATGTCAGGCTCTCTGCTTAGCGGGGAGCCTGCTTCCTCCTCTCCCTCTGCCTGCCTCTCTGCCTACTTGTGATCTCTGTCTGTCAAATAAATAAATAAAATCTTTAAAAAAACAGTAAAGCTGTTAGCATTTAGTATAAAGGCCTTATATATATGTTTGTTGAATGAATGAACTCTATTGCCATCATCTAGCATGGTCTCTAGCACAGAACAAATGCATCCTGCTGCTGCTACTGCTACCAATACTGCTAATAATATGTATTGAGCCTTACCATGTGCCAGGCACTGTGCCAAAGGCCTTGCATGCATCATCTTGGCTGACCCTTCCAACTCATGAGAAAGGAACTTTCTCCTCTCCATCCTATACAGAAGGAAACGGAAGTTTAGAGAAGTTAATTAATTTGCCCAGGGTCAAATGGCCTAAGAGGGAGTTGGACTTGTATTTAAAATCATATCCTAATGCATTATGTTAGGTGAAATAAGTCAGACAGAGAAAGACAAATACTGTAGCTCTCACTTACATGTGGAATCTAAAACAACTAGACTCATAGAAACAGAAAGTAGAATGGTGGTGGCTAGTGGTTGGGGGATGGATGAAATGAGATATTGGTCACAGAATGCAAACTCCCAGCAGTAAGATGAATAAACTTGGGAGGTTCAATGTCTAGCATGGTGACTGTGTATTACATACTGTGTATTATATGCTTGAAAAGAGAGTTGATCTTAAAAATTCTCACGACATGCACACACACACATAATAAGTCGGTGAGGTGACAGAAGTGGAAACTGACTCGATTGCAACACATGCATATACGTATATCAAATCCTCCCATTGTACATCTTAAATGCGCACAATGTTATGTTAGTTATATCTCATTAAAGTTGGAAACCTAAGGGGTGCCTGGGTGGCTCAGTGGGTTAAGCCTCTGCCTTCAGCTTAGGTCATGATCCCAGGGTCCTGAGATGGAGCCCCACATCGGGTTCTCTGCTCAGCCGGGAGCCTGCTTCCCCCTCTCTCTCTGTCTGCCTCTCTGCCTACTTGTGATTTCTCTCTGTCCAATAAATAACTCTTTAAAAAAAAAGTTGTAAACTTAAATATCATATCCCTCTGACACACAGGCTCCTTCCACTTCTAGTTATTCTGAGAGGCATTGCAAGTCCTCTGGCTTTAGGGCACATGTTTAGGTATCAGAGTGGAATTCCAGGGAAGGAGTGTCAACCTCAGCTCTGATGTGTAGATGGCATTCCCAGTTTACCGCAACCCAAAGTTCAATCAGGCAGGAAGGGTACATCCCTCTCCTAGAGAATGGGGGTCGTCTGTTTAGCATGAGTGAGGTCCTCATAATAACTCTAGGCACATTTGACAGAGAAATAGGAATTCTTCTGCAGAGAAGCAATTTGGGCTTCTCTGAGGGCTGCCAAGCCAAGCCTCCAGTAATCACATTGTCCTAGAAAAAGGGCATAACCAATGAAAGCCTTACTAATGCCTTCACAGCCTTCTGTCTTGATTCATGACCTGGGGTGTCAGGATCTCATCAGAATTGTTATGGATTTTAGCAATGGGTGTCAGACAGCAGCCCTGTGGTACTAGGAATTTGGTACTTATCTCGGGCCAACCCGCTGGACTGTATGTGAGCTAGACTGGCCTATCTAGATAGTGTTCACCCACCATATCTAAGAAGAAATAGTGGTCTTTATTGACAGGTTATATAAGCATAGCATTTCCTTGGGAAAGTTTGCTAGAGATAGAGCAGCAGGATGCAAGAGGGAAAGTCAATATTGGGTTTGTTCGTTCATTCAACCAGGGTCTGTGTTAGAGGCCCACAACCATCCTAGAGAACAGGAGCAAGGTGTCAGGCTGCCCTGTACCCCAACACCTAGCACAGCAGATAAGTACATAACAGACAAAGCAATAAGGGTTGGAAATACAAATACTGATCATAGTAGCAATTGCAAGGGGAGGTGAGGAAGACCCAGGATTGGGAGCTGGGTTAAGCTACCCGGGGAAAGAGCAGGAGCAAAAGCGGGAAGGCAGGCAATGAGGACGTGCTTAGAAGACAGGCCGTGTGGCAAGCCTACACTGGGGTGAGGGACAGGATGGCAAGTCACAGCTGGGCCTGGTAGGAAGGACTTGAAGACCAGGCCGAGGCATTTGTACTTTACACTCTACTACATGCGGATCCACTGAAACCTTGTTCTTGGAAAACAGGTGTAACTTATATGCCGTAAAACTCACCCATTTTAAACGTACCACTCAGTGGTGTCTCGTAAACTTACTGAGTTGTGCGGTCATCCAGCTTAGGATGATGCAGTGTAGAAACCAACATCTGGGGGCGCCTGGGTGGCTCAGTGGGTTAAGCCGCTGCCTTCGGCTCAGGTCATGATCTCAGGGTCCTGGGATCGAGTCCCGCATCGGGCTCTCTGCTCAGCGGCGAGCCTGCTTCCCTCTCTCTCTCTCTGTCTACTTGTGATCTCTCTCTCTGTCAAATAAAAAAAAAAAAAAAGAATTTAGAAACCAACATCTGGTTTAGAACACCCTCATCACTCCAACAAGATGCCTCATGCCGTTTACAGTGAATCCCCCTTCCCATCCCCAACCCAGGTAATCACCAGTTTGCTTTCTGTTTCTGTAGGTCTACTTTTGCAGGACGTTTCATAGAAACAGAGTCACTTAATATGTGGTTTTTCATGGTGGTTTCTTTCACTTACCATACTGTTTTTGGAGCCCATCCATGCAGTAGTGTTCAGTTATATGGATATACCACATTTGATTTCTCTGTTCACCAATTGAGGCACATTTGGGTAGTTTCTACTGTTTGGCTATTATGAAGAGGCTGCTATAAACATTCTCATGTTCAAGTCTTTCATCGCTTAGCTAGGTACCCAGAGTGGAATTGTTGGGTTGTATGGTAAATTTATAGTTAACTTTGGGAGGGGGGCTTACTTCATTATGTTTATTCCTTTTTTTAGAACAGCTTTATTGAGATATAATTTGTATACCAAAAGATTCACCTGATTTACATATACAATTCACTGAATCTGTAAATCTGTAAATTAGTATATTTACAGAGTTGTGCAGTCTAATCGTAGAACACTTCTAGCACCTTGAGTCATGACATTTCCACTCCCAGCCCTAGGCAACCTCTTGTTTACTTTACTAGATGAAAAGGATCATGTAGTATGTGGCCATTTTTATCTGACTTCTTTCACCGAGCATAATACTTTTAAGGTTTATCCATGTTATGCAATATATCAGTATGTCACTCCTTTTTATTGTCAAATGGTATTTCATTGTATGGACATGCTGTATTTTGTTTATCCATTCACCAGTGTTTCCACTTTTTGTCTATTTTGAATAATACTGCTATGAACATTCACGTACAAGTTTTTGTGTGGATATATGTTTTCATTGCTCTTGGGTAGATACGTAGGGGTAAAATTATTGGGTCGTGTAGTAAGTATATATTTAACCTTTTAGGAAACTGCAAAACAGTTTTCCATAGTGGCTGCAACATTTATTTTCCCATCAGAGGGTTCCAGTTTCTCCCTATTCTCACCAGCACTTGTTGTACTTTTTGATTGTAACCATTCTAGTGGATGGGAAGTGATGTCTCATTGTGGTTTTGTGCTGTATTTCCTTATGACCAATAATGGTGACCATCTTTAAATGTGCTTGTTAGCTATTCATATATCCACTTTGGTGAAATATCTATTCAAATCTTTTGCCCACTTTTGAATTGGGTTGCTTGTTTAATTATTGTGTTGTAAGAGTTCTTGATGTGTTCTGGTTATATGATCAGATTTATGGGTTGCAGTTGTTTTCTCCCAGGCTGTGGTTCATCTTTTCATTTTCTCAATGGTATCTACTGAAAGATATTTGAGGGGGAAAAGGAACGAGACTCTGAGCTGTGCTTCAGAAAGAGTCTGGCAGCTGTGTGTCGGATTGATTGAAACAGAGAGAGACTTCTTATTAATACATCTCCTTAAATTGTAAGATAGGGAATAAGCCCAGGCCAAGTTTCTCAAAATTCTCTGGAAATCAAAGGGTTATAAGCAACTATTTATTGAAGCCTGTTTACAGTCCGGTTAATCAGTAAGCCAGAATCAGTGAAACTACCCATTCTGGAGGAGTATAAAAACCTTTCAAAAGGTTTCCCTGGATGAGGAGAAGCAGAGAGATGGGGGAGGAGAGATGAGTGGCTGTTCTAGAGCTACATAAATAATTTCCAGCTCTGAACGGGACAATTCTGAACTTCTTTGCCAGGTTCTGTCACGCTGGTGTTTATTGGTGGGGAAACCAGGAAGAACTGGTTCTTGGCCGTTGGATTTTGACTAGTTACTGGGAGAGGTGGAGCCAATTTTAGTGGGTCTCTTTGAAAAAGCCCAGCAAGATGTCAGGGCTGCTCTCAGTCTCCTTCCACCTTATCCTCCTCTTCAAGTTTGTTGCCCCAGTGACCTTTCGCCACCACCGCTATGACGAGCTTGTGCGGACGCTGTACAGGGTGCACAACGAATGCCCCCACATCACGCGGGTTTACAGCATCGGGCGCAGCGTGAAGGGAAGACACCTCTACGTGCTGGAATTCAGCGACTACCCTGGGATGCACGAGCCTCGTAAGCCCTGAGCGGTTCTTGGGGTGGATGGGGCAGGACCCTTCCCTTACAAAGCCAGTAATTCGGGTGGTTTCTGGGGAAATCCATAGACCCCCTCCACCTACAACTTATCACCTTCCTCCAGCTGTGCTATTTGCCTACTTAACCCTCACATTGGCCCTGCTTCTGGGGACCTGCAGCCCCAATTCAGGCTCTAGTCTGTTCTTCCTTTTGAAGTTCTGTTTGCTCAAGACCTTCTTGGTTAAAGGTGAGTCTTCCTCCCTGCTTCCACCCCACCCCCCTGCCTTCCCTCCTGTTACTCTTCTTTCTTCCGTGTTACTATGCTGTCTTTACTCAGTGCTTCAGAAGACACAAGCAGAAACAATTAGCTCTTCTCATTCTGCCAGGAAACCTCAAAGGGTTTAGGGATGTCTCTTTGGGGAATGACAGTGTGATAACGTATGGGATCCTGGAGAGAGCTTGAGGTCTTGGATAGTAGTTTTATTCATTGGATTACTATTTGTTTGTTTCTATTATGAAAGCAATCTGTGTTTAGACTGAAGTAGAAATTAGATAAAGAAACAAGAACAAAACTCATGCATGATCCCACCACTCACAGATGGTCATTGTTAAATATAGTGATGTGTATCCTTCCAGATTTTGTGTATGCTTGTTTAACAATCCCACATCATGCATTTTTTTTAATAAAAATGGAATCATACTAGAACTGCTTTTCTCATTTCATCGTCTTTTATAAATAGCACCCATGTCCATAAGTGTGCATCTACATCATATTTTCGGGCTGTGTAATATTCCATTGTGTGGTGGTAGGTAACTGTTCATTGACTGATAGAGATTTAAGTTGTTTCTAGTTTCTCAGTTCTTTACTTACAGCAATTGTG
Source organism: Meles meles (assembly GCF_922984935.1). Classification (NCBI taxonomy): domain Eukaryota; kingdom Metazoa; phylum Chordata; class Mammalia; order Carnivora; family Mustelidae; genus Meles; species Meles meles. The sequence goes on along the minus strand of NC_060078.1, from coordinate 59,286,580 downwards.
ACTTCCAAATTATGTCAGTTCTTGCTTCAACCTGTCAGCTTCAATCTCTCTTTCCCTTTCCACTTCCACATCCCCCACACTAGCCAAACACCATCACAACCTGCCTAAAACGCAGCACTAGGCTCCTGACTCTCCTAACCCCTACCTGCCACCACTCTCTAAACCTTCCATTTAGCACACAGATGCCAGAATACTTTCCCCAAATACTGATCTAATCCTCTCACTGCCCTGCTTAGAATCCTTCAGTGACAACCTTACACACAGTAGATCCTGTCCCTGACAGCTTCAGAATGTTACATGGCCTGTAGGGAGAGTCGGGGTAGCAGAGTGGCTCTGGCTCAAGGAAATCTGGGCCATTAAATGAGGATAAGGACTTTGCTTTGAAGCCACACTTGCACTGAAAACACCATGCTTTTGGGGGTGTGTGTTCATTGCGGAAGCTTGTGGGTACTAGCGGACATTATAGATTAGCCCCTCGCTCCCACGCCCTCTTCCACGGCCTAGCATTCCAGGTCTCCTTGAGGCTTTCTCATCCTATTCTAGTCCCCACTAAGCTCTCTTTTCTCTGATGCCCTATCATTTAGCTGTTCTTCCATGCAATCATTCATTATTCATTCCACAAATATTACTGATGATGCGCTATCTGCATCATTTTTTGTAGACTTTTGTAGATTTTTGTAGACTTTTGTAGACTCTGAATAGACAACAAACAGAGAATAAAACAAAGACCACTCCCTCGGGGGCCTTAATTCTAGTGTTGTAAGACTGGCAACAAGTGGGTTAGTAAGTATATATATATTGAATCAGATGGAAAAGATTGCTATAGAGAAAAATAACCCTTGAGAGAGAGAGAGAGAGATTCCCAATGCTGGGGAGGGAGTTGTTGCTGTTTAGGGAAAGTTTCTCCTTTGAGGTGGTTTTGAGCATGTGCTGGACCACGCTGAACCAGAACTGGGGAGGAAAATGTGTGCAGGCAGAGGGAAGAGCAGGAGCACACTTGGCAGGTATGAGGAACAGCAAGGAGTACCCTGTGGCCCCAGCAGAGTGAACAATGGGAAAGCAAGGTCGGAGCAGTATGGTTGGGGAATAGGGCTCCTGGGCAGGAGATCATGTGGTTGCCTTCCAAGTCTTTGTGAAGATTTTGGCTTTTAGAGTAAAGTGAAAAGCCCCTGGAGGGTTTTAAGCAGAAGAATGACGTGGTCTGGCTTAGAATTTTTTAAAAGACCATTCAGAATAGGGATAAATTTATAAAAGACAGCTCAGAACGTGACTCAGCAAACTATAGCCTAAGGGCCAGGCCCCTGTTTAGGTAAATAAAGTTTCACAGAAACACAGCCTTGCCCATTTTCTTTCTTGCTTGCTTTCTTTTTTTTTTTTTTAAAGTAAACTCTACACCAACGTGGGGCTTGAACTTATGGCCCCAAGATCAAGAATCACATGTCCTACTGACTGAGCCAGCCAGGACCCCTGCCCATTTGTTTTTGTATTGACTATGACTGCTGTTGCTGGAAGTGTCGAGTAGCTAGACAGAAACAATACAGCCCACAATCCCAAAGTATTTACGATTTGGCCCTGCACAGAAAATGCTTGGTGACAGTGACTCCGGAGAATAGACTTGATGGGCAGGGCAGATGGAAGCTGTTCTAGATTTCCTATAACAAACCAGGTTGTCAGCATATGGAGCTTGAACCAAAATGATAGCAAGGGTTGTTATGAGAAGTGGTTTTATTGTGGATAAGTGGAAGGTAGGGACAAAGAATTTTATATGAAGTACCTTTAAGCACAAGACATTATACTGGGCTCTGTACGGCAGTTTATAATCGCAATTTGTCCAAAAGGGCCTCAGGAATCATTGGAAAAGACCCGGTGGAAGCGGAAGATTTTCATTTATTTGTTAGGGGAAAAGGTCCCTCTGCAAGGTGAGGAATCCTTGGCACTTGAACGCTTTCCCCATCTTCTCTCTCCCTGCTTCTTCTTGCCCTTGCAGTGGAGCCGGAAGTCAAGTACGTGGGAAACATGCACGGCAATGAGGCGCTGGGCCGCGAGTTGCTGCTGCAGCTGGCCGAGTTTCTGTGCGAGGAGTTCCGGAACAGGAACCAGCGCATCGTGCGGCTGCTGGAGGGCACGCGTCTGCACATCCTGCCGTCCATGAACCCCGACGGCTACGAGGTGGCCGCCGCCCAGGTACCGAGCCCCGGAGCAGGGCCCTCTGCACAGCAAGGCCCTCTGACCAGTCCTCCAGGTCCCGCTGCCATCGAGAAAAAGCCGGTGGAACTACAACACAGTGTGGAGACCTGGGTTCAGCCCTGTGGCACCCTAGGCGGTGAACGTGGGCTCCCTCTGAGCTTCCTTCTCTCCACACCTTTCCCGCTGACCTCCGGGTTTTATTATGAGGATGGAGAGGCAGTGTCTGTGACAATGCTTCCTAAACTGGAAAATATTAAACAGGTGTGAAGGGCTCTTGCAAAACACACCTCCTTCCCTCGATTTTTAGCTTCGAACCCTACATACTCTTCTCCCTTCCACATCACACTTCATTTGCGTTTGGGGGGAATAGAACTAGCTTGTCCCAGAATTGTGCGGATGGGGGCTAACTCTAGATCCTTCATGCTGTGGGTTGTGTTTCTTTTCTTTTTTATTGAGGTATAATTGACATACAATATTATATTAGTTCTTGGTGTACAACATAGTGATTGGACATTTGTGTACTTTGCTAAGTGAATACTACATTTCTGTATGGCCTTTTCCTCTACTAGTATATTACTCAGCCTTTAAATTTTTCTAGAATTACACTGTGCAGGGATCTATGAGCTTTTACTTTATTTTCCAACATAAATTCAAAATGTCAGTGTACCTAACTTCAAATCAATATTTTTTTTGTGTGTGTGTGGCTGTGCATCAGAATCATAGATGAAGATTTTTTGAAATACAAATTCCTAGCCTCCCCCACACCCCCACCTACTGAATTGGGATTTTTCCAGGGTGAAGCCTGGAGTTGCTGCCCTATGAGTTGCTGCCCAACATCCATCCGTTCACCCCACTTACACAGTAGATATGTTCCTTTAAAAGCTATGTCTAAACTTTGGTTTGTTTGGGCTTTTTGGATGAAGGGATGGGGGTTTCTAAATAAAAGAGGCTTCCCCCCTCCAACTTAAAAATGTCTATTTGAGACAGTCTTGAAATTTTTTTTTGCCATTTTTAAGACTAAATTTCACTACTTCACTTTAAAAAAAATTTTTTATTATGGTAAGAGCACCCAAGATGAGGTCTACCTTCTTAACAAAACTTTTAAGTGTACAAGACAGTATTGTTGACTATAGATACAGGTGTTGTCTCCAGTTCTGGTCTCCAGAACTTATCTATCCTCCTCAACCAAAACTTTATGTACCTTCGTTAATAACTCCCCATTTCTACCTCCTCCCAGCGCCACAGAGGCAGCCACCCTCTACTCCCTGATTCTGTGAATCTGACCACTCTGTCCTGTACAAGTGGAACCATGCAGCATCTGACCTTTTGGTCCATCCCATTTTAAACCTACTTGAGAATAGGGCTGGGGAGGTAAGTAGAGGCAGGGGGAGGGAATGGAGCCAAGATATTGAATGAAACACAAATTTGCCCCTTGCAGTCTCACCACTTCCTGCCAATGCAACTCAACAAATGAGAAAAGAAAGCTTTGTTTCCCCACTGGAAAATCACGCAGGTGTACATTAACATCTGGAGACTTGAGTTTCCAAAGTAGCAGGAACATTTGAAAGAAATGTGAGGGGAGACCTCCAGCCTGGCTGCTCTCCTTCTATTGGCTTTTCCCAATATTGCACTGGGAAAACTGGGGAATATTAGACTTGCGTGCATCTTTTGGGGAATGAGGTGGGGTGGGATAAAATGGGGAAAAACCCTGACAACCCCCTAAATCCTAGAGCCATCTCTGGGGAGCCAGTCACCTTTACTTACCTACTGAGTTTGTTCTCAAACTCCCAGAGCTATCTGCCATACCCAGAGAAAACCTGTCTGCGTGGCTACACAGGGGAGACCCACCTAGCCACCAAATTTTAAAGATACCTATAGATAAAACAGAATAACCTCCCCTTTCCCCATCCCACCGAAGATTTCCAAATCTTAATCCCTAGAACTTGTGCATATGGTACGTTACATGATGAGGGAGAATTAAGGTTGCTGATATACTTAAGGTTGCTAATCATCTGACCTTAAAATATCCTGGATTATTTGGATGGGTCCAGTGTAATCAATCACAGGAATCCTTCAAATGTGGAAGAGGGAAACCAGAGGTCACAATCAGAGAGATTTGAAGATGCCGTGCTATTGGTCTCCAAGAAGAAAGAAAGGACCATGAGCCAAGTAATGTGGGTGGCCTATAGAAGCTGGGAAAAGCTGGAAACAGATTCCCTTAGAGATCTCAGAAGGAACACAGCGCTCCTGACACCTTGATTTTAGTCTTGTGAAACCCATTTCAGTCTTCTGACCTCCAAAACTATAAGATAATAAGCTTGTGTTTTTTAAGCCACTAAGTATGTGGTAATTTGTTACAGAAGGAAACCTAACCTGTTTATGGGAAATTTCTGTTATGGAAACTCCTCACCTGCCAGCCTTATGACCTGGTGTGATTGGTAAATCAACTGATAAGTAAATTAACATAGCTTTTAATATGGACAGTTAGGAGCTACATTGATATGAATGTGCAAGTGGTGAAAAAAACTCCCGGAAATGTAATGAAAATCATTATCTCATAGAAGTAAAAAATCAAACTCCCAATTGAAAAATTATATGAATATTTCCCCTGAACAGAATTAATGTAGGGAACTTAAGTGTGAGCAGACAAATTAAGGGATCCAGGAAATTGATGCTGCTAAGAAGAAAAATAAACAAGGATCCTAAATTTAAAAAATAAAGGGGTTGGGGCTGATTTCCACAGTACAGCTGCTTTGGAAACACAGTTTAGCACTCTCTGAAAAAGTTAAATATAGACTTAAATTATAACCCGGCAGTTCTACTAGTAGGTATCTACCCAAGAGAAGTAAAAACATACATCCATACAAAGACTTGTATGGGAATGCTCATAGCAACGTTTTCACAATAGCCAAAAAGTGGAAATAATCCAAATGTCCATGTGCGGGTTCGAATAGTATCCTCCCTTCCAAATTCATGCCTATCTGGAACCTCTGGCTGTGACCTTATTAGGAAATAGGGTCTTTACATATGCAGTCAAGTTAAGGTGAAATCATACTGGATTGGGATGACTAACTCAAACATGACTGGTGTCCTTATAAGAAGAAAGAAATCTGTACAGAGACACGAACAGGGGAGAAGACCTGTGAAGATGGGAGTAGAAATTGGAGTGATGCATCTATAGACAAAGAATGCCAAGGATGGCCACCAGCCACCAGAGCCTGGAAGAGACAAAGAAGGAGCTCCTCTGGAGCTTTTGGAGCTTGTGACCCTGCTGACATCTTGATTTCAGATTTCCTGTCTCCAGAACTGTGAGAAGATACATTTTTGTTGCGAAAAGCCACGTAGTTTATGTAATTTGTTACAGCTTACATCATCCCTAGGAGCTAGGACTATATGATAGTCTATTAACTGGTGAATAGATGAAGTATAGTAAATCCACAGAATGGAATATTCATCAGCCATAAAAAGGGATAAAGTACTGTTATGTGCTACAATACGGAGAAACCTCAAAACCATTATGCCCAACATGTAATGTGTGATCTCCCTTACTGAAAAAGGCAAATCTATGGAGAGAGAAAGTGATGTTCCAGGGCTGGACTAAAAATGAAGAATGACTAGATGGGCATAAGGTTTCCTTTCAGGGTGTTAGAAATCTTCATAAGTTAGACTGTGCTGATGCTCACATGACTCTGCCAGCAGAGACTAGTAATTCATTGAGTCATACACTTGAAATGGTGTGCAAATCATACCTTTTTTGGTATATAAATTAAATTTTGATAAAGCTATTTTTTTAAAAAATAGGGGTTCCCATTATCCTGAAACACCTTACTCTTGTTAGAGCCTCTCCTGGGATCTCTACCATTAGCATGTGGTCTATAGGGAAACTTGAATGACACCACTGAGTCTTTAGATAAATTAAAGAAGAAAATGCTACATCATTTGATAGATTAAACTAATGCCCCCCAATACTATGCTACATAGTATTCTTCAACTACAGGATTCAGCTTGAAACCTTCCTTTTTCTCTTCATTTTCCCCCTAGGGCGCAGACAGTTCTGGGTATCTGGTTGGCAGGAACAATGCAAATGGAGTGGACCTGAACCGCAACTTCCCGGATCTCAACACCTACATCTACTACAATGAGAAACACGGAGGCCCCAACCACCACTTGCCCCTTCCAGACAACTGGAAAAGTCAGGTAGGAGATGAAATTTGCATCCAGAAGCAGGTAAATAAACATCTGGAATTTCTAGCAACCTTCACATCAATTAAACAAACAAGAATTAAGCATCAGCTCAACTCCATGTTAACCTGCCCAGAGCAGTAGGAATGGTTATCTTCTGTTCTTTGTATCCATTCTCTCCCTGCAGCGACCCCAGCAGAACACCCCTCATGGAGCACATGCTGTTTGATGTTAGTGGCCATGATAGTCAAGGCAGAGCGCTATCCCACAGCTGCATGGTACCTTACAATTAATATAAAATTCTTTCTTAGTCAGCATTTCAGTTGATTGTTGTAACACTGTGCAGTGAATGCATGGAGCGTTCATCCATCCCTGTTTCACAGCTCGCGCAGCTAATAATTGATGGACTCAGGATTCAACCCCAGGTCTTCTGACTCAGAAGCCAATGTTCTTTCTCCTGCACTATACTGTCTACAGAGGCCTCTAGCGTTCTATAGAGAAGTCTCTCTTACATGTGATGCAGTGTGTGCACACCAACAATTAGCTCTAGGAGGAGGTGCAGGGAGCTCTGAGCTCTCCAACCATGCTACCCCTCTTCAGACCAACCCCCCCCTTTTTCTAAATAAACTTGATTTTTTTTTTCATCCAACAAGAAGCCACAACCTTATGAATCTTAGAAACAGTACGAATTTCAAACCAAGCTACGGTTATTTTTTTTGAAACACCAAAAAACCAGGTCCTCCATTTTCCTATGGTTACATGGTTTATTATGTAAGAGCATTCCTGCTGTTCAGGTTTGGACTGCGTTTGCTCCTGACACATTTGCTTGTGATGTGACCAATTCTATGTCCTTAACCTCTACACCTGTCTGATCAACCTCTTCCTCTTCACTCTCCTCGAGTACAATTCGAATCCGTGTGTTTTCTTGAATATTTGAGACAGCTTCACCTTGAACTTTGAATTTCTCAGCAGATGCTAGTTGCACCTACTAAGATAAGTCTTTGGTAATAGACTTTATTTTTTATAGAGGAGTTTTCGATTCACAGCAAAATTGAGGGGGAAGTACAGAGTTCCCGTGTACCCCCAGCTTTCCTTGATCAACCTCCCCCATCAGTGGTAACTTGTTCCAATCAAAGAACTACGCTGACTCAACATCATCACCCAAGTCCGTAGTTAATGTTAGTGTTCACTCTTCCTGTTATACATTCTCTGGGTTTCCACGAATGGCTCATGGCCTCTGTCCTCTGCTATAGTTTCATACTCAATGGTTTCACTGCCTTAAATGCTCTCCTTTCAGCTGTTTTATACATTGGGATTCCACATGAGATTTCATTTTGAAAAAGAGGCCACCTACTTAATTTTTTAAACCATCACACGAAAGATCAAAAATTCCCCACCTACGCTTCTCATATCCAGGAGGACGCTCTTTGTTGTACTCAGACATGCCCTCTTCTCAGGCCATTTCCTGACAGACTCATTTGCATAGCCATTTGGCACCTCTGGTTGCCGCTTCACCGCCAGGCCCTCATCTCTCCACAGGTGGAACCGGAGACCCAGGCTGTGATCCAGTGGATCCGCTCCTTCAACTTCGTTCTTTCAGCCAATCTCCACGGAGGGGCAGTGGTGGCCAATTACCCGTATGACAGATCCCTTGAACATCGGGTCCGAGGGTTCCGCCGGACTGCCAATACCCCCACGCCCGACGACAAGCTTTTCCAGAAGGTATGCAGAATGGCAGCTCGTTTGACCAGAGGGATCTGGGGCTCAGGAGAGTACTGGAGGGGGTCTAATGTATAAGATTATGGTGAAATGGCTACATTAAGGAAAAATAGACCATGTGCATGAAAAAGCATTTACAAGTAGTTCAAAACAGCAGGAGAATAAAAAATCAGATTATTTTGGAGTTAATATTTTATAGTTAATAAATATTATTAATATAATTGACATTAATTATTAATTCATTGATTAATGAATTCCAGAGAGAATAACACCAGCTATTGCTTTGCAAAGCAAATAAGTTATTATACTTTTTTCTTCCAGTAATCTCATTTTTTCCACTGTTGTGAAGTAGTAATGAAAGAGAATTATAGAGATTCCACATATATTCCTCTCCCTCCAACACACCTCTCATCCCCAATACATACAGTAGTACCCCCTTTATCTTTGGGGAATACATTCCAAGACCTCCAGTGGCTGTCTGAAACCACAAATAGTACTGAACCCTATATATCATTTTTTCCTATATATACCAATGATAAAGTTTATTAATTAGGCATGGTAAGAGAGTAGCGATAATAGCTAATAATAAAATAGAGCAATTATAGCAATGTACTATAATAAAATATATGTGAATATGGCCTTCCTCTCAAAATATCTTACTGTAGGGGCACCTGGGTGTCTCAGTTAAGCAGCCGACTTTTGATTTCGTCTCAGCTCGTGATCTCGGGGTCCTGAGTCAAGCAGCGAATAGGGTTCTGTGCTCAGCAGTTAGTGTGAAGATTCTTTCCCTCCCTCTCCTTCTGCCCCCCCCCCCCCCCCCCCGTTTGTGGCCATGCTCACTCTCTCGCAATCTCAAATAAATAAACAAATCTTTTTAAGAAAACTTACTGTACTGCACTCACCCTTCTCGTGATGATGCAAGATGATAAAATGCCTGCAGGGTGAGATGAAGTGAGCTGGATGACATAGGCATTGTGACCCAGTATTAGGCTACTGCTGACCTTCTGACATATTGTAGAAGGAGGGTCATCAGCTTCCAGACCACAGGTGTCTACAAGTAACTGAAACCACAGAAAGCAAAACCGCAGGTTGGGGCAGGGGACTACTGGAATTCCTTTCATGGCCAAGGCTGATCATATTTGCTCCTTGTTTTCTTTCATAAAACTCAGCTAGAAAATGGTACACCTAGAAAAGAGTTTATATATCATCTAGTGTCACCCCTCACTTTGCACTTGAAGAAACTTACCCCCAAGATAAGTAGAAACTTATCCCCAAGATAATAGAAAAACCAGAATACAGCTCTTCTTCTTCTTTTTTTTTTTTTAAGATTTTTATTTATTTATTTGACAGAGAGAGATCACAAGTAGGCAGAGAGACAGGCAGAGAGAGAGAGAGAGGAGGAACCAGGCTCCCTGCCAAGCAGAGAGTCCGATGCAGGACTCGATCCCGGGACCCTGAGATCATGAGCTGAAGGCAGAGGCTTAACCCACTGAACCACCCAGGTGCCCAGAATAACAGCTCTTCTGACTCTAGTCCACCACACGCATGCGTGTACACACACACACACACACACACACACACCATCTTCCTAGGCCTGATGGTGTTTTCTTTCACTGAACCAAGTAATCAGTTGTGTATACGTAGTGGGGTTTCATGGTGTCACCCTGTTCTGAGTAGGAACATTGTTGTATGAGTTGGGAATACTCAGGTCATTTTCCACCCGCTATCCCTATAGCTGGCCAAGGTCTACTCGTATGCACATGGATGGATGCACCAAGGTTGGAACTGTGGGGATTACTTCCCAGATGGCATCACCAATGGAGCTTCCTGGTATTCTCTCAGCAAAGGTAAGAAGAGTGCTGGGTACAACAGTGTTGCAAGCTGTCGCAAGTGGAATGGGGCTCACCTCCGTTTCTCAGGGAGACAACAGGAATACCACAGAATTTCACATTCAAGTAGAGACCTGAGAAATGGGGAAGTCTTAAGCAGGCATTTCATGTCATCTTGTGATTATTTAAAACGAGGGTAGGGACACCTAGTGGTCCTTTAAAACTGGTGGTTTACACAGTAGATCAGGGCATAGGAGAGAAATAATGTGGTCAGGTGATTAAGAGTGTGGCTCTAAAGGTATATTGGGTTGAAATTGGGCTTGCCCACTTACCAGTTATGTGGCTTCGGGGTAATTACTTAACATCTCTACGCTTTGGTTTCTCACCTGTACTTTAACAAATACTTGCCAGGTGTCTGGGTGGCGCAGTCAGTTAAGCAGACTTTTGATTTTAGCTCAGGTCATGATCTCAGGTCACGAGATTGAGCCCCACATTGGGCTGCACGCTGGGTGTGCAGCCTGGTTAAGATTCTCTCTCTCTTCGCCTCTCCTCCTGCCCCTCCTCCTGCCACGCTGTCTCTCAGATAAAAAAAAAAAAAGAAGAAAGAAAGAATAACAATACTTGCATTGTAATTTTGATGTGAATATTAAGCAAAACAATGTACATAAAGCATTTGGAAATGCCTAGCTTATAAATGTTAGGGACTTCTCTTTTTTTTCCTGTAAGATTTATTTATTTGTTAGAGAGAGAGAAAGAGAGCACAAGCAAGGGGAGGAGGGAGAGAGGGAGAGGGAGAAAGAGAATCTCAAGCAGACTACTCAATGAGCACAGAGCCCGACCTGGGGCTTGATCTCACAACCCTGAGATCATGAGCTGAGCAGAAATCAACAGTCAGGTGCTTAACTGACTGAGCCACCCAGGTGCCCCAAATGTTAGGGTCTTTTTTTTGTTTTTAAGATTTTTTAATTTATTCATTTGAGAGAGCAGGAGAGCTAGAGCACAAGCAGGGGATAGAGAGTCCCAGGGAGAGGGAGAGACTCCCCACTGAGCAGGGACCCTGATGTGGGGCTTGATCTCAGGACCCCCAGGTTCATGACCTGAGCCAAAGGCCGATGCTTAACCAACTGAGCCACCCAAGCATCCCTATTAGGGTCTTTTCTAAGTAGCATGGAACTATGCTTTACATAGCAACAGATGGCCAAAGGAGCTGGCCTAGACACCCAACAGTTCCTCTGCTATGTGCTCTCCCTACCTTGCCTGCCCATCTCCTGTGAGCCAGCTTCTGCCATGGACATTGGCTATTGATGGCATGCAGAAACCTCCAGCACGAGGCTTCTCTCTCTATTCCCTGGGCCTTTCCCAACACCAAGGGTTGAGATAGAACCTCTGTTTATGAACTTTTGGTAGATAGAGAACCTAAAAATAGGGAAGAGGCTGAAACAGGAAGCCAGGTTCTTTTAGTCATCATGTTTTAGCAGCTAGCCATACTTTCAAATCTGACCTGGACAGAGCACAGGTAATAGAAAGCTCACTGGTAAGAGCTGAGCTTATAGCTGATTCTATGAGAAGTAGAGAGGGAAGGTTAGGGAGTCACCAAGTACTGGGAGGTGACAGACTTCTTGTGGCTGAAAACTTGCTTGAGTATAAGGTGAGAAGGTTTTGTTGAACTTTAATATTATTTTTTTTTTAGTTTGCATTAGGAAACCAATAGGTCATCTTCCCCTCCAATTTAAAATATGAATTATACTTTTTCAAATTGCATTTGTTTCTCCCTCCCCCTTATCATCTGGGAAAGCGTGGTCCATGCTTCCAGTGAAAATCATTGCCCTAAAATAAACTGATACAATTCCAAGATTATTCAGCTCATTACAGTGATTGTTCCCACAGTGTGCTCTCCAGACCAGCATCATTAGCATCATCTTGGAACTTGTTAGGACTGCAAATTGGGAAGGGGAGCTCACCCTCTACCTACTGAAACCCTAGTTAAGACCCAGCAACTGTATCTAGCTGGAAGGCACAACTTTCTCGATTATTCTGACGCAGAGAGTGATCCAGTGAAAGAGGCGCAGTTCTCCAACTTTCCCCGTTCTCTCTGTAACAGCCGCTTATGCTCATCAGCTTAGAGCAGGTGAAGGTGATTAGATGAATCGTTTTTTGCCCAAATACCCTTGCAATATAAACACCACTCTCATAAATCAAGAGCATATTTAAAAAAATGATCGATTCCACTGGAGAGTACAGAAGATAGACGCAGACAGGCATTCAAGGAAAGAAAACTATAGCTGCCTTCTGCTTTTTCAGGGGCCTGCTTTTCCGGCTTAACTATTTTCAGGTCACTGCTGTGTTCTCAGATAGGAGGGGGGATGTGAAAGCAAGATATTCATCTTTAACGTCCACGGTCTGAAGGACATCATCACCCAAAGAGAAGATCTGTCCCCTTGGAAGAGATATACGTGCAGGGTCTAATATCAAGGCGCCACTAACCAGCAGACTTTGGAAATGCTGAGGGTCAAGGAGTGAATTTAAGGGATGAAATGCGGAGGAGGAAAGGATGGGGGTGACAAAATGGGCATTTATGAAGAGAGAAAACTGGGAAGTTGGGGAAAGGTTTTGGAGGAGATAAATGGAGACCAAGGGGTAGAAGAAAAGGTCATGGGGGTCACAGAGCAATCGTGATTATGGAGAGTTGAGTGGGGGCATTGGTGGGATCCAGTTTATACAGATCTGCTCTGCCCTCTTCCCCTTAGGAATGCAAGACTTTAACTATCTCCATACCAACTGTTTTGAGATCACACTGGAACTGAGTTGTGACAAGTTTCCTCGCCAAGAGGAATTACAGCGTGAGTGGCTGGGTAATCGGGAAGCTCTAATCCAATTCTTGGAACAGGTAAAATCCCATTCTTGAACTTTCCTGGTTATAGAAAGAGAAGTGTTTTCCGATGGTTGGCAAGGATTTTTGTGAAGCTCAGTTCTGACTTTGACTTTGACTTCATACCATACATCTGGGCTTCTTCTACCCATCAGATTTAGTCGTTCAACATCATTGAGCACAGTTATCTGTCAGAAATGGTACCAAATGCTGGGTGTTATGGGCAAACAAATAGCCCTGCCCATATAAAGTTTGTATTCTAGGGTGGAGAGACAGACACTAAACAAAATAATAAAGTGAATTTTATAGCATGTTAAGTACAAAATCCAATGAAGAAGGCCTTACAGAGAAAATGACATTTAAACAGACTTAAAGAAGGTGAGAGAGAGAACCATGCAGCTTTCTAGGGAAGCAAGGGCTCCCCAGTAAGGACACCACAGGAAATGCAAGGCCCAAAACAAGTAGTCATTAGGGAAATGCAAATCAAATATACACTTCTTAGGATGGCTTTTATTTAAAAAAAAAAAAATTACCATAAAAGATAGACAGTAGCAAGCATTGGCAAGGATGTGGAGAATTGGAAACCTTGTGTATTATTTTTTTTTTAAGATTTTATTTATTTATTTGACAGAGAGATCACAAGTAGGCAGAGAGGCAGGCAGAGAGAGAGAGAGAGGGAAGCAGGCTCCCTGCTGAGCAGAGAGCCTGATGCGGGGCTCGATCCCAGGACCCTGAGATCATGACCCGAGCCGAAGGCAGCGGCTTAACCCACTGAGCCACCCGGGCGCCCCACCTTTGTGTATTCTTGCCGGGAAAGCGAAGTGATGCAGCCACTATGAAAAGCAGTATGTGGTTCCTCAAAAATTAAACATAGAATAGCCTACATGATCCAGCAATCCCACTTCCGGGTATAGATCCAAAAGAACTGAAAGCAGAATCTCAAAGAGATACTTGTACACCGATGCTAATATCAGCATTATTCTCAGTAGCTGAAAGGTAACTGTGACCCAACTTGTGAGTGGATAAATGAAGTGTGGTTTGGACATACAATGGAATATTCTTCAGCCTTAAAAAAAAAATAAAAAGGGGTGGATTCTGCAGATCTGCTGCGACCTGGATGAAGTCTGAGGACAATATGCAGGGAAAAATAACCCAGTCACAAAAAGATAAATATTGTATAATTTTGCTTATATGAGTAGTCAAATCCATAGAGACAGAGAGTAGACAAGTCTCATTTTCCGCCTTGGATTTTCACAGGATCACTTTGAGCATGCTGTTGAGAAGAGATGGTCGGGAAAAGGAGGGTGGGGAAACCAGCTAATTAAGGGGCTACTACCATAATCTTTGTGAAGATCAATTGTAAAAATACAAGAGAAAGGGCTTTGAGTACTCCCAAACACAGAACACATGTCTTGTGGTCATAACCATGCACTGTAAACTTTCCCGCAGGTACACCATGGCATCAAAGGAATGGTGCGTGATGAGAATTATAATAACCTTTCGGAGGCTGTCATTTCTGTTAGTGGGATTAACCATGACATCACTTCAGGTAGGTGGCCATGCTTAGTGCGGTGAGAAGGAAGCCTTCATGTTCTCACCTTTTTTCAGCATGATCAGGAGGCCAGTTTGTAAGCCAGCGAGACTAGCAGGGGTGCCAAGGACATTGGGGTTGGGGACAGGAGAAAGGAAGGATGATAGACATAGGGACAGTGAACTAAGAGGCCAGGACTAGGAAGATGTAATTCTCTCTCAGCACTTAGGAGTCACTGCCTCATACAACTTAGGGGGTGTTTTCTGGGTTTGAGATATTATTGGTACTGGTGTGAAATGGGGTTGAAGAAGACTAAAAAACTGACATTTAGACTTGTCTCAGACCCAGGCATTTCACGACACCTCCATTGAAGGAGAAGTTAGCAAGATGCTTTCTATAGGCTTATTTCAGGGCAAGAGCGATAGTGGAGGCAGATCTTGGAACCAACCTGGAACCTCCTAGAATGGTACGGAATATCTCATAGGCACAGGTGTTGTAAACTGCCCCAGCCAAGTTTGATCATGCACAACTCTTAGGTCTTTCTTTTTTTCTTCTTGATGTTTCTTTTGGCATTAATGTAGAACAGTAGCTATCCATGGCCAGGGGTGGGTAAAATTTGCCTATCTCCCATAACCTCTATACTAGCAGGCTCAGCCACATTTTACAACACTGATGCCTAATACCACGCAGGCATCTTACAGTTCAGACTTACAGTCCTGGTTAAACTGGATGGAGTATCGGGGATAACTAATATTACTGGAGGTAGATCCCAACACATCTTACCTGAAAGGCTCATTCAAGGCAAAAGCAGCAACATTCTAAAGGCAAGATTCTATAGGCTCATAGTCAAGCATCAGACAACCAGAATCCTGCATGTTGGCGGCTGGACCCAAGACCATTTAGGCATCAAACCTGGGGCATCCCTTAGAACTTCAGGGCTTGCTGGATTTTTATATCATATTCATACCCAGACAGGGAATGTCTCTGAAACATTCTAGACAATCAGTGTATGTTGAATAACACTAATTCCACCAGTAAGAGCCCACTTTCAATACTGATTATATTAAATTAACAGATTACTCAGTTCACCACCGAGAAAGCTCATTGCTGCCATTCATTATGCTACTTAGAAGAGCATCTAGTGCTGATTCCAGAGAAAGATAGCTGAAGCCCTTATAATTCTGATATAATGCTAGCTAACCATTCCGGGGTATAAATCCCCAGTTGAGAAAAGGACAGCCCCTGAGGTATAACTTACACTATGCAATGTATGCATAATAACTCACTGCTTTTGCTAAAGTACTTTAAAAGGAGTTACAGACATTTAATAGGGGACAGAGAAGAGATTTCTTTAGTATTTATAGTCTGTTCCATTCTTAATTGCATTTATTATTTCAGCTATTCACTGCTTAAAAGAAATTTCAAAGACATGGTTACAACTGATTCTAAAGATATACAAAGTCATTAGCCAAAATGTAATATCCCTTCCATAGAAAAATAGGCTTTCTTTTGAATTTTATTTTCCCTGTTAGAAGGTGATGGAAGAAATATTAAAAGTAGAATTCTCAGAATCAGAGCTTTAGTGGTTATTTAGTCCAGCTCTCCTGCTTAAGAGAAGATTACACACATACAACACCAGTGACAGCTGGTTTTCTAACCAGGGGCTGTCGCGTCCTTTAGTGCAGGACCACATCCATCAGTGCAGGTTGTGCACTGCATAACTGTGAGGCTTTTCCATGGACACTAATTCATTCTCTGCTCACAATTTCATAAGGCAGTCCATTTCTTTTTTGATAATAACTCTGTCACAGTAGTTTTGCTTCTGTCTAGCAAAATCTTCCTCCTATAATTTAAACTCATAGTTTTCATTCTTATTTTTTTAGGTAGATGTCATTTCTTCACAGTGGCTTTTCAAACATTGAAACAGAAGTCTCATGTAGTTTCTTTACCATACAAAACATTCATATATCTTTCAGCCTTTCTCCAAGTGACCCTTTCCTGGACTTGAGTTTGTTTTAAAATACAGGGTATGGAATTAAATGCAACACTGTCAGTACAGAGCACATTGAA
Source organism: Meles meles (assembly GCF_922984935.1). Classification (NCBI taxonomy): domain Eukaryota; kingdom Metazoa; phylum Chordata; class Mammalia; order Carnivora; family Mustelidae; genus Meles; species Meles meles. Next base: position 59,270,193 of record NC_060078.1, on the reverse strand, counting down.
ACTTCTACTCCCCATGAGCTGAGAAGCCTGTGTTCTTACTACATAAAATAGCCTAAGATTGTTTTAGATCTTAACCAGTTTCATCATGCTATTTTAAAAAATCAAGCTTGTGGTCAGCTAAAACCCTCAAATCATTTTTCATATCAAGGCCCCAAGTGGCAAATTTCTAATCAGCAGACTGAGTTATGTTCTTATAACTTTTAGGTGACCATGGCGATTACTTCCGGCTGCTGCTTCCAGGTACCTACACTGTCACTGCCACAGCACCTGGGTTTGACCCAGAGACAGTGACTGTGACCGTGGGTCCTGGGGAACCAAAACTGGTGAGTTAGGTTGACCTTCACAGGGCACTGTATAGATCACTTACAACCTCTTGCTTGGTTCTAATCTCTGCTGAACTTCCTTCTTTCACTTAAAAAAAAAAAAAAAAATTCATTGCTCTCATATGCTTATTTTTCTCCTGTCATTCTCCCATCATAGCCTTCCCTTTTCCTTTCAGCTTTTTCTCTTTCTTCTGTTTAACATAGCATAATGATGAAAAGGGCTATCTTATAAACCTGGCTCATTTGTCTGCAGACATTGGACAAATTACCGAATTAGTTTTCCTTAGTTTCTTCCTCTGTAAATTGGTGATAACAGCACCTCCTTTATAAGTTTGGGATGAGAAAGTGCATATAAAGTATTTAGGACAGTGACCTACATATCAAAAGTGCTTAACAAATGATAGTTGGTAAATCCCCGAGACCTTGCCCCAACACACTGACACTTTCGGGGGGCACGCTTCTGTGCCATCAGCTGGGACTACCACCAGATGGCGCTCTAGCTTCTCCTGGTCCCCTATGTGCCAGTTTTCCGCCACTCACCTCAGCAAAAAAGCCCGCTGCTCTCCAGAATTCAGCTCTCCATGGCTGTCTCTTAGAAGCAGGACAAGAAGCAAGTAACTTTTTTTTACCTACTGGCTGGACCTTTTCAGCTTTGCTCATCTTAGATTAGGATCTCAGAGCTAAAAAACCTCAGAGATTATCAACACTAATCTTCACATTTCTCAAATGGAGAAAAGGTAATGAGGCTGTCCTATTTAACGAGGACCTATGGATCTTGTTTCCCCGATCTTCCCTAGGGCCTCCGGACTCTGTCCAGTTCCTTCTCTATACAACCCCAACCCCAGAGCTTAGCCAACTGGCTTGCCCCATTCCCTGTTAATACTGTGCAGTCAAGTAGCTTGTTTTTTCAAATACAGTTATAGATACCATTCACTGAATGGTTACTATGTATGAGACACTGTATGAGAGCTTTCTAGAATGATCTCATTTAACCTTAACAACAACTCTGTCAGGGGCATGTAAGTATTACCATTTATGGCCAAGGAAACTGTAACTCAGAGCAGGTAAGAAGCATGCCCAGCGTCACACAGCCAGTAAGTGGAGCCGCCACTGCAACCTCTCTTGGGCCTTCGAGGCTGCCTTTTTAGCCAGCATGTTACAGGGCCTCATACTAAGCTTACAGCCTGTGTTCATAACCCCTTATTTTAACACAAGGATCCAACTAAAGAGTTCTTTACATCCTCTGAAAAGTCCTCTGAAATTTCTAGATAGTTCCCCCTTTCCCTTCTCTTCCCTCTATTCCTAGCTCCTGCATATTATAAACTACTTCTATTTGTAGATGCAGGAAGCAAAGACTAACTCTGCCATAGCAGCCTGTTATATGGTCCCAGCGTCCCAACCAACTTTCTCTCCCCCTACCCCTTTTTAAAAATTTAATGTCAATTTAAGTAACCTATAGTGTATTATTAGTTTCAGAGGTAGAATTTAGTAATTCATCTGTTGCATGTAACACCAGTACTCATTACAACCCATGCCTTTCTTAATGCCCATCACCCAGTTACCCCAGCCCCCAGCCCTCCCCACAAGCAACCCTCAGTTTGTTTCCTGTAGTTAAGAGTCTTATGGTTTGTCTCCCTCTCTGATTTCATCTTCTTTTATTTTTCCTTCCCTTCTCCTATGTTCATCTGTTTTGTTTCTTAAATTCCACATATGAGTGAAATCATACGATGCTTGTCTTTCTCTGGCTGATTTAGTTTGCTTAGCACAATACCCTCTAGTTCCGTCCCCATCATTGCAAATGGCAAGAGTTCATTGCCTCTGATGGCTGAGTAGTATTCCATTGTATGTATGTGTGTGTGTGTGTGTTTGTGTATGTAAGTATGTGTATATATATATACATATCACATCTTCTTTATCCATTCATCTGTCAAGGGACCTCTGGGCTCTTTCCATAGTTTGGCTATTGTGGACATTGTTGCTATAAATATTGGGGTACAGGTGCCTCTTTGAATCACTATGTTTGTATCTTTTGGATAAATACCTAGTATTGCAATTGCTGGGTCATAGGATAGCTCTGTTTTTAACTTCTTGGGGAACCTCCATACTGTTTTCCAGAGGAGGTGCACCAGCTTGCATTCCCACCAAAAGTGTAGGAAGGTTCCCCTTTCTCTGCATCACTACCAACATCTATCATTTCCTGACTTGTTAATTTCAGTCATTCTGGCTGGTGTGAGGTGGTATCTCATCGTGGTTTTGATCTGTATTTCCTTGATGCCAAGTGATGTAGGGCATTTTTTCATGTGTCTGTTGGCCATTTGGATGTATTCTTTGGAGGAATGTCTGCTCACATCTTCTGCCCATTTCTTGACTGGGTTATATGTTCTTTGGGTGTTGAGTTTGATAAGTTCTTTATAGATTTTAGATACTAGCCCCTTGTCTGATAAGACATTTGCAAATATCTTCTCCTGTCCCCTTTTCTTGTTCTACCCTAAAATCCAAAGACTGATTGGCAGCTGCGTCCCTGAGTCCTGCCTTACAGGTGCTCTTCAGTGTCAGATTCGAACAACAACAAATCCGCTGGAGTCATGTATCCTACTGCAAAAGATTTCATTTCCTTTGTCATACAGCCTTTAAATAAATCAACATAACCTATCATTGTGTCAAATATAACCAAAAAAGAGAAAACAATTGTCTTTTGGACATAATTCCCAGAGAGGAAAACAGCAAAGAATCCATTTGTTGATAGCAGTAGAACTTACCTCTCTTTTCATTTCGAAGCAGAGATCCATCTGGCTGGGGGAAGAAAAAAGGAAAAAAAAAAGATTATTTACTAGAGGGTTTTCATGTTAAGTTAAGACTCTTTCAAATATCTCCCAGAGTCACCCAGTGTCCTCTTTGCTTTTCCCCACATCTGGCCAGATGTCAGGCTCCTTTCCTTCTTCTCTGCCCTTCCCTCATTTTGTTGCCTTCTCTCTCTCTTTCCTAGATCTCTGAATTACTATATACGAAATGCTAATGACACAGTACAGTTAGCTCTGATTCCCTCTACTTTGGGGAACTAGCAGAAAAGCTGGCTGTGGATTTTTGTGGAAGAGGCAGAAAATAACCCCAGGGAGAGCTCTTGTCTGTTGTTCAACTCCCAGCTGGCTTCAGCAGCTCAAACTGTTCCAAGGGCCTAAAAGCCAAGGATCCCTCAGGGGAGTGTGGTTAGAACACTGTGCCACTCCCTCTCGCTAGGATGGTTCCACAGCCAGCAGATCCTACACTTGTCAACCAGAACCATCTTTAGGTCTGCATGCCATGGCCAGTGGGCAAGTTTCAAGGTATTGCTGGAAAGGATGCATTCCTTGCAAGTGGAAATTTGGAATTTAAGAAGCCATGTAATAATCTGTATCACCTCTACTATCTATATTTTCAAGCAGTTATGGCAGCAAGTCTCGATCTGAAGGTCGGAGGTATTCATTGACATGCCTGAGCACGGCACCTGTGATTCACACGTTGGCATAAAGGGGATCATTATGGCACCATCAATCATAGCTCCTGTCCTCAGTGACAATATTAGTGAAATTGTTGTTTGAGGTATAGATGTAATTTTCTTCTAATAATTAAAAATAAATTTACATTAAGTTCATCCAGGTATACCTTGTGTATCACCAGTGATTGTATTACCACTTCTTGGGACCATTAGCCAAGCCTGACACCACCAGGGCTGCTGCTAATAATGTTCCTTAGTCCCCTGCCCTTGGGACCCAGAACTGTGGGGAGACCAGGTCCAGACAGGGCTTCCCCAATTTCAGTTCCAGTAAACAAGATACTTTCCCAGCTGCTGCTTTTTTTTCTTCCAGGTTAACTTCCATCTCAAGAGAAGCGTCCCTCAAACAACCCCACCGAGGAGAGTTCCCAACTCAGGACATGGAGGCAGAGGCAGACCAAAGCAAGTGCAGCCCCAGGTCAGCCAGGAAGGAGGAGATGATGATGACACAGCCCCAGAGTCCCTGCCTGAGATCCACAGTGCTGGGGCCACACGGTAGAAAGGCTTGTTCCCGCTTTCCCATCACAAGAAGCTTTCTTTCTATTTTATTATCTGGTACATATTTAAATACAACCATGTTCAGAACAATTCAGAATGGTCTCTGTTCCCGGGGTTAGATCCTCTGATGTGGCCGTGCATCCAATCAGCAAGATTTTCCAATTCTGGGGCTATGGTTTGGATCCAGAAGGCTCCACGTCAGTCCACACTGCATCTGGAGACCAGCGGCTGGTTGGCCGCTCTACCTCCAGAGTCCAGCCCCGAGCCTGCAACATAGCAGGCACTTGGGAGATTCCGGAATGCATGGCTGAAAGGTTGAGATGATTCATCGTTGGTGTGGTTGCCATAGCAAGGCCAGGTGACCAAGTCTTCGGCAATCCCGGAGGACTATTTCAACAACAGCCAACAGTTTCTTAATAAGAAAAGGACTTCACTCACAAATACCTAGATACTGCTCCCCATTTTCGTACATGGGTATTTTGCACAACATGTATCTTTCAGAAGAGTTTCTGGGTTTGTAAGGGTAATGCGGCCGCTGCTGTGGAATGACTCAGTCCTCTCCCTGTGCCGGTGCCATCCAGCACTGCCCACCTCACTGGGTTCCCACGACCCATCTGTCCTAAACTTTATTGAGGAAGGAGATGTTAGTAAAGATTTTGAAGAGATGTGCAGTCAGTCATGAGCACACAAGTTCATAAACTCCCATCAGGTATGTTGGGGTTCTGGAGTCTCCTGTCCTGGGGCTTTGGTGAGGGTTCTTTCCCTGACACCCCGTTTCGGAGCCTAGCCTCAGGGAGGCAGGGCAGGCTCCAGTTTCCTCCACTTGTTCCACATCCCCCCACTCTGTCAACCTTTCCCACCCCAGCCTGTAACTATCTAACTAACTAATTAACTAACGTTAAGTAATTTTGCTCCTTTCAAGAAGTTTTCCCACCTCCATCAGAAAACAAAAGGCGCTTAGCTATGATAACCCACCTTCTTCAGGAGGCCAGTCAAGACTACGATGAACACAATTTATACTTCTATGACTTTAGCAATCTCTCAATCTGTGGTCAAAAGGAAAACAGAAAAAATGTATCTTTTCCCATTTAAAAAGTGATTTCTCTCCTCAGGTGATTAATGCTTTCCCTGCATTCCTTTCTTCCCGATTTGAATCCCATATTCCTTGGTTTTCTTTTGTTTTTAGAAAGCAGCATCTTCCTGAGAAGGCTCAGTGGAATTCTATGCCTGAGGTTGCCATATGCACTTGGTTTTCCCAGGTTGTCTGAGTATTAGTTGCTTTGTTTTCAGGTTCCCTGGTACATAGTCACTTAGCAGAGCTGATACTTGCAAAGTATAGTCATGGTGTTTTCCCCGACACAGCCACATACTTTCATTCATTCATTCATTCATTCATTCATTCAGGGGACATGTATGAGTCCTTGCTCAATGTAAAGAATACAAAAAATATATATAAGATACGGCTTATGACCTTGGCAGCTACAGTCTAGTCGGGAAGACAATAGGTCATCACACTGCATTGTGATGATTGCTGATTCAGTAAACTATGCAGTAGGGGTGAGGAGCCTGTGGGAAGGTCCCTACTATATGATCTTGGGACAATCAGGCAGGAAAGGCATCCCAGAGCCACCAAGGTGAGATGTAGTAAGGTTAGATAAAGAGGCACTGACAGGTGGAAAGAAATGGAAGCAAGTGAGGGGGCAGGGTGGACTGAGCAGAGAGCGGAAAGCCAAAAGCCAAGGGGGTGGGGTGGGGTGGGGAGGGACAGATCATGAAGGACCTTTGAACCATATCACAGAGTCTGGACTTTATTATCCTGGGAAGAACAAGGAGGCATTGAAGGGTACTACTCAGGGAGTGGCAGGATTAGATTTAGAATGATCACCCTGGCTGTAGCCTTAAGAGCTGGCTGTAGCAGGAGCAAGACTGAGTCAGTGAGAAGCCTGCTGAAATCCTGCTGAGATGGCAGTCTGAACCTGGGCAGGGCAACATGACAGGGAAACAAATCAGTCATTTTCAGTGAATCAAAAGGAAGATTATCTGGGGTGGGCCTGACCTAATCAGATGAGCCCCTTACAAACAGTTTCCCCGGCTGCCCTGGGAGGAAGAAAGCCAACGGCTAGGTTGTGAACTGCCTATGGGGAGGAGCATCCCCTAGAAGCTGAGAATGCACCCAGACAACAGCTAGCAAGAAAATGGGGATCGTAGCCCTACACCACAAGGAAATGAGTTGTGCCAATAATCTGAAGGAGCTTGGGCCAACACCTGAGGGCAGCCTTGTGAGACCAGAGCAGAGGATGCAGCCAAACCATGCCCAGACTTCTGCAACATAGTACGGTTGTGCTGTTCTAAGTCTCTGATTTGTTGTGCAGTGAGAAATAGGCAGTTATGCAGCAATAGATTTGTTATGATTTTGTTATGTAACAAAAAAGGAATATATAAACTATTTCCATTTTTTTCTGTAAATTAGGTTGGATATAAATAGTTAAAACACAAATAACCAATTGTAGCCATCGTACTGGGAGGTAGGGCTGCCATGCTCCCATCTCGAGTGAATGTATGTAAAGCACAAAACAGGAGGAAACAAAAACATACAAATCTTTTTAAAGAAGTGAGCTGCTATAGTCAACTTGACGCAGGAAGTAACTATGACATTTTCTCTCTCTGAAGGGACATGTCTCTGACAGCAACGACTTTAGGTTTTGGATAACTGTGGTGTCTTGCCTCAAATAGCTCCCATTATTTGTACCAAATTGCTTGTCCCAAGACTGGGAGCACGCGCCACTGGCACAAAAACTAACACAAGAGAGAAGGTAAAGGGTGTCCAAAGACTTTACAGACAGAATCGTTCTTCAAATGAGGGCTCTTCTCCCTTTCCCAAAGGTTCGAAAATCAATAAACAATGTGCAAGATCCTAGGCTCTTCCATCCACTTCAGGACACTTTGAAGGAAAAGCGAGAGGAGGAGCCCTCGTAAATAACCAAACAGTTTGAAATCTGATTCTAGAACAATTAGATCCCAATACAGTAGTGTCCAGTCTTCATCTGTTAGAGATCCAGGATAGCACTTCGTGTTTTGATCTGGTCATCTGACGAACGTTGGGTCCCATTTATAAAGCAGACCCTGTGTTAAGAGTCGCGGAAGCAGTGGGTGAACCAGAGGGATGTGGTTCCTCCCCTTTTTGGAGTTAGAGGGATGTGGAGGAGGAGACAAGAGAACAAGTTAATAAGCACATAAAAAGAAGTAGTGTCTGAGAAAAGTGCTGAGAGAGGAAATGCCAGGGGTGGGGGTCTATCTGAGATAGGACAGTTATGGACAACTTCTTTGAAGAGGTGATGTGTAAAGGATAAGAAAAAGGAAGGCTTACAGAGAATAGGAATAAAAGTTTCAGGCAGAAGGAAGAGCAAGCCCAAGGACCCTGTGACAGGAAAGAGCCTGGCTGGTCCTAGCTGCATCTCTTTCTAAGGATGTGTGTGTGTGTGTGTGTGTGTGTGTGTGTGTGTGTGTGTGTGTTTAACTTCCCCATCTATGATCTAACTTGCTAGAAGCCTAACCCAGCATAGGTCCAAGACACAGGATAGTGTCCAAACCACACTGAGTCTAGTCATAAGTGAACCAATAAGATTCACTTTTTCCATGGCCACAGGGAACACCCCAGCCCGAACCAGCCATCTCAAAAACAAGGATCAAGAAAGCGGGACAGCAGCATGGCTTGGCAAAAATCGGCTGTCAGACATCAAAGTTCATGTGTCCAGAACGTCCTCTTCATATATGTGGTACTGTGATTTGTCTAAGACACACGGTTCCAACACACACCGGGCACAACACTATCACGCCCACCTCTGTTCTGGAATATTACTTCATTTCTACTTTAACACTAAACTCATTCTGGCTATTAAACCATGAGTAAACATTCCCCCTGGGCAAATGCCTAAGCAAACATCAGTTCTCCCTCTCCTCCCCAAAGTTAAATTCCACTATTTAGAAAGCTTTTTTATTTTTTCTCTCACTTTTTCTTCTTCTTCCCCTCACTGAATGTGTTGCCCCACTCTCCTTCCCCTCCTGGATCTTTCCTTCATTCTCTTCCCCTCCCGCCATTCCCTGCATGCCTTCACCCTCATCCCATCAAGTCCTTGGTCCACGAGGGATAGAGCATCACTCATAAGAGGGGGACCTGGAGCCATTACAGAACTGGTGACAATCGTCAAGGAGAAGCCCTTGGGTGGGCTTTTTTCTGCTGACATGCCACTTCCCATTGCACAGTCCCAAGGAAGAGACAAACAAAATCATCACTTGAATCCATGCCTCCCCCCTCCCCCCAGGAAGAGGGACGAAAGACCTCTTTGACTTGCTTTTAGAGAGTCCCATGTGGGGCCTTTGGAATGAAGAATCCTTCCTGGGCATTAGATCAAAGGAGTCAAGTGAGTTTCCTTAATGCTTTCTGGACTCAGATGAAGTATAAATAAACTAAGAAAGGACCACAATTTTTATTGTATATCCAAATATTGTATTTTACACGCTGTAGTTTATAGCAGACTTCTATTTCATGGGCTGATAAAAAAACATTTTTAAGTGGAGGGTGCTAAGGACTGGAGGTTTGTGTCCTCCCCAGAATGCAAATTCTGAATTTGAAGCCATAATATGATGGCATTTCGAGATGGAGCCTGTGGGAGATAATTAGGTCGTGAGAGTGGAGCCCCCACCGTGGGATTCATGTCCTTATGAGAAGAGGAAGAGAGCTACCTTTTCTCTCTCTCTCTACCATGTGAGCCTACAACAAGAAGAAGGCCATTTACGAGCCAGGAAGCAAGTTCTCACCGGAATCAGCCAGGCTGACACGCTGATGGCAGACTTCCCAACCTCCAAAACTGGGAGAAATAAGCGTTTTGTTGTTTAAGCCTATGGTAATTTGTTATAGCAGCTGTAGCAGACCAAGACGAAGGATAGATAAAGGGTCCACTAACGTTCTCGTTTTCTATTAAGGACAATTGGAAAAATACAATTGCTATCTGTTATTGCCATCGATTCATAAATGCTTTAATGCCAAAAATTAGGTAAGATATAATGTCAGGATAAAGGGTCTTATAAATCAAGTTTTTTCTCCCTTTGCTAGGGAACAGTGAATGTTTTATCTTGGGCTGGCATTTGTGAACCAGTAGCTTATTTATTATTAAAGATTTTATATATTTACTTGTCAGAGAAAGAGAAAAAGCTCACAAGCAGGGGGAGCAGCAGGCAGAGGGAGAAGCAGACTCCCTGCTGAGCAGGGAGCCAGATGCAGGACTCAATCGTGGGATTGTGACCTGAGCCAAAGGCAGATCTTAACTGACTGAGCCACGCAGGCATCCCTGGACCAGTAGTTTAAAGATGGGACATTAGTGGCTCAAATAACTAAATTTATAAGAGGAGTTTTCAGGCACATCTGGATCCAGGTGCCGTAGGACTCTTTCTCCATTTCTTGATTTCATTATCTTCAGTGGTGACTTCTTTTCACATGGGCTTTCCCCATGAGGGGATCAGATGTCCATCAGCAGCTTCAAGCTTGTATTTTACAAGCCTAGCAACGAACTATTGATTCTTGGGCCTGACTCCCAATAGCACAAATTGGGTTATGTGCCTGTCTCTGAAACTATCATAGTGACTCTAATTGGTCAGTCTGGGATCATATGTTCAACTCCTGGAAGGCAGAAGGAGGCTAAGGATGACTTATAGTATAGTCAACCCTTGAATAACATGGTGCCATGAATAACAGGGTGCCAACCTCCCTGCCCTGTGCTGCTGAAAATCGTGTATAACATTTGACTTCCAAAAAGCTTAACTGCTAATAACCTACTGTTGACCAGAGCCTTACCAATGAAATAGTTGTATTATGACATAGTAGTCATAAATAGTCGACACATGTTTTATATGTTATATATACTGCATCCTCACAATAAAATAAACCAGAGAAAAGAGAGCATTATTAAAAAAAAAATCACAAGGAAGGGGTGCTGGGTAGCTCGGTCAGTTAAGCGCCTGCCTTCAGCTCAGGTCATGATCTCAGGGTCCTGAGATCGAGCCCTGCATCAGGCTCCCAAGGAGCCTGCTTCTCCCTATCCCTCTGCTCCTCCCCTGGTTCATGCTCTCTCTCACCTACTCTCTCATATAAATAATAAATATAAATATTTACATTTATTTATATAAATATATATTATATATATTATTATGTATTATATAACATTATATTATATATTATATTTATTTATAATATATAATACTTATATATTTCTATATAAATATATATAAATTCATAAATTTATATATATATTTATATAAATAAAATCTTAAAGAAAAAAACCATAAGGGAGAGAAAATACATTTACAGTACTATACCATATTTATTGGAAAAAATTTGCATGTAAGTGGACCCATGCAGTTCAAATGCATGTCATTCAAGTGTCAACAGTATAGGAGAGTTAGTTCCCTTTTTTTTTTTTGAAAGATTTTATTTATTTAACTGACAGAAGTCACGAGTAGGCAGAGAGGCAGGCAAGAGAGAGGAGGAAGCAGTCTCCCTGCCGAGCAGAGAGCCCAATGCGGGGCTCAATCCCAGGACCCTGGGATCACTACCTGAGCTGAAGGCAGAGGCTTTAACCCACTGAGCCACCCTGGCGCCCCTCCTATTTTTTTTAAATAAAAAAACTTTCAAATAATGAAGAATCAATGATTATAGACAAAAACAAAAGAACATGGCAGTTTTATTAAATTCAAGAACAATTTTAATTTTACTAAGACTCTTCAGTTAAGTGAATTCGATCATTCAACAAACATTTATTAAATACACCTCTGTGCCTGGCACTCTGATTGGCAATAAGGATAAAAAGACAAATTTGTAGTCCCTGCCTTCAATGAACTCACCATCTGTGAGGAGAGTGAGAGAGTGATACTTTTTATGATAGTGTGTAAGCAATTGGAGGTCAGTCCCACCAAAGTTCAAAGAATCATAATCCCCCTTGTCATTCAGTCCTACTTTGGCTAATGCAGGCCTGACTTAGTACCATATGAAATCAGATGTCTCCTATGACATCTCCTGTGAAACACTGTACACTAATTCAAACATAATTATCATACAGGAGGTGGGGGTATGGGGGAATGTGAACTTGACCACAGTACAACAAGAAACAGCAATGTGGTCCAGCTGCTTAAACAGGCAATGCATTCCCAGACTGTGCTAGAAAAAGTACAGTATTACATCAAAAGAGCATAGCCCCACCAGGCCCCACAGGGGTCAGGCTTCCTCTGGAGTGTGGTATACAGTTCCTGGCACATACTCAGGAAAGACATTGAAGGTCATGACATCACTAAGCCTCATGTACTCACCAGGATAAAATATTGCCAAGGGAAGACAAACATGGCTAATTCAAAGCAAAGTTTTGAAATCAGTTGAGGGGGAGCCTACATTGCACAATGGAAAGACTTTGGTACTGACAGATGCTGGTTTGAATCCTAGCTTTGTCCTCTACAAGCTCTGTTTTCTTGGGCAAATCAGGTATTCCTAAGGTGTGGGTAAAGAATCATGGGTAGTACTCAAGATGTTTTTCAGGATAATTCAGGTGGTGCAGGAGTCGATTTTAGGTTATGCTCTGACCTAATAATCACTTGGCAAAAAAATCACTTAGTGAAAAAGTTGTTCTCTTATCAATTTCTTTAGATCCTTCTGAGTATGTCAAGCAGAAAGTTTCTGTTTGGTGCTAACTTTCTAACACTGGCTAGTTTCATTTTTTAATTAATTATTTTTATTAACATATAATGTATTATTTGCCCCAGGTGTACAGGTCTGTGAATCATCAGGCTTACACACTTCACAGCACTCACCATAGCACATACCCTCCCCAATGTTTTTTTTAACAAATGCAGAGTAGACCTCACGCTCAGAATTAGAATTTACTAACAGTTTTATTTCCACTGTATTTATTTTAAAGATTACATTCTATGATTTACAGTCTATACTGGCTTTGTATTTATGGGAGTGGCACAAAGTTTCCCTTAAAAAACAAAGTGAGTAAATTTAAATAAAAACATTAAACAAAAAAATAGCAAGGTAGTATGCCATTTCATCAAGAATATTATGATGATTTTTTAAGAGTACCAGATTACAGCAGAAAGTGGCACAGGAACGACTGATGTGTGGGAAGTGTGGGAAGCACTAGGCAAGCAAGGGACTCAACCTCACAGAGCCTCAGGGCCTCATTTACAAGCTAAGGATTACAATAACTACATGACTGGATTGTTGTCATGATACCTGCTAGGAAAAAACAACCAATGTTATTTGGAAAAGGAAAAGATACGCTTGTTTATCTTGCTTCATTAATGCAGACAACCAGGAAAAGAAAAAGATGATTTATAAATTTATAAAATACTTTGGGGCTCCTGGGTGGCTCAGTGGGTTAAAGCCTCTAACTTCGGCTCAGGTCTTGATCCCAGGGTCCTGAGATCTAGCCCCATGTTGGGCTTTCTGCTTCATGGAGAGCCTGCTTCCTCCTTTCTGTCTCTGCCTGCCTCTCTGCCTACTTGTGTTCTCTCTCCTGTGTCAAATAAATAAATAAAATCTTTTAAAAAAAGTTTATAAAATACTTTGTAAAAATGGATTCTATTCAAATGGAGAATCTATTTTTCAGGTGATAAATATTTTTCCAACCAATGGAAGGAAGAAAAATATGTGGTAGGCTCTTAACTGAAGGCCAGGTCTCAATAAACATTTACTATAAAATTGTCTTCAGGGGGCACATGGGTGGCTCAGGCGGTTAAGTGTCTGACTCTTGATTTCTGCTCAGGTCATGATCTCAGGGTTGTGAGATGGAGCCCTGTCAGGAGTCACACTCAGCTGCTTGAGATTCTCTCTTTCCCCCTCTCTGTGCCCTTCCTCCCTGCTCACTTTCTTCCTCTCTCTCTCTCTCTAAAGTAAATAAATCTTTAAAAAGTAATAAAGTAAAATAGTCTTCAGTTTTTCAGCTTCCCTTTTCCTTCCATTATCTCCTTCCAGATCCCCAGATACCTTCTCTCTTGTCTTCTCATGAAAATAGTAAAACATAGACTATCACTTAGATATATAAAAGAATGAGTTTTTTCCCCAAAGTATTACCTCAACTAAGTACTTGCATTTTAAGGTAGATTTATTTACCTATTTGATTTTTACTTCTAATTATGAATGATGCTTTATTCCTCATTAAACCAATTTCAAGCTTCCACAAATAGGAAGAGAAGGCGCCTATAGGAAACACTGTATCCATATATAAGAAAAGCCTTAAAGATACACATGATAGGGTCTTTTCTTAGAACTCAGAAATTTCTTTACAAGATCTTTCTCTTCCACAAAGAACAAACCAGGGATTGGCTTTCCTCTTACCCTCTAGGGTCTATGCCTAAATGGAACCAAATGGCCTCGGAGGTCTTCTTACAGGAATTCACCTGGTCCTAGCACTAGACAGATGCCCTCTCCCCAGAATCAACCTGACTCCTCCTCTACGAGAGCATACCTCCCCAGCCCTTTCCTTCCTCCATCCAACCTGAGTCCTCTCCTTTCTGTCCTGGGGCATTCTGTCACCATTTTGATGAAAGATTAATAATATTTCTAAGTGATGTTTCTTCCTTCTTTGACATCATGGAATGCAGAGCTATAGACATGGTATATCTATACAATGGAATATTATGCAGCCATCAAAAAACCCCCAGAATTTTGCCATTTGCAATGACATGGATGGAACCAGAGGCTATTATGCTAAGTGAAATAAGTCAATCAGAGAAAGACAATAATCATATGATCTCACTGATAGGAGGAATTTGAGAAACAAGACAGAGGATCATAGGGGAAGGGAGAGAAAAATGAAATAAGATGAAACCAAGGAGGGAGACAAACCATAAGACACTCTTAATCTCAGGAAACAAACTAAGGGTTGCTGGAGGGGAGGAGGGTGGGAAGTTTCGGGTGGCTGAGTGATGGACCCTGGGGAGGGTATGTGCTATGATGAGCACTGTGAATTGTGTAAAACTGATGATTCACAGACCAGTACCCCTGAAACAAATGATACATTATATGTTAATTTTAAAAAATTGCAGTTTAAATAGTAAAAAAAAAAAAATACAGATCTATGCCTTCTATATTATCTCATGAAGACATTAAAACACATCTTTGATGTGGGAAACAAAGGCAGAAGAAAAATTACTAAATTTCCTTACTACTTACAACCCACTGACAAGTCCTTGAAACAGGCAGGATGACTTTCCTCTAGGAACACAGCTGCCTCGATGTTAATACTTTGCTAAAGGCAAAAGGCAATCTTAGCCCAATCCCCAGGATCCTGTAAGTCTACTTTAACATATAAAAATTTCTTTGGGGCAACTGGGTGGCTCAGTCAGTTGAGCATCTGCCTTCAGCTCAGGTCATGATCTCGGGGTCCTGGGATCGAGCCCTGTGTTGAGCTCCCTGCTCAGTGGGGAGCCTGCTTCTCCCTCTCCTACTGCCTTCTGCTTCCCCTGCTTATGCTCCCTCCTACCCCTTCTCTCTGTCAAATAAATAAATCTATTTTTTAAAAATTCCTTTGGAACCTTCCTCTCTACCCCCCAAGATACATATTGACAATCATCCTCCAAGCATATGACCCACTGATAGACATCTGAAGAGCCTCACGACTGAGTTTTTAGTAAACAGTAATAGCCCCTTCAGGATTCTGGAAACCTTGTTTCCAAAATACCCGCCAGTCTTCTGCTACCCCTAACCCCCTCCCAGCTTGAAAGTATATAATGGGGCCACTCCCCATGCCCCCAGTGCAGCTTCTCTTTCTGCCCACGGGTCTTGTCCCTGTGCTTGAATAGAATCACAATTTTGTACCAAAGACATCTCACCTGAGCCGTTGGCTCAGGACCTCACCAACATTAAAAAACTATATCATCTTTAATAACAGAAATAGGAATATATTATTTCATCTGCACTTTTTTTTTTTTCAGTGCTGGACCACTGGCTATTCTAAGACGAACAGATGACTCGCACCATGAGCAAGGCCAACTTAGTTTAGTTTCAGCAGCTTGCTGCTTTCACAGCTTGCCATCACTAGCAACAGCTTGTGGCTGTGACGTGACACATTCCAGAGGGAAGCCAGGGGGAGTTGGCTTTGATTTGGGGCCAAGCCATGCCAAACTGTTAGTGATATCATCCATCATAGCAGTAACAGACACGTTAGAGGCTGTATGTCCTGACAGGTTTAGGTTCAGACATGAGAGACCAAGAAAATGACACGTGCCCCTCCCTGCCCCGCTGCTTGTGCTCACTCTCTCAAATAAAATCTTAAAAAACTTAAAAAAGTTCAGGTTGATTTGAGTGTAAAGACATTCAAAATTATCTTCTTTTTAACATGAAATGCCTGGGGCACTTGGGTGGTACAGTTGGTTGGGCTTCCAGTTCCTCGTTTCAGCTCAGGTGGTGATCTGGGGTCCTGGGATCCAGCCCCCAGGTGGACCCTGGGCTCCATGCTCCCCATGGAGTCTACATCGGACTCTTTCCCTCTGCCCGTGCACTCTTTTTCTCTCCGGAATAAATAAATCTTAAAAAAAAAACAACAACACAATGAAATGCTTGAGGGGCACCTGGGTGGCTTGGCTGGTAAGGCGACCCACTCTTGGATTCCAGTTGGGTCATGATCTTGGTGGAGAAATCAAGCCCCTTCTGGGGCTCGCCCTCTGGCTGAATCTGCTCAAGGCTCTCTCTCTCCCTGCCCTGCTGTTCCCCCCCCCATTCTCTTTTTCTCTCTCAAATAAATAAATAGATAAATAAAATCTTTAAAATGAAATGCTCAAGTTCTATTTAATGCTGATTTCATATGGCATACTTGACCCTGTCCAAGAAACATTAGAAAAGTATATGCAGAAAACACAAAATTGTGGTTAAGGGAATAGTAACAGTATCTTCAAAAATAAGGGCCATATATTTGCAATGTTAATTACTTATTCTTAAGAAGAAAAGTCCCTATTTTACAGACAAATGAAGCATTTGTTAACAATTTCGACAAAACCCAGGGTATTGATATTTTACCAGAGAGTTTTCTGCCCACAATGTTGACATGCAGCAAAAAAGAGGAGGAGAATCGTCTGTTCCTCAAAAAATGAAACCTAGAATTACCATGTGATCCAGCAATTCTATTTCTGGATGTATACTGAAAGAACTGAAGGCAGGTTTCAAACAGATATTTATGTGTACATCCATGTTCATAGCAACATGATAAGGGAAGTCACAGACTAGAAGCAAACATTGGATGGAACAAGTCCCCTGACACAGGAATGCATGAACAGAAGGTTCTATCATACAACGGACACTACTATGCTAGGGGAGTCCCAAAAGGACCTTAGAAGATTCCACGAATAGGAGGGATCTGGAGTAGTCAGATTCGTGGAGACAGAAAGTGGAATGGAGGCTGCCAGGGGACCGGTGGAGAGAAATGAGGAGTTAGTGTCTGATGAATACGGTTTGGGTCTGGGGAGAGGAAAAAGCTGTGGGGTTGGGTGGTAGTGATGATTGCCCAACCGTGTGAATGTACTTAATGCTACAGAATCGTGCACTTAAAAATGGTTAAAATGCCAAGTTTTAGGTTACGTAACGTATATTTCACCACAAGGGAAGGGGAAGGGAGAGCCCATGAACATTTCTGAAGTAGAGGTTTCTCTGTGATGGGCACACAGGGAGAGACTTGTTGAATTTCTTCGCCGTCTCCTGGGTAGCTCCCAGAACCGGGAGGCGCACGAATTCAAACAACACGCCGGCAGTGACTCTGCGGCCTTGAGGACACAAAGGGACTCCTGCGAGGATTCACGGGCAAGTTGAAGGCATTCTCTCAGCCCTGACCAGTTCTCGCATTCTGTTGTTCGTCGCTTTTAAATTCTCAGAGCTGTCCCGAGAGACTCTCCTCAGGGAAAAATGGGACGGACAGGAGTGGACGCCAACTCTGCGCGCTGTGAGGAAAACTGCCTCGGGCGGGGGAGGGGGAGGCCCGCACCGCAGACAGGAACCCAGCGGGCCTTCGCTCAGAGGAATTTCGCCTTTTTTCCAGGCTGGAAGGCCGTGTGGGGCCGAGGACTCGCACTGGGCCCAGGCGGCACGCAGGGCCCAACGACCGGCAAGCGGCGGGCAGCGGGCGCCGGGCCCTGGGACCCGTGCCTCAGTTTCCCCTGCCAGAGGCCCTCCGAGCGCCGCCCCCTCTGACTCCGCCGGGCGGGCGGGCGGGCCGCCAGGGGGCGCGAGCACGGGGCGGGCGCCCGGAGGTGGGCACGCGGGGACCGAGGAGCCCCCGGGCCGCGCGGCCGCGAGAGGCGGAAGCCTGGGCGGGAGGCGGGGCGGCCGCGCTGAGTCACACCGGATCGGCCCGCCCGCCGCTTCCAGGGGCGGAGGTGACAGCGGCCCGGGACGGGCGGCCGCAGCTGCTCGCCGCGCCGAGGGACCGCTGGGCGGCGGAGAGCAGGTCAGGGGCCGGGCGGGGAGCTCGGGTCGCGGACCGGGGGCGGCGGGCGGAGGGGACCCGCGCCCGGAGGGACGCGCCGCGCGGCCGGGCCTGCGCCACCCTTGCCCCGCGGCGGCCGCTGCCCCGGCCGGGAGCCCCCGGATGGGGGACGGTGAAGGAGGTGCGGGGCGCCGGCCCTCCTCGCAGCCCGGGTCAGGTCCGGCCATGTGAGGTGCACGCCGAGGGGAGAAGCTGGGCGGCCGGCAGTCGGGGGGACGCGGATGTGGGCTTTTGAGACGGTGTCAAGCCCCGGGCTCTTTTCACTGCACCGCCCTGCCACTCGGGCAACGAGGCGGAATCTGAGAGCTGGACAAGAATTCAGCATGAGCCCAGCCCCCCTATTTTACAGATGAAGAAATATTCTGGCTTGCTCAAAGTCACATCCAGGCGGTCTCGGAGTCGGTGATTCTGTGTCAGGCAGGCAGGGAGGGATGATTTCCGAAGCAAGACTGAGTAAGACCAGTTGGGCTAGAGATGCAAGTTTGGTTATGCTGAACTTTTGCTGTCACCCACGGACGCCCGCATTCCTGCCACAGGTATTGATGTCCACCAGGCATTGGTTTCTCAAAGCACTTAACCGTGAAGAGGGTGATGGTGCCGTCCTTTGCGTAAAGGAATATTGGGGTTACGAACTGCCCAGGTCTGCGGCAGATCAGGCGCTGTGGAGAACTCTTGGGGAGTAGAGTTAATTTTTTAAATGCAAAAAAACCCCCACTTTAAATGCAGTCTCATTATCCTTTATTGTCTCTCATTTATGCAATGATGAAGGGCTCTAGCACCGTTATTCTGTTACATTGGTAACTTGCCTATTTTACAGTAATATGCACAGCTTATGTTGGAAGACTTTCTTTTCCT
Organism: Meles meles; assembly: GCF_922984935.1. Taxonomy (NCBI): domain Eukaryota; kingdom Metazoa; phylum Chordata; class Mammalia; order Carnivora; family Mustelidae; genus Meles; species Meles meles. Next base: position 59,251,462 of record NC_060078.1, on the reverse strand, counting down.
AATTAGTGATGCTGTGATACGTGGCAAGCCAGTGGTAGGCTTAATGTTTAGGGTCTGAGCCTAGTTAAGCTCTGATTGTTTGCAAAGGGGAGTTCCAGGGGGAGAGTGGGACTGATTAATCCCTGGTCTTATTTGGCATTTGGCAGACGGAAAAGTACCTGACCACATACAGGTGTGCTTTCTTAGTGCCGCATTTATTACCCAACAGAAATCGATTCCAGGTGATAAGCAAGTTAGTTTATCCCTCAGCACCTGCTTTTCTCTAAATTATTAAAGGATCGCCAGCCCCCTCGGAGCTCCTGATTTTCCATGCTAATTTGAAACATATGTCACTCATTGTGACAAAAAGTTTTAAAAAAACAAGTCAGCTTATCAGCGTTGGCCTAGCATAAGTGTGGAAAAGCGATTTTTCAAATTACTTCAGTGTTAAATTCACTTAAATTCAGAGATTGGAATGGAGTGCTTTGTGAGGAGAGCTAAAATCTGACCTGGGAATGGGGTGTGTGGGGTGCACAGATAACTTCTGCAATTAGCTGAGAACATTCTGCCTCAGGAAATGTGATGTCTTTTATATAGTAGGCATATTGTGTGTATATTTGGCTGAGACAGAATAAGAATTGTAACGGTCTGTCCAAATATGTGCAAGTTATTTATTTTGTCTTGCGGCCCCAAAGCAGAGCATTTTCCCACTTCTGGTTTCTTCTGGAGCTTTCCGAGTGGTGGCCCTTTTTCCTGCAGAAACCCTTTCCCATTCCTCTTTCATCACATTGCAGTTCAGAGCCTCCTGCAAGCACTAATCGCTGATCGAGCTTTACGCTGCTTTTTCTTCCCCTAAAGAATATGACAAACCCCAATTCTTGAGTCACTACTTATGAACTCCAAAGGGTTGGTGTTCATTTTTAGAACATAGTGCAAGAATCCAGGAAGCTCTGGTTCTGAAAAAGGGTTAAGTGGACTGTGCTTAGATTTTTATCTTTGGTGTTACTTGAAGGCTGCAGGATGGGAAGGCTCCCGGGCCAGCAAACTCACTTATCTCTGCCTCAGGAGGAAATCCTTTCTGCAGAACGCCTGGGGAATCTTCAAGTCTGTTATTGTTCTCAACCCTCCCACTTTACAGTGTTGGGCTAAAATAAGCAAAAAGCTGTTTTTCAAATCTCAGATACTTCAGTGATTTTTGTTGTAGATACTTTTTATATTGGAATTTTTTTAAATGATAGAAGCAACTATAATAAAATGCAAATGGAAACTTGCAAAGCTATTGCCAGGTATAAGGCTTGAATCATTTTGTAGGTTTATTGTTGTTTCTGAAGTCAGTATATTACCTACAGCATAGCATTGTTACAGGCTTATCTGCTCTGAAATTCTCATCTGTGCTAGGTGTTTAGCTGAAGCATCCTGAAAATTCATTCAGAGTTACGTATGAAAGGTTTCACAACAACAATCCAATTAATATTAAATAGTTTCTTATGTTCGGCTTAGGAATACATTTGGATAAACTAATTTTCAAGATTGGATAACATAGCTTGTGGGTCAGTTGTTAATTATGAGATACCAGGGACATCTGGCTGGCTCAGCCTGTAGAGCATGTGACTCTTGATCTCAGGATTGTGAGTTCAAACCCCACGTTGTACATAGACCTTACTTTAAAAAAATTATGAGATATTAGACTTTCGCCTGGAAAGGCAGAGACCTAAAGTAATCGCCATTAAATAAGATCACAGAACAGCTCTATAATGAAAAAAGCCCTTAACTTTTGGTTGGGTGCTTTATCCTCAAAGCTATAAAAGCCAGAGGAGATAAAATGAACATAGAGTTGCTAAAATGTATTCTTTTATTTTTAGGTGTTAGGGATTACCCAAGGACCCAGTCACCAAGAATGGAGACAGCACAGCAGAGCATATAGGGCATTGTGCTAGGGGGCTGAGGTCTGCAGTTCTAATTGTCCATTCACCACGTTAAGCACCTGAGGTTCTGGGGATAGAGCCCCAAATGAAACAGACAAAGCCCCATGGAAGGGCGGTAGAATTGTAGTGCAGCGGGGGCAGACAAATCAAACTGTGAATGGGTAGACGGTCACATGCTCATCGTGCTCTGGAGAACTTTAAAGAGGCGTAAACAATAGGAAAGAGTAAGTATGTCGGGGGTGGGCAGGATTGACTTTATTATACAGAGAGGTCAGAGAAGGCCTCCGCTAAGGTCGCTTTTGATCTAGGCTGGAAGGAATTGAGACTGTGAGGGTGGAGGGGACAGAAGGATGAGCAAGTTCCAGGCCCAGATGCTGAGCCTGTTTGGCATGAGTGAGGGCTGGCGAGGTCCTAGCAGCCAGGCAGTGCCAAGGTGGGCGAGGGCAAGGTGGCAGCAGAGGAGAGGCGGTGGGAGTGGGAAGGGGTGCATCAGTGTAGCCCATTATAAGGACTTTGACCTTTGCTCTGAGTGAGGGGGAAGAGGCCATTAGAGGGTTTTGAACAGAGCTGTTCATGATGACTTCAGTTTGACAGGGTCACTCTGGCTGCTGGGCAAGAGCAGAAGGGGGACAGAGCACAGAGTCAGAAACACCTTCCCTTTCTTACTAGTGTGTGACCCTAAACCATAACTCTTCTTGGGGCCTTAGTTTCCTCATCTGTAGGATGACCAGGTACTTTCGAGCTCTAGAATTTTAAGGTTCTAAGTAGTATGGAGCCCAGGGGATATGAAGAGTTTCTAAAAGTAAACTTCAGATGACCTGGAAACTTGACTCAGACCTTCCTTTAGCTGAATCCCTCAAATCAAGAGGTAATCAGTCTTCTCACTCAGGTTGTCAGGTCATGGGAACCAAAATTGTTTCGTGAATATTCACTGCTGATCCCTGAATTTTCTCTTCCTGCTTGAAAGAGGATGAAGAGCTGTTATTCATCAACAGAGCTGGCAACCAAAGTAGCTTTTGTTGTTAGGAAAGTTGGAAACTTTGGGGAAGGAAACAATTCTAATTTTATATTTATCATGGGTCATTCGAATTTTTCTTTCTTTCTTTCTTTTTTAACAGGGAGGAGGCTGAAAGATTTGTTTTTAATTCTCTTATCTGCTTCCCATTCACCTTATGTCCCATAGATACTCATTCTAATGCATGGAATGTGTTTCTTTTTGTCTGCGTAGGATCTTGTTTGTTTTATGTGTGTTTTAATTTATAAAACTATTTCATTTTGCTGCCCTTTTCTCTAAATACTGGTTTGAAGATCCATCTGTTTCTACATGTACATCCATTTCTGTGTGTATATCGTTTTTGACTAATGCATTATACTCCATGCCATGCGCTCAAACCCCAGTTTTTCGTATCTGCTGTCTGCGTGATAGATACTTGGGTTGTCCCTCCGTCCTCACATACGTGTTGCTGCAGGGACCATCTTCGTACCTGTCCACTTATAAAGCTGCATAATAGTTACTCAGAAGGGAATCGCTGGGCTAGAGGCTGGCACATAATGAATTTGATTAAATAGCGGTAGGTTCCTCTCCGCTGTGGCTGCCAGGAGTGTTGGAGGCTTCCTATGCTCCCCCATCCTGCCAGCGCTCAGCTTTATCCAGTTCTCCATCTTTCCTGGTCTCGGAGGTACAAAGTGATCTCTTGCTGTTTTAATTTGTGTTTCTTTGCTTACAAAGGATTGCTAGCATCTCTTACACAACTCCTTCTGTAAATTGCTTATGCGTATCTTTGACGGTCTTCTATTAGAGTTGCTGTCTGCGTTGTTCATATTTGGACTGCAGATGTCTTCTCTTTGGGCATCTGTTAATTTTGTCTTTGTCCTTTTTTTTTTAAAGATTTATTTATTTGAGAGAGAGAGTGTGTGTGCATGTGTGCACACCCACGCACGCAGGACAGGGGCAGGGGCAGAGAGAATCTCCAGCCGACTCCCTGCTGAGCGCGGAGCCTGACTTGGGGTCCATCTCACGACCTGAGATCAGACCCTGAGATCAGGACCTGAGCCGAAACCAAGAGTCAGTCCGTTAACCGACTGAGCCACCCAGGAGCCCCTCTTTGTTGTCCTTTGATCAAGAAATGTTCTTAATTTGATGTAATCAAATAAATTCTTTGATGTGTTTTAATACTTGTGGAGTTTGAAGAAGCCCATCTCAATCCCTGAGTCATAGCAATTTCTTTAATTCAACTAGAGCCCATGTTGCATATGGTGTTAGACAGGATCCAGTCCTATTATTCTTCATTTAATGAGACAAATTTTCCAGTAATATCTCCAAAAGCATCCATGTTTTCCTCCATTGAATTGTGCTATCTTTTGTCTCATCTATGGTTTCTGTGGATATACTGGTCTTTTTGAAGCCTCTGTTCTATTCCATTAGTCTGTCAGTTACTGCTACATGTTTTATCGCAATGATTTTATAGATTTTATAATATGTTTTTATATATTTTATGTTTTATATTTATATATTTTATATTTTATAATATGTTCTCATGACAGGTGCCCCATCTCTATTCTTCATCTTTAAGTTTAATTAGCTACTCCTGGACCATTTTTCTATAGAAAATTTGGAATCATGTTTATAAATTCCTCAAAAATTTTATTTTTAAGGAATTTTTATTTGGATTACATTGAATTTATAAAGAATTTGGGAGAGGCTTGGCATCTTTGATATTAACTCATTTCCTCCAAGAGCATGTAATGTGTCTCTCCATTTATTCAGCACTTTTTAAAAGAATTTTTGTTTTATTTGGAAATAATTTGGAACTAGCAGAAGAGTTCTAAGGTTAGTACAAAGAGCTCCTGTATGTCCCTCACCTAGATTCACCAAATGTTAGCATTTTGCCATATTTGCTTTATTACTCCCTCTCTGCTTTTCTATGCATGTTTTTTTTTCTGACCTATTTGAGTTTGTTGCATCATGCACTTTTATCCCTAAATACTTCATCAGCTAATTTTTAAATCCTTTATTAGAACTTTAAATTTTTTCTCCATAAAGGTCTAGGAAGGTGTTTTTGGTTAAACTAATTTCTAATTATTTCATAGTTTCGCTGCTGTTGTGAATCATATCTCTATTTTCTTTATTTTCTTAAAATTGGTAGTTTAAGAGAAAGAGTGTTGACTATTAGCATGCTGATTTTGTATCTGATAGCCTTTCTTCCCCATCTTATTCAAATAGTTGGTTTCTGGGTTTTTCCCCACTATTCCCACTATTCTTGTTTTTTCCCGCTATTAATCACAAGTCCTTGAAAATAGTGCTAGTTTTGTTGCTTCTTACCCATCCTTATACATCTTATTTCTTTATCTTTCCTTGCAGCAGCGGCCAGAATTTCCAGGACTGTGTCAAAACAGTTGCTATAGTAGTAGGTGTCTTTGGCTTTCAGTCTTAAAGAGAACGAGTCCAACGTTTTCCCATTTCATATACGGTTTGTTTTGGATTTTAGATGTGCCTTTCTCCAGTTAGGATGTTCTCCTCTATTCCTAGTTTACTGAGCATTTTCGTCATAAATGGGTATTAAGCCTTATAGATACTTTTCTGGATTTGTCTCCAAAGAAGTAAGATGGCATCAAAAGGGTGCATATGGAAAGCCTTAGCCTCTGCTAAAGTTAAGTTTTAAGCAAAAGAGGATTTTTAAGAGTCTTCAGTACTTCTGAACCTTACTTACATAAATTAATGGTAAATGTTTCATGATTCCAATATAAGCTTATTTCACCTTTAGATCAGCTTTTTTCTCCTGCTGTTAAGAGTCAGAATTTAAATAGCTGGTGTAAAAAATGAGAGAGAGCCATATTCAGCATCACAACTGGGGTCGTCAGCATGATTGTAAATATAAGATACGTAAAATTATAGTTTGTTTACTCCGGATCAGTTTCTAGTACAGGTATAAATCTTACCCAAGTAGATCTCACAAAATGTTGAGATACCTCAACAGGTAGGTCTTTAGCAACTGTAACTACTGGGGTATCAGGCAGTTGAGTCTCATCATCATCTCTTTTGGTATAGGGTTGGATTTTTTTTTTAACTAGCTGTTTTCTCCTAATTAGAACAATTATATATCTTCATTGTAGAAAACTTGTAAAAATATAGAAAGACAATTCTTTAATTCTGACTTCTAGCACCAGCCTGTAAAATGTTGGTTATTTCTCGCTCTTTTTTTTGTCATGGGGTTGGGGCATGCTCATGGAGAAGGAGAATGTACTTAAACTTGGGCTATATATAATTGTATCACCCTTCCTCTTTCAGGTTAGACCACCAACTCTCGTTCTTGCTTTGATTGATCCTCTGAAAAAAAGCAAGAAGATATGAGTAACTTATAGGCTGATTGCTTAGAAACTGTTAGGCTGTTCCTGTGGGAGCCTCAGTACACAGACAGCCCGGCCTCACTGTCAGAATCCGGGGTGTTTGTAGCCCAAAGGCTACTAGACCAAAGACCAGCTTGGTGTGAGAGAGGGGAGCAGTCTGTCTGTTGTCACGTTGCTTGGGTTCATTGAGCACTTTTCCTTCTTTAGTCCACTTTCCAAAAAGACAAGTATGGAGAAAATGGTTGTGATTTATCTTCTTTTGATTCTGAAATAAGCCCTAGGTTAACATTCCTGCCAACTGGTAGATTCCACATCTGCCTGGCCCTCCCCCTTCTCATTCCCTCTCCTTTTGCCTTGCCTCCCCCCCCTTTTTTTTTCATTTTTGTCCTAACACCCACCTATCACTTCCTGAAACATCTGCCTTCCCCATCCCTCAAGGAGAAAGTGCTTCAGTGGCAGCAGATCTTTGTTTTATTTGGCTGACAAGTCCTAAGCAGGTGCCTGGTGCATACTGTGCTCTGAACGAATGGAAGCCATAAAATGACTCAGTCTGTAGAGAGGTAGCTCTGTGATACAGAGCAAGGAAGTCTAAGGGAGGGATGAAGAAAGTTCTCTCAGCCTCCTTTAAATACATGGGTTCAGTAAAGTGGTAGAATGCCTATTTCCTCCTTGACCTTGTATGCATGACCATCAACCCAGCCACAGAGCTGATTTCTCTAGGTTTAGCAGCACCTGTGAAGCCTGTGGTTTCCGAGCACGGGGTGTGAGTGTGTTGCTGACAAGCACACGGTGGGAGCGGGGCCCCGGAGAGAATAATCCTTGCTGACGTTCTAGCCATGGCTTCTGAGCCCGGCACACACTGCATTGTTTTCATGAGGTGATTCTCTGAGGATAAATGATCTGTGCCATCAGCAGAAAAAGTTGCAATGGATGTGTCGGGCAGTGCTGAACTCCCCAGCCTCGTGCCCCATGTCCTCCCATTTTCTAGTCTGTTCTTCCCTCCCATCCCCAGGAATGCAGAAACCTTTTTGGTGTTTCTGTCATTTCTGGATCCAGGTCAGGATTGTCATGATGACAGTCATGTTGTGCATACCTGGTGACTTTATCATAAATCAAGGCCTCAAATCATGTTAATTGCACAATATAGGGTGACTAAAAAAAAAAAAAAAACCCAGTTGCCACTAATACACTGAATGGTGCCAAAGAGACCAATGGCACAGACCCCATCTATCCTGTACAGACTGTTTTCTGACTCATTGTCATTTATAACTCTGCTTGTTACCCACCACTGCCCCCAGCAAATCTGAAACTCTGCTGCCTGGCCCTCTAGTCTGTTACATATCTACTTGCACACAGTAATTTACTTTAAGTCCCCACTTCATGCTTTCCTCACACATTCATCAGATGATCTTTCCTACAACAGTAATGCTAGTGGTAAGTATACTGTTAATTATGATTGTGAATATTTCATCTTTCATTTTACTGGGTTTCACTAACGGTCTAAATTCAAATGAAAGGAATATAAAACAACAACAATACTAATAGAAAATGGCAGCTAATATTTTAGCCAGTCACCATACTAATGCATTCTCATTTGATCTTCAGAATGATTTTGTAAGGAAGGTGCCGGTATAATCCTCATTTTACACATGGAGAAATTAAGGTACAAATCGGTTGAGAGGGGCGTCTGGCTGGCTCAGTTGGTAGACCGTGAAGCTCTTAATCTCAGGGCCGTGAGTTTAAGACCCACATTGTGTGGGGAGCCTTCTTAAAAAAGAAATTAGTTCGAGAAACTTGCCTGGAAGTTACACTGCTGTTAAGTGGTAGAACTAGAATTCAGACCCACATCTGTCTGTCTCCAAAGCCCATGCTCTTAACCAGCAGGTCATATGTGGTCGGCCTCAGGTGAGCAGGTGACTGAGGACCGGGAGTGACACAGAGTCACAGGGTTCTCGAGGACTGTCCTTTTCTCACGTATGCTGTGTTACTCACCAATGCTCTGAGTTGTGGAGAGCGTGGGAGGATTTTGCCTGGAGCCGAAACCATTTGGAGGCCTCCTCTCCAGATCCTGCCTTGACTGTTCCAGATAGTCAAGTACCCTCCTCGGGGCGCCTGGGTGGCTCAGTGGGTTAAGCCTCTGCCTTTGGCTCAGGTCATGATCTCATGAGCATCGGGCACTCTGTTCAGCAGGAGCCTGCTTCCCCATCTCTCTCTCTCTCTGCCTGTCTCTCTGCCTACTTGTGATCTCTGTCTGTCAAATAAATAAATAAAATCTTAAAAAAAAAAAACTAGTCAATGTTCAAAAATAACCCATTTGTGGGGCACCTGGGTGGCTCAGTTGGTTAAGTGTGTGCATTTGGCTCAGATCATGATCCTGGGATCCTGTGACCAAGCCCTGCATTGGGTTCCCTGGTCGGCGGGAAGTATGCTTCTCCCTCTCTCTCTGCTCCTTCCCCTGTTTATGCTCTCTTCTTCTCTCTCTCTCAAATAAATAAAATCTTTAAAAAAAAATTCCTCATCCCAGTTGTTTCAATTATTTATTTATTTTTATTTTTAAAAAGATTTTATTCATTTATTTGATAGGTAGCAGAGCACAAGTAATCAGAGCGGCAGGCAGAGGGAGAGGGAGAAGCAGGATCTCCGCTGAACTGGGAGTCCAATGGGGGGCTCATCCCAGGACTCTGGGATCATGACCTGAGCTGAAGGCAGATGCTTAATACACTGAGCCACCCAGGTGCCCCTATTTTTATTTTTTTTTTAAGATCTTATTTAAAAATAAAAATAAATATAAAAAATTGAAACATGGGGAATTTTTTAAAAAGATTTATTTTAGAGAGAGACAGAGAGAAAATGAATAGGGGAAGGGCCAGAGGGAGAAGCAGGCTTCTCCCTAAGCAGGGAGCCAAATGCAGGGCTAGATGCCAGGACCCGGAGGTCGCGAGCCGAGCTGAGGGCAGCCACTCAACTGACTGAGCCACCCAGGCATATCCCCCCACCACTCTTTTCTAAGATGTCTCAATTTTTTAAATAATTGATTTGTTTGGATCAGGACCCAAGAAATGGGCACACACTGCATTAAGGTTTCAGTGGTTTTAACTAAGTCCCCCTTCCTTTTTCATTTTAGTTTTTTGGTTACAGTTTATTTTATTGAAGAAACTGGGCTTTTATCTTATAGTTTCCCAGACTGTGGATTAAAAAAAAAAATTATTGAGAGAGAGTGGGATGAGGGGGTGAGGGGGAGAGAGTCTCAAGTAGGCTCCACACTGAGCATGGAGCCCCATGTGGGGCTCGATCTCAGAACCCTGAGATCATGACCTGAACCAAAACTAAGAGTCAGATGCTTAACTGTCTGTGCCACCCAGGCTCCCTACATTCTGATTTTTTTTTTTTTTACATCCTGAATTTTTAAAATGGTTTTTGACTTAACTTTTTTGACCTATTATGAGTTGTTACCCTTTTAATCTGTCAGTCACTACAAGAGGTTCCAAGTGATTCAGCTTCCATAAATAGTAAGGATTCACTGGCCCACATATGGCCTGGTCTGGCCCAGAGGTAATTTCTGAGGAGTCTTCCAAAACATTCCAGGTGACAGGGTATGACATGATCAACAGACAGTCTGTATTTCAAAACATTTTGCCTCTGAAAGAATTTTATAACTTCTAATTGGCAAGGCATTCCTGTGTTCCTGGAGTTAGTGGGGAGAACAGAGAAGGGAGTGAGTAGTCTGGTTTTCTTCTTTTAGACAGTGTTTGTTGCTTTAAGGATTTCTGGGGCTCAGGGCCAGAACCTCCTTGGGATATTATTGTCTTACGGTTTAGATCTGCTTATCAGGAAACAGAATCCCCGAAGGGTCAGGTAAGAGGAGAATGGGTTTACATTAAAACCAGACTTTCGTTAGTGACTGTTGGGTTCTGTATTCTCAAGCAGTGAGCTGAACTGTGGAGCATAGCGCTAATACTTAAGTTTTTCAAACCCATAGTTTTCCTTACTTGTTCTTTTTGCTGCTGCCACCTAGATGTGAATCAGTAATTATGATAGCTGGATCACTACAGACGTGAAGAAGTCCAGTTTTGTCTTATAGTTCTTGGGAGTCTTGTTGCCTTGACCTCGTGGTCGGCTGTGATGGTTGTGCAGGTTAGTGAGTCAATATTGAAGGTCAAAGAATGAAATTCGCTGAAGTAGGAAGCCATATGTGGATTTATGTAGTCAGTGGCTCGGAGAGTATAAGAATACAGTATTGCAATGTTAGTATGTTCATCTAGTTTTAAAGCCAAATGGCTAATCAACCAGAGCTAAAAATTTTAACGTAGAATGAGAAAGACATGTGATGAATTTATTTTAAATAATTTTATTATAAGGTGCCTTGTTTATTTTAAGTAAGAGGTTTGCTTTCAGGCTCTGAAAACAGTAAAGGAATGAAATCTCTGTGTTGACTTTTACCAGTGTGTTCAGACTTTATTCTTATATTCTCTAAGTATGAGTCAGGCTTGGTATGTGTTCTTTTCTGGTAACTCCAAACACTAACAAAGTGAAATATATTTATTATTCACAAGGTGTTAGAGTGGTTTGATAGTTCACTGATTGTTGATCCTTGCAGTGATCAACTAGCAATAAGAATAAGCACTTGACATTCTTAGCTGATCGCAGATAGCAACAACGCACACGAGATGAGGTATTTGAGAAGCGGGGTGTGGATCATTAGATGGTACCGATGTGAGTCATAAAGCTGTAGTGCACTGCGGAGTGATCTCCAGCATCTTAGGCTGGAGTTGAAGGTGCAAGGGAAGTAGGGAGTATCTAGAAATGAGGCTGAACTTGGGAGAGCAGGGACCAGGTCATAATGAGCTCTATACAATCAGCAGAAGGGTCAGTATGCAGGTGCTGGCTGGGAACCCCTTGTGGAGCGTCAAACAGCAGCGAATGACAGGATTTTGTATTTAAAAAGATAATCCTCGTTGCAGTGTGGGAAATAAAACCGAAGGCCAGGAGCCTGGTAGATAGGCATGTAGGAAGTTGTTGCCGTCGTCCCCAGGGAAAGGTGCTGAGGGTCTAACGTGGCAACAGTGATCTCAAATTTGTACATTTCAGGCCCAAAAGGACAATTTTTAAAAGGTCGATGCATTTGAAGGATTTAACAGTAGTGTCAGTGATTTCCCTAGAAGTCCAAGGTTTTTTTTTTTAGAAGAGTAAATAAATTAATTTTATATCCCTCTTCTAATCCCTGGAAGGCATTTGGCAAGGGTTTCCTTGGACCCATAAGTGGGGATCTCATTTGTGAACTGCTGCCAAATCCCTGTGGGTCTGTTGTGAATACACAGCTCATTTAGAGCTTAGAGTAGAGGGGGTGTCAACTGCTTTGTCCTTATGACCAGTAACCACAGAATCACATTGTTCCCCCTTCTTCTCAAGAAGCCTGTAGCAATTTTGGGCAGTGAGCCAGCACCCAGAAGTTGCTGCCTCATCTGTATTTTGTATGTTAGTCAGTCTGGATGATGAATGATGGTTCTCCTCCTCCTCCGTCACCATCATCATCATTCTCATAGCTGACATTTACAAAATAGAGGAGTGCTTACTATTTGCCAGGAAGTGTACTAAATGTGTTATCTGCATGATCAAACTTAATCCTCCTAACACCCTGTAAAGTAAATTGCTATTACTGTCTTCAGTTTACACATGAGGAAACTAAGGCTGAGAGTGTGTAAGTAACTTGTCCCATGTCGCATAGCTTTACAGATGCTGGAGCCAGAAATTGAACCCAGTTTTCTTTTTATTTTAGAGTCTGAGCTCTTAACTGTTAGGAATTTAGTTATTACTTGATATGATTTGGTGCTCGCTTTGGCAGCACATATACTTGATATGATTTGGTATGATTTCTCTATTTAAATTTGCTCTTCATTGCAGCTCTGCCCAGTAAGGTCCATGTAATCAAACAGTGTTTCCTGCAGCTCCTAACAGGTATAAAACACAAGTATAGAACATTTTTAAACACGAAGCACAGGAGGGGCACCTGTGTGGCACAGTTGGTTAAGCATCTGGCTCTAGATTTCGGCTCAGGTAGTGATCTCAGGGTCATGAGATCGAGCCCCACTTGGGGTTCCTTGCTTAGCATGGAGTCTGCTTAAGACTCTGTCTCCCTCTCCGTTTGCCCCTCTGCACCTCAAATAAATAAATAAATCCTTAAAAAAACAAAACAAAACATGAAGCACAGGAGAAACCATGGGGGAGGTGGTGGATGGGCAGAATAGGGAAGCTGTTTGGGGCACCTGGGTGGTTCAGTGGGTTAAAGCCTCTGCCTTCGGCTCAGGTCATGATTCCAGGGTTCTGGGATCGAGCCCCATATCGGGCTCTCTGCTCGGCAGGGAGCCTGCTTCCCCTTCTCTCTGCCTGCCTCTCTGCCTACTTGTGACCTCTGTCTGTCAAATAAATAAATAAAATCTTAAAAAAAAAAAGAATAGGGAAGCTATTTAAATTTCTAACTTTTTTCAAGGTAGAATATTCATGTATGTCATCACTATTTTGACTCAAGTGTAGCAGTTGCTGAAATACACTCAATTTAAAAAATTGAGATATAACTCACAAACCATAAAATTCACCCCCTTAAAAGGTATACAGTTGAATGGGGTTTTTAAAGTGTATTCAGAAAATTGTGCAGCCATAGCCACTATCTAACCCCAGAACATTTGCTTCACCCTGTACTCATTAGCAGTCCCATCCTCCATTTCCTCCTGCTGAGACACACAATTTCAAATGTATTGAATACCAAAACACATCCTAAGCTATGAAAAAAATTCTGAGACTATCTATAATCACCTTCTCTTTAACATAGATAATAATAATAATAATAAAAAGCCCAACCCTCCCTAACCTGGATGTGTGGCCTACGAGACACTATACAGCTCTGTGGGAAAGAATGGCATGATCACTAGGAATGTGATTCATATTTCTGTATATAATTTAAAGCAGTTCAGTGTGTTCAGTCATTTATTCTACAAATATTTATGGTGGGCCTGCTATGTACCAGACTGTTCTCTAGGTGCTTGATATATATCAGTGAATAAAATAGACAAAAAGAATCCTTGCCTGGTTGCGTGTATAAGAGATAAGGCCTAATCCTATAGGCTTTGTAGAGGAGATATGATTGGAGTTGGATCTTAAAAAATAATAGGAGTTTATCCAGATGATAAGAGTTATGTGTGTTTGATGGAAGAATGAGGCGCCCACCTGGTCAGGTCGAACATCTAGCATCTATACTGTTTTTTTTTTGTTTTGTTTTGTTTTAATTTTTATTTTTTGGCTGTGCAACAAATAACTTTAAAATTTCAGTGATTTATTCCGACAGCCATTTACTTTCCTCCTCCTGGGTCTGAAGTCTGGCTGCAATTTGGTTGATCTAGGCTGGGCCAGCTGGAACACAACAAGCTTTCATTTGGGTTCAAGTCTCTTTCCCCTTGTCTTCATTCTGGGCCCCTGACTGAAGGGACAGCAGCTTTCCAGGGCATGTTCTTCTCATGGTGGGTTATTAGAGCACAAGGAGACCAGCCAAACCATAAAACATGGTTTTAATCGTCTGCTCATGTCCTTTCCACTGGCACTCCATTTGTTAAAGCAAGTCACATGGCCAAGTCCAACAAAAACGTGACAGGGAGCTATACTCTGCCCATGGCGGAAGGCACTGCACAATCACACAGTGAAGGGTATAGATCCATAATTCTATTATAAAGAAGGTGACGGATTTTGAATAACAATTTACTCTACAAGAGTATTTGTTATAAACCAGAGAACTAGCTGAATACAGAGGTGAACAGACATGGGGGTAAAAATGACAAAAAGTTGTGAGGGTATGTCAAAGATATTGTTAGAGGATTGGAACAAATTGTCAGTTACGATGCTTCACTGATTCTTGACTTGTTTTAGTTAGTTCTTTGTTGCTGGTATCAATTTTATTTCACAACACTATGGTGTAAAGACATTGACTATTTCTTTATCTGAGTCATATTTTATGTATTCTAAGTTTCCTTCTGCCTGGCTGTTGGAAAATTTAATTTTAGGCATCACTGGAGCCCTTCCTTCCCTGCACCCAGTAGTATCAGAGAGATTCCTGCATCTACATGGTAGAAAACTAGAGAAGGAGCTGTGTCTTTAGGCTACAGTGGTTGCCTCCTAATGTTGTAGGAAAACCTACTGTTCACATATACAAAATTCAGAGAGTTTAAAATTTAGAGTTAGAAAAAGATATTCTAATCTATGAACCAGAGAAGTTTAACACGAAACACTTGCAAATACCAAATGCTAGGAAATGCTTCTGTCTTTGATGGAAAAAACAGCGTCAGACTTATATTCTCATGGTAAACAACTGTAAAAGTGGGAAAAACATGAGGCAGCTGTTTTCAGACACTAAACAATAGGCAGCATAGGTCTGTGATCCTTGAGAGAAAGGAAATACCAGGTAAACCCCATATTCACCCCGGCTCTTTGCCTGGGGACATTTTCCCAACTACAGCCCAGGGAAGTGGAGCTCAAGTGAGAGCAATGGTCTCACTGAACAGGGGAGGAAGAGATCAGAGTTTGGGGCTACGAAGAAGGCTGATTTGTAGGACAGGGTACAAGAGGAGAGGGAGCAACATATGGGTATAGGGTACAGGAATCTGATCAGGGCTTTCCCTCAGTTGCTTGGCCAAGGGCCAGGATGGGTAGGCACGGGGCAAGACTCTGTGAGACCTGACACAGAGTGGCTGCTGTGGGGCTCAGAGGTGTACAGAGACACCCAAGGGGGACTTAGTGCTCAGAAATTTTGAGAGGCACCTGGGTGGCTCAGTGGGTTGAGCCTCTGCCTTCAGCTCAGGTCATGGTCCCAGGGTCCTGGGATCGAGCCCCGCATTGGGGTCTCTTCTTGGTGGGGAACCTGCTTCCCTTTCTCTCTCTGCCTGCCTCTCTGCCTAGTTGTGGTCTCGGTCTGTCAAGTAAATAAACTCTTTTAAAAAAGAAAAAAAGAAATGTTGAAGTTCTAGTCCAGCCTGAGTGAGAGACCTTGATGAGCACTTCAGACATTCATTTGAGACCCCAAATAGGACAACTTTAGGAATGAGAACAATACCCTAGAGTAAAGGCTGTACCTTAAGACTAGGATAAAACCAAAATAGACCCATCTTATGTGGCATAAAACTGAACTTACTAGGATCAAAAGGATCTTCCAGTAATTTAACTGCTTATCAAACCAAAATTCAACACCCATTAAAGCAAAACAACATAATCCAAGCTTTGTACAACATTTCATCCACAATATTTAGCATGCAATAAAAATTACTATAATACAAAGAAGTAAAAATATGACAAGCAAAAATGTGACCCATACTCCAGAGAAGAAGATATATGATGGCCCAGATGATGGGTTTAGCATACAAGGAATTTAAAGCAGCTAATGTAAATGTGTTCAGATATTTAAAAGAAGAGATGGCCATAATTAATGAATAGATGGAGAACATTAGCAGAGAAATGGAACTATTAAAAAGAGCCGAATGGAAATTCTAGGACTGAAAAGTACGATAGCTAAAATAAAGATTAACTGGATGGATTTATGAGAGCAAGGGAGACATGCAGAAAAAAGAGGCCAGTGAGCTAGAAGGCAGATAAATAGAAGTTATCCAAACTGAAAAGCCAAGAGCAAAAAGATTGGGGACAAGGAATAACAAGGTGTAAAGACTGTGAGACAATATCAAGTAGTTTAACATATGTCTAATTGGAGTCCCATAAAGATGGGAGGAAAAACAAAGAAGAAATTCTATTTGAAGAAATAACAGCCAAAATTTCCCCAAATTTAGTGACAAACATCAACCCACAATCCAAGAAACTTTAGTGAACCTCTAACAATAAATATAAAGAAAGCTACACCTGTGCACACTGTACTCACCTGGTGAAAACCAAACTTAAAGAGAAAAATTGTAAGAGTGGTCAGAGAAAAAAAGATATGTAGAGAAAGCGAGGAGAGTGAAATAAAAATATTTTCAGATAGGGGTCCCTGGGTGGCACATTCGGTTGGACATCCAACCCTTGGTTTTGTCTCAGGTTATGATTTCAAGATCATGAGATTGAGCCCCATTTCTCTGCACTCAATTCGAAGTCGGTTTGGGATTCTCTCCCTCTCCCTTTCCCCCTCACCCTGCTTAAGCACATGCTCTCCCTCAAATACATAAATCTTAAAATATTTTCAGATACATGAAAGTTGGGAGCATTTATTGCCAACAGACTTAATACTGTTAAAAATGCTAAAGGATGTTCTTTAGGTTGAAGGAAAATGATACCAGAAGGAAACTCAGATCCGTAGAAAGGAATAAAGAGCACTAGAAATGGTAATTATGTAGGCAAATGTGAAAGGCTTTTGTTTCCTAATTTATTTAAAGAACAACTGACTGTTTATAACAAAAATGGCATTGTATTATGGGTTTTATACAGCATTATTTATTGCTGTGTAATAGATTATCTCTAAAGTTAATGGCTTAAAACAATAAATATTTATTATCTTACAGTTTCTGTTGGTTGGTAATTCAAGAGTGGATTAACTGAGTAGTTCTGGCTCAGAGTCTGTCATGAGTTGCCATCAGGATGTTATCTGGGGCTGCATTCATCTATAGTCTTGAATGGGCTCTAGGATCTCCTTCTAAGATCTTACTCACAAGGCTGCTGACAGAAGGCCTCATTTTCATCATGTGGGCTTCTCCATAAGGCTGTGTGAGTACTCTTACAACCTAGTCTTGGAAATTACACACTGTTACTACCACAACATTAGCATGTGGAAACTTCTTTAGGTCTTGCAATTGACTTTCCTGAAAACACTACCTTTTGGGATTGGGAATCCATTTTATAAATGTCAAGTCCTGGCAATGAGAAATAATATTTAACTTCAAAAAGCAAGTCTCTTATTCTTGACAACACAGGGCTAAAAAGAATAGTCACTTTGCTTTTGTGCGAAGGGATCAGAGGTGTGAGAAAATGAAGTTTAAATCTGTTTCAGGAAAGAAATTCTAAGTAGATGCATATTGTAATTCTTAGAACAATGATTGAGAAATCCAGAGGTATAGCTAAGAAGCCAAACTAAGAAGCTTGGCTTAAAAAGGCAATAGAGGAAATGAAATGGAATACTAAAAAAAAATTTGTCTAGTTTGAAATAAGGCAGGCAGGAAGGAACAAACAAATGGGACAAGTAGAAAACAAATCCCGTATCAATAACATTAAATGTAAGTGGTCTAAATATTTTAATTTAAAAGTATAAGTGCTCAGACTTAATGTCAACTGTTTAAAAGAGAGGTATTTTAGAAATAAGTCAGAGAAAGACAAATACTGTGTGAGCTCACCTACATGTGGAATCTAAAAAAAGCCAAACTCATAGAAACAGAGAGTAGAATGATGGTTCTCAGGGGCTGAAGGGTGGAAGAAATGGGAGGATGTTGGTCAAAGCGTACAAACACTTCCAGTTATAAAATGAATAACTTCTGGGGATCTAATATAGGCATGGTGACTATAGTTAACACTGTATCATATACTCGAAAATTACTAAAAGAGTAGATTTTAAATGTTCTCACTGCAAAAAAAAAAGTTAATATTGTGAGGTGATGGACATCTTAACTAATCTTATTGTGGTAATCATTTTGCAATATATACATGTATCAAATCATCACATTGTGTACCTTAAACTTAGACAATGTCATATGTCAATTATATCTTCATAAAGGTGAAGGAAAAAAGAGATGTGCTTTAAATATAAAGGCATAGATATGTTGTAAAAAAAAATAGAAAAAGGTAAACCATGTAAACAATAAAAAGCAGGCATGGGGGCGCCTGGGTGGCTCAGTGGGTTAAAGCCTCTGCCCTCGGCTCAGGTCATGATCCCAGGGTCCTGGGATCGAGCCCCGCATCAGATTGAGCCCCGCATCAGATCGAGCCCCACATCAGGCTCTCTGCTCGGTGCAGAGCCTGCTTCCCCCTCTCTCTCTGCCTGTCTCTCTGACTACTTGTGATCTCTGTCTGTCAAATAAAAAAAAAAAAAAAACAGGCATGACTATACTGATGTCCATGAAAGTGGACTTCAAGGTAAGGAGTATTAACAAGATAAAGAAGAACACATTGCTATGATAAAAGGGTCCATTCATCAAAATATTGAGACATTCTAAATGTGCTAATAACAGAGCTTCAAAATACATGAAGCAAAACCAACAGAATTAAAGAGAAAAATTCCATTAAGAGGGGTTTAATACCTCTTTCTCTGTATTGACAGAGCAAGTAGATAAAAATCAACAAGGATACTTATGATCTGAATGCCACCATCAGTCACCCTAACCTAACAGACACTTATAGAACATTATTCTCAACAACTACCGAAGTACACATAGAGCACTCCTGAAGACAGACCATATGCTGGGCCATAAAACACCTCACTGAGTTTAAAATAACACAAAGTACATTTCCTGACCACAGCAGAATTAAACTGGAAATGAATAACAGATTGGTGGACATATGGAGTCTTTGGAAAGTGAACAGTGTACTTCTAAATAACCCCGTAGTTAAAAGAAGAAATCACATGGGAAATTAGGAAGTCTTTTGGTTTAATGAAAGTGAAAGCATCATATCAGAATCAGTGGGATGCAGCTAAAGCAGTGTTTAGCAGGAAATTTATAGCTTTAGATGCTTATATTAAAAAAAAAAAAAGAAGAAGGATTTAAGATCTATTGTCTAAGTTCACAGGACATTTCTCATTCACAGGAATGAGAAAAAGATAAATTACACCCAAGGTTGAAGCAGGGGAATAACAAATATAATAGAAGAAGAAATCAGTGAAACAGAAAACAAACAATAAAGACATTTAACAGTGCCAAAACTTGATTCTTTGAGACAATCCACAAAATTGATAGCCTCCTAGCAAGACTAAGGAGAATGGAGAGAGAACAAAAATTTCTGGTATCATTACAGATCATGCAGCTATTAAAAGGTTAAAAAGGAATATTATGAACAACTGTATGTCAGCAAATTTGATAGCTTGGATTAAATACACCCATTTCTTGAAAAACACAACTTACCAGTATGGAGACAAGAAGAAATGGAAAATTTGAATAGCCCTATATCTGCTAAGAGTATTAAATATAATCAAAAACCCTTCCTTGAAGTTTTATAGGCCCAGGTTATTTTACTGATGAATTCTATCAAATATTTAAGGTTGAAACAATACCAGTCTTACCTAGACTTTTTCAGAAAATAGACAAAGGAACACTTCCCCATTCTTCATGTGGCTAGCCTATCCCATATACCCAAATCTAACAAGGACATTTAAAGAAAAGAAGATTACAGACTAATCCCTTGGGAACATAGGTGTAAAATCTTCAACAAAATAGTAGCAAATTGAAATTTGCACCGTATAAAAATAACAATAGGGGCACCTGACTGACTCAGTTCGAGGAGTGTGCGACCCTTGATATTGGGGTCATGAGTTTGAGCCCCAGGTTGGGTGTAAAGATTACTAAAAAATAAGAAGAAGAATACATCATAAGCAAATAGTGTTTATTCCAAGAATGCAAGGGTGATTTGACATTTGAAAAATCAATGTAATTTACAACATTAATGGAATAAAGGAGAAAAAACATGATTATCTCAGAGAAAAAGCATTTGGTAAAACTCACTTATTCATGACTCTAAAAAAAGGAGGGGCAAAACAAAATGGTATGCACAATTGAAACAAAGTTCTGAACCGTGCCCTTCATTTCTTTTTTTTTTTTTTTAAGATTTTATTTATTTATTTGACAGATGGAGATCACAAGTAGGCAGAGAAGCAGGCAGAGAGAGAGGAAGAAGCAGGCTCCCCGCCGAGCAGAGAGCGCGATGCGGGGCTCAATCCCAGGACCCTGGGATCATGACCTGAGCCGAAGGCAGAGGCTTTAACCCACTAAGCTACCCAGGTGCCCCATGCCCTTTATTTCTTTTGGTAGGACTCATAATGATCACACATGTTAGCTGCCCAGAATGCCCAGAAGAAGACCCTGTGTGATCTCTGGGACATAGTTAATCAATTGCCCTGTGATTGTATGCCTTTTTTATTTCTTAGGGAATTAGCATTCCAGCTTGTATCAACTACTAGACACTACTGTTAGTTTCTGTAGCAATTTTGTGACCTTCTTATTAAAATGTCATCTTTGTTTTCTTTCATGGGAGTCTGTAATATAAATCTCCCACCTGTTTCATTCTCCATTTATCTTATCCCAGCTCCTATTTGTAACTTGTCACTCCCAGATTCAAGGCTTCCATTTAGATACATTATTTTCTTTACATATCCAACTTTTGTCCCCTCCTCTCCTGTCAGAGATCTTTTCACATGAGAGGAACCTTGAATTTAAGGTTTGAACATCCTGATTTAGAACATTAAATTCTTCTTATCGACACTAAGGAATCAGCCATTCATTGGGTTTGCTGTGTCTTGATGTTACTCTCAGGTTTGTCTTAAATAGACAGTACCAGAATATTCCATATATACATTTTCCTTTCAAATTTAGTGGCTTTAGCATCTATAAATGACAAGTATTAGTTTTTGTTAACTTGTTTATATAAAGCTGCCAGTCTGTTTTCCATGGTGTTTGGCTGGTGGTGCTCTTTGAAATGAGCTAAGTCACCCATCCTCAGGTACTTTTAACTCCAGTTGGACCCTTTCTTTCCCCCCTATTTTTTTCCTCGGAATTTTCTGTTTTTAGAATTCCTTTTCTGACCCTTCCTTCGAAAATACCAAGAATGTTTTATAAAGTAGGCTGAGAAACTCCTCATGTCTTTTTAAGTCTTTGTCTTCAGCGAAAAACTAGCTTGTACTTGAAACAGATAGGGAAAAGAAACAAGTTGCCTACCTTCCAGATCTCTGTAACATTTACCCTCACAGTTTGGAACACTGGGTTAATACATTTTCTTGGCGTTCCCTGGATACTGTCCTCAAAGCTGCGTGTTCTTGCATGTCCGTGGTGCTTCTTGTTATCTGCAACCTCGCCCAAAAGTTTCATTGTACAGTTTCATCTTCATCTGCAGGTCTGCAACTGCTATCAGATGCATTATCTGGGCATTTCTTACAGACACAGCACAGTGGAGCTGTGAATTTTAATGTATTGCTTAGCACAGACATGTCCAGTGTATTTACTTATGAGTCAGTAATTCTTAAATTTCCACCCATAATTGAGATTCATGTGCGGTTTAAGGAATGGGCACCTGAGAGAGTACTTCAGGAACGCATAGGTTGACCCATCTGAAAATATATCTTAATGGAAATATCTTCAAACTTGGTAGGTCCTGAAATGTTAACCCTTGGGACCTTCCTCCTCCGGTGCAGTTTTGTTAAAAAGACAAAACTGATGTAGAGATAGATGAGCACATTTTTAAAAAGTAGCTACAACTTTGTTTTAGATGAGAAGTGTTTGGTTTAAATGCCGTGGTGGACCATGATTGGCGGAAAGTCTGTCCATCTGCCAAGGTTGCTGCTTCTGCCAAGGTTGCTGCCAAGGTTGCTGCCTTCCAACGGGGGACCAATTTGAAATAAGCAAAATGTAATATAAACTGCAAGACAGTTGATGATAGCAAATTCCTTTTCTGCCTTCTTTACTCTGATCACCCTGATTTGAGCAGGTTTTTCATTTTTTTCCCTAAGAGTCCAACATTCCATATAGCCTGTTTTACCCAAGTACTATGGTACTTGGGTAAAGCAAGTCAGTGCTGTTGTCATCAGAAGAGCAGAAGGCAGAAGATTCTGTTGTAGGAGGACATGTTGACCTCTGTCTATGCTATGCTACTCAGCCGTATGGGGGACGCCATGATCAAGACGTATTCTACTTTTCCTCCTCATTCATTGCCGGTTCTCTGAGTAATCACCTGGCAGTGACTATTGACCTTCTGTCCAAAATGATCTCCAGTGACATAAACCAGAAGAGGAAATGCTGTTTTCCTAGCTTCTCTCATTTCCTTCCTGAAACAGATTTAAACTTCATTTTCTGACACCTCTGATCCCCTCAAAACTAAAGCAAAGAGACTATTCTTTTTAGCCCTGTATTGTCAAGAATAAGAGAACCACACACTTGCTTTTTGAAGTTAAATATTATTTCTCATTGCCAGGACTTGACATTTATAAAATGGATTCCCATCCCCATAAGGTAATGTTTTCAGGGAAGTCAGTTGTAAGACCTAAAGAAGTTTCCACATATTCATGAAGGATATTCCTTTGAAGGAAACTATATTGGAGAGTCCTCACAATGAAGACCCCCTGCCCCGCTCCTGTCAGGTAGGCAGAGAGGTGCTGGTGTGAGCCAGGGCTCCCCATCTGCAGGAGCAAACAAGAAAGGAGAAACAGGAGGCCTTTGTTAAGGAAACCCCTTCGGAAATTTTGTTCTGGAATCCCAGAATGTAGACTTCTACTATGAACTGGGAAATATTAGGAAGAATATTGGACGTGTCACCGGCACTTTTTCAAAGAACAAGTTTCCAAACCTCTCGCACATGGCTTCCTACTTTCCTGGTAGGAATAATGCAGGCATACTATCTTCATCAATATTTTTTGAAGCCTTCAAAATTTACATCTCTAGCTCTTATCTCTCACCTGGATTTACAATGGTAGGTTTAGGAAACTCATTTTTATAGTTTTCTGTATTCTTTGTCCCCATTTTTTTCATGCAGACGTTCTCAGAAATGCTGAAAAATTCCTTTGGGCACATACCCATCAGGGGCCTGGCAGAATATGGAAGGCATGCTCAAGCTGGGTCATTTGAGGAAGTCCAACTTAGAATGGAATGGACAAGTAATCTCCAGGCTAGCAGGAGAGCCACCCCAGGCCTGAAGGGACAGGGAACCAGGAGCCAACGGATAGCCCAGCAGGGAAGGAGCCAGGGGAATAAACACCCCAGCCTTACCGTCCCTCTCCCATCAGCTCTTCTGCCATACCACCTGTTGGCTGAAGCCAGCTGGAAGCCAGAGGCAAGAGGGCGCCTCGATGCAGTTCTTGTGGGCTCTGAGGGGCACCGTTGAAGGGTTCAGGGCGGAGGAAGGTGGAGGACAGGCCCAGGAGGGAAATGCGAGACATCTAGTACATGCTTTATAGCTCAGTGTCCTCCACCTGTACCAGGCTCAGCTCTTCTCTCCAAAGACTCCTTTGGAAATGACTTTTTTTTTTTTTTTAAGATTTTTATTTATTTATTTGACAGAGAGAGAGATCACAAGTAGGCAGAGAGGCAGGCAGAGAGAGAGAGAGGAGGAAGCAGGCTCCCTGCCGAGCAGAGAGCCTGATGCGGGACTCGATCCCAGGACCCTGAGATCATGACCTGAGCCGAAGGCAGAGGCTTAACCCACTGAGCCACCCAGGCGCCCTGGAAATGACTTTTTAAGCTGCATAATATCAGTATCTATCGGGATAAAAGTTTATAATTTGTATCTTGGGAGATTTCAATAAGTATCTCCAGACTTATAGATATGTTTCTCATTAAACATGACTAGAGTTCCCCAGGCCTTCCTTCACGTCCTCTTGCTTGAATGACATACATTTAAAAAACCCCTTGTTTCCTGTGGTAAATATATGTAACATAAAAGATACCGTTTTTACCCACGTGAAGTGCGCAGACCTGCGGCATACCCCACTTTCGCATTGCTGGGCGGCCGTCACCACCAACTGGCCCTAGAAGTTCCTCATCCCCGACTGAAACTCTAGACCCGTCTCCCCCTCTCCCCTGTCCCTGGGAACCACCATTCTACTTTCTGTGTCTTTGAGTTTGTTCTTGGCAACCACATAGGTGAAATCACACAATATTTGCCTTTTTGTGACTTAGCATAATGTTTTCTGGGTTCCTTGGTGTTCTAGCATGTGAATTCCTTTTTAAGGCTGAATGATATTCCATTGTACGTCTGTACCACGTTTTCCCCCTGAGTTTATTTAAATTCCAGCTTGTTAACATACAGTGCGATATTGGTTTCAGGTGTAGACTTTAGTGATTTGTCACTTGCATAGAACACTCGGTGCTCATCACAAGCGCCCTCCTCAGTCCCCATCACCTGTGTCACCCATCCCCCCCCCCCCCCCGTAACCATCAGTTTGTTCTCTACAGTGAAGAGTCTGTTTCTTGGTTTGCCTCCCCCCCACCATTGTGTTCATTTGTTTTGTTTCTTGAATTCCGCATGAGTGAAATCTTACAGTATTTGTCTTTCTCTGACTTATTTCACTTAGCATAACACTATCTAGCTCCATCCATGTTGTGGCAAATGGAAAGATTTCATTTAAAAAAAAAATTTGAGAGCGAGAGAACATGTTTTAGGAAAATAGTGGGGACTATTCTAAGCTTCTGGGGGGCAGGAACTGTATCTTTTTTTTTTCTTTTTTCTAAAGATTTTATTTATTTATTTGACAGAGAGAGAGATCACAAGTAGGCAGAGAGGCAGGCAGAGAGAGAGGAGGAAGCAGGCTCCCTGTGGAGTAGAGAGCCCGATGCGGGGCTCCATCCCAGGACCCTGAGATCATGACCTGAGCTGAAGGCAGCAGCTTAATCCACTGAGCCACCCAGGCGCCCCAGGAACTGTATCTTGAATGTTCTTTGGTACATCGTAGGAGTAACATTGGATTAAGAGGCAGCTGCCACAGATATCAGTTGTAGAAAGTGCTAAAATATCCTTGACTCACTAAAAAATGTCTCTATAGATTTAAGAATCTCTGTCTCTTTTTCTCTTGCTGTCTAACCAAAAGATAAGCCTGAGTATCTCCTCCTGAGATGAATGATTAAGTTATCTGCAGGGTTTTATTTTTCCCTAGGTGGGGTAGATACTTCAGAATAAGAGTTGATCTGTTTAGGACAATAGAAGAGAGTTGAATGCTCCTATCAGCCACCAACAGGATTAAAGTATAAATATTTAAAGAAGAGTGGGTTCAGCCTGCATCAGAATTTGATTGAGTCCATTAGGCTTGATAAATATTTGCTAAATATGTGAATGAATTATAGAAAATGGGAAAACCTGGTGAATTTTTTAGCATCTGAACAATATGTAAAAATCACCCATTTAAAAGATTAACCAGGTTCATGGACAGCTTAGTGGGGAGAAATGAATTGTACCTTTGGTTGAGAAAAGAGGAAAATGACTCTTAAAAACAGTAACAAGAACAAAATGTAAACAGATAACAACCCTCGTTAAGGTACATATGCCTAAGTGCTGGAGGGTAAAGTCTGTGGTTTATTTTGAAAAGCATCAAAAATAAAATAAATATTGCAGTGTGTCAAAAAACAACATAGATTGATAAATGGATAAAGGGAGAGGTTGTGTGATGACGAACTGCAGTGAGATGTGAATGGTAGACTCTAGGTCTTGTGTGTGAAATTCTTTTAACTTCGCTGTTGGAAAAGTGTTATAAGAAAATGTCGGAGAGAGTGGGCTCCTAGGTGGCTCAGTGGGTTAAAGCCTCTGCCTTCGGCTCAGGTCATGATCCCAGAGTCCTGGGATGGAGCCCCGCATCGGGCTCTCTGCTCAGCAGGGAACCTGCTTTCCCCCTCTCTCTCTGCCTGCCCCTCTGCCTACTTGTGACCTCCGTCTGTCAATTAAATAAATAAAATATTTAAAAAAAGAAAGAAAAAATGTCGGAAAACCAAAGAGGAACATGGAAATCTAGAAGATTTTGAAGGAAGAACCCAGTGAGGTTTAAGAGAAAGGTAGCTTGTAGTAGAAACAAAACAAAGCAAACGCACGGGCACTGGAGTTAAACAGACCTGAGTTCTGGTTCTGGCTAAGCTGTGTATTCTCGAGAGATTTTAGCTCTACTACCTGGGGGTGGCACTGGGATTTGAACCAGGCTTTAGAGCCTTCCTGTCTACCTTGCAATGCAGCTGCAATTCAAGCTTCTAGCTCAGTGTCTGGCGCACGGTAGATTCTCAAACGGTAGCTGTTGCTATTAGCATTACCGTCGGCTCTAGAGGATGAAGAAGCCCACAGGAGTATTTGATCTGGAAGGCTTAGAGGACACTGTTATAAAAGCTGGAAGCTCAAACCGTGTGTGGAGAAGAGATGGCGAATTTCGTTTTAGATACGTGGAAGTAGAGATTTTGATATGAACAGTTTCGTATGTTTTTTTGAAAGTTTGATGAATGATTTGCTCACCCAAAATTTAAAAGCATGTTATGTGCTGAGCACTGCTCTAGGCCAGTGAGCAAAACAGACCCAGATCTTTTACTTCATTGGGTTCTGTGTTCTAAAAGTTTGAAGAATTAAGGACCTTTATATCTCAAATGCAGAACGGAAACGCTGGCATTCACCAGCGAGCGAGGAAGATGGTGTTTCCACAGCCAACTTCCTTGAGGTCCCTGACATCCTGCTGCACGGGCCGCTCTTTCCCCTGCTTTCTCACAAGCCCAGCTGCTCTCAGAGTTCCTCCGCTGTTCTTCTTCCTTCCATCTGAAGTTGGCGGGACAGCTTATATAAGCTATTTGTGATTAAGTTTCAAAATATCTGTCCAGGGCTCTACAGTGGCCCAGATAGGAGCACTAACAGTTGCTTCTCCCAGAGTGTTCAGGGCGGAGAAGACGGGTGAAATTCACTAGGTGCCACGTAAACCAGGGGGCCACGGACACCTTCGTTCTGGTCTCTGTCCCACGTGAGTCCTGCGCACCAGCCAGGCCCGGACTCCTGCACCCTCGCAGGGTGTGTGCTCCACAGCGATTACGCACTCCTTCCAGCAGGGTCGGAGGTCAGTCAGCAAAAGTATTCACAGCAAAAGTATTCACTGAGCCAGTCCCTCCCTTGCTTCTGAGTCATTCTCTGGTGCAGCTGAAAGGCTCTCAGGGAGAAGCTTTGACTCTTTCACCTCGCAAAGCTCCCTCCTCAGTGTGGCAGGGTCTCTCTCACATCCCACAGAGCTTATGCTAATTCTTTCCCTGATATTTCAGATAATGAGGTACATATTTAGTCTGCCAGTGACATGGAATTGAGAACATGTACTAGGAGGAGGAAAGTAATATCTACCACGGCCCAGCCTTGAGTTGTGTTAATAATATATCAATGGCTAAGAGGTTTGCAAAATATTACACTTGTTTAAAAAAAAAATTTATGACACCACCCTTACACGGAAATCTGACATCTGGCAACGTCGGCTGTTTGGAGGACAGCCAGAAAATAAGAAAGGGGCCTCAGAACACATGAAAACTGTTGAAAGACTCGCTAACTAACACAGGTAGTTTGCCACCACAGAAGAGTTTGTTAGCATTTCCTTTGGAGCTTGTTGACTTTTTATGTATCTAAGAACTTGTAATAATTTGGGCGGTGTCTGTGCGGTCTTCTCTCCCCAGCAGAGTATAAACAGTGATCTAGAAAGAGGGTAGAAAAGCTGACAGAGGAGATGACTGTAGCAGGAAGACGCAAAAGTTACGCAGTACTGCTGTTATCCGTCACCGTGCAGTATAGTCATGCATGGTCTTCATAACGAACTTGCATCCGTCAGTCGAAGAGTAAATTAGGTCCAGTGTCTTCCTGTTGCAGAAGGCAGAAAGGTATATAAAGTGTCTATTTTTTAAACGTGGTCAAAGCTAAACCACGTTTCAACATGTTAAAATGGTCAATTCTGTGATGTTTCTGTACTTGAAATAGCACATTCTCTGGTCATGATTTATCAGTGAGACAGATTTGAGCTTGTAGCTGATTATGGAAATGTTTAGTAATAACCGCTAACATTGTGCACGTCCTGTACCAGCCCCGTCCTAGGGGCTTTCGCACTAGCAGCATCCTGTGTCTTTGGTGACAGATCTGGGTTTCCATTTCCATTCCATCCCTGACTTACTGTGTGACCTCGGACAGATTACATCACCTCTCTGAGCCTGTGTCCGCAAAATGAAACCAATAATACACGGTAGGATTGTTGTGAGGACTCAGTGAAGGAAGTACATGGTGCAGTGCATGGCACATAGTAAATGTTCAGTAAATAGTAGGCATTGTTATAATTATTTTGATCGTTATCATCATCCTCTTGATGATGATTGTGACTGTATAATTAATTATCCCTGTTTTTCTGAATAGGAAGATAGTACAGAGAGCTTAAAGAGTGTGTCCAAGGCGAAATAACTAGTAGTGGAGCTGGCATTTGACCCTTGGTCTCTGACTCTAGACCCCTGGTTAATTTGCATTCACATTAAGCTGCCTCCTCAGCATGTGATTATACTTAAAGAAAATACATGGTAGGAAAGGACAGAGGATGTGGGGAATGTTCGTGGCCCCTTCTTTTTTCCACTGTGGACCCAAGTCATCTCATTATAGAAACAAGTTCCAGTAACACAAAGATAAGTTCCTTTCACTCAACAGTACAAATGAAATATGCAATGTGAATTGTGTTGCATGATTCATTAAAATCTTAAAGGTACCCCACATTGATATGCTCAATTATTTATTATATGCCTAACATGTTTGGCCGCATCCCTGTTTTCATGGTAATAAATCAATGGTGCTATAACCATGGTCTTTTTTTGTAATTACACATTTAGTGCTTTTTGATATCATCATAGTTATATGTGAGATGAAAGTTAGAATCCTCGTCGCTAACGACACCAAACAGATACTTGAGGTAAATAAAGGAGAATAGACTTGAGGCCTGGACACTCTGGAGAGAGTCAGTCACTCCATGAGGAAGACCTAGGGAGAGAGGTTGCCAATCATGGCTGATTGTTATAGGTGAGCGCATGCCCGTGAGTTCCTTCCTTCCTGTTGCTTAAACCCATACTTAGGCTCCCCGAGCACACGTGCCAAGGTAACAAACACACCAACTTAGCACAGCACAGACACCGTAACAGCGTGAGGATGCTATGCAGACTTGGGGCCTAAGTGTCTTTGAGCTGAAAACACATTCTTCTTTTTTTTTTTTTTTAAGATTTTATTTATTTATTTGACAGAGAGAGATCACAAGTAGGCAGAGAGGCAGGCAGAGAGAGAGAAGGGGGGAAGCAGGCTCCCTGCTGAGCAGAGAGCCCGATGTGGGGCTTGATCCCAGGACCCTGATATCATGACCTGAGCCGAAGGCAGAGGCTTAACCCACTGAGCCACCCAGGCATCCCTAAATACCACATTTTAAAAGTACCGTATTGCCAGTACTTGAAAAATACTAATTTCCTTATTGCCCTCTACAGGTGTATTGAGAAGTCTACATTTCCCATCTTTGTACCTTTTCTGTCACTCATAAGTAAAGGTCACTTTTTTTTTTTTCAATTCCAGAATTGCCTTGAGAAGCAAATGAAAAATGCATGAGGAAATTATTATTTTTGTGAGATAGTACCTTAATTTCTTTAAAGTATGAAGTACAAACTTCTTATTTGCTTGGCTTTGCCTTGATTCTAAGTGTCTATCTTAAGATTTATCATTCTCAAGATATTGACCTATATTCCAGTGTCTTAAATAGTTACACTTTCCAATTTCTTTTTGACCTGTCTTTCCAGGCTGTATAAAACATGGAGGCTGGCTCAGTGGTTCGTGCCATCTTTGACTTCTGCCCTAGTGTATCTGAAGAACTACCACTCTTCGTGGGAGATATCATCGAGGTGTTGGCAGTGGTGGATGAATTTTGGCTTCTAGGAAGGAAAGAGGATGTTACAGGTAAGAGGCTCCTACCTAATTTCTTGGGTACAAAACAGACCACCAACCCTCCCTTCTTTCCATACTAAAAACAAAGTTTAAGTGGGATGCCCAAGTCGAAAATTTCAGAATCCTTTGTGTTTTTTGTTATGTTTTTACTGTGGTTTCTACCAGTGAGGAGAGAATGTTTGTTATCATTCCATCTCTCCTCATGGGTTCCTTCCAAAGGTTGAGATGGTTTGATACCAGCTGTCCCCAGCCTGTTGTCTGTTCACGTGTTGACCTCCCCTTCCTGGGCCTTTATCCACCATTGCTTCCCTTCTGAAAACATGTGTTACTTCTTTATTCAGAACCCTGTTATTTGCCTTTACTTTTCACTACCAGCCTTTATCTCCGATTTATGGAACTTAAGTCACTCTCCCCCATTCTACCCTTTCTTCCACTGTTTTCAAGGGAGCGTGATGCATTCTGTTCACTCCTTCCCAGATCCATGGTTGGTCCAAATTTATTAAAGCTG
Organism: Meles meles; assembly: GCF_922984935.1. Lineage (NCBI taxonomy): Eukaryota > Metazoa > Chordata > Mammalia > Carnivora > Mustelidae > Meles > Meles meles. The sequence goes on along the minus strand of NC_060078.1, from coordinate 59,221,114 downwards.
CACCTGCACTCGGCACAGCCACCTCCCACTTCTTATGCACCTGGTTTCCTTTCTTCTGGTCTTTAAAGTCTATGTTAGCACCTGTTTCTTTCTTTCATGAGCCTGGAGAAGGGCGGAAGTTTTTAACCCCACACTGTGCACCTGTGTTAAATCCAGTCCTTAACTTGTATGTATTTACAGAAGTATGGCCTGGAGTTTGTTATACAGTCCTTCGAACAGACTCTGTTGACGTTTACCACACGTTTGGGAGATAATACATTATTTCCCAGTGGAAATGATTAGCTCAGCTAAGACAAAAACGATGAGTAAGAGTTAGCAAGGCAAAGAAGATAGACAGAAAAGGCCCTCCTGGGATGATAAAGAACTTGAAGGGTGGAGAAGAGTTGAGCCAGGCATACAGTGTGGAAGGTTGAGGGGGCAGAATGTGCTGGAGCTAGCAGCACAGCTAGGGGAAGAACAGCAGGAGCTAGACCATAGAGGACAGAGGATGCCATGGTAAGGAGTTACAGAATGGGGTATAGTACAGGTGCCTTATACACAGTCAGATCTGTCGTTGAGAAAACTCGCTGCTACGGTTTGGAAAATGACAGGAAAGGGCAGAACCAGGGGCAGGGAGGACTACTGGGAGGTTGTTGCGATAACCCAGGTGAGACATGCTAGTGACTTGGACCAAGGTGGTGGGTCTGGAGATAAGTGGAGGATACAAGAGGTTTCTAGAAGGTGGGATCCATTACATTTTCTGATGCTTTTCAACTAACAAACAAGCCCTGTCTGTCTACTACCACCTTATTAAAACCCTACCTGTCTTCAGACTCAAATGCAAGCTTTTTCATAAAATTTTTCTTGTTCTTCCTGAAAGCCTTTCTGCCTTCCCTAACTTCCACAGCAATTTGTACACCTCTATTGTGTCGCTAGATTTCAGAATGGAATTATTGCTTATGTCTCAATTCAGTTTTAAGACCTTTGAGAGCCAAGACTGTCTTACCCATTTTTCCCTCTGCAGCGCACCCTGTGTCGAGGGGCACTGGATCAGTGCTAATTAGATCGAATTGCATTCCCTGTGCCCTGCATGTCTTAGATTGTGTGGGCTATGCTTGTTCTGTAGAGATTCTCCAATTAAGAGTACTTGGTTTTAAATTCAGTGTGTGTAAATGGGCTCAGAAGAAAAGTTACTTTGTCCTGGTATATAGAGAGAAAAAGAAATTTCAATATTAGAAATGTTTGCCTTTATTTCCAGGGCAGTTCCCTAGCAGTTTTGTGGAAATTGTGACCATTCCCAGTCTAAAAGAAGGAGAGAGGCTGTTTGTCTGTATCTGTGAATTTACATCCCAAGAACTGAATAGTCTTCCCCTCCATCGAGGTAAGTTGGCCATTCAAGAGTAGACTGTTTACTTTTTTCAAAAGATTATTTATTTATTTGACAGTGAGAGAGAGAGAGAGACAGAGAGGGAACACGCAGGGGGAGCGGTAGGCAGAAGGAGAAGCAGGAGCTCCAGCGAGCAGGGTAGCCCGCTGCGGGGTTCCATCCCAGGACACTGGGATCATGAACTGGGTTGAAGGTAGATGCTTAACTGACCGAGCCATCCAGGGACCCCAAGGGTAGATTGTTTAAAATAAGATTAGTTGGGGCACCTGGGCGGCTTAGTCAGTTAAGTATCTGACTCTTGATTTAAACTCAGATCTCAGGGTTATGGGATGGAGCCCCACATCGGGCTCCATGCTCAGTGGAGAGTTTGCTGGCGTTTCTCTCTCTCTCTCTGCCCCTCCCCACTTATGCCCTCATGCTTTCTCTTTCTCTCTCAAAAAATAAAAAATAAATAAAATAGGTCTAGTGGAGTTGTCCCATTTTGACAACTAGGTCTTTTTTTTTGAAAAATTTTTAAAAAGATTTTATTTACTTATTTGACAGAGACTACAAGTAGGCAGAGAGGCAGAAAGAGACACAGAGAGGGGGAAGCAGGCTCCCCGCTCAACCCCAGGACCCTGAGATCATGACCTGAGCCAAAGGCAGAGGCTTTAACCCACTGAGCCACCCAGGCGCCCCCCTTTTTTTTGAATTTTTGTAAGTGGCTAACCTCTGGGGAGTAATAGCAAGACAGTGCTGACAATAATAATGTCTTATATTTGCATAACATTTTAGAATTTCCATAGTATTTTATCACAAATACACTCTCATCTGATCCTCACCAGTTTTGGGAAGTAGCAAAGTAGATATTATTAATTGCATTTAATAAATAATGAAAATGAGATTCAAACTTTTGGCCTCCGAAAGTAAAATCATGTTTCCTGATTATAAGTCCAGCATTCTCTTTCCACTGCCCCATATTGTAGCCACACTTCAGACAACCTTTAGCTTTTTCCCCTTAAAAACTAATACAACTTTGCTAGCAACATTACTATAAATGTATAATAGCTGAGGAGGAATTGTGGTGTGGAGATTAAGAGACAAATACAAAACAGCCCCATTTGACTCCTAGCCGTTAGGTAATGTTACCTTAAAGTTCTCATCAGACCCAGTTTAAAAGGATGTGGTTTAAAGTGAATAATCATAGCCATTTCTCAGTGACATTCCAAGTATTTCTCACCTCGCTCCGATAGGCATAGAAACTTCTAAAGACAGACTATAAACCCTTTCACCAAATATACTTAAGTCCGCTCATTTCTCCATAAGCACAGGAACCAATACTGTTCTGCAAACTGATGTTTACGATCAGTGTGATATTGTGATGACTTAGGACAGTCAGCAAAATGGTAGAATTTATTGGGCATGTTATTGTCACTTGTTCTTCTGAGTATGGCCCTACAGGGATAGGCTTAATTTCTTAAACTACATGCACATATGAGAGAGACAGAGCAGAGGTGGGGAAAGAGAGAGCCTAGCCACTTCCCTAACCCATAGTCGTGGAAGAAGGAATATTGGATTTGGATCTTCATCCTCAAAATCTGTTTCAAGATTTTCTTGCACTTCACTTCACACTTGACCCTCTACCTCTTTTCTGAACATTCCCTTATTAATCAGTGTTGGGAAGGCAGAAAGAAATAGATGAAGATGTTAGAGCAGGGAACTCTGATCTGTCCCTACTCACAGCCCTGGAGCTGTAGTTCATGTCAGACCAGCGGGAGGGGAGAAAGGGCCCCAGAGCACAGTGGCTTCCATCAGAGCTGTGCAGAGGATGTGGGTGGCATGGATCTGTCCTTTCCTACATCTGGTTCCTGGAGCAAATAGCGGGCGTAAGAAAATACTCTAGGAATATGCAATATGTCTAAGACATTTGGAGGCACCTGAGGATGTAGCTTCTGGAATTAGCATTTTTGGCTTCATAATTGTATTCCGTGTCGCCAAGCTTTAGACACTAAAAAGAGACATTTTCTGCTAAATGCCTTTTCTGGGAAGACTGGTCTCTCATGGGTTCTTCTGAACTTGCTTTGAAGTTAAAATCCACGTCAGTAATCCCAGGGCCACCAACCAGATTTCTCAGGAAGACCCTAGCATGCACCTTTCACCCATGAGCCTCCTGAGCCAAGACTGACTCAGGCTCAGGCTGGGTCCTGGAATCTGTAGATGTTATCGTGACTAGTTTTTAAGCAAAGGAAGAGGATGCAGCAGGGGCGATCCATAGGAAGCGACCAGAAAGAGGTATGCTAACTCCCAGCGGTTTGATCTTGTTGTCTTCCCTGATGCTCTCCTGCCAGTAAGTGTGCTATTTGGCTCTCTTTCCTTATGAGCTTTTCACATCTTTCTTAGCTCTGTGTCTTCTGGTTTGGAACACATAAACCTTTGAGAATGGGGAATTTCGATGTACCTCTGCAGTTTGTCTTTTTCTGGGAAGTTGAGCACAAGACACAGAAATGATAATTAACTTCTCTAGTTTTCTACATGTGACAGTCCCCATTAACAGATAATAATAGTTGGAAACACAGTAAAAATGAAAGTATTATTTTATACCACATACAGTTTATAAGACTTGAGTCAACACTTCCTGATTTTCAAGTCTGGTGGTTGGAATGGCCCTTCTGTTTCTTAGACTGAAAATTGTTTTTTTTTCATTAGGTCGGTGTCCCAGCTCATGAGTAGCCTATGTTCCTGTATCTCTTTCTTCTAGTACTATTAATCCTGTTGTTTCTTTATCTCTCCTTAGTACCTTCTGTGTAGCAGTGAAGCTTCTCCTGTTCTGTGTAAATGAAACTTTTGGTGATTTAATATGTCAGGAGGGGATCTGAAAACCTTGAGAGCTTGTGGGATGGTATCTCAGACCTGTTTTGTTTTACCAGACTGCCTTTAGTTGTTACCTGCTTATCTTTCAGAAATATCATTGGGGTTAAATTATTTTTTAGATACTTTATTTATTTAATTGAGAGAAAGAGAGAGACAGAGCATGAGAAGGGGGAGAGTCAGAGGGAGAAACAGACTCCCTGCTGAGCAGGGAGCATAAGATGGGGTTTGATCCCAGGGCCCTGGGACCTTGACTTGAGCCGAACAAAGGCAGACGCTTAACCAACTGAGCCACTCAGGCACTCTGGAAAAATGATATATTTTAATTGTAAAATTATATTAAAGAAATAAATGTATTTAGATATATGTAGAGCAGGCAGCATAGCTTAGGGGATAAGAATTCTGATGGCCCTAGATTTAAATCTGACTCCACAACTTATCGTTGTGATGTTAGGCTGGTTACTTGCATTCTCTTGGCCTTGTAGGATAGTAATACCTAACTCAGCTGGTTGTGAGGACTGAAAGATGTCATACATGTTCAACATCTGGCACAAGGTAAATATGCAGTAAAGATGAGCTATCTTTTTTTTTTTTTTAAGATTTTGTTTATTTATTTGACAGACAGAGATCACAAGTAGGCAGAGAGGCAGGCAGAGAGAGAGAAGGGGGGAAGCAGGCTTCCTGCTGAGCAGAGAGCCTGATGGGGAGCTCTATCCCAGGACCCTGGGATTATGACCTGAGCTGAAGGCAGAGGCTTTAACCCACTGAGCCACCCAGGCACCCCTATCTTTATTATTCTTAACCTAGGATTCCTGGACTTCATAGATGTGTTTTGGGAGGCCTGGTTTCCTGATTGTTCTGGGAAGGTGTGTGTGTGAACATTCTTCCAGATTCTTTCTGGAATTGGAATCACCAGTAGTCCTTCCAGCAGGTGTCACTCTTTCTCCTTTCCATAAAGCTGTCCAGTTGTTATGGACTATTCCTGTCTTTAGTTTTTTTTTTTTTTTTTTTTAAGATTTTATTTATTTATTTGACAGAGAGAGAAATCACAAGTAAGCAGAGAGGCAGGCAGAGTGAGAGGAGTAAGCAGGCTCCCTGCAGGCCAGAGAGCCCCATGCGGGGCTGGATTCCAGGACCCTGAGATCATGACCTGAGCCAAGGGCAGTGGCTTAATCCACTGAGCCACCCAGGCGCCCCCTGTCTTTAATTGTTTAAACTCAAAGACAAGGTTGTCTTTGTATGTCTTCTTCGGGAAAATATCTATTCAGACCCTCTGCCCATGTTTTAATTGGATTTTTTTCTTTTAAGATTTTATTTATTTATTTGACAGAGAGAGAGAGATCACAAGTAGGCAGAGAGTCAGGCAGAAATTGAGGGGGAAGCAGGCTCTCTGCTGAGCAGGGAGCCCGATGCGGGGCTCGATCCCAGGACCCTGAGATCATGACCTGAGCGGAAGGCAGCGGCTTAATCCACTGAGCCACCCAGGCGCCCCTGGATTATTTGTTTTTTTTGGTCTTGAGTCGTATAACTGCTTTATATATTTTGGATATTAACACCTTATTGGATCTATCATTTTCAAGTGTCTTCTCCCATCCAGTAGCTCACCTTTTTATTTTGTTGATGGTTTTGTTTGCTGTGCAAAAGCTTTTTATTTTGATGTAGTTCCAACAGATGCATGAAAAGATGCTCAACATTACTAATCATCAGGGAAATGCAGATCAAAACCACAGTGAGATATCACCTAATACCTGTCAGAATGGCTAAAAACAAACAAACAAACAAACAAACAAGAAATAACAAGTGTTGGCGAGGATGTAGAAAAAAAAGAACTCTTATACACTGTTGGTGGAGATGTAAATTGGTACAGCTACTGTGGAAAACAATATGAAGATTCCTCAAAAAATTAAAAATAGGGCTGCCTGTGTGGCTGACTTGGTTGTGTCTAACTCTTGGTTATGGCTTAGGTCTTATCTCGTGGTTGTGAGATCAGGCTAGGGGCTCCACACTGGGCATGGAGCCTGCTTAAGGTTCTCTCTCTCCTCCTTCCTCTGTTCTCCATCCACCTTACTCAGGTGCACACACATGGTCTCTCTCTCAAAATAGAGAAAGAGAGAAAGAGAAAGAGAGGAAGGTAGGAAGGACAAAAGGAAGGAAAATACCATATGACCCAGTAACTCCAATAATTTACCTAAAGGAAATGAAAATGGGGTTCTTGGGTGGCTCAGTAGCTTGAATGTCTGCCTCTTTGTTTCAGCTCGTGTCTTGATCTCAGGGTCTTGGGATTGAGTCCCAAGTTGGGTTCTGCACTCGTTGTGGAGTCTGCTTGGGATAGTCTCTCTCCCTCCCTCCTTCCCCCATGTGCACGCACATGGGAATGCTTACTCTCTAAAATAAATAAATCTTTTAAAAAAAAAACCCTGAAAACACTAATTCAAAAAGATATGTGTACCTGTATGTTTATTACAGCATTATTTACAATAGCCTAGATATGGAAACAACCAAGTGTCTCTTGATAGATAAATGGATAAGGAACATGTAAATATATACAATGGAATCTTACGCAGCCATAAGAAACAATGAGGTTGTACCATTTGTGACAACATGGATAGGCCTAGAGAGTATTATGCTAAGTAAAATAAGTCAGACCGTGAAAGACAAATACCAGATGAGTTCACTCATATGTGGAATCTAAAAGAGCAAATGAATAAACAACAACAAAAAAGCAGAATCAGGCCTGTAAATTCAGAGAACAAAGTGGTGGTTGCCAAAAGGGTGGGGAGGTGGGGGGATGGGCAACATGCATGAAGGGAGTGGGAGGAGCAGGCTTCCAGCTATGGAATGAGGAAGCCACAGGGCTAAAAGGCCTGGCATGAGGAATGGAGACAGTGGTACTGTAACCACCATGTATGGTGACAGATGGTAGCGATGCCTGGGCACAGCATAGCATGCAGAAAAGTTGAATCACTGTGTTGGACGCTGGAAATAAATGTAACGTTGTGTGTCAACTCTACTCAAATAGAAACATTTTTTTAAAAAGAGAAAAACAAGGTTTTCTCTTAGAAAGATCCATGCAGGTGGCCAGGGCCATTGATTGTCTTAAAAATAAACAGAGGGAGAAAAAAAAGATGGGGGATGGGCAAAAAACAAGAATGAGGGTGTGACAAGGAAAATACAGAGAAAGAGGAGAGAAGAAAGTTGGTGGGAGTGATGAAATGCCACTAATAATGACCTCACATAGCACAGAATGCCTACAACCTTAGGTTTCTAGGCACCTCCCACCCTCAAATAAGACCAATAAAAAATGAATTGATATTTCTTAAATTAAGTTTCTAATTTTAATTCCAGTATAGTTAACATACAGTGTTATATTAGTTTCAGGAATACAGTGTAGTGATTTGGCAATTCTGTACATTACTCAGAGCTCCTGGTCAGCGTGCTCTTAATCCCCATCTCCTATTTTACCCATCCCCAACCCACCTCCCCTCCAGGAACCATCAGTTTGTTCTCTGCAGTTAAGAGTCCATTTCATGTCTTGTTTCTCTCCCCTTATTTTATTTATTTATTTATTTATTTTTAAACTTATTTGAGAGAGAGAGAAAGGGAGTATGAGAAGCGGGGAGGGTCAGAGGGAGAAGCAGACTCCCTGCCGAGCAGGGAGCCTGATGCGGGACTTGATTCCAGGACTCCAGAATTATTACCTGAACCGAAGACAGTTGCTTAACCAACTGAGCCATCCAGGCACCCGTTTCTCTGTTGTTGTTTTTTTTTAAATTTTGCTGGTTGGTTTTGTTTCTTTTTATTTTTAAAGATTTTATGTATTCATTTATTTGTTTGAGAGAGAGGAGGGAAGGACAGAAGGAGAGGGGGAAGCAGGGAGCCTAGCTGAGGGCTCGATCCCAGGACCCTGAGATCACGACCTGAGCTGAAGGGACATGCTCAACCAAATGAGCCCCTCATTTGTTTTATTTCTTAAGTTCCACATATGAGTGAGATCATACGGTATTTGTCTTTCTGTGACTGACTTATTTCACTTAGCATTGCATTCTCTAGCTGCATCCATGTTGTTGCAAATGGCAAGATTTCATTCTTTTTTATGGCTGAATCTGAGTAATATTCCATTGTGTGTGTGTGTGTGTATTAGATCTTTATCCATTCATGTATCAAGGGGCAGGTACGTGGGCTGCTTCTGTAATTTGGCTATTGTAAAGCCGCAATCCGCATAGGAGGGCATGCATCCCTTTGAATTAATGTTTTTGTATTTGGGGGGTAAATACCCCAGTAGTGCGATTACTGGATCACAGTATGATTATTGGACTTTTTGCCAAAAAAAAAAAAATCATAGGGTAGTTCTATTTTTAAATTATTGGATACATTTATTCATAAATAGCCTGATGAATGACATAGCCACTGTGCCATAAGTCTGTGATGGCGTGTGTGACGTATGAGGGTCAGGTTCTGACATGGGTCATTGGAAGTCTAAGTAACATGTGTGGTCATTCTGCCTAAAGCACATAGTCTCCTGGGCATTGCAGTTCGGGGGGGACCTAATACTGCAGAGTCAGATTTATATTCAGATTCTAGGAAGACTTGCATTTGTTCTTACCATCTTATTCCCTTTTTTTTTTTTTTTTTGCTGAAGATTTTATTTATTTGTTTGACCGAGGAAGAGACAGCCAAGAGAGGAAAAGCAAGCAGGGGGCGTGGGAGAGGGAGAAGCAGGCTTCCTGCTGAGCAGGGAGCCCAGTTCAGGGCTTGATCCCAGGACTCTGGGATCAGGACCTGAGCTGAAGGCAGACGCTTAACAACTGAGCCACCCAGGTGCCCCTGACCATCTTATTCTTAAATGCATTTTCTGCTCAAAGAAAAAAAAAATCCAACCAGAAGAAGCAAGCAGCCGGGTGTTGGGATTAACTGTGTACAGTGAAAGCCTCAGCTTGACCCTGAGGGTCACCACACTTCCTATTTTCCTGTTTGCGCAATCCGGGCACTCTCTTCCAGCGGTTGCTCATATTGTTTCAGAAGTCTGGAAATGACCTCTAAGTAGCCTCCGTTCCTCAGGAATCACCTGGGGTGCCAGAGAAAGAGCTGCATGACTCTGATGAAAACCAGAGACTCATGCAAAAACCTCAGCACCAGTGACAAAATAAAGGTGTTGAGCTCAGTTATCTCTAAAGTGATTTTCAGGGTCTAAACTCTGAGTTTCAAAAAAATCCACCTTTTTTTTTTTTTTTTTTTTTAAATATAGAAGTAGCCAACAGAACTATCCTGGTCTGCCAGGTAATAAAACTTATCAGCCAGTTGCCTGGCTGAAAATAGGAGAAACAAGCCCTATGATAAGGATTTCCGGGAGATATGGCAAAGCAAGGAAAATACTGTCATTCCGCAGCTTTAGGAAAACCAGCTCATTTCCAAGCCGGTGAAGTGGGAGTTGTGGCCAGCTTTTATTGTTCTTATTCCCCAAAGACCCATTGTGCCTGGACGATAGTCATGTCTCCGAAGACTTCCCTCTGTGGTTCTTTTTATTTTTTTTTAAATATTTATTTATTTATTCTTTGACAGAGATTTATTTCTTTTTTATTTGGCAGAGAGATCACAAGTAGGCAGAGAGGCAGGCAGAGAGGGGGGTGGGAAGCAGGCTCCCTGATGAGCAGAGAGCCCGATGCGGGGCTCGATCCCAGGACCCTGGGATCATGACCTGAGCTTAAGGCAGAAGCTGAACCCACTGAGCCACCCAGGTGCCCCTCCCTCTGGGGTTCTGATGGAAGAGCCTTAAAGTTGGTGGGGGAAAAGAAATCACTTGTAATGCTCTCAGGACCTGAGCTCTAACCAATGGATATTGAGTCATAAATTAAAGGAATATAGAAATAGAGTGCCAAGGGGCGCCTGGGTGGCTCAGTGGGTTAAGCCGCTGCCTTCAGCTCAGGTCATGATCTCAGTGTCCTGGGATCGAGTCCCGCATCGGGCTCTCTGCTCAGCAGGGAGCCTGCTTCCCTCTCTCTCTCTCTTTCTCTCTCTCTCTGCCTGCCTCTCTACCAACTTGTGATCTCTCTCTGCCAAATAAATAAATAAAATCTTTAAAAAAAAAAAAAAAAAAAGAAATAGAGTGCCAAGACCCCAGTTTTCAAGAATATCTAGGTTAAAAAATTATCTATCTATCTATCTATCTATCTATCTATTTAAGTAAAACCTGTCAAATCAGTGAAAATGTATTGGGTGCCTACCACTGAGTACAAAAGCTTACATGAGGTGCTGTGTAGTTATAAGAATACAAGTGTCAAAATGAGTGATGTTGATCATTTCTTCAGTAGGCTCTACAGATGGCCAAGGGGAATGTGGGTTTCTGAGGTCCTTTAAGAGAAGTATGCTAGGGTTTCAGATGGACAGGCTTGTATAGGAGCTAATGAAAGTGACCTTGTGTGGAACAGGGTCTCGTAGGTGAGATAGTGTTGGCTGGCTTGGGGCGGGGAGGGTATGACTGGCCGTAGATGCCTGGTTGCACAGAGGTAAAAACATAAAAATAGTGTTTTGGTAGTTTAGTAATTAAACCTCTTTAGAGAGTCTCCAGAGCAAACTTATTTTTTATATATTTCAGTTAATAAGAATAGAATATTTAGAGAAGAATCCTATGGGAGTAGGAAGAAGCCTTCATGACTTGAGGGAAAAGTTTGAGCAGGAGAGGAATGTGGTAAAATTGGTACATTTCTCTTTTTAGTTTGGCATGAATCATTTGGAAGAGGTAAAGTCTGGGGCAGGGTTTAAGAGAGTGAGATGATGATTGTTGGACTGTGGTGGTAGCAAGAGCAAGTAGTGAGAGGAAGTAGTTTCTGCAAAAAGATATTAGAGGAAAGGGCGCCTGGGTGGCTTAGTTGGCTAAGTGTCTGCCTTTGGCTCAAGGTCATGGTCTCTGGAGCCCTGGGATGAGCCCTGTGCTGGGTTCCCTGCTCAGTGGGGAGTCTCCTTATCCCTCTGCCCTTACCTGCTGCTCATTCTCTCACTCTCTCATTTTCTCCCTCAAATGCATAAAATCTTTTTTTAAAAAAAGGCTTACAGGAGACTATTAGAGGGGAAAGGGAAGCTAGCAGCTTGAAGCCAGTTTTGGAGGCAAGATATAATTAATTTGGGAGTTGGAGTTGGAAAATCATTGTCATTATCAAATGGACATTGACTGCTTGCTGTGCAAAAGGCATTGTATCTGACTCATGAAATACAAAAGTGGTACCAGCCATTAAGGAATATGGAATTCACTCCATGGGAAGATAGGACAGACTCAATTTGTTAATCTAATTTGTTAACTTAATTTGTTAATTAAGAGCATGCAAGTTGATACCCTAAAAGATAATCCAGTTTCAAAATAAGCTTGACTATAAAATGACTTACATGACTCAGGAGCTTTGCTATCCTGGTCTTACTTACTTGGGCTGTTTGCATTCCTTGATCACCTCTGCTGATGAACGTAAAGTTGACTAGGTGTCAAGTGATTGGGAAGTTTAAAAAAGGTTGAAACTGATAATCCACAAAATCATCATCAGGTAATTAAGAGTTTTTTATAAAATAATTTAGTACAAGACTATAGAGTAACTCTTTAAGTTGGGGCAAGTCCACTAAGACCGAATTTTAGCTTGATTTTTTCCCCAGAATCACCTGTGCTATCCTTTCCTATCTTTTCTTTATCTCACCTTCTGCAACAGTATGGCAGACGCTAACTGTTCAGCTTACATTTTGTAAAGTTAACCTGAAACATCGAATCTGTTTTCAAAAACAAAAGTGCTGGGGAACCTAGGTAGCTCAGTCGGTTAAGCATCTGTCTTCTGCTCAGGTCATGAGGATCCAGTCCCAAGTTGGGCTCCCTGCTCAGCGAGGAATCTGCTTCTTCCTCTCCCTCTGCCCCTCCCCCCAGTTTGTGTGGGTGTGCGTTCTCTCTCTCTCTTTCTCTCTCAAATAAATAAATCCTTTTTTAAAAAAGATTTTATTGATTTGACAGAGAGAGACACAGTGAGAGAGGGAACACAAGCAGGAGGAGTGGGAGAGGGAGAAGCAGGCTTCCCGCTGAGCAGGGAGCCCGAAGTGGGGCTCGATCCCAGGACCCTGGGATCATGACCAGAGCCAAAGGCAGACGCTTCCCGACTGAGCCACTCAGGCACACCTCAAATAAATAAATCTTAAAAAACAACAAATCCCCCCCCCCAAAAAGTACTGAGTGCTAGAACATGCTTTTAAGATTTCATTATGATGTATTGTCAGGGTAAGGATAGTTCAAAAAGGCCCCTGGAGGAAGTAAATGAGCTTGTTGCTCGTACACTGTACCTCCAACAAAACCATTCCTGAGGGGTGCCTGGGTGACATGGTTGGTTGAGCTCTTGGTTTTGGCTCAGGTCCTGATCTGAGGGTTGTGGGATCGAGCCCTGAGTTGGGCTCCTAGCTCATCATAGAGTCTGCTTGAGATACTCTCCTTCTCCCTCTGCCCTCCCGCTCATCCGTGCTTGCTCTCTCTCAAACCAATAAATCTTAAAAAATGAAAAGAAACCATTTCTGAAGACTTCTTTTGTTGTTCTATATTTGATATTGAATAAAAGTTAGTGTGAGAGATCAGATGCCTCCTTCAAAGGATTATAATGGACATGTATATATTCTTCGTCATTTATAAACTAATCCAATGGCACAGACAGTAAGAACATTGTTTAGTGGCATTTTTTAAAACTTTTTGGTCCTAAGAGCCCTGTTAAGTTATTGAGTCCCTAAAGAGCTCTTGCTTATGTGAGTCAGTTGATATTTGCAATATCTGCTGTTAAAACAGAAATTTTAAAAACATTTATCAATTCATTTTTTAAAAACCTATTACGTATTAACGTAAAGAGCATATTTTTAATGAAAAATTTCTAAACAAAAAAATTTAGTGAAAAGAGTATCATTGATTTACATTTTTGCAAATCTCTTTAGTATTTGTTTTAATAGGGGCTCCTGGGTGACTCAGTTGGTTAAGTGTTTGCCTTCAGCTCAGGTCATGATGCCAGAGCCCTGGGACTGAGCCCTTTATCAGGCTCCCTGCTCAGCGGGAAGCCTGCTTCTCCCTCTGCTCTTGCTCTCTCTCTACCTCAAATAAATAAATAAAATCCTTTTAAAAATATTTGCTTGAGGGGCACCTGGGTGGCTCAGTGGTTTAAGCCTCTGCCTTCGGCTCAGGTCATGATCCCAGGGTCCTGGGATCGAGTCCCGCATCAGGCTCTCTGCTTGGCGGGGAGCCTGCTTCCTCCTCTCTCTCTCTCTGCTTGCCTCTCTGCCTACTTGTGATCTCTCTCTGTCAAATAAATAAATAAAATCTTTAAAAAAAAAATAAAAATATTTGCTTGAATAGAAGAAAGATAGACTTTTATATTTGTATTTGTAGTCAAATGAATGTGATATGTTATTTTGACTGAAGTACATAAAGTCTATGAAGAAAATATAGGTTGGACTTTGCAAACTCTCTGGAAGGATCTTGGGGCTTCCCCAGGATTCCATGCACAACCACACACTGAAAAGCACTGCTTGGGCACCTGGGTGACTCAGTTGGTTAAGCGACTGCCTTTGGCTCAGGTCATGATCCTGGAGTTCCAGGATTGAGTCCCACCAGGCTCCCAGCTCCATGGGGAGTCTGTTTCTCCCTCTGACCTTCTCCCCTCTCATTCTCTCTCTCTTTCTCTCTCTCAGATAAATAAATAAAATCTTAAAAAAGAAAAGAAAAGAAAAGCACTGCTTTCCAGGACTGTGCACTGTATTGTCACTAAATTGTCAAAATTCACAAATTGTCACTTAGTTCACTAAATTGTTGAAACTTTTATGCCCTTTAAACTCCAGAGGTACACTTCCCTGGATCTGATAGATGTTTGAAATGATGAATTGCACTGTTTAGTCATGGTAATGTTGTTTTGGGGTGATGACTCAGGTCGTTATCTTTGCTTGTCTTTCTTTAGGTGACCTAGTGATTCTCGATGGTGCCCCCACGGCCAGCTGGCTGCAGGGCCGGAGCTGCTGGGGTGCCCGGGGCTTCTTCCCATCGTCCTGTGTTCGGGAGCTCTGCCTGTCCTCACAGAGCCGCCGGTGGCACTCACAGAGTGCCTTGCTTCAGATTCCTGACTACTCGATGGGACAAGCGCGGGCACTGATGGGGCTTTCAGCCCAGCTGGATGAGGAGCTGGACTTCAGAGAAGGGGATGTGATTACCATTATTGGCGTTCCTGAACCAGGCTGGTTTGAAGGGGAATTAGATGGTCGAAGAGGCATTTTTCCAGAAGGCTTTGTAGAACTTTTGGGGCCCCTGAGGACTGTGGATGAGTTGGTAAGTTCTGGAAATCATGACGACTGCATTATTAATGGTGAAAAAGAGACCCCTACAGGAGAAGAAGAGAGGGGCCCGGAAGAGGATGAGGACCAGCCGGGGACCTATGGAATCGCCCTCTACAGATTCCAAGCCCTGGAGCCGAATGAGTTGGATTTTGAGGTAGGTGATAAAATCCGAATTCTGGGAACGCTTGAAGATGGGTGGCTAGAAGGATTGCTGAAGGGCAGAACAGGCATCTTTCCTTACCGATTTGTAAAGCTGTTTTCTAAAACAAGAGCAGAGGAGACTGTGGGTCTGCCACAGGACAGCAGCCCTGCCGAGACCGCTGACAGTTCTTCGGGTTGCCCAGAGAACTCCTTGGTGGCGGAGGGAAGAAGACCCGGATCTCCTGAGTACAACGCAGAGAAGTCCAACTGTGCTATTTCGGAAACATCTGCTGCTCCCCAGGAGCATCTGACTTCTGAGTATGAAGTAAACAAAACCTCCTGTCAGGATGAGGGCACCTCAGGGGAGCCCCCAAGAAGCCCAGGCCTGGGGCATGAACAGCCTCTTGCCAAAGACTCTTCTGCGGGGGATCCTTCAGAGATAGTCAATGGGGTTTCCTCCCAACCTCAGGTACCTTTTCCTCCCAGATGGCAGAAAAACCAGTGTTACTCTGCAGCAGGAGGGGGCCACCTCAGCTCAGAGCAGCACTCTGACCCTCTTCCCTTCGAAGCGAGGACTAAAGATGACTTCAGCCTACCTCCCAGAGGAATGGCCTCCCCACCAAAAACCCTTCAGAAGCCAGTGGCCCCTCCTCACGGTGGCTCCTGTCTTCTAGCCCCTCCGGCAGTCAGACCCAGCCAGTTGAGCTCTCCGCTCCAGGGCCTGGTGAGATGCGCTAAAAAGCACCATGCATCCAAGGACAACACTTCCAGCTTTTGTTCTGCACCAGAGAGATCGGGAGTGAAGCCGGGTCTGCCGGACAAGGTGTTTGCAGCCGAAGCGATGGCGCTCTTACAGGGAGAAGGCGACACTGACCTGGATTCCAAGTTGACACAACAGTTGATAGAGTTTGAAAAGAGCTTGTCGGGGCCGGGCACAGAACCAGACAAAATTTTGCGTCACTTTTCAATCACGGACTTTAACTCTGAAAAGGACATTGTCCGAGGTTCCTCAAAGCTGATCACCCAGCAGGAGCTGCCTGAGAAGAGGAAAGCCCGAAGGCCCCCGCCACCACGTCCCTGTACTCCAGCATCCGCTTCTTCCCACATGCTTGTTGACCAGAACCTGAAGCCTGAACCGCCCTTGGCGATGCGACCCTCTCGCCCGGCTCCCCTGCCTCCCTCAGCACAGCAGAGAGGGGCTCCCACATCCCCCAGGCTCCTGCCCTGGACCGGACCCAACTGTGAGACCCCAGAGAAGGAGAGCCCTGAGAGTGTGGACCAGACTTTGGACCAGACTTCCCAGTGTCCCTTAGTATTGGTGAGGGTTCAGGAAACGGAACAGGACTCAGATGTGGGTAGCAGGGCTCAAGAAGAGCTCAACCTAATGCTGGACGAGAAGCAAGATGAACCATTAAGGGCAGAAACCCTTGAGGATCTTGAGTTCTATGAAAGCAACATCGAAAGTCTGAATATGGAACTCCGGCAACTCAGAGGTAAGTGATGCGTTTCTTGACATCTACCAGTCCACGTAATGGCCTCCCCGTGTTTTTAAGAGAGGTGTTACCATCTTTGACAAAGAATGATTTGCTTTTGCATTACCTCATTTCTTACTCTGTCGCCACAATTGGACTGCTCTGTCCCAGTATATCCTCTTACCACTGGAGCCTCCTGTCCTCACTTGCTGCTCAGATGGGCAGCTCAAACCTCATGGACATTTATACCACCCATTGTGTAAGGCCTCCATAGCGGTCCTGCAGATGGGAAGTCCCTGACTATGACGGCCTTCTCTAACCAGTGTCTGGTAAGGACTAAAGACTTGCAGGCTAAGATTCATGAAAAAAACTATGCCTCTTATCTTTTTTTTTTTTTTTTTAAAGATTTTATTTATTTATTTGACAGAGAGAGAGATTACAAGTAGGCAGAGAGGCAGACAGAGAGAGAGGAGGAAGCGGGCTCCCTGCGGAGCAGAGAGCCCGATGCGGGGCTCGATCCCAGGACCCTGAGATCATGACCTGAGCTGAAGGCAGCGGCTTAATCCACTGAGCCACCCAGGCGCCCCCTATGCCTCTTATCTTTGTGTTTGAAGAACTAGGTTTCATTAAAGATTATATATATTTGAGGGAGGGAGAGAAAGAGAGTGAGTGAGAGAGCACAAGCCAGGGGGAGAGGCAGAGGGAGAAGCAGATTCCCTGTTGAGCAGGGAGCCAGATGCTGGACTGGATCCCAGGACTCTGAGATCATGACCTGAGCCGAGGGCAGATGCTTAATGACTGAGCCACCGAGGCGCCCCAAGGTCTAGGTTTCGATAGTAAACATAAGAGCTAAGAACTATTAACTTGTTCATAGTGAGGACGTGTTACCATTTGCTTAGGTTACCACCCACCCTAAACGTACTGGGATAATTGAGGTAAGATTTGTAGAGATGGAGTAGCTTACTGATGGAGCTGGGAGCCCCTGTTTTTAACTACTACGGTTTACTGCTTCCCACCTTGCACATTCAGAAATTTGAATTCTGTCCCTCAATTTAGGGGTGACCAGCTTCAGGAGACTTCATTCGTCTTCACCAACTCCCATAAGATATAATTTCTAGAGGAAAAAGGCAGAAAGCAAGGTGACCACAGCAGACTAGGACCCAAGGACACACAGCCGTGTCACTGGGAGCTCCAAGCCCACGTGTGGTCAGGAGAGGAAACAGCCCCAGTGGTCTGTGGCTGCAGGGCCTGCAGGGTGCTAAGGGGAGAGAAGTGCAGGAGAATGGCGGGCCAGCTCCACCCGCTTCCCTCCCCCCTGCTTCAGGCCGCTGACCATGACTGGAAACAGAAATCCCAATGAGGAAGAGTATTCTGGCAAAGCCAGAGATGGAGTCATTTTCTGAAAGCTGGAAAGCAGATGGGGTGAAAGAGAGGAGACCTGTCTCTGCAGTGAGCTCAGGAGAGGACCGCTGTGCAAGGGGGCGTGGGTGCAAGGGACAGCAGACTGGGTGGTGGCGCAGTGGGAGGGGCTCCTGGAGCAAATTGGTGTGATGAATGAGGGGAGCCAGGCCCCTTAGCGACCCCCCACCCCGTCACTGCACTGAACGCGGGCGATGGCCACAGTTACCTCAAAGTGAAGCATGAGGATGAGCGCTGAGGCCTGTCCTCAGAGAGGGGATCCTGCAGGGGCACCTGGCTGCCTCAGTCGGGAGAGTCTTGGGGTCATGAGCTTGAGCCCCACGTTAGGGGTAGAGTTTACTTTAAAAAAAAGAAAGAAAGAAAGAAAGGTGGTATTTAAAGAAATGATCATTGAAGATGCCTACCTGAAGTCCCGGGGGATTGCCAGATACCGTGATGATTTCAGAGTGTCTGAAGAGGAATTCTAAGGGAGTTTCGGCTCAATGCCACATCCCCAAAGCCAGAGCAAGTTCCAGGATTTTCCACCACCTTCCATACTTCTAGGTTTTGGGATACACTCTTAAACTGTTCCTGCATGAGATATACAGGAGGCAGAACAAAAGTGTCTCAAATTCCAGGTAGTGGGAATTTCTCAATAATGATACTTTTTAGGGGTGTCTGACTGGCTCAGTTGGTAGGGCAAGTGACTCTTCATCTTAGGGTCGTGAGTTCGAGCCCTGTGTGAGGTTCCTCGCTCAGTCTGGAGTCAGCTTGAGATACTTTCCCTCTCCCTCTGCCCCTCCTGCTCGTGCTCTCTCTCTCTCAAATAAATAAATCTTTAAAACATTTTTTGCTTTTTAATGTAAAATAATTTTAGATCTATAGAAAAGTTGCAAAAAATTAAAGATTTCCTATACCTTTCACTCAGCTTCCCCTTACCTTAATGTCTTACATAACTATAGATTATTTATCAAAATCAGGAAATAGGGACACTGGGTGGTTAAAGGTTAAAGGTTAAAGCCTCTGCGTTCAGTTCAGGTCATGATCCCAGATCCTGGGATCGAGCCCCGCATCAGGCTCTCTGCTCAACAGAGAGCCTGCTTCCCCCTCTCTCTCTCTGCCTGCCTCTCTGCCTACCTGTGATCTCTCTCTCTCTGTCAAATAAATAAATAAATAATCTTTTTTAAAAAATCAGGAAATAAATATGACAGTAAACATTTGAAAACATTAAAAGGGCATATTCACATAAAATAAAACTTAGACAAAAAATAATTTCAAAACTTTAAAATAATCCCACAATTAGTATTGAAAAGTTATTCTGAAAACAAGGTTTTAAATACACAAAGCTTTAGTTGCCCCGAGAGTATTGGTCTTTATTTTGTTAGTGTTCTAGGCATGGGAGGGAGTTTCCACCTTGGATTGATTTTGACAGAGTTAAGAATGTATCTAAAGGGGCGCCTGGGTGGCTCAGTGGGTTAAGTCTCTGCCTTCGGCTCAGGTCACGATCTCCGGCTCCTGGGATCGAGCTCTGCATTGAGCTCTCTGCTCAGCGGGGAGCCTGCTTCCCTCCCATCTCTCTAGGCCTGCCTCTCTGCCTACTTGTGATCTGTCAAATAAATTAAAAAAAAAAAAAAAAAAAAGAATGTATCTAAAAGCATCTTTAGATGGGGCCTTTAGGTATATGTTGTTTCGGGTAAGCTCATTTTTTTGAACAATGACAATATTTTGTGTACTTGCTCTGATTTTTACTTCACTATTGAAATAAATATTGTTTTCGCTAATTCAAAATTTAGACAATAAATTTTGACAATATTTATATCTTAAAATTTTTTTGCAGTATAATTGATATATATCAGTGTAGAACATAATGATTCACTATTAATATTCGCATCTTCTCTATAATCTTCTGTTAAAATATTTTAAAGAACTCTAACCTGTAGCAAATATTAAGCCCTGGAGAACACTGGGCAAACGTTTTTGGTTTCAAGTATTCAAATAATGGAATGTTATTCACCCCTCGGAGCAAGATTTAACACTACACAGAATCATTTGTCAGGATTGCCAATTTAAGGACTTTTTTTGCTTCTAAAACTTGATATTTGTTGGACAGTCACTTCATAAGATTTGTATAAAATGTGCTGTACAAATAAGGTTATTAATATTTATTTGATTTGCAGGCATGACTCACTGTCAGCAGCACGCAGGGCCACGAACACAAACACTTATAAACACACTCATAGCGTAGCAACAGTTGCAAGAAAAACTAACTGATTAGATCCTGATCGATTCTCTCCTGGTACGGTCCTCCTGGTCAACCTTAATCTTTTACTCTGTGTGTCAGTATTTTATGCTCTTGCTTTCAACTTGATGTCGGTGGATTCCTTCCAACCAGTAAGGTTCTCACAGGAGAATTACGGTATTTTCTCTCATGTTCCACATTTCTTGACTGATTTTTCTTTGGATTCAGGAAGACATACACATTTCCCAAGAAACGCTGAGAACGTATTCCCACAGGGAAGCACTGCTCAGTCCCAGCTCGGTTACTGAAACTAATTTCAAGGCTTAAAATTCCATGGACGACCATGATTTTGGAACCCCAACTATAATTTTGTAAAAGGGCTGTTCTAATTCTGACACATTCTCAAGAGTCCTTTGGAATCTTACCAGCTTATTCTAGCGAAAGGTCTCTTTTTAGACTTCTCTCCTCAGATAGGCCCTGGGGTTTGAGTTTTTAACCCCTTCTCCTGAGAGGATCATTGAAACAAATGTTCCGTTTTCTGGGAAGGGCAAATGCCCCAGGGCAGTGCCATTTCTGTGGTTTTTTTACCTGTCTGGATTTCAGTTTTCCTTTGGTTTTGTCTAGTGCACTACCATCTTGTCAGTGTATTGATAGCTTTAAGATTTTTTTATATTTCCTCCAACTTTTTAAACTTTTCTGTGAGAGGATTGACCCAAATAACCCAAACTTTAATTATTAGAACTAAAAAGCCCCAATAGTTGTGTCATTTTTAAAAAAATTTATTTATCTGAGAGAGAGAGAGAGCACACTCACCGGCAGGAGGAAGGGCAAAGGCAGAGGGAGAAGCAGACTCCCCGCTAGCGGGGAGCCCGATGGGGGCTCGAGCCATTGATTGATCACAGGACTCTGGGATCATGACCTGAGCTGAAGGCAGCCCCCTAACCGACTGAGCCTCCCAGGAGCCCCACAAATCCCTTATAGTTTCAGATAAGCCATTATTTGGCTCTGAGAATTTGGAGTTTCAAATTTGGAATTAGCACATTGAGTCAGAGTAGAAGAGCAGGAGGCGTCTCTGGTTATAGTGTTTTGGGCAACAAGATGCCATTTTGCGGGCTTTACGATGGCATTCAATTCAGTCTCTCATTCGCCCAGCAAATGTTGGTTGAGTTTTTGCTGTGCGCCAGGCGCTATGCTAAGGGCAGGGTAATAAACACAGATGTGCTCTCTGCCCTCAAAGAGCTTCTAGTCAAAACGAGTTGCTGGTTAATAAGTTAAGGTCTATATCTAAAACACTGTACCTTCAAATCCGATAAATGGGTTGACTTCCAGAGCAGTGGAAACGTGTAGAGTTAACCCACAGACTTTCAGATTTCCTAGTACATACTTCTATTTTTTTTTAGTTAGTTATTAATTTTTATTTTATGATCTAGTTCTAGTTTTTATTTAAATTCAAGTTAGTTAACATACATGGCAAAATTGGTTTCAGGCATAGAATTTAGTGATTTATCACTTATATACAACACCCAGTGCTCATCACAAATGCCCTCCTAATCCCTACCACCCTTTCAGCCATCTCACTCCACCTCCCTCTATCAACCCTTTGTGTTCTGTAGTTAAGAGTCTCTTGGTTTGTTTCTCTTTTTTTTCCCTTGCCCTGTAGTTCATTGTTTTGTTTCTTAAATGCCACATATGAGTGAAATCATATGGTACTGGTTTTTCTCTGACTTATTTCACTTAGCATAATACCCTCTAGCCTCCTCCACATCGTGGCAAATGGTAAGATTTCATTCTCTTTGATGGTGAGTAATACCCCATGATATAACTAGACCAGTACACATCAGTTTTAGAACCCCTAATTAGGACTATATCCTGTAGCCCCGAGAGAATCTTATTTCAGCACGTGACAGTTCTGTTCTATCTCTAGGACTGGTTCCCTTGCCTCAAAAGGACAAGTACATTCATTTCTTTACTCAGCAAATACTTCTAGAGCACATACTGGGAGGCAGGCACTGACTATCCATTGATTAATAAAAAGGCCATAGTCACAGTATCATTCATGTTCCTGTAGCTCTCAGACTCTAGTGATCTAGTGATACTGGCCTCTGTATTTACTGAGGTCACTGTTTGTCTTGTTGCCTCTGACTCACGGCTGTAGTTACTCTCTTAAGGGCAAGGACCCCACATTCTGAATCAGGGCAGTGGATGGTAAAGTATAGAGCCAGTCTCCTCCACATCAGGAACCTTGTTCCTAAGCTTCTCTTCCTTTTAAGGTACTGTGAAAAGGGACGTTGACCAGAGACTCTCGGGGTAATTTTAAAAGACTGTTGCAAATCAAATCAGAACATGTTTTTTTAGGAACGGAACATTATCAACAAGATATTGAGTGAGATCTAAGGCCCACTAAAGAGAGCCATTCTGTTAACAAGTAGGAAAATTGCTGATACGGAACAATAAGATCTTTATACTGAAGCGATATATGATACTCTAGCCAAATTTTTTAAAATTTGAAAGTCTAGTTTTTCTACATACAGAAACAATTTGTTATTCTGAAGGTTCCTTGGAATGCCACAGGTATTAAAAATTCATTCTCAGGGGCGCCTGGGTGGCTCAGTGGGTTAAGCCTCTGCCTTTGGCTCAGGTCATGATTTCAGGGTCCTGGGATCGAGCCCCGCATTGGGCTCTCTGCTCAGCGGGGAGCCTACTTCTCCCCCCACCCCCACCCCCCACCTCCCTCTCTGCCTACTTGTGATCTCTCTCTCTGTCAAATACATAAATAAAATATTTAAAAAAAAATTCATTCTCAAACTAGTAAAAGATAAGGGAGTTAAATAGCCAAAACATTTGTGGTCTTTCAAGATATAAAAGTTTATGTGAAAGGATTAATAACCTTTGTTTCTGGTTTGTCAGTACGTAGGAAAAAAAAAGTCTCCTTGACTAGTGACATCTGGTTCAGGGTGTTGGCTCAGTAAAAATTAGCTCCATTACTTGTAATGGATTTTATCTTGGTATAAAACAGCAAACAGAGTCGGGAGGCATTAATAATCTATGTGAATTTAGGACTGAAACTACTTTTCCTTTTATGATAGGTCTTTTAACGTACATCAGGAAATGTAGCTTGAAATGGTTAACTTAGTTCTAAGTAACCTGTGAATCACTGTTCTTAACTTTGCAGTATGGCTTTGTGAACATTTCCTCACCCCCAGCTCCGGGCAGAGGGTGGAGAAACTGGACTACATCCAGGGATTTTAAGGATCGGTTTCAGAGTTCACAGAGGCTTTGCTGGACCCAGAGAAAGGGCCTGCCCCACCCTTGACCCCCGCCAGCATGGGACCTTCCAGCAGTGAGTGTTCCTGTCACCCCGTGGCCGCCTGAGTGCGCCACTTCTGACCCTTCACTTTCTCAGATGTAGCAAGACCCAGAAAGACTCTGGGGCAGTCATTTATGCAGCCAGTATTGAGTTCCTGCTGTATTCCGAGCCGTGCTCTCTGCCCTCGTGGGGAGAGACAAAGGTAGTAAGCAAGCAGAAACATGCATATGAGTTAGAAGGCAGAAGCAGCTAAGAAATCAGGGAAGACCTCACCGAAAAGTGACATTTGAGTGAAGATCCAAATGATTGTAGGAAGACAGCCAAGCCATTTGGGCGGGGGAGGTAATCGTCACCGGCAGATGGGACAGCAAGGACAAGAGTGCGTCTAGTGTTTGAGGGACAGCAAGGAGGGCAGTTCAACTAGAGCGAAGGTGTGAGTTTTATGGTTCATTATTGAGACTAAGATGAAAAGCCATGGGAAGGTTTAGAGCAGGCGAGTGGTGAGATCTGATGTACAATGTTAGAGTCCCTCTGGGCAGCCTGTGCCAGGACAGTAGACCAGATGATGCAGAGTTTGTGGTTCTGGGGACATTTTGAGTCTGAGCCTGTAGGACTTGCTGGTGGGTCAGGTGTGAGGTGTGAGAGAACAGTCAGGGATGACCCTGAGGTCGGACAACTGGAAGGACTGGAGTTGCCAGTGATTTCTCAGTTCATGGTGAAGACAGCAGGAGACACTGGCTGCTGGGGGAGGTAGGACAGGGCAGAAGTCAGGAGCTCGGTTTTGGTCACGTTGTCGTGCCTTAAGACATCTGAGTGCAAGTGTTGCCTAGGCAGTTTGATAACAGCCTTGAGCTCAGGGGAGAGGTGAGGGCTGGAGACGTGCGTTAGTAACAAAGACATTTTGGCAGCACAGAGACATTATTTAAAGCCACGACATTTAACGAGATTACTTTTTAAAAAAATTTTTAAAAATAAAGTGTAGATAGAGAAAAAGAGAGGCGGCCCAGGCACTGAACTTCCCCAGGAGCAGAAGGAACTGGAAGAGTAAGGCGTTAACCGTAATTAGAATTAACTGAGCACTTACTACTTGTCAGACAATATGCTGGGTAATTGAGCACTTTTTCTAATCCTCTACATTGCCCACATTTGACAGACGGGCAAGCCGAGATTGGCCCAGAGTGTCACAGTTGGTCAGTGGTTCGAATTCAGGTCAGTCTCCTCGAGCAGGCTGTGTGCTTTGTCCCTGGCTGTCCTTGCGCCCCACTGTGGTGTCCATGCATTTCAACTTAAGGAGAGACTGCTCCATCTCTGAGAGCAGGTGATAGGACACAGCACTAGAAAAACTCAGAAGTTCAAGTGTTCATGGAGGAGGGATCCTGAGTGGCCCTTGCCAACTTCCAAAATAATATATGCCGAGTGTAACATTTTTTAGTACTCTCATTTGTTGAAAACTACAAGAGTATATATGTATTGATATGCTTTGAAAAACATTTAACCCTTCCTCACAGATCTACTTCTGATGGCTAGCTTATCATGAAGTTGCACGAGTTTCCAAAATGCTTACCCATTCATGCTAGCCATATCCCCAAGCTGCTCAAGGTTCCAGTTTCTCTATTTGAACCCTCACCTAACTCCTAATCCTTTAAATTCACCACCAGGTTTAAAGTCTGAGGCATCTTAAATGCTTCTCACAGCCTGACACAATGAGAGCATACGCACCTTTCAGAGCATATCAGATTTCCCCCAAACACCTCTTATTTTCCTCTATTCCAGCCTTTTTTGACTTTTATGGTGCTCCCAGACTCCTGCTCCTGCCTCCCCTTCTCCCAGTTGTCTCTTTTCATTCGTGCTTCCTTCCTGCCTCTGTCAGGGAACTTACCTTTAGGACTTAGGGGTCTTTCCTCTCCTTCACTTGCAGGCCTTCTGTCCACACCACCAGAGGCTGTAGCACCACAGATGCCCTCTGAGTAGCTTTAGCCAGAGCTGTTTCCTTGACGGCTCTTCCTTAGGCCAAGAGGCAGCTGCACCGGGTAAGGGTGGAAACCACATTTCCAGTCAAATCCATGCTCCCCGCAGTCCTGCTGTGTGCCAGGTGATTGCAGATCTAGGAGAAGCCCCAGGACACGCTGGTGTTTGCGAGCGGCAGGACAGGAAGATGGGCTAGCCAAGGAGAAGCGGGTAGTCGAGTGAGCGGGACTGATCCATTAGAGCGGGTGCATTGAAGACGCAGAAGCGGGGCGGGGGTTGGGGGCGGTGGCGAACTGCTGGAACACCGTCTCTGAGGGGCTGGGCGGGAGTGGGGTCCAGTGAACCAGTGGAGAGACTGGCCTGTTGTCGGAGCAGAGACCATTTCTCCATTTGAACAGGAGGGAAGGCAGAGTGTACGGGTACAAACGCACTAGGATGGTAGATGATAGGGAAAAGATGAAGAAACAGTAATGATTTCTAGAGAAAAAAGGCAGAAAGCAAGGTGACCACAGCAGACTAGGGCCCAATGACACACAGCTGTGTCACTGGGCAGGTGTGCCAGAGAGCTCCAAGCCCATGTGTGGTCAGGAGAGGAAACAGCCCCAGTGGTCTGTGCCTGCAGGGCCTGCAGGATGCTAAGGGGAGAGGAGCGCAGGAGAATGGCAGGCCAGCTCCACCCGCTTCCCTCCCCCCTGCTTCAGGCCGCTGACCATGACTGGAAACAGAAATCCCAATGAGGAAGACTATTCTGGCAAGGCCAGAGATGGAGTCATTTTCTGAAAGCCAGAAAGCAGACGGGGTGAAAGAGAGACCTGTCTCTGCAGTGAGCTTGGGAGAGGACCGCTGTGCAAGTGGGTGCGGGTGCGAGGGACTGCAGACTGGGCGACGGTGCAGCAGGAGGGGCTGCTGGAGCAAATCGGCTGATGAATGAGGGGAGCCAGGCCCCTGAGCCCCCCGGTCACTGCACTGAACAGGGGTGGTGGCCGCAGTTACCCTTGAAGTGAAGCATGAGGATGAGCGCCAAGGCCTTTCCTCAGGGGATCCTGCAGGGACACTGCCTGGCTGCCTCAGTCGGGAGAGTTTTGGGGTCATGAGCTTGAGCCCCACGTTGGGGGTAGAGTTTACTTAAAAAAAAAAAAAAAAAGGTAGCATTTAAAGAAATGATCATTGAAGATGAGTACCTGAAGTCCTGGGGGATTGCCAGATACTGTGATGATTTCAGAGTGTCTGAAGAGGAATTCTAAGGGAGTTTCGGCTCAATGCCACTTCCCCAAAGCCAGAGCAAGTTCCAGGATCTTCCATCGCCTTCCATACTTCTAGGTTTTGGGATACACTTGCAAACTGTTCCTGCATGAGATACACGGGAGGCAGAGCAAAAGTGTCTCAAATTCCAGGTAGTGGGAACTCCTCAATAATGATACTTTTTAGAATTAATCACGTTCCACAGAAATGGCACGTCTTCTGTGCTTAAGATGAAAACATGACAACACAGACCCAGAGAGCTTAGTAACTTCCCCAAGATTATCCAGCTGATGAGTGGCAAGGGTCAGACTCACACCCAGGGCTCACAGAGGTGCACTCTTAACCCCTAAGCTAGCCTGCCCCCTCCTGGCCTCTAGAGCGTGCCTATAAATTAGACATGGTTCCTGCCTGCACCGAGCATTCAGTGTAAGAGATGGAGATAAACAACTATAATAAAGTAACATGGGTGAGATGAGAGAGAGATTTGCTCTGGAAGATGGCAAGAACCACAGGAAGCAGAGACTGTCACTGGGGCAGCACGTCCGTCACCTGACCAGAGGTGCCTACCAGCACATTAGGTATTTGAGGAAAGGAAGAAGTAGTAGTGAGGAAAACAGCTCCACGGATTTTTTTTTATAACTGGAAGAATTGGGAGTCCTGGGGACCAGCTGTCTCATTTTACAGATGGGTAGATTCAGTCCCTGAGAGAGTAAGTGGTTTGTCCAAGAGTAAACATCTCATTATTGACAAAGCGCATAACCCTGGTCTCCTCACAGTTATGTTGTGTATTGTTTCACAAATAGGGATTAGACGAAGGTTCAAGGAATCATTCCTGGGCATCCAGTAGATGACCCAGTAGCCAGAAGAGTCATCTTACCAAAGCCTGGCTCTGAGCCTGGTACTCCTCCTTGAATAAGGTAAACAGCATTCAGGTCCCTTGGGATCTGCCCCAGTCTACCCCTCCGGCCTTATCTTCTGTTACTTTTTCTACTTACTCTGTCCTTCAAATTGTTCCCCATTTCCTAATTCTGTGGAAATTCTGCTCATGCTTGAAGACATTGCTTGAAAGCCACCCGTTCTGTGAAATCTCCAGATGCCCCAACAGGACTCTCCTCTGTCGCCAAAGCCATCTATGTTTGTTAGAGAACTTGTCACGTTGGGTTTTCCTTTGAGTGTTGCTCCTGCATTGCAAGAGGCAGGGGCTAACTTGCCCACGTTCTCTCTCTTCTACAATACCTCACCTATAATGGGCGCCTAGCTAATGTTTCTTGATTCAAATAGGTATTTTTATCTGTACCTTTCTGCTTTCTAACATTCTTTCCCAGTTCCTGAATATGCTGGATGAGTGGATAGGAAAGAGATTTTTAGGAAATGGTCTTCATGCTTCTCTGCCATGGCAAGTATCAAGGAAAGTGTGAAAGCCTATGTAACTACGTTCTTCTAGGGGACAGTTTGAAAATGACCCATACACCTGATGGGAGTAAAAAGGAAGTTCTCTTTCTTGCTCCAGTGGGATGTCCCCGTGTGTCTGCAGGTGGGAGTGGAAACCACTTGTCATTTGAGTGTATGCCAGCTGGTAACCTGACTCCCATAAAAGCAAACTCTCAAAGGAGAAAGAGTTCTGCCTCTCACTAAGGGAGATCCAGAGTTTCAGATGTCCAGGGAGTAGAAAGCCCAACTTGGAGGATGGGGAACGTCCACGTGTTGTGCTGAGAGCTGTGCACGAAAACATGATTTATACCACTGGTTGATGACTGAAATACCTAAAGAGGCAGAAGAGCTATGGGACCTTACCTTGGGCTTTTTTTTTTTTTTTTAATTTGTTTATTTACAGCATAACAGTGTTCATTGTTTTGGCATCACACCCAGTGCACCTTGGGCTTTTAAAGGGAGCTGTTCTCCCTCACTCTGCATTTTTCTGCAAGACCTTTCAAACAGCAGAACGCTTCTACCTTCAGCATAGAAAGCAGCCAAGCCAGTTTGACCAGCTTGCGGGAAACACTGAATAAAGCTGCCAACTCCAATCACATGAACACTGGTTACTAATTATCTGCTGGCCTCCGCGGGGAAAGATATAGCAGCTTCCTGATTGGATCCTGAGGTCGAAACAGCTCCACATCTCTCTCTGCTCCAGCTGGAGGAGCAAGGAGAGTGTCTCAGACACCTTGGGAGACATTTTCAGAAGGACGGATACAGCCTTAGGGTAAGCTGCACCTGTCCACATTTCAGCCCCGCCCAGGCCCATGGAAGAAGGAAGTAAAACGCCCATCTTTACGCACACCAAGCATGTGTGAGACCCATGAAGTTAGAGAAGAAAGAGAAGCAGAGAAGAAAGGGCACTGGGGCTCCAGCTGGGAGTATGAAGACCACAGGAGTCTACAGAAGAGGGACCTTACAGGGCTGGATCGACTTTACAGAGAAGGCAGCTTGGATTCCAGACACCGGACCTTGGGGCAGAATCGGCCCTACAGAAAAAGGCATTGTGGATACTGGGCTTTTGAGCAGAGTGAACCAAGCTACGAGGACTGTGAGGAAGTGGAAGAAAGTAGAAAGGACTGTATGAAGTACGGAAGTATGGCTCAGAGTTGTGATGGTTACAAGAACTCAGAAAACGTGGATTATGGGAATCTGAGCCCGGCGACTAAGGGTAACTGGCTTACAGGCAGCCCAGAAAGCTGGAATGCTGGAGGGTATGGGGACGTGAATGGCCACACAGATGGTCAGAATCTGAATTGCGATCCTGAGGACTCCAAAGAAACTGAATGGTACATTCGCCCCAGTGGTTTGGATGATTCTGGGGGGAATTGTGATCCACCTGAAAAGTGGCACATGGACCACAGGAATTTTAATTATAATCCTGAGGATTGTGAAGAAGCTGATTTTTATTATAGAAACCGCAACAATTTATGTCAGGCTCCTGGGAATTATACTAATGGTCGGTCTGTGGACTTCCCAGATTTGGATGGAGTGAATGAAGGTAAAGAATTTGTTGAGGACTATGAAAGGGACAGAAAGGTTTATCAAAATGGTAAAATCTGTCCCAAAGCAAAGAGTCATGCGCTGGCTCAGAGTGACTTTGATATGGAAAATAAAGGCTACGATACTGTATTTGCAAACTGTGAGTATAAATTTCAGAATTGCAGAGGGACAGATTCTGTGCATCAGATGAAGAATTGGGAGGATAATGGCATTGACAAAGCAGGAAAGACAGCGCTTGGAAGCAGAGGCACATTCTCGGATAGTCTGCAGGATCAGCGGATGAGAGGGGACCTGGGAGAACACCATGGTGGCGTTGTTCAGGGCCCTTGGTTAGGGAAGAATACTTGGCATTTTGAGGAAGAGAAGAAAAATGGCCTGGAGACTTGGAAAAGGAATAGTTGCTACCGTCGCACAGCCCCCAGCAGCCTGAGGCGGTCAGAATTTGTGCAGAACAGGAAGAAAACCCAAGGTATGAACTCAGTCATCCTTTTGAGAAGGATACAACATGAAAATAGATAAAAGGGGTGGTTATACCAGGTACTAGGAACACTCATGCACTTAAGGAAACTGACCCTCGAAATTCTTATTCAAGTGTGTCTTGAATGAGAACAGCCTTACAGATTTAATCCTTTTGGGAGGCACTTCACAGAGCAAGACCGTGTACAGTGCTATACATATGCACCATGGCCTCCAGAACGAGAACAAAGTTCATGGGAACTTTCCTTTCCATTCTCGGTTTTGTCGGGAACCTCTAATCCCAAATATCTTTCCATTTTTACTGTAATTTTTTATTTATTTATTTATTTTTTTTTTTGGTCTTCTGGGGATGGCAAGTTTGTTATCGAGGCATCAAGAGACAATTTATTTTCCTGGCATGTTCCTTCTTTCAATCCCTATAGTTTAGACATTAGGGAAAAGAAGATTTAACTTGTTTTATAGAGTGTTCGTGTCTTGACATTCAGGAATCTTGCGTGAATGATGAGCACTCAACTCTTCTGGAAATCAGAAGATTATATTCTGCATAGTGCTTTCTTCAAGCACACAATGCTTTGTATATTCAAATTACCCCATCTCCTTTAGCCCTAAACTGAGTTATCTGTAACGTATTAATTGAGTCTTTTGTAATGTAGAGGTTGTTTCTTTCTTGCCAGCTTATCTTCTCCAGGTCTCTAAAATGAACTATGTTTGCTTTATTTTGTTGTTGTTATTTTTTATAATTTCTGGACTCCCTGTTAAACCTTTATTTTTAGTATGTATGTGCTATTCTCTTGCCAGGCCAACTTTCTGGTTGCCAATTTGGGGGAGTGTAGGTTATGACCAGAGGATAAGGGTTAGAGTCAGAAAATGTGAAGGATCTAGAAAATCCATCGCACAACTTCCTCCTAAGTGGAAAGTCTCTCACTGAGATCTTCAGAATAGGTTCACTCTTGGCAGGGGCACGGTAAGTCCCTGGTCTGACATCCCCTAACTGCTGGTGGTTTATCCTGTGGTTTTCCAGCACAGGCTTGACTAAACTAGAATTTCCAGGATAAATCAGGCTCTCCGCCTGCATTTGTAAAGATAAGAATGAAACCAAACCTGGTTTTAGTTGGGAGACCGAGGTATGTAGCAGCTAGCCACTTTTTCTAGGTGCATTTTTACTCTGAGGTGCTAGGGATTGAATGACCTCTAAATTCCTTCCAGCTCAAAACAACCACCACCACCCTCACCCACACCCACCCCCACCCACCCACACACACAAGTGGTTCTGTGATTCCTTATATTGGTTTATATTGTATTGGTCCTATTCCCTTTCCCCACATCTGTTTCTTAGATGAACTTTGTTTCCTATCTTTAGTTCCTTATTGTAATAAACCTCTTAAGTGTAGTAAGTATGTTTACTCTCTCTGATTTAACGAGAGTCAAACCCTTCTCTGCAGAGTGGTGAAATTTGCCCTGTGATCTAACAGTACCGCAGTCCCACCTTCTGTCATTTCCAGTTTTAGAACTCTCTCTGTATTTGAGGACTGGAGTTTTGAAGGTGCGTTCATATTTCGCTCAGTTGACACCCCTTTTTTGTACCTCTAGAATCCTCCTTGACCTGTAACAGAATCTTAGTCGGCCGAAAACCCTTTTGTTTTCCACCGTACTTTGCTGGCTGTCTTACACACACACATACCCCTGCCCTTCCCGAATGTTACAGTTACAAC
The DNA here is from genome assembly GCF_922984935.1 of Meles meles. Lineage (NCBI taxonomy): Eukaryota > Metazoa > Chordata > Mammalia > Carnivora > Mustelidae > Meles > Meles meles. The sequence continues at coordinate 59,189,643 of NC_060078.1, read as the reverse complement.
ATGTAATTAAAGAAAGAAACAAGTGTGGGAGTCTTTCTGCCCTGAGTTCACATTTCAGCCCCATCATTTACTAATAATGTAACTTCAGGTGAATTACCTAACCTCTCTGAGCTTTGGATTCCTTATTTATAAAATGAGACTAATACTACCTGTGTTGGTGTGAGAACATAAATAAAGCACTTAATGACATGTCTGGAACATAGTAGGTGCTCATAAATTATGAGTTCTTTGTCTCTTGGTGACCCACCTCCCCTCCCCCTTATCATTTGCTCTGCCAGCCTGTCACTTCCAGGTCTCCTCTCTCCTGAGATCCAGATGGACACCACCCCCCCCCACCACCATGGGACATCTGCCCTCAGACCCTGTGTCTGCAGGTGTGATTACCCAAGGGAAGCACCCTGTCCCCTCCACCTCTTCCACTCCCCGGCCCCCCCCCCCATCTGAGAAACAAAGCCCTGTTTAATGGCTGCTCCAGCCTGTCTCTTGAGCTAGAAACCTTCTATCAGGATGTGTCCCTTCCCTCACCTGCCTTATCAGTCATTCTCCTATGACAGCCTCAGTCTTACGTGTTGTTAGGGCAGGTCTGCTGTTACAGTTTTGCCCTTAGTCCTAGGGTGCGGCCCCTCGTCCTGGGAGGCGGGCCTTAGTCCTAAGGTATGGCTCTTTTGAGGTTTCCATGGAAAACCAGAGTGTTTATTGAACCTCCTAAGTTGAAGGGACTCACATTTCAGGCTGCGTCGTCTTGGCCCCAGACGGTTGTGAATGAGTATCTGCCGAGCTCTTCAGCGTCCAGCTGGTACTGCGTTCTGCCAGCTTCCTGGAGTCTCAGCACCTGCAGGCAGCGTTCAGGGATTTGAGGGGAATTTCTGCACAGATCTTGGGCTGCTGTCTGCGTGGCTCCCTCTTTTCCAGACTTCTCCCGTAATATCTAAACACTTCACAGACCCACATGCGAGCCTTTGACTCTTAAGCCCAAGAAAATTGCCCGTTGTTGACTTAACATTTTTGCTTTATTCCCCCCACATTCTGGAAGACTAGGTATTGACTTCAGGGGATAAGAATTGGGTAAATATGGATCTTACCTAGTTTGCTTCCCTTGTTTCGAGTCCTATCCCCTCTAGTTTCGGCCTGATTTTGGTTGCTTTCCAGTGCCTTTCACATAGTTACTTTAGAAAATGCCTTACCCAGAATTGCTAATAGTTCTCTACAGGGAGCTTGGTAACAATGTAAGCTGTGCTCCCATTGCTAGACGAAGAGTCAGCAGGAAGATTTTACACTTGCTAGTAAGAGAAGTGGTTATGATGGGGAAAGGACTTGGTGCTTCGAATTCCATGTTAACTGAATTACGTGGTATTAGGATATCGGAATGAAGGAGTCTCCCAGAGAGAGCTAGGACACTGGAATCCAGGTGAGAGTCAAGGCTTGGAGGTCCAGGGTTGGAGAGCCACAGTTGAATCCTGTATTACTACACATCAGCAAGACCCGTGTTTTATAAATAATGACTGAGTCTTAAAGTCTGTTTGGTGGGTTTCAACTAGCATTTTTGAAAAATAAAATAAAAGTGAATAGAAAATGTCATAGTACATCTGATGTAGTAAAAGTATGTATGTATATCATACTTTTGTGAGTGAGCGTACGCACACACACACATCCTATGTGTTATGTATATGTTGAGTCACAGTGTAAAGTGTGGCAGCCACAGTTAAAAAATGTTTGAAAAACACTTAAAGCTGACCCACTGTTTCTGTAACCAAAGAGATGGAGCTCAGAGAAATTGAAACATCTGTCCAAAGTCAATCCTTAGCTCAGGAACTAAACCCGGGTCTCCTGAAGCCCAGACCAGTGCTCTCAGGGTTGAAGTCAGAAGCACAGCTATGAGTTCTTTCCATGTCAATGAACTTAGAAAAGCAGAAAAGTGTTACATTAGGGGTGTTGGAGGAGGGACTTCAAATGGAGGAGGGCATAGCCAGAGTGACATGCTGCAGAAATAGGGGAGGGGTGCAGACCAAAGAAAGACCTTGTATTTGGCGGATAGAGTGAGGAAGAGGTATCACCAAGGCCCAGAGCACATTACAAGGTTTAGGAGGGAAGTGGTGATGAAGATAGAGAAGCAATTCCTTTAAAGTCTGGACAGTAATTGTAGTGGAGCAACAGGATCCAGGAAAATCTTGTGGGTTTTTTTTTTTTTTTCCTCCCAAGATGAGAAAAAGCAGCATAGACTTGAAGGCACTTTTGCCCATATTATACACATAGTTCAGGTTTTAGTACTCCGTGGGGCAAGGTTTCTTTCTTTTCATTGTAGTTGTGTGAACATGATATCTTTGCAGGCTGGATTCAGACTGGATTCAAACTATTGGAATAAAATGTCTGCCAGTCAGTCCAAGATATTAGCTTTTCATCCTGGCTGATGTCATATGCTGATTGAAAGCCGTGAGTGTGGCAGGTGCCATGAGGGGCGTACCCATCCGAGTCACAAATGACCAGCAAAACAGACCATAGGTTTCACGCTCAGTAATGCCAGTGTTCCACGCTCAGTAATGCAGGTAGGGGCGGTAGGACCACTCTAACTCACCTGCTTGGCTGTCCTCGGCACTTTGTGCCGCTCCCTCTAATGTCATTCTGTTACTATAAGCATGAGCCGCTCCCCAGTTTTTAGCTCACAGGAGTGTGTTGAGTCCCAAACACTTACATTCTGGTTAGGCCTCGCTTGCCTGAGGGTCCCGAGGAGGGGCGGGGCTCCTGCTCCAGTGCAAGCTGGCTGGAAGCAGGTGTCCTCCTCCGGACCAGCTCTTCGCTTTCTCTCTCTTTCTCTCTCCTTCAGGGACGTCTTTCTCTTGACATTTTTTGCATTTCCCTGAGTGTCTGCTTCTCTCGTTGCAGGCCCACACTTCCCGTTTACTCATAGTTTCTACTCCTGCTTCACTTTAGATTACACAGAACCGGACTCTCGTCCCACCACTGCCTTGGGCCATTATTACAGCTTCTGTTCCTGTCTAATCTGCCTGATATCCTAATTCAGATTCCAGGGGGAGTGAGTACAAGTGACTCAGCTGGTGTTTTTTAGTTCCTCCTCATCATATGAACTAACCATTCATTGATCTAGGTACAAACCCGTGGCCCAGAATGGTAGAGGTGTGTCTGGGATGGGGGTCACCTGGTGTAAATCATTGCCAAAGACACTGCCGACCCTGCCTATTTGGGATGAGGTAAGCTCTGGAGTGCCCCGGTTCCGAGGCGTGACTGGCCCACACCAACCTCCACATTTGGACCTGGGTGGAGGTGTCTTTTGGCTGTTACAGTGGCAGGTGCAGGGAACTACTTGTTTAGAAGGCAAGGACCAGGGCAAAATGTTTTCAGTGTGTAGACCTGTCCTATCCAATGAAGAATTGTCCTGTCCGGAGTGCGAGTTGTGTCCCCACTGAGACACTGGAAAAGATAGTAAGACTTGTGCCTGCCTTCAGGCACTTGCAGTTTTAACAGAAAACAGCATATAAACAAATAGTTAAAATACAATTTTATAAGTCCCTTAAGGGGAACTGTTAGATACCTTTCCCCCACTTGCCCTACTACCCATGTAACCTTGTGTAAAGCATTTAATCTCACAAGCCGCAGTTTCTTTATCAATAAAACGAGCTGATATGCCTACATGACAGTATTGTGAAGATTAAGTGAGTTTATAGATATCTACGTACCTTGAACAGTCCAGCAGAGCCTGGCGTGTGGGAATGCTAAATAAACATAAGCCGCCACCGTCCCTTCACCGGCACAGAGATCCCACATCCCCTTTGACTACAGTTCAACAGGAATTTAGTAGCCAGTACTTGTACTTAGCGCTGTACCAAGCATCAGGGGGTATCCAGAGAAGGGTGTCCCCCTACCCCGAGTATACACACAGGACTTTACAGACCAGGTGAAGAGGTAAAATGTAAAACCATCATGTACTATGGTACAGAAGTGTACCATCTAGACAGTGAATGCTAGGGACAGTCAGAAGGGGGAAAGCTCAGTCCTTATCTGAGTTAGGGGAGAAGGCTTCAGGAAGATGTTTGAACTTGAGCTAAAGCTGAAGAGAGTAATGGAGGTTGACCTAGGCAGAGAGAAGCAGGGGGAGCATTTCTGGTTGGGGAAACTTTATGAGCAAGGCTACATAATTGTGGTGACAGAGAAACATAGTGTGGGGAGCACTGGAGTACTGAAGTCTCAGAAACCAGATGGCAGTTTGGACCAGAGCTTGAGGAATAAGGTGGGCTAGGCGTGCATGGGGTGCGTCATCCTCTCTGATGTAATCACTGAAACTCTGCGTAGATGCCTTCTGTGAGGCAAAGAGTGACTGGGGAGAAGAGCAGGTGTCTGAGAACTGAGCCACAGTTTGGGGGCAGACAGAGGAGAGATAGGGCGAGATCATGTGAGGAGGTCAGGAGAAAACCAGAGAATTTACCTTCAATATGTATATTTTTATTACCATATAATGTATTATTTGCTTCAAGGGTACAGGTCTGTGATTCATCAGTTTTAAACAATTCACAGCACTCACCATAGCATACACCCTCCCCAATATCCATCACCCAGCCTCCCCATCCCTTCCACCCTCCTCCCCTCCAGCAACCCTCAGTGTGTTTCCTGTGATTAAGAGTCTCTTATGGTTTGTCTCCCTCTCTGGTTTCATCTTGTTTCACTTTTCCCTCTCTCCCCCTATGATCTTTGTCTTGTTTCTCAAATTCCTCCTATCAATGAGATCATATGATAATTGTCTTTCTCTGATTGACTTATTTGCTCAGCATAATAGCCTCTGGTTCTATCAGTGTCATTGCAAATGGCAAGATTTCATTTTCTGATGGCTGGATAATATTCCATTGTATATACATATATACACCACATCTTCTTTGTCCATTCATTTGTTGGTGGACATCTGGACTCTTTCCATAGTTTGGCTATTGTGGACATTACTGCTATAAACATTGGGGTGCACGTGCCCCTTCAGATCACTACATTTGTATCTTTAGGGTAAATACTCAGTAGTGCAATTTTTGGGTCGTAGGGTAGCTCTATTTACAACTTTTTGAGGAACCTCCATACTGTTTTCCAGAGTGGGTGCACCAGCTTGCATTCCCACCTACAGTGTAGGAGGGTTACCCTTTCTCCCTATCCTCGCCAGCATCTGTCATTTCCTGACTGGTTAATTTTAGCCATTCTGACTGGTGTGACGTGGTGTCTCATTGTGGTTTTTTTTTTTTTTTTTAGAGATTTTATTTATTTGACGGAGAGATCACAAGTAGGCAGAGAGTCAGACAGAGAGAGAGAGGGGGAAGCAGGCTCCCTGCTTAGCAGAGAGCCCGATGCGGGGCTCGATCCCAGGAGCCTGAGATCATGACCTGAGTGGAAGGCAGCGGCTTAATCCACTGAGCCACCCAGGCGCCCCTCATTGTGGTTTTGATTTGTATTTCCCTGATACCAAGTGATGTTGAGCACTTTTTCACATGTTGGCCTTTTGAATGTCTTCTTTGCACATATGTCTGTTCATGTCTTCTGCCCATTTTTTGATTGGATTATTTGTTCTTTGGGTGTTGAGTTTGATAAATTCTTTATAGATTGGATACTAGCCCTTTATCTGATATGTCATATGCAAATATCTTCTCCCATTCTATCGGTTGTCTTTTGGTTTGGTTGACTGTTTTCTTTGCTGTGCAAAGCCTTCTGTCTTGATGAAGTTCCAATAGTTCATTTTTGCTTGCCTTTGGTGATGGAAAACCAGAGAATTTAAAGTAAGAGAGAATGGCCAATGCTTTGAAGAGCCCCAGGGAAATGCCATTGGATTTGTAGAGGAGGTTATTGGTTGACTGAAAAGACAATATTGATGGAACAGTGATAACTCAGAATTACTTTCAGAGGATTTCTGTGGGGGATGAGGTCATAGAAGGAGCACATGAAGATTACTCTTTCAAGACCTTTGGCAAAAAGAATCAAAGACCTGTGACTGTAGCTGAGGGGTCAGAGTTGGACAAAGCTTTCCTGTGCTTACTTTTTACAATCAGAGTGGTGTTGCTTGTTGGAGGACAGATAGATAGGCAGGAGGGAAAGGAGAAGGAAAGGGTAAATATGTGGAGGCAAAAGACATATCTGGAGGGCCATATTTACCCAAAGGTTAGGAGATGACTGAAGCCTGAGAGGAAATAAGGCCCTCCTGAGTTTGGAATGGTCCAGTCTGGTAGATTCCCACCAAACCCAGAGACCTTGCCCTGAGATTGGGAGCTGAATCCTCAAGCTAGGTTGTCTGTTTTCTCCACAAGCCGTCCCCTACATTGTCTTTGTAGAATGTTTCATCAGCAACATAGGAAGATTGACCTGGGAAGATGGCAGGTCTCTGTAAAAGCAAGAGATCTCAAGGAAAGGCAAGCTGTTGGGGGTGGATAGGAAGAAGAGGTCTTGAGGACCGTCTTCCGTGAAGACTGGAGGATGTTAGAGGGCGCAGTGGGAGGATGGGTGAATCAAAGCAGCGAACTTGCAAAACCACAGCAGGCCTGGCCTTAAATAGGATGTCAAAGTGAGAACCCAGGAACTTGACTCACCCACAGAGTGGATGCCCCAGAATTTTCCAAGTTGGTACTTCCCGAGAAACCAGGCAGTGCCCACACTGGGCATGACCATCAGGCTGTAACGGTGCCCACGCACAGTGATTCCTGGTGGGAAGGGACATGTTTGCATACACGCTTCCACAGTGGACCTCATCCCACCATATCAAGAAACCCATATCTTCTAATTGTGAACTGAACTGAGAGAAGGCTGATGGAATATATTACGTTTCATTGACTCTAAAACACCATCTATTGTAAGACACTGGAAAAATTTAGGTACCATTAAAAAGACAACATCTAATTAAACTTTAACACACTATTGGAAAACACATCTTGCTTTTAGAGATGTTAAAATGTGGGAAAAAATGTGCATCTTAGCATCTACTGAAATGTGAAGATGTTTCTACTTAGTGCTGACCTCACAGCGATACTTAGACGAAAAATATGGTAGAATTCCTCTAACTTTCCTCAGTGATTTGGAGATAGGAAATTCGATTTTTTTGGTCTCCAGCCTCTGCCCCGCTTAGAGGAGGATGGAAACCTGATTTACCCCCAGTGCCACAGGTCCTGAATTTTAACTAAAATTTTCATAAAACTTAGGATAGGTCATGATTTCTAAAAATCTTTGGATAATGTCTTGTATCCCAACAATAGCAGAGTAATGCTCAGGGCACTCTAAGTTACAATGATTGTTGCCATTTATTAAGTGCTACTCGCTGTGCTAAATCCTACGGATTAGGTATACATTAGGTACAGAAGTCCAGTAGCATCTAAGCTTTGTGACGGTGGTAAAGAGAGTATTTCCAGAACCTAATAAGTTGGGATGTCATAGGTACTCAGTGAATGTGTGTTGCCAAATGGAATATTCTATTTTGGGACACAGAATAGGTACACTAAACAGTAAGTCGGGTTTTAATACATGTTCTGTTCCAAGTTGAGATAACTGCACTCTAGTCCTAGTTTTCCTGTTTCCTTTTTCCTATTTATTACAATAAACGGATGTTGGATTTTTTTCAAATGTATTTTTTCCCCTGTCAGTTGACTTGGTCCTATGATTTTTCTTCTTTTGCCTGTTGATGTGGTGAATTACATTGCTTGATTTTCAAAAGTTGAACCGGCATCATACTCCTAGAATAAATATGACTTGGGAGTGTTAAAAAAAAAAAAAAAGATAAAATAGTACATATTATTTTGAAGACTTTATTTATTTATTTGACAGAGAGAGAGAGATCACAAGTAGGCAGAGAGAGGGGAGGAAGCAGGCTCCCTGCCAACCAGAGAGCCCGATGTGGGGCTCATCCCAGGACCCTGGGATCATGACCTGAGCCGAAGGCAGAGGCTTTAACCCACTGAGCCACCCAGGTGCTCTGGTACATATTATTTTGTATTGCTGCTCAAAAAGGGAAGTTTAGGGAAAAGACCGATGCAGGGACTAGAGAGGCTTTCATCTAGCTGGACTTAAAGGACAGGAGGTGAGGAGAAAGGTAGAAAGACAAGCTGGGCTTGTCATGTTCAAGGATGAGGAAGGGAACATATACTGGAAGTTGGCTTCACTGAGTTCCATAATAACGGTAGCAAGGACCCTGTCCTCAGGGCTTGAGGAGACGAAGTGGCTGCCTGGGTGGGTCCAAAGAGGCCTTACATACCAAGTGCCACTGCTTTTGGGACTAGTTAGTAGTTGATGTGGTTACTCCAAACTGAGATGAGTAAATGAAGTAATAGGGTAGCACGTCATGGAAGAGTTTAGATCTTGGAAGTGACCAATGAGTCCCAACCACTTTGTTATATATATATGGAAACAACAACCCAGAGAGGTCCTGTAATGTGTCTGAGATCACACAGGAAGGAGGGGAGGCAGAGCTAGATCCCAGGGCTTTTTTGAGTACTTTATTCACTATACCTGCTTTCCTCTCAAGATCTTAGAAGCAGCTCCACTTACAGCTCAGAAATGGAAGCCAGAGGAGATAGAGAAGGAGAGAGGGTCTACTCTCCTTCTCTACTACCCAGAGCTTGTTTAAATTAACACAGTACTTAGGATTGGGTTCCCAAGGAAAATCTGACTTATATTTCCCTTGTTTTGAGGTTTAATTTTTTTTTCCATGTTTCAGCTAGAAAACAGATACTAGTATATAATGTTGGATATCCTGAGTTTAATGAGATTTTACCATCAAAATATCAGATCACACTTGGAAAGAATCTTTGAGAGATTGGGTTCATTTTTAATAAATATAACCTAAGCCCTTAATGCTTAAGTTGATTCTATTTTGCATTATTCGTTTGTTTCATGAATTTATGCTTTGCCTGTTCAAGTAGATTCATTAAATCAAATAGGAGTAACTTTAAATACCACCGGTTTAACCCTATCCTGTTTGCTGTTCCTGAACTCAGGAGAGATGACATAACTTTCCTGATGAGACTAAGGAAAGCTTTTGAGGGCATTTCAACTTTTTCTACTTGCCCAATGGCCTACCACTCTGCTTGGTAGCTCCTTATTAAATATTCATACAGTTTTGTAGTTAGAACTTGAATAGGATTATGATTCAGGGAAATTGATTGGAGGGGCATGCTCATTTATAAAGGATACATAAAATACTATGAGAGCAAGTGGAAGGAATAAAAGTTAACTACCTCACAGAAGCTGAAAAAGTCTAGTTTTATAGGGTAGGATAGAAAAATAGCCAGAGGGGCACGGACATGAACAAATTTTGAAACATCACCGTGGTGTCATGATTAAAATTGGAACTATAATGCCCGGCACGGCCATGTGTGTACGGAGAAGACCTATAATCCAGAACAGGCCTTGACCCCTCATGGGAAGCACAGGCCAGGCCATGGATGCTGGGTTTGAATATGCAGCTGTCTCAGCCCTGGGGTCACACACCAGCCATGTCATTGCTTTGTGCCCCTGTTTCCTCATTTGTAAAATGAGAGCAATGATAACTTCCCTCAAGAGACTTGGTAAATATAACATCAGGTGAGTGTGTGTTTGGATAATAAAGCTTTTCATATAGAGGTTTTTTGGGGGGGGGGGCTGATTATAATAAAAATCTGCTTACTCAGCTGATAATTTATTCTTGGCGGACTATTTTATGAAAACTGTTTTTGCTCTCTTGATAATTCCACTTCTGTTGCCTAAAGATTAAGTAACAACAGTGCTGTCCCACCAGCAACACACCCCTCTGGGAGTAATGGGTATTTGGTAAGTGTTCAAAAATGATGCTTGAGTTGGTCCTAGAATTAAACTTCCCAGCCTAGCAGTATAGGAAAACGCAGACTTGGACATGGTGCACCTGACTCCTTGGCTCTTCCCAAGGCCCGGATAGGACCTAGAAAAAGGAAGGAGCAAATGAGAAGTTTTGAGCTGAGTTCCCGCTGGTGGAAACCCTCCCAGCAGGAACTGTGCTAGAGGCTACTTGCCAAAGTAGGTGGCAGTTCCAGAGCAAAAGCCACAGGGAAATTTTTTTCAGTTGCCTTTGAGATTTAGGACCTAAACGGGATCAATTCCTCTCTGAAGCTGGGTGGCCCTGAGTCTTGCAGGTGCTAAAGGTAAAGACTGGATGGGGGCTGGATGGCCTGGCTGGAGTGGTGGGAAGTGCGGGAAAACCAGGATTTCTGATTGCCCCGGTTGGGCCTGGGGAAGATGGGCAGTTTACAAAGACAGCCTGTACTTCAGCAGCATTTCCAGACCCACTGTCTTCCGCAGTCTCCAGGGATGGGGCCAGCAAAGAGACCTCAGATCAAAAGTGAAGAAAGAGTTTGCAGTGGATTAACAGAGTAATTGAGAACTGTTGGTATTGGAATATTCTCATTTTATAGCAAATGTTCTCTCCTCCACCTTTTTTTCCCACATTTTAAAAAAGATTTTATTTATTATAGAGAAATAGAGGATGTGCACGTGCATGAGTTGGATCTCCTCCACCTTTTACTCTTTGTCCTATCAGCGTTACCTGTAGCAATACTAGAAAATACAGCCCAAGAAAGGAAGAAAAATCAACATTTCCATCAGTCCAAAGTCAAGACTTTCTCATTTTCAGATACACGCACTGAAAGTATTTTCCCTTTTTAACTAAATCGCAGTTCGTTCGTAAACTCTTGTTATACGATTTTTTCATTTAACCACACACAGACAGCATTCCATGTTAAATAAAAATCTGTATCTCAGTGGCTATAATAGTATTTTGTCATACAGATATGCCATAATTTATTTAACCAGTTCCTTTTGGGGAGAAAGTTTGGCTGTTTCTGCTTAGGTTGTTCTGAATTTTTTTACACATTGGAGAACATCTGTGCCTATGCATCTTGCACATTTGTCCAACTACTGATGAATAATATCTTCCTAAAAGTAGACGTCTGGCTTAGAAGGTTTGAGTTTTCTTATTTTAAGAAGTAGAAAAAGTAGGGGCGCCTGGGTGGCTCAGTCAGTTAAGCATCTGCCTTTGGCTCAAGTCGTGATCCCAGGATCCCAGGATCCCAGGTTTGAGCCCTGTGCTGGGCTCCCTGCTCAGTGGGGAGCCTGCTTCTCCCTCTCCCTCTACCCTTTCCCCTGCTCGTGCTCTCTCTCTTTCTTGCACTCCCTCTCAAATAAAAATCTTTTTTTGAAGCAGTTATTTTTTTAAAGATTTTATTTATTTATTTGTCAGAGGGAGAGAGAAAGAGCACAAGCAGGGGAGTGGCAGGCAGAGGGAGAAGAAGGCTCCCCGCTGAGCGCTGAGCCCAGTGCTGGACTCAATCTCAGGACTCTGGGATCCTGACCCGAGTCGAAGACAGGCTCTTAACCAACTGAGCCACCCAGATGCTCCTAAATAAAGAAAATCTTAAAAAAACAAAATAACAGTATTACCAGTTATTACCTGCTGCCCTGCCCCTTGAGGTGCCATGTCTGCCAGTGTTCTCCCCTCTTCCCTTAGGAAGATGATGACTGTGTAAGTCAGAAAGCCATCAGGAGACAGGATAAAATAAGCCTTTTCCTTGGTTTCACGTGTGCTGCTATAAATGACCAGAATACTGCAGAATCGTTACTGTGCTTGACATCGCTAATTGGATGCTGAGGGATTATTCATTCTGCCAAATGGGGTTTTATAGATACCCTCACATGAAGATATGCAGATGTGCTTACGTACGAATTGCTCATGGTGGGTGCTTCAGAGCCGCTCTGCCTTACTGTTGGCTCCCCGGTGGCCGCCAACCCCCCCAGGTAGAATTCGGGTCACCGCTGGCTTGACTTGGCGTCAGACACGGTAGCTGTGGGTCGGTAGGCGCAGTTCACGGAGTTCTCCTCGCTCCTTGGGACGATATGGTAGGGTTGTTAGGAGGATTAAATACCCTGGTGTTTGTAAAGTGCTGAGAACCGTGCTTGACGCACTCCGTGAGGGCCTTATAAGTGTTGGTTAAAATACAGAGCTGTGAGAGTGGTTGGAGGGAGGCGGTTGGAGGGAGGCGAGGACAGGCTCACCAGCCCAGGGGACCTCCCAGAGAGAGGAACCATTCCAGACGCAGCAGGAAGGGCTCTTTACCAAAAGCTGTCATCTCCAAGGTCCAAGATTGTTCAAACTTTCACCAACAGAGACGTTTCTTAGCGTGACACTTGATTTTCAATAACTGGTGATACATTAATAGATTCTGGTGCGATGCACTTGATGGACAAGTGCGGGCTCAGCACTTTCAGTGCCTTCTGCCCCAGAGCCAGCTCCTGCCCTGATGCGGGTTTTCTTTTTTCGCTCTTTTCCCTTCTCTCTCTCTCTCTCTCTCTCTTTTTAAACATAGCGGCCTCTTTTTCTGCAACTATCATTTCCTTGGTTTCTTTCAAAGTGTGAGTGCTTGAGAGCTGTGAGCAGGGCTCCCAGTCCCTGTAAATCCCTCCAAGCTCTCCTTGTTGTGCTGGGCCCGCTGGGATCTGCATTCTGCTGGCTACAGGGTAAGGCCCCAAAGTGGGAGGGCTGGGTCCCTGGGCAGAGCCCTGGACAGCGGGGAGGAGGGGGGTGCTGCCGAAAGCCGGGTCCTAAGGCAGACAGAATAGACAAGTGCCACCCAATTCACAGCATGGCCTCTTAAATGAGAGCTGGATGCACCTTCAGAATTCTTCCCTAAAAAGCATCCCCCCAAAGCAAAGCGTAGTAAGGGTAGGCAAAGTGAGAGGCAATACTCTAGGATTAAAAAACTCCTGAAGTGAAACTGTGACTGTTTCTGGAGCAGGAGAGGAAGGCGGGAGAGGAAGGTGTAGATATGAGCAAAGCTGGACCTCACCCTGCAGCTCGTTCCCCAGGAGGATTCCAGCTCCGTCCTTTAGAACCGGCCCTGCTGTGATAGCCTGGGGGACTCGGGCAATTCATATGTAAATGTGGGAAAGCCTGGGGGAAATGCCTACCCTATTCAAGGGATTTGGGGGTTGCAGAGCATTCCAGAGCTCTGGGAAGATTCTGCTCTGCCTGTTACCCTGGGACCCACACGTCCTCCCCTGGGCTGCGGCCCTCGGGCCCCGCAGGTGCATCCCGGGGCGCCAGAGCCGTCGGCAGCAGGTGGGGCAGCCTGAGCAGCTGGGGACCTTGCCGGCAGGTCAGAGATTTTCCCCACCAAATCCAGAGCCAGTTTGCAGAGGAAGCCAGAAGTGAGTGGCTTTTTTCTGGGACCCTGCTTACAAGTGTGGCTTGTAGAGTTGAGGGAAGCTGCGGGGTTGCTGGACCCCCTCCTTACCCCACCGAGGAAGGAGCCTGATGACATACGCTAACCTGCGGGGTGGGGGTCCTGAGAGTGGCTGGAATGGGGACTTTGTGCAGGTGGTGGGACCGGGAAGGGGAACAAAAGGAAAAAAACAACCCCGCACGAACTGTTTGATCGGAGAGACTAAATTTGTGTAATCAGCTTTGGCTCCAGCCTCTAAATTCCTCTAGGGCCATCCCAGGAAGAAGGTGGGAGCTGGTCTGCACAGGGCCAGTGTGGGCTGGTACTGGCCTCAGCCTCCTCCATGTGCTTCCTCAGCTTTTATTGTTCTGAGAGAAAAGTGGAGTGTTCCAGTATCTGGACAGACAGAGCATTTTGACTTGGTGCATTTTACCTAAATCTGGTGCAGAGAACACATTCTGGCCCATGGTGGGAAAAGAACTAACTTGTGTCGAGTTATGGCCTTGTTTATTCCCTCAACAGCTTGGCAAAGCAGGCACAATTATCCTCATTTTACAGATGAGGACATTGAGGCCCAGAGGTCAAAGTGGCCTCTGCCGGGGTTGCCCAGATAGAGCAGGGAAGAGCAGGATTCCAAGCCTGTCCACACTGCTGCTCTCTGAGCGAGGAGGCCCCTCTCACTCCGTCGTCCCAGGCACTAAAATTTTACATCAGAACTTTTCCTTGGGCAATATGTGGAATAATGGAAAAAGGGTTTTACATTTGGAATCATTTCACGCCAGATATTTCTAGTTTGACTTAATCTTGAGAATTAATATGTGTGTAGAGCTTGAGGGTCACCTACACCTTCAGAAACATGTAGAATTTGTCAAAATTGCAGATACATTCTACAAGGATTTTAAATCATGCTAAAGTGTTCTTGGTTTTCTCTTAAAGACGGTCCAAGAGTTTATAAATGCACCTGCCAAAAAAAAAAAAGGAAAAAAGGAAGCATCATGCTGATTGTTTAAAAGAATTGTTACCATTTCATTTTTCTCTTAATAAAAATAAAAATCCGAGTTTCTTAGTGTAGGTTGCTGGCTTTTGATTGATGAATACTTTTAAGCTTTCAACTATTATAATTAATAGAACTTTGATTCCTGAGATTTGAATAGTTTACAGGGAATTTTCAAGAGTTGAGGCAAATAAAGCCCTGACCTTTTCTAGTTGATATTCCAGTCTAGGGAGGCAAATTGGTACAGGGTTAAGTGCATAGGATTTGGATTAAAATATATTTAGATTAAAATTCCAGCACTGCCATTTACTCACTTCATAACCTGGGACAAGTTGGTCAGCCTCTCAAAACCCACGTTTTCTATTAAATCAAGTAATAATAAATCAGGTAATAATATAAGTTCAGAGTTTTGACATGAATATTAAATAAGTTCAGGGACATAAATAGGTAAAGTGCATTGCCCTTGGTAGAAATTCAATAAATGTTCTCCCTTTCAGAGCTTTTTAGTCCTGTATTAAAAATGAGTGTCTTCTAAAAATAACATATAATTATGTTATAAAGTAAGCATGTCAATTATCCCTAAATAAAAAAGATAATAAATTTTAAAAATGAGTTTCTCTTCTCAACTTGCCACTTATGGAACCATATTTGGGAGTGAGATCCTATTGCTTGTAATTGCAAAGAAAATTTGAAACAAGGCTATTGAAAATGAATTTTACATATGCTACAATTAATTTGGACCTATGACTTAGCACTCTTGTGAAATAAGAGTTATGCTTGAACTTTTGTCATTCGTTTTATCAAAAAAGTTCGAGAAAGATATTTTCCAATTATGTCTTTTTAAACTTTATTTTGAATAATATAAAATTTACATGATTGCAGTAGTACCTAAAACCTCCTGTATATCCTTTATTCACATTCGACTGGTGTTTAACATTTTGTTGGGTTTTTTTGTTCATTCTCTACACACACACACACACACACACACACACACACACACACTTTTTCTGAGTGCAGGTTGCATACATCGTGTCTTTTTGTAAGCTTCCATGTGTGCATTTTGTATGAACCATGGATGTCATACATGACCACATAGATTTGCCATTTTAGGAAATTTTTCACTGATTTAATTGTTTATTTAATTTGCAGTCTATATTACAACTTCAACAATTGCCCTAGTAATGTCCTTTGTAGTAATTTTTTCTCCCAGATCAGGACCCAGTTCATATTCACACATGGCATTTATATATCATCTCCTCATCACTTTGATTGGGAACTGTCTCTCAGGCTTTGCTTGCTTGCTTGCTTTAAGTAAACTGGACACCCAGTGGGGGGCTCGAACTCATGACCCCCAGATCAAGAGTCACAGGCTCCACCAATTGGGGAGCCCCTGCTTGTCTTTCATAACGTGACATTTTGGAAGAATACACATACTTGGTTTGCATGTGTCTGCTGTTTCCTCAAAATTTGTTTCAAATTATACATTTTTGACAAGGATACCACATAAGGGATATGTTTTGTTTCCAGATATGACAAACGGAAAAACATGATGTCTGTTTGCCCCATATTGGTGATGTGAATTTTGTTTACTCAGTGACCATATTCTCCCTTTCTCCACTATATATAGTCACTATTTTTTCATTTTTGTAATTAATAAATAATTTGTAATGACGATCTCAAAACTGCAAATATCCTGATCATCGGACCTCACCATCAACACCAGAATCACCCATTGATGATTTATGCCTGGACCACATTTTATTCTGATGATTGCAAAATGCTGGTTTTCTAATTCCCATCATTTCTTCTGTATTTATTAGTTGACATTATACCATAAGCAAAAACATTGTCCTCTCCCCATTTATTTATATACTTATATGTTATCAGTATGAATTCATGTATTCTTATTTTAGTCAATGGATTATAGTCTATAGCTTATTTACTTTGACACTCAAATTACACCAGATTTGGCCAGTGGGAGGCGCGTTAAGCCACCTTCATGCCTTTTGGAAATACCTTCATCATTTTGTTGGGCACTTCCTTACTTTCTGCCATTCGATGTTTCCGGTTCACCTGTACCTTCCTTGCCCCAATCTTAGTTATTTTTCCAAAGAATTCTGGTTTCTTTTAGTGGAGAGTGGTTTTTAGAAACCAGAATCTGGGTGCATTCTTTTTTAAACATTGGAATTCCTAGAGAAGGGGCAGTGGGGAAGATTTTTGAAGACAAAAATCTGATGTGAAAGCCTCGTTTTCTATAAATAGTATAAACATGTGTGTTTTTCCTTCTTAGATCTGCTAAAAATATTCTTGTGATCACATCCAGAGTAGTATATTTACTCAACCAAATTCGTAGTTTTTTTAATGTGGATCTTTAAGGAATTTTAAATAAACTGAACAGAGTCTGCTTGATTGTCAGATTTTTTTCATGTTTATTTTAGTGTTTAATGTTTATTTTTAATGAACAAATGCCATTCTGTCTTTATAAATCTCATCATGTGTAGCTAATGATCATGTGTAGCAGCCAATAATAGGTTTTTGTAAAAGCTAATGACCAGGTACATGTTTGTTTTCATTTTTAGTTCATACGGTATGGTTCTACAGAGGTTCTTTTGGTTGAAAATACCATTAAAAAGAACTTCATCTTTCTAGTACTTTTGTATTTTCTAGGGCATTTGGAATAACAAGGTGCCCGTGTCTTCATTAATGTTTCGGTAGGGAGAATTAGACAATTTTTGTATATTTCATTGTGGATGTTCACCCTCCATCACGGTGACGGGAACACAGTAGGTCGTGTAAGTCACCCAGTTCTCTGACAGGTAACTCCCATCTAACTCTCGTCTTCTCCTTAGTTGGCATCATGATGTTCCCCTAATATTCTTTTTAATGTGCTCCATCAGTGTTTTTAACTTACAGTTTGGTATTTCTGCTGCTGACCTCATGCATTGGTTTTTTTTTGTTTTTTTTTTTAACCTAATTAAGTGAAAGCAATTCTTTATAAGAACAGCGCCCCTCTCAGCCTCTTTCCCAAGAGGTTTTGGACACTGATTTGCCCTCCTGAAGTGGGCCAGCTTCTCTTTTTTAGGACGAATTCTAGAAATGTTATCACACCGATGAGAGAAGTTCTCTTTGCAGAAATGACTTTCTCAGCCCTTCATCTGTTCATAATTGGAAGACATGTGATCAGATTGCCTGGTGGTTGACAGCAATGAGACTTGGGTTCTCAAGGAATGTGTTCTTTTCAGCCTGAACTGTTGAAGAGTCTTGCTTCCACACCCGGAGTGGCTGACCAGTTCTCTCTTCCCTTCTAGAAATGACGCTGCTCTCCTCCCAGTCTTCATCACCGGTGGCCCCTCCTGGGTCCATGTACACTGAAAACCCAGAGCAGAGGATGCTGGAGAAGAGAGCCAAGGTGATAGAAGAACTTCTCCAGACAGAGAGAGACTACGTTCGGGATCTGGAAATGTGCATTGAGCACATCATGGTGCCCCTGCAGCAGGCACAGGTGGGAGCCGTGCGAGAAAGTTTGCTTTACCCCGAATGTGATTCTCCAAGCCTGGAGCATTAGGTTATGGGCACTTTCACACAAGGGTTACTGGGTTTAAAATAAAGGCTGTGACTGCTGCTCCTGCTCCTAATTGAAGGGCCCCCATATGTGTGTGTCATCAACTTACGCTTTCAGCGTCCTGTCACTTCCCAAGACTACTGTTAACTTAACCAGACTTGCTGTAGTAGCTCCCGAGACATTCCCTGCTTCTGTGGCTCCTAAAGACACTCCCAGGCAGCCTGGATGGTCACTGCATTGGGAAGGTGGTATAGTAATGAAGTCTGGGGACGGCGGGTTCAGTGGCTCTTGCACCTGACGGTACAGCATTTGTTCAGGAAATCCTGACCTTCACCTGTGTGCCAGATACTTTTCTAGATGCTGGAGGTAGGGAAAAAAGGTTAACAGCCTCCTGGGGTTTACTGTCCGTATTGCTTGTTACTTGACCATCTGGGCCTGGCTTGGGTTTGTACTTCTGGAACATTCACTCCTAAGAGCTAGTACAGGAAGTGGGCACTGCCATCAGATTTTGGGTTTTGCATGGGAATTTGTATCCCAATATAATTCTGGACCAAACTGGTAACACAGTCCTTTTACGAAGGTAGTGGGGACGGGGAGAGAGCCAAGAATGACTGGGTCCACGGACAAAGAGTGACACTAAAGACAGTGCTGGGACACTTCTCTTCTGGAATCTTGGTGATGGCAAGTGAAGGTGACCTTCAACAGTTTTGTACCATCCTTGAAGAGATGTTCCTAGTATGAATGGCGTGCCATTAATTTCATTTCCATGCATCTTTACATTTTGTCTCCCTTTCTCAGATACCAAACATTGACTTTGAAGGACTTTTTGGAAATATGCAGATGGTGATTAAGGCCTCAAAGCAGTTATTGGCAGATCTGGAAATCAGCGATGCTGTAGGTATGAGCTCCGCCATTGCTTCAGAAGCAGCTCCCCCCTTCCCCAACCACCACATTTGTTAAACTTCATGGGTAGGAGGTAAGAGGTGAAGCAGCCTTGCTGGTACTGAGTAGGAAAATGAGATTCTAGCTACCTAGTTCAGGGGTCACTTGGCCCTCTGTTCTCCTTTATCTGTGGCCTACGTTGAGGTGATGTCGGCAATAGAAGAGATTTTAGATGTCATGTAGAGTGGGTTTTCCAGACTGACTCTCCTGAGATCGCTAGAGCAAGTCGCACCCAGTATCTACTTTTTTCAGTAAAATAAAATAGAAAATACCAAATATACTATAAAGAATAAGCACAGCTACAGTTTTTTGACACTTAATTCAACTCTGCATATAAGTGTGCTGAGTCATGATTTAAAATGTTGTCAGTCATGTAGGTCATGGTTAAAACTGTTTGAAAAACAGTCATCTGTTTTTAATCAACAAAGGAACTGTGTTAGTTATCTATTGCTGTGCAACAAATTATACCAAAACTTAGCAGCTTTAATTCAGAAACATGTATTACCCCACAGTGCCTGTGGCTGAGGAATCCAGGAGGTGGGGGTCAAGCTGTTGGCCTGGACTGCACTCCTCTCAAGGATCTACTCCAAGGAAGCCTCCTCAGCTTTTCAGGCCCTAGTTCCTTTTCAGGCCCTTTGAGTCTCTCCATGGACTGTCCTCAGGACATGGCAGCTGGCTTTTCCCAGTGAGTGATCCAAGATGGAGAGAAGGCTTAGGATGGGAGACCCACAGATTCTTCTCTAACCTGATCCTGGATATGACATACTGTCACTTCTGCCGTATTCTGTTGGTCACACACACCAGGTCTGGAACAACATGGGAAGGACATTCTACCATTTTGCTATTTTCCTGGAATTATGATGACAAGATGCTACCGCAGTTCTAGCCATCCCCCTACACACATGACAACATCAGGCAGAAGGGAAAAGTAACCCTGTGTCATTTAAGAGTGAGCGGAGCTTTCCCAGTGCTCTCCTATCAGATTTCTCTTTATTTCTCATTGGCCAGAACTGGGTCACATGCAAATGCTTATTAAGCTGATCCGTGGAAGGAGAATGTGACCATGATGTTGGCTTAAACTAGGTACTATTCACCTGACTCACGTGGGAGAGGAATGGCCACAGGAACAGAATGCGGGCGAATTAAAGCTTTGGTGACCCACTAGCAAAGGGCAAATTTGGCATGAATTGCATAAGCAATTTTTGGGGAAGTCAAGTTTATTTGAGTATATTTTTTTTTATTTTAATATATTTCTAATTTAGTTTATTTTTAATACATTTCCACTGCACACAGAGAGTTACAAAGAACGACTTAATGAAAAGGCTCTTACACATTCCCTTGCTACCAGCTCTTCAAACCAGAAGCACCCAGTGTTACTAGTTTTCTTCTCTTGCCTTCCAGGGAGTTTATTGTATACTAGCAATTACATATATATTTTCTCTACTCTGGGCCCCAGTCTCCTTTTTTTTTTTTTTTTTAAATCACACAGGTGGTAGGGAATTATTCAAACTGTTCTACACTAAGCCTTACCCCCCAACAACAATGTACCTTCCAAGCAGTTCTATGAGCCAGGAAGAGAAATGGAAAAAGTGTACAGAGAGGGGGAGAACTCAGCCAAAATCAAAGTAATACTGGGTGCTGGCAAAAGGAGCACAGAATTTGCATTAGTAGTCTGACCGGGGAAGGATTCTAGTGCAGATAGGACAGGATCTGGTGATGGAGGAAAGAACGGGGCTTGGCTGAGTAAGGAGATGAGAAAAAAGCACCAGGAGATTCTGGGTACATAGTGTTTAGATTATTTTACACCTGTCTCAGAAAGAAATCTGTTTTACATCATGACCCAGGATTCGTGTATGTGTATGTCTGTGCTTTGACTGTGTCCAACATTGCCTGAGATTTTCTTTCCTATGCCATTTTATTTCCCCAAAGTGCTGAATGTGACCCACACAGTAGATCACATGACTCATTTATGGGTTGTGACCCACAGTTTGAAGGACACTGGAAATTAAGATGTAGGTTGGCTAGTTGGTGATTGGTGTAGAGCGGGCCCTACAGGGAAGGTCAGTGCAGTGAGTGGAGGGGCACACGTCAGCAGCAGCACAATCATGATGGTTCTGGAAATGTTGATGCGGAAAGGGTGCAAAGGAATAACGTGGAAGAAGAAGACAGGCGAATATTCGATATGGAGACATTGATAGTCAGGGCTCCCAAAGTGTCCTGGAGGTCAGGAAGGCAGCCAGCCCCATCCGCTGCCGTGCCCGTGGAGCTGCGGGGACAG
This sequence comes from Meles meles, assembly GCF_922984935.1. Classification (NCBI taxonomy): domain Eukaryota; kingdom Metazoa; phylum Chordata; class Mammalia; order Carnivora; family Mustelidae; genus Meles; species Meles meles. Next base: position 59,168,677 of record NC_060078.1, on the reverse strand, counting down.
GCAGAAGTGAGCCTGCCCCAGAGAGCGCAGTGTGAGTGGGATGTTTATGGGAGAAGTCAAGTTTCTCTCACAGGAAGGAGCAGTAATTAAAGATGTAGATTTAATGTAAATGAAAACTACACAACAATAGAGCGTTCCATAAGACAGCATATAGAGAACAGAGGTGACATTGTAGAGAAAGTAGTTGGGTTCCGTGGCGGGGGTTCTGCCCAGAGAAGCTGGTAGGAAGGGTTAGCAGGCCCGCTCAGTGGGATCAGGTTTTAATAGAGGACTTCAAGGGTGAGCGGACCTTGAGAAGCAGTACAGGCTGAAGCAGGAAGGACCAAGGAATTGGCAGAGTCATTATGGTGATTATTAGTTTATAGCTATGTTTTGCTGTTTAATGCTTTATAAAGAAATACACATGTTACTGTCACAGACTTGGAATTTTTTAATATTATAGGTATTTTAATATAATAAACTTCATTTATAGTCCTGTGTATTTAATTGATGCACAAAGAAGAGGTTAGAAACTACAGCTGTGGAAGGACTCTCTTCCTCACTGTGGTTTCCCTGGGGCTTAGAGAGTGAGGGGCCCTTACAGTTCTGATCTTATGTGGGGGGGATTTGCAGACACCTGTGCCTGACTGAGAAGGGACTGGAGACGGTTTCTGGGACCAGCTGTATGTGTGTGTGCTTTAAAAAATAAATATGTGATGACATGGTTCTCTGAAATTTTGCTTTAAATAAATATGATTTTGAGCTATTTCATGGAAATGATAAATTTGGTGATTAGTCTCATTATCGTTTCTTGTGATAGGATTTAACTAATAAAAGTTTGGTTATCCAGCCTGCATGGAGGCTACTTAGAAGAAAGTTACTAAAAACACTCTATGTTTACGTGTATTCCACAGGGCCTGTGTTTCTCGATCACCGGGATGAGCTTGAGGGAACATACAAGGTTTACTGCCAGAATCACGATGAGGCCATTTCACTGCTGGAAATCTACGAGAAGGATGAGAAGATCCAGAAGCATCTTCAGGACTCCTTGGCAGATCTCAAGTAGGAGTTTTGACCCCACCATGCTCCCATCCTAATTCTTTAGTTCTGTCTTTGAGAAGTCAGTCTGTGCATAGGTCTAGACTTCTTATGACATCTGTCTTATTTTAGTCATAAATGATATGTTATTATAGGTCCTATTATGTTACTTGCTCTTCTCTTATCGTATTGCCTTTTCCCTTGAAAATCTTCAGTGGCTTCCCACTTCTTTCTGTAGATACAAAGTGTTAAGTTAGCATTTCAGGTAAGAAGCAGCCAGGGAGATAGTTGGTCCAAACAAGTAAGAACATAGGTAAGAAGACCCAATTCACCTATTTCCCTCAGGTAAGATTCTTCTGGACTTAGGTTATAATACAATATATGTCTGAGTAGATCAAAGTGAAGTTAGGGGCTTTAATAACTCTTTAATGGACTAGATATGCCTCCACAGATACATGATTTCCCTTTATCCCCTGTGATTTTTTTTCTTTGTCTGCCCAAGTAATAGGCATTACTTGGACTAATATATTCTCTGAAGAATGTGAGAATCGGCATTTAGCATTCCCTCTAAGCAGCTGTCTGTTTTCTTTTCATGCTCGCTGCCCTGTAGGAGCCTGTACACAGAATGGTAAGCTCATTTCTTTGTTTTCTTCCCTTATAGACAGAAACCTAGAAGTAAACCTTTGCTGTATTTTTCTTCATAGTGCTTACCACCAAATGACACTTGCTATAATGTTTGCTTGATGCCTGTCTCCGTCCACTGCTAAATCCCTAGCACCTACCACAGTACCTGGTATTTATTAGGTGCTCAGAAAATATTTGCTGAATGAATGAGGTTGGAATGGAGAGCGAGAGAACAGAGCTGTATTTAAGAATCACGAATATTACCGGGGCGCCTGGGTGGCTCAGTGGGTTAAAGCCTCTGCCTTAGGCTCAGGTCATGATCCCAGGGTCCTGGGATCGAGCCCCGCATCGGGCTCTCTGCTCCGTGGGGAGCCTGTTTCCTCCTCTCTCTCTGCCTGCCTCTCTGCCTAGTTGTGATTTCTCTCTGTCAAATTAATAAAATATTTAAAAAAAAAAAGAATCACGAATATTACAATAGGTCCTGTATTATTGACATTTGATTAAAAGTCTTTTTCCTTCTGTATCAGGGGATGCACAAATTACATTAATCTGGGCTCCTTCCTCATCAAACCGGTCCAGAGAGTCATGCGCTACCCCCTGCTGCTCATGGAGCTGCTGAATTCCACCCCAGAATCCCACCCCGATAAGGTGCCCTTAACCAATGCAGTCCTTGCGGTCAAGGAGATCAACGTGAACATTAATGAATATAAACGTCGCAAGGACCTGGGTAAGAAAAACATACAATGCTGAGAAGGAGGTATGCCCTTGACCATGCTCTCTTCCTCAAAAGAATTATTCCTTCACCAGGGATGGACAAGGCAGGGGCTTGGTGATAGGGCTCTGCTGTAGAAACGGTGGCAGAATGGGGGGAAATAGGCTATGAAAAAGCAAGTAAGAACATAAAGTACAGCTGTGGAATATTGGAAGTAAGGCGCCTGTGATCGAGCTTGTAGCAATGAGAGTCTTTGCGAAGGATACGGAGAGTGGCTCATTCAGGCGCTGGTGAGTCCTTTCTCCACTCATGGAAGGCAAGCCTTTTTAACGCTTAGACTTGTTTTCCTGCATCTTGTGTTGGATGTTTTACTACGTCCACTCAGGTTGAACTTTTCCTCTTCTTTCAGGAAACCCCAGTTTGCCCAGTCTCTGGGTCCCGTGACACTTCTCTGGCCTGAGCTCCGCCCCCAGTGCTGTGTAGTCAGTTGCAAACCACCCAGCGCTTTCTTTATAGTGTGGAAGGAACTGAACCATATCTTTTCTCTTTCATCAGACCTCTCATGAGGCTCTAATTTGAACCCCCGATGAGTACAGCATGGTGACCATGCTAAACTGATTTGTCAGTCACACCCTCAAAGAATCTATAATATGGTATAACCTCTTTCTCTACCTTCTACCCACCGCGACGCCCACATTGGTATGCAGTGTTGACTGTGCTCTTAAGACCCTCAGGCCTGCTAGCCCTTTGTCTTGGTTCCTATCTCCTTTTTGCCCCCCACCTTTTAAAATTTTATTTATTTATTTATTTTTAAAGATTTATTTGAGAGAGAGTGAGAGAGCAGGAAGTGGGGAGGGTCAGAGGGAGAAGTAGACTCCCCGCTTAGTGGGGAGCCTAATGTGGGGCTTGCTTCAGAGACCCTGGGATTGTGACCTGAACTGAAGGCAGATGCTTAACCAAATGAGCCACCCAGGTGTTCCCCCTTTCTTAACATTTAAATTCAGTTAATTAACATATAGTGTATTACTGATTTCAGAGGTAGAGTTCAGTGATTCATCAGTCTTATATAATACACAGTGCTCGCGCCATCAAGTACCCTCCTCCTGGGTGGCTCAGTGGGTTAAGCCTCTGCCTTTCGCTCAGGTCATGATCTCAGGGTCCTGGGATTGAGCCCCGCATCGGGCTCTCTGCTCAGCGGGGAGCCTGTTTCCCCCTCTCTCTCTGCCTGCTGCTCTGCCTACTTGTGATCTCTGTCTGTCAAATAAATAAATAAAATCTTAAAAAAAAAAAAAGGTACCCTCCTTAATGTCCATCACCTAGTTACCCATCCCCCCACCTAACCCCCTTCAGCAACCCTCAGTTTGTTTCCTAAAATTAGGAGTCTTCTGTGGTTTGTCCGCCTCTCTGGTTTGAATCTCCTAATGTGATGTCATCTTCATCTCCTACAACAACAAAGTGTGCCTTTGTAGCACCACCCAGACTTCTCCCGGTGACCCTTCTGAGGTCTCCAGACTTTTCTAGAGATTGTGCCTAAGGTATGACACAGTAGTTAATCACATGACTCCCGTATAGCGTTTTACTATGCGAGACAATTGCATATAAATATCTCATTTGTACATAAGACCATTTAAGAGGTCTTATAAAGCAAATAGTGTTCCTTCCTACATTTCATTGGAGAAGAAAATGAGGCTCAGAGGAGTTAAGTGACTTCTGGGAGGCCACACCTTGATGAAATGACGGACCCAGGCATTGAGCTCAAAGGTGTCCTGGACTCCAGATCTCAGACTTCTCCCGACCCCTTGCTCCCTTTCCTCCTAACTACCTCCAATCTGCATCATTTCTAGCTTCATCAAGTAGCCTGTCTCTCCATAATGGTGACTTGCATTCATATGTTGTCTCTACTCAGCTACAAGCTCACTGAAAACAAGCACTACCTGTAGTTTGGGTTGTTGGTCTCATTTTCTGGCTCGTGTTGTAGCCTGGCCATGCTCAGAGAAGGGCTTTCTTGACTCACTCCCTAGTCCTCAAGTACCGAAAGGGCGATGAAGACAGCCTCATGGAGAAGATTTCCAAACTGAACATCCATTCCATCATCAAGAAATCCAACCGTGTAAGCAGCCACCTGAAGCACCTGACCGGCTTCGCTCCTCAGGTAAGATTCCCACCCTTGAAGACTTGGCACATCTTCGGCAGCATTTCGGGGTTCCACATTGTGGGCTTCCTGCATGGTGTCATGTGGCACAATTCCCCTCTTAGTACCTCTTTTGGTGTTTGCCTGGGGGTGGATACAGGGCCCAGCAGCTCCTGTGCACGGGAATCCTCCCGCCCAGCCCTGCCCCTGTGCCGTGGGGAGCGGCTTACAGTGTGCGCAAAGGCTAACCGGGAGGCCTAGTCGGTCATGGTATAATAGTCATTGTGGTTTTAGACACCCGGGAGGAGCTTGTGATGTATTTGGGGAGACCAAATTGAAGACATGAAGCTAGAAGGGATTTAAGAGGTCACCGTAGTTCCACACAACTGTCACAAATTTTAAAAATGTGAAGTGTGAGAAATTGAGACATTTGGAAGCACTTGTCCACATCACTGAGAGTGCCTCACCGGGCTTCATTCTCCAGCATACGTGCAGCCCGCAGCCAATGGGGAGCAGCGGCTAGAAAACAATCAGTTGCCCAGTGTTGCAGTGTGTTGTTGGTATGCCCTAGTACTTAGGAAGACAGGAGTTGCAGGGGAGCGAGCTTCATGTGGACAAGAGATTTAATCCAAGCTCAAAGAAAGGGGCTTTGGCATAGGGACAGGAGAGGACATTCCAGGCAAGGGGACAGCTCGAGACAATCACCGGGGTGAACGAATGTGGTCGCCAGGGCAGGGGGAGAGCACCCTGACCAGAGCAAAGCACGTCTTCCCATCAGGAGCAGGAGGAGTTAAGGTGAGGAGGCAGGACGGCCCACATGTATTTTGGCACTCTTTCAAGGTCATGTAGAGGTATTTAACTCAAGTATGATTCGGGGAAACATCAAAGGCTTGAAATTTGGAGAAAAGATATTTTTAAGAAAGATACTTTTGCCAATAGGATAGATTGAACGAGAATCTAGATCAGCTAATAGCACTTGTTTATTTTGAACAGATCAAAGATGAAGCGTTTGAAGAAACAGAAAAGAACTTCCGAATGCAAGAAAGATTGATCAAATCTTTTATCCGAGACCTGTCTCTCTACCTGCAGCATATCCGGGTGAGAGAAGGCGCTGCTCTGCTTAGAATCACACAAGCTGAAATTCTGTCCATTTTCCTGCTTGTCAGCCTGCTGTGGGATGCGTGTTGAATAATTTGGACTCAGACGACCACTGTCCCCTGACATACTTGTTCCTGGGGGTCCTGTAGGTTATTTAAGAGGTGACAGCGTTTGGAAGATGAGCACGCTGAATCTGAATTCTAGAGCAGGCTGCTCCTTGCCCCCTCTCGCTTTTCACTGACCTCCCCACCACCTTTTTCTTACCGTCCCCTCTGTCCAGTTGTTTGTGAAGCGCTTGTCACAAGTTCATTTTGTCAAGATCGTTTCAAAGATCGAATAGTACGAGAATGGTTCCCATTGGAGGCATGTGTTCTTATAATAATGTTAATTTCTGTCTAATTTAGTTGCTGTACACGAGGCCTCCAAAGCTGTTAGAATCATGAATGGGTCTGGAGAGCTGGAGGGGCTGAGGGGGTCAGGAGGTGTTTGCTTCTCAGTCAGAGGCGGGACTAGACTCCTTTCTGTTCAGGTCTCTCCTTTTCCTATGGGCTTCACAGAACGGTGTTTATGTAAGCATATCATGTACCCCTGTTCTTCACACATGACATCTCTTCCTATGAAACCGTTTTCTTTTTTTTTTTTTTTTTTTAAGATTTTATTTATTTATTTGACAGAGAGAAATCACAAGAGAGGCAGGCAGAGAGAGAGGAAGGGAAGCAGGCTCTCCGCTGAGCAGAGAGCCCGATGTGGGACTCGATCCCAGGATCCTGAGATCATGACCTGAGCCGAAGGCAGCGGCTTAACCCACTGAGCCACCCAGGCGCCCGAAACCGTTTTCTTAAAGAGAGATCCTCTGCTTGCTTAAAAACAAAAACAAAAAATTCAGGAAAATGATACAAATTCAAAAGGTACCAAAGGGATAAGTAAAAAGTGGAAATAATTCTTCCTCCAGCCCATCTCTTAGGCACTCTCTAGAGACACAATCTGCATTTATCAGATTCTCCTCTCATTGAAGATAATCGTGTATGTGTGTGAGAGATAGAGAAAGGGAAAGGTACACACTGTTGAGCATCTTGGGTTTTGCACATTGTAGTATTTTGGAAGTCATTTTAGACCTATGCACACAGAACTGCTTTTTTTTTTTAAACAACTGCATAGTATTTAATGATACGGGTGTGCCACAACATGTTTAACTTGTCTCCCATTGATGGACATTTATTTGTAGCTGGCAAATGATTAGATATATTGGCCCAAGATACATCATTGTAGATACATCATTTTCTGATCTGTGAGAGTATATCTGAAGACCAGAGGACTAGATGTGCTGAGCGGAATCGTAGCGCATGTACACATTGTACCACGGAAGACTCCCTGTTGGTCGCGTATGAAAGGATTTCCCCATCCCTTACTAACACACAGTGTTACCAAATCAAAATGTCTTCTCTTTGCAAGATAGGTTAAAAATGCTGTTTCCATATAGTTTAAGTTTGCATTTCTTATGAATGAAGTTGAGGATATTTTCCTATCTTTAAGTCATTATATTCCTTTTTCTGTTCATTTGTCTATATCTTGAGGCCCTTATTTATTTATTTGATGATCCTTCTCTTATTGATTGGTAGTACTTCTGCATTGTTGGAGAAAATAGAAGAGGCCTTTGTGTATGATGATAGTTTACCACTATTTCTCCCTCAGTTTGTTGTCTTTTGAGTTTGCTTAAATGTTTTCTCCGTGTTGAAAATGTTTAGGTTTGCACGGTCTGAACTTTTCTTTTATGGCTTTGTAGATCTATGTCATACTTGAAAAGTTCTTTCCTCTTCCAAAGTAATAAGTATCTCCCAGGTTTTGGCATTTCTATTATTTCTTTTTTTTTTTAGTTGAAGTCGTTGATCTAGTTGGAATTTAGTGTATAAGGTTGAGGTAGGGATCCAGTGTGATTTTTTCCCCCACCTGCTTTTCCAGTTATCATCATTTATTAAATAATCCCTATGATTTGAAATGCTCCCTACATTTCCTACATGCCCCTAAGTAGCAAACTCTCACCCTTCATGTTTTAAGTATATAATTATATAAAAGTTAGGGTTTATAAGACTTTTTAAGAGCACATTGGCTTAAAGTGAGAGATTTGGCAAAAACAATGTTGATACAACTCCCAAGTATAGTCCCTCGTCTAGGACTTTGACTTACAGTTCCTCTACTTTCAGTACCCTCCTATTGGGTGTTTTTGCCCCATGTTTTCTTTCTTTCTTTCTTTCTTTCTTTCTTTTTTAAAAAGATATTTATTTATTTGACAGGGAGACAGCGAGATCACAAGTAGACAGAGAGGCAGGCAGAGGGTGGGGGGGAGCAGGCTCCCCGCTAAACAGAGAGCCCGATGTGGGGCTCGATCCCAGGACCCTGAGATCATGGCCTGAGCCAAAGGCAGAGGCTTTTAACCCACTGAGCCACCCAGGTGCCCCACGCCCCATGTTTTCTAAGTGTGTAGCAAGCATATACCCGAGTCCCTAGCTCTTAAAAGGCCTGTCTCCATGGCAGTGGGTGGGACATAACGGAACAGACACAGCCATTTGATGGGCAGGTCAGTTTGGTTCTGACGGCTAACCAGAAATGAAGGGAGAAGACGTCAAACGGTTTCATCACTGACATAAAATGAAAAGCCCTGCCTCATAAAATTAGCTAGATCCACGGAGAGAGAGCAAGCTGGCAAGAACATAAGCTGAGAGACATTGACTATATGTGGTATCTACCTTGGCATGTAGTCTACTATTGTGAGATTTCACATTTTTTTAAAAGATTTTATTTATTTATTGGACAGACAGAGATCACAAGTAGGCAGAGCATCAGGTGAGGTGGGTGGGGGGGAGCAGGCTCCCCGCTGAGCAGAGAGCCCGATGCGGGGCTCGATCCCAGGACCCTGAGATCATGACCTGAGCCGATGGCAGAGGCTTAACCCACTGAGCCACCCAGGTGCTCCATTCAGCATTTTTTAAAAGAAAATGAGAGGACATCACTTTTCACATTTATTCTCCCACTCAGGAGGAATTAGGAAGATGACACAATTTCTCCTCCTGACGAAACACGAAGTCTACACATACAGGCATAGGACTTAAAGACAAGAAGAGGTCTGCCAACGTCATAAAATAAAATGTAAAGTTAAACTGATGTATGAGGCACTGCTGTTTTTGCGCTAAGGGACTTTATTTGCCCTTGAAATCTATGAATGGGAGTTTTGGGTACATTTAGATTTTATTTGGGTTAATTTCAAAATAATAGGCCTTCCCCTAACTTCAACTAAAAAAGGAGAGAACCCAGCATTGTTTAAGTAGCCAGAGAAAACAGCCTGGGATTTAAAACATGTCAGGATCCAGTTTACCATTGCATTTTTTATTCATTTACTCAGCAAGTGATAATTGAGACAGCGAACAAAACAGACAATCGCTGCCCTCCTGGAGCTTACGTATTTTCAGGGAGTTGTGGGGGGGGGTGGGGAATAGAGTCAGTGAACAAACATTAGTAAGTGATCTTGTCTGCAGCGACAAACGACAGAGCAGTCAGGTGTGTCTGAGTGCAAGAAGTGGGGCTGTAATCTGCATAGTGTCCTGGCCAGCTGTTGGAGAAGGTGACACCATGAGCTAACGCTTGCAGGAGGACGGTGATCGCTCCTTATCATGATCCTGCAGGAATCATTTTGGGCTCAAGTTGGGAACATACAGGAATGCTAAAGAGCTGAAAAACCGTCACCACTTTTTTCCATAAGTAAGAGTCTTGGGCTTTTCTCTGTGCCTCATAAATCACAGTTGATGAGACTGTCCTTATTTCAAAGCTTATTTCAAATACTGTGCTAGAGAGAAAATTTTTAGTTTTTTATATTAAATTTTGTCCCGTTCTGCTAACAGGGATGAATGATGAAGGCTAGAAAGTTCTGCCTGTCTTACCGCATTTGTTTCTAACTGGCTCCAGGAATCGGCGTGCGTGAAAGTGGTGGCCGCCGTGAGCATGTGGGATGTATGCGTGGAGAAGGGACACAGAGACTTGGAGCAGTTCGAGAAGGTGCATCGCTACATCAGTGACCAGCTCTTCACAAATTTCGTAAGTGGCTCTTCCTCCAACCCTCTTTTCGTAGGGTGGCCTTCTTCCCGGGGTTCTCGAGCATCCCCTTTGTGGAAAAGTTATTTCCACAGACACGTGCCCTGTGCCTCAGGCATACCAACCATCCCCTGGCTCCATCCGTATCGGGGTTTTATATTCAGAACAATGGCTTTTAATTAGTTAAAAGGACAGGTTGGGCCTCTGGTATTCAAAGAGAATTTTTTATAGCTTGTGATCAGTCAGGTTTGAGGAGACAGAGGCAAACTGGGAAATTTCATCTGGTATCACTGTTGATAACTCTGAAGAAAGAAGACAACTGTAGGAGCCCTAACTTAGAAAGGAATATTTAGTAGTTTCAAAGTTAACCAGTGGATCTTTGAAAGGGCATGTGCTTCCTTATAAAGATGGTACTAAAGGCCAATTTGCTCCGGCAATTCTAAATAGATGTGGGATTGTTTGATGGTGAGGGGAAAGAGATGAGTGGGGTTCGAAGGTTTCTTGGAAATTTCTGGATGGCTTCAGGCTGAAGAAAGCATTCATTCACATTGAGGAACTTACAGGTGTTCTCACAACAGTAGCATCTTACTAAAAGTAACATACTAAGTCCCTATTTGTGTTCTTTATATGACAATATCCTGACCCTCGATGTCTGTCCTTCTAGAACAAATTAAAGAGAAAAGTCTTTTGAAAAGTAGAAGCAGGTGTTAACAAGTAGTTGTGATTAGAAAAGGTATGGTGGGTGTATGAAGGCTTCTCCCCCTCAGATTTCTGCAACAAGTACCTCTAGGGTTAAATTCGAGCCGTGTAGACCTGTGTACTAAACTGTGATACCGGGCAGACGACCCGTTATCCACGGTGGCGCTAAGGCGGGTTCAGCACATTTTGCAAACTCTGGCTAGTGCATATGATTGGTGAAGGTTATACATTGAGAAGTTTTTATAAAATGTGTGAGTCTGTCTGGTGTTGGGTAAGTAGAACACGTTGGACCTGCGTGGGTTTCCATTGTGCAGAGGAGCAAAGCAGGTGCTGCAGGATATCACAGATGGGCCCAGCGGGTGTTTCAGGGAAAGACACATATCCACGGTGTTGGATCCACCGGATCCACTGGCGATGGGTGGTCACTGGACTTACTGTGCGGATCGAGCTTCAGTAAATACAAACCCGGATAAATACAAAGTAAATACAATTTACAAAGTAAATACAAACGTTGTCTGCCCCAACCTGATGGTAGGTTAAAACCAGAAATACGGGATCCGGAAGGGCTGAGCCCTGTGGTTGTCTTGTCCCCACAGAAGGAGAGGACGGAGCGGCTGGTCATCTCTCCCCTCAATCAGCTGCTGAGCATGTTCACGGGGCCGCACAAGCTGGTGCAGAAGCGCTTCGACAAGCTGCTGGACTTCTACAACTGCACCGAGCGGGCGGAGAAGCTGAAGGACAAGAAGACCCTGGAGGAGCTGCAGTCAGCCCGGAACAACTACGAGGCCCTGAACGCGCAGCTGCTGGACGAGCTGCCCAAGTTCCACCAGTACGCGCGGGGGCTGCTCACCAACTGTGTCCATGGCTACGCCCAGGCCCACTGCGACTTCGTGCGCTGCGCGCTGGAGCAGCTCCAGCCGCTGCTGTCGGTGCGTGTGCCATCCACCCTCCCATCCATGTCCTGCCCCTGCCCCCCGGCCAGGGAGAGGGGTCGCAGGCTCTCCCAGTGTCCTGGGAGTGCACATGTGGGGTGCCTGAGAAAGTCTTCCTGCTGGAGAGATTAAAGAGGGCCCTGGGTCAGGCCCGTCCCACCTAGAGTTTCCTGGCCCTTGCCTGTGTCTGGGGCTCCTAAGCAGCTCTTTCCATCCTGCAGAGCCGCGGAGCGGTGGAGAGCCACCAGCCCGGCCTGCTGGCCCACCCCCCACCCCCCCACCCCGCCCCACCTCCCCACCCGGCTTGGCGCCTGCTGAGGGAGAGCTGAGCTGGAGCCGCTGGTCAGGCCTGGGTCTTCCAACCGTGGTCTCTCTCTCTCTCTCTCTCTCCCCTACCCGCCGACTCCAGTTACTTAAAGTCGCCGGCAGAGAGGGCAACCTGATTGCCATCTTCCACGAAGAGCACAGCAGGGTCCTGCAGCAGCTCCAGGTTTTCACCTTCTTCCCGGAGTCGCTTCCAGCCGCCAGGAAGCCCTTTGAGAGGAAGACCATGGACCGCCAGTCAGCACGGAAGCCGCTCCTGGGCCTGGTGAGTCGGGGTTCGGGCCCAGCCTGGTTGGCGACGCCCCCCCGCCCCACCACCGTGTTCCGGAGTGGGCTGCTTAGCCCCGTTCTCAGCTCACGGACGCGGGTATCATACTGACATCAACGAGTTATTATGAGGTTCAGACGGGCTCATATGCCGTAAAACACTTAGAAAGGCCTGGCACAGAGCGAGCACGGCAGAGGGAGGCTGTCTTCATTGTTACTGCTGATGCACCCAGCTCCAGCCACAGAGGAGCGCGTTCACAGGAGTTTTGGTATCTTACCTAATGGAGGGTAAAGGTCATGGAGTTCTCGCATCTGTCGTGGGCTCCTGCAGGCAGTGTCCCTGAGCATCAGGGCGGGTAAGGCTAGTGACCACCAATAGCTTTTTCACACTCGATATGTCCGTCAGTCAGCTTCTGAAAAGCGTTCTCAGATCTTAGTCTATCCAGTGAATGAAGTTTGCAAAGGACTAATATTAATACTTTGATCAGTTAATTAAGGAAACTGATTTAAGGGTGGGGTTAATTCTGCCAGGCTTCCCCGTGTTTGATCATGTATTGGAAAATGCACCAGGGTGCCTCAGTCCGTTGGGCATCTGCCTTCTGTTCAGGTCATGATCCCTGGGTCCTGGGATCAGGCCCTGCATCAGGCTCCCCACTGAGCGGGGGGTCTGCTACTCCTATCCCTCTGCCTGCTGCTCTCCCTGCTTGTGTGCGCTGTCAAATAAATAAAAATAAAATCTTAAAAAAAAAGAAGTAATTATCTGATACATGGCCAAATTGTTCATGGCTGACAGCTTTTCTACCCGGAGTAACTAACATTCTTTTAGAACTCATTTCCAAAGTAGGATGAGATACACCAGATTATATGGGGCCATAATCGGAAAGATTATTGATCTCTGTTGACAACACATTGCTCCATATAATCTCATAGGCATTAATTTATATTACCTTAAAAGGTAGAATCAAATTTATTATTACTTTTATTTTTTTCTAATTTTTACAAATCATAATTGTTTTTATAGATGGGGAAGTCAAGATAAGGAAAGTCTCGATTGTTTATTTTTTTAAAAATTTTTAATAGGTTTTATTTATTTATTTGACAGAGATCACAAGTAGGCAGAGAGGCAGGCAGAGAGAGAGGAGGAAGCAGGCTCCCCGCTGAGCAGAGAGCCCAATGGGGGCCTCGATCCCAGGACCCTGGGATCATGACCTGAGCTGAAGGCAGAGGCTTTAATCCACTGAGCCACCCAGGCGCCCCCGGGAAAGTCTCGGTTGTTTAAATTCATATAGCAAAACAGAAAATCTTATAATATTACTTATATAGTTTGACTCTTCTGGTGGCACTTCTTTTTAAAGTTTTATTTTTAAGTAATCTCTACACCAACTCCGAGATCAAGAGTTGCACATTCTACCAACTGAGCCAGCCAGGCACCCCATGTGACACTTAAATCGCATTTTTTGGTCACAAGATAAACAGATGTGATACTAAGATGGGACATTAAATTTTCTTAATAGCTACCAAGGCATAAAACAAGAGCTAAGATCATGATTTTTACCCAGCCGCATGAACTGTCTCAGGCTCAAAAACATCCGATGGGAGTAGCGAGGGGCTGGCTGTCGTTGCCCCCATTTCTGAGACTCAGACTGTGAGCTGAGATTAGGTGTGGCCACTGGTCTGGTGGCCAGGGAGGACTTTTGTCCACTGTGTCTCTTGTGTTGCCTTCCAGCCAAGTTACATGCTACAGTCTGAAGAACTCCGGGCCTCCCTTCTGGCAAGGTACCCCCCTGAGAAACTGTTCCAAGCAGAACGGAACTTCAATGCCGCTCAGGACTTGGATGTCTCACTTCTGGAAGGGGACTTGGTGGGCGTGATCAAAAAAAAGGACCCCATGGGCAGTCAGAACCGCTGGCTGATTGACAACGGAGGTAGGAATGTTAGACCTCAGATTACTCTAACTCTAAATGAGGAGAAAGTTATTTCTGGCTGTACCCAAATCTTCCAACCCCCGCCCCTCAAAGAGTCTTTGATTAAAGGGGAAAAATAACCTTACAAGTTCTGTCCATCTTGGGAGAGTGCAGTGCCCAAGTCATTACCAAAACAAAACCTGTCTTTGGTTTTGGTTTTGTTTTCACAAATTCCAGAAGGAGCTCCGTTTCTTACCTTTGCAGGCTCTTGCCAAGCTTCACAGCTCTCCCAGGCCATGCTTACCGGCATCCGAGCCCTTTCAACCTGTTCCAAGTGAACCACAAAATAAGCTGCCCTCTTCCAAGCTCTGGAAATGGATTTTGAGAGTGTGTGAATTTAGAATCTGTAGGAAAGGGTTTTTTGTTTGCTTTACTGGTTTTACCTCATGACTAGGGAATGGCTTTAAAAATAGCTTACAGCTTTTTTCTAGCAGGGGTGATGGCAGGGACTAAGGGGTTTGTTGTGTACAGAATTTAAAGAAAAGTAAAAAAAAAAAAAAAAAAAAAAATCCATGTCATTTCTCCACTATTCCAAAAAGCTCTAAAAAACAAAGGGCTTTTTTTCTCAGAACTCACTCGCCAAAACCTTCCCTGATCTGAACTTATTTGGTAGCAAAATCCCAGCGAAGTGTTGTGAAGCTGTTTATAATTGTTACTCCTCTCTTTTGATGTGAATAGTCGTACATTATAGAAACATCAGTGGGTTTAATTTTGAGGCGGTGACCCAGACCCTGCTGGGGATGTCATACCATAAACCGTATACGGACCTGGTTCCTTTTCCCAAATTCAAAAAGGCTGAATTCCAAAACCCATCTGGCTCTTAGCATTTTAAATAAGGACTGTGGGCCTATACAATAAACTTCTCTGTTCACACCACCGGATGGAAAATCGTGACATTCTCAGTTTGAAAGTATTTTGTGGATCTCCTCCTCTGCCCATCCTTCCTGCTTACCCAAAAGAATGGAGATTAGTAATGGGAAAGGAAGGCAAAGATGGAGGGTGATGGGCTGGGGAAGCCACTGATGGGTTCACAGAAGTGTTCCCAGTAACCATCCAGGCTATTCAAGAAGCTGTTCCACCCCTGGGGCTTTTATCTACGCCATCCCGGTGAGTGGTGGCAGGAAGCCCATAGTATTAGGATCGGCAGTTAGACCCTCTACCCCTCACCATCTGCCCAAGGGAACCCACTCCCTCCGCCCCCATTACGGCAGATGTAACAAAAACACACAGAAGATGAAGACAGAGATGGCTGTTGGTCGCATGGAGGTTGCATGCTCTGGGTGCTTCCCTTGACAGGTCCTTCTTTCTTTCTTAGTATTACAAAAAATGTACCTGTGGATCAAGGATTTCAGTCTTATATGTTGCAAAGTTTGAGCTGCAGGCCCCTCTGTCATTATCTTAGGACATTTATTAAAGTGATCACGTGCTGTGCCCGTGTTGCATCCACACGAACCCCCGTAGACCGCCTCCTGCCTTAGCCTGTTCTCGCAATATGTCCACCATGTTCCCAGACCACACGTGGAGATTCAAGTGCCCCCGGATGGAAAAAGGGCCGG
The DNA here is from genome assembly GCF_922984935.1 of Meles meles. Lineage (NCBI taxonomy): Eukaryota > Metazoa > Chordata > Mammalia > Carnivora > Mustelidae > Meles > Meles meles. The sequence continues at coordinate 59,153,270 of NC_060078.1, read as the reverse complement.
CGGCCATCTCCGAGTGGCTCAGTCACTTGGAGGATGGTTTTTAAAATCCCTTTTTCCATACTCAGTGTATCTGAGCACATCCTTAGTTAAGTCTCTCCTAGCCTTTGTTCCCATGATGTAGATATCCTGTTCAGTTTTCTTCATCTGCTCATTCTCAAGCACATGGCCACTTGTATTACTGTCCTCTTGAATGTCCACAAGGACTCCCGTCACTCACCTTTCAGACAGTGGTAGTAACTTTGCCCTGGCAGGTAGCCACAGGGTTGTGTCTCCTGGGATTGACTGTCCCACCGTTTTTGTCCCTAAGCATCTGATTTTGTGTCTCTCACTATTGACCTCGCTTTTCAACCATAGTTTTTTCTTCGTTGACTCTACCCTCCACCCCTTCCATTAAAGGCACTTCCTGTTGACTCTTCCTCCCTGTAGTCACCAAAGGCTTTGTGTACAGCTCCTTCCTGAAGCCCTACAACGCACGCCGCAGCCACTCAGACGCCTCGGTGGGCAGCCACTCGTCCACCGAGTCAGAGCTGGGCAGCTCCTCCCCCAGGTTCCTGCGGCAGAACAGCAGCAGCACCCTGACCTTCAATCCCAGCAGCATGGCCGTGTCCTTCACCTCGGGGTCTTGCCAGAAGCAGCCTCAAGATGCCACTTCATTGAAGGAACTGGACCAAGAAGCTCTCAATGCGTCCTTAAATTTGGGTTGTTCAGAGAGCAGTCCTTCCAGATGCCCCACAGACCCAGACTCCAGCTCCCAGCCTAGGTCATGGGACCTCCCGGAGGCAGCCAGAGACATTCACCCACCCGCCCCCGCCCTCAGGAGCTGCAGGAACTCCAGGCATCCAGAAACGGTCAGTTACTCCCTACCAGGGCGAAACGGGCAGGGAAAAGACCTCATGAGAGGATGTACGAGAACATCCCAGTTTCTGGAAGACAAAAACGAAGAGCCAGAAAGCAGGGAGGCAGAAGGCAACCAGGCAAGTGCTCCCTGGTCGCGTGTGGCAGACATGGCGGGAGTGTTGGGGGGTGGGTGGAGGAGCGGGGGAGTCCGAGGCATGCCCAGGGCCTGGGTGGTGGTCTGGGCTGAGCTCACCGACAAGTCTTACAAAGCACACACGGAAACTCGCTCTAGGAGTGAGCACCTCCACGCCTTCAGGTTGGCTGACACTTCCCGGGCTGTTTCTGGGCCCCTTCTGCTGTGTCATTGGGCATTTACAAGGTGTTACAACGAAAACCTTTTCCACTCTGCCAGCTCATAATCCCTCATTGTATAAAGTCTGCCATTTATCCCATCCTATTTTATTCAAATAGCTCTGTGTTTTCCCCCCTGGAATTTAGAAATAACATTCTCAGTTTTTTCTATTCTTTTTATAATGGCCTATTTTGTCTTTATGAATTCGAATAAGCTTTTGTATCTTGAACATATTAAACCTACCTATTTTAAGGTCACTTTCACATTCGTGGCTGGGGAACCCCTGGTTCAGCCACTTGTTGCCTTTGCTCCCTCTCGCATCAGGGATTTTCCATGTGTGTCTTAGACCATCTGTCTGTGAGCTCATCTCCAGCAGGGCTGCCTTTGAGAGATGTGTCCAGATGTGTCCTGGGTTGTGGAGCTATTTGCCTCTGCCAAGCTCTAGATTCCAAAAGACCAGTTTTCAACACAAGCTTCTCAGCTCAGTCTTTCTACGCCTCGTTCCTCAGAACTACAGATGGGCTTAGGGAACTGCCTGTTCCTCAGGTGATTCTGCTACTGCCCACTGCCCAGGACAGACATCCAACTTTTGGGCCCCTCAGTGGACGCTTTTCCTAGACATGTGGAAGGAGGAGATGGGCCCCCTTTTTTTAAATTCTGATTTTGTTTAAAAAGCTCACTTCTCGCTTCATCAACTCCTCCAAGTCCTAAGAGTATGCTTTCATCCTTGTGTCTCCCTGGGCTTCGTGGCTTCCCCTCCTGATCACTGAGCACCACCTAGCAGCCATATTGGCCAAAAGTTCCTTCTTCCACTTTTTAAGGCAACTCTGAAAGAGTAGGAGGATATAAATTTTTGTTTTCTTTGAATCTGCCCTGTTCATTATGGTAGCTACCAGGTCTATGTAGCTATTTAAATTTAAGTAAAATTTAAAATTAAGTGCCTCCGTCTTACTGGCCATACTTCAACTGCTTGGTAGCCACATGTGGCTAGAGGCTGCCATATTGGATAGCACAGGTATAGAACATTCCTATCACCGCAGGAAGTCCTGCTGGACAGTATTGTTCCAATCAGTGTCCCGTTTCCCAACTCACTTTCTCTCCCTCTCATAGGTCTATTTTGCTGTGTATACCTTCAAGGCACGGAATCCAAATGAGCTGAGTGTGTCAGCCAATCAGAGACTCAAGATCCTGGAGTTTAAAGATGTTATGGGAAATACAGAGTGGTGGTTAGCCGAAGTTAATGGGAAGAAGGGCTATGTCCCATCCAATTATATCCGCAAAGCTGAATATACCTGAACTTATTCTCCTTCTCGCTCAACCTTGCTGCCTTCACTTCCTTCTGCTGAAGGGTCCTGGTGGCCCCGCGAGAGGGCACCTGCTCCTGGGACACCGGCCCCATCCGCACTGTTTAACTACGGCATGGCGCAGGACACAAGATGAGTCTTGTTTCCCGCCATTGGGTTGTCAACTTTGATGCTCACTAGACTTTCTAGAATTTGAAATGGACCCCAGGGCTTGTGATGACTCCATGACCATGAGAAGAAAGGCATGTCTCGGGTCAGCCTTTGGAAATGAGAAATTTCCCGTGGGAAGACCAGTATCAGATATATGCTGGAAGCACGCTCCAGCCTGAGAAGATGTGGGCGTGGGTTATAACATACTGAGTTTGGGGTGGTCCCATGCTCCGTGAACAAATGACCAGATACTGACTTGGATGAAGAGAATTCTCTGGGAGCCCTTATAGACTGCGCCTCCACACGTGGCAAGAAGTTTGTTGAGATTGTACCAAATCTGGTATTTCAATGCTTCCGTGTTTAGTACACATTCATACATACACCCCCACCCCTAATTTCCAAAAGTCCCTCAAATACTACCATCTGTAACCTTATTTGTCTCAAGTACTACCTTCCCAGATTGGCTCAGCAACATTCAGTTGTGTTCTCTAAAAGCATTTAGGGTCTTTATTTCCCTTCATCATTTCTGTGAATGGGTCTCTTCCCTTTGAGATGTACAACTGTCTACCCCTTCTGACAGTCATCTGCACCTTATCGAGTCTGTGTGTGATGTCTCCTGGCCCTTCCCCCAGAATCCAATAACAGATAGCTTCTCCTAGAAGAACAAGGTGAGAGCTTCAGCCACCCCATGGAAAGAGCTTGCCCTGCGGTGAGCTGAACCCGTTTGGCCTGGCGGAAGCCTGGATGCCTTTCTCCTTCATCCGCACTACTGTCCACAGATGCAGAAAGCCTAATGCTTGTGTATCGTATGAATGAGAAGTAATCCCAGAGGTAGCTTATCCAAGACTTGGAAATAAGCATTTTCTGTTTCACCACTAACCTCCATGCTTCAGAGACCACAGTCTAAGCCAGACAGATTCTAAAGTGCCTGATCGTCCCTCCATCTGGCCTCAGGAAGATCTCCGCTAATCCTTACACAAAGAATCTCTCCCTGACTATTCTATTTAAGCAAGGCTCTTATTCTTAAGGTTTGCCCCAGATATGAGGCCTACCTTGGAATAGAAAACTATGACTTTTGTCTCAAGAAAGGGAATTAAGAACACCTGACAGCCCCCTGCTCCTTCAAGTGCACCTTTGGCCTTAAAAATCCTGATGAACTGGGAGACACCTATGGGCCCCTTAGCCTTGTGTGTCTGTGGGTCGGTCAGAAGGCAGCAATGCGAGTCTCTTGTGAATAGTGTTTATATTTAGAGATGTTTATATTTAAGTAGTTATTTTATAAATAAAAGCATTTCTATGGGCCATGAGTGTGTTTTCTTGATTTCCGTCCATGTGTTTAGCCTGAACCTTGTCGGATTTCTGAAGGTAGCTTTTTGGCAATTCAAAATGATGGCGAGATTCCAGACAATGAGAGAGGCTAACTGAAGAAATTCCAGTCAAAAATCCATTTTGTCAAATACAATTTGGACAGAATTTCCATACCTCAAAAGATGCCCATGTTGCAGGTGATCTCCTCTTTATGCTGTTTTGTACTATAAAATGCTAGTGAAACAGAACTGAAGGCTTTAAACTGGAGACCCTATAAGGTAAGTACTTTGCTGATATCACAGAGGTGGAAACTGACGCCCTAGAGATGAAGTAACAAGGCACAGAGTAGCAGCTGGGCGAGGGGGGGTGGTAGGAGGAGAAGTAGCAGGAGCACTGGCCGCCAGGGTTGGGGCAGGAGCTGTGGGTGAGGGGAGACCCTGGACCATGAAGCAATTACCTGATACTGTGAAGGGAGAGAAAACATGAAGGGATAGGTGGACTCGGAGATGAAATTTGTCGGTCAGCTAGGCCAACTCTTACTTTATGGACTAGGAAAATGGGATCTAGAGACATTGTGACTTCCCCAAGCCACGCATTGAGTTTTTAATGGATCCTGAATTGAAACTTGGGTCTTGGGTTCTCTAGCTGAGTCTCTCCACCTTGTTCTGGAGCCAAATGGTCTGGCTTCAGATACTTAAGAGCTTTGTGACCTTGGCAACCTACCCAACCCATTCTTCAGCTTCCTCATCTAAAGTAGGTGGTAATACTATCTGCATCATGGGTTGCTGTAAGGATTGAATGAGTTAGAACATGGAGAGTCCCAGAGCTGCCTGATCCATAGTAATAAATTGGAGAGCCCTTGGGGTCCAAGTCAAGGAATTTAGGTTTGATGAGTCTGGTAGTAAGAAACTCTGGTAGGCTCTTAAACGGATTGTCTGTTTTAGGAAAGCTAAATGTTAAGGGGATGATTGAGAGGGAGGACAGATCAAAGGCAAGAAAATCTAATTAGTTGGGAAAAAGTTAACTGCTTTGGGCATCAGATTGCTTGAGAGTGGAAAAAAGCATTCTATAAAGACTGAAATTGAAGAAATGATGGAATCACTGGCAAAAGGGAGATCACTGGGATGGGAGCAGGTTTACGAAAAGATGAGGTTTGTCTTAAACACTAGATGTCTGCCCATCTTGCTCCTCCAGGTGTGGCCTTCAGCCCAGCAGCATCACTGCAACCTGGGAATTAATGGAAATGCAGGCCCGACCCGGGCATCCCAAGGCTCAAGATCCTGACGTGATTTATGTGCACAGCACAGTTTGAGAACCATCTGTCAAGGCCTTTTTTTTTTTTTTTTTTTTTACGATTTTATTTATTTGCTTGAGAGAGTGAGAGAGAGCGAGAGAGAGCACAGAGGGAGGAGAAGCAGACTCCCCTGAGCAGGGAGCCCGAGGTGGGGCTCAATCCTAGGACCCCGGGATCATGATCTGAGCTGAATTTAAACATCTGCTTAACTGACTGAGCCACCCAGATACCCCCCAAGGCAATTTTTTTAATAGAACTTTCTACTGTCAGAAAAGTAAGAATTACAAAACCCATGGAAGGAAAGAGTATCAGGTGTTTCAGAATGTTATTGAAGAAAAGTTCTAAATCTGGCTTGTCTGCTTCATCAACTCATGAATTTTCTCCCTTTCCTGCCTGGAAGTAGCTCTTCAGTTGTGCTTTTCTCCAAGAGGCCGAGGAGAATGTAGCAGTGGTGGGGATGGCCATCTATAAAGTCTGGATTGCTGGCTTTCATCTCAAGAGTATTGTGAGAACCAAATAAGATGACGTGTACATTTTTGTGCAATGTGAGCTCTAGGACTACATGGTTCTAATAAGGATTGAATTTTGTGTCACCCTGTTTTAATCAGATTGCGAAACTAGGACTCTGCTATGTGGATTTTGTTTCAGGATCAGGATTCCAAACCAGCCCCGGAAGAACATGGTTGTTTCACGTGGAGAACCTTAGACCCAAGGACCAAGATACCTCAAGATGTCTACACATCATTCTAAATCCTCTCTCTAGTGGCCACAACTTGCACAACTGGGGATTTTAAGCTCTTCTGCCTGTTAATACATCGTATTGATGGAGTTTTTACTGTCACACCTTTGCCAAGTACAGCAGAGCCCTTGCCTTACCTCACCCAGCCTACTGGAATCTTCCCTCAATTATAAACGAAGATCAGGATTAGTCTTTTGCCTCTATCGAGAAAGGAGGGTTCAACAACAAATTGGGGGCCTTGCAAAGCTACATAGGGCCATCTATTCCTTCATATCCCTCCAAGGTGACCCTCAAAGAAAAAGGAGCTAATTTTAGTGTCTTCCTAGAAGTAAGTTCTGATAGTGTGGTGGGAGAGAACGAATGTTCCGGTTAGGGCAACAGTGGGGAAACATTGATTGGGAGCATGGAGACACATGGGAATCCACTGCCGATCAGGGGGGTCTACAGACTTAGACCATGGTACAAGGCCCTGCCTGAGTACCGTCTGTCCCTGAGACACCAAGTTTCGAGCTCCAAACCGTTCCCATGACAACCGCTCCTCAGGTCCACAATCAGGGATGGCAAGAGCGACTGCTGATCCATCCACAGAATCACCATGTCTCACTTTAACAAGGGACCTTCCTACAACCTCTCTGCTGAGATCAAGAAAACCTCCTAAAGATGATGAAGCTGAATAAGATCTTTGCAGTTTGTGGGGCGCCTGGGTGGCTCACTGGGTTAAAGCTTTTGCCTTCAGCTCAGGTCATGATCCCGGGGTCTTGGGATTGAGCCCCGCATCGGGCTCTCTGCTCAGCAGGAAGCCTGCTTCCTCCTCTCTCTGCCTGTTTCTCTGCCTACTTGTGATCTGTCTGTCAAATAAATAAATAAAATCTTAAAAAAAAAAAAGAGATCTTTGCAGTTTGCTAGACGGGGTGGCAGGCATGAGCACTGAAACCCATTTCAGCAGGGCTAAAAAGATGGCATAGTCCTATAGATTCAGACAACAGGATTCATTGAAGATGAAACTTGGATCTTGGGTTCTCTAGTGGAGTCTTTCCACCTTGTTCTGGAGCCAGACATTCTGGCTTCAGATACTTAAGATACCTCCATTTTGTTCTTGTTCGCCTATATACAATATTGGAGAATATTGGCAATTTTATCAGAGCTTCTTAGACTCAGGGTATTGTGTTGGTTTCCCACTGCTGCCACAACAAATTACTACAGTCTGTGGCCTAAAACAACACAAATTTATTATCTTACAATTCTGGAGGTCAAGAGTTCAAAATCAGGCTCATGGGGCTAGATTCACTGTGGCAAGAGGGCTGGTTCCTGCTAGAGGCTCCAGGAGAGAATCCGGTTCCTTGCCCTTTCCAAGCTTCTGGAAGCTGCCTGCATCAGCTTTTGGCCCCTTTCTCTGACATCAAAGCTGGCGGCATAGTGTCTCCTGGGGTCTCCATCATCATTCTGACCGTGACCCTCCTGCTTCTCATATAGGGGTCTTTTTGATAATCGGGCCCATGTGGGTAAGGTCATCTCAGTATCCTTACTCACATTTGCAAAGTCCCTTTTGCTATGTAAGGTAAGTAAATCCTCGTGGGTTTGGAGGATTAGAACATGAATATCTTTGGGGCCCTTTATTCTATCTGCTGCAGATATGAAGCCGCATGATATTTCCGAGGCAAATGATCTTCTTGAAAATGGAAACATGATCCAGTCGCGGTTACACTGGTGATTCTGGAATAGGGGTCAGCAGAGCTTCCTGGAAAAGGTCAGATAGGAAATATTCCAGACTTTGCAGGCCAACAAGTCTGTCACAATTCCTCAGCTCTGCCTTTGTAACCCCAAAGCAGGCATAGATAATACAGAAACCAGTGAGCATGGCTGTGTTTCAGTAAATCTTCATTTACAAAAACAGCCAGCCGGATTTGGTCCTGGAGCCATACCCCTCCTCTAGGTCTGGCTACAGCAAAAGGATTTGGGTCACCCATTAACACTGAAGTTAAGTGTGCAGGAAAATGAAACCTTTTGAGGAAGGAAAATGAAAAGCTAGCAAAAGCATAATTGGTGTAGAGATGGAAACTAACGTATTAGCCAGGCAGATATCCGTGGGGCTGGCAGGTATCTTTTTTTTTTTTTAAGATTTTTATTTATTTATTTGACAGAGATCACAAGTAGGCAGAGAGTGAGGAAGGGAAGCAGGCTCCCTGTTGAGCAGAGAGCCCAATGTGGGGCTCCATCCCAGGACCCTGCAATCATGACCTGAGCCGAAGGCAGAGGCTTAACCCACTGAGCCACCCAGCGGCCCCAGGAGGTGTCTTTATGATACCAGAATGTAAACCCTCACAAACCAGATCACAGTTTCCCTGCAACAGAAGAGCCAGCAGGCAATGTTGTGAACACCAGGTCTGGGAGAGAAATCTGTGTCTAGATGTACAATTAGTGGATAACTTGCCAATCTCTACAGGATTCCAGCCAAGCTGTTTCCCAGAGAGGAGTGACTGACTGTGAGCGTAAGCAACAAATGTCCCAAAGATTGGTGTTCTGGCAGAGCCTGTCATTACAGTGGCCAAGAAGAGGGTAAGAGAATCTGAGATTAGTGACAGTGGTTGTCAGGAAGAGGCTGGCTCAGCAAGGACCAACTTTACTAATCAATAGGGTGACTAAGGACTTGACTGAAGAAGGGAGTTCTTATACTATTAGTTCCTTTTTTCAAACTTAGTAAAAACCAAACTAGTCTTAAGTAACTTTTCTTCCTGAACTTTATTTTTCTGCTCATTTTACCTAAAAGAAACCCTGCCCCTTTTTTTTTCTTTTTGCAGCTTCTTTCCTAAGTGACTGCTTTTTACACCGCAGCTGTTAAATTCTACAGCCTAATCTACTACTTGCCTATGAAGTAAAAGGGAATACGTTGGAAATGGACGGCTTCTCTTGTTGTTAACTGCTTTATTCTCATGGTTTTATTTTTATTTTTTTATTAACATATACTGTATTATTTGTTTCTGGGTGAAATGAACTGCTTCTTATAGCCAATTCCTTTATGCATTTTTACAGTCTTTTACTTTAATATCTTCAAGCATCATAAGGCCTTTTATTTTTTTATTTTTATTCTGATATAGTTAACATAGAGTTCTAATAGTTTCAAGAATAAACTATAATGATTCAGCGGTTCTGTCCATGACAGTGATCATCACGGTACCTGTGCTCTTACTCTTCATCTCTTCCACTCATCCCCCATCCACCTGCCCTCCGGTGACCAATCAGCAGTTTGTTTTCTTGAGTTCAGAGTCTGTTTCTTGGTCTGCTTTGTTCATTGGCTATATATATATATATATATATATATATGATAAAAAATCTTCACATATATATGATATGTTATATATATATAATATATGTACACTGTGGGATATATATATCCCACTGAGCAGGGAGCCGGATGCAGGGCTTGATCCCAAGACACGGGGATCACGATCTGAGCCGAAGGCAGACACTTGACCAACTGAGCCTCCAGGTTCATTTTCTTAAATTCCACATATGAGTGAAATCATATGATATTTGTCTTTTCTTACTTAAATTTATTTGACAGACACAGTGAGAGAGGGAACACAAGCAGGAGGAGTGGGAGAGGGAGAAGCAGGCTTCCGGCTGAGCAGGGAGTCTAACCCCAGGACCCTGGGATCATGACCTGAGCCAAAGGCAGATGCTTACTGACTGAGCCACCCAGGTGCCTGGTATTTGTCTTTCTCTGACTTATTTCCATTAGCATTATATCCTCTGGGTCCATCCTTGTTGTTGCAAATAGTAAGATTTCGTTCTTTTTTATGGCTGAGTAATGTCCCATCAGGTACACACACCACATCTTCTTTATCCATTCCTCAGCTGATGGACACTCGGGCTGCTTCCATAATTTGGCTGTTGTAAACCTGCAGTAAACATAGGGGTGCCCGCATCCCTTTGAATTTATGTTTTTATATTTTTTTGGATAAGTTCCCAGTAGCGGAATTACTGGATCATATGATAACTCTTTTTTTAACTTTTTGGGGAACCACCATATTGTTTTCCACAGTGGCTGCACCAGTTTGCTTTCCCACCAACAGTGGGAGAGGTTTTTCTCCACATCCTCACCATCACTTGTCTCTTGTTTTTGATTTTACCCATTCTGACAGGTGCAAGGTGGACCTCATGGTGGTTTTGATTTGCGTTCCCTGATGATGATGATAGTGAGTATCTTTTCATGTGTCTGGTGACCATCTGTGTGTCGTCTGTGTGTCGTCTTTAGAGAAATGACTGTTCATGTCTTCTGCCTATTTTTAATTGGATTCTTTGTTTTTTTTTATGTTGAGTTGTATAAATTTTATATATAAATGCATATATATATGTATATATATGCAAATATCTTCTTCCATTCAGTAAGTTGCCTTTCAGTTTTTGTTTGTTTCCTTTGCTGGGCAGAAGCTTTTTATTTTGGTGTAGTCCCAATAGTTTATAGTTTGCTTTTTTTCCTCTTGCCTCAGGAGACATGTATAGAAAAATGTTGCTGCAGCTGATGCCAGAGAAATTACTGCTTTGTTCTCTTCTAGGATTTTTATGGCTTCAGGGCTCACATTTATGTCTTTAATCCATTTTGAGTTTATTGTTGCAAACATGTGAGAATATGGTCCACGTTTCTCAACACTGTTTTTTTTTTTTTTTTAAGATTTTATTTATTTATTTGACAGAGAGAGATCACAAGTAGGCAGAGAGGCAGGCAGAGAGAGAGGGGGAAAGCAGGCTCCAAGCTGAGCAGAGAGCCCGATCCCAAGCTGAGCAGAGAGCGGGGCTCGATCCCAGGACCCTGAGATCATGACCTGAGCTGAAGGCAGAGGCTTAACCCACTGAGCCACCCAGGTGCCCCTCAACACTGTTTGTTGAACAGACTTTTCCCATTGTGTATTCTTTCCTCCTTTATCCAAGAATAACTGAGCATATAATTGTGGATTTATTTCTGGGCTCTCTGTTCTGTTCTGTTGATCTATGCGTCAATTTTTGTGCTTATACAAGCTGTTTTGATTACTATAGCTTTGTACTATATCTTGAAATCTGGGATTGTGATACCTCCAGTTTTCTTTTTCAAGACTGCTTTCACTATTCAGGGTCTTTTGGGGTTCTGTACAAATTTTAGGATTGTTGTTTCTGGTTCTGTGCAAAATGCTGTAAGGATTTTGATAGGGATTGCATTAAATCTGTAGATTGCTTTTGGTAGTATGATCACTTTAACAATATGAGCATGGAATATCTTTCCATTTGGGTCATCTTCAATTTCTTTCACTAGTGTTTTGTAGTTTTCAGGGTATAGGTCGTTCACCTCCTTGGTTAAGTTTATTCCTAGATATTTTATTAGTTTTGATGCAATTATAAATGGGATTGGTGTGGGTTTTTTTTTTTGCATTTTCCCCCTTGTTTAATTTTTTAACTTAAATGTAATTAACATACAGTGTATTGTTAGTTTCAGAGGTAGAATTTAGTGATTCATCAGTTGCATATAACACCCTGTGCTCTTTACATCAAGTGTCCTCCTTAATGCCCATCGCTGTTACCCCCACCCACCCACCTGCCCTCCAGCCACCCTCACTTGGTTTCCTGTAGGTAAGAGTCCCTTGTGGTTTGTCTCCCTCCCTGATTTCATCTTATTTTATTTTTCCCTCCCTTCTTCTATGATCCTTTATTTTGTTTCTTAAATTCCACATATGAGTGAACTCATATGATAATTGGCTTTTTCTGATGTATTTTGCTTAGCTTAATAATACACTCTAGTTTCATCCACATCATTGCAAATGGTAAGATTGCATTTTTTGATGGCTGAGTAATATTACATTGTATATATACCACATCTTCTTTATCCATTCATCTGTTGTTGATGGACATCTGAGTTCTTTCCATAGTTTGGTTGTTGTGGATATCGCTGCTATAAACACCTGGGAGCACGTGCGCCTTCGGATCACTATGTTTGTTTCCTCTGGGTAAATACCCAGTAGAGCAGTTGCTGGGTCATAGGGTAGCTCTATTTTTAACTTTTTGAGGAACCTCCATGCTGTTTTCCACAGTGGCTGCACCAGCTTGTATTCCCACTAGCATCGTAAGAGGGTTCCACTTTCTCCACATCTTTGCCAACATCTATTGTTTCCTGACTTGTTAATTTTAGCCATTCTGACTGGTTGGGGTTTTCATTTGTATTTGATTTGTATAGCATTGTGGTTTTGATTTGTATTTCCCTGACACTGAGTGATGTTGAATATTTTTTCATGTGTCTCTTGGCTATTTGTATGTCTTCTTTAGAGAAATATCTGTTCATGTCTTTTGTCCATTTCTTTACCAAATTGTTTGTTCTTGGAATGTTGAGTTAGATTGGATTGTTTCTTTTGCTTTTTGCTACTTCATTATTAGTATTGGAAATGCAATAGCTTTCTGTATATTGATTTTGTATTCTTCAACCTTTCTGAATTCATTTATCAGTCCTCGTAAAGGTGTATGTGTGTAGTCTTTAGGATTTTCTATATATAGTATCATGCCATCTACAAGCAGTGAAAGTTTTCCTTCTTCCTTACTTATTTGGATGCCTTTTATTTCTTTTTGTGGTCTGATTTCTGTGGCTCGGACTTCCAGGACTATGTTGAATAAAAGTGGTGAGAATTGACCTATTTGTCTTGTTCCTGACCTTAGGGGAAAAGCTCTCAGTTTTCCCCCATTGAGTATGTTTGCTGTGGGTTTTTCATATATTGCCTTTATTATGTTGAAGTATGTTCCCTCTAAACCTACTTTGCTGAGGGTTTTCTCAACACAAATGGATGTTGTACTCTGTCAAAAGCTTTTTCTGCACTTACTAAAATGATCTTATGTTTTTTATCCTTTCTTTTATTGATGTGATATATCATGTTGGTTGATTTGTGAATATTGAACCACGCTTACATCCTGGGAATAAATCCCACTTGATCATGGTGAATGATTCTTTTCAGTGTATTGTTGGATTCAGTTTGCTAACATTCTGTTCAGGATTTTTGCATCTATACTCATCAGAGATATTGGCCTCTGGCTCTCTTTTTTGTTAGTGTCCTGTCTTTATCTGGTTTTGGTATTGGGGTAATGCTGGTCTCAAAGAATGAATTTGGAAGCTTTCCTTTCTCTTCTATTTTTTGTAATAGTTTGAGAAGAACAAGTATTAACACTTCTTTAAATGTTTGGTAGAATTCCCTTCCCTTGTGAAACTGTCTGGTCCTGGACTTTTGTTGGTTGGGTGTTTTTGTTTTTGTTTTTTATAATTACTGACTCAGTTTCATTGCTGCTAATTGGTCTGTTCTTATTTTCTCTTTCTTTCCTTATTCAGTTTGGGAGGTCATGTATTTCTAGGAATTAGTCCAGTTCTTCTAGGTTGTTCGATTTGCTGACATACATCTTTTCATAATATTCTCTTACAATCCTTTGTATTTCTGAGGTGGTGGTGGTTTCTCATTTCTGATTTCTTTTTTAGGACTCTGGCTAAAGGTTTATCAATTTTGTTGCTCTTGGGCCATTGTTCTATTTTCACTTGTCTCCATGTATTTTTTTTTTTAATTTCCTCTTTGATTTCTTGGTTGACCCAGTCATTGTTTAGTATCGCATGTTATTTAACTTCCATGTTTTTGTGCTCTTTCCAGATGTTTTCTTGTGGTTGATTTCTAGTTTCATAGTGTTGTGGTTAAAAAAGATGCACTATATGACTTTGGTCTTTTTGAATTTGTTGAGATTTGTTTTACGGTCCAATATGTGATTTTGTTTTAGAGAATGTTCCCTGTGCACTTGAGAAGAATGTATATTCTGATGTTTTAGGATGGAATGTTCTCTCTATATCTGTTAAATCCATCTGGTCCTATGCGTCATTCAAAACCACTCTTTCCTTGGTGGTTTTCTGTTTGGGTGATCTGTCCATTGACGCAAGTATGGTGTTAAAGTCCCCTAGTATTACTGTACTACTATCAATTACTTTTTTTTTTTTTTTTTTTTTTACTGCTTTATGTATTTGTTTGCTCCCCTGGATGCATAACTATTTACGATTGTTGTATCTCGTTGGATTGTTCCCTGTATTGTTTTGAAATCTATTTTGTCTGATAGAAGTATTGCTACCCCAGCTTTCTTTTCATATCCATTTGCATAATAAATGCTTCTTCATCCCTTCACTTTCAATCTGCATGTGTCTGAAATGAGTCTCTTGTAGGCAGCATATAGCTCAGTCTTGCTTTTTTATCCATTCTGTTACCCCAGGTCTTTTTATTGGAGCATTTTGACCATTTATATTCAAGTAATTACTGATAGGTATGTATTGCCATTTTGCTACTTGCTTTATGGTTGTTTCTGGAATTCTTTTCTGTGTCTTTCTTCTCTTGCTGTCTTCTCTCACGCTTTGGTGGCTTTCTTTAATGATACAATTCCTTTCTCTTTATGTTTTGCGTATCTATTACTGGTTTTTCATTTGTGGTTACCATTAGGTTTATGTATCACCTATATACATAGCAGTCTATATTAAGTATATAGCATATTAAGCTGTCTACATTAAGATGCATACAATAGTCTGTATTAAGTTGCTGGTCACTTATGTTTGAATCCATTCTTTACTCCTTTTCTCCCCACATTTTCGGTATATGCATTCTTATTTTGTGACTTCTTGGATTTTTATAGATATACTTAATTTTACTGCCTTTGTGTTTCCTACTTTTTGTCTTTCTTTTCTACTCAGAGTCCCCTTAATATTTCTTAGAGGGCTGGTTGAAGGGTGATGAATTCCTTTGTTTGGGAAACTCTTTCCCTCTCCCATTCTGGAGGATAGCCTTGCTGGATAGAATATTATTTGCAGGGTTGGTTTTTTTTTTTCTTTTATTTTATTTTCAGCACCTGCATAGATCATCCTCTCCAGGGTAGCCTGCAAAACTTCTGCTGAAAAATCAGCTGACAGCGTTACGGGGTTTTGCTTATAGATAACAGTTTTCTCTTGCTGCTTTTAAATTATCTAGCACTACTTTTTGCCCTTTTAATTACTATGGGACTTGGTGTGGACCTCCTTGGGTTGATTTTGTTGGGGGCTCTCTGACTCCTGGATCTGGGTCTGTTCCCTTCTCCAGATTCAGTAACTTTCTGGCTATTATCTCTTCAAATAGATTTTCTGTCTTCTCATTCTGGGGTCCCTATAATGTGAATGGTATCATACTTCATGGTGTCACTGAGTTCCCTTAGTCTATTTTCACTTTTTTCCCCCTCTCCTGTTCAGCAGCATAGTCTTTCAAAAACAGTTTAGTATCTATGTGGAAGACTGAACACTTAGAGCTAACTATGATTCTGCTTACTAAGTTGTAGCCATGTGAAGATTTTAATGTCAATATTTTCACAACAGTGTTTGCAAACTTTTTAGTAAAGTCATGAACAATGTGCATTTGTGATTAAATGTTCTCATCCTAGGACCTAAATGGAATAAACTTCTTCAGAGAGCATTTCAAAAGGCGCTTACACAAAACCAGCCCACAAGAAATTAAGGTTTGATCGTTATGTTTATTCTTCCTGTTCGTGCCAACGTACCAACGTGGAGTTACTCTTCTTTCCCTTTTGTTGCACTGTTACACAACTGGGGAAAACGTGTGCTTTTTTTATGAAGATTTTTTTTTTGAACACTGGAAAAAACCGTTTTCAAGAGGCTCACAGCATAGTGAGGGAGATCTAAACAGAAAATTATCGGACAAAATGATATAGTAATAATAAATTAGCTGGGGAGTATTTTGAATTGTAAATGACAGTTCCCAATTCTGGTAAAACTTAAGCAGAAAGGAAGATTTCAAATGACAGCAGCTAGCTCACTGACTCTCTGGGAGAAGAAGAAAGCCTGATTTGAGTCTTTGAACCCAGGAAGGATGCTCAGTGTCAGGCCAAATCCCTGGCCCCAGTGCCAGAACCCCCACCACCAGAGAACAGCTGCGATGGTCACAGCTGCAACTGCCAGACGTCCCTGCCTTGGTGTCCCCAGTGCTGATGTATCTGATTAATGGAAAGACTTTTTATAGGCAGAAAGGAATGGAACACAGAAATTATACTAGCAAAAAGTAGAGTGATTGTGGCCAGGTCACCTTCCTTTAGGGGACACAGGGGTCTGTCAGGTAGTTTACCGCAGTAGGATTGATTGGTTTAAGATTCCATTCCTGGGAAGGGCTGAAACTAAAAAGTAAGTATTAAGTCTCCGCTTGGTGGCATGAGGCTTAGCATAAGTGACCCCATTTGGGGCTTCTTGTCTCTTTCTTTAACAGGAATTAGAAGAAATGTGATTGGACCAGATGCTGGGGAGCTGTTATACCATACTCAGGATTCTAATTTTACTCTGGAGAGTAAGAGTAACCTGGGCAGTTTTGCACACCTGATCACTCTAATAGACATGGGGGGATTTATTTAAGAAAACAACACAGGATGCACGGATAGCTATGCCCTTAGACATTATGAGAATCTGAATTAGAGCAAAAGGGATGGGGGTAAAGAAAGAAAACTGGAAGGGCGGGTGGTCAATGTGATCTGAGAAGAAAAGAAAAAGTTAAGAATGATGCCCAGGGTTTTCCTTTTGTAGGACTGAATGGACAAGGAGGTCATCACTGGAGGTAAGTAGAGCGAAAATCTTTTGAGTGGAGGGAGTAGAAGCATCTGTCAAAGTAGGGTGAGCTGAGTGTCAGATGCCTGAAGAATATTCAGGTCTGAGTATCTGCAGGGAGTTGAACTTATGAATGTCAAAACTGGGTGGGAGGAAGGGGCGAGAGGTCAAGCACCAAAACATAGGAATATCTTAATGTTTCAAGGGCAAGTGAAAGAAGGGGATCTTCAGGAAGAAAAGTAGGAAAGAACAATCATATTATAAGTGGCCCGGAGTGGGGATTCAGTTATCCAGGGTCTGGGCCAGCAAGATTTGAAATGGGGGGAGTCATTACCAAATTTTAGATTCAGGCTGGTTCTGGTTTCCACCAGCTTCACTGCCTGCCTTAGTCATCACTTCTGAGAAAAGAATGACCTTTACCTTCTCTTTATTTGCATCAGTAGGAGTAGGTAGGTCAAAAACCCTCTGCCATTGAAGGAAAAAAATCAGCAAATTGATTTCTGGTCCAGGCTCTGCCAGAAACACCAATGTTTTGACTTTGGATATTCTAACCTTCCGCGGGTATGTGCTTATCTGAAAAATAAGAGACTTTAACCTGATAATCTCCAAGGGTTCTATCAGCTGGGCTAGTCGGGAGACAGAAACCTTATATTATTTTAACAGAACCATACAAAGAATTAAGTAGGCATTGAAGAAAGGACCAAAGGAAAATAAGTTTCAGAGAGCCAGCACCTTCCAGAAGCAGCTGCCACCTGAAGTCTATGAGAACAAAATGAGAGAGGTCTGCATTTCCACAAAACCTAGCAGGTCCTCACAGAGCCAACTCCCAGCCTTTTGAGAAGGCATGCTGCTAGTGTCTCTAAGGAGCACAGGGACCCTGCTTCCAGAAGCACGGGACCAACTGAAATCCACGCCGCTGCCGGTTCTGACCTGCCCTGCCGACAACACTGCCAGGGTGATGCTGCTGAACGAAGCGAATAGGAAAAACCCCTTCCTCACCCAGCTTGAAGCTATTCTGCTCTTCCTACAGGATGTTTCCATCTCTGAGCATGTTACTCAACAGCCAACATGATGAATAAAGAAAAATATAATTTCATCACTGAAATGGAAGTAAAGAATATACTGAACCCAAAGTAATGGGACACAAAAAAAACCCTGGAAGATAAGAAGGGTCAAAGCTTAGGGTGACTTCTGAAGCCTGAAGACTTTGACCTTTGTTGACAATACAGGATGCCAAGGCAAGAGATAAAGCCAAGCCTGTCAAGATACAGAGTGTAACAGGAGACCCTCTGATAAACCTGGACCCAGAAGCTATATAAGCCTTTATCTGTAGTAATACAGGTAACCGAGAAATCAACCACACCCTGCAGGAGGAGACAACAAGGCAACGTGTCTATCTCCAGCTAGACACTAGGGCAAGGGGAGGAACCTGCCTTTGGAATTTGTAAACCACAAGTTGGTTCTTGTGCCAGATTATGGTCTGAAGTCCTACTAACTAATATAGTTTGAAACCCCTAGTAGAGAATTTAATTCAAATCCGTTCTGGGTAATGCCACAGAGGGACAGGCAAACGCTATCCCAGGGAGCTCAGCTTTCAAAGAATGCCCACAGATAAAATGCTGGGAGTAAGCAGCTCACAGTCAAAATTCACAAGGCACACAAGGAAACAAAGCACCATGAATAAGAACCAGCAGAAATCTCAGTAGTAATTGGGGAAACTGACAAAAAGTGTATTGAATTGGCACTCAGTTTGGTGTTACCTAGTGGATGCATGTAAGCATGTGCATAACCCCCATTCCTACACGACATCCTAAAGAAACTCTCACACATGTATCTCAGGGGTAATATACTAGAATGTTCCTGGCAGTATTGTTCATAATGGGAGAAAACCCCGAGCAATAACCCTACTGAGCAGCATGACAATGGATACATGGTGGCATATTCACACCCTGCCGTGCTGCAGAGAATGAACCAGCCTCACTGTGCTCATCGACACGGATGGATCTCTAATAAAATAACACTGAACGAAAGCCAGAGAAGAATATGTCAAGTATAAGTCAGGCCATTTACATAAATTAAAAAAGATACACCTTGTTTAAGGGTACATACCAAGTAGTAAAACTAAAGTGAAAAGCAAGAGAATATGATTATCACAAAATTCAGGATAGGAGTTATCTCGGGGAGGTAAGTAGGAAGGGGGTATAATCAAAGTGGGATCATCGCAGCAGGGTTAGGGGTTCTACTGGGGCTGGATAGAATATGATCCTTCTTTAGAATGTACGTTTTACACACTTTGTGTGACTGTGCTCACAAAAAATCAGACATGATCCTTATAGTCCTTTCCCAACCCATGGGAACTACTGTCAGAATGACGTACTGTCCACACTTTCAATGCCAGCCTCTTTGGCCATCAAATAAAAGGGGCCCGATTTTCTCAGCAGTTCTTGAGGGCTGCTATACTCTACAATCTTCCCATTGTCTAGGACCATTATCCTGAAACAAAGAAGAAAGAAAGGTGTCAGCAGCATTTTACATCTTGGCAGGACTAAGTCATGGTATATTCATTTGTGAAAGGCTACAAGGCAGTGAGAACGAATGGACCGCAGCTGTCTGCACTGACACAGGTGGGTTCCAGATACATGGCCAAAGAATCAAGGAGTAGAAGAACACAGTAGAAGTCCCTTTTCAGAAGTTTTTTTTCAAAGATAGACCTTGTTTAAGGGAGCCTGTTTTCTCCAAACAGGTTCCAAGATTACTGACATTATCCCCATTTTTAACGTACTATGCCAGAGATGGAAAAAGCAGGAAGCGTCTAGTCATGGTTCGGGGGTTGAGAACATCTGTGGTTAACACCTGCCCCTCATGGCTAGGGTCTCCACCTCCTCACACTCCGTTCATAGTCATATACAATTGCCCATTTTTCCCTCAAGTCCATTCCCTTAACCCTGCTGGCTTTCATTAACTTGGTGTATAATTTCGGACAAATTCCTTGAAGCTTCAGTTTCCTCATCGGTAAAATGGTGGTGGTTAGACCTTCAGCTGTGGGGTATTTTATGACTAATGCTATTTCTGTCATTCAAGGGCCCGGTGGTGTCTGTCAAGCTGTCGTCACACTCACTTGTTGCTGTCCATGATGGTGTGCAGCCTGTGAGCGATGGTGATGGTGGTGCAGTGGGAAAACTCCTTTTGGATGGTTGTCTGGATGAGGCGATCAGTCTCCAGATCCACGGCAGCGGTGGCCTCATCCAGGATCAGAATCTTGGATTTTCGAAGCAGAGCCCGGGCCAGGCACAGCAGCTGCCTCTGTCCTACGCTGCAGCCAAGGGATCAAAGTGAGCACGAGCCCCTGGGAGCCATGGCGGAATATGGGACGGGGTAGGTCACGTTCCAGATCCAACTTTTGAAACCCCAACTCCTAAATTCCCCCAGAACAAACATTTCACAGAAGAGGCTAAAACAAGGTTTTCCAAACTCTCTCCTACCGCAGGTGCTTAATTTTAAAAATTCATAGGCCTGGGTCCTGCTCTTCTCAAACACAAGGGGGAGGAGCCTCTGGGCATGTATTTTTTAATAAATACCCCAGGCAATTTCCATGTTTCATGAGTTTGGAAAACCGTAGCCGGGGAACCGTTCTTTGGATCCCGAGGTGATATCCCAGCACATCAACAGCAATTCCAAAGTAGGAGGGGAGGTGACCAAGTTCACCACAGCGTATCTGACCCGACACCATTCATGCAGGGTGACGGTGCATCAGGATGTCCCGGTGGCGTTTCTTAGCGGCCTCAGCAAATCCATTCATTATTTTAATGTGTAATTCTAGTCTCAAGGCTAATTATTTGTTTAGGGCCTTCTGCCTTGATTAGGGACAGAGCTAGCTAATGAACATGGTGTCTCGGTGTGAGATGCAATGTATGTGGAAATCGAATATGCTTGTAAAATGCAAATCGCTTTAATTTGCTAAAAGCCAGTAATGAAGGCTGGACCTCTTACTTACATAAAGCAGCTTTGGGAAATGATGTGGAGGAAATATTCGGGAATTCGCTAATTGCTCTTTCCTGCTGTGGCCATTAGGGAACATATTAAACAGAGGGGGGCTGGGCTAAAGTTCTGTAATTCTCCGCAAGAGAATTTCTGCTGGAGATGAGAAGTCACACAAGATGAACTCCCAGTTTTCCGCTGTAGTGTCCGCATAGAGACAGGGCAAGACTGGAGTTTGGTTGCATGCCCTCCTGCCTGGCCCCGGGGGCTTCCTAGAATAGGCTGGGGCCCAGGTGCCAGTCTGGCTTTCAGCCGCTGTCTCTCTCCACATGACCCACCTCGCATCACTCACCAGAGAAATGGAGGCTTCAATCCCTCCAACCCAGGTCTGAAATCAAGGCCCTGGTCACGCCATTTAGGTGTCCCCAGCATGGACAGAGAAGGAGGGTAGGGTGTGTTGTTCTCACAAACCAGACGTGTCAAGGCCCCGTGTCATATCCTGCCAGAGGGGCCCCCACAGCCCCTCATGGCTGCCTATCTGCTACATGACATTTTCTACACGATCAGGACATATTTGTGGACTGAAGGGTCTTTTGCATAGGCCTGAAGACCCACTTACGTCCTGCTAGTTCCTAGATCTGTTGCTGACGGAAAACAAACGGGATGGCATTCTGTATCAAGGCCACACACTGACGTCATCTGGGCCCCTGGTTCAGTGGGTCTGGGGCACCACCTGGCATTGGGATTTTTAAATATTTTCCTAAGGGGTTCTAGTGCGTAGCCTCGCTGAAACTCCCCGCTCTAGGTAGTGCTTCTCAAGCTGTAATGTACACACAGATCACCTGGGACTCCTGCTAACATGTACATTCTGATGAGTCGGTCTAGCGTCAGCGTCTGCATTCATAACAAGTTCCCAAGGGAAGCGAGAGCTACTGGGCCACCCTTCTGTTCGGAGCTTCCTCAGCTCAGGGTCCATGCCCTGCCTACCACTCGGAAGGCACCCAGGACCAGAGTAATTCTGTGATCCCACAGACTACTACTAGCACCAGGAACAAAGGGGTGCTTCCCCCCACCTCCTCCCACTGCCTGTGGAGTTATTTCAGGTTATGAAACATTACCTGAGGTTGTCACCAGCCTCTGTCACTTCATGAGACAACCCAAGTTGCAGGCCAGACACAAAGGATTTGAGGTGAGCCAGCTCCAGGGCCTTCCAAATCTCCTCATCTGAGTGGCTGTTAAAAGGGTCTAGGTTCATCCTCAGGGTTCCAGAGAACAGGATGGGATCCTGCAAGTCAAGGGAGGAGGGGGGCTATTGAAGCTCATGACAAGAAAGGGTCTAGCAGGTTTTATTTGTGGCTAGAAGAAGGCAGATAGGACCGGCCCAAGATGCACAGCTCATTAGTGGTCAAGCTCTTGCGAAGACTAGAGGGACTTCCACAGGATAAAGGCGAGTTCTTGGTTTTGTTTTTCATTTTGAGATTCATTTATAGATTTCCAAGTTTGCCTCAGCATATCTTAAGAAGGTAAGAGGAATGTTCCACATCCTCAAATGAAAATTCAGCATATGGAAGTGAAGGGATCAGGGGTGGGCCGGGGAAGGGACAGCACAGTCATGGAAGAATTTATTAAGCCTTTGAAGAAGCTGGAGAAAAGATTACATCAAACTGAGTGAACATCGGACAAACCAAAACCATCCCCAGAGACTTGGCTACAAGAATAGAGGAGGAATGATTCTAATAAGGACCCACATATCACCTCCACCCCCAGGCCAAGAAGCCTCCAAAGCAAGGCAAACCTTATTTGGGAGGGTCCAGAGGAAGCCAAAGGGAAGCCTTTTTTGCTGATGCACACTAAGTGTTCCACTTGCTGGCAAAAACCTTCAGCAAATTCCCTCCGCTGTCTTTTAACGATAGCAAATGGGGAGTATAAAGCTTAATGGTTTCAAGCTTCAGCAACAAAACTGCAAATGTTGATTGCAATGGTCTTGTGAACCCAGGATGGGCTCTAGAAATGCTAAATAATCATCTGCTCTATTTCACTTCTGTTGTGCTCCTGCCACCTAGTGGTTAGATGCTGGCAGTCACGCAAGCCTATCCTCACAACATGCCAGCGTTGTTTTTAAGTTCTAGAAAGGATGTGTCTTAGGGAACTGGCTTAGATACCCTGGGTAGCCTGCAGAAATGACTCTGCTAAGGGAATACATCAAGAAGAAGATGTATATGTTTCCTGCATAAAAGCTGTCCCCTGCGGCTGGTACAGAAAAAGTTCTAGAGCTCACCTGGGGGATGATGGTCAGCTTCTCTCGGAGGTCATGGAGCCCAATGGAAGCAATATCTACTCCATCAATGATGATCTGGCCACCTGCAGCCTCGAGGATTCTGAAGAGGCCATTTGTCAAGGAGGACTTCCCAGCTCCTGTCCTGCCGACCACACCAATCTGTAAACACAGTTCCTTTCCACGTTAGTTGGAAATTCAGGGGGATGATTTTAGCCTGGGCCATTTATAACCCCAGGTGGAAAGAGACAGTGATTGGCTCCTCCATCTCAAAGATATTCTATTCATTTTGGTTTTGATGATAAAAATGTGCCCAGATGTCAGAAAAAGAGGCCTTCTCATTCTACTTTCTCAATTGCTGTTGCTCAGAACTACAATGACTGTTGGAAATGGATACATCAGCAGCTGTTATAATTATGACTGGACATTATAGGTTTGGTTTCTTTCTTTTTTTAAAAAAAATCTTTAAAAAATAAAGAAGTGAGGAAAAGGGAAAGTCAGGCCTTACATCCCTTGAGAACCTCATCAGCAACCTTACCCAGACTTTTTTAACTTTTTTTTTTTAACATTTCTATGTTTTTACATCAGACCCCAAGTCCTTGAGAACAGGAGCACCACAGAGAACTACATCATTCTCTCTGCCGGGACCATCTCCACATTGCTGTTCTCACCAGCTCCTTCCCTAGGCTGGGTGCTTCCTGATTTCCCCTCCACAAGACATGGCCCTTACAGGACATGAGCCCCCACCAGCCAGAGGAGAAGACAGGGCTGCCACCGGTGCCGCAGGGAGACCGCCGGGAGACAGGGAAGGGCTGAGCAGAAAACCCTTCCAGCCCCAGTAAGTCGGTTTGATCCCTTGTTGATATCCTGCCCTCTGGTGGTGGAACTGTGTCCCTGCACCTTCCCAGGGCACAAGGCTGCCCTGACCCTCTCATTCCAGCCCAATAATGAAAGTAGAGTCCAGCTGCTTTCCACCCCTGTGTCCAACTGTGTCCTGATCACGAGAACACGCATTCAGGCCTTTCTTCAGCTCCACCTACCTTCTCCATGCTCCTAATGTCACAAGTGATCCCTCTCAGTACAAGATCCAGCTCCGGCCGGTACCGCACTTGGTAGTTGTTAAACTGGATCTCCCCTTTGCTGGGCCAACCTGGGGGAGGTCTCTTATCAGTCACCCAGGGTGCCTGGCAAAGAGACAGGAAGAGAAGTGCTTTACGAGGTGGCAACTCACTGAGTAGTCCCCACAGGCCTCGTGTCACAGACTAGGAGGATAGTAGTGTCCTAGCCCTCTGTGGGCATCTGTATTGACTAGAATGAATTAGACTAGTACTTCCAGAAGGTTCCCACCTTATTCAATCAAAGAAACTCCATTCCACGGTGCTGCTCTGTGGACTTCCAGAATGAAGACACCTTTAACCTGGTGCATTCCAAGACCTCACCTCCCCCTAAACCATTTCCTATTTTAAGTTTCAAGAAATTGGGTTGAATTAGAGCAAGGCAAACTTTAGAAGAACCTTTGTGACTCCATGTAAAATCGCTAGACAGGGTAAAGATGTGCTCTTGAAGGGAACATTTTTCTTTTGCCTTGTCCCCGGGTTCTTCTAAATCCTCCTTACCTCGTTTTCCACTTTTATGTACTCATTTATTCTTTCAACAGCCACAATGTTGGTCTCTATTTCTGACGTCATCCTCACCAGCCAGTTCAAGGTCTGTGTGATCTACAGAAAAAAACCCAGAAAACTAAAGATCACCTCTGGCTCAGATACCAACTCAGTCAAACCATAAGGTCAATCCAGCACCCACTTCATACTAGCACTATGCTGAGCTCTTTGAGAGAGCAGGGAAAAGTGTCAGTGACAGTCCTCACCTCCTTGGGGGAGGCAATGAGACCAGTATGGTCTGGAAGACAATCAAGAGCTCAACCGTGTGATGTCACATGCTCAGATGCAAGCTTCTTTCACACATACACTTAGACCAGGGAGTTTTTGTTGAGCAAATGGTGGTTAAAAAGAGGGAGAATATAGGATGTTGGAGAGAAGATGTTGTGTAGGTCGAACCACATGAAATTAATTGTTGATATTTGAATGCTTTTGTTTCCATTTAGTCTAATCGTTGTCTTTGCCCCGGGTTAAGCCGGGGTTAATAAGCCCGAAAATGGGGTTGGGGGTAATGAAGGCGCAATGACACAATGACACAAGGAACTGAATAACTCTGGTGTATAAGAGAGTTCTCTTCGGGGCCCTACCGTGATTGCCTTAGGCCTTATTAACTCCAAATGAGCACAACACCACACAGAACTGACTGGTAGTTATGTAAGCTAATATATTAGTTCCCAAAATATCATGAAAGATGGCCAATAGACTCATTAAATGAGTATCCTTTAGTGAATACAGATTGTAGTGATAACCACAACCTTGGGCACTAGGAAATAATGTATTGCCTAGTCATACTGGGGATACATTATATAGCTTTACTAGACTACATTCTTTATTAGGATTAACTCTATTCTGTGATTTAAGAAAAACAAAAATAGAAGATATTCAAAAGACTTTGTTACTGCTATAGTATGGAAAAGAAACTGGGGGCACCTGGCTGGCTCAGTTGGTGAAGCATGTGACTCTTGATCTCAAGGGCATGCGTTTGAGCCCCACGTTGGGTATGGAGCCTTCTTAAAAATAATAATAGTAGTAAATGGAAAGAAACTCATTTATTCTCTTTTGACTAGAATCAGGCAAAGAGGCAAAGAAACAGGGAACTATCAGATTAAGTCATCTTGAATTGCTGTCTTCTTTTAAGATTTATTTGAGGGAGACGGAGGGAGAGTACAAGCACGAGTGTAGGGGGAGGGGCAGAGGGTGAGAGGATCCCAAGCGGACTCCACGCTGAGCAGCACAGAGCCCAGCACAGAGCTCTACCTCACAACCCTGAGATCACAACCTGAGCCGAAACCAAGAGTTGGATGCTCAGCCCACTGCGCCACACAGGCACCCCTCACGTTGCTTTCTTAACTCCCAAGGGCAACAAAATTTTTGTCCATTTTTCCAGATGACACTGGTACCCACTCAGAAAGGGTAAGGAACATGTCGATAGGTTACACAATTAGTAAGAGACAGAGCCAGGGCTTGAACCTCCGTCTTCCCTAGTCCCTCTGGATCTAGAAAGGAATCAAGAACACAAACTCGGGGGCGCCTGGGTGGCTCAGTGGATTAAAGCCTCTGCCTTCAGCTCAGGTCATGATTCCAGGGTCCTGGGATCGAGCCCCGCATCGGGCTCTCTGCTCAGCAGGGAGCCTGCTTCCTCCTCTCTCTCTGCCTGCCTCTCTGCCTAGTTGTGATTTCTCTCTGTCAAATAAATAAAATATTTAAAAAAAAAAAAAAAAGAACACAAACTCCATGGTATACTCTAGACTCAGTTTGAGAATAAGTGCGTTAATTTAACTCCCAACCTTCATACTCACATTCAGGGCATTGGACAGAACAAAGCCCACGGTGTCTCCACTTAGGTTATCTTTATAAATAACCATCATCAGGGATGAAAAGAAGACAATCAGGTTCCCAATCAGCTCCAGACGAACTGCAAGCCACCTGTAGGGCAACAGAACCAGAGAAAAAGTGTCACTGACATTTGCCTCCTTACCTTAACCAGCAACCTACATGTTCATGGAACATTGGGAGGGATTGAGTTGGCTGGGCTGTGTTCTCACAAGATGCCTCAATCTGACTATGTCATATGTTCCTAAAGTCTTTTAAAATTCGGTTTTAGAAAACAAATGGCATTTTTAAAGGCACTAGGGAAGTTTGCTCAATAAAGGGAATCCTATGATTCAGGGTCTCCCATACTTGCCAAAGCAGAAGAATCGTCTGAGGTAATTATTAAAAATACAAAATTCATGCAAGAAAATTCTTGGACTCTTTCCCAGGAGACTGATTCAGGGATCCTAGAGTGGAGTTCAGGAATTCACCTTTTTTAAAGTAAACTCTACCCCCAACATGGGGCTCAAACTCACAATCCCAAGGCTGAGTGACATGCTTTACCAAACAAGCAAGCCTCTTTTGCCACCCTACAAAGAGTGTCCTGCCTGTGGAGAATCTCACATCTGCTTCTCAGGGATGTCAACTACGAATGCCCAGCTCACCCCACTTGTTTGGTACCTGGGATATCAAATGCTTATAGAGGTCATTTGATTTATGATATAGGTTGTGTTCTAGTCATTGTAAAAACAAGAAGTGAGATTTTCCTTTGAAGGTCAAGGCATTTCCTTAGCTTGGTAAATAGCAGAGTAGGCACAGGGACCCCGTCTCTGACCCTGAAGCCCATACTTTCTTCTACTTACGGGACAACCATGTTTGGCCACAGTGAAATTCACATTACTGGCTACACCTCCCCTCCCATAGCTAATATCAAACACGTGGAAGCCCAAAGTGCCTATTTTGGTAAATACACAGGGGCAGCCTCACCTGTTGGAGATAATCCAGGAGAAGACACATTTCTGGTTGGTGTCAATCCCCATCTCATTGTGTTGCAGAAATCGCTGCTGGTGCTCAAAGGCGCGGATGACGGACAAACCTGACACTGTCTCACTGAAGTGAGAGTAGATTGGGGACCTGGTGACAGAGTCCAGACGTTTCAGCTGGCGGGAAGTGGCCACATAAAATATCTGGACCCCAAAAGTAAAGAGTCAGTCACACAATCATGTTGCATATGGAAAACCTTCACCTTGATGGGCATAGCCCATATTTGAACAGGGCAGAAGCCTCCAGCCTCCCCTCTGGCTAGAGGAATGATGAGAGAGGCGCAAAGGAAGAGGTTGGTGGGGAACAGAAGACGATGAAGGTGAGGAGACTATAACCACGTGAGGAATTTTGTCAGCCTAATCCATATTCTCCGAAGAATCTGCATACATTGTCCAAGTGACAGTTTTTGTAGCAGCTAGAAAAATGGTCTCCAAATGGATTTTGTAAATTGTAGCTGGGACCCAAGGGGCATGGAAAGTGGAGATGGGTAGGAAATGGCCAGAGAAAGGCATTCTGAGGTTTAGATAAAAATTGAACAGTCAGGTAAGTGAACACACTGTGCTTCAATGGTTTGTGAAGATAGAGATAGTTCTGGAAATGTGTGGAGTGTCGAGAGTCTTAGAACTAGAACTAAAAGTGTACAGTTGGATTTTGAGACACAAGGGTTGAAAGATGAGGTTCAGTGGTGCTATGAGATTCTGTGGAGATTTGTTGAGACCAGGAAAGGGATGGGCATTTGAGTGTCAGAATTCAAAATGTTATATCTGGAAATTTCCTTAAATATCCTGCTTCTTTAATGGCTGAGAGGCTGCCATTGAGGTAACAATGTACCTGAGGAACTTAACACAAATACCAGCGGGTATCACCTTACCACAGGTGACAGGGCTGTCCTTGAATGCAAGATTTTTGGAATTGTTTTCCCAAGGCAAATAGATCATCCTAAGGAATTCTCTCCACAGCTTGCCTCCCCTCATCAGTTTTTAATATGGGAATGGAGGGAATGGAGTCCCTTCTTTTTTTTTTTTTTTTTTCTGAGAATTAGCTTTCAAGCCACCGGTTCCCTCAAGAACATACTGATATTGAGCCTACAGACATCCCATCATCCATAGGCATCCCAGTGAAACTAGAACTACCCTGAAGTGAGAAGAGATCTAGCTCCTGCTGAGATGCATCTCCCAGCAGATAAGCCTAAGCCAGTCAAAGAAGCAGCCATAGTATAACCCTTCTAGAAGCAACTAATGACCTAACCATTATGGGGGATCTTACCGAACTTCAAGATCACCCAGAGCCAACCTCTGGATGGCTTGACTACCTCAAGGTAGTCTTGGATCCAAACATAAATCTGCCCCATATAAGCTTCTGGGGTGCAGCAGCTAAGGTGAGATTTTCTCTGAACCATATACCAATTGGTATTGATGTTTGAGTTCTAGACAGTGGCCTACGGCTCCTTGGTATATCAATATAGGACTAAATGACAAAGATGCTGGACGGGACTGAGTGACTAGCAATGGACAAAACAGAAGATTCTCAGGAAAGAACGTGGGCTTTCATAAGTAGAGAGGAGACCTAGCTGTTTCCAAACCTACCTGAACAGACACATAAATGATGCCAAGAGGAATGATGATGATGACGAAGACTGGAGTGGCTGTGCAGATCATGACAAGGGTGCTGATTATTCCCAAGAAGCACAATATCCAGCTGCGCAAGGATAAGGGAAGGGTGTCATCCACTGTGGAAATATCCTAGGAACACAGAATTAGAAGAATGGTATACTAATGGATTCCTGCCCCATGTTCCATCTTTCTGATTCCAGCAGAGAATTTGTTTGATTCTGGGATCCCAGTGACTTCTTCGTTTAATCATTTCATGGTATTAATTTGCAATATACTGTTCTGCTCCTCCCAATAACCAATCTCATTTCTGTAATTTCTTCATCTTTCTAAATCCCTCCAAACAGATGTGGCAGTTACCCTTCACCTTTTTCAATAGACTTGGTAAAGGTTTTTGAATTTATTAAACCATTGTAAGCTAATACAGCTTTACAGGTAAATCCTCCTATAAACAAGCCAATTCAATTAATCTAACTGTACAAGGGGCCTAACTCCACTGAGTGCCTAAACAGAACCTGGCACATAACCAGCATTCAATTTGTATGAAGGCTCCAGTCAACAAGCCTGGTCACCCCCACTTGACTAAAGAACCATCTTCTACCTGGGAAGTTGTTTTCTCCACTGAGCACAGAGATTCAAAGGGGAGAGGGAGGAGGAGTTTGAATGTGACCCTTGCCTGACCAGTGTTCTAACAGAGTAACCCAGAGGTGAAAAATGGGTCTTACTGCCATATTGCCTTCATGTCATGCTGAATAAGCAAATGGACAGGTGAATGAATGGATAATGGTTTAGTATACTGTACAAAGAAGCCTGACTTACACTTTGGGTTTCCCTGAATGATTATTTCTTAGATATTGCTGATTCTACAATTAGTAATATGTGATTATCAAGGCAAATTCAAATTATCTCTGGAGTGTCCCAATCTGGGTATGGATAAGTTTCCCAAGAGAGTCCTGAATGACTCCTGAGTCTAATTTACCTTCCCAAAGTCATAGCAGGATGCAAATAACTTTATGTCCAGGATTGGCAGAAAAACAGAAATCCTCACGGGCTATCAGTTCTATGTAGGTTACTTTTTACCCCTACTTGGCACAGATTCTCCAGCTTTCTTTCTGTCACCCTTTCCGTTCACCTCTCCTTAGGGGCTCAGCTATCAATCCTAGAGGATTCTAAATCAAGCTTTCCTTTATAGACATGGGCTACCTTCCCCTATAACTCACCATATAATCAAACACGAGTTTCATTTTTCATGCAAAAGCAGTGAGCAAAATAGGACAGTTGCCTTATTAACTCACAGTAAGAGTTCTGCATTCTTTTTTTCAGAAGATTATGTATATTTGGCAACATAAAAAAAGTGTGCAATTTTTGCAAAATTCCTGTGAGAATCTTCCCATCTAAAATTGTATGCTATTTTAGGTTCTATTGAACAGCAGAAAACCTATTGAAGTGGTCCTCAATGGTATCATGCTCACCATTTTTGTCCTAGAGGAAAATGATAAATGCAGACCAATCAACGTGCCCACTTTTGAAGCAGCCAGTGTGTCCCCAGAACCTAGCTGTGGGCTGGCCTTTCTTCTGTCTGCTCCAAGATGAAACCAGGAAGGGCCCGGAGCTGCTCAGACATTTTGAAAAACGTGCTCCCTCTTCTACAGATGGAGGACTTAAACTGTGCTGATGACAGTTGACTGTTACTCAGAATTCCTTGCTTTCTTCCTCTGTTCCTGAAATTACTATCTCCTATGCATTAAGAATGAATGAGATGGGTTTGACCCTTGGAATAGAGCCATCTACGATCTTAACATTTAGTGAGTGTTCCAGTGCTCCCCTCAGGTGCTCGAGAAGTGCTGTGGAATGAGTGAATGCCAAGGGCTCCAGGATCTGCAGTACATGGAGACCAGGTTTTAGAACCTTTAAAGTTTGGGGCGCCTGTGTGGATCAGTCAATAAGCGTCTGCCTTTGGCTGAGGTTATGATCCCAGGGTCCGGGGATCAAGCCCCGAATAGGGCTCCCTGCACAGCAGGAAGCCTGCTTCTCCCTCTCCCACTCCCCCTGCCTGTGTTCCCTCTCTCGCTGTGTCTCTGTCAAATAAATAAAATCGTTAAAAAAATAATTAAATTAAATTATAGGTGGCTCTCTTCCATAGTCCAGACCCAGTTTATTCTTCAAGTAGCAAAGATAGAAGCAGGAACAGAGCATAGACCAAGTAAAGGGTTTTCCCTTTTATTCACCATTCTAGCCAGCGATCGTGCTTTTACTCATATTTTCCCCTCGGCAGAATAATCCTTCTCATTTTGCTTCTACCGCCAACCCCTGGCTCCACCATCTCCCTGGCTAAGAAAGTTCTTTCTAGGACCTAAGTCTCATGTTTTTTGACATTTCCCACCCTGTCACCCAGGCTGAGCTAGCACTGCTGTTCTCTGTCACTGTTCTGTGGTCCCAGAACACCACTCTACACACATCGCTGTCACTGGTTTTATTGTCTTCCGTCATACTCCTCTTATTTATTTGGTTCTCCCTCACTAGATGGTGAGCGCCTTAAAGGGCCAGAGCTTTGCATCTCTGTGTCTCCAGGATCCTTGGGGCCTCACGCAGGGTATGCAGGAAGCATGTGCATGCTAAGTGGACCGAGGAACTGTAACTGCACGGCGTTGCCTCGGGCCGTGGGAGAATTCTGTCCCTGTCAGAGTGGAAAGACCCTCAGCATACAAACACATCACACAGCCACTCAGGTACTTACCCCAGCAAACCTGTTCATAATCCGGCCTGTGGGTGTTGTGTCAAAGAAACTCATGGGTGCTCGAAGGATACTGCTTAGCAGTTGCCTATGAAGGATGTTTGATGCGTGAGTGGAACCATAGGCACTCCAGAGATTTGCTATGAGCACAAATGCACCTGGAAATAGAATTGTTTAGTCAGCACGGTCCACAGGGCTTGTGCCAAGGACACAAGGGCATTTTTTTTGCCCTGTGTCTAGGCCAAGTACACAGACGAGACAGATTCTCGAAGAGATGGCTGTCATCGCCATCAGAAGTACCTTGCACGAATCCCAGAGCTCCATAGACGCCAATTCTCAGGTCTCTCTGAGACGCTGGATAGTTAGTGCCATTATAGGTTTTAGAGTCATTGGTCCAAGCACTGAGCCAGAGGTTGGATCCAATATAAGCCACAGAATTGATCACATAGGCCAAGATGATGAAGAATATCGAATACCATCCTATTGCTCCTAGGTACTTGAGGTAGATGGAGAACTTCACCTGCAAAGCCCCATCCTCAGTGTTAGAAATCCTAATGGTGTTTGGTGAGGAATTACCTAGAATACCAATCACAAGGGGGAGTGGCCTCCTGGGAGTTCACTCCCCTGAGTGAATAGCAGGTAGCAAGAGTTGGTCATCTGTGGTCTATTTCTGCATTGGGCCAGGATCATAATCAATGCTGAAATGCAGTGGGGGAAATAACATCACATTATTAATGAGCTTCTAGATGCAATTAAGGGAGAAAGATAAAAACAGAGTGGGACGACAACAACACACACACCCCAGAATGGGATAGGGATTATACTGTAGACCTTGGAATTTGTTTTTATTAATTTGGATTTAAGTTAAAACCAAGGTCTTAGGTTTAAAGTCTTAAGTTTTACTAATTTGAATCGTGTGCTCTGAGATTGATTTATTAGTGTTCTCTGGGTCCAAGACCTGCAACTCAAAGCAGTTTTATTGTTCTCTCCCCATATCAGAATGGAATCACTCATGAAATGTGCTAGGAGGACATACACAGGAATACTGTCATTCTTGGAAATATGATTTGATAGAAAGCCCAAAGCCTCTACCAACATTTCGATGATGAATTTAACGATTGGCAAAGCACACAAGACTTATCCCTCCTGTAGACAGATAGCCAAATCATCAAACTTTACAATGTTCAGATCCCAAGCCTTGTACCACCTCAAATGGAACATTTTGTTGTGGTGCCCACCTTTCCAGTTTGTATGAACTCCTTCTTAATTAGTTTTTGTCCTTTCACTCTTTCTTGTTCCTCCTTCAGGGTGTTCACATTCCGAGTTTTCAAAGAGTTTCTTAGAGATTTCCGGTGCCTGCTATTGGACCTAGAACTGAGAAATCGAGAGCGGGGTTGCATTCTTGAGCACGCAGGTGCACCCCAAGGTCAAGAAGCAAGCACGTGTCACAGTCGCTCTGCTTACATTGAAGAGCTCTGGGGGAAACATGCCACCCCCCAGCCCCCACTCCATTCAAAGAAACAAAGGAAGGGCTGGAAGTATCCTGGTGTCCACTCCCTTGGGAAAAGCCCTCAGAGAGAGAGAGAGAGAGAGAGAGAGAGAGAGAGAGAATGATCGAGTGGAAATATAGATGTGCTGAGGGCTGCCAGCTGACGAGATGACCAACCTGCGACTGAGTGTTCGATGAAGGCTGTTCTCTCTTTTTGTGGTTAAGGAGGCCACATCCTCAGGGATTTCCTCCACACTGGGCATCAGCCCACAGTCATCATCTTCTTCAGTGTCCTCATTGACTAGGAGACACATCAAAGGTTAGGAAGATGGCAACATAGAGCTGCAAAGTTCTACAAACAAGAAGAATTCTTCTCTGATCTTGCTGGCCCCTCAGCAAGAGATCCCAGACATACACACAGGCTGGTGATTTTGTTCCAGAATTATTATTGATGAGTACACCTTCTCACCTAGAAATACCAGAATAAAGGAGAGAGGAGTTTCTAGTAGAAGAGAAATGTTCAAAAAGAGAAATATTCCCAGAAGCGTCTTAGTTTCTTTGCAGCAAGAAAAGAACTTTTTAAGGGTTAGAGTAGATAAGCAGAAGAGTCCTAATTCCTAGAATTAACTAAGGAGGTGAGTGTAAATTAAAAATGCTCTTTTTGAACTTCAGATAACTTTACAAAGTTTTTTTTTTTAATATTTTATTTATTTGACAGAGAGAAATCACAACTAGGCAGAGAGGCAGGCAGAGAGAGGAGGAAGCAGGCTCCCCGCGGAGCAGAGAGCCCAATGTGGGGCTCGATCCCAGGACCCTGGGATCATGACCTGAGCCGAAGGCAGAGGCTTTAACCCACTGAGCCACCCAGGTGCCCCAACTTTACAAAGTTTTATGAATTTAAAATATTTTTTATTTTTATTCCTTTTTTCCCCCCTTTCCCTTTAAGAGAGGGAGAGAGAGGAGGAGGAAGGGAGAGAGAAAAGTCCAAGCAGACCCCATGCCCAGCATGGAGTCTGATGTGGAATTCAATCCCACCACCTGAGATTATAACTTGAGCCAAAATCGAGAGTTAGACGCTTAACTGACTGAGCCACCCAGGTGCCCCTGAATTTAAAACATTTTAAAAACATACCCTGCAAATAAGAAAGAAATTTTAAAAATTAAAAATAAAATGTAAAACAGTCTGGGCATCAGTGGCAATGGTAAAGAGCTCTGGAAATTGATAACTCCATGAAATCAATGGCAAAATATATTTTTTAAGACTTTATTTATTTATTGAGAAAAAGACAGAGATAGATAGTGAGAAGAGAGCATGAGCAGGGAGGAGAGCAAGAAGCAGGCTCCCACTGAGCAGGGAGCCTGATGTGGGCCTGGATCCCAGGACCCTGGGATTATGACCTGAGCCAAAGACAGACGCCCAAACGACTGAGCCACCCAGGTGCCCCAGTGGCAAAATACTGTTAAAACCAATTTTATAACTCTGAAATTAACCAGTCTTGCAACAATCCAAGAAACATTTATTTAAGAAAAATGGCTAAATCTCAGTAAGAACATTAAGTTTTTTGATAATTTAATTTCGTCCTTGGATCTGCTATAGCATAGAATACTAATAACCTCACAAAACAAAAAAATCAGCAGCCTGCTAACAGCTGGAGGGAAGAGAATGTGTTCAAAACTCTCCCAAAAGTCTCATCCTGGAACCAAACCCAAGTCCGACTTCCCAATAAACAGGACAGGCAATCACTGAGATGCTGACTGTTCAACAAGGAAAGGGTTTACGCAAGAGGAAGCCAAATGAAGAGATGGGAGGACAAGCCTCAAATTTGCCTCCCCAAAGATGGAGAGTCAGGGGAATTTAAAGGTAAATTAAAAAGGCCTGGGTAAAAAGTTGCAGTTGTGATTACTAGTCCCATTAACCCTTGGATTACCAATTTCAATCCCTAGAGAACTGTCATTATTTCACCTGCCTGCAGTTCTCTAGAAAACCCCATTCACAGGGCTTGTCTTTACACTTGATCTTAGCCAAAAGGCGGAGAAGCGATTCACAGGGCTTGTCTTTATTGGACCGGACTTATTGGAGTTAGCTAAAATAATCAGCAGCAACTGTTTAACATCGGAGTTGCCTAAGGGATGATAACAGTTGGGGCAAATAATAAGCTAAACAAAAACTTAAAAGGGAAAATAGGGGAAGAAGATATCCTTAGAGATCTTTGATATTTTTAATGCATTCCTGGCAATCTAGAATGCTGTATGCACGGGTAGGGCTGTGCACATGCTCAAGAAAGACATGAGAAGGCCCTATCCTCTGAGCCAGCCTAAACTTCAGACTCTGGGAAAGCAGGAAAAAGAGGTGAAGCAGAGTTGTCAACTGCCTGTTGGCATGTTAGGGACATGTCTTCCCTCCCACCATGAAGCCTTTCAGCAAAAGCGAAGTGACTTATTGATTCCAGACCCTTAAGGAAATCTCTGTCTAATCATTAGCTGACCAACCAAGCAGAGACTTCTGTGGCCACATAGAACAAAAAACACAGATTTCATAAGAATTAGTTCAGGAAACTAAACAGGATGAACATCAACAAATTCTGGCAGTGTAAGGAAGAAAGAGTAAAGCATAGGACCATATATGGGGGGGCGAAGGACAGTCAACAGGAACTGTACCCAAGAAAGCACAGACATTGGACTTAGCAGAGAAAGACTTCAAATTGACTATTGTAAATATGTCCAAAGAACGAAAGGAAGCCATGTCTGAGATCTAAAGTATGAGAATGAGTTCTCATCACATAGAGAACATCAATAGAGAGATCAAATTTTAAAAACAAAAGCAGAAATTCTAGAAAAGCATAAAAATGAAAATGAAAATCCACCAGCAAGGCTCAAGAGCAGATTTACTAAGGAGATTGAGTATATGACTTAATCCGACCAACACTCTTAGCAGAAATGCTGCCCATCTGGACTGGAGGGGACAGAGACAGGACTAAACAAAGGAACACTGTCAGACTTCTGGGATTCTACAGGTGGAAATGTACCAATAGAGCTATCCAGCTGCAGAGAGCTGTGTTATCATTCAAGTAAAGGGAAAAATGACACTGGGGTTGGCTACTTCTCAGTTCCATAGGGTGCGACCACTGCCCAGGGGTGGAGGAGTTGAAACCACCAGCCCAGGTTGAGCCTAAACAACAGACAGCATCAGACCAAACAAGATCATTATCAAACCTTAAAAATCTGATGGAATCTGTCCTGCTAGATTTTAGATTTGCTTGGGATTCATGACCCCTTTTTTCCTTCTGATCTTTCCCTTTTGGAATGGGAATGTCTATCCTATGCTTGTTTCACTACTGAAGCAGATAACATGTCTGATCTTGCATCTTGACAGATGGAAAGGAATTCTGCCTCAAGACTCCAAGTCTCACCCACAAGTGACTTGCATGAGTCAAATGTTGATATGTGGGACTTCGAACTGACACTTAGATGAGATTTTGGACTTAGAGTTGATACTGGAATAATTAAGACATGTGGATGTCGGTATGGCATGAATGTATTTTGCACATGAGAAAGATATGAATTTGGGTATGTCAGAGGACTGGTGTGATAGACTGAATTGTGTCTGCTGCCAAATTTGTGTGCTGAAAATCCTACCTTCCACTACCTCGGAATATGACCTTATTTGGCAGTAGACTCATTATAGACATAGTTAGTTATGAGGAGGTCAGATTGGAGTAAGATGGGCCCCTAATCCTTTATGTCTGATGTCCTTATACAAAGCGGAAATTTGGACATAGAGACACACATGCATCCCATGAGAAAATGAAGGCAGAGAACAACGTGGTGTGTCTCCAAGACAAAATTGCCAAAGATTGCCAAGAAACCTCCGGAAGCTAGGAGAGAAGCCTGAAACATATCCTTCCGCATCACCTTCAGAAGGAACGAATCCTACCAACACCTTGATTTGGGACTTAGCCTCCAGAACCATAAGAAAATGAATTTCTGTTGTTTAAGCCACTCGGTCTGTAGTTCCTTGTTATGCCAGCTAATTAAGAAACTAATACACCAAACCAGTATTGATACAGGTCACCTTGCCCCCCTGCCCTTCCCTTCATTCTGCCATATCCTGGTCTGAGCCTTGAGTCCCAGAACCAACAGCAGCAGCATGCCAGGCATCACTCAGACATAGTTTGTCAGTGTTTACCAGAACAAAGGCTTGATAAGCTGTTTTGCAAACTGACCTTTGTACATAAAGGATTCTTCAAAGGGGCCATCCACCCATGGGGGTTTATAACAGAATCCAGAAACTCTGATCATGGCCAAAGGGAGGGGGGAAAAGGCTAGACTTAGCATGAGGAAACTGTTGGAGTAGGTCATGGTGATGTGGTTGACTAAGCAATGACTCAGGGGAATCAAGCATCAGATACTGCCCTTTGACTTGGGACCTTTGCTCCCCAGGCAGGTGCTTTTAGTTTTCTCCAGGCCAGTCCCTAGAGTACATAAAGGCTGACGGAAAGTTCTGGCTTCTTCCTTTCTGCTGGTTTGAAGTGCCCCTACCCCAGTCTCCTGGAATGGCTGCCAGTCCCTGTCACCCATATCATCCTGTTTTTTGCTCCTGCACTATCCTTCCAACACTTACAGACTTTCTGCTTTAGGCTTTTCTTTCCATCTCTTGAGCTCCCCAGGGTGGTTTTGAACCTTCACATTTCCTGACTTCAATGTCTGCATTAGCCCCCACTTGCTGGCTCTGTAGCTACTCCCTCTTCCAACTGACTTCTGGAATTCACTCTCCAGATCTTGCTTTCTCACGCTTGATCTCCTGCTGGTGACTGCTATGGAAGTAGATACCTAGGACTATGTACAGGACTACTATTGGCAGATTCTTGGGAAGGTCCTCAGGGATCAGGGCTCCATTGCTGACTAGAACTAATTGATGATCTCAATAATGGTGGTATTAGGGGCTATTCCTATGGTACACTGTGAGATCATGCAACTACCATGATTTTTCCTGAGTTGAAATATCCAGTGGTTTTGGTATATTAGTCCAGATGCCTTTGTTAGGGCTTATCAAGAATTCTGTGTACAGGGGGCGCCTAGG